>NC_142872.1:133995000-135245000 GCF_051225735.1 Oryctolagus cuniculus | reverse complement strand
ACCTTTATTAAAAATGAGGAAACAGGTGACAAGGAAGGTGTAAGGAAGGTTACCTAAATTAACCAAGCTGCTAATTAGTGGTAAAGCTGACCCTAAAGCTCATGTATTTTCTAGTGGTTTGTGAGGCCCTCTTGGCTATTTCTTCCTTCAGAGCTTGGAAGAGAAAGGCTGGTGACGGTTTAGTTATAGTTGGAGTAAAGAGAGAGGAGAGTGATATAACCATCGTAATTATAGAGTTTACATTCATGTCTGCTCTTATGCAGGAAAATACGGGGAAGATAGCCAGAAGAGTACATTACAGTCACAAAGACATTGTATAAGATAGTTCTCTGGAAGCATTTCTCCTACTTAAGGGTTTACTCTGTTACATGAGTCTTGTTTCATCACCAAATATGCAGATTTTTACCTTTTATTATGTCTTCATACACAAATAGTAAGCTTAGTAAGAAAAAGGAAGACAGCTCAGTTAGTGGAAGTTAAGTGGCCCAAGAATTGCCCTTTATTTCTAAGTTACTGTTCCTTGCTTCTCCTTCCCCTTTAAAAAAATTTAATGTACTTACATAAACATTAGGTTGAATCAGTTTTAGCTGGTGTCGAAAAAGCTGAATATTGGCAATTTCATGTAATTTAATATAATAGTATGTTTTGAAAGGACAAGAAGTGGTAGTGAATATCATTGTTAATATCAATAATGTGAACCAATCTTCTTTATTCACAAAGTACATGCCCAAACCAAATCCAGGGTCTGGCACATAGTAGATGCATTAGTGAGTTTTTCATAACTATAACAAATTCCTAAAAGGAGCTTCTCAAGAAGAGAGGAGGTTTATTTTCAGTCACAGTTTTGGAGGTCCACAGTCCAGATTGGATGACCCCATTGGTTGGGTGTCTGATGGAGACTGGCAATGGCGTAACGTGTGCAGAACACCACATATAGATCAGGAAGCAGAGAGACCAGTTAGGTCCAACTTTGCTTTTATAACCAATCCTCCCAAGAAATACTTTCCCAGGGCATGCCCAGGGACCTAAAGAATTCCTATTGGGCTACCTCCTGTACTCCATAATTAGACTTCAGTCTCCACCGGTAATCCTTTAATCTTAATCCATTAACCATTAACAGAAGACTTTGGGGACCAAGCCTCATGAACATGGGCCTTGGGGGAAACACCCATACTATTTCCCAACTCATAGCAGTAGACACTGAGTAAGTAATTTATCAATTAAACACTAAATATTTTTAAGGCTCTTTGAGGATTTCATATTTTACCTGCACAAAGCGATAGTTTTGAAGTTTTCTGAGTATCTGAGGGAAAAATCCCTGCTTGTTAAACCTTCAGTTCTTTTTAAAAGACAAAAGGGATAGGGATTTTTCAGCAATGTTCTTTTGTTTCCAATACATGATAACATTAAATTTAAAGTATTTACTACTTGGCCTTCTCTGTAAAAGATTCCTCTTCAACTATTGTAAAGATCTAAGCAGAGATTAGACCCTCCCTGCCCCTCCTCCTTTTCTTGAGAGAGTGAAAGAGCTCTGTCACTTTCTGGACACTGCTTGTCTCTCTGCATTGCTCTGTCTCCCACTTTCATGGTAAAGAGATTAACAAAAATTAAAATATTTCTTTACTTACTTGGAATCAGCTATTTTCTGAACACCACACAGCTTTTACAAAATGAGAAGCATGGGGGCTGGCGCTGTGGCGCAGCGGGTTACACCCTGGCCTGAAGTGCTGGCATCCCATATGGGTGCGGGTTCTAGTCCCGGCTGCTCCTCTTCCGATCCAGCTCTCTGCTATGGACTGGGAAAGCAGTGGAGGATGGCCAAAGTCCTTGGGCCCCTGCACCTGCGTGGGAGACCCGGAAGAAGCTCCTGGCTCCTGGCTTTGGATCGGCACAGCTCTGGCTGTTGTGGCCATCTGGGGAGTGAACCAGTGGATGGAAGACCTCTCTCTCTGTCTCTACCTCTCTCTGTAACTCTTTCAAATAAATAAAATAAATCTTTAAAAACAACAACAACAAAAACAAAATGGGAAGCATATCCTATTCTCATTTTATGTTCTAATAATTAATAAGAACTAATATAATTTTCTTACTGTATCATGGTTTCTTAACAACGGCTTTCTATATCCACATTTTTGCAAATGAACTATTATAATACGAAGTTAGAAAGCCTGTGATCTGTTCAGCATTATCCAGTGGTCTTTGCACAAATATGAAGAAAATATTATTATTTCTGATGCTACTGCTTTGGACTGTTATGTTGCCATGTACATTCCCTGCAGTTTACATTTCATCCACACAGTGGTGCTAGTAAACAAAAAATTGATAATTACTTTCCTCCAAGTCAACAGAATCTGAATTTCTGACTGTTCTTAGAAAATAAACACTTTCTCGAGTTTTTTTAACCTCTATGAACTGTATCATAAAATGATGATTTTACTTCTAAAGTATCTTCAAACTTTAATTATCCCTCACTTGGAGACTGCAATAGATCACTAATGAATAAATTTTCCAAGTTGTTGTTAATTGGTACTCTTTATAAACTAAAGTCTGACCTTTACTCTCCCACATAAACACTGTTAATGAATTCTTTTTTTTTTTTTTTTTTTTAATTTTTTTGACAGGCAGAGTGGACAGTGAGAGAGACAGAGAGAAAGGTCTTCCTTTTGCCATTGGTTCACCCTGCAATGGCCGCTGCGGCCGGCGCACCGCGCTGATCTGAAGGCAGGAGCCAGGTGCTTCTCCTGGTCTCCCATGCAGGTGCAGGGCCCAAGCACTTGGGCCATCCTCCATTGCACTCCTGGGCCACAGCAGAGAGCTGGACAGGAAGAGGAGGGACCGGGTCAGAATCCGGCGTCCCGATTGGGACTAGAACCCAGTGTGCCGGCACCACAGGCAGAGGATTAGCCTATTGAGCCGCAGTGCCGGCCAATGAATTCTTATTACATTGAATTTATCAATAAAAATAAAGCAAAACCTTTCATCAAAGCCTCGATCTAACTCGTTAGTGTCATTCATCTGCAGCCTTTCCTTGTGTAATTCCCCTTGTTGCTGTATACTTCATTCCGTGTTCTCTTCTTTTGGTTCCTTGAACACAGATTTTTCTTCTTATTTTAGTTCATTTTTTCTTTTTTTTCCTGCAATAAGTAGAGGAGTGTGTATAAGTATTTGTCATCCATAATTAATTCTTTCTTATGTTTTGTTATCTTGGTGTAATCTTTGGGAAGTTTTCATAAATTTCCCTGAATGGACCAGCTCTCTGTTATGAGTTCTCATAGCATTTAGAAATATTTCCCTGTAACATCACAGTTTAATTGTGCAAAACTCATTATGTAAAAGTTATATAATTGACTAAAGTCTGTTTCCTCTGTACTGTTTGCTTATCACTGTATTACAGATTTCTATTCAAATATTTGCTGAATAAATATATCAGGGGTGATAAATATTAGATGTCATCTAAGAGACCCACAGTCCCACATGAGAGTACCTAGGTTTAATTTCCAGCTCCAGCTCTAGACTCCAACTTCCTGCTGATGCAGATCCTGGGAAGTAGCAGTGATGGCTCAAGTAATTGGGAGACCTGAATCGAGTTCCTGACTTTGGCCCTGGCCCAGCCTCAACTTTTGCGAGCATTTGAGGAGTGAAGCAGAATATAGAACCAAAAAGTCAGCCAGCTAGGACTCAAGGCAGGTACAGGAAGTAGAAACAGGTGAGCATTCTGGGAAAACAAGAAAACAGTTGCAATCAGAATGCCATAAAATGAATTTTATGTTAAAGTGACATTTTAGGCTAGCATAGGTCCACTTAAATATTTCCTTGCTGAAGCAGAAAATAGTTCTAGATCTTGGGCAGCTCTGAGCTGTAAGAGTTCTTATCTGCCTGGAAGAGCAGGAAGAGTGGGAGATAGAGGTCACGATTAGCAAATTTAAAATCAAGGAAGCAGCTGATGCCTTAGTGGCGATAGCCCTGTTCTATAAGTAGGAGACCTTGCTTCTGTTCCAGCAGTGATACTGTTTTGTTCTGTACCCTTGGAAACACTATGGTATGACATTAGAAGAGTCACCACTTAGGTTTGCGTTTATTTCCATAACTTTATAATGAGATAATAAAATATTCTGTTCATTTCTTAATGTGTGATAAAAATTCATTAGATAATAGAGCTAAAAAAATTTGGAAAGTATAGAAATGCTTTATAACTTGGGCTTATTTACTCAGAAGACAGGAAAGCCTTCATTTTTAGTATTTTCATTTTCTTTTCTCATTAAGTAAGAGGTTTCTAAAAGAAAAGACGGCTATGGAATGGAAATTCCTATCTCCTATAACCATTATATATATTCTAAGTTCTTAGAGAGTACAGCCTTAAACACGGTGCCTAGTCAGTACCTTGAAATATTTTTACATAAATCATACAGTGAATTATCCTGAAGGCCTTTCTGATTGTCATTCTTTGGTTTCTTGGCCTTATACACATTCTACAGAAAGTAATGATTTGATCTTGATTTTTTTTTAATTTCAGCTGTGGCAGAAGTAAAACTTCGTGATGATCAGTATACGCTGGAACACATGCATGCTTTTGGAATGTATAATTACCTACACTGTGACTCGTGGAATCAAGACAGTGTCTACTACATTGATAACCTTGGAAGAATTATGAATTTAACAGTGATGTTGGTGAGACAAACATAATAGGGTTTTTTTTTCTCTAGTAAATTTAATTTTTAAATTTCTCTTTGAATCTGATGTTGAGAGTTAACACAATGTGTCTTTAATATATGGAATCCTGTCATTCGGCACAGTAAGACTGCATTTCTACTCAGTTTTTGCTTGGCGGTTCCCCTCCAGCCATTGGTGGAATTTTATGTATCAGTGTCGATATAATGTTCATGCTTGCTTTTCCTATTTGAGGTATTATTCCCAACTGTAATAGTGCATTTATCTTTGTTTTGTCTCTTGAATTTTATTTTTTGCTTATGCAGGTTTTATCTATGCAAATTGGATGCAAGTAGTTAGGATTGTTTTTCTATTATGAATGGATCCTTTCAGCATTATGAAATGCCCCTCTTTAGGCTCTGAGAAATTTTGTTGATTAATATTAATTTTTTCCTATCCTTTTTCTTTCAGTTTGTCAGTGCTCTTATTTTTAAAATATCCATTTATAAAGAGCATAAAATGGGTCTTACTATGTGCTTTATCTTGTTTGCTGATATTTAATATAATTATTAATATTAATATTTTTGGGTTTATGTTACCATCTTGCTATTTCTTTTCAATGTGTCCAGTCTGGTTTCTGTTTCCAACTTTTTGAGGGGATCACTCAATTTTTTTTATAATTCCATTTAATTTTCTCCATAGGTTTTTTTTTTATCTAAATCTGTCTTATTTTTTAATAGTTAATGTAAAGAGGACCGTATTCTTCTTAACTAATAAAGTGTCTTTAATATTATTTCATTTAACAAACTATAAACACTTCAGAGTAACATAATTGCTTTTACTTCCCCTCTCACTCTGATCTATTTTTGGCGTTTATTTTACTTCTTCATTCCTTGTGAGTTCCACAATAGATTGTTAATGTATTTGCTTTATATAGCCAGTAGTCTGCTGATGGCTTCCTTTCTGTTCTCTGCTCCTTCCAGCTTCCTGCACCTTGCATGTAGAATAGTCTGTCTAAAGTTTGCTTGTCTGTTTTTAAAAAATACCTTTGGTTAAATTGTTTAACATGTCATTTGTGACCAAATGCACACTTTTTAAATGTTCAGTCTTAGAGTAGGTAAAGTGTTGATGTTATTTAGAAAAACAAACTAGAAAAGGAATTTTATGTTTGCCTGACTCCATCTTATAGGTAACTATTAGGTAATCTTATAGGTAACAGAATAGGTAACTATTCTGTCTTGAGTACTCTTTTCTCTGCAGTTTCTTTTATTAGCTTCTTGCTAGTCCTTCCAGTGTTGATGAGGGATTTTTTGTTTTTCCCCATATGAATGCAAAGTGATGCATTTTCTTAAAATATAAACCTTTCTTCTCGATAGATATGTACAGTTCATACTGCCTTTCTCTCCAGTGTTGTTTTCTAGCACTTAGTACACTACAATCGAGCAATACTAAACTCTTGCAATTCCTGAGACATGCTCTCTATGCTGTAGCTTCCACACCTTTCCCCATACGATTAACTCTGTAGAACATTCTCCCTGGTCAGGCTGTTTCCTCCATCTTCACTTCAGTACCAGTTAACCATTTCTTTATCTAGGAAGCTTGCCCTGAAATCTTCCTGCTGCTCCTTTAGGAATAACTACACCACTGACTCACAGATCTGTGTGGATTGTGAACTCCCTCCAGGCCAGAGGTTGCCAAAAACTTTTCCTACGTAGGGTATTAAAGGCTATGTAAGTCAGGCAATCCTCTCATTTTAACCATTGTAGTGTGAAAGCTGCAAGACTGAATTGATGAGTGTGCCTGTGTTTCAATAAAACTTTATTTACAGAATCAGTTATTTACAAACTCGAAAATTAGCTTGTGGATTGTAGTATGCTGAGCTGTGGATTAGGCCATGGCTTTGTCTTATCTTTCTATAATCCCAATATCCAGCAGAAAGGTGGTCAGTGCATTTACTAAATGGATAATAGCTCCTTAGAGCTTTTTTCTTACTCTTGAGAATTGGTTTTGCATTCTTGATGGGATCTTCCTCCTGTTGTTTCCAATCCAGCTACAGGTATGTTCTAATTGGTGACACAGTGTTTATTTAAAAACATTGGGGAAGAAAAGTTAGGTGTTTTCTGGCAATGATAAACATTTCCACCAGGTGGACCCAGATACTAAAGCATATCAATGAACAAATAAATTCTGATTGTTTCTTGCTAGAGCAGGGGGGGATATAATCTGACCTCTTGTTCCTTTAAGGATTGTTTTTTCTTGTTAGATACATCCTCTGAATGACTCTTACTGGCCTGATGTGTATAAGCTAGCTAAAGTAATAGGACATGTGTGTTTATTAGTGGCTATACTTTGATGTGATGTAGAGTTGTGTGTATGTGTGTGTATTTCTAAGTTTTCCTTTACTCTTTTTCATTAACAAATATGGCTGTTGGAAGCATGCATTATTCCCTAAAGTTTTCCAATAAAATGTTTTCTAACTCAGGAAGACAGATGATATCATGTTAGATCTGAACATGTTTATATTTGTGGTATTATATTCAAAATTTTATTTTACTTTTCCATGGGTATCTTGTGGCATGTCATGCAGATCCAACACCTACTGTTGTGGAGTAAGGTGGTTAGTAGAAAGCTAATTGGACATTCAAGTCAGAGTTGCCAGATTTATTTTCACATGTTTATTGAGAACCATCTCACTATAGGACAGTGGGACATATATTTTGCTACTTAGATCTTACCCTTTTTAGGTGCTATGATTAGATGAATGCATGGGTAACTGTTACATGGTTATAGCAGGCCCCCTACATATTCTTGGTTTCAGTTTCCTCATATAAGGTAAGAATGATAAGCTTTATGAAAAATAAGGTATGTGTAATGCTTTGTAAAGTGAAAGGCATTATTCAAATATAGAGTATTACTATACAGGTATTACTAGGCTATCTTAAACCTAGGCATAGAGATGTAACTTGTCTAAATCAAACAGCTAATGGAGGGCAGAGTCCAGTGTGAAATGGTGTCTTCCAGTGTGCCACAGTGTTTACACATTTTTATTGTTGGTTAATAGACACATTTTAGCAAAGTAAACAAGATTATGTGGTGTTCTCCAAGGGATGAAGTGCCCTTTGATCCTGCTGAACTGTTTAAAAAAAGAAAAAAATCCATCTTAAGTATTTTTCTGAATGTTAAATTCTTTATCTTCCTCCTAATCTTAGAAATAAACTGGATTAATATGCAATAGGCTAGTATGAACTAAATGTAGTTTATAGTTGAAGATGCATTTGCCCATAGTATGTTGATAAATGTTGAACAACTGACTCTCTGGGAAGGGAATGGGAGGTTGATTCATAGAGTTTATAAATTTCTGAGATGTAAAATATTTCTACGACCGGTGCTGTGGCATAGTGGGTAAAGCCACCACCTGCAGCTCCAGCATCCCATATGGGTGCTGGTTCGAGTCTCAGCTGCTCCACTTCCATCCAGATTTCTGCTATGGCCTGGGTAAACAGTAGAAGATGGCCCAAGTCCTTGGGCTCCTGCACCCGTGTGGGACACCTGGAAGAAGCTTCTGGCTTCTCATGGGTACAGCTCCAGCTGTTGCAGCCATCTGGGGAGTGAACCAGAGGATGGAAGACACCTTTCTCTCTCTCTCTCTCTCTCTCTCTCTCTCTGCCTCTGCCTCTGCCTCTGCCTCTGCCTCTGTGTAACTCTGCCTTTCAAATAAAATAAAATAAAAGAAAAATATTTCCAACAAGGCTAATTTCAAGTTACCAATTGCAGAATTCCTGGGAATATAATACTTGACTTCCCTGAGGCATTTGGAGTTGGCTTTAGCATGTAATTATATTTGCTAGAACTAAGTAAGTTAAAGGATGGAAAAGGAGGAACTGAAGAATGAAATGGTACTTTTATCTCATTTAAATTTGAGGGATGGTCACCTGCTTTTTTTTTTTTTAATTTTAATTTTAAATTTTTTTTTTTTTTTGACAGGCAGAGTGGACAGTGAGAGAGAGAGACAGAGAGAAAGGTCTTCCTTTTGCCGTTGGTTCACCCTCCAATGGCCGCCGCAGCCGGCACGCTGCAGCTGGCGCACCGCGCTGATCCGAAGGCAGGAGCCAGGTGCTTCTCCTGGTCTCCCATGTGGTGAAGGGCCCAAGCACTTGGGCCATCCTCCACTGCCTTCCCTGGCCACAGCAGAGAGCTGGCCTGGAAGAGGGGCAACCAGGACAGAATCCAGTGACCTGACCGGGTCTAGAACCTGGTGTGCCCGCGCCGCTAGGTGGAGGATTAGCCTATTGAGCCGCGGCGCTGGCTAATTTTAATTTTTTTTTACCTTTCCTCACTTTTTACAATACTGATTATTGTTTTGTTTTATTTTCAAAGAAAAAAGAGTAAAGTAGATTTGAAAGTAGGAAAACAGAAAACTTTCTCACTAGAATTCCTTTTGGGGAAAAAATAGAAACCTTTGGTCTTAGAGATCAGACTAATATTGGACTACTTATAGTAGTAGCACAGTGTGTTGAGCTCATTATTTAAGGATATTATGGAATTATTACTTTAAAAAAATTTTTTTATTTGAAAGAGTTACAGAGAGAGGTAGAGCCAGAGAGAGAGAGGTCTTCCATTTTGCTGGTTTGCTTCCCAAATGACTGCAATGGCCAAAGCTGAGCTGATTTGAAGCCAGGAGCCAGGAGCTTCTTCCAGGTCTCCCAAGCAGGTGCAGGGTCCCCAGGACTTGGGCCAGCTTCCACTGCTTTCTCAGGGCATAGCAGAGAGCTGGATCGGAAGAGGAGCAGCTGGGACTTGAACCAGCGTGCATATGGGATGCCGGCACTGCAGGCCAGGGCTTTAACTCTATTACTGGAACTGGGTGATGGGTGTGTGAGATTCATTATATATTTTTTCTACCTATTTTAGTATATGTTTGCAATTTTTCATATGAAAAAAATAAAAACAATTACAAAAGGAAAATATATGTCTCCTTCCTGTTTAGGCTTCTTCCAAGAGACAAGGGAGTACTGTATTGGAGCAGAAACACTTTTATGATGTGCTTTTATGATAGACAGATTTATGGTATTGGCTGTGAGCTAAATTGTCTTTCCACTAATACATGTATTGAAACCATAACTTCCAATGTGATTGTGGTTAGAGACAGACTTCTGGGAGGGAATTAAGGCTAATTAACTGAAGATAAAGGTAAGGACCTAATCCAATAAGGTTAATAGCCTTTTTTCTTTTTTGATTTATTTATTTATTTGAAAGGCAGAGTTAGAGAGAGGCAGAGAGAGAGAGAGAGAGAGAGAGAGAGAGGTCTTCCACCCACTGGTTCACTCTCCAAATGGCCCCAAGGGCCAGAGCCATGCTGATCCGAAGCCAGGAGCCAGGAGCTTCTTCCAGGTCTCCCACTGTGGATGCAGGGGCCCAGGCACTTGGGTTGTCTTCCGCTGCTTTCTCAGGCCATTAGCAGAGAGCTGAATTGGAAGTGGAGCAGTGGGAATTCCATCTGGTGCCCATATGGGATGCTGGCCCTGCAGGCAGAAGGCTTAGCCTGCTATGCCACAGAGACCACTGGGGTTGGTGATCTTTTAAGGAGAGGAAGAGAGAGCACTGTGTTTCCAAGTGTACACATGGAGGGAACGCCTTGTGAAGACACAGCAAAAGGGCAGCTGTTTCTAAGAGAGAATCCTCATCAGAAACTCACTCTATTGGACGTCTACTTTCAGAACTGTGAGAAAATTTTGTTCAGTGGCCCAATCTATGATATTATGTTATGGCAGCCCAAACATATTAATACAGGTATGTATTGTTTTAGACCTGGCTCTGTCATAAACAGTCAAGGGCTATGACCTTGGGTAAATCACTTCCTCTTTTTGGGCCACCATGTTTTCAATAGAAAATAAAAGGCTTGAACTTAATAATGTTGTCTGTGAAACCCCTGAGCCCTAGTGGATTCCTTGGAGCTGACCTCAGAGGTCACTGCATTGGCAGGGAAAGCCCACCCTCCACTCCATCTGCTTAACTGTTGCAGATACAGCTTTGCATGTTTACTTTTTCCGTATGAAATGTCTTTTATAGACATATACTTTTCCCTGGCAGAAATGAATTTGACAGTTCTATAAGATTATCTCTAAAACTCTAATACTTCATGATTTTATAACCTAATTCTAAATGCATCATTCTAGAGAGTTACTAGTTTGAATTTCCACTTGTAATTATCATATTACTACATCTTTCTGCAGGTTGTAATATTTCACTAATTCCAATCTTGAATTTGCTTCTATGCTAGAAACCAAGGACCTGGCTAATCTACAAATTGGATTATATTTCTCAGATACTCACTTTAACCATGAATATAGAAGTTGTGTACTGCTTGTCAAACAGTTGCTTGAAGTTTTTATGGTGTAGTCTTTGGACTCACATGCTTATTTGCTTAAAATCATTGAGGAAGAAGAATAAAATTTAGACTGTCAATAAAATAAGATAACCCTGCTCCTTTTGTGAAAAGATAATTCACACTACATAAGTCACATGCCTCAGTTGGTCTTTGTCCACTGAATAGTGTTTCAAAACTTTTTTATGTCATGTAGTTATTATTTTGACTTATTTGAAGCATCTACTTAGTCTTTAAAAGTTTCTACCATTATTCATCAGTGCAATATTATTTTTTGCCCCTTTTTCTCTTTCAACCAAAATTTTCAGTAAAATAGGAATAGTTTGCTCTTATGGGAATAATTGCAGTGAAATTTAGTGGAGTAATTTAAATAAATATGTTTCTCCATGGAAGTTTGACCATCTCTTGAGGGTTTAATTTTATTGTATTTTGCTAGTTTTCCATTTTGTAGTAGAAAAAGTCCACTTAAAGATATACTTTCAGGTATCTTTAATTTTTTAGATAATTTTTCATAATTATTTTTATTCAAGAGACATTTATTGAATGCTGTTGTGTGCTTGGTAGGCACATACAAAAGTTGATAAAGTGCTGTGTATAAATAGTAGTAAGATGCACAAGAAGTGTAGAGGAGGAAGTAACAAAGGTTGAGGGATGTAGTTTTCAGGGAAAGATTCACAGTTTTCACAGTAACAGGTTTGAGGGGTTTGTTGGAGTTTGCCATGTAATGGGGCAGCTGTGTGTACGGAGGACTTCAGGAGCACATTTGTCAAATTTAGACAGACATGATTGCTACTGTAGGTACTCTAGCTAGATATTGCTGAAATTTGCATGGAATGACTAGGAGATGTACAGGTTATGATCAGAGATGAGATTGGAAGGTGACAGACTGCTGGGTTTTGAAGGGAATGAGTGAGTCTTGCTACTCTATGTTAAGTGAGAAATGTAAAAAAGAGAGGTGGTTTTTTTTTAGTTGTTTTTTTTTTTTTTTTTTTTTTTTTTTTAAATTCTATTTAGTACTGTGCTGGACTTGGAGGGAGCATGGGTTAGGTCACAATGAGGGCCAAGAAGGTGATTTTTATGAGTTAATTCATTGATAATATGGATTTGGGATAACAGTGCCAACTTAAATCACACAAGATGGATTAGAAACCTAGAATGAAAAATTAATGATTGGATTTGAAATATTACAGATAAGGGGCATGGCACCATGGTGCAGTAGGTTAATCCTCCATCAGTGGCACCGGCATCCCATATGTGCATCGATTAGAATCCAGGCTGCTGCTCTTCTGATTCAGCTCTCTGCTGTGGCCTGGGAAAGCAGGAGAGGATGACCCAAGTCCTTGGGCCTCAGCACCCGTATGGGAGACCGGAAAGAAACTCCTGGCTCCTGACTTCTGATCGGCGCAGCTCCGGCCATTGTGGCCATTTGGGGAGTGAACCAGTGGATGGAAGACCTTTCTATCTGTCTCTCCCTCTCACTGTCTGTAACTCTACCTCTCAATAAATAAATCTTAAAAAAAAAAAAAAAAGAAATATTATAGATAAGCAGTACACTGTTCAGTGTAGTAGCTTATCTGACGTGGAATCAGAGTAGACTAGTATGTCTTTGATTCTTTTTCCTAACTCGTTTTATTTTTCCTATGGATACCTTAGTGTAACTGCTTTTGTATACACTCTGTGTGTGCTGTGTACTTGCATGGTTTGTACACATGAACCGTGTTTGCCATACTCGTTGACTTGAGTCCACCTTAGCCAGTCTAATTCATACCATTTACTCAACATTGAGAATATATTATTGAATGTTGTATGTCACACATTGTAGGCCCTGGGAATGCTACAGCATAGAACATAAAGTATCTTCTACTTTATTAATTTACAATGAAATATAAACTACCTTCTTCCCTCTGTTTCCCAGTTTGACCTTGGTATTAAAATGTCCCTATTTCTTCCCGTTTTTTCTGAATATCATCGGAAGAAATCAAATTACACTTGGAGCTTCCATGTTAGCAGGTGAATTCTTGATCACTGATTAGACATTGGCTTTTTATGTAGCAGAAAACAGCTGTTCTAATATCCACTTTGTCTTTTTTTAAGTCAAAGATACACATGCACAAATACCAGAAATCATCCGTGGTTGATTGGGACTAAACATTGTTTGTCTTTTAAATGTAACCACATATTGCCAAGGACTTGAAGTCCACACATTGTTTGGCCTTCTGAATTTCTCAGGAACCAGCAGGTGGCAGCAGTTCTACACACAGGTTTACAGAGGCATTGTATTTAAAAATAAATTTAAGTTGTGGATTTACACTCCTGAATTTTTGAGAAATGTCAGTTGGCTACAGGTATGCTTAGAAAGTAGGAAATGCCTTAAGAAAAGTTTAAAAGTTTTTATTGTCATGGGCCAGCATTGTGGCGTAGTAGGCTAAGCCTCTGCCTGTGGCGCTGGCATCCCTTACAGGTGCCTGTTTGTGTCCCAGCTGCTCCTCTTCCCATCCAGCTCTCTGTGTATGGCCTAGGAAAGCAGTGGAACATGGCCCAGCTCCTGCCATTGCGGCCACTGGGGGAATGAACCAGCAGATAGAAGACCTTTCCCTCTGTCTCTCCCTCTCTCTATATGTAACTCTACTTCTCAAATAAATAGATAAAATATTATATTGTCATTTTAAGTGGGATTTGGCTCTTTTGATTGAAATTTTTATATTTAATTTTACTTGAAAGGCAGAGAGACAGAGATTTTCTGTTTGCTGGTTTATTTCCCAAATCCCTACAATAGCCAGAGCTGGGTCAGGCCAAATCCAGGAGTGAAGAACTTCATCTATGTCTCCCATGTGTGGAAGGGGTCTAAGCCCTTGGGCCACACCTATTGACTCTCAGGATATACATTAGCAGGAAGCTGGATGGGAAGCAGAGTAGCTGGGACTCAAACCAGGCACTCTGACAGTGGCAGGGGCATCCCAAGTGGCAACATAATCCCCTTGTCAAATGCCCTCACCTGTGGCTCGCTTTAAATAATACATTTAGTACCTTATAATACTGAATTATTTTGTTATAATTGTTTTTACTTCCAGAAAGGCTAGTTCATTTCCACTATAGTCTTATAGTGCCTCTTTGATTTGCACTTATGTGTCTAGTGGACAGTTGCTGGCTTCCATTTATAAGTGTGTATTTGTGAGGCTGTGTGTTAGAGTGATAGGTTACAACTACTTGTTAGTGCTGCTTCTTGTATGCTGATATATTCATCTCTAGCCCTGAGTCCCAGCTTATTTTCAATAGTTAAGTTAATTAACAAGGAGCTAGTTATTTACCTAGTGAAAGACAGAAATAAAACTGATGGTAAAATCTTAGGATTTTGTGTATTTAATGTATTATTGTAAGCTTTATTTTACATGACTTTTATATACTTTCTTCCAAATGAAGTTAATTGGTATTAGTGATAAAATCTTTTCTCCAGAAAAAGATCACTTCTTTTAAAAGGTCAGAATTTTAAATGTCATTGTCTAATAGTACTGGTAAAAGGCATCCTCTGTTAATTTTATTTGACCATTTTTTTAAACTTAAGTAGCTCTTTCTATAAATGCATGTGTAGTAGAAAAATGTTTCGTTAGTTCAAAGCTTCTCTGCTTGTAACCATAGCTGAGAGCACCAAACTCCTGTTTAGAATTTTTTTCATAAATATGTACATTTTGTATATTAGTACTAGTTTGCTATTTACAGTGCTATTTGCATACATTGTTACAGATGTTATAATATGTACTAGATTTTATTTATAAGAATAAATTCTTATTTAAAATATATAATAGCCTGAGGGGCCAGTGGGTTAATCCTCTGCCTCCGGCGCTGTCATCTCAGATGGGCGCTGGTTCTAGTCCCGGCTGCTCCTCTTCCAATCCAGCTCTCTGTTGTGGCCTAGGAAAGCAGTAGAAGATGGTCCAAGTCCTTGGCCCCCTGCATCTACGTGGGAGAACTAGAAGAAGCTCCTGGCTCCTGGCTTTGGATTGGCTGAGCTCCGGCCGTTGCAGCCATTTGGGGAGTGAACCAATGGAAAGAAGACCTTTCTGTCTGTCTCTCTTACTGTCTGTAACTCTACCTCTCAAATAAATAAAACCTTTAAAAAAATAAAATACTGTATAATTAGTCTGAAGAAAAACTGAATTTGGTAGTTGTATTTAAAGTGGTGTTTTGAGGAGTGGAAGAATAAGCAGGTTTCCTAGAAATTGCAGTGAGATCTGAAGCGTCACATGTTTCGAAAAGGTTAGGAAGTGGATTTTCTCCTGGAGTTGTGGAATGGTGGAAAGGAGAACTGTTAGAGTGTGCTGCTCAGCATTGGAAGCCCAGCTCTGCCATTTTCAGGCAGCAGAGTTCCAAGCAAATTATATATCTTTGTGAACTTCTCATCTCTTTAAGGTGGGCATAATTTATCCCCCTTCCATGGGTGATATTCTTTAAAATTTTAATTAGTGATTTGTAGATACAGTTCTAAAAACAGGTTATTCCTCTCCTCCCTCCCAAAGTGGGGATAATTTCAAGTGCATGTGATTAGATTATGACTAGATGAGATGGCAAAAAGTTGAAGCAGTTATTTAATGTAATACATGCACAACATAGCCATTCAGAAGGAGTTATCAATGAAATTTTTTAAAAAAATTATTTACGTATTTGAGAGGCAGAAAGAGAAAGACAGATGTGAGAGCCAGCTCCTCCTATTGCTGGTTCAGTCCCCAAATGCTCACAATGGCCCCTGGCTTCCAGGAACTCAGTCCAAGCCTCCCGCCTCACTTGAGCCATCACCACCGTCTCTGGGGATCTGCATTAGCTGCAAGCTGGAGTTGTGATAGAGCTAGGTATGGAACCCAGGCACACCAATGTGGGACAGAGACATCTTAACCAGCATCTTGATCACAAGACCAAATACCTGTCCCCATCAATAAAATTTTAAACTCTGTTCTGCAAATCAGCTGTGAAATGTTACCCAGGTTTTTTAGTATCCTTAAACATAGCTGCATTGCCTTTTTTTGTGAGGGGAAAAAAAAAAGGGTAAGAATAAGACCTTATCAATGCCAATTATATAAAACATTATTCTGAGAACACTTAGTAAAACTGTCAAGGGAAGTTATTCAGAAATAATTTAATGCTCTAAGACTTACAGAAGAAAATATTCCATTGCTTATAATCTAGTTGAAATGGTATCATTTAAGAATTAAATTTCAGGGGCTGGTGTTGTGCAGTGGGTTAAGTCACCACTTCAACACCAGCATCCCATATGGGCACCAGTTTGTGTCCTAGTTGGTCCACTTCAACCCAGTTCCCTGCTAATGGCCTGGGAAAGCAGCAAAAGGCCCCAATTTCGGGCCCCTGCCACCCTTGTGGGAGATCTGGATGGAGTTCCAGGCTCTCGGCTTTGGTCTAGCCCAGTCCCAGCCATTGTGACCATTTGAGGATTGAATCAGCAGATGGAAGATCTCTGTCTCCATGTCTCCCTTCTCTTTCTGTAACTCTGCCTTTCAAATAAATAAATAGATGAACCTTTAAAAAAATTAAATTTCAAAAGTCAGGAGTATTTAGGTGACTTTCACATCGGGTTTTAACTTTAAAGTTCTCTGTGTTACTTTGTGTTTTAATTTAAATTCCACATTTAAATTCTTGAGTATCTTAATCATCCTGTTGGATAGTGCCTTCGTATATTGATAGACTTCTAGGAACCCCAAGCCATATTAATCATATATCTAAAAGGAAATAGTTTTCAAGAGTGGAGAACCTCTTCTCTGCCAATGGCCATTCGGATATGTATAACATCATCCACAGGCCATACAAAATTATCACCTTAAAAATTAGTCTGCTATGGGGCCGGCGCCATGGCTCACTTGGTTAATCCTCTGCCTGCAGCGCCGGCATGCTATATGGGCTCTGGATTTTGTCCTGGTTGCTCCTCTTCCAGTCAAGCTCTCTGATGTGGCCCAGGAAGGCAGTAGAGAATGGCCCAAGTGCTTGGACGCCTGCATCTGCATGGGAGACCAGGAAGAAGCACCTGGCTCCTGGCTTTGGATTGGTGTAGCGTCAGCCATAACGGCCATTTGGGGAGTGAACCAACAGAAGGAAGACCTTAGTCTCTCTCTCACTGTCTATAACTCTACCTGTCAAATAAATTAAAAAATAAATTAGTCTGCTATATAGATTTACTGAATTTCAGGCCCACAAACCATTTGGTCTAGCCATGCCTTTTATGGTCTGCTGGCCTGATGTTCCTTACCCCTGGCTTAAATTGTATGTGAAATGAAGAATAGTGATTTAATAAGTTTAGCCCTGTATTCTTCCTAAAAATTGCTCACTCGGTTAGCAGTGAGTAGCAGATAAAGTGAAGATTACTAGAAACTTTTACTTTGAAACAGCTGTTTTGGGGAGGAGTCCTATTTTATTAACTTTTTAAATTTTGTATATTACACATAAATTTGTCATTTTTAAAACAGCTGTATATTTTAAGGAAAGGGAAAAATTATAATTCCCAAACTTCCCTCCCACTACTCAGACTCTATTTTCCTTTCTTTTCTTCCTCTTTTTTTTTTTTTTTTTTGTGTGTGTGTGTGTGTGTGTGTGTGTGTGTGAAAGGTGAAGTTACAGAGAGGGAGAGGCAGAGGCGGCAGCAGAGAGAAAAGTCTTCTATCTGCTGGTTCACTCCTCAAATGGCCACAACCGCCAGTGCTGAGCCAGAGCAAAGCCAGGAGCCAGGATATTCATCTGGGTCTCCCACATGGGTACAGGGGACCAAGCACTTGGGCTATCTTCCTGCGCTTTCCCAGGTACATGAGCCAGGGACTGTATTGGAAGTGGAGCATCTGGGACTCAACTGGTGCCCATATGGGATGCTGGCATCCCAGGTGGTAGCTTAACTTGCTGTACCACACTGCTGGCCCCTTATTTTCCTTTCTAATGAAAAGCACTTATTGTACCTTTCAAATGTAAGTATCAATGGATTGACATGTGTCTGTCTATGCTGTACTCTATGCTGTCATATCATAATGTCTATCCCAGCAGGTGTGAGTTCATACTGTACATATTCTGCATGTTATTTTAGTTAGTATCTCAGAGATGATTTTTATGTCTGTATTACAAAAATTTACCTCTGTAGATTGAATCATTACTTGGTATTTCTTAAAGTGAATGTTCTATAATTAACCATTTCCTTGTGAATGCCCTCTAAACCAAGAAACATATGTGTTGAACAAGTTTGATTTAATACTTTTTGCAGCAATGGAAAACGAAAATCATAGGGAAACCACAGGTGTCTTACTAAGAGGATTTTTTTTTAAATGGGCTGATTTTAGAGGATTGGGCCTATATTAGGTGATTTTTGTGGAGGATTTAAGTAAGGCTTTACTCTGAATTGAGTACTGTCAGGAAAATAGATAATTCTGTAATGAGTATCTTAATCTTTAAAAGGATGAAAAGAATAAACAGAGGTAAAATCTGTAATTAATAAAAAAGCAGTGATCATATTGGTGTAGGTTAGGGGTGTATTTGTAGCTTTGACAATGTTCTTTTTTTTGAAATGTGTCCATTATGGAATGAGAAGGGTTTTACACTGATCCCTCATAGACACATAGTGCCCTTGTCTCATGTTTATGATTGTGTAACTGTTAATGTTCAACAAAACAGAGCTGTTGGTACTCGGCTAGTTTATAGAAAAACCAACACCTGGCTGATTCAACCAGGCCAGATGTACAGTGTCAGGGACTGCTTCTTTCCTGCTCAACTGATAAACAGAGGGGTTGTTAGTTTTTTGTTTTGGTTTGTTTTGTTTGCTTGTTATTTGTTTATTTGCAAAGAGAGCGTGCAAGCATGTGAGAGAGAACAGGTTAGCTTCCATCCACTGATTCACTCTCCAATCACTGGTTCACTTTCCAAACACTGCAGTGGCCAGGGCTGGGCTGGCCCTTTGCTGGGGTGAATCTGGGAGCCAGGAATATAATCCAGGACTCCTTTGTGGATAGCAGGAACTCAGGTACTTGAGGCATCACTGCTGCATAGGTAGGAAGCTGGAACTAGGAATAGAACTCAAATACTCCCATAAGGGATGCAGGTGTCTTAACTGCTACACTAAACACCTGCTCCATATAAGGGTTTTGTTTTGTTTTTTGCTTTTTGCAGAATTTTTCCTTATCATTGTTACAGTGAGCATTCTTATTGCATAGACTTTTGTGTACAAGTGTAAATTCCTACAAGTGAGATTATATCAAGGGTTATATAAAGTACCATAAAATTTGATTGTATTCATCTCTAGAGGGCCTGTATTTATTTCTACTCCTTAGTAAAACAAGAACGCCTTAGCCAGGAATAGATGTTAGCATTCTAAGATTTTCTGTTATTTTTTTTTTTACTTGAAAGACAGATTTGCCATCCAGTAGTTTACTCCCAGGTGTCCGTAACAACCAGGGCTGGACCAGGCTAAAGCCTGAAACCAGAAACTCAGTCCAGGTCTCCTATTTGGGTGGCAGGGACCCAAGTACTTGAGCCATCGCGTGCTGCCTCCCGTGGTGAACATTAGCCAGAAGCTGCAACCAAGAGTAGAACTGGGATTTGAAGCCAGGAACTCCAATATGAAATATGGATGTCTCAAGTGCTAAAGCATTGTGCTTTAACAAATTGCTTTAACAAACAACATTTGCCTCTCTGGTTGAGGGTTTTTTGTGTTTTTTTTTTTTTTTTTAATGTTTATTTGTTTTTATCTGCTTGAAAGGCAGAAAGAGAGGAGAGGTAGGGAGGACGTGAGGGAAAGGAAGAGAAAGAGAAAGATCTCTTTGATTCCCTCACTAGCCAGGGCTAGGCCATGCTGAAGGCAAGAACCTGGAACTCTGCTTGGCTCTCCCATATGGGTGGCAGGGGCCCAAACACTTAGGCCATCATGTGCTGCCTGCTAGATGCAATAGCAGAAAGCTGGGTAGGAAGCGGAGAAGCCAGAATTCGAATGAGCACTCCAATGTGGTATGCAGGCATCTCAAATAGTTGCTTAACCCACTACATCACAAAACCTGTCCTTCTCATTGAATTTTAAGGACTCTATATTTTATGGATATTTATGACAAATCTTTGTCTCCTATGTGTCTTTTCTTTATGCTTAGGAGAGCTTTTATCAGCCTGAGATTATAAAAACAATGTTCTAGTGAGAGTAAGCTTAATTTTTTTTCCAAAAGTGCTCTAGTATCCTGATGCCATTTGTTGACTAGTTCATTATTTTCCTGAGTGCCCATTGTATATAGTTCATTTAAGTTTTAACCATATACACATGCCCACACTCATACACACACAGAGCTAAACAGTTCTAAAAGCAAGGAATGAAATATATGAATCAATAATTACATTTGTCCTGTAGGAAAACTCTTAATTGACATGTAAAACTTCTGACAACATAAAAAAAGTTGGGAATGCAGCTAGAAATGAGATGAAGTTTATTTCCTGAATTACAAGCCCATATATATGGTTTTATTTTTATTTTTATTTTTTTATTTTTTATTTTTCGACAGGCAGAGTGGACAGTGAGAGAGAGACAGAGAGAAAGGTCTTCCTTTGCCGTTGGTTCACCCTCCAATGGCCGCCAAGACCGGCACGTTGCGGCCAGCGCACCGCGCTGATCCAAAGGCAGAAGCCAGGTACTTCTCCTGGTCTCCCATGGGGTATAGGGCCCAAGCACTTGGGCCATCCTCCACTGCACTCCCGGGCCACAGCAGAGAGCTGGACAGGAAGAGGAGGGACTGGGTCAGAATCTGGCGCCCCGACTGGGACTAGAACCCGGGATGCTGGTGCCGCAGGCGGAGGATTAGCCTATTGAGCCGCAGCGCTGGCTCCATATATATGTTTTTGTAAAACATTATATTGATGCAACTCACCTTACAGCTTGAAATTATAAGGGGATAGTCACAGTGTTTAACAGTATTAATTCCTCCCCTTGTAGTTCTGTCCATGGGTAGCCAGTCTCCCTCAGAGTACATAGTCCAAGAAGGAGCAAGGTAGAGGTGTAAAATGAAGACCCAGTTCTGTAAGTCATATACCATCTATCCTATCTGCTGTATTTTATTTGTTTGAGGTGAATCAGTAATGCAGCTCATTCTCAAAGAGAGGAGAATTATGCTGTCATTCTTGAAGAAGACAGAAATTGTTATACTGCAGATATTTATTTTGTGTGTTTATGGATCAGAGAAGAGTAAGGGGTTCATTTGTAATGTTTGACTTCTTAGGACACTGCCTTAGGAAAACCACGTGAAGTATTCCGACTTCCTACAGATTTGACTGCGTATGACAATCGTCTTTGTGCATCTCTCTACTTCACGTCTTCTACCTGGGTTACATTGTCAGATGGAACTGGAAGGTTGTATGTCATTGCAACAGGCGAACGTGGAAATAGTGCTTCTGAAAAATGGGAGGTGAGTTTTTTAAGACATGTGAAGTCCAGAAACTATAGACAAATTAGACTTATTTGAAGGAACAGTTTGCCAAGGACAATTTATGTGTGATCTCTTGGTTTTTCTAAAGTATTTATATAACATTTTGGGTCTGTGCTTGATTGAATTATCAAATATATGCCTTCTTTGCTTTGATGTGATGTATAAACTGTTCCTGTTTTTTATCTAGGGTTTGTGCGATTGCCTAGAATTGCATTCATTTTTCAAAAAAATATTTTTTTACTGCATTATATGTGTAAAGTACTGTATTTGATAAACAAACAAACCTGCATTGGGATTTTTGAACTACCCACATGTTAGATTTGCTGGCGTTTACATGTGGTCAAATACTGAGTTTACTGGACTGTTTCCTGCTAAGAAAAGTACATTATAGTCTAAACATAGTTTTGTGCCAGTGTTTAAAATGACATTTTTACTTCACTTTTTCTTTAACAAAACATTTGAGATTGAGGGATAGGTTATAGTTTTAATAGTAGTAAATAAGGAATTGATGTCTCCAATGCCAGAGTTTTTGAAGTGGAAGAAAATGGTGTTGAACCTATAATAAAAGGATTTATTATTTCAACTCTTCTGAAGAATAAGTGTATTGTAATATTGCTATTCTCCATACTTTAGCAGGTAGCATTTAACTCTGGGTAAAGAGATAACAAGTTCAATGTAGTTACATATTGACAAGTGTTTTCATTGGACCATCAGATGATATGAGACTGGGCTTAAAAACAACACATACATTCTGCTCATTCTGCTACAAGGAGATTGGTGATTGGAAGGAGTTTTTCATTTTCTTTTTTTTTTTTTCTGCTGTGTGTGTCTCCTTGGCATAGATTAGGCCTTCAATAATTTTTTAACCAATTGGAGATCTGTCTTATGCCCTTTTTAGAATATACTGTGTATAGATACTGTTCTGAAATGTTTCAACTAACTTTGTTTTGATTGGGTTCTATGTGAAGTGGGAGAAGAGTGGAAGGACATTATGCGATATTCATCACTTTAAAGAGAAGTTTAGGAGGGTTTTAGGACTTGGGGGTAATTTTTGTATGAGAGAAGAAGCAGAAGGTGGAAGTAGATAAAGAGCGTGATAGAGCATAAGGAGGCCCAGGGTAGTGATGCTAACGGAAATGTAAAAAGAAATTAAAGAGCAGGGGGCACTGCCTGTCTTCTAAATGTGTTGCTCCTCCTTTGGTGAGGGTGCAGTATATCAGAAGTATCTCAGCTGAGATGCTGGGTTTGTTCAGAAGACTGGAAATTTTAGCCTAACAATTTTTTTTTTTCACGAAGTCCAAATATCTGTTCCTCTCATTCACTGACACCCTTTTACTCACATGAGGAAAAAAAATGCAAACAATATTCTGATACCTACCCAAACTTAGTTTTCCCTTCTTGCTGGTGTCTCTCCACTGTTCCTTAGATAAAAGCAGAACACAGTCAACCAACTACAAATTTGATTTCTCCATCACCTCTGTTTTGACTGTTTGAAGGTTTTTGCTTCTGTGTATTGTACTTAGGGAAATCTTTAGAGTGGATTCCGGAGGTCTGCTATTTGAATAATTTTGGCATCAGTGCTCAAACATAGGGAAACTGATGATTAAGCACATTTTTCAAGTAGGGACATATTTGTGGGGACTCCAGATCCAAGTTTTTAAAGATTTATTTATTCATTTGAAAGGCAGAGTTACAGAGAAGGAGAAATATCTTCCATCTGCTGGTTTACTCATCAGATGGCCACAGTGGGAGCCTGGAACTCCATCCAGTCTCCCATATAGGTGGCAGGGGTTCAGGCACTCAGACCATTTTCTGCTGCCCTCCCAGGTGCATTAGTAGGGAACTGGAATGGAAGCGGAGTAGCTGGGACTTGAACTGGCATTTATATGGGATGCTGGTATTGTAGGTGGTGGCTTAACTTGCTGTGCCACAATGCCACCAACCAGATAAAAGTTTTTTTTTTTCTTAAAGACCTAAGTTTTTTCATTGGTGTTCAATTATTCATTTTTTTCATTTATTTGGAATTCTTGTTTAGGAATTTGTCTTATAGCTTTATTTAATATTTCCTTCAATACAAATGTAATAGTTTTTAGATAACATGTTTGTGGTATAAAAAAGAATTAGAAAGGATTTTGTGTGTATTTATTTCATGCGTGGATTAGCCTTTTTAAAAATGTCAGCATTTCGGGGCTGGCGCTGTATGCAGCGGGTTAAAGCCCTGGCCTGAAGTGCTGGCATCCCATATGAGCGCTGGTTCTAGCCTCAGCTCTCTGGTATGGCCTGGAATAGCAGTAGAAGATGGCCCAAGTCCTTGGGCCCCTGCCCCCATGTGGGAGACCCAGAGGAAGCTCTTGGCTTCTGATCAGCACAGCTCCGGCCGTTGCAGCCATCTGGGGAGTGAACCAGCAGATGGAAGACCTCTCTGTCTGTCTCTACCTCTCTCTGTAATTCTGCCTTTCAAATAAATAAATCTTAAAAAAAAAGGCAGCATTTCTAGGACTTTGGATCTGAACTGGCATTCCAATATGGGATGTGGCAGCCCAAGCAGTGACTTAACCTGCTGTGCCGCAGTACATGCCCAGGCTTATATTTTACATGAAACCTACTGTGTTATCTTTTTTAAAATATACACAGAATCTTGGTTTGGGGAAATAAAATTTACTGATTTTTCATCCAAAGCTTTTCACTTTCTTGTCTTTGTAAACTTTCAGAAAATAAACAGGAAAAGAAATAGTAACAGTAAAAAAGCATACCTGCATATACACTTATACTCACACTGTCCGGAAGTTGAGAGGAAGGGGTCTTACACGGAACAGGAGAACGTTGACGGGCACATGCAGCCTTTGTTGTGTAGAGCACTTTTTTCCCTTGATAATTCTTTTTGAGGAGATTGCTTGCACGTCTCTTTCTACTTCACATGCTGTTGTGATGCCCCCTTGTTTTTGTTTTGAAGCCAACATTAATGATCAGTTTTCTCTGTTACACAAATGAATGTTTTTCTGAGTTCTTTCTTCAAAGAACATTATTTAAACGTACAGCCTATATAAAAGGTTTTTTAAATTTTTTAAAAAGATTTATTTATTTGAAAGGCAGAGTTACAGAGAGGAAGAGGCAGAGTGAGAAAGAGAGAGAGAGAGAGAGATCTTCCATCCACTGATTCACTCCCCAAATGGCCATAATGGCCAGGGCTGGGCCAGGCCAAAGCGAAGAGCCAGAATCTTCATCCACGTCTCCCACGCTGGTGCAGGGTCCAAGAGCCATCATCTGCTGCTTTCCTAGGCCATTAGAAGAGAGCTGGATTGGAAGTGGAGCAGCCAGGACTCGAACTGCCACCTATATGGGATGTCAGCTCTGCACTCGACAGTTTAACCTGCTACGCCACCGTGCCAACCCCTTAAATTTTTTTTAATTCCTTGTAGTAAATAGCCTCCAAAGTAATTGTAAGATTGTAAGAATTCTGCATATTTGCTTTGTGTTATCTGTGTTTATGTAACATGTACATTATCATTTGTAATTTTTTTTGTAGATTATGTTTAATGAAGAGCTTGGGAATCCTTTTATCATAATTCACAGTATCTCATTGCAAAAAATGGAAGAACATTCAATAGCTATCCTACTTCTTCGAATAGAGAAAGAGGACTTGGATATGAAAGGAAGCGGTTTTTATGTTTCTTTGGAGTGGGTCACTATCAGTAACAAAAATAAAGGTAAAACAGAATTCTAGAAACACTCACCTCTCCACTGTATGCCTCCCACCATGGTTCACTTCATCTAATAGATTTTGAAATGCAGAGCTCTCTCTGTAAATGCTGTTAGCTTTTTCTTGGGCATTGTGTTTGGATTCTTGTGCCTACCACGCCTGGTAGAATGAGTATCTGTAGGCAGTTTTTCTTTCGTTACGGTTGTAGAAAAAATTATTTATTTTCACAGCAAGTAAGCCTTCTGTATAAAAGGAAACATTAATAAAGTTCAAAGAATTTAACATGTGCTTTTTTAATATAAATAATGTATACATTATCTTCCTATGTTAATAAATTTTTTAAGTAAATGTAAGTTAATGATACATTACAGTGTAATTTAAATGTAAGTAGGTATGAATGTCTCCATGGAAATGAATACCTTTATTTTTACTGAACTTTGCCTGTTGTTTCTACCCTCAGGAGAATGGAATGTACCTTTTCTCACCTGGTGTGCTTCCATGTGTTAAAAGGTCCTAGACCTTGGTCTCTGAAGCTGTCAGGCTTCAAACTTGACATTAAAAATCTTTCTTGTGTATTAATTTGAATTTCTTTAATACTATTAACTTGCTCTTCACCTTTGCTTAGCACTTACTGCCTTGCCAAGTGACTTTTTTATTTTAAGATAACTAAGGGACTTGGTTTCCTTGATGACTGTTTTTTCCCAGTTTTTATTAGCTTCCTTATTTATAAGTTAATTTAACAAAATATCATTCATTACTATAGGAAATATTTCCTTTACCATAGCTACTAGATTATAATCTGATAAAGGCAATTAGTATTTTTTTACAACAGGGCTTCCCCTTTTATTATAAAATCAACAACAAATATCTATATAGATATTATCTCAAAATAGTTTATAAGTAAGTTGAATAAATCTCTTAGATTTATTCTTTGGAGTACTTTAATTTATTTGTTCTTATTCTCAGGGTTGTAGTTTCATCTCTGGAAGAACACATTAACTTAAGACATTAGATTAAGTATTGGAAATTTTTCTATAAAGAACGGTCTGATCTATGTCACAGCTGTTCAACTATGCCACTATGGTACATAGGTAATACATAAATGAATAGGTACTATGTAATAGGGTAATATATAGGCCGGCGCTGCAGCTCAGTAGGCTAATCTTCCACCTGTGGTGCTGGCTTCCCGGGTTCTAGTCCTGGTCGGGGCTCCAGATTCTGTCCCGGTTGCTCCTCTTCCATTCCAGCTCTCTGCTGTGTCCCGGGAGTGCAGTGGAGGATGGCCCGGGTCCTTGGGCCCTGCACCTGCATGGGAGACCGGGAGGAAGCTCCTGGCTCCTGGCTTCAGATCAGCACAGCACGCCAGCCGCAACATGCCAGCTGTAGCAGCTACTTGGGGGGTGAACCAACGGAAGGAAGACCTTTCTCTCTGTCTCTCTCTCTAACTGTGCCTGTCCAAAAAAAAAAAAAAAAATAGGGTAGTATATAAATGAATGAATATAGTTGTGTTCTAATAATACTTTTGTTTGAACATTGAAATTTGAATTTTAATAGTTTCCATATATATTTAAATAATCAATTACAAAGATAAAATTCAAGGTTAGCTTTTAGGTCATATAAAAATAGTCCTAGATTTGACTTATGCACCATAGTGTGTAGACTACTACTTTAAATGATAGAAACTTTGCTTTTTTTAAATTAAGATTTGTAATTAATCATCTTTTAAGAGAAATTATCCTGCATATTTCTCCTGCCCTTCTTCAAGGCACTTCATTCTGTAACAGCATTAGCTCAATCATGCAGTTCATCAAATCTTCTTGGAAAACAGCAGCAATGAACTAGCCCCATCATCTATTCCCTTTATCTTCCTTTGCATGCCTCGACTAGACAGATACATTTGGATTCAAGTTTCTTGTTTTCTTCTTTTTGTTTTTCTTGATTTATTTATTTGAAAGGCAGAGTTACTGGATAGAGGGAGAGAAGAGATGCACAGAGAGAGAGAAAGAAAGAACAAGAGATCTTCCCATCAGCTGGATCCACTGGTTCGCCACCCAAATGGCTGTAATGGCTGAGGCTGGCCCAGGCTGAAGCCAGAAGCCTGGAACTCCATCTGCGTCTCCTATGTGGGTGCAGGGGCCCTAAGGACTTAGACCACCCTCCTCTTCTTTCCCTGGTGTATTAGCAGGATGTTTTTTATTCTTCCAAGTTTTTAGTTGTATTAATTTTCTTTATGGTTCCTTTAATCATTTTCTCTTTAATGTTTTAGTCCTTCCCTCCTCAACTATTACCAGAATAATTGTGTTATTTTGTCTTTTATTTTCTAAATTAACAGAAAACTGTTTTTGTAAACTGTTGGGTGAAATATTTGATAAATTATATTTTGTGGTCAAGTAAGTTTGAAATTGTGGACATACAATATCCCTGTTGCACATTATTCATATTAACTTTTCTAAAGATTTTTAGGGAGATGTAAAGTTTTAGTCTGGCAATCCCCATTTACTTAATGATGGACTCTACCTTTCGAGATGTTCCTGTTGTTTTCCTTCTCACACAATGGGAAAAGCTGTAATATAAAATACATAATGCTTACAGTTGGATTTTCAAAGGTGGATAAGATGATTTGCCCTGCATGTACCTATGAGGAAGAATAGAGGTTTTAGTTGATACATGCAGTTGCAAGCCTACTCTTAAATATGTATGAATTGAATGTGTGTATGTAGGTGAGGATTTAGAGTAAAAACAATGACAGATGTTTGAGAACATATTATTGTTTAAAACATAACACTGAGTTAGGATTTTCAGTTACTCAATTTGGATCTTACAAAATACAATCCACTTTAACAATATAACAGTGTGGAGGCCAGCACTGTGACATAGTAGGCTAGGCCTGTACCTGTGGCGCTGCCATTCCATATGGGCATGGGTTCGTGTCCTAGCTGCTCCTTTTCTGATCCAGCTCTCTGTTATGGACTGAGAAAACAGTGGACCATGGCCCAAGTGTTTGGGCCCCTGCACCCATGTGTGAGACCCAGCTGATGCAACTGCTTCCTGGCTTCAGATTGGCCCAGCTTTGGCTGTTGCGGCCATTTAGGGAATGAACCAGCAGATGGAAGACCTTTCTCTCTGTCTCTACCTCTGTCTGTAACTCTGCTTCTCAAATAGAGAAATAAATCTTAAAAATAAAAAATTAAAACAGTGTAACAGTATAAGTAAAGGTATAAACTCAGGTGAAATGTTGTGAATACTTTTCAAAGCAAAAAAACAACTGTGTTCATAGAATAAATTTAGTTAATGTACCAAAAACTTCAGAGATGCAGTTCATTGTTTATGTCTTCATTGTTATAAGTGCTATTATTTATGTTTGATTATGGTAGACAAGCACATTTATCTTTGATCTATATAAAAATTATTTCTACTCTGTATTTTATTTTAAGAAAATCTCTTGTTAATAGTTAGAATAGGCACTTTTCCCTTATCTTCACTTTGTGGCTCTTTTCAGAAGATGCCTATCATATGGGAAAGTAGATAGGCTTTAGTCAAGGAGAAGGTAGGTCCTTCAGAAGCTGATGTTTCAGGTCAGTCAGTCACTTTGAAGGTCTAGAGCTCTGCTAGCCAATGTAAGTTTCTGTAAAATGGACATGTTGTATATGTGTGCCATTCATGGTGGCAGCCATGTGTGGCTGTTGGGCAGTTGAAATGTGGCTAGTGTGACTGAGAAATTGAATTTGAAAATTTACCTAATTTTAATTAAATAGGTGCTTGCAGCCTTTAACTACCACATTAGACATCCCCGTCTAGAACAAAGTTCATCAGCTCCAATATTTTAAAATAGGGACTAATTTACAGATAGTTACGTTGTAAATTTTTATCCTTTTTGTCAATTTAAAATATATGATTAATATTCACATATTTTCAGAATTTTCTTGTGCGTTTTTGGTAATTTTTTTTAAACTACTTTCTTATCTTCCAGATACTAAAAAATATGAAATCATTAAGCGGGATACTCTCAGTGGAAAATCGGTGCCACATTATGCAGCTATTGAGCCTGATGGAAATGGTCTCATGATTGCCTCCTACAAATCCTTCCAGTTTGTTCAGACTGGTCAAAATTTTGAAGAAAATATGGATGAGGACACGTCAGAGAAAATCAAAGGTAATTTCACTTTGAATCCTTCTAGAGCTATTTTGTGTTTATGTATATTCATATTTTTATATGTTTGTCTTTCCAGTCAGGTTATAGTTTCTACCAGGGCAAGGTAGATATTTAATTTTTTGTTATTTTCTTTTATATTTCCCACAACAGTTCTCAGTAAAATATACTACCTAACTAGTGTGAACTGATTTAACAGTTGTAATTGTTTTGTTATTTTAATTACCAAAACTATTTTTTAAATACATCTATATCTTGGTGTGCTTGAGCAGATGTTTAATAAATACTTACCAGAGGAATGAAATGCTTTCATTTGCAGCATGGTGGTTGGAGCTGGAGGACAGTATGTTAAGGTGAGAAAGAACAGTATGTTCTTCCTCATATGTGGAAGCTAAGACAACTCAGTTGGAACATGATAGTAATTAGTAGAGGGAGGGAGACAGGGAAGGGTTGAGGGGATAGAGGGTACCAAATCAGAATTATCTGATTTGTAGAAGGGATAAGTTTGTTTTCTGAGCAAAGAGAAGAGAGGTACTTCATGGCTCCAGTCCTGGTAACAGAGAGGGAGAGATGTCGATTGCCTTGGTTTGAGAGCAGTGCACATCGCATGTATGTGTTGAAACATAACTAAGTAATATATATGTTCTTACTTTCATAGTAATCTGAAAAAAGGTTCCTTGAGGCAGAATCACTAAGTTTTGTCAGTATTGAATGAACAAATAAAGATAAGGTTTTAGAATGAAAAAATTAACAAGGTCTTTCAGCAGAAATTTGTATTTGTACCAAAGAATATGTACTCTTTTACAGATATTTATGAGAAAACCCCTGTGTGATCATTACAGAACTATTAGCCAGAGTATAGTATAATTTACTTAATGGTAATTTTTACATATTTAATAATTATACCTATCATTCTTAAATCTTCCTTTTGTGTTAAATCATGTAATGATTAAAATGAAAATTAGCTTCATGTTTTCATATAGAGTTAAGAAAATGAGTTCTTTGTAAGTTTTTGGAAGTATTAGTACATATTGGAAAAGGTTTTCTCCAGGGCTTTTTATATATATAAATATACATATTTATATATAAAATATATATATGCATCTTTGATACAAAATATGCTTGGTGGTCTTTTATTGAGCCTCTTGATACCTTGGTTTCCTGATAACACCATATGTGGGGTTTTTTTGTTTGTTGTTAAATTACCCCTAAGATCCATCTTCAGATAAATCCACCATTCTGTCTTAATTTTAATGTTAAATGCTGCCAGGAGAGGTATTCATATGCTAGACCATATGTCTTCTGAAAACTCTGGTGAGCAATTGCTCAGGAATGAATGAATGTGTTAATATTTGGAACCATTCTGCCTAGATAGCTAAGACCTTGTGCCCCCCCCCCTTTTTTTTCTTTCTTCCAACATACAGCTTTCATTTAATTTCTTGTGGGTGGCAGTGACCCAACTACTTGAAGCATCACCTGCTCCCTCACAGTGTCTGCATTGGCAGGAAGCTGAAATGGAAAGCCAGAAGTCAAACCCAGGCACTCCAGTATGGGATGCAATTATCCTAACTGGCTTCTCAACTACCTTACTATTTTCTTTCAAAGATTTTAATTACAATCTAAATACATACAAAGGCACTTAAAGCAATCAGTTGAAAAAATTATTTAAGTGTTCCATATACTTTCTGTGGGGAGGGAATTAAAACATTCTGTCTTTCTTGTTGGTCAGGTTCTATGGCCTTATGAATGTGTGTGGTTTTTATTTAGTAGACTCCAAAATATATTATCCATCAGTGATTATATATAAAGTACTTTGGCTAGCTTCTATGGGAGACATATTTTGTATTCTTCTGAAATGGGAACCTACTGTGTGCGTGTGTGTAAGGAAAGAGGGAGGCAGGAGAGGTATACAAGGAGGCAGAGAGAGATGCAAATAAAGGATTGCATTCATTAGTATATCTTATAAGTACCTACCTCCTGGAACATTAGGTAAGTCTGAAGAAGAAAATGTCAAGGACAATTGCTACAACTCTTGGAGTCAAAATTCCCCATGGAGTTCTGTATGTTTATAATTCCTTTTTTTATGGCACAATCACTAGGAAATACGCTAAGGTTCTTTTAGCGGGCATTCTTTTATGTGTTGTGGTTTCCAATTTTGGATTACATAATGATTTATTTTCCAAACAGAACCTCTGTATTATTGGCAACAGACTGAAGATGATTTGACAGTAACAATAAGGCTTCCAGAAGACAGTAGGAAGGAAGACATTCAAGTACAGTTTCTGCCAGAACACATCAACATTGTGCTGAGGGATCAGCAGATTTTGGAAGGAAAGCTCTATTCATTGATTGATCATGAAAGCAGTACATGGATAATTAAAGAAAATAACAGGTACTTTAATGATGTCTGTATTTAGAATTTTATTTTTAATTTTACTATTTTTAATTTTATTCTCATGATGGTTTTTGTCAAAGATGATATCAATAGTTTGGTCTGTGCTGCTCATTATTTTTTGAAAGATAGATTAAAAATGAAAATATGAAAGAGCATAATTGTAGTTAAGATTGATGATATCTAGTATAGCTATGCAAGCAGTGTATGGTAGTACTTTTCATTATCAGCTCTGTATACAGTAATTACAATAATATGTATTTACAGGTGAAAATATTTTTTAGTTGGCAGTTTTTGAATTTTTTAATACAGTTTTTTTAAATTTAATTTTGATTTGCTAACTGTATAACTCAATCCCATTCTTTAAATATAAAAAAGGATATACAGTGAGAATTGTTCTTCTGACCCAGGCCTGCCATCCACCTTTCTACTCCTCACAACCACTGTTACAATTTCCTTTTAGAAATCCTTCTTCTATGTATTCAAGTAGTATGTATTTTTTTCCTTTTTTTAAGAAAAGAAGTTGCTAGTGAGTATTAAATATACACGATTAGGGCCGGCGCCGCGGCTCACTAGGCTAATCCTCCGCCTAGCGGTGCCGGCACACCGGGTTCTAGTCCCGGTCGGGGCGCCGGATTCTGTCCCGGTTGCCCCTCTTCCAGGCCAGCTCTCTGCTGTGGCCAGGGAGTGTAGTGGAGGATGGCCCAGGTGCTTGGGCCCTGCACCCCATGGGAGACCAGGAAAAGCACTTGGCTCCTGGCTCCTGCCATCGGATCAGTGCGGTGTGCCGGCCGCAGCGCGCCGGCCGCGGCGGCCATTGGAGGGTGAACCAACGGCAAAAAGGAAGACCTTTCTCTCTGTCTCTCTCTCTCACTGTCCACTCTGCCTGTCAAAAAATAAAAAAATAAAAATAAAATAAAATAAATATACACGATTATACATCTTTTTGTTCACTCTCAACAATTAATCTTGGAGATCTTCCGTAAATAATATGTAACTATTTTTTCATATTTTTTATGGTTTTCATAGTATTTAACTCCATTAGCTGAGCCATCATTTAAAAAAAAACTGATCTTCAATTGTTGGACATTTAGATTATTTCCAATCCTTTGATACAGTGAATAGCTGTATGTATGTCTATGTGTATATATCACAAGTGTAGGCATAAATGAATAGTAAATTCCTACAAGTGGAATAATTAATATTTCTTTGAATATTATGGTGAATAATTTCTTTTTTTATGGAATTGGCCACTTGCATATCTTTTGTGAAGTGTGTATATCCAGGACCCAAAAAAAGCCATAAAAGAAATATATGAAATTAAATGTCATCAAAACACAGTTTTTGCAATCAAAACTAAAAATTTCTGTTTTTCTAAAGAAGCTTGTAAGAAAGCAATCTAAGACATGGACAGGGAAAAAAAGATTTGTGGTACTCAAGTCAAACAAAAGACCTCCATTTTCAATGTATAAGGAATTCCAACAAATTCATAATAAAAAGACAATCCAGTTTTTAAAATGGTCAAATTATTTGCATGGACATATCACAATAGAAAATACATGAATGTCTAGTCAGTACCTAAAAAAGTAATCATTAATCATTAGGGAAATTAAAGCCAGAATGAAAGACCAATGGATGGTTAATACTCATAAGATTGATGGGGTGAAATGTTGACAAGGATGTGAGCACCAACAACTCATGTGTTGCTGGTTTGAGCGAAAGTAATACAATCACTTCAGAAAAATGTTTAACGGGCTGGCATTGTTGCATAGCAGGGAAAGCCACTCTCTGGGACGCTGGCATCCCTTATGGGCACTGGTTCATGTCCTGGCTGCTCCATTTTGGTCCAGCTCCCTACTGATGGTCTGGGAAAAAGAAGCAGCAGATGGCCCAAGCATTTGGGCCCCTGTCACCCATATGAGAGACCCAGCTAAAGCTCTGTCTCCTGACTTGGCCTGGCTCAGCCCTGGCCACTGTGGCCATCTGGGGAGTGAACGTGCAGATTAAAGACATCTCTCTCGCTCTTTCTCTGTTACTCTTTCATATAAGCAAACAAAATCTTTAAAGAAAAAGAAAAAGAAGTGTTTAACAGTTCCTTACCAAGTTAAACATATGCTTATTTTTAACTTAGTAACAACTCCTTGATAGTTACCCAAGAGAAATGGAAATACATATTAAAAAACAAAGCCAAAAAATGTATACTTTTAGCAACTGAAAATAATGCCAGTGTTTGTGAATAAATGCATGTGGTATTGTCATACAATGAAATGCTACTCTGCAGTAAAAACTTATAGACACAGCAGTATGAATGAATGAAAAACATATGGATTGCAAGAAGCCAGAGACAAAAAAATATAAACTGTATTATTCCACATATGTGAAGTTCCAGAACTGGTAAAACTAATCTCTGATGACATAAATTAGCACAGTGTTTACCTCTAGGGTCTAGAATTGATTGAAGAAGCTTACAAGGAAACTTCCTGGATGTATGGTAGAAACCCTCAGTGTCTTTGCTGAGATACACTGGTGTATGCCTTTGTCAAACTCAGTGAATGTTACACTTAAAATATGTGAATTTATAAGTTACATCTCAATAAAGGGAATCAAGGATATTTTAAAGGTAAAACGATTTAATGTTTCAGAAGATTGTAATCTTCTGCTATTACCTCCATGCCTCTTTTCAAGTCTGTTTTCCCAGATACCTCACTCCCCAATCAGTTTATCTAATAAAATCACATTCTTTTGTTTTAAATTGTCTTAGTAATTGAATTCAGTAAGATAAACGAATAGTACTAGGCAGTTAATTTTTAAAATTAAATTTGATCAGAGATGTATATTCCTGGTTGATTGGTTAATGTTGCATACTGGTAAGTTAGATATTGGAAGTTTGGTTCTTGATTAGTAATATATGACCCCTGTGAGTCTGATGTAAGTCTGAATTATAGGAAGCTAAGAAATACTTCACTAGTTCAAAAAGTTTTAGATTCTAACAACAGATATTCCAAATTCATTTTGTTAATGGAGACATTTGATGACTTAGTTACATTTTTTAATATACCAAAACCTACTTGAAAACTTCTTTTAAAGACATTTTATATTTCCACGTATTCTATTTAGCAATACTGAAAGGGTCTTTTAAAAACCTTTTTATGTCTTTTTTTATTTTCTAATAAGACTAAATTTATTCAATACCCTAGTAAAAATTTTGATTATAAGTATCCAACAGTATAAAAAGTACAAAACAGATCTGTAGATGTCTAATATATTAATACAAAGTGCATGACTCCACACAGTATGTCCTGCAGGCAGAGGGGGCAGGGGAGAAGACGGTGGCTGAGGTCTAGCAATAAATAAATAAATACAGAAGTAGAGATAACTCACGTTATAGTGTATTCTGCCACCAGTACTGCAGCCAACATGTACAAAAAAAGAAAAACAACAAAGCCATTTTGAAGTAACTCAGGATGGAGGATGATAACAGTTGACCTTTGCGTCCCCTTTTGAGGCAGTGGGAGTCAGGGTCGTGTGGGGTCGGGAGCAGGCAGGCTTTTTCCCACAAAGAAGAAATGCAACCTGTTAGGTTCAGACAAGAGCTAGAGAACTACAGGGCTCACTCGTCGGTTACACTACCCAAAACCTAAAACTGCAGTTTAAAAATAAGCACTGATTCCCGGCACCGTAAGCGTGATGTTCCTCCTGCAAGGGGTCTATCCGAACAGGGTTTTATGTTTGTTTGTTTGTTTGTTTGTTTGTTTTTCCTGGACTTCTAGAAAAGAGGCAATGAGAATACTTTGGCGTGGATTCAAGTGAGAAGCTTTAAAAATGAGGATCTCAGAAGCGGAGGGCTTTACAGTCACATATGGAGATCAGAAAGCCAGACTAAAAAGTCAAAGCATAGCCAGTATTAGTATTCGCGCATGCCTCTGTCCTTTTACTCAATTTTATGTTAATTATAACGAGAAAAAACAAAACAAAAACCAAAAGCCCTAGTCGGCTATAAGAAGTCAGACGCAGGCTCGACTCAGGTAAAACCTTTACAAAGGTCTCAAGAGATAAAAGCCAGGGCGGGAATGGAACAGCCCAGATTGGTGGCAGAGTTCCCCCTAGTCCCCAAGGTGAGCCAGTGCCACACAAGCCAGGCAAGTCCCCAGAGCAGCGTGCCTTCACTCTGTTTCTCAACTAGCTGAGCCTATTTAACCTGGGATCCGCGTTCCCTGGGGCGGAGCTCTGCCTCCGCTGTGGGACGTCATGGAAATTAAAACCTGGATCAAACATGAACATGAGGGAGGTGACATGGATGCAACCTATGCAGCTGAGTGACCCCTGTCTGTTGAGAAGTTAGCATCTCCTGCCCAGGACGCACTCCTGCTTCATCGTCAGTAGTACGGGTTTGAGCCCCCAGATCCTGGGCCAGACCTCAGGATTCCAGCGCCAGGGGTCAGTCCTGTAACCGGGTTACTACCAATTTATTGTTGGGAGGGAAAACAAGGACCGCCAGCCAATTAGAAACTGCCCCAACCATTGTTTCTCAGTACAGAAGGATTACAACTACATGTGGCTTATCATTTAACAGATACCATCTCTGTCCCCTGAAATTCCCCTAATTCCATTCATCAGAAGTGGATTTAATTAAAAAAAAAAAAAGAGCACTTTAGAGCAGCATTCAGCTTTCCTATGAAACACTCAGCATCTTCAATATTATGTACACGTATTCTTTCAGTAAGCGAGACACTGGCTTCAGAATGTGTGCAACTGGGAGGAAGATAACCCATTCAGAACTAGTCTAGAAATTGTCTTTTGGCAGAATAGCATGTATCCAAGTGAAAACGTTAAGAGGGTCAGTTTGTCGCTTCGTGGTCTTCGCATAATCTCTGCTGCTCTGCCGCCTGGCCCCGTGGGTGGCGGTCACCACTCCTGAGGGGCCATGGGCAGCGGCTCGGGGCCCTGGGGTGCCGGCAGCTTGGCAGCCGGCTTCTTGCTGTTCCAGCAAGGCTTGAAGAGGTGCATGTCGATGAGCACTTCCCCCAAACACCCTCTGTAGATGATCCCACAGCAGATCTTCTGCCTTTTCCAGTAGGTGAGATCTAAAAAGGAAAGAACTGGAGTTCTGTTGGAGCTGGAAGCCATCTCTGTATCTGAGCCATCATCTGACTGGTTACTGTAACAAGGAGACTGAGCTGGAGGGGCACTGAGGTGGTACTGTGAGCATCAGAATTGTGGCGTTTAAACTCCTTCTGCAGTTTGCTGATCTGGTTGCTTTTCATCCTGTTTCCAGTCTTCACTTTCTTTGGTTTCAGTGTGGTCTTTAGACTGGGTCCTGCCCTTGCATCTACCACATGATTTCCAGTTTTTTTTTTTTTTTTGGATCCTGCCAGTAGCTTCTTCCATCTTTTCACCAGCAGGACACAGGCGTTGCAGATGTCTCCAGAACGCAACTCGTGTAACCCAAAACAGCTCTGGAAATCCTTCCCGTAGAGCTTACTGTCGGTGAAGTGGGAGCTAGAGGACTTGGCCTGGCAGATGCAGCAGTCTTCTATGCTTTGGTACATCTTTGGCTTGTGAAAAACAAACATCTTCTCTTCTGGCCAGGTCTTCCCAAGGCAGCCGTTCCACAAGCAATCAGGCTCCCGAGGTGCACAGTGCATGCAGGCCGGCCTCTCCAGGCACTCCATCTTCCTCCTGCTCCTTCACCACCTTGTCTAGAAAGATACCACATATTCTGTTTAGTAATGAGATATTTGAGGGAAGATTTATTATTAAATGTGAACCATCAAGAATAACCTCATAAAGCGAGAGTAATACTTGAACTTTATGTAAGTAGTTTCAGCATTCAGTAGAAACATTTAGTATTATCACAACAAAGATACTGGTAGGCACAACAAAATTCTCTGATCAGATTTTATTGATTGAATTACTTGTGTCTATTAAGATGTGTCACCTTGGAAGGATTTTATTTTATAGTTTTTTCCCTATTTTTAAAATTTTATTTGAGGTATACAAATTTCGTGTATTTCATATTTACAGATTTAGGAACATAGTGCTATTTTCCACCCATGTGTCCACCCTTCTTCCTCCTCCCTCTCCTACTCCCATTCTTCATTTTTATAAAGATGTATTTTCAGTTTACTTGGTACTCATAAGATTAACCTTACACTAAGTAGAGAGTTAAATGGTATGAAGAAGAAAACACTGTTCCATAATAGTAGTGACTATAAATAAACATTGGATTTCAAAATGTCAGTTTTACCTCACTATGTTACATTTAGGTACTGTATTTGTTACCACAGATTAGGGAAAACAGATGGTATCTGTCTTATTGGGAATGGCTCATTTCACTAAGTATAATGGTTTCCAGTTGCATCCATTTTGTTACAAAAGACAGGATTTCTTTTTCTTTTTTCTTTTTTCTTTTTTTGACAGGCAGAGTGGACAGTGAGAGAGACAGAGAGAAAGGTCTTCCTTCTCCATTGGTTCATCCCCCAATGGCCGCTGCGGCCGGCACTGTGCTGATCCGAAGCCAGGAGCCAGGTGCTTCTCCTGGTCTCCCATGCAGGTGCAGGGCCCAAGCACTTGGGCCATCCTCCACTGCACTCCCGGGCCATAGCAGAGAGCTGGACTGGAAGAGGAGCAACCGGGACTAGAACCCGGTGTGCCAGCACCGCAGGTGGAGGATTAGCCTATTGAGCCGCGGTGCCGGCTAGGATTTCATTTTTTTTAACCACCGAGTAGTATTCCATAGTGTATATATACCATAATTTCTTTATAGAGTCATCAGTTGCTGGACATCTTAGCTCTTGTGAATTGAGCTGCAATAAACGAGGGGGTACAGATAACTCTATCATATACTGATTTCATTTTGTTTGGGTAAATTCCCAAGGGTGGACTTGCTGGGTCATATGGTCTATTTTCAGATTTCTAAGGTATCTCCATACTGTCTTCTACAATGGCTGCACCAGTTTACATTCCCATTAACAGTAGATTAAAGTACCTTTTCCCCCACATCCTTGCCTGTATTTATTGTTTGTTGATTTCTGTTTGAGAGCCTTTCTAACTGGGGTGAAGTAAAGCCTCATTGTGGTTTTGATTTGCATTTCCCTGATGGAATATTAATCCATTATAAGTCTCATGGTTTGCAAATGTTTTCTCCCATTTGGTTGGTTGCCTCTTTATTTTGCTTAGTGTTTCTTTTGCAGTGCAGAAGCTTCTCAGCTTGATGCAATCTCATTTGTGAATTTTGGTTTTGATTGCCTGTGCTTCTGGAGCTTTTCCAAAAAATCTTGGCCTATGCCAGTGTCTTGCAGAGTTTCTCCAATGTTCTCTAATATTTTCATGGGTTGTAGATTTAGACCCTTGATCCATTTTGAATGGATTTTTGTGTAAGATGTAAGTTGAGGGGGTCTTGTTTCATATGTCTGCATCTGGAAATTTGGAGAGATTTTAATCTGATGTTTATTATGTAAGTTGTACCTTTTTTTTCTTTTGCTAGGCAGAGTTAGAGAGAGAAAGAGGGAGAGAGAGAGAGAGAGAGAGGGGAAGGTCTTCCTTCTATTGGTTCACTCCCTAATGGCCGCTATGGCCGGCACTGTGCTGATCCGAAGCTAGGAGCCGGGTTCTTCCTCCTGGTCTCCCATGCGGGTGCGGGGACCCAAGCACTTGGGCCATCCTCCGCTGCCCTCCCGGGCTACAGCTGAGAGCTGGACTGGAAGAGCAGCAACCAGGACTAGTACCCGGTGCCCCCACCAGGACTAGAACCCAGGGTGCCAGCGCTGCAGGCAGAGGATTAGCCAAGTGAGCCATGGTTCTGGCCACTTCTTTTTTTTTTTTTTTTTTTTAAGATTTATTCATTTATTTGAAAGGCACAGCCACAGAGAGGAAGAGGCAGAGAGAGAGAGAGAGGTTTTCCATCCGCTGATTCATTCCCTAGATGACCACAACTGCTGGAGCCAAGCCGATCTAAAGCCAGAAGCCAGGAGCTTCTTCTAGGTCTCCCAACCGTGTTCAAGGACCCAAGGACTTGGGCTATCAACTGCTTTCCCAGGCCACAGCAGAAAACTGGATCGGAAGTAGAGCAGCCGGTTCTTGAATCGGCGTCCATATGGGATGCCGGCACTGCAGACAGTGGCTTTATCTGCTACACCATAGCACCGGCCCCTGTATGTTCCTTTTCTGCTTGGGTGGAAGGATATGATGCTAGTTTTAAAATACAGAAATGCACTTTTAGTAATACAGTTGGATTGGTTAGGTGGACAAATTACTGATGATATAGAAATTCTTTATAACGAAGATTTGTATAAACTCTCAAATCTATTTAGCAACTATGAATAGTGTGTATATCTTTGGGTCAGTGTGTAAAAGTTCTTTAATAGTTATTTACATATATGCTTTTTTTTTAAAAGAATTATTTTATTTCTTTGAAAGATAGAGGTACAGAGAGTGGTAAAGCCAGAGAGAGGTCTTCCATTCTGCTGGTTCACTCCCCAAATGATTACAACAGCCAGAGCTGAACTGATCTGAAGCCAGGAGCCAGGAGCTTCTTCCAGGTCTCCCACGCGGAGGGACTTGAGACATCTTTTACTGCTTTCCCAGGTCGTAGCAGAGAGCTGGATCGGAAGAGGAGCAGCTGGGACTCGAACCGGCACCCGAGTGGGATGCTGGGTGCTGCAGGCTGGGGCTTTAACCCACTGGACCACAGCACCGGCCCCTATATATATTTTTTCCGAAATAATAGTGCAGTAGAGAAGAACATAGACTTGAACCAGATAGCTTTACTAGATTGTAATCCTTGAAAGTTATTTAAACTCTCAGTGCCCCCCCCTTTTTTTTACTTTTAGAATAGTCATGATAAAAGTGCCTTATATAGTTGTGGTGAACAGTAAATGAGTTAAAACACATAATGTAAGATAGAGCCCAACATATGATAAGCATTAGCTAAGTATAAGCTGCAGTCATTATGATCATCTTCATCCTCATCCTCATCATTATCAACATTAGCTTTTTATTAGAAGATATAACTAAATTTCAGCATTATTGATGTGATGATTTTCAGTGCTAATCTTAAGGACTCATATTATACAAGGAAGATATTATTTTGTGTAGTGCCTTAAAATAAGCAATTTCAGAAAACTTTAAAATGCTGTAAGAATTCCCTTCAAAAAGAGTAGCTGGTAAGTTTGCGTGTTCTGTTTGATAATGATGATAATAGGTACTATTGTTTGTTTGTTTTTTTTTTTTTTTTTTGACAGGCAGAGTTAGACAGTGAGAGAGAGAGAGAGACAGAGAAAGGTCTTCCTTTTTCCGTTGGTTCACCCTCGAATGGCTGCTGCGGCCGGTGCACCGCTCTGATCCGAAGCCAGGAGCCAGGTGCTTCTCCTGGTCTCCCATGCAGGTGCAGGGCCCAAGGACCTGGGCCATCCTCCACTACAATCCCGGGCCATAGCAGAGAGCTGGACTGGAAGAGGGACAACCAGGACAGCATCCGGCGCCCCGACCAGGACTAGAACCCGGGGTGCCAGCACCGCAGGCAGAGGATTAGCCTAGTGAGCCGCGGCGCCGGCCTACTGTATTGTAATTGTCTGCTTGCAGTTATGTTCTGGGGCGTGAGTTAGGGTAGCACACATGCACCAAAGATGGTCTGTGTTAAAGGTCTGGTCTCTTTGCTGTGGAGCAACTAACAGCAACCCACTTTTCTCTCTTAACGGCAACAGCTGCTCCCAAACATCTTACCTGCATTTCTTTTCTTATACCAAAGGAAAGGGGACCCACTTCCTTATTCTCACATGTCCTTAGTTACCTCTTTCTCCCTTCCCTGCTCTGTTAGTTCTTGATTTCAGTATTTCTTGACAGGCCCCCTTTATTCATTTGAAGTATGTTTAATGGCTTGAAAGTACAGAATTAGATTTTAAATAAGTTTTTTTTAAAGATTCATTTATTTGAATGACAGAGTTGGAGGGGAGAGAGAGAGGGCGAGACACCTGCCATCTCTTGGTTCACCCCCAAAATGACCAGGGTTGGGCCAGGATGAAGCCAAGAACCTGAAACTCCATCCAGGTCTACCACATGGATAGCAAGGGCCCAAGCACTGGGATCATCTGCTGCTGTTTTCCCAGGTACATTAGCAGGCAGCTGGATTGGAGTGGAACCAGCTGGGACTGGGATGCTGGCTTTGCAGGCAGCAGTTTAACTGCCTGTGCCACATTGCCAACCCCTAAGCAAATTTTTAAAAATACATTTTCATTGATTTAATCTTCCTGGCCTTTATATTAATAATTGTGTACTTTTCTTTTAATTTGTGAAAATGAACTTAATTGTTAGTTCCACATACAAAGAGGTACTCTTTTGTTACAGGCCTTTTCCGGTTTGCCTTATGCCTACCCCATCCCTATTCTACCCCCGACAAATGTCTCATGGTACTTGCTGCCCTTACTTTTGTTACTTAAATGCTATAAAATACAGTGATACCTGATTTACAACAGTACTTTCCATTCTTGGTCCTGTGCTTTCCAAACTTGATGTACCATTTCCAGTGGTACTTTCTTATTGTATATTAAATCCAAATCATTTTCTCTTGGAACAGAGGTTTTCTGTCACATATAAAAACTAAAAGGAACAAGATAGCAATTTCTTATGGAAGAATCCTCTGTTTTTTACTGATTTTATAAGTTGCTTAATACAACATTACTTTTTTAAACCTATAGCTTGGAGATTTCCTTGATCAAGAAGAATGAAGGAATGACATGGCCTGAGCTAGTGATTGGTGATAAACAAGGGGAACTTATAAGAGACTCAGCCCAATGTGCTGCAATAGCTGAACGTTTGATGCATTTGACATCAGAGGAACTGGTAAGCAGTTGAAATATTAATGTGACTTTCCACTGACCCAAAAGGATGTTATGGGAGGATTATTCCATGTTTTTCAAACATTGCTTTGCTTTTCCTGATATAACAGACTTGATTATGTGTGGTGTGGATTGAATCTCTAATACTAATTTCTTACATTATGTAATTACATATATGTGTGGGCATATTGTGTAAAGGGTATGCACATATATGTATCTGTACATATCAAATGACCAGTGCTGGCAGAGGCAAAAGTTATAATCTTATAGTTTATGTGCTAATAATTTTAACTTATCATCATTGAGATGTTCTAGGTGATCTTGGAATCCTTCAGGGGTGTATATGTATATATATAATTTATAGTATAGTTACTTCTGACTGAGAAAGTAATTCATTATAATGATTACCATGACAACACAATATTCACTCGAGCATGAGACTGAATATATTCCCATCTAATTACATATAAGATTATATTAAGAATTTGAACAAATTATAGCAGTATCCAGAGCATCAGTGATAAGTTCATTTACCAAAAATTACATCAACATATGTAAAATGTGTAACTTACTGCCTTCTTGAATTGTAGTGATGAGAAAGATTGTGTAAGAAATCATTTATACTATAGTGTTAGTTGTTTCCCAAGGTAGAAAAGAAAGAAGATTGAAAATGAATGTTTCTGTCAAAAAAGAAACATGGCCAAAATAAAGAAAGTTTCATATTTGCCTGGAGTGATTAATTTCAGAAGTCCCTCGAGTTCATATTTAGGATTATAAAACTTTGACTTTGTAGCCCAGTCAACTCTGCAGGCTGCATTACCCTATGCTGATTGTTTCAGCACATATTGATTGTGAAAGCCTTTGGGGATAATATCAGTGATCAGAGTGGAGGCTTAGTTTGAGGTTGTAGATCGTTGCTGCTAACTACATTTTAAATTGGATGGTTTCAAAGGAATATTGATATTTATGAGAAAGTTGTTTATGATTGAACACCAGTGATGTGTTTGAAAAAATAAACATAGAATCTTGTCATCTGAAACTGAAGGCAGTTTGGTGTTTTTCAAATCTTTATACTCACCTCACTACAGTGTTTTTTTCTTCCTCCAACAGCTTTTAGGATTTTCTCCTTATTAGTACTAAGCAGTGACTTGCTGAGATTTTGTTTATTAAAAAAAAAGTTATCCTGGGGATTCTTTTCCCTTCTTGAATCTGTATGATTATAGCTTTAATCAAATTTGAAAAAGTTGTGTCCATTATTTGTTCACAGTACTTTTCCATTCTTCCTGCCCTCTTTTAATTTATTACATGTTAGACTGAGAGAGAGGGAGGGAGGGAGGGAGGGAGGGAGAGAGGTCTTCCATCCACTGGTTCACTCCCCAATTGGCCGCAACGGCCAAAGCTGCACTGATCAGGAGCCAGGAGCTTTTCCGGGTCTCCAACGCAGATGCAGGGGCCCAAGAACTTGGGCCGTTTTCTACTGCTTTCCCAGGCCATAGCAGAGAGCTAGATTCGAAGTGGAGCAGCCAGAACTCCAACTGTCACCCATATAGGATGCCGGCACTTCAGGCCAGGGTGTTAACCTGCTGTGCCACAGCGCTGGCCCCTGGATTTCAAAATTTATTTGCAACAAAATAAATTCAATGTTAGCTTGTTATAGCATGTCTGAATAGTGTTTAGTTTGAGGCACTAAGAAGGTTTGAAAAGAGCCAAAACATAAATTCTGTTAAACTTAAAGAGGGAACCTATATCAAATTTATGGTAAAATTTGGGAGCAAGGCCGGCACCATGGCTCACTTGGCTAATCCTCTGCCTGCAGCGCTGGCATCCCATATGGGCACCAAGTTCTAGTCCCGGTTCCTCCTCTTCCAGTCTAGCTCTTTACTGTGGCCCGGGAAGGCAGTGGAGGTTGGCCCAGGTTCTTGGGCCCTGCGCCTGCATGGGAGACCAGGAAGAGGCACCTGACTCATGGCTTCGGATTGGCACAGTATGCCGGCTGTGGTGGCCCTTTGGGGGGTGAACCAACAGAAAAAGGAAGACCTTTCTCTCTCTCTCTCTCTCACACACTGTCTAACTCTACCTGTCCAAAAAAAAAAAAAAAATTGGGGAGCAAAATAGTGAAGTCATTGGTGCTTTATGAAAAATTTAGGTGAACAATGTTTTAAGAAGTCAACTGCTTGCAATGGGTAACTCATTTTAATAAGGGAAGAGACAGTGTTGAAGATGAAGCCCATACCAGCAGACCATCCACATCAATTTGTGCAGAAAAAATTGATCTTGTTCATGCCCAAATTGGGAAGGACCGATGATTATCAGTAGATTGGATCAGCACCTCATACATCTTAATTGGTTCAGCATACACAATTCTTTTTTTTTTTTTTTTTTTTTTTATTTTTGACAGGCAGAGTGGACAGTGAGAGAGAGAGACAGAGAGAGAAAGGTCTTCCTTTGCCGTTGGTTCACCCTCCAATGGCCGCCGCTGCAGCCGGCGCACCGCGCTGATCCGATGGCAGGAGCCAGGATCCAGGTGCTTTTCCTGGTCTCCCATGGGGTGCAGGGCCCAAGCACCTGGGCCATCCTCCACTGCACTCCCTGGCCACAGCAGAGAGCTGGCCTGGAAGACGGGCAACCGGGACAGAATCCGGTGCCCCGACTGGGACTAGAACCCGGTGTGCCGGCGCCGCTAGGTGGAGGATTAGCCTATTGAGCAGCAGCGCTGGCCTGATCAGACTTTCTTACTTGATGATTGCCAAAAGTTTTGCACCCAAATCAGCTATAGACAAGAGCAGAGTTTTCAGTGGAATTTTAAAGAAATGGAGACATGATCCTGATATATTTCTTCAAAGTCTTCAAACAAGAGATGAAACATAGCTTTACCAGTAAGATCCTAAAGATAAAGCATAATCAAAGCAACTTTACTAAGAGGTGGAAGTGGTCCAGTCAAAGCAAAAACAGACCAGTCAGGAACAAAGGTCATGACAACAGTTCTTTGGGATGTTCAAGGCATTTTATTTGGTGACTTTCAGAAGTGCCAACGAATGATAACACTGCTTATGCCGTGAAAGTTAGCCAAAGCTTTAGCAGAAAAAACACCAAGAAAACCTTCAGCAGAGAACCCATCTCCACCATGACAGTGCTTCTGCTCATTCCTCTCATGAAACACAGATAATTTTGCAGTAGTTTCAATCAAAATCATTGAGAGTCCACGTTATCCTCATTTGTTTCTGCCTGACTCTTTATTTTTTTAAGATTTATTTATTTGTTTGAAAGTCAGAGTTACATAGAGGCAGAGAGAGAGGGAGAGAGAGGTCTTCCATCCACTGGGAGAAATTATTTGCAAACTATGCAACTGAAAAAAGATTAATAAACAATATATAGAGATCAAGAAACTCCAACAACAAAACAAGCAACCCAGTTAAGAAATGTGTCAAGGACTTGAACAGACATATTTCAGAAGAGGAAATCCAAATGCCAACAGATACATGAAAAAATGCTCAGGATCACTAGCCATCAGGGAAATGCAAATCAGAACCACAATGAGGTTTCACCTCACCCCAGTTAGAATGGCTCACATACAGAAATTTACCAACAGCAGATGCTGGTGAGGATGTGGGGGGAAAGGGACGCTAACCCACTGTCGGTGGGAATGTAAACTGTTAAGCCCACTGTGGAAATCAGTTTGGAGATATCTCAGAAATCTAAATATAGGCCTGCCATATGACCCAGCCATCCCACTCCTGGGAATTTACCCAAGGGAAGTGAAGTCAGGAAATAAAAGAGTTATCTGCACCTCCATGTTTATTGCAGCTCAATTCACATTAGCTAAGACATGGAATCAACCTAAATGTCCATCAGCTGATGACTGCATAAAGGAATTATGGGATATGTACTCTATGGAATATTACACAATGGTAAAAAAAATCAAACCTAGTGAATTGCAACAAAATGGATGAATGTGGAACACATCATACTTAGTGAAATAAGACAATCAGTTACAAGGGGATAAATAGTATATGTTCTCCCTGATCCTTGATAACTAATAGAGCACCTAAAATGAAATCTGTAGAAGTGAAATTGGCACTTTGAGAAGCAATGACTTGAACAACCATTGTCTTGACTGTTGAGGAATAGTTTTTTGTTTGTTTGTTTGTTTGTTTTCTTAACAGAGAATTGGACTGGGAATTTGAGAGGGAGAATGTGGTAGGGTGGGAGGGTGGGTTTGATGGGAAGAATCACTATATCCCTAAATTGTGCTTATGAAATTTTACTCATTAAATAAACGATTTCTTTGGGGACAAAAACAAAAATCTTTAAAGGGCACGGATATTTCTTCAGTTAATAGTGTAAAATAGGCTTCTGTCATTGTTACTTTTTCAGAACCCTCACTTCTTTAAAGAAGGAATAAATGACTGGTATTGAACTTGATGAATCTTATGTTCAGAAAGTTTATATTGCTTATTTTTTAATTCAATTTTCCATGAACATTTTGAATTCCTCTTATGTGTTTCAATTTTAATTGGCCTGTTAAAAAATTATTTTATTTATTTGAAAGGCAGAGTTACAGAGAGAGAGGGAGGTCTCCATTCACTGCAAATGGCTACAATGGCCCAGGGTTGGGCCAGGCCAAATCCAGGAGCCAGGAGTTTCTTTTGGGACTCCCTCATGGTGCGGTGGTCCAAGCACTTGGATTGTCCTTTGCTGCTTTCCCATATGCACTAGCAGGGAGCTGGATAGGAAGCAGAGCAGTTGAGACTCGAACCAGTGCCTATATGGGATGCTGGTCTCATAGGCAGAGGCTTTAGCCACAGTGCCACAGTGCAGGCCCCTTAATTAGACCTTCTGCCATGATTGTTGTCAATACCATCTATTTGTTTCCCATTTCAGATACTATATTTTCATATCTAGGAGTTAAGTTTGTTTCTTGTTTTTATAATATTCATCTGCTTCTGTCAGCATTTTCAGTTTTCCTTTATGTTTTTCAGATTGTGCTTATACTTCTTTTGATGTCTTTTTCTGCTCAGTCCATACTGTGTCTGTGCCTATTCTTGTTGATTATGTTTTTGTGGGTCATATTAATTTTTAATTATTTGCTATATTATTATTTATTTTATTTTATTTTCTGGTCTAAGAATCCAAATCCAGATAAAGAAAAACCTCCTTGTAATGCTCAAGAGTTAGAAGAATGCGATATTTTCTTTGAAGAGAGTTCCAGTTTATGCAGATTTGATGGCAATACATTAAAAACTACTCATGTGGTAAGTCCTTTATAAAAAGTATTTCTATGATTTTATAAATAAGTAGAATTTACTCAGACGATACGTGAATAATCAAAAACACGTTCTGTGTAGGTTGCTTTATTGGCTATCTGATTAGTCTGTAAATTAACATTTTTCCATACCGCCATAAAACAGTGTTTGCTTTGGGTACTGATAATCTTTCAGTTGACACTTATTCTCTACAGGTTGTTTTATATATAGTGTTGACTGTGTGATTTACAAGAACTTTTCCTCCTTTTTTTTCTGAACGCTATGACATCAACCGTTCTGTCGTGCTATTTTGATCCTTGTTTAGTGGTTAGATTACACTATGATGTTGTTATATGTGTATGTCAATTGTTTTTTTCTACATAGTATAATATTCTTAATGGCTTTTTAACTACATTATTACGATGTTACTATTTTAAAAATTCCTTTGTTATATGAAGCCTTTTCTATATTCAGGGATATTTATTTAACAGTTACAGACGTCTTCAGACAAATTAATTTCTACTTTATATTCTCATTGGTAATGTTTATAGTTCTCTCTTTCGCTACATCTTTACCTGTACCTTCAGTTTTTCATTTGATATTTATCGCCATTGGTATGTGAGATATTAAGCTCTTGTTTTAAAAATGTGTAGTTTTTTGTTTTTTACTTTTGGCTGTTTCATATACTAACTTCTTTTGAAGATTTTTTCATTTATTTTTCTTAGTGTTTCTTAGGGATTTGCATGACTTTTAAATTTGGAAAACACTTTATCTGGTGATTTAGTTTTTTCCACTTTTGTTCCATTTTGGAATTTTGTTTCAACCCCTTAATTCATCTGTTTTTTTTTTTTGTTGTTGTTTATTTTTTTTTTTTTTTCCCCCTTCGGTGTGCATCAAGATCCTGAAGAATGTTTCCTAGTATGGTTTCATGCTGTCCCAGGATTCCAGGATTTGGTTTTCCATTTTGTAAATGGAGATTATTAAAATTTAGTACTTTATTACGTATTCTTGCTTAGGGGAATCCTTAATCATTAGTAAATATTCATTTCTGTCAGATTTGGCCTAGAATATCTTTGTCTTACAGAGATTTGAGGGAGAGTGTATTCTAACAGAATTCATGGAAGCAAAATTATAAGGGTCATGAGTCTTTGATTTACCAGATCTAAACTCCAGCACAACATCTTAGTGGTTAAAAGAAAGTCTCTGAGTGTAAGTGTTCCTCTCAGCGATTGTCTTTTCCTAGTCTTTTTTTGGTACTTAACAGCTTTATTTGATGGCTGAGTCTGATAGTACTCAATGGAGTTATAAAAATTATTTCTAGGTTATATTTATGTAGGTAAATTGGGTGAAATTGCATAAGAGCAGTGGCTAGGCAAAATTGACATAGAAGCTGTATCAAAATAAAGTACTTGCTTTATAATTGTACTTCAGCACTTCTCCTCCCACCACCCTGTGAGACCCAGAAGTTCTAAAAGGCACCTGGATGTTAGCTTGTTTATCACAATGTTTCGAATACTCTCAATGGTTCTGATTCATTGTAGTTGCTTAATAAGCTTTAGACTCATCATAAATAAATTACTGTTTTAGGTCCATGTTGGATCTCAAGAAATTTGTCTATACCTCTGTCTCCCCTTCTAGCTCAATCACTCTTGTAATTGAAGAGTGAACACTGTTGTCAGTCAGATTGTCATATCCAATCTATATTAATCCCAAGCCCAGATAAGTCAAAGCTGTTTATCTTTTCCAGAAGTTTTGCTTCCTAAATGTTGTTCTGATATAATTCCATAGTGAGTTAATTGAAAGGCAGAGAGTGGGACCATGCACACTTCCATCTGCTACTTGAGAGTTGAGTGAAAGCACAGTCCCATATGCTAGTTCACTCCCCAAATGTCCCCAACAACCAGGTCTAGGTCAGGCAGAAGCCGGGGCCCAGGTTCTTCATCTTAGTCTTCATGTGGGTGGCAGGGGCTCAAGTAACTTGATCCATCTTCTCTTGCCTTCCCAGTTGAATTAGCAGAAAACTGGATCAGAAGTGAAATAACCAGGACTCAACTGGCAGTACAAGCAGCTGCTTAACCGGCGCCACAGCACTGGCCCTGTAAATGTGATTGATAGAAGCCTTTTGAATCTAACTGAAAATTATTTTTTCCTGTAATGAAGGATCTGGCCTGTCTTCCTAAAGTTATGGTCCTAGGAGTTGTAACTGCCAGAACTGTTTCCTGCCCTTTTATGGGGAAGGTACTGATCTTAGGTATCATAAAATGTTACTACTTAAAAATAATTTATTTGGGGTCTGGTGTTGTGGCGTCGCCTGCAACTCTGGCATCCCAAATGGGCTCCAGTTCCAATCCAGCTCCCTGCTAATGGCCTGGGAAAAGCAGTGGAAGGTGGCCCAAGTATTTGGGCCCCTGCCACTCATGTGGGAGACCTGGCTAGAGCTCCTGGCTCCTGGCTTAATCATGGCCCATTGCTGATTGTTACCACCATCTGGGGAGTAAACCAGCAGATAGAAGATAGCTCTCTCTTCTCTCTCTGTGTAACTCTGCCTTTCAAAATAAATAAATCTTTTTTAAAAATTAAAAAATGAAAATAACTTCTCTGAAAATTTCAGGTCTGTTTTACTACTGATAATTAGTAAATAACTAGATCAGATACCCAGTAATGATCTCTGTGTTTGAGTACATTGATTAGAACCAAGGAGTGACAGGAACAAAATAAAATTTTAGCATTAACAAATTATATTACAAGCCTCATGAATGTACTCACTAAACCATGGAATTTAGCATATTTAATCATTATCAGAGAAAATGCTAAGCCACATCTGGCCTCCTTTGGAGCAGCATTGGAAACTTCTTATTGCCTTAGGCTTCTAGCTCATTACGGGAAAGAATAAAAATAAATAGAACTGAGCAGAATCTACCCGGTTTTTTCTTCTTGTGTTTACCAATCAGATGTCAGTTCAATCCTCAGGGATTCATGGAAGTATAGAATGTCAAAATAGTGGTTTTTCTCAGTATCATCATCAAGAGTAGGGAAGTGATAAAATACATAATACGAGGGACAGTCCTTCTACCTTTGAAGAAACTGTAGATATGCAGAATTAACTGTATTTCATCATAATTTTATAGATGTATTAGACCAACTTGAAATAGATGATGTTTATATAGGATGAAGAAGCCAATATTAGAAACTAGTACTGAAGGCTTTTAGTATGTTCTACCATGATGCTCCCTAAACCTGAGGATCTATAAATTGCAATTTGGAGATCCCAAGCTATTGTAGTCAGTATACTTCTGAATAAAATGTTTTCCTAAATAATGTAGATAGATGTATAGTCCCTCATTGCATCCTAGCTTTAAGAAACAGTATTCAATTAGACATTACTAGCATTTAATACATATGTTTTATGTTTTTAATTACACTTCATTGTTTACTGTTTTTTTTTTCATTTTCAATTATCTTTATATACAGAAGATCAATTTAGCATATATTAAGTAAAGATTTCAACAGTTTACACCCACACAGAAACACAAAGTGTAAAGTACTGTTTGAGTACTAGTTATAGTATTAATTCACATTGGACAACACATTCCGGACAGATCCTACATGGGGAGTGAGTGCACAGTGACTCCTGTTGTTGACTTAACAATTGATACTCTTGTTTATGACGTCTGTAATCACCCTAGGCTCTTGTCATGAGTGGCCAAGGCTATGGAAGCCTTTTGAGTTCACCAACTCTGATCTTATTTAGACAAGGCCATAGTCAAAGTAGAAGTTCTTTCCTCCTTTCAGAGAAACCTACCTCCTTCTGTGATGGCCCGTTCTTTCTACTGGGCTCTCACTCACAGAGATCTTTCATTTAGTTGTTTGTGGGTAGTGTTTTTTTTTTGTTTGTTTGTTTGTTTGTTTGTTTTTGCCAGAGTGTTTTGGATTTCCATGCCTAAAATACTCTCATGAGCTCTTCAGCCAGATCTGAATGCCTTAGGGCTGATTCTGAGGCCAGAGTGCTGTTTAGGACATCTGCCATTCTATGAGTCTGCTGTTGTATGCTGCTTCCTATGTTGGATCCTTCTTTTTGATTCTGCCAGTTAGTATTAGCAGACACTAGTCTTGTTTATGTGATCCTTTTGACTCTTAGACCTATCAGTATGATCAATTGTGAACTGAAACTGATCACTTTGACTAGTGAGATGGCCTTTGTACATGTTTACTGGTTTAAGTCCAATTAACATACCATTAGGCTCACTTGGTTAATCCTCCACCTGCAGCACCGGGTTCTAGTCCCGGTTGCTCCTCTTCCAGTCCAGCTTTCTGCTGTGGCCCAGGAGGGCAGTGGAGGATGGCCCAAGTGCTTGGGCCCCTGCACCCACAAGGGAGACCAGGGAGAAGCACCTGGCTTCTGGCTTCAGATTGTCGCAGCGCTGGCCGTAGCGACCATTTGGGGAGTGAACCAATGAAAGGAAGACCTTTCACTCTGTCTCTCTCTCGCTGTCTGTAACTCTACCTGTCAAATAAAAAGAAAATTATTAGGGACCAGCACTGTGGCCCCATATGGGCGCCAGTTCTAGTCCCAGCTACTCCTTTAAAAAAACACACACACACAAAAAAAAACAAACAAAAAAACTAAGCATTTTTAATCTTTTTCCTCTTGGGTTGAATTTGAAACTAAAGTTTCCTTTTGCGTTTTTTGTTATTAGCCATTCTTTTAAATATAGACAAACAATGAGGAAGTAAAATATGTAAACGTTATTGTTTGTGTATAAGCAGAATAAATGCAGATGGAATAGCGCTAAGAAGAAAGTGCATTTTAGTATACCATATAAAATTCAAGGTCTGCCTGCTCAAATGCAGCTTGTTCAGAATGGTTTTTTGGTGTTCCTAAGAGAATACCTACCAGTGGCTTTTCATTGAAGGAAAAGACTGAAGGAGGCTATAACTTGGATATTTTGGTGTTATGTCTGTTTTGGAATCAAGCCAAACCAAAGTTCTTTACAAACGATTTGTAATCTATATCTCCTGCGATGTTTACTTTGAGTTCTTTCTTGATTTTATTTGCCTTGATTTTGGACAATTTGAAGTTACATTACATGGAAAGGTCAGTAGATGTCTTTATAGTTTTAGAAAAAAAAATACCGTAACAGAAAGGTCAGAACTCTATATTTTAAATGACAGATTTCCAATATATAAATTTTCCTGAAATAAACAGATGCAGGGCTAAGATTTGCCATTTGGAAAATAAAAAGTTAAATAAATAAACTTGTTTGAAACAGCAAAACAAAAAATAAATGCTAAATATTAGAGCTAAAGAAGAAAAGTAGAAAAGCTATGCTCTCTAAGGTGAAACTAAAACTAGAATTCAGCTGGAATTCAGATGAATTATGTTTGCTTCTTTCTAGAGCTGTGCTGTTCAAAGTATTAGCCACTGGCCAGATGGTGGCTATGGAGCAATTGAAATGTGGTTGTACAGTCCTGAATTGAGATATGCTATAAGTGTAAAATACCTAATCAGGTTTTAAAAACCTAGCACAAAATATTATTTTGTAATATTAATAAATTTTTTGTCTTGAAATGATAATATTGGAATATGGTTAAATATATTATGAAACTATTTTCCCCGCTTCTTTTTTAGTATGGCTACTAGGAAATTTAAAATTTTGTATGTGGTTCCCATTTTGCTTATGTTGGACAACACTGATGTGTAGTGATCAAATGACTCAAGTGAACAAATGATGATAGGATGTTTTTAAAAATTATGTTACTGTGAATTTCTTAGGTAAGAGAGTATAATACATCAAATATTGCTTAAAACATAAGATTGAAATCTAAAAGCAGTATTTTCTACTCTTAAATAGACTCCTCAAGACAGAAAGCAGAGATGTTTCAGATAGTAAAATTTTCTTAATTTAATGTCATGAAAGGAAGCAGAAAAAATGTGTACTGTATATGCTAATTCTCAGCAAGATTTAAAGATAGGATCAGAGGTTACAAATAGGAAAATAACATTTAGAAAGTAAACAAATGGTTTTCAGACTTGTGGTCTTAGGACATTTTACATTCTTAAGCCCTTTGTCATACTTAATTTTCATCTTTGGATTATATTTATCAAAATTTATTAGAAATTAAACTAGGAACTTTTCAAAATACTTAAAAATAAGTATCTGTTAAACTTAAAAATAAGTTAACAGAAATGCCATTTTCTAATGAAAATAAGGGAATTTTCTAGAGCAAAAAAGAATAGTATTTTTTACATTTTTGCTGATCTCTTTAATGATTATAATAATAGAATATGCTTCTGCATTCAGGGTATTGAAATGTGAAGTATAAGATTCAGTTTCATACAGATATATAATTGGAAAGGAGAGAGGAGTATATATGATTAATATTTTCGTATGCAAGGTCTTTTCTTTGATATTATGTCAAAATTCAGTAAGTGTTAAATTTGTATAGATTGGTTACAGTGTTGACACTGTGACTGTGTTGGTGAACTTTTCTTTTTCTGTTACTTTAAAATCTATTGCTAGGGTGGGCATTTGGCTTAGTGGTTAAGGAGCCTGCATCTCACATTGGAGTACTTGGGTTGGACGCCCAGCTCTGTCCCTCGGCTCCTGACTACAGCTTCCTGCTGAGTGCAGACCCTGGAAGGCAGCCGTGATGACTCAAGTAATTGAACCCCTGCCACCCATGTGGGAGACCAGGGTTGAGTTCCTGACTCTGGGTTCCTGCATGGCCCAGTTTTGGTTGTTGTGCACATTTAGGAAGCGAGCTAGCAGATGGGAACTCTGTTGCTGGACTCTTTCTCTTTCATAGAAATAAATAATAACGTAGTTGTTAAAAAAAAATCTCTTGGGTTTTCGGGCACTTGGAATGGATGTTTTTCCATGCAGACCATTTGGAAATACTGGTTCTCTGCATTGAGCAGATTTTTCTAATATCATTTGATATTTCAGTATTCAGTAAAGTTCCTTCAATATTCATATTGATTCATTCGGTATTCAGTAAAAGCACACATTCACAAACACAAGCATTTATTAACATACTATGGTATGAATAGAAAAGTATATAAAGATTGTTAAGAAGTCTCCTCATAGTAATGAACATAGTAAGATTTCCTAAACCCCAAATTTTGCTCAGAAGCTCTAATTTTATTATTGGCAACAAATACTTTTCCTGTTCTACTTGAAGTAAAATGTTCTCATTTTATTTATTTGAAAGAGTTACAGAGAGAGGTAGAGACAGAGAGAGGTCTTCCATCCACTGGTTCACTCCCCAGATGGCCGCAATGGCCAGAGCTGTGCCAATCTGAAGCCAGGAGCCTGGAGCTTCCTCCAGATCTTGGGCCATCTTCTACTGCTTTCCCAGGCCATAGCAGAGAGCTGGATTGGAACAGGAGCAGAGACTAGAAATGGCACCCAAATGGGATGCCAGCACTTCAGGCCAGGGCTTTAACCCACTGGGCCACAGCCCGGCGCCTATCACGTCTTAATAATAGATTATTTTCACATCCTTGACCTCTGTAAATTGTGGGGAGCAACTGAAACTAGACTAAGTTATTGGAATTAAGGCTTATTCTATGCATCCGATCTCCCACAATATGGCGCTGAGAGAGAGACCAAACAACTTCTACACAGCTGCCTCATCAGTTTGACTAAGCTGCAGGAGCTGATCCTGCTCCTGATTGGAGGAGAGCAGCGTGCTCGGCATGTGGGTAGCAGAGTTGGGATTGGTGGAAGAGGACTATAGAGGAGGAGAGAGACAACATGCACCAGGAACATCTGAGGGAACACCTGAGGAACATCTGAGCAGCCCCCGAGAGCGGAAGCAGGGAAAGCGGCGGGGGGGGGTGGGGGGTGGGGTGCCGCCCCTCCACAGAGGTGGAGGGGCCAGCAGCTAACCCGGGACTGCGTGGTTCCTCCGCAAGTAAGGGAACGGCAGCTAACCAGGGAAGGGCCAAGCAGACAAAAGAACAGCGCGGGGTCTAGTGTCGTTCCTCTGCGAATGGGGGAGCGACAATAAATGGAACCACATTCTTGGGTATTCTTTCCTGACTGCTTTTCCTCTGCTTTTGTATATATGAAAGAAAACAACATTGGCTTGTATTGCTGTTTCATTCATTGTAACTGTTCAAAATTTTTCTTTGTGGATATCCAAATATATAATTTATTCATTTTAGCATATATTTTCCATTTTTCTACTTTGGAAGTGCCAGTGTTAAACTGACATTTTAAAAACTTTTACCTGGTAGTCCTCGTGTAACCTTTTTATGCCTGTAATCATAGTAGATTCAATTTGTAACCTGCTGTTTTTAAAATTAATATTGCCCTAAGCATTTTACTTTTGAGTCCATGTATTTAAATACTACATGTATTTCCCAACTATAACTATACCACATGTTGCTTAATCATTACCTAATCATAAATATCACCATTAAAATTATCCCATATGTGTACTTTTCGTCCTTATCTTGGATTTTTGACTTTGTATAAAAGTGCTTTACAGGCCGGTGCTGCGGTTCAATAGGCTAATCCTCCACCTGCGGCACCGGCACCCGGGGGTTCTAGTCCCGGTCGGGGAGCTGGATTCTGTCCCGGTTGGGTTGCTCCTCTTCCAGGCCAGCTCTCTGCTGTGGCCTCGGAAGGCAGTAGAGGATGGCCCAAGTGCTTGGGCCCTGCACCCACTTGGGAGACCAGGAGAAGCACCTGGCTTCTGGCTTCAGATCAGCCCGGTGTGCCGGCCGCAGCACGCTGGCCGCAGCAGCCATTGAGGGGGTGAACCAACGGAAAAGGAAGATCTTTCTCTCTGTCTCTCTCTCTCACTGTCCACTCTGCCTGTCAAAAAAAAAAAAAAAAGTGCTTTACAAATTATTATAGCAATTTGCTGTCACCACTTATACTATAATGATAACTAATATAGAGTAAATATATGTGTGAAAATGTTAGTGACTACAAGGCATCCTTTAGCTTGTGGTGTTGCCAAATAATGAGCTCTAGCAAACTATACAGCCAGCTTCTATAACTTGTAGAAATTTAGGAAGGCGTGAAGACCTCTTTTCATTTGTTCTATTTCAGTCCAAGCTGTTGCTGCTTATTCTGTTGTTATTCTCTTCAAAACATTGTAGATATTGTTATTTAAAAAATATTTATTTATTTATTTGAAAGGCAGAGTTACAAAGAGAGAGGGAGAGACAGAGAAATCTTCAATCTGCTCGTTCCTTCTTCAAATGGCCACAACTGCTAGGTCTGGGTCCAAATATCTTGGAGATAAACCTTTTCTATTTTTAATTTCAATTTAGACCCAAGATGAAGGATGAGTTAAGTCTTATTCTTTAATTAGTCCTTTGTTTAGTAAAACATAACCTTCACTTGATCTTTATAGATCCTTCGAACAATACTAATACTATTTGATATTTCTAATACTCTTTCAATTTCTAATACTTTTTGATATCTTATAGTCTACCCCAGTGAAATTTCTTCTGTGCTTTAAAGATACCTGGAATGAACTGAAAGTAAACAAATAGAAAAGATACATACATTTATTGCATGCACAGAGGGAATCATAAAGTGTAATTACCCACTAGCCCAACATGATTCAGAAGTTAATATATTCCTTTTCTGTGGAGAATGAGGAGAAGGGAAATGTAGACAATTTTGAGGAGTCTTATACAATTACTAGGAGAATGAATGGTCCCAGAGACAGAAATTTGCTGTATAGTGATTCTATTTAGCATTGAAATGAGTCCAAGAGACAGACCTTTTTTTAAGATAAAGCTGGAACAAAGTCTACCCAAGTGTGGTTACCTTATTCAGTAGTATTCTCTGCCATAAGATTTCAAAGGGAGTGGAGGTAGAGGAGGAAGGCAGTTGTGTTCTCTTATACAGGTGTCATCTTAAGGATATATTAGACTAAAATCTTCTTACACCATCTGCTGACTTTGAAAGACTTATTTTAAAATAGTCAGCAAGCCAGGTGCCACATTTTGGGGTAAAATCTTACTGTGCTCCTTCAGTCATCTCATGCATTCATCTGTAGATTCTGCTTTCCTGATAATGCCTTGGATGTGATCTTTTCAGGAAGTCTTTTTTAATTAAGATTTATGAGAAAAAGATATCTTCCATCTACTGATTCATTCCCCAAATGACTGCCATAGCTAGGATTGGGCAAGGCCTAAAGCAGGAACTCCTGTTTCCCACATGGTGGCAAAGACTCTGTTACTTGGGCCATCATCCACTGCTTTCCCAGGCATATTAGCAGGAAGCTGGATCAGAAGTAGAGCAGCCAAGACTTGAACAGTCACTCTGTTGTGGGATACCAGTGTGTTACAAGTGGCAGCTTAACCCACTAAGTCACAACTCTGGCCCCAAGAAGTCATTTCTGATTTTAAACATCTTAGCCATTTAGAGAAGTATCATCAAAACCAGCAAGTTTATATTTCTTTTCTATTTTATATATATATATATATATTTGGTTCATTCCTTCTGTAGCTTCATCATTTCTTGTTCAACTTTTAATGGATCAATGCCTTCATATATTGGAGGGGAGTATCCATGTTTATTTTAAGGCATGTATTAGGTATTTAAACTGAGCTTCATCTGATGTGAATTCCTGTTTTTAATTTTAAGAAGTTCATTTTTTTTTTTCAAATTTTAGTTTAGAAATTGAATCAGAGATGTTTTTATTTGTTTTCTTTTTGGTTTTGGCACTTCTTCCTTTTCTAGATCCTGCATAGTTGTTTCTCACTTTGCCTCCTGCAAAGTATACCAGAGCCAGGTCTTTTTTGTTTGTTTGTTTGTTTGTTTTTTTCCCTTTCCCCAAAGAAACCTTTTATTTAAGGAATACAAACTTCATGCATTTCATAAGTACAACTTTAGGAATATGGTGATTCTTCCCACCATACCCAACTTCCCACACATACTCCCACTTCTCTTTCTCCCCCCCCTCCCATTCTCATTCCCATTCTCCACTAAGATCCATTTTCAATTAACTTTATACACAGAAGATCCACTCTATACTAAGTACAGTTCAAAAATTTGCACACACACAAACACACACACATAAAACTGTTCCTCAACAGTCAAGACAAGGACCGTTCAAAGCCATTGCATCTCAAAGTTAATTTCACTTTTTTTAGAAATTTAATTAACTTTAAAGAAACAGCCAAGAATGATACATCTTTTGCAAGCACTTAGTCATAACTATAACTCATGGGACATAAGAATATCCTCCACTTAATACGAAAAAAGTCCTTGTGAATGAATTTTATCATTAAGGAAGTACCTAAGAAAACAAGCAATGGACTTGGACACTTTGGCATAACTAAAACTTATGAGACATAAGAATATCTTCCACTTAATACACTAAAATGAAATAAATCTTTGAGAAAAAGTTTACTGTTAACTCTCACAATGCAACTCTTTGAGAACAGAGTTCCTGCATGGAAAGTTAGTACACAGTGACTCCTGTTGTTAATCTAACAATTAACACTCATGTGTGACATCAGTGATCACCCAAGGCTCTTGACATGAGCTGCTTAGGCTATGGAAGCCTTTTGAATCCACAGACTCCATCAGTATTTAGACAAGGCCATAAGCAAAGTAGAAGTTTTCTCCTCCCTTCAGAGTTTAAAAGTACCTCCTTCTTTGGTGACCATTTTTTTCCTCTGTGGTCTCACCTACCAAGGTCCTTGATGTAGGACATTTTTTGCCACAGTGTCTTGGCTTTCCATGCCTGAAATAGAGCCAGGTCTTAATGAGTTTCATGGTTGTCTATTTTGATCTGGTCACGATAAAGCAGAAAGTATGGCTCCAGTCTCCTTCAGAAGGGTATTGTCTGACAGATACATACTTTGAAATTTGATGTCAGAGCAAGTACTATACAGAGTCGAGAGGGCAAGAGGGTTTTTTTTATCATTAGTAGAGTATTAGTTTACAAATAAAATGCCAAAAAGTATCATTAAATTTATTAAAAATTCAGGGGTAAAAAAATAAATGAGTGTAATACCATGGTCTGCAACAGCTGTAACTTCAGATAGTCAACATTTAATTTTTTTTGATTTATTTATTTATTTGAAAGAGTTACACAGAGAGAGAAAGAAAGGCAGAGAGAGCGAGAGAGGTCTTCCATCCACTGGTTCACTCCCCAAGTGGTTGCAATGGCCAGAGCTGTGCTGATCAGGAACCAGGAGCCAGGAGCTTCTTCCAGGTCTCCCATGTGGGTGCAGGGGCCCAACATCTTGGGCCATCTTCTTACTGATTTCCCAGGCAATAGCAGAGAGCTAGATCAGAAGAGGGGCAACTGGGACTTGAACCAGTACCCGTATGGGATGCCAGCACTACATTTTCTGATGGCTAGTGATCCCAAACACTTTTTCGTGTGTCAGTTGGCCACTTGGATTTCCTCTTATGAAAAATATCTGTGTAAGTCCTTTGCACTTTTTTTTAAGTTTTTAAGCTTTTTATTCAGTGAGAAATGCATAGGAGAGTGAGGGCCCTATCTAAAAGAGAGGGAAATCTGGATTCATACCGAGTACTAGGAGCCAGCCATGTGGAGGAGCATGCAGGCTGGAAAGCATGGAGCAGATAGCCTGAAGGGCACATGCCCTGGAGGCACAGGGGAGCAAGGGTGCGTAACGGCAATTGGCAAAAAAAAAGGGGGCTGGGCCCACCATGTCCAAGGCCTTTAATCCACTTCCAAAGGGGAGTGGTTAATTAGCCTGATTGGCCAGTGAGCACACAGTTGTGTGATCAGGTAGGAAAATGAGGTCACACAGGGGCATGGTGAAGGCATGGTCTTCCAGCTCACAAACCTGTTCAATTTTATCCTACATGCCTGTCTACAACATTTCCCCCTCAGAGACTCCATTCCCTTAATCTTAAGTGATGTTGAAGGGTGTAGAATTATCATATCTTCTAAAGCTGCTTCGTGCTTATGAGGGGCATAATGCAGGCCCTGACTGTCTCGGATCTGGAAGTCTCTGTCTCTGTTATCTAAAAATTCATTTTGTGAGCTGGAGCAGTCTCAGTTACCACCAGTGTCTGTGTCCCTGTATGGTTGGTTATTCCCAGAAGTCAAGTTCTGAAACATATAAATTTGTTAATTAGCATAAGTAAAACTTGAACAAAACCAATTGTAAGTGGAATGTCCCTTAAGATGAAAAGAATATGCGGCCATTGGAGGGTGAACCAATGGCAAAAGGAAGACCTTTCTCTCTGTCTCTCTCTCTCACTGTCCACTCTGTCATATATATATATATATATATATATATATATGTATGTATCTTGCAGAATCCCAGTTAGTGGGTGGTGATTGGCTACCCTTATGTGGATTATAAACCCTTTTTATTAGGAATTTTTATTGCCAATAGCAGTTCCCAGAGAGAATCAAAAGAGGCAGCTATAGCGTGACTGCCTCAAGGTGCAGCAGTCTTGATGTTACAAAGGCAAAGACTTTACTTACCCTTTTTGTTTTGAAGAGTTACATAAAGTCTCTGGCTTACAGGAATAGTCAGGCTTTGCCCATTTCTTAATGCTGTTTGTGTTGTTTTGTTGCTGTGGAGTTTCTTGATCTCTTTATATATTTGGTTATTAATCCTTTATCAGTTGGATAGTTTGAAAATAATTTCTCCCATTCTGTCAGTTACCTCTTTACTTTCCTGAGTGCTTCTTTTGCAGTACAGAAGCTTTTCAGTAAGATGTAATCTCATTTGTTAATTTTGGCTTTTATTGCCTGTTCCTCTTAGGTCTTTGCCAAGAATTCTTTGCCTGTGCCAATGTCTTGCAGGGTTTCCCCAATGTTTTCTAATAACTTGATGGTTTCAGATCATAAATTTAGGTCTTTAATCCATTTTGAATGGGTTTTTGTATTAGGAGTAAGGTAGGGTTCCTGCTTCATATTCTGCATGGAATCCAGTTTTCCCAGCACCATTTGTTGAAGAGACTGTCCTTGCCCCAGGGATTGGTTTTAGTGCTTTGGTGAAATATAAGTTGGTTGTAGATCCTTGGACTTATTTCTGGTGTTTCTATTCTGTTCCATTGGTCTGTCCATCTATTTTTGTACCAGGCCACACTGTTTTGATTATAACTGCCTGGTAGTATGTCTTTCAATCTGGTAAAGTGATGCCTCTGGCTTTGTTTTTGTTGTATAAGGTTGCTTTAGTTATTCAAGGTCTCTTGTGTTTCTGTATGAATTTCAGCATCATTTTTTCTAGATCTGTGAAGAATGTTTTGTTATTTTGATTAGTATTGTATTGAATCTGTAGATTGCTTTCAGAAGAATGGACATTTTGATGATATTGGTTTTTCCAATCCATAAACATGGAAAGTTTTTCCATTTTCTTGTATCTTCTATTTCTTTAATATTTTATAATTCTCATCATAGAGATCTTTGACATCCTTGGTTAAATTCATTTCAAGGTATTTGATTTTTTTTGTAGCTATTGTAAATGGGATTGATCTTAGAACTTCTTTCTCAGCCATGGCATTGTTTGTGTATACAAAGGCTGTTGGTTTTTGTGTTGATTTTATATCCTGCTACTTTACCAAACTCTTCTAGGAGTTCCAATAGTCTCTTGGTGGAGTCTTTTCAATCCCCTATATATAGAGTTATGTCATTTGCAAGTAGGGATGGTTTAACTTCCCCATTCCCAAGTTGAATCTCTTTGATTTCTTTTTCTCGTCTAAGGGCTCTAGCTAAAACTTCCAGGACTATATTGAATAGCAATGGCGAGAGCGGTGCGTTATTTGGCGTTTGTGGAGATACTTGTTTGTTTGTTCATTGTTTTTTCACTGTGGCGGCTTTTATCTTTGTACCTTTGCCTCTGTAGATTAGTGGAGTGTCTGCTTTCAGTGAATACTTAGAGGCATGTGGTGGGTTGGAACAAGGAGCTCTGTTCATTTCTTCAGGGTATAGGGCATGTCTGAGGTGACACACCCAGGTTTGGCATGGTAAATCTCCTCTTTTTTTTTTTTTTTTTTAACATCAGAGAGGAGGTTTGTTCTTGTCTGTTGTAGACTAAGCTGTGCTTCTTTCCTCAAAGGAGACCACTGCCTGGGCAGTAGCCCCAGTAGGTATATTATTTGTCCACTCTGCCAGAAGGACCACACAAAGGATTTGTGCAGGCCTCAGTATAAGCTGATTCCCTACCAGTGTCCCTCACCAGGTAGCCAGGGAGACCTGAGAATGTAGAGCCTTCCAAAGTGACAGCCCAAGTCCCAGCCACACCCTGAGTCCTCCTACACAGCTTCATATGGTTTCTGAAGCTATCCAATCACAGCCTGTTGCCAGACAGGCTCCGTTGTCATGTGGTTTCTGAAGCCATCTAATCACAGCCTGTTGCCAGGCAGTTTCCGTTGCCAGTGGCCATTTTGGCATGGCCTTCTCATTCCACCACAATTTTTGTCATGAAACAATGTTGTATATTATCAAACACTTTCTCTACATCTGAGATAATCATGGTTTTTATTCTTCAGTTTGTTGTTGTAATCTATCACAGTTTTTGATTTGCACATGTTGAACCATCCCTGCATATCAGAAATAAATCCCACTTCATCCTGGTGAATGATCTTTTTTGATGTATTGTTGGATTCAATTAGCTAGTATTTTGTTGAAGATATTTTTATCTATGTCCACCAGGAATATTTGTCTCTAGTTCCTTCTCTTTGTTGTAATTTTTCTGGTTTTGTAATTAAGTTGATGCTGACCTCATAGAAGGAGTTTGGGAGGATGCCCTCCCTTTCAATTGTTTTGAGTAGTTTGAGAAGAATATGAATTTGTTGTTCTTTTTCTTCCTCTTCCTTCTCTTCTTTCCTTCCTTCCTCTCTTCACCCTTGCTTCCTTCCTTGCGTTTGAAAGTCAGAATTATGGAGAGAGAGGGAGAGACAGAGAGAGAGGTCTTCCATCTGCTGGTTCACTACCTAAATAGCTGCAATGGCAAGGGCTTAACAGGTCAAAGCTAGTCATCATGAACTTCATCCAGGTCTCCTCTATGGATACAGGTGGTCATTCACTGGGGCCATCTTCTGCTGCTTTCCAAGGTGCATTAGCAGGGGACTGGATCAGAAGTGGAGCAGCTGGAACACAAACCGGCACCCCTATCGGGTAACAGCGGTGCAGACAGCAGCTTAACTTGCTACACCACAGCACTAGCCCCAAATTAGTTCTTCCTTAAATGTTTCTTAAAATTCAGCAGTGAAGCCATCTGGTTCTAGGCTTTTCTTTGTTGGGAAGGTCTTTTTTACTGATTCAACCTCTGTCTTGATTATTTTCCAACTTTTATCCTATGTCATGTCCCAGTTTTGGTAGATTGTGTCCAGAAATCTATCTATTTCTTCTAGTTTTCCAATTTTTTGGGAAATAGCTGTTTATAGTAACTTGTGAACTTTTTTTTGATTTCTGTGGTATCTAACATCTCTATTTTCATCTCTGCTTTTATTAATTTGGGTGCTCCCTTCCCCTTTTGTTTTTTTGGTTACTTGGGCCAATATGGTATCAGTTCTATTTAGTTACCATTTTACTAATCTTTTGTATTTTTTTTGGTCTCAATTTTGTTCTCTAATTTTAGTTTTTTCTTTCCTCCTACTAATTTTGGGTTTGTTTCCTTCTTGTTTTTCTGGGTCCTTGATGTGCATTGATCATTTATTTGATGTCTTTCAATTTTTTGGCTGTAGGTACTAATTGCTATAAACTTTCCTTTTAGCACTGCTTTTGCTCGATCCCATAGGTTTTGATATGTTGTATTGTCATCTTCATTCATTTCCAGGAACTTTTTATTTGCCTTTTGATTTCTTATATGACCGACCCACAGTTCATTCAGAAGAATATTGTTCATTCTCCATGTGTTTGCATATTTTCTAGAGATTCTTTAGTTGTTAATTTCCAGCTTCATTCAGTTGTGATGAGAAAAGATACATAGTATGATTTCAGCTTTTAAAAAACTTTCTGTGTCTTTGGAATATTCCTGAAATACTGACAAGTGTTATAAATAAAAATCAGAAGATGTCAATTTCTTTCATTATGAAACGTTTTTTATCTTCTATATAGTAGCTACTACAAATCAGAGAAAACATGATATTTGTCTTTTTGGGACTAGTTTCTCTAAGCATGATAGTCTCCAGTTGCATCCATTGTGTTGCAAAAGATAGGGTTTTGTTTTTTTTAATGACTGAGTAGAAAAAAGAGTGTGTATATAGACCATATTTTCTTTATCTAGTCAATGGTTGATGGACATCTGGGTTGATTCTATATCTTAGATGATGTGACTTGAGCTGCAGTAAACATAGAGGTACAGAAAACTTTCCTACGCCGATTTCATTTCCTCTGTGTAAATTCCCAGGCGTGGAATGGTGGCTGGGTCATATGATAGGTCTGTTTTCAGATTTCTGAGGAGTCTCCATCCTGTCTTCCATAATTGTACTAGTTTACATCCCCACCCAACAGTATGTTAGGGTATCTTTTTTCCCATGTCCTCTGCAGCATTTATTGTTTTTGATTTTTGGATAGCCATTGTCACTGGGGTGAGGCAAAACCTCTTTATGGTTTTTATTCACATTTCCCTGATGACTAGTGATCTTGAGCATTTTTTCATGTGTTGGCCTTTTGTTTTTCAACCTTTGAAGATGCCTGCTTATGTCCTTTGCCTATTATTTTACATTGCTTAGCTAAGATCCAGTAATTTCTTCTAATACGTTGTTAAGGTAAAGTGATTAATGATGTATGTAGCTAAATTAATGGGTATTCAAACAAAATACAGCTCAGAATTTTATGACTGCTTTTCTGTTGTTTTCCAACATGAGTTTTAGACACAAAATGAATATACAACTTGTGTAATTTGAATGATAAAACTAGAATATAGATTTATTTTACAGCATGTGGGTCATCATCCCTGAAAAAGTGTCTATCCAGAGACACAATCCAATCAGTGCTTAGTTGTTACTATAAATGTGTTTCAGGCAGAGCACACAGTGCCCTAAATAGGAATATGGGTTTGCAAACATCTGAATTCAAATTTCAGCTGGCACCTATTAACTTAACAAAGCTGTCAGTTTCTCAAGTTTGAGTTCCTTTTTCTGAAAAGTGGGTCAAAAATATGAAATGAGATAGTAAATATATCAGCTCCATTTTCATGCATAGTTGGAACAGAGTAAATAAAAAATTTATTCCACTTGCAGAATATGAATTTGGACCAGGTTTCAGTCTGGTATTTAAACACAAGTACTTCATTTCTTAAACAAAAATTTTAATATTTTTCATTTTAATTTTGTGGTAGCTGTAGTTTAAATATTTCTTAAAAGTCTTCACTTGGACATTTAATCTTCAGATGTCATTAATTGCTAAGCATTCTACGAAGAGAATAAGAAGATAATCAACTGGCCAATTGAAATGCATGTATCATTTTCTTCAGAGAATATTTTACTCTAATCATAGCCCTCATTGGTACTTCAGAGGTAAATATAACCTTTTCTATTACAAATATGAAAATAGAAGAAATATGGAATTATATTTTGTTGACCAAAAGGTTTATGGATTTAAGAGGCTTTAAGAAATTTATTTGAACAAGGACTGGGTTTCCCAAATACATAAATTGTCGAATTTTCTCACTTAAGTGCCAAACATATTTAAAGCTTCATTCAACCACTTGTAACATAACCAAAATTTATTATCTTCTCAACATCTTAAACAGAGAATTCTGAATTAAAGTACCATTTTATTGAAGTTTATTGAAGTTTGAATATCTTAAACATGTTGTGTATTTCTACAGTTATAACCTTAAAGGCATTTAACTTAAATGGAACTCTCCCCTACAATAGTACCCTCGGCCTACTCCATTTAAAAAAATTTCTTTGCTATTTGGGCATGTTTTATTTTTTTCTTTCTGCTGTTAATAAGCTGTTGGCTACAGCTTTTTTTTTTTTTTTTGACTGTGTTTCTGCCAAAGTGGCCACCTTTTCTTTCTTATTTGCAGTCCCATTTTGCTGTTGTCTATCAGGTTGTAAGATATTCACAGTCAAAATAAATGGCTTTTTGGTGAAATAGCAGATTTGTGGCACTTATTCTTGACTCAGGAACCTTTTCAACATCCTGTTCCTATTTCTTCCTGGTAATGGCCCATTCACGATGACTGATGTCTCTGTTTCTATAGGATCATACAAAAGTATACTTTAATTGGGCTTTTTAGCTATCACACCTGAACAAAGCTAATTATTTTAGCTACTTTGTAGTTTTATTTTTGATCTGCATTCCTTTTGGGCAAAATCCTGTTATCTACACTCTGAGAGGTTACTGGGAACAAAGAAAACCTTTGATTGTCTCAAGTGATGAGTGTGAGTATATGTGGATACCATAAGGAATAGTGGGTACAATCTTTTCACATCTAAATAAAAAACCAAAAGTCATTCTGGAAACAAATGCTTTGGTATGTCAGGCCTAAAGGAAAAGCATGTAATCATCATGTCTGTTAAAAATCAGTTGTCCCTTTCCCCCACCTTAATACAGTGAATGCCATTATGGTCACATTGCCATCTTTTGTGTTTACTTTTGCTAAGCATAATTCCACCTGTTTGTTGCTCCTTCACTTTTTTCTGCTACTGGGTATGTCTTTTGCCACTGTCCTTAGCTTGAATCGTTTATTTTTTAGTGCATAGATTAACCAAAGAAAAGCATTTTGTTGTTTTGACCAGTCTCTATCTGGTATGGGAAGCACCTATTCAGGAAAACACTTCAGTATGACCATTTCTTAGGGTAGTGGGCAAAAGATGGTTGACTTTGGGTTAAATGTCCACTACTCATTCTGTTAGCAGAAGCCAGGGGGAGTAGAATCCTGTGGTATACAATTTTCTTTCTCATATATATGGAACCTCTTTATAGGTATTGAACTATCACCAGTTTGCTGGTTATAACTTAAAATCATAGGCTTTTAAGGTAAATTTATAAATAGTAATAAAAGGAATTCTGGCTTCTGTTCAAGATATGTAGTTTGAAAGCTTGTTGTTCTATCATAAGAAAAGGCTGAATTTATGTATAGAACCTTAACTTTAAAAGTTCATCAGAGAGAGGCTGGCTCTATGGCACAGGAGGGATAGCCAAGCTGCAGCCTGCATAGCCAGCATCCATATGGATACCAGTTCATGTACCAGCTGTTCCACTTCCAATCCAGCTCCCTGCTAATATGCATGGGAAAGCAGTGGGAGATGGCTCAAGTGCTTGGGCCTCTGCCACACATATGGGAGATCTGGAAGAAGCTCCTGGCTTTGACCTGGCCAAACCCCAGTTTTTGCAGCCATTTGGGGGAGTGAACCGGGAGTACAAGATCTCTCTTTCTGTTTCAATTAAATTAATAAATCTTAAAAAAAAGAGAGAGAGAGCTGAGATCACAAAACTAGCTAGCTTTAAGGACATGCAAATGAGACCAAGGAGAGATGATATAGGAACTCTGGTTTTCATGCAGTGCACACAGAAGGCAGGCAGGACTGCCATTTAAGTGGGTAGAAAGGATTCAACTAAGGATTGCTAAAAGTCTAGTGTGGGCTAACAAGAAGTACAGAACTCTGAGGGTTTGCAGACACAGAGGAAGATATGTAAAATCTGCTTTTTGTGGACCTTGACCAGTTACCAGCAAGAAAGACTCAGAGCAGAGCAGGAGACATGAAAAGCTACTTTGGTGGTGCAGAGTTGGAAGAAGGGAGTATCTTTTGCTGTGCAGAAAAGCATGAAATGTTGCCTGCACTATTTTCCACAAATAACAAAATAGGACGAGTGTCAAATTTTAGCAGCACAAGAGTTCAGTAGAAAACCCACTGCAGCTGGGGAAAAGAAGAAAAGCAATAATACACCATCTATGCTAAGGGGAGGGGCAAAATAAAATCATGCAGAGTATTAGAAGTCTTCTAGCAATGGTGGGAGAAAGTATTACAGAAAAACCCTAAAGCCAAGAGCAGAATCAGCACAGAATGCTGCTTGTGGGATGCAGCAGCTAAAACCATACCTGTCAGACATCTAGGGAATTAAATGTTACATGTGTATTTTTCTCTTTTTGATAATAGCCACTGTGACTAGATTGAGATGATACCTCATTGTGGTATTGAGTTACACTTCCTGGATAGGTAGTGAGATTGAAATTTTTTTCATATATTTGTTGACCATTTATATATCTTCTGAGAAATGTCTGTTCAGATTCACGCCTGTTTAATTGAATTCTTAGGGTTTGTTTTTGTTTTTGGATGAGTTTTGAGATCCTTACATATTCTATGCTAATTCATTGTCAGATGCATAGTTTATAAATGTTATATTCCATTCTGTAGATTGTTTCTTCACTCTGTTGATTGTTAGAAGATTCTTAGTTTGGCATAATTCTCTTTTATTGCCTGTGCTTTTAAGGATCTTATTCAAAAAATTGCTACCTATACCAAAATTCTGAAGTATTTCCCCTGAAGTGTTTCCACTTTGTTTCATAGTTTCAGTTCTTACATTTGGATCTTCGATCCAGTTTGTTTTTTTTTTGTACAGCACGAGAAGTAGGGGGTCTTGTTTCAATCTTCTGCCTATGAGTATTGTTTTCCCAGCACCATTACTAAAGAGATAGTCCGTTCTGTGCTGCACTATTGCATGCTTTTGGTGCCTTTTTCAAACATCAATGGTCTGCAGACGCGTGGATTCATTTCTGACATTTCTGTTCTCTTCCATTGGTTTTATGTGTCCATATGTGTATGTATATACATCTGCTCGTACAATGCTGTTTTTGTTATGGCAGCTCTGTATGTCTGGAGTCTGGTATTATACTTCCAGTTTTGTTCTTTTTGTTCAAGAATGCTTTGGCAATTTGGAGTCATTTTTACTTTCATATGAATGGTATGATTGTTTTTTCTAGTGCTATGAAGAATGTCATTGGTGTTTTGATGGGGGATTGGCTTGAATTCTTTCAAGTATATTTTCAAAGTATATTGCTTTGGGTAGCATGGACTTCTAAATATATTCTACCAATCCATGTAAACCTGGAATATATTTATATTTTTTTGTGGTGAATGTCATCTTCAGTTCCTTTCATCAGTGTTTTGTAATTTTTACTGTAGAAGTCTCTCACACATACCCTTAAATTTATTCCAAGGAATTTTATATTTTTGATAGCCATTATTTTGAGGACTATATTTTTTCTCAGCAAGTTCATTATTGTTGTGTAAAAATACTGATGATTTTTGCTTGTTGATTTTGCTGCAGCTTTATGGAATCTTGTGTATGAGTTCTAATAATGAGTTCTCTTGGTGTAGAGTCTTAATGGTTTCTTTATATTGGAGAATCATCTCATCTGCAAACAGGAATAATTGGACATCCTCTTACTTCTTTCTCTTGCCTAATGGCTCTGGCTAAAACTTCCAATACTATATTGAATAAAGAGTGGTAAGAGTAGATCTACTTATCTGGTTCCAGATTTTATAGGAATGCTTTCAGCTTTTGCCCATTTAGTGTGATGTGAGCTGTAAATTTGTTTGTTTTATAAAATCTGGTGCTCTGGCATTAGGTATATACATTTTCTAATGTCATATATTTCTGTTGAAAAGATCCCTTGATCATTGTTTAATATGTGTGTGTCTATTGTTATATATATGTATAGTGACCTTTTCAGCTCCATTTTAGTTTTTGTGTAAAAGTCCATTTTGTCTGATTTAATTGTAGCTTTCCTGCTCACTTTGGTTTCTGTTTGCGTAATATGTCTTTTTTCATCTTTCAAGTTTATGTGTATTTTTCGTGGTGAAGTGAGTTTCTGGTAAGCACCATATTGTTGTCTTGTTTTTAAATAAATTCAATCTATCTTTTAATCGGGGGATTTAGTCATTTTACATTTAGAGTTATTGTTAAGTGATGACTTCATTTATTTTTTAAAAAGCTCTTCTGTAGAATTTGAATTCTTTTTCTTGTATAGGTAGAAATCCCTTAAGCATCTTTTGTAAGGCCAGTCTTGTAATGAATTCTTTTACTTGTCTTAGAATATCTTTATTCCTTCTTTCCTATTATGAAAGATATTTCATTGGTTAATGTGTTCATTATTGGTAGTTTTGTTTTTTTGTTTGTTTGTTTGTTTGTTTTTTCCTGTCGTGAAACTTAGAATACATCATTACTTTCTTTCCTGGCCGTTAAGGTTTCTGTTGAAAAAGTGTGCTTTTAAGCTACTAGGGATTCCTTTAAAAGTGACCTAATGCTTCTCTCTTGCAGATTTTAGAATTCTCTCTTTATATTATACTTTTGAGAGTTTGACTATAACATTGCCATGGTAGAGAGCTTATTATTCATATTTAAGAGTTACAGAGAGAGAAAGAGGCAGAGAGAGGTCTTGCATCTGCTGGTTCACTCCTCAACTGGCCTCAGTGGCCAGAGCTGTGCCGATCTGAAGCCAGGAGATTCCTCCGGATCGTCCTATGTGGGTGCAGGGCCACAAGGATTTGGGCCATCTACTGCTTTCCCAGGCCATAGCAGAGAGCTGGATTGGAAGTGGAACAACCGGGACTAGAACCGGTGCCCATAAGGGATGCTGGCACTTACTACGCCACAGTGCTAGCCCCTGGGGGAGGTTTTCTATGCCTTCTCCCTTTGGAATATTAGAAATTAAATTATTTATTTAATGGTGTCTAAGAGGTTGTCTTTGGGTTTCTTGTTTTGTCTGGGGTATTTCAAAACACATACCTTTTAGTATCCTTTTTTCTGTTATTGAGACTTTTAACTATTTTATTTGACCGAGTTCTTCATTTCTAAGTTTTCTTTTGGTTCTTTTTAAAGATCTCTCTGCTGAATTTCTCAATATCTTGTGTTAATTTCTTTTTTAAAAGTGTTATAAAATTTATTTGTGTAAGCATTTGGCCACTTCAGGTAGCAGAAATGATATGCAGATTCCACTACAAAGTGCAGCAGAAAATTGTACTGGGAAAGAGAGTATGATTAAATTTCATTTAATTGCATGTGTATTCTCTTGTGTCTTTTAGTATCTTTGTAATCCTTCTTTATCAGTCCTTTCTTTGGAGTCTGATACTAAAGCATCATGTTTGGAGAAGAAGGTTGCATCATACTGCCTTTGCTTTTTCATATTTCTTATGCCCCTATATAAATATTTGTACTTCTGGCAGCTCAATTATTATAATCCCTATTTTAAAGGTTGACTTTCATAGAGTGAATGCTTTTTCATGAAGCTGCATCTTTGGGTGTCCATTTGGTAAGCTATACTGGATTTAGTTCTAAACACTTAAGCATGGTTCCCCTATATCTTCTTCCACTGTGGTGGCAGGAGTGTAAATGGGCCCCCCCCTCACTCCCAGCAAAGTTTTTTGGGTTTCTGTGGAGGTTGCCAGGGGTGGATGCCTGGCCCCAGTCAGGAGCATCAGGGCTTGCTGCATCAAGGCTTGACCCAGAGTCCAGGGTAATCAGTGCACATGACACTAGGTGGTAAAAGTGACTCTGGGAGGACAGCCCCAAATCTGTAGATGCAGATTCTTGGTTCTGAGTTCCTGGGAGGAGACCCCACCCTGCAGTACCCCAACACCTGTCTCATGTAGTGCAGGCCATTACCTGGGAAATGGTGAGAGGGTGGTTGTGTTTAGTTTGAGAGGCTGCAGTCCCTTTTGCTGTGTAGTAAAATATCTGTGGCCTCCCAGGGTTGGGGATAGTCAGCAGTTTCTGTACATTATATCCATGAGGATTCTGACAGTTACTCCTTTCTCAAGATGGCATCCTACTGCTTTGGCTTGTGCTCTAGGGTTTGGGGAGTTCCTGCTCTGAAGCAAGCTATTACATGTGTTCCAGGCACCTACCCTTGCTGTGCTGTGATGACTATGGCTCCCTCCTGTAGCCAAGATTGCAGACATCCAGCACCCCTGGAGATGAGGTCTGCTGGGGATCCCCCATTACCTTGCATTACCCTACTTGCCATGGGGCTGGGGTCATCTTTACTGGTACATTTTGTTCCTCACTCTTTTTAAAAGATTTATTTATTTATGTAGTTGTGCAGAGAAAGATCTTCCATCTGCTGATTCACTCCCCAAATGGCCACAACAGTTAGGGCTGGGCCAGGCTGAAGCTAGGAGCTTCTTCCAGGTCTCCCACAATGGATGCTGGGCCATCTTCCATTGCTTTCCCAGGTGCATTAGCAGGGAGCTGGATTAGAAGTAAAGCAGCTGGGACAGGAACCAGCACCCATATGGAATGCTGATGTCGCAGGCAGCAGCTTAACTTGCTATTCTACAATTCTGGCCACTGTTCCTCTCTTCATGCTGTCATCCTAGGTCTCTCTGTGCAGAAGAAAATGAATGCTGGGCACCTCTATTCAGCCTTCTTGGAGAGCTTGTATCATTTTTCAGGTGTTTAAGAATGTTATCTTAGGGGTTGGCATTGTGCTGCAGCAGGTTAAGCCACTGTTTGTATCCCATATCAGTGCTGGTTTGAATCCTGACTTCTCCATATCTGATCCATCTTCCTGGTGATGTGCCTGGAAGGCAGCATAAGAGGCCCAAATACTTGGGCTTCTACTATCCACATGGGAGAGTAGAAAAGAGTTCCTTCAGCGTGGCTAGCTTGCTGTAGGCATTTGGAATGTGAACCAATAGATGAACGATTCCCTCAGATAGCAAAATGGAACAAAAATAATGGAGAACATGAGTGATAAACTATTCAAGTCTACATTTTACTTAGAAATACATAAGCACTATGACAATGGCATTGCAAACACCTTGTTAATCCTATATAGTTGGAAATAACTACATGGCATGTTTGTGTCAAAGTGTTGAAAAAATGAAATACCAGTGTTTGAGACAATAAAATATATCTGTAGCAACCTGACTGAACTCATTACAAAAAAAAAAAAAAAAAAAACAAACCTGGATTTCACAAGGAACTAAATACTAAATAGTCTAAACATTATCAAACAGGAAGCTGGTTTGTAGTGATACCACTGGGATTAAGAAAAAGGGTCACCTAAGTTGTATATTCAAAAAAGGAAAAATTGATAGGCAAAATGTTAAATTTTTAAGCAACAAGTTAAATGAGTAGGGGAATAAACATAGAAACACAATAATGTAACAAAATTTTTCAGCTGAGAATAATTTGATTTGGGTGAGGGTGTTTCCAATTTCTGATCTCTCAAAAATAAAATGAGTTGTCTTATGAAGATACTCTTTTAAAAAGAACCTAATCAGATAATTTCTTCATCAAGATCCACAACTTGATCATATCCACAAAGTCTCTTGTCACATAAGGTTGTTTATTCACAGGCTCCTGGTAGTGAGGATATAGGCACCCTTTGGGAAACATTCAGCCCACCACAAATAGTATACATGCATATTAATAATGTAACATGCATTGTTAAAGAAGTTGTTAGGAATGATAGACATGATACTGAGGATTCTCAGAGTTGAAGTAGCTCCTGCAGATATGAGAATTCAGGAATCCATCATGTAGTAAAATGACAAGAGAAGGCCAGGCAGAATGTATGTCAAAGATATGGTGAAGACAAACCATGCAAGATTGCTGCTTTTGTAATTCATAGTACTTTCACATAATTGCTGTGATGGAGTATATATAAGGTAAGTGGAAGATAAGGAAAACCTAGAGTAAAGGGCTTGGAATAAGAGACCTTCAGTCTCATCTGAATTTCATGGTTGTTTTCGCTTGGTCATTAGCCTTTCGCGTGGTGGTTCAGGGTCCTCTTACCTTTTTTTTTTTTTAATTCTCTTTTCTCACTGCTGACCAAGTATAGGCGGTTATAGATCAGTTTATTTTACTGTTCATACTCAATACATTCTTAAGCTACTTGATTAAACCGTGTACTTACAAAAACACTTAAATTCTTTCATGAAAACTTTTGATAAACAAGGGAGAATGTGAGTGTAGGGGTTAGTGATGGTTTTTGAAATAAAAAATAACCAGTGGCTACATCAAGTTTAAGATTTATTTATTTATTTGAAATTCAGAGTTACAGAGAGAGGTCTTCCATCTGCTGGTTCATTCCCCAATTGGCCACAACGGCCGGAGCTGCGCCGATTCGAAGCCAGGAGTTTCTTCAGGTCTCCGATGCAGGTGCAGGGGGGCCCAAGGATTTGGTCCATCTTCTGCTTTCCCAGGCCATAGCAGAGAGCAGGATAGGAAGTGGAGCAGCTGGACTAAAACCGGCACCCATATGGGATGCCGGCGCATCAGGCCAGGGCGTTAACCCGCTGCGCCACAGCGCCGGCACCAGCCACTGTTTATTTCTTCTCTCTTCTTGCTCTTAATCATCTGTGGTCACTTTATACTAGCCTTCTATAGAGAACTAGCACTGGCCCTACCCAAAAGCCCTAATCCCAGCATTGCTGAAAGAGTATAAGTTGGGTTGCTCTATCACTGTAGTCTCCTGTGACTAGTAGCCTATGCTGACATAGCTGTATCAATAAATCCTCTTGCTAGAGAACCACTTCACAGCTTTTCCCTATTAAATACAGGCCAGTTTGCTCTTTACTAAACTCAGCATTTTATTCTTCTCTTGTCTGCTCTAAAACTTATAAAATCAATTCAGTATTTATCAAATGCTGTGCATATTTTGTATTTTCTGCAGTTGATGCAATTTTAGTCTGCTTAACAGTATTGTTTTAATTTGCAGTTTAATTTTTTTTACTTGAGAGACATTGCATGAACTACCATCCAGCTAGTTTGCTCCTCAAATGCTCATAGTAACCCTGCTAAAATCAGGAGCCAAGAACTCAACCCAGGTTTTCCACATGAGTGGTAGGAACCCAACCTCTTCAGCCATTATCTGCTGACTCTAAGGTGTGCATCAGCACGATGCCAGAACTGGGAACAGAGCAAGGACACAAACACAGGCATTCCAATAGGAATGCAGGTGTCCCAATCTGCTAGCTAAGCCAAATACCCACCTCTAGGTCTTTTTTTGGCATTTTAAACTCTAATAGCATTTCTTTCAAAAAAAAAAAAAGAAAAGAAAACTAGAAGTATTCCTGTAGATGGAATCAAATTATGAGTATCCGTTTGATGATTTTATATTAAAATGAATTCCTTTAAGCAGTTTTGCAATTATTGACATATATTGCCTCAGTTAAAATAATTAACCAATACACTGAGTAAATAATTTGTAAACAAGTCTCTATTTGAGTCCTAGCATTGTGATTTTTCTAGAACAAGTTACTCAAGAAGTCTGTTCTTTCATCATTTAATAAAGACAATGGATTGCTGAGATTATTGTAATTATTACAAGTTAGCATTTGTAAACCTCATGTTTAAAACATGATCTAGAACAACAATTTTATAAGGATATAAACTAGTTATTAACATTTGGGAAACAGTACGCATAGGGGTTAAGAACATAAACTCTAGATCCAAATTTCAGCTCCATACCTTACTACTAAACTGACCTTTGGCAAATTGAATGTCCTGTGCATCACTCATCTTGGTCTTAAAATATGCAATAGAAGTTTTAAAACAAAACATTTCTTTTGGGATTGTTATAAGGAGTCAATCAGCATTATTAATTTGTTGATTATTTTTGACACTTTTCAGGTGAGCCTTGGAAGCAACCAGTACCTTTTCTCTGTCGTAGTAGATCCTAAAGAAATGCCCTGTTTCTGTTTGCGCCATGATGTTGATGCCCTACTCTGGCAGCCGCACTCGAGTAGACAAGATGATATGTGGGAGCACATCGCAACATTCAATGCTTTAGGTATAAAAGCAGTCTCTTTGACCACATTTTCTAATATATAAAGCACTGGTCTTTAAGTTTTTTTTATTTTTAATTCAAGCTGCCTTAATTGCATTTGAGTTGATTTGTTTTATAATTTGGTTGCCTGCACTATGCTTGATGAACGTTAGTACTATTGGTTTTTAAGACTAACTGGTTTTTGTACTTGTGCAGAGTCAACACAGACTAAAAAGTGGGTATCTAACCACTTGAGTCATTCTGATCAGTTACTGCTTATTCTAATTCTATAAGCTATACAATATTAGAATCTGACCAAGGGGCTTGACAATAAACTACATGGAATTTTTTTCAGGTTTCTTATGCATAATCATCAAAAACATCATAGAATTGCTTTAAGGTAATTCACATTAGGAGGCATCTTTCATGCATCTTAAGTGCAAAAGAGCCATTAAAATGAAAACACTTATGCAAAGTGGTAATAAACAGATTTGGTAGGATAAAGTGGAAGACACCTGTATTAAAGCTAGGGCTTGAAAAATTTTAAACTACATAATTGTAAACATATGTAATCATTGATTATAAGTCAAAATGTATTGTGGGAAACATTGTTTATATGAATTAGCCACAATTACTGCTTTTTTGAAAGGTTATTTTAAACTGGCACCAGGAAGTAGTCATTTATTTTGATGACTATATATGTGTATGCCTAATTGTAGAGATTTGTCAATTACAATTAATAATGTAGGTTGCTAAAATGGTTAACTCAGAATCCAAATGGATTTGTATGACCTAATATACAAAGTCTGACCCAATAAGCAAAGTGATTAATTTAACCACTTAATATCTAGCCTTCCTCCTATAATTTTTATTCTCTATTGTCTGTCTTCAGTAAAAGTTCTAGTGTATAATTTTTAAATGCCTAGTTGCTCCGTTTGTATCCCCAAACTCCTTATTACAGAGAAATTCAGTGCTTCTACATAACACTTGATACATACTTTTGAAATATTATATACATTAGTCCTGCTAAGGTTTAGACTGGAGAGCAAATTCTAAACTACTCAAATAGTTGCCTATGTCCTATTCACTTTTCCCTCTTCAAACTTAGCACAAAGAAATCAGTATTTTTTTTAAGCTCAGTAGTTCCTTTCCTCGTTGTTTGATGAGATATCAGTTTCCATTGGTTTCATTTTTTTCCTCACATTTTATAATATTTAGTAAAATGTCCCAATCTGAAAATCCTAATATAAATGTTCTTTTAATCTGCAAACATACCTTGTAAGCATGTATATGAATTAATGCGAGAGTAATATATTTTTCAGATTAATTAGTTTCCAGGGATATTCTCATTAAATTACATTCTTGACTTTTCTTTTGAGTTGCAGTGAACTCAAACTTCTACTTCTGAGAGCTATAAAACATGAAATCTTGTTACATCATTATTACTGATGTATAAAAATATTCAACATTATAGCAATGAGGAGAAGGCATTGTGAATTTTAGTGCCTTTAGAGATACATTATGAAGAAACTTCTGGAATAACTTTATGATAGAATTTTTTTTCTTTTATCAACTAGAAAGTCCTTCTAGGATACTATGATGCCAAACTTATGATTCATGAACCTAAGTATTAAAGATATTTTGGCATGTGGTTGCCGTTTTCTGTTTTAGATTTTTAGTGTTATTTGTGGAAAACAAATGGAATCATGTTGTGCTTTTATTGAAAAGATGACGCATACTTGTCTTGCTCCTTAGGAATTAAATTTCTAATTTTTTTTTACCAGTTAAAGAAATTAATTATGAATAATCATTAATGGTTCAGAATTCAGCCATTGTTGAGCATTTATGGTATATATCTTAGATATCTTAATTTGTAATAGAAATTACAATGTTAAATGCTAAATCATATTTTTTCCTTCTGATTAATATACAATTTTGTTTGTCTCCTTCTTGGCAGGCTATGTACAAGCATCAAAAAGAGACAAAAAATTTTTTGCCTGTGCTCCAAATTACTCCTATGCAGCCCTGTGTGAGTGCCTCCGTCGCGTATTCATCTATCGTCAGCCTACCCCCATGTCCACTGTACTTTACAACAGAAAGGAAGGCAGGAAAGTAGGGCAGGTTGCTAAGCAGCAAGTAGCAAGCCTAGAAACCAATGATCCTATTTTAGGCTTTCAAGCAACAAATGAGAGATTATTTGTTCTCACTACCAAAAACCTCTTTTTAATAAAAGTAAATACAGAGAATTAATTATTCCAACATGTTGGCTTCTCTGCACCAGAAAAGTATTCAGTGGTAGCTAGAGGCTGGGCGATTATTCTGTAACCTGTTAAGTTTTAATGATGAAAAATATCTTGTATGAATTTTTAATTTTTTAAAGGATACTGGAAATGTATTCAAGAAATTATGATTCTGTAAGAGCTATGGAATGAAGCTGCAGATTTAGAGAACATTTTCTTCTGTAAAAAATATATAGGGATAGTGTCAATGAGTATAATTATTTTTAAGAAACAAGATAAAATCTCATTGTTTATATGAAAGATATACAACTCCATGTTTAAAAATAAAAATACTTCTCATGTACTCTTTGTTCATTGATTAGTTGGTACACTGTATACCTTTAGAATATAGGATAACAGTTAAAATTTTGAGTCTTGTTACACTGAATAGCTGAATCTGTGTAGGAATGCAAGATACATGGCTTCTTCCCATGCATAATAGAGGAAACTTTCCAAAAGAGTGTGCTTCATAACAGGAGCTTATCAGCTTTATCAGGTGTATTCTATCACATTTGTTAATGTCCCATTGGACGAAGCTAGTCACCTGGCCAAGTCTAGAGGAGACTCCACAAGCAGACAGACAGCAGGAGGTCTAACATACTGGGGGAGTCACTGATGTGACAGTGTACTACAAAAGGGCCAAGATATAATTTGTGCTTGAACTTCTCATTTTTCTGACTGGTTTAACAAAAACAGTCTTGTTTATACATTAAATCTGTTTTACCATAAATTCTAGTTTGTCATACTGTAGTTTGCATTTGCTAGCAGTCTTTAAAAATTTTATGCCATTTTTAGGTGTCTATCATATTATCCTCTAATTATATTTTATATTGTAATGATGGAGTTGACCATAATTTCATAAGCATAAAACAAAGATAAACAATAGAAAATATTTGTTCCTAACGTAATTTTGTTTAGCCTTTGTTTGAATTAAATATTAATGAATAAAAGAAAAACAGGTTTTTGAGACACAGGAGGAAAAAGATAGAGATTATATTCTGACATAGGGTTTAGAACATGAATGTAATTTCCTGAAGAGAACTATTGGTATGCTGGATAAAATGTTGGGAATGGTCCTGAGAACTGGTACTGATAATTAGTCATAGTAGTACTCTGTTAGGAGTAGGAAGGAGATAGCTTAAATATATGTTGAAAGTCTAAATTTTCTCAAATTTTTCCCCAAAGGTAGTAAGTACCTTCTTTTGGGAATATAAGAAAAAAATATACTAATGTGCTTAATTAGCCATGTGATTATGCATATATCCCAATTTTTGAAGCAATTAATATTCTTTGATTTGATTTTTTACAAAATTATTATTGGATTGAAAACTAGATAACTCATCCTAAGTATTATTGCATGTTGACCTATGTTAAGAGATTATTAGATCTAGAGTGGCACTTAAAAGCTATATTTTCTTGAAGTGCTTCAAGCATTCCATAAACGTGTAACTCAGCTTAAACAGTGTTCTACACTTTTTAAAATAAATAACATTTATTTGAATAAGACATATACCACATATACCACCAAAGCTATCCATGTTCTTTCTTGTGTCTTTTATCATAAAGTATAAATGGGTATTTATAAAGTATCATAGTAAAAAGTTTTACAATGAATAGTTAATCTGCAAAACAAAGTATCAACACATTTAAGCATCAATTATATACTGAAGTATGATTTTGCATTGCTATGAATAAAGAGACTTTTCAGGTAAAATTTCTCTTTGGAAGGGAAAAGGAGGTGGAGGTAGCATAGGTAGAGTAGTTGTTCTACTGGTAGAAAAAAGTATGACCACAGATAGAACTGTGGTGACTACATACATGAGGCAAGCATAAGAATTGCCAATGGGAAGAGCCAGTAAAAGGATCAGAGAGTTTCAGGAAATTAAGAATGGTTAATAATATACAACTACCCCATCTCCACACAGAAAGAAACAAAAATACAGGTTAAGTCATGAGTGCACAGAAATTTTTTTTAATGATCTACAGAGAAAGAAAAGAACAAATGATATGTTTACATATAGCAAGTAATATAGAGAGAAACTATGATTGCATCTATCGTTAATAACTGCTGTAAGCTTTGAAAATATTATTTGAGAGGTAGAAACAGCTCTCATCTTCTAGTTCACCAAATGCCCACATGTCTGGGTCTGGGCTGTGGCCAAAGCTGAGAGCCAGAAGCTCAGGCCAGGTGGCTAGAACTCAATTACTTGAGCTATCACCACTAACTCCTAAAGTCTGCATTAGCAGGAAGCCAGAATCAGGATCTAGAGCCAGGCATCAAACTCAGGTACTCCAATTTGAGACACAGGCATCTTAACCAGCGTCTTAAATGTAAGCATTTCTTATTAAACAAGTAATACTAGTAGAGCTAATAAAAATTAGCCCTAATGATGCAGTTATAGGAGTAATCAACCAAAAGGAATGTTTCTAAAATTGGTAAGAATAAATGTACCAAAACCAGCCAAGGTAAAAGGTACCATGCCATGTAACAAGGTATATCATTAAACTGTAATTTAAAGATGTAGTATCACCATGTCCGTAAAAAAAAAAAATCCATATTCAATTGTTAATTATTAGAAGAAAATATTTATATTCTCAAGATCAAGCAGTCTTCCTAAATTCTAGAAACCAAAAAATTTAATGGAAAAGATTAGTGAATTTGATCACCACGACAGGATACATTTTTTATGACCTACTTAACATTGGTAAAAAATAAGCAACAGACTAAGAGGTATGATACATGTATATTAGATGATTAAATTCTAGAATATAAAAACTACCATTTAATAAAAAGTAGCTAAATTACCCAGCAGAAAAGATAAATAGTTCACGGAAAAGGAACTAAAGATGGCCAGTAAAGCTACCGTAGTAAAGACAACGTGGTATTGGCATTAAGATCTTTAAATAGATCTATAGAATACAATAGAGAATACAGATATAGACTCAAATATATGCTTATTTGATTTAGACAAAGATGTATGTTGAATGCATTAGACAAAAATATCAAGGCAATTCAAAGGATAGATTATCATCTTTTCAACAGATAGTGCTGGCATCCCATATGAGCTCTAGTTCATGTCCCAGCTACCCCACTAAGATCCGGCTCTGTGCTATTATACTTGGGAAAACCGCAGAAAATGGCTCAGGTACTTGGGCCCCTGCCACCAACGTGGGAGACCAAGAGGAAGCTCCTGGCTTCAGCCTGTCTTCACCCTGGCCATTGCGGCCATTTGGAAATTAAGCCAGCAGGTGGAAGATCTCACTGTCTGTCCCTCTCTCTAGCTCTTTCAAATAGATAAGCAAGCCTTAAAAAAAAAAAAAAATGGATATCCATTTTTACCTTTTTTAAAGGGGCCTGTAAATGTGACCTAAAAGGATAGGTTAAGCCACTGCTTGCAATGCTGGCATCCCATATCAGTTCTGGTTCAAGTCCTGGCTATTCCAGTTCCAATTCATCATCCTACCAGCACACCTGGGAAGGCAGTGGATGGTGGCCCAAGTACTTGGACCTCTGCCACCTGTGTGGGATACTCAATTGGAATTCCTGGCTTTTTCCTGGACCACACCTGGCTGTTGCCGTTTGGGAAGCACATGCGATTTCCTTGCTCACTTTCTTCCATATAAGTCTTAGAAAGGCAGAATATTTGTAGAAGTGATTAAGGATCTTTCCATGGAAAGATTATCCTGGACTATCCAGTAGGTTCTAAATCTACTTACACTGTCATTATACAAGAAGCAAAGGAAGATTATAAATGCAGAGGAAAACCATGTGTGAAGACAACCAGAAACCGGACTGATGAGGCCACAAGCCAATTTGTGAAATCTTGCTGGTCACCACCAGAAGCTAAGAGGAGGCAAAGAAAATACTCCCCTCTCCCTTCCCCAGATCATCTGGAAGGAGAAGGGCCCTGTTGAAAGGAGTCTGAGCACGAATGGTCAAAACGTAGAGAAAACAAAGGGGCCCCTCCAGCCTGAACCCTAAAGCAAGTGTGATAAGAGTCAAAGAATTTCACTGATTAGTCAGGAGAAAGGCAGGCCCTGACACCAAGGTCACACAGAAGGCCAGGAGATTGGAGTTGTAACAGTGACCAGCCCTAGGGCGTGTGGTAAAGACAAGCAGTTCCCCGTGATGGGCCCCAAGGTACAATTTTTTTCTGTTCTCTGAAAGTAAGGACCAAATTGGAGGAATGGGAGATAAGGCAGGGTGAGCTCACCACATAAGAAATACTTTTCTAAAAGGACCTCACACGAACATTCCAACAGGCTAAAACCCCCAGATCACTTCCTGTCAACAGCTTTTGCCTTCGGAAGAAGCCACTCCCAGCTGCTTTCCCCAGGAGATTTCCATCTGCTTTTTCATCTGCCTCCCACTTTGTGGTGGATAGAACAAATTCCTGGGGTTCAAGTCAGCCATAGCACTATGATGCCCTAATTTTAGTCTTTTGGCCTCAGAACTCAGAATGCCTAATTTTTCATCATTTGTTATAGCAGCTGGATGAAACTAACACAATCTTCTATCATAATTCACTTAAAATAGATCATAGACCTGAAACTATGAAACTTCCCACAGATAACAAAGGAAAATATTTGTAACTCTGATAAGCATTATCAAAATTAAATGTATATTCTTGGAAAGACAAGCCACAGACCTGGGAAATACATTTGGAAAATAATCTCTGGTAAAGGGGTAATATCTCAAGATACAAAGAACCCTCACGGGGCCGGCATTGTGGCTTAGCAGATAAATCTGCCACCTGGTTGCCGGCATCTCATATGGGCACTGATTCTAGTCCTGGCTGCTCCAGAAAGCAGTGGAAGATGGACCAAGTGCTTGAGCCCCTGCACCGCTCTGGGAGACCCGGAAGAAGCTCCTGGCTCTGGCCTGGCCCAGCCCCGGCAGTTGCATGGCAGCTATTTGGGGAGTAAACCAGCAGATAGAAGACCTGCTAACTCTGCCTTTCAAATAAATAAAGAATCTTCAAAACTATATTAAAATAATTGAATTAATAGGCCGGCACCGTGGCTCAATAGGCTAATCCTCCGCCTTGCAGTGCCAGCACACTGGGTTCTAGTCCCGGTTGCCCTTCTTCCAGGCCAGCTCTCTGCTATGGCCCGGGAGTGCAGTGGAGGATGGCCCAAGTTCTTAGGCCCTGCACCCGCATGGGAGACCAGGAGAAGCACCCTGGCTTTGGATCAGCACGATGCACCTGCCGCAGCGCGCTGGCCGCGGCGGCCATTGGAGGGTGAACCAACAGCAAAAGGAAGACCTTTCTCTCTGTCTCTCACTGTCCACTCTGCTTGTCAAAGAAAAAAAAAGGAGTTGGTAATTTTCAACTACTTGAAATACATTTTTGATAAGGAATATTGTGGTAGAGAAATTAAGATAAGCTTGTTCATACAATTCTATGACATGAACCCTAAAGTGGTGACTAATGATTCATGATACTCACACCAAAAGGTCTCAAATGGAATATTTTTTTTCTGTAAAATTGTGTGGTGGTGTTGGGATAAAAGCATTGTTTTTTTATATATCTTATTTTCTGCAGATTATATAGATATATGTACACCATATTTTATGTAAAACTGTGTTAGTCTATAGGAAATGATTCAAAGCAACCAGCATTTTTGTTTTTGATAACATGTACAGTCTATGGCAACCACAAAGAACATTAAATTTCTAGTTCGGGAATGGAGTCTCAAAAATGACACTTTTTTCTTAATGACACTGTTTAACTCTCAGTCCAGAAATAAATCCATGTAATGATTTCAACACTCCCCTCCCCCACCCTGCCAAGATACATGTGCCACTTACCAAGTGGTTTTATCCTTAAACTCTGATTTGTAAAATTTTTTCTGAAGATGTTGTAGTTTAAAGTTAACATACCCATTTATTTTGGGATGACCATGTATGCATTTTCAGTAAAGATTATTAAGACCAATGATGAGAACAACCTTTCACAGTCTGGTTGAAAATCACTACAGTGGACCTAGGAGAAATACCATAAATTCTACATAAGGATGTGAGGTCTGTCAGGGCTTTGGGGTGGGGGAAACATTACTGAGGATGTCCTCTTACTAGCATTTCTTATCATGTGGAACATGTAATGTTCTTTCTCTTTCTCTTCCTCCTTCCTTCCCTCTTGCTTTCTCCCTGGCAGCCACTACATTGGTGAGCTTCCTCTGTTAACCCAAACACCCATCTGCTGAACACCTGCCAGGAAAGAGCTAAAGACACCATCACTAATAGAAAATGTTATGACATTGCATTTGATGGTTGGTTTATTATGGTTGTCTTATTAAAAAAGGACAAGATTGACCTGTTTCTACCTCTGGTAACAGAGGGAATTCTTTATTATCACTAACATATGGCAAAACAACTGTAAAATTCTAAAACTCCTATAAGTGGGTGAAATTCTTTTCAATAAAGAAAAACACTTAACATCTGAACAGACTATGGGGAAAAGCAATTTGAAAGGAGAGGTTGGAGATAAAAAGGGCCAGGTCTTGTAATCACCTCGTTGGCTTTATTTACTATTATTCTACCAGATGAGGGAGGCAACTACATTGAGATTTTTGGTGTGCATAACTGTGTGTGTGTGCATGTACATGCATGTGTATTTATGAGAGATGTTGGAATTGAGCCACGTTTAGCACTATGGTTATTATATGTGGAGAAATAATTCAGATATTCTCAGAGAGGCCATTCCTAAATTCAACCAAGCTTCAAGTGTGTCAGTTCATTGATCACATATTTCTCAAGGAGCCAAATGTGAACACAAATCTTCAAGGAGTTTTGTTTCATAAAATGAACATCAATTCCAGAATGTTCAGGCTCATCTGAGATTCTGAGCTTCTCTAGGGTATGGTGGGGCATGGGTGGCTTGTCTTTATATCTACAGAGACTGCCATTTAGTAGAGGCTCAACAAATGTTTGATGAATGAGTAAATAATGCAATGTTGAAGAATACATTGAGGCCAGGAAGAAGGTGTATTTGGGGCAGGGGATTGGGGAGACCAGAAGCAGGAAATTGAAACAGGTATATAAACCTGCTATGGCTTTACTCTGCCTAGCACAAGATTTCTCAGCCTCTGCACTACTGACATGCTGGGCTGGCTAATTCTTAGTTGCAAGAAGTTGTCTTGGACAATGTATCTTTAGCAGCATCCTGGCTTTTACCCATTAGGTATCACGTTGTGATAATCACATGCCTTCAGAAATTGTCTAAAGTCCCCTGGGGAGAGGGAAGGGTTGATTCAACATCATCTGTGTTTGGGAAACATTGTGATGGAGTACTGAGTTTTTGAGGAAGGAAAAATAATGTCTTAGAAGTCAAGCTAGGGCTGGCGCTGTGGCACAGCAGGTTAACACCCTGGCCTGAAGCACCAGCATCCCACATGGGCACCGGTTCAAGATCCAGCTGCTCCACTTCTGATCTAGCTCCCCGCTATTGCCTGGGAAGGCAATAGAAGATGGCTCAAGTCCCTGGGCCTCTGCACCCACGTGGGAGACACAGAGGAAAATCCTGGCTCCTGGCTTCAGATTGGTGCAGCTCCAGCCATTACGGCCAATTGGGGAGTGGACCATTGGATGGAAGACCCCTCTCTCTGTCTCCTCTCTCTGTGTAACTCTTTCAAATAAATAAATAAATCTTTAAAAAAAAAAAAAAAAAAGTCAAGCTAGCCAGCACCTACAGTGCTGGCATCCCATACAGGTGCCCATTCGAGTCCCGGTTCTCCACTTCTGACCCAGCTCTCTGCTATGGCCTGGGAAAGCAGTAGAAGATGGCCCAAGTCCTTGGACCCCTGCATCCACATGGGAGACTTGGCAGAAGCTCCTGGCTTTGGATTGGTGAAGCTCCAGCCATTGCATCCAATTTGGGAATGAACCAATGGATGGAAGACCTCTAACTTTCAAATAAATAAATATTAAAAAAAAAAAAAAAAAAAAAGAGCCAAACTAGAAATCTCAGAGCTTATTTTGAAGACAAGGAACTGTCGGAAATTTCGGGCTTGGTTATAGCTAGATTAACGTGCTTGAATGAGCTCATCTATAGAAGTATGTAGACAAGAGAGAAACTGGAGGCAGGAGACTGGCATGCAGGCCGTGGCATCAGTCCTTGCAAGATCTCATAAGAAACTGAGCTGGAGTAATTACAGCAACAGTCAAAAAAAGTGGATAGAGGGGTGGGTATTGGTGCTGCTGAGATGCTCATGTCCTAGAGTGGGGTGACTGGATTCGAATCCCAGCTTTGCTTCTGATTCCAGCTTCCTGCTACTATGCACCCTGGGAGACAGCAAGGGATGGCTGAAGTACCTGGGCCCTGCCACTCACGTGGGAGACCCACGTGGAGCTCCTGGCTCCTGGCACTGACCTGGCCCAGCCCTGGCTGTGGGAGGCATTTAGGGATTGTTACCAGCAGATGGAAGATCTCCATCTTTGTCTCTGTCCTTGTCTCTTTCTCTGCTGATTCCAAATAGAGTAATTTATCTTAAGAAAATATGCCATTAGAGAATAAGATCAAGGAAAGAAGAAAATACAGGATGCATTTCTCTTTTATCAGACATACAGGATTAAGAACAAATGTAAAAGGAGTATATTGTCTTTAATCTGTAGTACTGTGTGTTCAAAAACCCAGCCTTCTACATATCTTTGAAGATTTTCTGCACATTCAGGATGCAGAGAATTTTTCTTTCAATAATAAACAAAAAATTCTTGGGAACTTGAAACTGAAGACCGAGTTAAAACCACGTTAAATTTATCTACACAAGGAGGTAAAATCTGCTACAGTGCACAGGAGCCACGAGTCTTTTGAACTTTGTTTTTTAAAGGTAAGAACAATTATAATAATACATACAAGGGTACTTCAAAAAGCTCGTGGAAAAAAAGAATTAAGTTTATTTTGGTATAAAAGACTTTGAAATCCATGCATAATTTTTTGTAATGTGCATTTCCCATGAACATTTTGAAGAACATTTGCAAGAATATTTTCTATGTGTGGATTTCAAATTTTTCCTGCCTGGATTTAAACCACAGTTCGGTCTCGTGGATGCTTACCCACTTTTTACATCTCTGTGCATACACAGGGAGTAACTGATCCATGTACTATCTGATGATTGTGGTGGTGGTGGTGGTGATAACCATCTATATCCCCAGTCTGTGGATTTTAGCCCACTAAGAGTTTGGAGCACAGATAAGTTTTTCAGTCATAGCTTTTCTTTTGATGCTTGGTTCACTTTGCCTAAGTTTGTCAGTATTCAGTATCTTTAGAGATAGAGGAAAGGTAATTAAGAATATTCAAATCAAGTGGTTTATATTTTAGAAGCTGATGATGTCACCCCCTGCTTGGCAGAGTGTGTCAGGGAAATCTCCCCTGTGATTGCCAAAGCACTGTTTTTTTGTTTTGTTTTGTTTTTATTTGATAGGTAGAGTTATAGACAGTGAGAGACAAAGGTCTTCCCTCCATTGGTTCACTCCCCAATGGCTGCCATGGTCAGAACTATGCTGCAGGAGGCAGGCACTTCCTCCTGGTCTCCCATGCAGGTGCAGGGCCCAAGCACTTGGGCCATCCTACACTGCACTCCCGGGCCATAGTAGAGAGCTGGCCTGGAAGAGGAGCAACCGGGACTAGAACCTGGCCCCAAAGCACTGTTTTTGAAACCCTTGCAAAAGAATACTTTTTAATGGTTTCCCGGGTGACCTGGGGAGTGACTAGTCCTGACTGTGTGATAATTCCTAATGAGGCCTAAAAGAGTTATCATAGGTTGGCCCAAGGAGAAAGTGGTGCCATTTAGCTCTTCATTACAACTTTTTCAGGTGAAGCTTCTTTCATAATTCTTTGACTCTTCTCTAAGTTTTGGCTCCTCTAAAAAATTTTTTTTAATTCCCTGCTGTGTTTTGCTAACAGTGTCATTCGGCCTTTGTTAAATTCTAGGTTAAAAGTACTGTTTACTTACCCAAAGATATTGTTTTGTAAAGATAGAGGCTGGCTAAGCTCCCTATGCACCTGGTGTCCATGAGTCATTAGCAGAGCAGGAAAGCCTGTTGACCTATTTGCCAAATCAGCCGACTCCAGAAAACAGTGCAGTGAGAGAATTCTTTAGATGAGTGAACCTCTTTGGTAGGGATTTATCCAGTAGTTTCCATTGCACTTTGGAATGATGATTCACAAGGATTGACTCATCTTAGAGAGAGAAAGGAGTGACACAAGCCATCTGTCCTTTATTAAATGTGTTCACTTTGGTTTTAGGAAATACAAAATTTGACAGCAGTTGGAATACAAGCAATGAAAACTTTTTCAACTGGTGTGGAATTAGGATTGGTTCATAAATGGTGCTTTTTATAAGGAAGAGAATTCAACATTGCCATACACAATTAAGATTATAGAAAAGCTTTTGACAGTTGTATTCCTGAATTTTTAAACCTATATGAAAAACTACTTTATATTGATATCGTTATTCTGTTTCTGCCCAGAGAGAAGTAGGATGGTCAAAGAATGCATCCTCTGAATAGTTCTGCTTAGCTGCTTTTGTCCATTCTAGACTTCATAATCTGAAGAGCAACAGGAATTCTGGAGAGATTTAACTCGGTATATTCATTGTTGTGTAAGTTTCATGATACAGTTAATTACTAGAACAGCTAAAAACTTGTTGGAGGTCAGAAGTTCAAAATGGGTCTCACTGGGTTAAAATCAAGGTGTTGGCAGGGTTGTGTTAATTTTGTAGGTTGAAGATTTTAAAATGATCTAAAATGTATTATTTATTTGTATTGAAGCTTTTTAAAAATGGTCTTGTCTATTTTTATAATCTATGGAAATGTACAAGTAATCCCTACCTTCAATTCTGTTTAATATAAGACAATATATAGTGTCTTAATTGTATAAATATATGTATTAGAAATATTTGAAACAGTTATAACAAAAAGTATTATATAGAATAATCATTTATGTGGATGATAAAAATCTAAAAATCACCCTTAAATAATTAGGAAGATGGCAGACTAAACACCTTTGAAAACGATTTCCGGAAGATAAAAGTTAGAAGTAAGTTGAGAATGAAATAGGCAATGGAAACAATGGCTGTGATACACTTTAAGGAGGCTAATGAAAGGATCAGAGCCAGTTCACAAAAATGAAAACCCTTGGTGGTTCTGGGCTAAGATTCAGTCAGGTTAAAAAGTGAATGAGCCGGTGCCGTGGCTCACTAGGCTAATCCTCCGCCTTGCAGTGCTAGCACACCAGGTTCTAGTCCCGGTCGGGGTGCCAGATTCTTTCCCGGTTGCCCCTCTTCCAGGCCAGCTCTCTGCTATGGCCCGGGAGTGCAATGGAGGATGGCCCGAATACTTGGACCCTGCACCCCATGGGAGACCAGGAGAAGCACCCGGCTCCTGGCTTCAGATCAGCGCGATGCGCCGGCAGCAGTGTACCAGCCGCGGCAGCCATTGGAGGGTGAACCAACGGCAAAGGAAGACCTTTCTCTCTGTTTCTCTCTCTCACTGCCCACTCTGCCTGTCAAAAAAAAAAAAAAAAAAAAGTGAATGAGGGGGCTAGTGCTGTGACATAGCAGGTAAAGCCACTGCCTGCAGTGCCAGCAACCTGTATGGGCACTGATTTGAGTCCCAGCCACTCCACTTCTGATTCAGCTCTCTGCTATGGCCTGGGAAAGTGGTGGAAGATGGCCCAAATGCTTGAGTCCCTGCACCCACGTGAGAGACCCGGAAGAAGCTCCAAGCTTCTGGCTTCTGGCTTTAGATCGAGAGTGAACCAGTGGATGAAAGATCTCTCAATCTCTCTCTCCGCCTCTGCCCCTCTGTAACTCTGCCTTTCAAATAAATCTTAAGGGGGGGGGGGGCGGTGCTGCGGCTCACTTGGTTAATCCTCCACTTACAGCGCTGGCATCCCATATGGGTGCCGGGTTCTAGTCCCAGTTGCTCCTCTTCTAGTCCAGCTCTCTGCTGTGACTTGGGAAGGCAGTGGAGGATGGCCCAAGTGCTTGGGCCCTGCACCTGCATGGGAGTCCAGGAAGAAGCACGTGGCTCCTGGCTTTGGATTGGCGCAGCACCAGCCGTAGCGGCCATTTGGGCAGTGAACCAACGGAAGGAAGCCCTTTCTGTCTTCTCTGTCTCTGTCTCTAACTCTACCTATCAAATAAAAAAAAAAAGTTCATGAGGCTGATATCAGAGGCATTAATTATATGATAAAAGCTACACTTAAACTGGAAAAGTCTCAGCAATCATCCACAGATGAACTTGACTTTGTTCATATGTTGGTCTCATTGTAATTGTGCCTGAAGGAGCAAGGCTCTCCAGTGCCTGGGCTGTAGATAGGGATCCCAGCTGTACCACATTACAGAAGGCCCAACAAAGCCCATGCAAGGAAGAATTTTGAGTCTCATTTGTCTCCACAATACAAACAAGCAACCAATAAAAATCCCAACACCAATACAAGAGTACCCAAAAAACCCATAAATCAGGAATTTTAAGAACTCAAATGTGGCTCTAGGGAAAATAGCGGAAACTATGGACTATTTGAAGTCTTATTAAAATATCAGGTTATAGAGATGAAAATTTATAGACAAGTGCACAAGAGAGATTTCCTGTTACTTAACCTTATTATCCTGTACAAGTTAGTCATAGGTTAACAGCTTTCTAACAACAAATCCAATAAACTTCCCTAGCAAATCAAGTGTTCTCAAGGTAGCCTTTATCTCTGCAAAACAGATCATTTTCCCACCTCCCCCCTTATCATCCACCTAACCTTTTATCCTCCATTAAAAAACAAAAAACAAAACAAAAAACTTCCTTTGTGTTCTACTTGTCTTCAGTTTCTGATTTTTGCTGGCAGCAGTTTATCACATAAACTCATCTTGGCTGATGTGCTGCGTTGCCCAGGTAACGAAGCTCATCATTTGACTACCAAGGATAATTCTCCCTTATATCTAAACTGTTTCCCTGGCCCAAATTACTTTCCTCTAAAATGCCTGTGTATTTTTTCATTAAAATGTTTGCAAATCCTCCAGGCTATTAGGTTTATGAAAGGCCCATTAAGCAGAAAAATAATGATTTATGTAAAAAATCAGGCCTGAATCTTTGTTTTGTTTAATAGAAAAACAATTCACAGTCTGTGTCCGGTTCTCCAGATTCTATGACTTAGGCCATCTCTTCTTTTGGTTCCCAGGAGAGTTTTAGGTCCTTGCAATTGTTCTTCAGGATGTTCAGGCTGGAATCCTGAGCTATGATGTTAAAACCTCTGCTGAGAAAGCAGCAGGAGGTTGGGTAGGATAAACCTAGTAAAATTTACAGAATAGCATGTTATGGGCCTTCAACCCTTGGCAAGTCACTTAACATGCATGTGCTGAAGTTTCCCCAGCTACAGAAGTGGGTGATGATACCTTACTGAGTTTTGCGCAAAGTAGATACTGAATGATCCACTTTGCCAGGCTGTAGCGTCTCTAGCCTCAGAGCCACTCGGTACATTTCCTCTGCTCTGTCCACAAGTGGGTGGACTCACCTAGGTTGGGTTTTCTAGGTTCCCAGCTTCTACCTGGATGAGTCAATGGTGTCAATGGTGGGGGATTAGAGATACAGGGGAAGGGACAAGGTATCCTCCCCTTCTCCACTTTAGGTGGGTATATCTGGCAAATCTGCTAGCAGTCTGTCTCTTACTGGCCCTAGTTCCTGCTGTTCGGGTGGACCTGACAAATCAGCTTCTACCAGGTGACCAGGACCCCTGGGAAATTCCACTTCCTCTGTCTCTCCTGCAGAGATATTAATATTAAATTCCTGCTTTAACAATCTCTGCCTTACCTCACTGCTACCTGTTTAGCTTCTCATCCTTTCCATCACTCATGTGACAAATTTCCTACATAATTAAATCTTTTATTTTTTTTTAAGATTGTTTTTATTTGAAAGGCAGAGTTACAGAGAGGAAGAGGAAGGGAGAGAGAGAGAGAGAGAGAGGTCTTCCAAGTGCTGGCTCACTTCCCAAATGGCCACAACAGCCAGAGCTGGGCTGATCTGAAGCCATGAACCTGGAGCTTCCTCCCAGCTTCCCACACAGGTGCAGGGTCCCAACTCCTTGGGCCATTTTCTAAGGCTTTCCCAGGCCATAGCAGAGAGCAGCTTCACTGGCTATGCCACAACACCAGCCCCGGTTATTATTATTATTTTTTTAATACTTAAGTGATTCTGTTTCCTGGTTGGTCCTTAGTTGATGCCATTTAGTATACTAATGGCCCATGGTAGGTATGTGGATTTGTTGAAATTGCTTAAACTCAAAATTGCAGATGGCATTGTTAAGAACAAAAACAGAGCTGGGCATAAAGTAGTAAAAGCAGATTTTATTCAAGGACTGTCGCAACAGAGAAAACCAGACCTCAGTAGAGACCTCAGCTTTAGTCTGGATACAGAATAGGAAAATGGGGATTTATAGCCAAGTAGCAGAGCGTGCGTCAGTGGATGGAAAATTACGGAGAGGAAACTCTGGGGTGGGGCAAGGTGGGGAAGTGATCAGAGACAAAGAAGGAAGGATGTGATATTCGAACAGATATCAACAGCAGGGGTTTTTCTCTAGGCAGACCTAGCCAAGTGATTCAGGCTTGGCAAGGACAGAGGCCATGGTGGAAGCTTAGAGGGCTCACAGGAGCCTGACTAAAGTTTAGTCAAGCAAAGTGTCTTTGCCAATATCTAAATATATTTCACAAGTCAGTAGAAAGAAGTAATCTGGATGAGCGTCATAAAAGATATAGTGGTATGCTAATAAAACGGTTTTCAATTCCTGACTGGTGTACCGTAATTCAAAGTGGGAGTCGTGCGATAGACAGAAGCAGCATAAACATTGCTGATTTTGAACATCAGTGATGCTGTATATCATCTCCCTGGAGCATTTATTTTAGCCATTTTGTTGTATTTTTTAGAAGATTTATTTGGCATACAGAATTACAGAGAGGAGGAGAGAGAGAGCATGATCTATCCACTGGTTCAGTTCCCAAATGGCTGTAATGGCTGGGGCTGGGCCAGGCCAAATCCAGGAGCCAGAAACTTCTGGGTTTCCCACATGGGTAGCCAGGGCCCAAGTACTTGGGCCATCTTCTGCTGCTTTTCCCAGGCCATTAGCAGGGAAATAGATCAGAAGTGGAGCAACTGGGATTAGAACTGGTGCTGAGATGGAATGCTAGTATCCCAGGCAGCTTCTTAACATTCTACATCACAATGCCAGCCCCTGATTTTAGTTATTTAGTGGGTAAAATATTTGGTGGGCTTTATTTTCTACTATTATGCTGCTGTAGAGATAAAGAAATAATGGAGTTTCTGTTCTCCTGTATTTCTGAGCAAGAGATGATATATAACTAAAGCAGATCCAATTTCCCTTTGGCTGAGTAGCCATCCTCACTCTGCAGGTAATAGCATCATAGCAATGGTTTAGGAACCTATGAGAATGCCTTTAGTTAATAGCATTGATGAATTGAGTTCCTGAGACACCTACCACAGTCTCTGTGGCCCTTCTCATTGTATTACCCCCAACATTTAACCAACAGAAGACACTTCTCTACAAAGGCTTTTTGAATCCCCAAGTTCACAGTCACAATTTCAGACCAGGATCTCTTAACCTCAGCTCTACTGACATTTTGAACTCAGTAATTCTTTGTTGTGAGGACTTTCTTGTGCTTTATAGAATGTTTAGCAGTGTCTCTAACCTCTAGCCATTAGATACCAATGGCACACACACTACTCAAGTAGTGATAATCAAAAATCTCCCAGAATAAAAAAGATAAGCAGAATTTCAAACTAAAGAACTTCCACACAGCAAAGGAAATAATCAACAAAATGAAGAAACAACTTTCAGAATGGGAAAAATTATTTGAAGCTATCCATCTGACAAGGACTTAATATCCAGAATATATAAAGAACTCAATTCCATTGCAAAAATGTAAGTCCAATTAAACAAAGGAAGATTGTAGTGGAATGAGAAGGTCATGCCAAGATGGTCACAGGCAAGCAAGTGTCAGTTACTCAGGTGTGGGGAGCAACTCGGACTAGACTGTTACTGGAATTAAGACTTATTCTATGCATCTGCTTTCCCACAATATGGCACTGAGAAGGGAGTAACAACTTCTACACAGCTGCCTCCAGTTCAACCAATAAACTATAGGACCTGCTCCTGATTGGAGGAGAGCAGCGTACTCGGCGTGTGGGTAGCAGAGTTGGGATTGGTGGAAGAGGACTATAAAGGAGGAGAGAGACAACATGCACCAGGAACATCTATCTGAAGGAACACCTGTGCAGCTCCCGAGAGAGCCGGCCGGCGGTGTGCCACTCCCCCGCGGAAGTGGGGAAAGTGGCAGGGGGAACCGCCCTTCCACGGAGGTGGAAGGCACAGTAGCCAACCCGGGAAGAACCAGCAGCAAACCCAGGAAGGGCCGAGCAGACAAAAGAACAGCGCAGGGTCCTGTGTCGTTCCTCCACGAAGAGGGGGAGCGACATAATGGTGCCGTGACTCGGATAGGAAACCTAGGCAGGGTTTAGTGTCGTTCCTCCACAAAGAGGGGGAGCGACACTCAGGAATGGCTTTGAAACCCACCTGGCAACAGAGAATGCCTGGCAACAGGCTGTGATTGGATGACTTAAGATACTGCCTGGCAACAGGCTGTGATTGGTTAGGGCATAAACCACCCCTTGACCAGATTGGCTGCCTTGGCTATATAAGCTACTGTACCAACTGAAATAAATGAGTCTGTGGGCTGCTCACCTCTGGCCCACTTTCACCTGACTCCTGGGGTCTGTGTTGTGACTCCATGCCTCTTACCCCCACCACACTCCTCCTCTCAGAAGGAATCAACCTCAACATCTGTGCCAATGTGACTGAGAGAGAGACAGCGTATTGGACTCGGTGAGGTCCCCTCTGGATTTCGGCAAGTAGGCCCCTTGGTGTTTTGTGTGCTGTTCGGTTCTATGAGGGTGAACACAGAACCCCCTCCTATACCCCTTTTCCTTGTCTTTGTCCTCAGTCTAAGTGACCCCAGGTTAGGCACACACTGCCCAGAAGCGTATGCCACTTCTTGGCTCCTCCTTTTACTTTCAGATCACCCAGCAAATTCAAATAAGGGACTGATCATCCCAGAATTCAGAACCAAGTCATCTTCCCTCACTCGAGAAAGACACTGTGTGGGCATATGGCCTTGACCTAACGAATCAAGGAAGTCCCTCACTAAGCACAGGACATACTTATAATCTGATACACCACTGTCTGTTCGTCTAACATAGGGAACCTCCTGCATAATGCCATCAGCCACTGAGGTGCTAGGAATTTGTTTTGTTATGATAGCACTGCTGTGGGTGTCTTTCCTTTGGCTAGAGTTGGCGTGACGCACCGCTCACTCAAACATGGGAAAGATACCCCCCTCTCAGAATCCCACGCAGATTACCAAACATAATGAATCTGAGTGATAAGAGCCGGTTACTCCGGGCATCTGCCTCACAGACAACAGTTGATGACTTAGGGAGAGAGAGCTCCAACAGTGAAAATGACAATGTAGCAAACAATGTAACAATGCCTAGTCAGCCACCAGCCAAATACTCGTGGGATAAACACAGATGACCTCAAGGCAATAACCCACACGAGGTCATCCCATCCACACCCAGTGAGGATCCCTACATTTGTGGCAGTCCCCAGGCACCCCAGGCTCTCAGGGCAGCCGCTAGACCCCAACCCACCCACATGTTTGCTGTTAATATAGGAGTGGACACAGAATTCAGGCCCTGGATTCCAACACCCTTAGAAAGGCTTCTGCTAACCAAGGGCCGAGGATATGCTTGTGTCTTTCCAGAGAATGTGGGACAGCCCATTTGGGTACCAGCCAGAAACATCAAGCCTGCAACTGACAGCCAACCAGAACCAGCTGAACAAGAGTGAGAGTCCGCCTTGTTAGCAGACGCACCAGCCCTATCATCCTACCCTGAGAAACTGCCCATAGTTAAATCTGTTACTGTTTTATACCCTACTAGCTCTGGTCAGCCACTCAAACAGCCCACAGCCTGTGTGCAGTCACGCTATTCCTGATTACCATTGTTCCTCATTCCTATCCCATCTGAGCAAGCACTCCTGTGGTCTCCTGTTTTGAGCGCTGGTTAGTCAATGATGGGCAAGATCCCCTGGGGGACAACCTAAGACAGGCACAGCTGCATACAGAGACCACATGGAAACGGGGTCAACAATGGTATGGCCAAGAATCATGCCTCCCGTTGCTCAAAAATAAATGAAAAGGGGGAAATGTGGTGGAATGAGAAAGCAAAATGTGGTGGAATGAGAAGGCCATGCCAAGATGGCCGCTGGCGAACAAGCATCAGTTACTCAGGAATGGCTTTGAAACCCACCTGGCAATGGAGCCTGCCTGGCAACAGGCTGTGATTGGTTAGGGCATAAACTGCCCCTTGACTGGATTGGCTGCCTTGGCTATATAAGCTGTTGTACCAACTGAAATAAATGACTCTGCAGGCTGCACACCTCAGTCCTGCTTTCACCCAACTCCCGGGGTCTGTGTGGTGACTCCGTGCCTCTTGCCCCCACCACGCTCCTCAACTCAGAACGAATCCTTTGCAACAGGAGATCTAAATACATCTTCCAAACAAAGACATACAAATGACCAACAGGTACATGAAAAAATGCTCAACATAAGTAGTCATCAGGGAAATGAAAATCAAAAGCATATTGAGATATCAGCCCACTCCAGTTAGATTGGCTATCACGACAAAGACAAAAGATAACAAGTGTGGGCAATATTGTAGGGATGTCATATTGTGGAAATGACAACTAGTACAGCCATTATGGAAAATGGTATGTGAGTTAAAAAAAATTGCTAAAAATAGAACCAGGTATTCCAGCTATCCCGCTACTGGTGTATATCCAAGAGAGATGCAATAAACCTTTTGAAGAGACAGTTGTGATAATATACTGTATTGAACACTACTCAGCCATAAAAATAGATGAAATCTCATCATTTTGAAGCGACATCGATAGAACTTGAAGTGAAATAAGCCAAGCACAGAAAGATAAATATCACACGATCTCACTCATATTTGGAGGCTGAAAACAAAAGCAAAAGTGATCACATAGAAGTTGAAAGTACAATGATGATTTCTAGAGACTGGAGGGAAAGAGACAAGGATCTGTTGGTAGGAAAAGGTTACCTAGTGGGTACTAGCTTATAGTTGTATAGGAGTAAGAAGTTCTAGAGTTCTGCTGCTCGAAAGGGTGACTATGTTAATGTCTTGTATATTCTACTATAAAAGCAAACAAACTGGAGGATAGGAATTTGGATGTTTTCATTATAAAGAAATGTGAAATATTTAAAGAGAGAAATATATTTACCCTTTTTGGACATTACACAGTGTAAACATGTACCAAAACATGAAATATTATCCCATAAATATGCAGAATTTTCATATGCCTAAGTATTTAAAAATTTTTAAAGCTTCAAAAATTATCCAATATATTGCCAAATGTCACTTCAGGGTATAAAATTGCCCCCAATTATAAATCACTGTCTTATACTAGATTCTGGAGATTATTGTAATAGGATTTTATGAGACTCTTTATCTCCTGTTCTTAGTATGATTGAATTTAATCCCCGCAACACAGCATATGAGGATTTTAACAATTACGACCTTTCGCAAACTCACTCCAACCTCTGCAGCCCTGTCTCCTGCCCCTTTGTGCCTGGTGCCATATCCTCATCACACTGAAAACTGAACCCTGCCAATACTCCAGACTTCCTACACATTTGCATTTCTTCAAAGGCAAGTGATCCAGTCAGCCAGGTTTGTATGATGTGCCCTTCACCTGACTAACTCCTGCTTACCCCTAATTGCTCAGGCGAAATATATTCTGTTGACATTTCCCGGTATCCTTAGGGATAATTACTGTCTCTATTCAGTGAACTTTAAAGTTATTCTTATATGACCCTATGTAGATCACATTTGATGGATCACAAAATGGGTGGCAAGCTGATATTCTTTTCGCATAAGGTTAGGACTTGGGAACAGCACATGCTGTATCATCTTCTCTCTAGTGGCTGCAGCTGTATGGTCTAAATTAGGAGTTTGGGTTAGGAAGCTGATCCATATGGAGAGGGAAAATGACATAGATGCACAGTAAACAGAGAAAATATCAAAAGAGCCCTAATGAAATTTAAGACTCTGGCTCCAAAATTCCTGAAACCCAAAACAGTCTTATTATAAAATCCTCCAACATCCTTATATTACATTTTCTGTTTTCTTTTGCAAGGTTGAATCCAGCTGTGGCACTTGCGAGCAAGAATCCTACCTAAGGCACTGGCAGGGCCACTCCATCATGGAAGAAAAGAGTCCATTTAGTGCAGGTCTCAAAACAAACAGGATAAGAATGCAAGATAGTGACTGAGTAAGGTCATTTCCTTGTCTCAATAGGCATATTCAAGAAGACTAGAAAACTTGGAATTTTACTTCAAAGACTCATTCTTACAAAACCAAGAGACTGAAACAGTTTTCAAAATTTCATTACTCAACAAACAAAATTTCTGTGTTTTCAAATGAATCGAGGGATTTTGAGAAATTTAAACATTTAGCATCACTGGTTCCCAGCTTCCCTCACACCCTCACTCTCCATTTCTCTAAATCTGACTTATTTCTTCCAGGTAGTAACAAAGATGCTTGAGCAAACAACTCATTTTTCTAACCTCTAACTACTAATAATTTAGCAACTATAATAGAATCGAATGCCTTACATACTTGGTAAGATAAAATTGAGTTAGATGTGTGTTTTTCATTTAAAAGCTAAACAAAAGAAATAGGACATGTGCCCAAAACAATTAGAACTATTACAGATAAATATCATGCACTCTTGACACTGATCTGTGGGCTGGCAAATGAAGTACAGCATTGAAAACCAATTTTTCAGGTACTAAATGCACCTACAGAGACCTCTTAATAGTTCTTTATTACCCAGATAACAAGGACTCCGTGCTGTTTATCTCTCATTCCCCAAAACTAATACAGTGCCTGTGTGTGTGTAGATGTTCAGCAAGTATCTGTTGAGTAAAGACAAGCACCCCTGGCTCCCACCAGCTCTAATCCTTGACCATATCAAGGCTATAGGCATTATCAAGATAAAGGCAAATCCCTTAGGTATTTTAAACAGAGGGAATTGATTCCAGGGGAATTTGGAGCAGTGATGGAAGATGAAGTTACAGCAAGAGGGTTCTCAGGTAAGCAGAGGTACTATTTCCTGGAAGAAGCCATGCTGGGAGACAATAGGGCAGAGTCAGGGTGAACTTGCAGCTCAGAGGAAGGGTTCGGAGGAGCTGATGACCAGAACCTGGAAGGAGGGCACTACCCAGGCATAACAAACACCGGTGGATCTGAGGCAGCATAATGAGGTCAGTTCCAGTAGTGCCAGTACAAGCTGGAGATGAGTGCATCTGCCACCACCAAAGCAATACTGACAGGAATGGGAACCAAGTGTAAAAGTCCCGTCTTCTTGTCCAGTCTCCCTCCAGTGTGTGTCTTCATTGGGGTGATTTTACTGTGGAGTCCTGGCAACATCTGCAGACAATATTGTTGGGGTTGGAAATGTTACTAGCATCTAGTCCATGGTTCAGAGAGATGTCTTACCATCCTAAAACACATAAGGCAGCCCCCAGCAGTAAACAAAAGTGCAGTCCAAAAATGTCAGTAGGACAAGGATTCTTGCTATCAAGAATCCTCACCTAAGTGAAACAGATGCAGCCTTGGAAATTCAGTTTTCAGAATCCCAGCCCTCACTGTATCTGAGTAGAGCATAAAGGAGTAGAAGTGGAGCTCAGAGACAATATATCAACAACTGGCAGGAGCATCTATCTGGGAAGAGCTCATTCCTGGACACAGATGGATTATGAATGTTCATGATACAAATATGATATTAAAGAGATACTATGTTTAATTTTCAAAAGCAAATATTACCTGTGGCGTTTTTTCCCAATGTTTACCTAGTGCAGTAGTTAAAATGTGAAGGATATATTTGGCGCGACCTGGCTTGAAATATATAGCATAAGTGGCATATTTTAAATTCCCTTTGGTCCTTGGGCCCCTGCACCCACAAGGGAGACCCGGAAGAAGCTCCTGGCTTCAGATCAGCGCAGCTCTGGCCGTTGTGGTCATCTGGGGAGTGAACCAGTGGATGGAAGACCTCTTTCTCTGCGTCTCTACCTCTCGCTGTAACTCTTTCAAATAAATAAAAAGACTTTAACAAAAAATACTTTGGGGCCGGCGCCGTGACTCACTAGGCTAATCCTCCGCCTTGCACACCGGGTTCTAGTCTTGGTCGGGGCACCAGATTCTGTCCCGGTTGCCCCTCTTCCAGGCCAGCTCTCTGGTGTGGCCAGGGAGTGCAGTGGAGGATGGCCCAAGTGCTTGGGCCCTGCACCCCATGGGAGACCAGGAGAAGTACCTGGCTCCTGCCATCGGATCGGCACGGTGCCTTGGCTGCAGTGCACCAGCCGCGGCGGCCATTGGAGGGTGAACCAACGGCAAAGGAAGACTTTTCTCTCTCTCTCTCACTGTCCACTCTGCCTGTCAAAAAAAAAAAAAATACTTTGGACAACCAGGGATGAGCATTTTCTCACAGCCAAAGGAAAAGGCTGGTAGAGCAGAACATGTTCTGAAATGGATGTGCTGGGTTCAGGTTCTAGATCTACCCTGATTCTAGTTGTACAGCCTTAGACAACTTACTCATCTCCTGGTGGCAAGTTGTTATATGGCAAGTGGATGGTACTTTAAAGTCTTAAAAATAAATGTGAGATTCTCTTGGGGCCAGGCTCTGTGGCATAGTAGGTTAAGCAGCCACCTGTGGTGCTGGCATCCCATATGTGTGCAAGTTTGAGTCCCAGCTGCTCAACATCCAATCCAGCTCCTTGCTAATGGCCAAGGAAGGCAACGGAAGATGGCACAAGTGCTTGGGACCCTGCATCCACAAAGGAAACCTGGAAGAAGCTCCTGGCTTCAGATTGGCCCAAATCCAGCCATTGGGGGGTATTTAGGGAGTGAACCAGCAGGTAGATGGAAGACTCTGTCTCTTTCCCTCTTTCTCTGTAACTCTGCCTCTCAAGTAAATAAATAAATATTAAAAAAGTAAGAATCTCAAGTCTTAATGCAAGGAATCAGGGAACAAGTTATATGATTATTGAGTAAGTAAGAAAGTTCTTAAGGAACTACTACCTGCCGCTCCCTCCAAAGATAGCAAAAGCAAACCTAGTGAGGGTTGATTGGGATGAAGAAATGATGACTCAATTCATAGTCGTGGCATTTGTATTGAATCAAAGAGCCTTGGATACTTCTGCATGCATTCTCATATATAATCATTATTTTACAGATCAGAAAACTGAAGTCCAGAGAAGTGAAGTGACTGAGGAAAGAAATTCCTTTCTTTTTACAGGAAGAATTTACAAATAAAGATCTTGAAGGGTTGCTCATATTTGTCTCAGATGCTAATTTTGTACTTACTATAGGAAAATGAATACCTGAGGAGATTGAACATAATCTTTGCTTTGAATGATTTCAATATATAAGAACATGTATAAATTGTTTTGAGTTGGTCTATTTTGACCTATTTGAGAGATATGATATGGATCTATTGAACACATAGGATTGGGGCCAGTGCTGTGGCACAGTAGTTTAATTCTCCACCTGCGTTGCTATTATCCCATATGAGCACCGGTTCTAGTCAAGGCTGCTCCTTTTCCAATCCAACTCTGCTATGGCTGGGGAAAGCAGTAGAAGATGGCTCAACTCCTTGGGCCCCTGCACCCTTGTGGGAGACCTAGATGAAGCTCTTGGCTTTGGATCGGCCCAGCTTTGGCTGGTGCAGCCATTTGGGGCGTGAACCAGTGGATTGGAAGACCTCTCTCTCTCTTTCCCTCTCACTGCCTGTAACTCTACCTCTCAAATAAATAAAATCTTTTTTTTTAAAAATGTAGGGTTACATCATTTGGTTAGAGTTGCTGTTCCTAAAGGTTTGTAAAGAAATTCTTCATAGGAAAATGCAAATAACTAGAACAAATGTAATAAAATTTACTAATTGAAAACTAATACGCCAACATTGGCATTTAAATAGGCAATAACTTATGTCACATTGACCCTTCATTATGAAATTACTTATTTTTTTTTATTACAAACCAGTATCCATGCATAGGCATTTTAAAAGAGAGGGGCTGGCACTGTGGTGTAGTGGGCTAAGCCTCGCCTGCAGCGCCAGCATCCCATATGGGCTAGTCCTGGCTGCTCTTCTTCTGATCCAGCTCTCTGCTATGGCTTGGGAAAGCAGAAGATGGCCCAAGTGCTTGGACCCCTGCACCCATGTAGGAGACCTGGAGGAAGCTCCTGGCTTCTGGCTTCAGGTCTAATTAACTCTGGCCATTACAGCCATTTGGGTAGTGAACCAGTGGATGGAAGACCTCTCTCTGTCTCTCCCTCTTTGTCTGTAACTCTACCTCTCAAGCAAAATAATTTAAAAAAAAATAGAGAATAAGAAAGAAAATATTACCTTTCTGTGATACATTACTTAATTCTTTATACTTAAGAATTTCTGTAGTCTTGGCATATATTCAAAATACTAGGGTAGTATGAAGCATGTAGAACAATGTCAGTAGGAAATCAAATATAAAATAGGAATTATGCCTAAAGTCCCTTAATTACAGGAAACCACTATGCATTTTGGACTGCTATTAAATAATTATAGATAAGGGGTTACATGATGCCAGGAAAAAAATTATGTATTCCTTTTTAAAGGCCCAAATTGTATCAATTATAGTCATCATTCATTTCATAGTTTGTTGTTGGAAATTATATGGAAAATAACTTAAGACCAAGAAAATTAGTTTTTAAGTGAAATCTTATACCCCCTTTTATCTGTCTCTCACTTTTTTTTTCTTACCAAATAAAACTTCTAGAATAAAGAATGAATAATTTCTATTTCTACTTTCCTGTTTTCCATTTTCTTCTGGGTTCTCTCTGAAATCAATGATAAGTCTCTTATTAAGATGGTGAATTTGGGCCAGAGCTGTGGTGTAGCAGGATAAGCCTCTGCCTGTGGCACTGGCATCCACTATGGACACCAGTTTGTGTCCCAACTGCTCCTCTTCCCATCCAGCTCTCTGCCTATGGCCTGGGAAAGCAGTGGAAGATTTCCCAAGTGTTTGGGCCTCTGCACCTGCATGGAAGACTCATAAGAAGCTCCTGGCTCCTGGCTTTGGATCCACCCAGCTCTGGCCTTTGCAGCCATGTGGGCAATGAACCAGTGGATGGAAGATCTGTCTGCCTCTCTCCTTCTCTCTGTAGCTCTGTCAAATAAAATCTTTAAAAAATAATAAATTGGCAAATTATATCCTCGTTCCCAACCCAATAGTTATTTTTCAGCCCTTTATTCACTATGACATTTGACTTTCTGAGAACTCACTCCAGAAAACCCTTTTCTCTTATTTTTTTGTGGCATTATTTTCTCCTTGGTTTTCTAATTTGTCTGGCTATTTCTTATTGGCCTCCCTAGTTTGAAACTTTTCTTCTTCCCACTCCTCCTTTTCTGAAATAGAGATACAATAAACCATAACTTACCCATTTATAATGTATGGTTCAGTGTTTTTTAGTATATTTACAAGGTTGTATAACCATCACCACAATTACAGAACATTTTAAGTGCCTGGAAAAGAAGCCTTATACTATGCCCAATTTCCCCCTTCCTCCATCACCTTTTGCAACTCCAATTCTATGAAAATTTTCCTACTCAGAACATTTCATTTAAATGAATTCAAACAATATGTGGCCTTTCAGTTCTGGCTTGTTTTACCTACTAGATGTTTTCAAAGTTCATCAGTATTGTAGCACATATCAATACTTCATTTTATTGAGAAATGTAACAGAGCCCCAAAGACCATTGAAACATCTAGCAATTCTATGTATATGTAATTGGCATTACAGAAGAAGAGAAAAGGAAATTAACATAATAATTTGAGAAAATCATGACCAAACTTTTCCTAATTTGGAGGAAAATGTAGATCCAGGAAGCTCTATGAAATTTGAGCAGAATAAATACAGAGAGGACCACACTTAGGTATATCAGAGTTCTACTGGCAAAAGCCACAAATCAAAAGAAAATCTTGGAAGTAGCCAGCATTTAATAAACAGAACAAAGAAGGATAGTACATGTTAACCAATAATTTCATATCTTGTGAAAACCAATTTTCAATAATGATAAACTCCTGTAATCCAAAGAACAAAATAAAAATAAGTCCATACTGATTAAGGACATTACTGAATCAGTAAATGAGAAGACTTCCAATTAACAAATGTAGGCAAAATGAAGGAAATATAAAATCGCTACGAGACTATCAATAATAATTGTTGGAGGCAATAATCAATCAATTTTAAGATTTGTGGTCTAAAGTTTGAGGAAAAACAGGATATTTGCACAGCCTCAAAGTACCATTATTCCCAAGATATTACATACAAAGGAAAGACTAAAAAACAAACATCAGTTTAAGCTATCATTGTAAAAATGTATAAGCTCAATCTAAACAGGAGAAAAGCATCAGAAATTCCATTTTAGGGTTATTGTACAATACAACGTTTTTTCAGATGTATTGAGGCAATAATAAATACAGCTAAGGGACTATTCTTTCTCCAGTCTTCATGTTAAAATGCTGTCACCTGGAATTTTTCAAAGTTTTGATAAATCCACAATTATAGCAGGATATTTTAATATATCTTTCAGTAATTGATAAATCTTAAAAAATTGAAGAATATTTTTGAAGAATTTTTATAATAACTGCTTAAAATTGTGTTGTGTTGGAATTAGCATCTATTGATTATCTTTTCCAAGTAAGGGAATAAAGAGTAGAATTATTTTGCAGGTAGAATCGGCAAGTTTTGATCATTTTATTTCTATTTTATTAGAAGTATGGATGGAGTGAGGGTAGAGATTGTAGCATGCATCAACAAATTTCCCCAGCCTCTGGCTTGGATGCATGGGTGAATTTTGATAGCATTTATTCAAATGGGATGCAAAAGAGAAGAGAAGATGAGGGATTTCTTTTATTTACAAAGGTTGATTTGCCTACAGGACAGCCACAGCAGTATACCCAACAGGCAACTGTTATTCACATGTAAGTTCACAAAAAGAGTCAGACATCTAAATAAAGCTTATGAGTTATTATTGCACAAATGGTGTTGAAAGCAATAAGAACGGTCTAGAGGTGTTGATTAAAGGCTAGAGAGTGAACACGAGTATTTTAGAAGTAAAAAGAAACAGAGGGATAAGAAGGAATAGTTAAAAAGGTAGGAGGGAATCTAGACTGTGTGAAGGAAATCTAGGGAGTATCACTTTTATTAGCACTTGGGCTTGATTACACAGAAACTAGCATGACTGACTCCGCTGTGGTCTGGTCTGGTCTGTTGAGGCCTAAAGCAGGAGCACAATGCAGAAACAATGGCCTCAGGTAAGTTCTGTTTAACAAGAGTTTCAAGAAAGGGAGGAATCCATACAATGCAAGAGGACAATTTGGTAAGATAATGACTAAAATGGTTAGTGCTCCCTAGTGACATTTGCAAAACAGTTTGTGTCTTGGTGGTGGTGAAGGTAGAAAAATATCAATGGATTATGGAATGGAAATGAAGCGAGGAGTTAAAAGGTTGAGATCACAGTTTCTTCAGTCTGAGGTGAGAAGGGAATGAATGATTGAGGCACTTGATGAAGTATAATTAGAGAAGCACCTGATTTGTCAAATGCTTTCCTAAAAAAATCATTCGTGTTTCCTTTCACATGACTGAAGATTATCCTGGAAAATGAGAATGGATGACAAATATTTTAGCAATCAAATCTATAAATAGATCTTAAAAAGCTTAACTCCCCAGAGGTGCTGCTTGAAAACAAATTCTCCTTTAATTTTTGACCTGCTGATGCCATGTAAAAGCAGCCAGGGGGTAACTAAGGCTTTGGAAATTAGAAGCTGCCTGTTGAATCTCTTCGGCACACTGCATGATATGGGTACGGACTGTTCCCCTGTTTGCGCTCATTAATCAAAAGTGGACTCCAGCCTTCACCTCCTGCCATGTCTTTGTGGCCGTCCCTTGCTTAGAACATTAAGCAGAGACTTCCTCTCTCCCACCACCTGTTAATAATAGCAAGTACGCATTATGCCTGTTTTACCAGCTCCTTTCTAATGCTGTTCTCAGCATTGTTGATGATGTGGGTTCAGTTAGTTTGCTCGACCCTTCCGGAGGAAAGCTGATTTGTTAGGGATACAATGATGGTCAAAAATAGAATTGCAGGACAACTCCAGATCTGTAATAAATTGTCTTCCAACTCAGAGACATCTCGTGTACCACAATTTTTCTAGGTTTAGAGAAGCGATAGCCTCATCAGGAATTTCTTCTAGTTTTGCAGGGTGATAAATTCATCCTATGAAAGTAAAAAGAAACCTTTTGCTTTCTATTTATCTCATTCTTTTTAAATTTACGCAAACAGAGTTTATTGACCTCGTGACTCAGCCAAGGTAGTAGATGACAGTGTTCCCAGTACTGAGAATGTCCCCCAAAGTCAACTATTGTTTCTTTAAGGAAAAAAAAAAAAAAACAGAGGAACAAACTGAATTTGGATTCTTGGTTTTACCCGATAACACCATCAGAGACATCATAATGAGATAGGGATGGTGGATTTGATGATTCTGGTATTGTCTAGCTCTTTATCCTCCAATAGCTTAAAAGGGACCCAGGGTAACAATTCAAAAATTAAACAGAATGGGTGACAAAATGAGAGGATATAGGATATTTAATCTGCACAACAAAAGTAAAATGAAAAAAAAAATGTGATTCTGAGGATGATGATCAATTCTCCCCAAAATAAGACTCATGTTGGCTGGATGGTGAAGATCCTAAGGAAAGTCTATATAATCCCTTAACTTTCATGAATTTAACATGTAAGATAAATTGCTCTCCACTGAAAAATTATCCTGTGTGGAGAAATAGATATACTGGGCTGAACAAGACTGAGTTTCCTTTAATTCAAGACTTCCTGATGTAGATTTTTTTTGTAATTTTTAAGTTCACAGATGTAGCACCATAAAATTGGCCATATTTCCTATAAAATACCATGAAACATTTTATTTTGGTGAATAAATTTGAGAGAAAAAATAAACAGGGTTAACAATCTTGTACAATTTAGAAGAGACCTATTACACTATGATAAAGAGGTAATTATTAGTCAAATTTTTTTTAGTGATTTGTAAAAAATGGTTGTTGGCTTTGGAGGATAAGTACTACATTAACATCACCACAAAACTGTTCAAAAATTATCTTGAAATAAGCATCTTAAGTCTTTTGGAAATGGTTTAAAAGGGCGCCATTTTATTTCCAGTTATTACCTACTAATGGTCTTGTATGGTTTTCTCATGGATACAAAAATGGAAAAATGATTCCTACCTAGTTTTACCCTAAAGGAGCTTTGTGTTTGATTTTTGAAAAGGTGCTAATTGTAAGACAGACTTCAAGTAAGATACTACTCATTTTATGCAGACATTTTCCTAATGCCCAAATAACCATTCATAGACAGCCAGAGTTATGCAAAATACAAACTCATTATTTCTGGTTTTTTTTCATGGACATAATAGTATTTAGAAAGAAAAGGTGTTGGTATTTTGGATGTTCTTAAACTGTAGATATTTGCAGATAGTCATAAGAGAGTTTTTTCCTGAGAGTGGTCTTCAACACATTAAAAACAGACTGGTAGAATACCAGAAAACTAATAAACAGTAAGACCAGGAGTGAATGGGCATTTGGCCAGCAGTTAAGATACTGCTTGAGGTACCTGTATCACATTAGAGTGCCTGGGTTTGAGTCAGGACTCCACACCCACTTCTAGCTTCCTGTGAAAGCACACCTGGGGAGGCACCAGGTGATGGCTCAAATGAGAGTGTCCCACTCATGTGGGCCACTCAGATCGAGTTCCCAGCTCCTAGCCTTGGCTTCCTGCATGGGGTCATAGTAGGCATGAACCAGAAGATGAGAGCTCTCTGTCTTGTTTCTCTCCTTTCTTTTTGCCCCTTCCCCCAACTTTGTGCTTCTCTATGAAAGGAAAAAAAATTGTAAATATAAACAAGGCATATTTTCAAGAAAACTGGGTCTTTTCCTTTCATAAACCACCAAAAAAAGACATATGAAGATGGTCTGAGCTAGAACTATTTTTAAATAAAAACTGTATTTTGAAACTATTATAGTTTACTTTAGAAAGTCTAATTGGTGAGGTTGGTGTTGTGGCACAGTAGGTTAAACCACTACCTGTGATGCTGGGATTCCATATGGGTGGCAGTTCAAGTCTCAGCTGCTCCACTCTCAATCCAGGTTGCTGGTGATGTGCCTGGGAAAACAGTGGAAGCTGACCAAAGTACCTGGGCTCCTGCCATCTATGTGGGAGACCTAGATGGAGTTTCTGGCTTTGGCCTGGCCCAGCCCCAGCTGTTTTGGCCATTTGGGGAGTGAACCAACAGAAAGAAGATCTCTGTTTCTGTCTGTTTCTACAACTCTGCCTTTCAAATCTTTTTTTTAAAAAAAGAAAAGAAGGTCTGATTAGCTAATTGGCAAATGTGGTACATACATATAGTAATCCTTGAAATGTGCCAGGAGTTTTCCACACAATACCTTCTTTTTCATATTTTTTTCAAAATGTTCTTATGAAATACAAAATATACTCCAGACACTTTTCTGAATATGTGAGATACAGAAACATAAAAACAAGAAGCCTATATTCAAGTTGGGAAGATATACAATAAAAGGCAAGTGAACATACAAAGTATCCTCAGATGACACAAGCAGTTAAGGAGGTACTACAGAAACATGTAGTAGGAGCAACTGATGGAAGGAAGTTACATGTATAGGACGCTTGGGGAATGCCTCATATTGGACATGACATTTGGGGCTGAGATCCAAAGGGTGCAAAGGATCCGGAAGGGTAGAGTCAGCAGGAAGAGCTCTCCAAGCTGCAGGAAGAATGCGATGCTATCCAGGAACTGAAGGAAAGAAGGCTCCATCCCCTCAGTGTGACAATCGGGATATTTGGAAGAAGTGTGATTGGGAAGTTAGGCAGGGTCCAGAATCTAGAGTGTGTGGGGGTCTAGGGCAACAAGTCTGAACTTGAGGCTACAAGCAAGGGAAACCCTTAGATGATCTGACTTATGTTTCAAACAGATGGATGTAGCTGTCTGAGGAAAGGGTCTCAGAGAACATTCAGAATGCATTTCCATATCCGCTGAGAAATTAGTAGTGGCTTGAATCAGCATGAGGACGACAGAGAGAAAAGACAGATTTGAGATGAGATGGCTTTGGAGACGTCAAGGTTCCCCTGCCTTCCCTTATTCTTGTCTTCATTTTCCATCTCAGCAATATTCTTTACATCACTGTGGAAGTTTGAACAAATGTTTCCCTCTTTGTGTTTGACTGTTTAAAGGAAGTGACAGAGCTTAAGAAGGTTACACTGCTGTTTTCAGGCTGTGAGATGGGGGCAGGTTATTTAGTCTCTCTGTACTTCAGTTAATTGGGATGAAAAATAAATTGTGCCTATCTCATGTTATTGTGAAGATTAAATTGGCTGATACATGAAGAACCCTTGAAACCATACTTCGCAAATGTGGGGGCTCAATAATCATTACCTATGATTATAGTCAAAATGTTGTTTTTAAGTCCTAAGCTGTTCATATTCTATGACAAATATGATGTTGAAATACCTTGGACCCCAGCAGAAAGAATGGGCCATCAAAGAAGGTGGCGCCTTTCTCTGAAGGGAGGAAGGAACCTCCACTGAGATATGGCCTTGACTAAACAAGTTCAGAGTTGGTGAACTCAAGAGGCCTCCATAGCCTCGACAGCTCATGGCAAGAGCCTTGGGTGATTACTGATGTCATAAATAAAAGTGTCAATTGTTAAATCAACAACGGGAGTCACTGTGCACCTGCTCCCCATGTAGGGTCTCTGTCCTTAATGTGTTTTACTATGAGAGTTAATGATAGCACTACTAGTCGAACAGTATTCTACATCTTGTGTGGTTGTGTGGGCACAGTCTGTTGAAACCTTTGCTTAGTATATACTAAGTTGATCTTCTGTATATAAAGATAATTGAAAATGAATCTTTATGAAGAGTGGGATGGGAGAGGGAGTGGGAGATGGGAGGGCTGCGGGAGAGAGGGAGGTTGTGGGGGGAAAGCCACAACAATGCCAAAGTTGCACTTTGTAAAATCACATTTATTAAATAAAAAAATACCTTGGGACAACATGGATGGGTTTTTAAATTCAGTCAATGTGGGGAGCAACTGGGAGCAACTCGGACTAGACTAAGTTACTGGAATTAAGACTTATTCTATGCATCTGCTCTCCCACAATATGGCGCTGAGAAGGGAGAAACAGCTTCTACACAGCTGCCTCCAGTTCAACCAATAAACTGTGGGACCTGCTCCTGATTGGAGGAGAGCAGCGTACTCAGCGTGTGGGTAGCAGAGTTGGGATTGGCGGAAGAGGACTATAAAGGAGGAGAGAGACAACATGCACAAGGAACATCTATGGGGACCATCTATCTGAAGGAACACCTGAGCAGCCCCCGAGAGAGCCGGCCGGTGGTGTGCCGCTCCCCTGCGGAAGTGGGGAAAGTGGCTAGGGGGAACCGCCCTTCCACGGAGGTGGAAGGGTCGGTAGCCAACCCGGGAAGAACCAGCAGCAAACCAGGGGAGGGCCGAGCAGACGAAAGAACAGCGCAGGGTCCTGTGTCGTTCCTCCATGAAGACGGGGAGCGACAAGTCAAACTTTTTATCTTTTTATCAAAAGAGCAAGGCAGACCTAAGTTATAGGTCACATAAATGTGAACAAGGCTCCTCCCATTGAACAATAGTTAAGGTAGAGAAGAATGGGTATGTATGAACAGGTAGTCTGGAGGATTCAGTGCAAGGAAAATACTGAAATAATTAGCTAGCAAATATTTACAAGGTTCTTACATGGGCCATGCATTATACTAGGTACCTAAAAAATAGGGCTGAAAATCCCTGTAAAATCCCTGTTCTCTTGGAATACCATTCTAGGAATTTGAGGTAAGATTATTAACCAAGACAGGTGTGTGAGGGAGGTTGTGGGAGTGGAAGAGAAATGCTCATACAAAGTAAAATTGAGGAAAAAATGAACACCCTGGAAATATAGTTTTCTTACTCTGTTGAGTATATATTCGAGTTCTAATTAAATTTAAATTTTAGCTAATTTGGTCCAGCAACATTAAGTTATCTTGATGTGGGCATAGAGAAGGTGGACAGCTGAATTTAAATAGTGGTTTCATGGATTTTGAGCCGATGACTTACGAATGAGAAATTATCCTGGTGGGTCATGTAGTCTAAAAGGGTAGGCAGCAGTGATGACAAAAGAAGGGTGTTAGGGATGGAATGATGATATGTGGAAAATAAAAACTATATAGGGTAAAGTCTATGTTTTAATAGTCATAGAGTCCAAAAACTGATGATTGGAAGTTGTAGTCAGAGCTACTTGAAGATTTCAAGTGTGGTGCACTCACTGGTGATAAGACAGTGAAGGGCAATACAGAACTGTGAGACTAACAAGGGAAGAAGGATCATTTTGTGAAAACTTTAAGAAACTCGGACTTGGGTGCTAGATGGGGAATCCTGAGGTTATTGAAACCACTGAACACAATGACAAGGGTAGGCATAGATGGGAAGGAAGTGAACCTGAAGCCCAAACTCAAATATCAAGCTGACATACATGAGTAAAGCAGACCTCACAAAGCCTGCTTCTCACCCCAACTGAATGTTGCTGGCAAGAAGGTGGTCTGAGTAATGTCAGAGCTTGCGTTCTTTTCTAGTCAACTCAGATATCTGGATTTGTTACTTGAGACTTCAATTTTAAATCTTTGCAACTAATTTAATTTTTAACAAGATTCTGGGCAGCTCAGAATAAATATATCTTGAGGCTACATGTTGTTCACAGACTTCTAGTTTACTACAAATGAGCTGACATCCTCACTAGATGAGGAGGAATAAATGGGACTGTGGTGTATGCATCACTATGAAGGCATAGCAGGAGATACCGCACACAAGAACACTCCAGGACCAGGATGGCTTATGATGAAAGCAAGATCACTATATTTTCATGTCTGGACACAGAAAAACATGAACACTGTCCAAACAAAAGATCAGATGTTTCCTATTCTAGCTAAAGAATGACCTATACTTCTTTACATATCACATATTTAGCCTTGATTCATTATTTCCAATTTACAGATAAAATTAAGATATTCAATAAAAGAACTACTTTTGATTCCATATAGCATCCAATCCAGAGCAAAGTTCTGCTTGCTTGGACATTCCTAACACAATCTCTTAATACTTGCTCAAATAAACCTAACACAAGATGAAATTCTGTTTGTTCTCTGTGAGACATCCTTGTTACATACCCCATGGTTCCCTACTGTGTATAATGTGTTTCTTTAGGACAAACCAACAAAGTAAACTTGTTGCACTACAGGCTTGTTCTGGTGATCTTTGGCTAGAGAGCATTGATATGTCTAGAACTGAAATTTTTTTAAGATTTATTTTATTTATTTGAAAGACAGAGTTACAGAGAGAGGTAGAGACAGAGAGGTCTTCCATCCACTGGTTCACTCCTCAGATGGCCACAATGGCCAGAGCTGTGCCGATCCGAAGGTAGGAGACAGGAGCTTCTTCTGAGTCTCCTACGTGGGTGCAAGGGCCCAAGCACTTGGGCCATCTTCTATTGCTTTCCCAGGCCACAGCAGAGAGCTGGATTGGAAGCAAAGCAGCCAGGACTAGAACCAGAGCCATATGAGTTGCCAGTGCTTCAGGCCAGGGCTTTAACCTGCTGTGCCACAGTGCTGGCCCCATAGAACTGTAATCTTACATTTTCTCTCACTGCAACATTAAATTTCCCACAAGTTCAATTACCTAATGGCTAAATAGGAAAATGGATCCACTGTCAAGAGATGGGACTTTTCTTCAATAAGTCTTTGGACATTTTTATTTAACTTCTGTGTTTTTTGAAATACTATGACATACAGCTCCAGTTCATGAAATGTGAAAAATTTCCATGTGGATTTTTTTTTTTAAAAATTTATTTGACAGGTAGAGTTATAGACAGTGAGAGAGAGAGACAGAGAGAAAGGTCTTCCTTCCGTTGGTTCACCCCCAAAATGGCCACTATGGCCGGCACGCTGCGCTGATCCCAAGCCAGAAGCCAGGTGCTTCTTCCTTGTCTCCCATGTAGGTGCAGGGCCCAAGCACTTGGGCCATCCTCCACTGCCCTCCCAGGCCACAGCAGAGAGCTGGACTGGAAGAGGAGTAACTGGGACTAGAACCTGGTGGCCATATGGGATGCTGGTGCTGCAGGCAGAGGATTAACCATGTGAGCCATGGCACCAGCCCCCATGGATCTTTACCTTACTTGAGTCTGTAGCAATAAGGATTTCAATGGAACTTCCTCCATGTCCAGCATTTTTTCAATTTGATGAATTATTTAAAAATCAAAAAATGTTAATGGAAAGATTTCTAAGAAGAGGAGGGGGGCAAGATGGCAGTATAGCAACAGGACATTCTGAGTTACGCAGGGGAAAATATATAGTTAATAAGCAGAGGGGATACAAGATGGCAAAGGTAATATGAGAAGTTCACGCAGAGTAGGCCAGGAGTCTACCAGAGACTGCTCAGGTCCACACTAAGCAAGCAAAGAGAAAGGAGTAGTAGCAAAGATGGAATAGAGAGACCAAAGGAGATTGGTGCCACTCCTCCAGTGAACCAGGTGAGAGGTCGCGAGTCCACAGAGCTGCAGATAGCAGCAGGGGGAGGTGGGGAGGAGGCTTGGCAAACTGTGTTAGAAGCTCCAAGTGGGAAGGAGGAGAAATTATAGGGGAATAAGCAGAGAGGTTGGGCATACTGTGCTCCATCTATGTCTTCTTCCTACCCCCAACCGACCTACAGCCAGTGGGGAGAAGCCAAATTGGTTGTTTACATCTTCAAGTGTAAGCAGAGGGCTGCTGCATTTGCCTCCCGCACACACACCCATCAGTGACAGTGACCCATTAACTGTAGGGGCCACCTCACAACACCCCCCTCCACCTGGGAACAAGGATCACAACATTACAGAGTGATTTCCTCTCCACCACACAAGCTGTACAACAAGGAGTAGTCCTAAACAGTGAAAACCCAAGCTTGTTTCATGCACCAGTGAGAAGCAAGGCCGAGCCTGGACCCAGTAGGCAGGGCTTAGTGTACCAAAGTCCTGGTACCCACTTCCATCATGATCTAGAAGTAAACAGTGCTCCAGCAGGTGGGGGTACGTGCTTCCATTTGCAATGCACAGACACATAGCAGCTCACAGCAGAGGGAAATCGTACCACAGGCTCAAAAAAGTCACAATTTAAAGATTAAATCAACCAGAAGTACCAAAGAACAAAGGAAAAATCCTGAATAAGGATAAAGATGACTATAAATTCCCCCAAGGAACAATAATGGAGGCTGATGAAGAGATCAAGGATATGCCAGAAGAGGAATTCGGAAAATTAATAGATTACTTAGAAGCAATCAGAAACAAATTCACGATCTAAATCAAAAGTGCTCTGAAGAAATTGAGATTTTAAAGAGAAGCTGGAAATGAAGAATTCAATAGACCAAATAAAAAATGCAGTGGAAAATCTTAGCAAAAGAATAGATGAGACAGAATAAACAATATCAGAACTAGAAGACAAATTTCCAGAATACAGTCAGACCAAGTATAAGAAGAAATTAGAAAATTAAAAATCATGGTTGGAGATTTACAAGATTCTATCAAATGACCAAACTCACATATCCTAGGAATTCCAGAAGGAGTGGAAAGAGAGAAAGAATTAGAAGGCCTTCTTAATGAAATAATACCAGAGAACTTCCCCAATTTAGAGAGAGAGACATCCAAATACAAGAAATACACAGAACTCTCAACAGACAGGACCAGAAAAGAACTTAACCATGACACATTGTAGCAAAATTCACCTCAGTGAAACACAAAGAACACATCTGAAAATGTGGAGAGAAACGAGAAATCACATTCAGAGGAAACCCAATTAGACTCACTCCAGATTTCTCATTGCAAACCCTACAGGCAAGGAGGCAATGGCAAAACATATTCCAAATCCTAAGAGAAAAAAACTGTTAACACAGAATAGTGTACCCTGAAAAATCCTCATTTATAAATGAAGGAGAAAGAAGGATCTTTCACAACAAGCAGAAATTGAAAGAATTTGTAACTACTCACCCAGCCCTACAAAAGATGCTCAAGGAAGTGCTACACACAGAAACAGGAACATCACTACAAAAGAAGATGAATGCAGACAATGGCCCAGCAAAAGTACAAATTAAATACAAAATACAAAAACAGGACTATTTAAGGAAACATGGCAGGATAAAGACAGTTTTTAACAATAGTCACACTGAATGTAAGTAGTCTCAACTCCCCAGTTAAAAGACACAGACTGGCTGAATGGGTTAAAAAAGGAAACCCATCTAGTTGCTGCCTACAAGAAACACACCTTACCAATAAAGATGCATGCAGACTGAAAGTGAAAGGATGGAAAAAGACAATCCATGAAAAAAGAAACCAAAAAAGAGCTGGTGTGGTCATGTTAATATCAGACAAAATAGACTTTAACACAAAAACTATTAAAAGACAAAGAAGGACACTATATAATGATTAAAGGATCAACTCAACAGGAATATGTGACTACTATTAATGTATATGCACCTAATTACAGGGTACCTGGCTATTTAAAAGAATTGTTAAGGAATTTAAAGGGAGACAGACTCAAATGCAAAAGTAATAGGGGACTCAATATCCCACTTTCAGCAATGGACAGATCAACCACACAGAAATACAACAAGGAAACAATTAACACAAAGGACCAAATAGACCTAGCAGATATCTACAGAAACTTCCAGCTACAGAGTACACATTTTTTCACCAGTGCACAGAACTTTCTCTGGAATTGACCATATCCTAAGCCATAAAGTGAGTCTCAGCAAATTCAAAAAAATCGAAATCATACCATGGATCTCAGACCACAATGCAATGAAGCTGGAAATCAACAACTCAAGAATCTCTACATCATATGCAAACACATGGAGAATGAACATCATGTTTCTGAATGAACATCATGTTTCTGAATGAACAGTGGATCATAGAAGAAATCATGGGATACAGAAAAAGAAATGTTATGAGGAATGTTTATAGCAATTGGTGCCTACATCAAGAAACAGGAAAGGCACCAAATAAATGAACTATCTATGTACCTCAAGGATCTAGAAAAGCAACAACAAACCAAACCCCAAACTAGAAGAAATAATTAAAATTAAAGAAATCAATAAAGTTGAAACAAACAACAGTACAAAAGATCAGCAAAACCAAAAGCTGTTTTTTTTGAAAAAATAAACAAAATAGACACACCATTGGCCCAACTAACCTAAAAAAGGAGACAGACCAAAAATCAATAAATTAGAGATAAAAAAGGAAACGTAATGACAGACACCACATAAATAAAAACAATCATCAGAATCTGCTACAAAGATCTATATGCTGGGGCTGGCGACGTGGCGCACTAGGTTAATCCTCCACCTGAGGCTCTGGCATCCCATATGGGCACCGGATTCTAGTCCCGGTTGCTCCTCTTCCAGTCCAGCTCTCTGCTGTGGCCTGGGATAGCAGTGGAGGATGGTCCAAGTGCTTGGGCCCCTGTACCCGCATGGGAGACCAGGAAGAAGCACCTGGCTCCTGGCTTTAAATCCATGTAGCTCTGGCTGTTGTGGCCATTTGGGGAGTGAACGAATGGAAGGAAGACCTTTCTCTCTGTCTCTCTCTCTGTCTATAACTCTACCTGTCAAATAAATAAGTAAAATCTTAAAAAAAAAAAAGATCTATATGCCAACAAACTGGGAAACCTAGAAGAAATGGATAGATTTCTGGACACATATGACCTAACTAATTGTGCCATGAAGACATAGAAAACCTAAACAGACCCATAACCAATACAGAAATTGAATCAGTAATAAAGCGCCTTCCAACAACGAAAAGCCCAGGACCAGCAGGCTTCACTGCTGAATTCTACCAGACAATTAAAGAAGTACTAACTCCAATTCTTCTCAAGTTATTCAAAACAATTGAAAGGAAAGGAATCCTCCAAAATTCATTCTATGAGAAGCCAGCATCACCTTAATTCCTAAACCCAGAAAAGATGCAACAGAGAAAGAGAACTACAGACTAATTTCCCTGATGAACGTAGACGCAAAAATCCTCAATAAAATTCTGGCCAATTGAATGCAACAATACATCAGAAAGATCATTCACCCAGACCAAGTGGGATTTATCTCTGGTATGCAGGGATGGTTCAACATTTGCAAATCAATCAATGTGATATATCCCATTAACAAATTGAAGAAAAAAAAACCATATGATTATCTCAATAGATGCTGAGAAAACATTTGACAAAATACAACACCCTTTCATGATGAAAACTCCAAGCAAATTGGGTTTAGAAGAAACTCCTCAACACAATCCAGGTGATTTATGACAAACCCACAGCCATTCTTACTGAATGGGAAAAAGTTGGAATCATTCCTGCTGAGATCCAGTACCAGAGAGGGATGACCATCACCATTGCTATTCAATATAGTCCTGAAAGTTTTAGCCAGTGCCATTAGGCAAGAAAAAGAAATTAAAGGGATACAATTTGGGAAGGATGAAGTCAAAATATCCCTATTTGCAAATGACATGATTCTGTATTTATGGTACCCAAAAGACTGCACTAAGAGACTATTGGAACTCATAGAAGAGTTTGGCAAAGTAGCAGGATATAAACTCAATGCACAAAAATCAACATCCTTTGTATACATGGACAATGCCACAGCTGAGAAAGAACTTCTAAGATTAATCCCAATAAAAATAGCTACAAAAATTTAAATACCTTGGAATCTATTTAACCAAGAATGTCAAGTATCTCTATGATGAGAATTACAAAACATTAAAGAAAGAAATAGAAGACACACACAAAAATGGAAAAATCTTCCATGTTCATGGATTGGAAGAATCAATATCATCAAAATCTCCATTCTTCCAAAAGCAATTACAGGTTCAATGCAAGACTGATCAAAATACCATGACATTCTTTTCAGATCTAGAAAAATGCTGCTGACATTCAAATGAAGGCATAGGAGACCTCGAATAGCAAAAGCAACCTTATTCAACAAAAACAAAGCTGGAGGCATCACAATACCAGATTTCAAGACATACGACAAGAGAGTTATAATCAAAAAAATCCTAGTACTGGGTACAAAAATAGATGGATAGACCAATGGAACAGAATAGAAACCCTAGAAATCAGTCCACACCATCTACAACCAACTTATATTTGACCAAGGAGATAAAACCAATTCCTGGAGCAAGGACAGTCTCTTCAACAAATGGTGCTGGGGACTGGATCTTTACCTGCAGAAGTATGAAGCAGGACCCCTACACAAAAATCCATTCAACATGGATTGATCTAAATCTACAACACAACACCAAAGTATTTGAGAACATTGGGGAATCGCTGCAAGACATTGAAAGTTAAAGAGTTTTTAGAAAAAAACCCCAGATGCACAGGTAGTCAAAGCCAAAATTAACAATGGGATTATTTCAAATTCACAATCTTCTGCATGGCAAAAGAAACAGTCAGGAAAGTGAAGAGGGAGGCAACTGACAGATTGGTAGAAATTATTTGCAAAGTATGAAACTTATAAAGGATTAATCACCAGAATCACAAAGATATCAAGAAACTCCACAACAACAACAACAAAAAACAATTAAGAGATGGGCAAAAGACTTAAACATAGATATTTCAAAAGAGGAAATCCAAATGGCCAACAGATACATGAAAAAAGGTTCAGGGTCACTAGTTGTCAGGGAAAAGCAAATCAAAACCACAATGAGGTTTTACCTCACCCCAGTTAGAATGACTTTCATACAGAAATCAACACACAACAAATGCTGGCAAGGATGTGGGGAAAAAGGTACCCTAATCCATTGTTGGTGGGAATGTAAACTGGTAAAGCCACTATGTGTGGGGAGCAATCCGGACTAGACTAAGTTACTCGAATTAAGACTTATTCTATGCATCTGCTCTCCCACAATATGGCGCTGGGAGAGAAGTAAACAGCTTCCGCACAGCTGCCTCCAGTTCAACTAATAAATTGTAGGACTTGCTCCTGATTGGAGAGCAGCGTACTCGGCGTGTGGGCAGCCGAGTTAGGATTGGCGGAGGAGGACTATAAAGGAGGAGAGAGACGGCATGCACCAGGAACATCTATGGGGAACATCTAAGGGAACCTGTGCAGCCCCCGAGAAAGCCGGCCGGCGGTGTGCCGCTCCCCCGCGGAAGTGGGGAACGTGGCAGGGGGAACCGCCCTTCCACAGAGGTGGAAGGGATAGTAGCCAACCCGGGAAGAACCAGCAGCAAACCCGGGGACGGCCGAGCAGACGAAAGAACAGCGCAGGGTTCAGTGTCGTTCCTCCACGAAGAGGGGGAGCGACATAATGGTGCCGTGACTCGGATATGAAGCCTAGGCAGGATTTAGTGTCGTTCCCCCATGAAGACGGGGAGCGACATAATGGTGCCGTGACTCGGATAGGAAACCTAGTTCGGATAGGAAACCTAGGACGGATAGCAAACTTAGGAGGGAAGAAACGGGAAGAAACGGGAAGAATTGGGAAAATATCGGAGAGAGAGACTAGCAAACAGCCTAGGGAAAATACCGGAGAGAGAGACTAGCAAACAGCCTAGGGAAAAGCCGGATGAAAAGGGTGCCGGAAGAAGCTATTGAAAGCCTAGGCATAGACTCGGATACGGACTACGGGGGGAAGCTGGGAGAAATCTCTAAGGTCGAAAGCGAAAGTGAAAGCTAGAACAAACAGACTCGGACGCGGACTGTGGGGAGAGGCCAGGAGAAATGAGGGAGGAATATCGTTGGAGGAAAGTTTGGGGAAACATACCGGGTAGAGAAAAATGTTAGGGAAATTGAAGCCGTGGGGGGCAGGCCGAGGCGGATACGAAAGCCACTTTGGGGTTCTCAAGTTAGCCCGGGAATAGGGGGCGAAAAGTTGAAACCAGAAGCTGAAACGTGAGCCTGGTTGGGATCCGTCTGATTAGCCCGGGGAGCAAAGGACGGGAAGCCAAACCGTGGGGCGGAGACGTACGCTGGGTTGAATTCGCCAGGCTAGCCCGGGGAACTTAGATTGAATGCTAGTGGCGGACACGTAAGCTACGCTGTGTTACTCGCGGAAGCCGCCGCGTGCAGAGAGCACGGGGCGTGAATAGATAGGGAACGGGGCTGGCGTAGGCTGTGGTTCAGACGCGAAAGGGTTAAGCGTGGAGACCGCGGAGCGCGCGAAGCCGAGCCCCGCAAAGCCTGGAAGCTGCGCAGATGAGAGAGGCGCGCGGGCTGAAGCGGCGCAGAGCCGGGAACCCGCCGGCGGGGCGAGGTGCCGGAAAGCCGCAGGGATAAGAGAAACAGAAGTTTAGAAGCAAAGTGAGAGAAATAGGAATGCTGGAAGATAGAAATAAAATGGGAGAAATAGGAATGCCCGGAGATAGAGAAATAGAGAAATAGAAAGGCCTCCCCTCAACATGCCAATGAGAAAGCTTGGATTCGGTCTGCCTGATTAAGTGAGGCGATGAGCACCTGGGCGGCTAGCAGCTTGTGCGCCGCAGGTCACCGAAGACGGGCACGAATTAACATCAGTAAGGCTTCCCCACAATACAACCATTAGGAGGCTTGGATTCGGTCTGCCTGATTAAGGCGGTAAGCGCCAGCAAGCAGCTCGACCAGAGTATGAGCTGCAGGTCACCGAAGATAGGCACGAACCAACACTAATAAGTCTCCCCCACAATAAGGCAATGAGAAGGCTTGGATTCGGTTTGCCTGATAGGTCTTGTAAGTCCCCTGCAGGCAGAGCAGAGCATGCGCTGCAGGGCACCGAACACAGGCACGCATCAGCGCCTAAAAACCTCCTCACAACATGGCGAAGAGAGGACCCGGATTCGGTTTTCCTGATTGATAGGACTTGTAAGAGCCTGTGGCAACTCTAGCAAGTAGAGCAGAGTGTGTGCCGCGGGACACCGAAGACAGGCGCGTATCAACGCCAAAAATAAAAAGAAAGGGGGATCTGTGGGGAGCAATCCGGACTAGACTAAGTTACTCGAATTAAGACTTATTCTATGCATCTGCTCTCCCACAATATGGCGCTGGGAGAGAAGTAAACAGCTTCCGCACAGCTGCCTCCAGTTCAACTAATAAATTGTAGGACTTGCTCCTGATTGGAGAGCAGCGTACTCGGCGTGTGGGCAGCCGAGTTAGGATTGGCGGAGGAGGACTATAAAGGAGGAGAGAGACGGCATGCACCAGGAACATCTATGGGGAACATCTAAGGGAACCCGTGCAGCCCCCGAGAAAGCCGGCCGGCGGTGTGCCGCTCCCCCGCGGAAGTGGGGAACGTGGCAGGGGGAACCGCCCTTCCACGGAGGTGGAAGGGATAGTAGCCAACCCGGGAAGAACCAGCAGCAAACCCGGGGACGGCCGAGCAGACGAAAGAACAGCGCAGGGTTCAGTGTCGTTCCTCCACGAAGAGGGGGAGCGACAACTATGGAAGACAGTATGAAGATACCTCAAAAATCTGAATATAGACATACCATATGACCCAGCCATCCCTACTGCTGGGAATTTACCCTAGGGAAATGAAATCAGTAAACAAAAGAGCTATCTGCACGTGCACCTTCATGTTTATTGCAGTTCAAGTTATAATAGCTATGACATGGAATAAACCTAAATGCCCATCTATTGAATATTGGATAAAGAAATTATGGGATATGTACACTAGAATACTACACAGCAGTAAAAAAAAAAAAAAAAACCTCTTGGTCATTTGCAACAAAATGGATCAAATTTGTAAATACTTAGTGAATAAACCAGTCCCAAAGGGAAAATACTATATTTTTTGTTGATCTGTGAGAACCAATAGCACACCTAAAATGAAAGCTATGGAAGTGAAGTTGACACTTCGAAAAGTAATGACTTGACCAGCCCTCATGTTGACTGTTGAGGAAAAGTTTATTTTCTTAATTTAATTTTTTCTCTTCTTCATACTATATGTTGAAGTTAATCAACATATGTATAGAGTTAATCATATGTATATAAAGTAAATTGAAAATAGATCTCAGTAAAAAATAAGAGGCAGAATAAGAGGAGGAGGAGGAAGTTTGAAACTGTAAAGCTGTATAGTTCTGCACACATTCCTATGGACTTACTTCTAAGGGTACAATTTAAAAACTTGCTATGGGACCCCAAATCCCACTAAGCTGGGTGGTAAAAATGCCATCTTAATTGTTAAAGTGAACATATAGATAGGATTAAGTGTTAAAAATATCATATAAATAGCATCAAGTGCCTGGTAATAATAGACAGAATTAAAAAGGAGGGAATGTCCACCTTGGGAAGAAGTCCACACAGCAGACTCATAGAATGACAATTGCTCTAAAAAGCACTCTGACCTCAGAATCAGTCCTTAAGGCATTTTGCTCTGGCTGAAAAGCCCATGAGAGGATTCCAGGCATGGAAAACCTAGACACTGTGGCAAAAAAAATCATACATGAATGATCTCTGTGAGTGAGACCCCAGTGGAAAGAAGGGGCCATCAAAGGAGGAGGTACTTTTCTTTGAAGGGAGGAGAGAGTTTCCACCTTACTTATGGTCTTGTCTAAATACTGATGGAGTTTGTGGTCACAAAAGGCTTCCATAGCTTTGGCAGCTCATGGTAAGAGCCTTGGATTATCACTGATTTCATAAATAAGAGTTTTAATTGTTTTACAACAGGAGTCACTGTGCACTTACTCCCCATGTAGGATCCCTGTCCTCAATGAGTTGTACTATGAGAATTTACAGCAAAACTTGTTTTCAAACAATACTTTCTGCATTGTGTGTGTGTGTGTGTGTGTACCAACTGTTGAAATCTTTACTTTGTATAGAGTTGGTATTCTGTACATAAAGTTAATTAAAAAAGAAGAATATGATGGGAGAGGGAGTAGGAGGTGGGATGGGAGTGGGGGTGGGTGGGTATGGGGGGGGGGAGAACCACTATGTTCCTAAAGTTGTAACTAAGAAATTTGCATTCATTAAATAAAAACTATTTTTTAAAAAAGAGTTCTAACTCTACCGTTTGAGGTAAGTCAGCTTGAGCATGTCCCAAATTGCACATCTCTTCCCTCTCTTATTCCCACTCTTACATTTAACAGCGATCACTTTTCAGTTAAGTTTCAGCACTTAAGAAGAATTGTGTATTGATTACAGTATTCAACCAAAAGTATTAAGTAGAACAAACAAAAAAAAATACTAAGAGGGATAACATATTAAGCTGCTCATCAACAGTCAGGGTGAGGGCTGATCAAGTCTCCATTTCTCATAGTGTTCATTTCACTTTAACAGGTTTCCTTTCTGGTGCTCAGTTAGTTGTCATCTATCAAGGAGAACAAGTGGTATTTGTCCCTTTGGGATTGGCTTATTACACTCAGCATAATGTTTTCCAAATTCCTAACAGGGATCACTTTTCAGTTAAAATTTAAACACCTAAGAATAATTGTGTGTTAATCAAACGGTAGAGTTAGAAACATACCAGGGGATTCCAATTCAATCCCATCAAGGTGGCATGTACCAATGCCATCTCACTAGTCCCAGTGATCAATTTCTGCTCACAATTGATCATAATAATAGGACTAAGAACCAAAGGGATCACATAAACAAAAATAGTGTCTGCAAATACTAGCTGATAGAATAAAAAAGGGAGAGAATGATCCAACATGGGAAGTGAGATACACAGCAGACCCATAGAATGGCAGATGTCCTAAACAGCACTCTGGCCTCAGAATCAGCCCTTAAGGCAATTGGATCTGGCTGAAGAGCCCATGAGAGTATTTCAGGCATGGAAAGCCAAGACACTCTGGGAAAAAAAAACCTAAATGAAAGATCTCTGAGAGTGAGATCCCAGTGGAAAGAATGGGTCATCAAAGAAGGAGGTACCTTTCTCTGAAGGGAGGAGAGAACTTCCACTTTGACCATGGCCTTGTCTAAATATGGTCAGAGTCAGTGAACTCAGGGGGCTTCCATAGCCTTGGCAGCTCATGACAAGAGCCTAGGGTGATTACTGAGGCCATAAACAAGAGTGTCAATTTGTTAAGTCAACAACAGGAGTCACTGTGCACTTACTCCTCATGTAGGATCTTTGTCCTTAGTGTGCTGTACATTGAGATTTAATGCTATAACTAGTACTCCAACAGTATTTTTCACTTTATGTTTCTGTGTGGGAGCAAACTGTTGAAATCTTTACTTAATGTATGCTAAACTGATCTTCTGTATATAAAGAGAATTGAAAATGAATCTTGATGTTAATGGAAGGGGAGAGGGAGTGGGAAAGGGGAAGGTTGAGGGTGGGAGGGACATTATGGGGGGGAAGCCATTGTAATCCATAAGCTGTACTTTGGAAATTTATATTCATTAAATAAAAGTTTGAAAGCAAAAAAAAAAAAAAAAAAAAAGAGTTCTAAGGCAAAATTAGTTTGTCACCAGTTGACACTGTTATATAAGAAAATTCATTCTTTCCTCCTTCCAACAATATTTCTTGGATATTTACTGTATTTGAGGCAATTTTCTAGTTAACTGGTGATACATTAATGAACAAATATGCGGTCATTTGACAATGTCAAAACAGCTTATCTGAACTAAAGAGAATGAAGACAAATAACACTGAAAGAAAATAAGAAGCATAATAAAGGATACTTTCCAAAATATAGAATGAACTCATAAATCAACCCAAAAGAAAGAGGTAAAAGAAATGAACAGATACTTCATTATAGAAAATATACAAATGGAAAATAAGCATATGAAAAGCAACTCCACATCACCTTGGTATATGCAAATTTAAACACCCAGATGTCACTAAATTCCTTTTAGAATAACCCAGCTCCAGAGCACTGACAATAATAAGACTGATAATGAAGTAGAGCAATAGAAACTCCCATTCATTACAGGTGGGAATGCAAAATTGTACAGCCACTTTGAAAGACAATTTATTAGTTTCTTATAAGATGAAATATACTCTTACCATGTAATCCAGCAATTATACTACCTGGTATCTACCCGAAGTTGAAAACTTATGCCTACAAGCATGTATAAACCAGCTTTATTCACACTTGTGAAGACATGGAAGAATGATTCCAAGACAGCTGAATAGGGAAAAGATGTGCTGATTTTGATCAGGGTAAGGACAGAAGAAAAATAGAAGAAGTTCATTCTCAGGGGAGAGTTGGAGAGAAATTTGCAGTGGAAACTCTACAGAAAGAAGAGAGATGTCATGGAACAGCAAGAACAGAACAAGCAGCAGAGTGGGGACACCAGCCATGACTCCCACAGCCAGTGTCTGGAGCAGTTATCAGCTTCTGAGAGAGAAGTGAGAGCAGAGTGAGGCAGCTTACCTCACTGCTGATACTGCCTGAGGGAGATCCTTGCACACAACACTGTGAATCTGGCCTGGATTGCTAGCAGAGAAGCAGGGTACCCACCTGACCCCATGAAAGAAAAACACCTTTCTTTCTTCCCAGCCCCTTACAAGGGTGTCTGGTGACCAGAAGGAGCACAGGCACCACCAGTACAGGCTGCAGTGGCTCTTGTGTGACTGAGAAAGGAATTTTATAGGAGGGATAAATCCATGTTCCCCACTTACTTTGAGCCTGGCCTGGATTGTTGGCAGGGTCTGGGCACCCCCTTAGAACTGCGAGGTGCTCTCACCCCACCCACCACATCATAGGCTCTGGGGTTCATCTGCTAAGGCAGAGCACCCAAAGGCAACTGGCTCTGTGCACACCTCTGCTCTTTATAGACAGGGCGGGCTTGTGTGGCTGAGAATGGATCCCCTGTACCCTGTGACTGTGGGACATGTGACTGTGGGACCCTTACATGGTATGATTGTGGGAATCTCATGACTGCATAATAGGAAGTGGGGAATAGAGAGGTCTCTGGGCAATCACTGCATCTGGCCTCAGAGACTCAGAGCTCCTTGACTGCCTGGAGTGAGTATTTGTAGAGAGTTCTGTTCTCACATTGGGGGACACACAGATCCTTTGTGTGGTTCATGTGCCTGAATGTGTGGGGATTGTAGCCACTGTGGGCTAAGCCTGGGAATTGATCACCTTGGAACAGAGGAGATGAAACTGTGATCACACCAGCAGACATGATCATACATTCTCCCTACTGGCAACAGAGATCTACCAGGCCCAACCTGGGTGTCACCCTGGACTCTCAACCAATCCTTGAGCACTGACCAGAGCTCCATGATCCCACCCAACACACACCTCTGGATATCCATGAAGGAACAGCTACTCCACTAAGCCACAGAGGCATAGTTAAGAGATAAAAGCAATTAGAGGAGAAAAATCAACAAGTGTTTCCACAAATGCCTAAAAATGAATGCAGAAGTACAAGAAACAAGAACAGGGAAGACAATAAGACTCCCCAAAAGGAACACAACACTTTAATATGACAATGTCTTCAATGTGAACACAGAGACTGTTGAAATGCTATAAAAGGAATTCAAAAGAATGATCATAAAATTGCTCAGAAACACAGAGAAATAAATGCATGAGATAAAGAAATCCATATGCAATATGGATGAAAAATTTTGCTGAGAGGTAAAGATATTGAAGAGAAATTAAACTGAAATACTAGAAATGAAGAATTCAATATGTCAAATAGAAAATACAGTGGGAAGCCTAAACAACAAACTTGGTGAGGCAGAAGAAAGAATATCTGAGCTACAAGGCAACTCCTGGAAATATCTCATTCAGACAAAACAAAAAACAAAAACCAAGAAGAAAAAATTAGAAAAAAACTAAAAAGAGTGTTAAAGATCTATGGTATACTATCAAATGACCAAACATACGTATCTTAGGAGTCCCTGAAGGTATGGAAAGAGAATGGATTAGTCTATTCAGTGAAATAATAGCAGAAAACTTCCCAAATTTGGAGAGGGAGAATGACATAAAAGTCCAGGAAGCACAAAGAGCTCATAATAGACATGGCCAGAAAAGATGTTCATGATGACACATTATAGTTAAACTTTCAACAGTAAAACATAATGAGAAGATTCAAAAATGGGCACAGAGAAATGCCAGATTACCTCAAAGGATAACTAATTAGACTAACCACTGATTTCTCATCAGAAACCTTACAGGCTAGCAGAGAATGGAGAAGCATAGTCTGAGTCCCAAGAGAAAGAAAATGTCAATGCAGAATATTATACACAGCAAAGCTCTCATTTGTAAATGAAGGTGAAATAAAGACCTTCCAAAATAAACAGAAATTCAAAGAATTTGTCACCACTTCTCAGACATACAAATGATTCTTAAAGATGTATTAAACAAACAGAGGATGATAATCATCATTATGAAAGAATATGAAGGGGCCAGCACTGTGGCACAGTGGGTTAAAGCTCTGGCCTGAAGTGCTGGTATCCCTTATGGGCACCAGTTCTAGTTCCAACTGCTCCTCTTAGACCCAGCTCTCTGCTATGGCCTGGGAAAGCAGTAGAAAATGGCCCATGTCCTTGGGCTCATATACCCATGTGGGAGACCTGGAAGAAGCTCCTGGCTCATTACTTCAGATGGGCTCAGCTCCAGCCATTGCAGCCATTTGGGGAGTGAACCATCAGATGGAAGACCTCTCTCTGTAACTCTGTCTTTCAAATAAATAAAATAAATTATTTTTTTTTAAAAGAAAGAATATGAAGATGGAAAACATTTTAGTAAAAGCACAAAGGAAATCCAAAGCAAACAATAGGAATATTTATGGAAAAAAGCTAGGACCAAGTTGCTTCTTATTAATAATAACCTTGAATGTAAATGGCCTAAATTCTTCAATTAAAAGATACAGACTGTCTGATGGATTAAAAAATAAGATGCATCTATTTGCTCCTTATGGGAAACACACCCCACCAGCAAAGATACATGCAGACTGAAGGGGAAAAAAAAAAGAAGATAGTCCTTGTTAACAGAAAGCAAAAAGAGCAGGTGTCACCATCCTAATATCAGACAAAATAGGCTTTAACAAAAAATTATTTAAAGAGACAAAGAAGGGCATTATGTGATGATTACAGAATCAATTCAACAGGAAGATACAGGTATAATAAGTGTATATGCCCTCAATCCAAGACTCCTGACTATTTAAAACAAATGTTAATGTATCTAATGGAAGACACAGACTCCAATACAATAATGGGGGTTCAGCACCTCACTTACATTAATGGACAGATCAACTTAACAGAAAATCAAAGAAACAACAGAGCTGATCTACAGATGAAATGGGCCTAATGTCTACAAAACATTCATCCCACAGTTGCACAATACACATTCTTTTCATCAGTGCATAGAACTTTCTGCAAGATAGAACATATGTTAGGGCATATGGGAAATCTCAGAAAATTAAAAAATACTGAAATTATACTATCTATTTTTTCTGACCACAGTATAATAAAGCTGGAAATCAACAACTTAAACTCTAAAAAATAAGCAAACACATGAATACTGAACAACACACTGCAGAAGGAAGAGTGGGTCATAGGATAAATCAACAGGGAAATTAAAAAATTCCTAAAAATGAATAAAGATTACAACATAACATATCAAAACTTAAGGGATATGTCAAAAGCAGTGTTAGGAAGGAAATTTATAGCAATTAGAACCTACATCACAAAATTGGAAAGGTATAAATTAATCTAAAATGCATTTCAAGGGCCCACAAATACAACAAACCAAGATCAAAATTAATAGGAGTAAATAATCAAAATTATAGAATAACATTGAAACAAAAAATCAGTGAGACGAAGAGCTGTTTTTCTGGATAGGTTCCTGGACATATATATCAAAATTCAGTCATGAAGACATAGGAAACCAAAATAGGCCCGGGACTGGCACCATGGCTCACTTGGTTAATCCTCCGCCTGTGATGCCAGCATCCCATATGGGTGCCAGTTCTAGTCCTGGCTGCCCCTCTTCCAGTCCAGCTCTCTGCTGTGTCCCAGGAGGGCAGTGGAGGATGGCCCAAGTCCTTGGGCCCTGCACCTGCATGGGAGACCAGGAAGAAGCACCTGGCTCCTGGCTTCATTTCAGTGCAGTTCTGGCCATAATGGTCATTTGGGGGAGTGAACCAATGGAAGGAAGACCTTTCTCTTTGTCTCTCCCTATCACTGTCTATAACTCTACCAGCAAAGAAAATCCCAGGACGAGATTGCTTTGTTGAGGAATTCTACCAAATGTTTAAAGAAGAACTAATTTTAAATTTTCTCAAACTATTCAAAACAAATGAAAGGAAAGGAATTCTATCAAACTTCTTATGTGGTCAGATCACCTTAACTCTAAAATCAGAAAAAATTCAACAAAGAAAGGTAATTAAAGACAAATAGCATTGATAAACATAGAAGCAAAAAATCATCAACAAAATACTAGCTAATCAAATTCAACAACACATCAGAAAGATCATTCACCTGGACCAAGTGGGATTTATCCCTGTTATGCAGGAATGGTTCAACATATGCAAATCAATGAATTCGATGCATCACATTAACAAATTGAATAAAAACCTTATGATTATCTGAATAGATGCAGAGGAAGCATTTGATAAAATGCAACATCCTTTCATGATAAATACCTTAAACATTCTTGGGTATAGAAGGGACACAATCAAGGCAATATATGATAGACCAACAGCCAGGATCATACTGATTAGGGGAAAAGTTGGAAGCATTTACATTAAGATACAGAACCAGACAAGGATGTCTACTTTCACCATTGCTATTGAAGTTTTGTAAATTTTAGCCAGAGCCATTAGTTATAAAGAAAAAGACATCGAAGGGACACAAATTAGAAATGAAAAAGTCAACTATCCCTATTTGCAGTTGACATGATTCTACATACACGGGACCAAAGAGATTCCTCTAAGAGACTATGGGAACTTATAAATAAATTTGGTAAAGTTACAGGATATAAAATCAACACAAAAAATCAATAGCTGTCGCTCCCCCTCTTCGTGGAGGAACGACACAGGACCCTGCGCTGTTCTTTCGTCTGCTCGGCCCTCCCCGGGTTTGCTGCTGGTTCTTCCCAGGTTGGCTACTATCCCTTCCACCTCCGTGGAAGGGCAGTTCCCCCTGGCCGCATTCCCCACTTCCGCAGGGGAACGGCACACCGCCGGCCGGCTCGTCTCGGGGGGCTGCACAGGTGTTCCCTCAGATGTTCCCCTTAGATGTTCCCGGTGCATGCCGTCTCTCTCCTCCTTTATAGTCCTCCTCCGCCAATCCCAACTCGGCTGCCCACACGCCGAGTACGCTGCTCTCCAATCAGGAGCAAGTCCTACAGTTTATTAGTTGAACTGGAGGCAGCTGTGCGGAAGCTGTTTACTTCTCTCCCAACGCCATATTGTGGGAGAGCAGATGCATAGAATAAGTCTTAATTCCAGTAACTCAGTCCAGTCCGGATTGCTCCCCACAGATCCCCCTTTCTTTTTATTTTTTGGCGTTGATACGCGCCTGTCTTCGGTGTCCCGCGGCACACACTCTGCTCTACTTGCTAGAGTTGCCACAGGCTCTTACAAGTCCTATCAATCAGGCAAACCGAATCCGGGTCCTCTCTTCGCCATGTTGTGAGGAGGTTTTTAGGCGCTGATGTGTGCCTGTGTTCGGTGACCTGCGGCTCATACTTTGGTCGAGCCGCCTGCTGGCGCTTACCGCCTTAATCAGGCAGACCGAATCCAAGCTTTCTCATTGCCGTATTGTGGGGGAGACTTATTAGTGTTGGTTCGTGCCTATCTTCGGTGACCTGCAGCTCATACTCTGGTCGAGCTGCTTGCTGGTGCTTACCGCCTTAATCAGGCAGACCGAATCCAAGCTCTCTCACTGCCATGTTGAGGGGAGGCCTTTCTATTTCTCTATTTCTCTATCTCCGGGCATTCCTATTTCTCCCATTTTACTTCTATCTTCCAGCATTCCTATTTCTCACTTTACTTCTAAACTTCTGTTTCTCTCATCCCCGCAGCTTCCCGCTCTCATTCTTATCCCCGCAGCTTCCCGGCTGCGCCCGCCCCGAGGCTGCTTCTCGGCGGCTTCCCGGCTGAGCCGCTTCAGCCCGCGCCTCTTTCATCTGCGCAGCTTCCCGGCTTTGCGCGGCTTGGCTTCACGCGCTCCGCGGTCTCCACGCCCTTCGCGTCTGCACCACGGCCTCGCGCCAGCCCCGTTCCCTATCTATTCACGCCCCGTGCTCTCTCTGCACGCGGCGGCTTCCGCGAGTAACACAGCGTAGCTTACGTGTCCGCCACTAGCATTCAATCTAAGTTCCCCGGGCTAGCCTGGCGAATTCAACCCAGCATACGTCTCCGCCCCACGGCTTGGCTTGCCGTCCTTTGCTCCCCGGGCTAATCAGACGGATCCCAACCAGGCTCACGTTTCAGCTTCTGGTTTCAACTTTTCGCCCCCATTCCCGGGCTAACTTGAGAATCCCAAAGTGGCTTTCGTATCCGCCTCGGCCTGCACTCGCGGCTTCATTTTCCCTAACATTTTTCTCTACCCGGTATGTTTCCCCAAACTTTCCTCCAACGATATTCCTCCCTCATTTCTCCTGGCCTCTCCCCACAGTCCGCATCCGAGTTTGTTCTAGCTTTCACTTTCGCTTTCGACCTTAAAGATTTCTCCCAGCTTCCCCCCGTAGTCCGTATCTGAGTCTATGCCTAGGCTTTCAATAGCTTCTTCCGGCACCCTTTTCGTCCGGCTTTTCCCTAGGCTGTTTGCTAGTCTCTCTCTCCGGTAATTTCCCAGTTCTTCCCGTTTCTTCCCTCCTAAGTTTGCTATCCGTCCTAGGTTTCCTATCCGTCCTAGGTTTCCTATCCGAGTCATTTCTTCCCTCCTAAGTTTCCTTATCCGAGTCACGGCACCATTATGTCGCTCCCCCTCTTCGTGGAGGAACGACACAGGACCCTGCGCTGTTCTTTCGTCCGCTCGGCCCTCCCCGGGTTTTCTGCTGGTTCTTCCCGGGTTGGCTACTATCCCTTCCACCTCCGTGGAAGGGCAGTTCCCCCTGGCCACATTCCCCACTTCCGCAGGGGAACGGCACACCGCCGGCCGGCTCTCTCGGGGGCTGCTCGGGTATTCCTTCAGATGTTCCCCTTAGATGTTCCTGGTGCATGCCGTCTCTCTCCTCCTTTATAGTCCTCCTCTGCCAATCCCAACTCGGCTGCCCACACGCCGAGTATGCTGCTCTCCAATCAGGAGCAAGTCCTACAGTTTATTAGTTGAACTGGAGGCAGCTGTGCGGAAGCTGTTTACTTCTCTCCCAACGCCATATTGTGGGAGAGCAGATGCATAGAATAAGTCTTAATTCCAGTAACTCAGTCCAGTCCGGATTGCTCCCCACAAATAGCCTTTGAGTATACACACAATGCCATTGCTGAGAAAGACTTTGTAAGATCAGTCCCATCTGCAATAGCTACAAAACATTTATCTTAGAATAAACAACCTAGGAGGTGAAAGATTTGAGATAAAAATTATAAACATTAAAGAAAGAAATAAGACAAAAATGAAAAATCTTCCATATGTTCATGGATTAGAAGAATATCAAAATGTCCATATTGCCCAGAGAAATGTACAGATTTCACACAATCTAATCAAAATACCAATGGCATTCTTCTCAGATATAGATAAAGTGATGATAAAACTCATATGGAAACACCAGAGACCCGAATAGCTAAAGCAATCCTAAAAAACAAAAAGAAAGCCAGAGGTATCTCAATACCAGACTTCAAAACATACCTCAGGGAAGTTATAATGAAAACAGCCTGGCATTGGCACAAAAATAGATATCTAGATCAATGGAGCAGAATAGAAATCCTAGAAGTTAATCCACACATCTGAAACCAACTAATCTTTGACAAACGAACAGAAATCAATCCCTGTAAAAAGGACAGTCTCTTCAACACATGATGCTAGGAAAATTGCATCTTCGGGTGCAGAAGTATGAAATAGGACCCATACTTTATACATTATAGAAAAATCAACTCAAAATGGACCAAAGATCTAAATCTATGACTTGATACCATCAAATTACTAGAGGAAAACATCAAGGAATCTCTGGAAGACACTGGCATAGGCAAAGACTTCTTGGAAAAGACTCCAGAAACAGGAAATAAAGACAAAAAATTGACAACTGGAACTACATTAAACGAAAAGCTTCAGTAAAATTTGTTCTCAGTTTTTTATATTTTGTGTGTGTGTATGTGTGTGCAAATTGTTGAAATCTTTAGTGTAGATTTGGCCTTCTGTGTATAATTTTTTTTTGACAGGCAGAGTGGATAGTGAGAGAGAGAGAGAGACAGAGAGAAAGGTCTTCCTTTGCCGTTGGTTCACCCTCCAATGGCTGCCGCTGTTGGTGCACTGCAGCCGGCCCACCGCGCTGATCTGATGGCAGGAGCCAGGTACTTATCCTGGTCTCCCATGGGGTGCAGGGCCCAAGCACTTGGGCCATCCTCCACTGCACTCCCTGGCCACAACAGAGAGCTGGCCTGGAAGAGGGGCAACCGGGACAGAATCCTGCGCCCTGACCGGGACTAGAACCCGGTGTGCCGGCGCCGCAGGCGGAGGATTAGCCTAGTGAGCCGCGGCGCCGGCTCTGTGTATAAATTTAATTAAAAATGAATCTTAGTGGAGAATGGTACTATGGGAGAGGGAGGAGGAGGTGGGGTGGCAATGGGTGTGGATGGGAGAAAGCAACAGAGAACGTCCAAGTCCTTGGGCCCCTGCACCCATGTGACAGACCTGGAAGAAGCTCCTGGCTCTAGGCTTCAGATCAGCTTAGCTCCAACAATTGCAGACATTTGGGGAGTGAACTAGCCAATGGAATATCTCTGTTTCACTGTCTCAACCTCTCTCTTTCAAACAAATAAAATAAAAAAAGAAAAAAGTGTTATTTGTACCCCCATGTTTATTGCAGTTCAATTAACAATACCTAAGATGTGGAATCAACCAAGATATCCATCAACTGATGACTGGATAAAAAAATGTGATACACACAAACATACTATTGAATACTAGTCAGCCATAAAAGAGAATCAGATCCTGTCTCTTTAACAAATTGGGTGCAACCAGACACTATTAAGCTTAGGGAAATAAGCCAGTCTCAAAAAGACAATTTCATATGCTTTCTCTGATAAGTGGCAGTTAATACAGAATACCAAAGAAAAGTACAGGAATGAAATGGTCATTTTGGAATGTGTTATTTTTAGCCCTTTTTACACCTGTGGAACTGTGATCTTCCTAATTTTTACTTGTTGATTATTATGATTAGTGGCAAGTTAAGCCCATTAATATAGAGTTGATTAAAACTATATCTTTGCAAAAATTGATGAAGAGAGGGAAGGAAGTGAAGGGCCTAGGGTTGTGCAGGGGATTGAGGGAATTGTGTTTGTCTATTTTGAATTGTACCTATAGAATGCATAAAATCTCTATTAACAAAAATTTTAAAAACAAAAGAAGACAAGGAAGGAACAAAGAATTTTTAGGAGATAAATGGAAAAATTGCTGTTCATCCAGACAATGGAATATTTAGTGATTGAAAAGAGAATGAGTTATCAAACTATGAAGAAAGTTTGACGGTATATTACTAGTGAAAAAAGGCAATCTGAAAAAGCGATGTACTGTAAAATCCCAACAATATGACCTTCAGGAATACACAAAGCTACACAAATAATAAAGATGAGTGCTTTTTAAAGGTTGGGTCCTGGATGGTGACTATAAGGCAGAATAAAGAAGAGTTTTAGGGCTTTAGAGATACTCTGTATGGTACTAAAATGGTATATAGAAGTCATTACATACTTGTCCAAATCCATAGGATACATAACACCAAGAGTGAACCCTAACATAAAATATGACCTTTGGGTGATTATGATATTTGTGGATAGGTTCATAATTATAGTTATATTATAGTTCTATAATATAGTAATATTTTAGTTCTTCATAATTGTAGAATACTAACAAATGTGCCAGTATGGTGCGAAATTTTGATTCTGGGGAAGATGGGAGACAGGGGACATATGGGAAATATCTGTACCTTAATCTAAATTCTGGTGTGAACTAAAAGTGCTATTGAATAATAAAGTCTTTGAATGTTTTAAAAGAATAAATCAAGGGCTGGCATTGTGGTACACTAGGTTAATGCAATGCTGGCATCCAATATGACCACCAAAAACTTTAAAACAGATGTATCCAATTTGACTACATAGAGCAATTTGGCCTTCTGTAGCCTTGAACTCAAATCCCAGCTTCTTGAAATACCAGCATTTTTTTTATTTACATGGCACTATCTTAACTCAAACTCATTTGTTTTGAAACTGCATTTTTGGAATATAATAGTCCCCAACTTAATGATTTTTTTTTACTTTATGATTGTGTGAAAGCTATATGCATTCAGTAGAATATACTTAGAATTTTGAATTTTGATTTGTTCCTTAGTATAGAGATATGCTCAGCAGAGGCAGTGAGCCATAACTCCCAGTCATCCACCTGATTACAAGGGAACAACTTAGACTCTGAGAATTGGGTTGATGAGCCAAAACGTCCCCAAGGTTACATATAAGCCCATTTTAAGTAAGTCAATGAATATATCTGTATTCACTTCATATTGTTTTTGGGGACTAAGCAAGGACTACTTGTAATACTTTTAAGGTTTTGAATTTTCAGGCAAAAACTAACCTTTAAGTTCCCCTACAGTGAGGGGATGGGGCAAATTATTTTGTTCTTTCATGCATATATTATTTATAACCTAAGGTGCTTGTGCATGTACTTAAATTTTTTGTCTGGGGATCGGCATTGTGGTGTAGGGGAATAAGCTGCCATCTGTATTCCTCTACCCCCAGCCTGCCACATGGGCACTGGTTCGAGTCCCGGCTGCTCCACTTCCAATCTAGCTCCCTACTAATGTGCCTAGAGAAGCAGTGGAGGATGGCCCAAATCCTTAGGCTCTGGCCACCCATGTGGGAGACCTGGAAGAGGCTCCTGGCTTCAGCCTGGTCCAGTCTTTGCTATTGTGGCCATTTGGTGAGTGAACCAGTGGGTCGAAGACCTCTCTCTCTCCCTGTCTCTCCCTGTATCTCTGTAATTCTGCTTTTCAAATAAATAATAAATCTTTAAAATTTAGTTTATCTAGTATATTTTATACTGCTTAGGAAGTACTAGCAAAAGGATTCTATTTCAGAAGAAAATCAATGAAGTTCAAGTTTAGGAGAAAGGCAAATTTTTCCTCCTATGGTGAAGGTGGTAGAAAGTTGCCCAACTAGTGGTGTGTATAACATTTCAGCTTCCTTAAGGTTGTCTATTTTACCATTTGCTCTTATCACCTTTTATTAAGATAACTTAATATTATAGAATTCATTAAAATTTCTTTTATAGCAGAGATACTTTTAAAATGATATATTTTAATCAGTAACACTTAAGATGTTTAAAAAGACAATGAATGACCAATTAATCAAATTATGAGAAGATTTTCACTAAGAATTTTTTGTGTTTAATGGGCATCTGAAGAAAAATTACAAAACTATAGCATTCTAAATGATCATACTAAATAGATCCTTGATATAGCAAAAGGTAACTTTATTATATATGTGCTGCTTTTCTAGAGGATTTATAATTGTACTTGGATAGGAAATTCTTGTGGCTAGATTCATTTGTCTTTTTTTTTGGTCAGATAGAGGATAAATGATAGCCTTACATATTTATATCAGAAAATCCAATGAATCACATGCTGTGACACATTTCTAGTCTAGTGAAAATTTATGGCCTCAGTGATGACCCTGAGGAATTTATAATCCCAATATACCTTTTGAATCAAAGGGAGGTTACGTGGCATGCCTTATGATTTCTAATGAGTAAGATGTGAGATTTTATAGTTCTTTAAAATTACTAATCCATGTATGCAGTACATATTATGTATTTCTAGAATGCATGGTTGATAACTAGACCATTCCATTCTATTATCATAAGATATAACCAAGTTTACTGTAAAAATAGAAATGTCATAAAAGATTTTTCAAATTATTATAGCAGAAAATTGCTTTGGTAAGATTTATAATTGAGGTTTCCAGGAAAATATTTTTGGGAGAAGCATTATTCTTTGTCTCTTTACACTTCCGTCAGCTTGGCATTTCTTCTTTTCTCTCACAGATTCACTTGAACCTCAAAAATGAAATAATTCACCATGAAGAAGATAAAGAAGGCGACTATGCTCTGACATTTTAGCTTCTGGACCTACAGAGGGAAGCTAGTTAGTGACATATTGTGGAGCTCTTTCATTTTCCTTGATTCTTTGATCTTTGATCTTCACTTTGTAAAGAATTCTTAAGCAATAGCTCCATCTGCTCTGATGTCTCTCCTGGACTCAGCCCTTCATTCCCAACTGGCTGATGAACATTTGCATTTGGACATTCAAGGGCCACCTTCAACTGTAGACACGCTGAGCCTTAACTCCCATCCTTCCAATCTAACATTTTAGCAGTGCTAATTATCCAGCCTACCTTGACCTGAAACTGCACATTCACTACTGAGCTCTTCATTTTCCGTCTCACCTCTATTCACTATAAGTTGATTTCTTTTTCTTTTTCTTTTTCTTTTTCTAAAGTCTTCAACAGCTCTCTGATCATGCTGCCTTCATCTTACTTACAGCTGTTATCCCACATGTAACAGCTTCCCATCCGGCCTCCTCCAGCATATTCTATTCCTGCCTTGGTTGTGATGACCTTGACAGTCTTGAGGAGTACTGGTTTGGCGTTTTGTAGGATGCTCTTCTATGGGAATTTTTTTGGCAGCTCCATTAGATGAATTAATTTTTAATCATTACTGTTAGCTAATTTTGACCACTAATTTAAGGAAATACAAGGGATATAGTTTCTGAAAGATTTCAATATTGGTATATCAAACAAACAAATTTTGATTATAGTCAATCTAATTTAAAATCCTTAGCAATTTGATATTATTTTAAAAATACAAACATCCACTCTTTTTTAATTATAAGAAATTAAACATTATTTTCTCATGGTGCTGTATACTTTATTACTTTTTTATTCTACTTTTCCACAAAGTTTTATGCTAAGAAAACATATTTTATGTTTAAAATTATCTTACAGATTTCTCATGCTTCTGTATAACAAAACCATGCTTATAAATTTAAAGTTTATTATATTAAAACATGTTCAGAATGTTATTATTATACTGAGTATGCAATTTGATAAAAATAATGTACATATTTCAATTTTGGTAATTAGAAACTAAACACTGAGTTGCATGATTTTTTTTCAATTAGCTAATGCAACTCTATATGAATATTACTTATTGCTTGAGTGACTTAGGGAGGGTTCAGCAAAAATTCACATAGATAAGCAGTTGAAAATGGAATAGATTTTGATATGGTGATTCCTCTTAATTCTTTGAAAACTGTCTAAGTTTTATGCCAAGCATGTCAAAGTAGTCTAGCATCAAAATCATTTTAAATGATCTATTAGCTGAATATTCAATGAGGTCCATCTGCAATTTTGTTGAGAGCAAAGACTTGAACATAACAAACTTGCAAAGATTTCCTACACTGTTGTTGGAGTCATTCATTTTCTGACTTTCTGGGAACTATGCCAAAAATGCTTTACCAATACTTTTCAAATGGTTATTAATTCTATCTGTTATTTTTGCACTTAGGGTTATATAATTTAATTTGATACTCTCAGAACGAGGACATGAAATAGTAATAACGTCAACATACCTTTGCCAGTAGAATTAAGTGCTGACTGGCAAATTCTGTATGTTTTAGGCATAGTTTTGTCAAAAACTTGGAGCTGCAGATTTTGTTCTTTCAATTAATGGAAATTTTCCACTCTGCAATCTAATTAGCAAAGCCAGTGCACATTTGCAAACCAATCAACCAAATCAGGCTTACTCATTGTTACAAAAACTGTGGTTTTGTATTTTAATCCAAGTAAATAGAATAACATATGCTTCAACAACCATTATAAAAAGCACTTAAAAACAAATTATGGAATGCATCTTGTCAGATTCCCAAAGCAGTCAAGTCCCATTGAAGATGATGTAAAATCTAATCTCATCTTTATAAATCAGAAAACAAAATATATCATGTCATTTATTTCTTAATTTGTAATAAAATAATATTACATAGTGTCCAATATACCATAAGACCTATAGCTAGAATAAGTAGTTGTGAGTTGAGGAATATAATAAATCACTGTAATGTGCTTTTGCTAAATGGGTTTGTAATCATATACTGAATTCTAGTATCAGATGTTGTGAACTGCTAAATAGATTCCTATTTAGAAATTTATCAACATTTTGACAAACATTTTTCTATACATTTTATGAAAGAAAAATGTTTTTAATGCTAAACTGACCTGGAACCTGGCATATAACTTTATATTATATAATGGAAAATATTAACTACTTTATAAAATGAACTAGATAGAATACTGAAATCTACATTTTAATGGCATCATTGAATAATGCATTTTGAAAGAAATCACATAAAATCTTTATTTATGAAAGTACTTTCTGTTATAACTGGAACAAGTTGAATAGTCCTGGAAAATATTCCAGCTACTCTTAGTGTCACTAAGCTATACTGCTTTGAAAAAAATGTCTTTCATTTATGAACACTATAAATGCTGGGAAAAACATGTTACTTTAGAAAAGTAATTTTTAGCTTTTAGCGTTTCTTAACAATGCTGTCTTCAATATTCCCCCCTCAGATTCTCTCAGGGAACAAGGCATTCTTGGAAGAGTCTGAGGAAGACAAAAGGCAAAAATGGCCATTCTATAAATATCTAATTTTAAAGCATGCTCACAAGGACCAATCTATACTATTTCTAATGCTATATGCTTCAATTTAATCAGAAGTATATGAGACCCAGAGAAAGAAGCCAGAATCTTGATGCATCAACAAAGAAGACTTGCCTGCATTCACTACAAGTATATATATGTATTTCACTGTCATTTCTTGGTGCCCTAGGTGTTCTATGTGATAGGACAATGACAAAGTTAGATCAGGATAAGTGACAGGGCTATCTTTCTTCTGTAAAATGTGAGAAGAGCTATTTTGAAAGGGAAAATGGGAAGGGAATCCACCTAGTGATGGGAAGGAGTGCACATGAAAGCTGAGAACCCAAGAATGAATTCCCTTGAATTTATACCCTCACCTGAAGACTATATCTTATAACTGATCTGTGCCAAATTCTAGCTTTGTTTCTTCCATAGAAAATTTATCTTTACTTTTTTCACTATAATATTACTAAAATATCATACTGAATTCAAAAATACACCTTGCTCTATGTGTTTTAGCTTCATCTTTAAAAGAGAGAGAACAAAAGATCTGTTTCTAGTCATCTCTCTTCTTCACAGGTAATCCCCATCTTCAGGGTTTCCAGCAGTGTTTCTAGTCTTTCTAGTTGTGTAACACACTGGCCCTCCAAGGGCACCAGAATAGCAACTGGAAATGGAAATATGACCAAATCAGGGCACTAATAGAATGATTATATTTGGGTACTCATTCTTTTAAGAAACTATAAGTGACATGTACAAAACTGGCAAAATTAGAAAATATGAAGACAATACATACTGTCACTCAGCAACACTGCTGTGTATATTTTAGGGCATCTCACACCTCCTTCTCTCCCTCTTTTCCTTCCTCCTTCATCTGCTTACCTGCTTTCCTGTCATTCTATCTCTGGGTTTAATACATCTCTTTGATATCATCTAGATCTTATGGTACACACTATTTTGAAATTTAATCTATTAGCACATCAAGAGTATCTTTGCATATTAATACACTTCTATAACATTCTTTAGAGCCTACAGACTGTTCCATTGTGTGAGTCACAGTTCAAATCAATCCAATGTAGTTAGATATTTAGGCTTCCAATTTTCACAACTCTACGCAATTATGAGATTAGCATCCTTGCAGATAAATGTTATACTACTGCTTTAGTCATCTTGGAAATGATTCTGAGAAAGGGTAATTCTGTGTAATGGTTAAGTCCTTTGATACAGAATCTGCATAAAGGTCGTATCAACATACATTCCTACAAGTAACATGAACGTTTCCTTAGAGGCTGAATGTGTTTTACTGGAGAAAAGTTAACTTACCCAGCTTTTCTAAGGAATATGTATTAGAAATAAGTGAGTGTATAAATAGCAGAATGCCTTTTATATATAAATAATTTTTTCTAGAAGAAAAATTATCGAGATGTTTGGTTCTGCCTGGATCAATAGTCTATTCTTGGCTCCTATGCTCAGCTTGTATTTGGATTTGGTTTATTCACTTGTTCACCTATTTAATAAATATTCACTGAGTATTTACCATATGCCAGAACCTGAACTACATACTTGAATACAGTGGTGAGCAAGACTGACATCCTCTTGTTCTCATGGATCACAGTTTAATGAGAAAGATGGACATTAAAAACTACGTATAATCATGTTTTCTCTAAAAGTTTTCATACTTCTCTTTCCAACAGCAACAGAAAGGCTGCACAGCTATTGATGATTTTTTTTGGATTGATCAGAGAACTAAGGTCAGAAAAAGCATCCTGCTCAAATATGGAAACAAAGGTGAATTTGGTGAGTCATAGTTGAGATATGCTTCTCTAGAGCAGAAGTTAAACTGGTGTCATTTAAATGTTGGAGGGAAGGTGCTTGCAGCAGTGGTTAAAATACCACTTGGGACATCTGTATCCCATAATGGATAGCCTGGTTCAAGTCCTGACTCCTCAACGTCTTTTATATACATATATATGTACATGTATATATTTATTTTTATTTACTTCAAAGACAAAGTCATAGAGAGAGAGGTCTTCTATCTGCTGGTTCACTCTCCAAATGGTCACAACGGCCAGAGCTGTGCCGATCTGAAGTCAGAAGCCAGGAACTTCTTCTGGGTCTCCCACATGGGTGCAGATGTGCTTTTCCAGGCCATACCAGAGAGCTTTATCAGCAGAGGAGCAGCCAGGACTTGAACCGGTGCCCACATGTGATGCCGGTGCTTTAGGCTGGGGCTTTAACCTGCTGCGCCCTGCTCAACTTCTGATACAGCTTACTAATGAGCACTCCGGGAGGGTAGCAGGTAATGGCTCAAATACTTGGGTCTTGCCATTTATGTGGGAGACCTGAACTAAATCCCAGTCTCCTAGTTTGGAATAGCCTAGTCCTGAATGTTGTGGAAATTTGGGGAATAAACCTGTGGGTGGAAGACCTCTTTCTATATGTCTGTATCAGTCTCTCTGCTTTTGAATAAAACCGAACAAACAGTGATTCATAGATCTTAATGCACTGTAAATTTTTTTTTTTTTGACAGGCAGAGTGGATAGTGAGAGAGAGGCAGAAAGGTCTTCCTTTTGCCGTGGGTTCACCCTCTAATGGCCACCACGGCTGGAATGCTGCGGCCATTGCACAGCGCTGATCCAAAGGCAGGAGCCAGGTGCTTCTCCTGGTCTCCCATGGGGTGCAGGGCCCAAGCACTTGGGCCATCCTCCACTGCACTCCCTGGCCACAGCAGAGAGCTGGCCTGCAAGAGGGGCAACCGGGACAGAATCCGGCACCCCGACTGGGACTAGAACCTGGTGTACCGATGCCGCAGGTGGAGGATTAGCCTATTGAGCCGCAGCGCCGGCCTTAACGCACTGTAAATTTAAAGGAATCATTTAGGGTATCAGTGAATCCAAGAATAAAATTCAGAATATAACTGTATCAGGGCTGGAACTGTGGTGTAGTGGGTAAAGCCGCCACCTGCAGCTCCAGCATCCCATATGGGCACCAGTTGAAGTCTCGGCTGCTCCACATCTGATCCTGCTCTCTGCTGTGGGCTGGGAAAGAATAAGATGGCCCAAGTCCTTGGGCCCCTGCACCCATGTGGAAGACCCAGAAGCAGCTCCTGGTTCCTGGCTTCAGATTGGTTCAGCTCTGGCTGTCGCAGCCAACTGGGGAGTGAACCAGCAGAGGGAGGATCTCTCTCTCTTTCTCTCTCTCTCTCTCTCTGCTTCTCCTCTCTCTGTAACTCTGACTTTCAAGTAAATAAATGAATCTTTAAGAATATAGTTATATTACAAATGTGTGAAGCAGCCTTATGAGGGAATGGAGAAAATTACTGATATAAATACTGGAAATTAGCAAAATCTGTAATATTAAAAGCAAAAAGATCTATACAAGAGCAATATACTCTAGTTTAAAAAGTTGTTTCCCCCAGGGGTACAAGATAACAATTTGATACCACCATACATGTATGCTGGAATTGAACTGTAAAGTAAATGCATGGCAGGTGATGGAGTCAGGTTTGTAACTGTTGGAGTGGGAAGTTAGGAATAAGCTGGGGGAGGAGGCTGGAGACATTCATGTGATGATGAACTAGAGTTGCTGACATCAGTATTAACTCATATACAGATGGCTGTGTCTGTGCACATGAACACGCATCTGTTAGCAGGTTCACATGCTAGCATACATATCTGTTTTCTTATTTTCAGCTGAAAGATCCCAGAAGTAGTGATACCCACTATTGGTAAGTGCACCTAGCATATAAGCATTGGTTTCTAATACCATTCTTCAACTAAGAGGACTCCTTGGAGAATAGACTGATTCTAGGTATAGGGCAGGAAATATATAAGACTGGAATATCTTATATTACCAGAAATAAGGAAGTATTATAACATGTTTTCCCACAATACATTTTATATTTATTTATTTATTTTTATTTTTTATGACAGGCAGAGTGGACAGTGAGAGAGAGAGACAGAGAGAAAGGTCTTCCTTTTTCCGTGGGTTCACCCTCCAATGGCCGCCGCGGCTGGCGTGCTGCGGCCAGCACACCGCGCTGATCCGAAGGCAGGAGCCAGGTACTCATCCTGGTCCCCCATGGGGTGCAGGGCCCAAGCACTTGGGCCATCCTCCACTGCACTCCCGGGCCACAGCAGAGAGCTGGCCTGCAAGAGTGGCAACCGGGACAGAATCCGGCGCTCCGAGCGGGACTAGAACCCGGTGTGCCGGCGCCACAAGACAGAGGATTAGCCTAGTGAGCCCTGGCGCCGGCCTCCCACAATACATTTTAAAGGCATGACAAAGAAATATAGAAACCAACTGAAAGAGTTTTTTTTTTTTTTAAAGATTTTTATTTATTTGACAGGTAGAATTAGAGAGAGAGAGAGAGAGAGGTCTTCCTTCCGTTGGTTCACTCCCCAAATGGCTCCTGCGGCTGGAATTATGCTGAACTGAAGCCAGGAGCTGCCTCCTGGTCTCCCATGTGGGTGCAAGGGCCCAAGCACTTGGGCCATCCTCCACTGCCTTCCCAGGCCACAGCAGAGACCTGGACTGAAAGAGGAGCAACAGGGACTAGAACCCAGAGCCCATATGGGATGCCGGCGCCACAGGTGGAGGATTAACCAAGTGAGCCACAGTGCTGGCCCCTGAAAGAGTTTAATGGTCAAAGCTTTTGAACTATTTGAGCAAAAAATATTATTGGATTATAATCCGGTGAATAGAATAAGTATCCATAGATCCATAAATTCTAATATAAATTACTGAATAAATAAGTCAATGAGAGAAAAGACAAATCTCCTACACATTAGAAGCAATTTATGTTGATTCTCAGCTCTCAAATATGTAGAGATCATTCACTGCATCTTAAATGTGAGCTATAAGTAGTACTTAAATAGGAAAAGGCAGACGTAAAGAGTAGTTTTGTAGTGGAGAAAACTGCCCAACATTACTTTAGCCAAAATACCAAGTTGATAGCCACATGGGTAGGCCACACTGATATAAATTCTATATGTAGTTTGATGAAAAAGGTCACTTTGCCTTTTGGTTTCCCTCCCCCCACAAAAAAATCCCTCTTTTATCAGAGGAAAAATATCAGATAAATCTCAACTATAGGATGTTCTAAAAAAATTCCTGAATAAGACCTCTCACTACTGCCTGGATCATTAAAAAAAAAAAAAATCTGGGACTGTCCTACCAAGAAGAATTGAAGGAGACGCAATGGCTGAATGTAATGTGATCCCAGGGATAGGATTTTGAAACAGAGGAAATAAGGTAAAAACTAAGGTAACCTGAAGTATGATCTTTAATAGATATTAATGTTGGTTCATAATTATAACAAATGTATCATGTTCACATGAGATGGTTGTTGGATATATGGGAAGTCTGTATTTATAATTTCCTGTCCATCTAAAATTATTCTAAACAAAATTTCATTAATACAAAAATTATAAAATTACAGCCACGATAGTTCTACAATTTGTTAAGTGTGGCATAGAAAATTGACAGGCAGATCCAAGAGAGTTGGCTTGAAGTGGTCATTGCTATTGTAACATAATATTTATTATTGTGTGTCTCATATCTAATAAAATCAAAGTTTCAAACATCTTTCCTGGCTTTATGTACAGATGGCAAAAAGCAAGTTGTCTGTATTAAGAAGCATTGTTATTCTACTTGGCGGCTTGAAGGGAGACTGGGGAAGAGATCAGCTCTGAAGGAGAGGTTCACCTGGACAGGATCACTTAGAACAGGAGGAGATCTGGGGAGACTACCTGAAGACACAGCACTTGAGGACTCAGAGAAAAGTACCAGTTAAGGAAGAAGGAAGAAGGGAAAGCATTTCAAGCAGAGGGCACCGCCTGTGTAAAAACCTTCAGGAAAAAATACCCTGATCAGTGGAAAGACAGAGAGATACACTGCTGGCTCACTCCCCAAATGACCACAACAGCCAGGAGTGGGCCAAGCTGAAACCCAGAGCTTCATCCTGGTCTCCCACGTGCATGGCTGGGACCCCAAGTGCTTCCACTGCTTTCCCTAGTGCATTAGCATGGAACTGGATTGGAAGTCGAGCAGTTGGGATGGGAACCAGTGCTCTGATATTGGATGCTGATATTGCAAGTGGTGGCTAAACATATTATGCCACAATACCAGCTCTGATACCACTTTTTAGGAAAACTCTAGGTGAAGTATAGAGTGTAAATTTAAGAAGGCGAAAATGTGTGGGTTAGAGCAGTACTGAGGGTCTCACGGTGGCCTAGGTCATAGATATTAGTGCTTAGCCCAGAAATAAGGAGCAATTCAGTGAGTGAATGAAGTCCAAATCCACCTTCTACTAACAAGCAAATTGAGTATAATTCACTGATCTTTTTGGTTTCTTAATTTCCTGTTTTGTTAAATATGGGAGGTTCAGAGAAGAATCCAATTCATAGTTTTCTTTTAAAAATATTCATTCTCACAAATCAGTGTTTGTGGTTTCAAAAACAAGATAGTTTGTAATAAAAATTAAGAACTAATTTTCCTACTTAATACAGCACTGTGTGGTTTGATCTTCACATTTTTAAAGAAGTTTTCAGTGATGAGAATTAAAAAAATGGAAATCTTAAGGAAGGACTGCGAGGAGAGGTAAAATAAGTTGAATTGTTTACCTCACATGAAAAGAAAGTTGAGTGGTTATTTGATGAACATTTTTAGTAAAAGTTATAAAAATAGATGTCACCAATTACCCTGTGCTTTCATTGGGGTTTTAATGAGAAAAAATGTCTTAAATTGCTAGGAAGAAATTGGAAGATATATAAATTGGGAGATATATATGTTGACTACATATAAGATAAATATTAGCACATACAGTAGGATTTTCATGCATGGAAGCTACAAGACTAGGGAAGACAACAATTTACCTTAAGTGCTTCAATTTTCCATTGTAAAGACAGGTGAATTGGTTGGGTTGCTTTCAACCCATTCATTCCATGAGAGGGGAGATTAATATCCACTGTAACTAACTTTGTGTCAGCTGCCTTCATTATGTTACTTAATCCTTTCTATGACCCTTTGAGGTTGGATAATTATTCCTGCTTTACAGATAGCAGACATTTATCTTTCATATCCTCTTTTTTAAAGATTTATTTAAAAGGCAGAGTTTCAGAAAGGCAGAGGCAGAGACAGGGAGATATTCCATCCACTGGTGCACTCCCCAAATGACCACAATGGCTGGAGTTGGGCCGATCCAAAGCCAGGAGCAAGAAGCTTCTTCCAGGTCTCCCAAGCAGGTGCAGGCGTCCAAGTACCTGGGCCATCCTCCATTGCTTTCCTAGGTCACAGTAGGGAGCTGGGTCAGATGTAGAGCAGCTGAATCTTGGACTGGCATCCATGTGGGATGCCAGCACTGCAGGTGGTGGCTTTACCCTCCATGCCACAGTGCCAGTTCCTCCTTATTAGATATTTTTTATGTGGAGCAGTTAAACTGTTTATAGCCACAGACTCAGAGGTACAAAGTAAACGTTAACTCTCAATTCTGCATAGTGGTAAAAACACTTTGCCAACCTAAGGACTTGGTCATTGCCACTTCAGAGCTCAGACTCTGCAGTCTCCTGCATCCCACACTTCCTCTCATCTCCCTGAGTGGTATATGGGGACAGGGAACTATCCTGGTCTTCGTGATGTCATGAGGTGAGGTGGTACCATGGTTGTCTTCCGACTTTGTTTGCCTATTCTAATGGAGGCCTTGCCCTAGAAGGTTCTGGAAGTCAGCTCTTGGGTTCGCATCTGCCAACAGCATCATTTCAGAACATCATGGCCTTCAGTTATCAGAGGGCCATGGTCTGTATCAGTCATACATCAAACTGCAGCTTTCTTTTGGCCTGCCATTAATTTCTATGCCTTCTGTGGAGAATTAAGGCTGCCAGAAGCTTTGCCTTATGGTTTTAGGTCTGTAGGAGACTTGGGAAGAATGTTACCAAGCCAACTTTCTTTTCCTACCTGTTCTATACCTACTGCTCAACTTTTGATGGTGTATGGGTGCAAGGCTTCTCACAAAGGTTTGTAGTCGAGGCTAACCCTTGGGAATAAAGGCCATATCCCTTCTTTTTAGAATTTGCAACTTGGGGTTAGAATACAGTGGAGCAGTATGACAGAAGCTTGGTGTTCCATATTTTCATCTAATTCTTTTGCTTTTCTTTTTTTGATTTTTGCCAAGTTCTCTCTTCCTTTTTAGCGCATTAAAGCTTTTTCATCACTTTGGTGTTAAAGAAGCTATTATTATGATATTGCACATTATTCTCTTCAAGTTTTGGATTTTCCTGGCTTTGTCTTCAAGTTTTCAGAATTCTCCCAATTCCACCAGAAACTTCCCACAGAAAAACCTTACCTCTTGCAAACTATTAGGAATTTCAAATGCCTGACTGTTGCAATAAAAAAAAAAATTATTTCCAGACTGTTTTGGAATTGAAATGCAAAAAAGACACTTTTCTTACTGGATTGCTTTATGTTTTCTCTTTTAGAACAATATACTGAAGCTTCATGGCCTACATATTTGTATTAAGCAATTTTGATATTGCAAAAATATATACAGAGGAGTCAGCTTTATGGAACAGTGGGTAAAATCACCATCTGGGATGCCAGCATCCCATGTGGGTGCCGGTTCATGTCCCAGCTTCTCCATTTCTGATCCAGCTTCCTGATAAGCCTGGGAAAAGCAGAATATGGCCCAACTGCTTGGGCCCCTACCACCCACATGGGAGATCTGTATGAAGCTTCTGGCTTTGGCCTGACCTGGTGCTGGCTGTTGTGGTTATCTGGGGAATGAATTTCTCCATTTCTCCATTTCTCTCTAACTATTTCAAAAACAAATAGATGCATTTTACTTTATTTTTTATTTTTCCCAAAGAAACCTTTTATTTAATGAGTACAAATTTCATAAGTACAACTTTGGAATATAGTGATTCTTTCCACCATATCCATCCCACCTCCTCCTCCCTCTCCCACTCACAGTCTCATTATCCATTAAGATTCATTTTCAATTAACTTAGCATAAAGTTGGTCTTCTGTGTATAAAGATTAGCAATTTGCACACACACACATACACACACATGCACAAACCTGGAAACAAGTTTTATGGTTAATTCTCATAGTACAACTCATTGAGGACAGAGGTCCTGCATGGGGAATAAGTGCACAGTGACTTCTGATGTTAATTTAACAATTAACATTCTTACATATGGCATCTGATTTCCCAAGGGTCTTGACATGAGCTGCCAAGGCTGTGGAAACCTTTTGAATCCACAGTCTGTCAGTGTTTAGACAAGGGCATAAGTGGAAGTTCTCTTTTCCCTTCAGAGAAGTACATCCTTCTTTTATGGCCCCTTCTTTCAACTTGTGCTCAGAGATCCTTAGTGTAGGATTTTTTTTTTTTTGCTACAGTGTCTAGGTTTTCCATGCCAAGAATCCTCTCATGGGCTTTTCAGTCAGACCAGAATGCCTTAGGGGCTGATTCTGAGGACAGAGTGCTATTTAGAGCAATTGTCATTCTGTGAGTCTGCTGTGTGGACTGCTTCCCATGTTGGAACATTCTTTCCTTTTTAATTCTATCTATTGTTATTACCAGACATCTGATCTTATTTATATAATCCCTTTAACACTTAATCCTATCTATATGATCAATTTAACACTTAATATGATCACTTTAACAATTAAGATGGCATTTTTACCACCCAGCCTAATGGGATTTGGGGTCCCATAGCAAGTTTTTAAACTGCACCCTTAGAAGTGTAGGAATGTATGTGAAGCCCAGTTTTACAGTTATAGAATTCCTCCTCCCTCTTGTTCCAATTTTATTTTTTACTGGCATCTATTTTTCAATCAACTTTATACACATGATTTACTTTAAGTAAAGAGTTCAACCAATAGTATTAAGAAAAAATTGTTCCTTGACAGTCAAGACAAGGACTATTCACATCAATGCTTCTCAGTGTCAATTTCACTTTTTCACTTCTATGGATTTCCTTTAAGTGTTCTATTAGTTATCTCAGATCAGGGAGAACATATGATATTTTTCCCTTTTGGACTGGCTTATTTCAGTAACTATGATGTTTTCTAGATTCATTCATTTTGTTGCAAATGAACAGATTTCATTTTTTACCACTGTATAGTATCCATAGAGTACATATCCCATAATTTGTTCATCCAGTCATCAGTTGAAAGGCATTTAGGTTGATTCCATGTCTTAGCTATTGTGAATTGAGCTGCAATAAATATGGAGGTACAGATAACTCATTTACTGAATTCATTTCCCTTGGGTAAATTCCCAGGAGTGGGGATGGCTGGGTCATATGGTAGGTCTATGTTCAGATTTCTGAGATATCTCCATACTGTCTTCCACAGTAGCTTTACCAGTTTACATTCCCACCAACAGTGGATGAGGGTACCTTCCCCCCGCCCCCCACATTCTCGCCAGAATTTGTTGTGTGTTGATTTCTGAATTAAAGCCATTCTATCTGGGGTGAGGTGAAATCTCATTGTGGTTCTGATTTGCATTTCCCTGATGGCTAGTGATCCTGAACATTTTATCATGTGTCTTGGCTATTTGGATTTCCTCTTTTGAAATATCTATATTTAAGTCCTTTGCTCATTTCTTAACTGGGTTGTTTGTTTTGTTGCTGTGGAGTTTCTTGATCTCTTTGTAGATTCTGGTTATTAATCCTTTATAAGTTTCATGGTTTACAAATAATTTCTCCCATTCTGTCAGTTACCTCTTCACTTTCCTGAGTGTTTCTTTTGTAGTACAGAAGCTGTTCAATTTGATGTAATCCCATTTGTTAATTGTGTTTTGATTGCCTGTGCCTCTGGGGTTTTTTCCAAGAACTCTTTTCCTATGTCAAACTCTTGCAGGGTTTCCCCAATGCTCTAATAATTTGATGGCATCAGGTCATAGAATTAGGTCTTTAATCCATTTTGAATGGATTTTTGTGTAACATGTAAGGTAGGAGTCGTGCTTCATACTTCATTGTATGAATATTCCCCAATATTTATCCATTTCATTGTTGGTAGGTATTTAAGTTATTTCTATTATTAGGCTTTTATAAAAATACTTCTAAAATCACTATCAATTTTATTTGGCATACACTGTATGCCTTTTTGTTGTATAAGTTCTTCAGAATGAAAATCTTCTTTCAATTAAAATGCTAATCTAGATGCATTATTATTTTAACAGCTTCCCGTCTTTGACTTTTTGCCTTTTTCTAAGGCCTACTCTACAACATAAATGGAATATTCATTCTAAAAAGTCAAATCAGAGACTATCACTTATATTTAAAATTTTATTTAATAAATAGATTTCCAAAGTACAACTTTTGGATTAGAGTGGCTTTCCCCCCCCATAACCTCCCTCCCACCCACAACCATCCCATCTCTCACTCTCTCCCCTATCCCATTCTTCATCAAGATTCATTTTCAATTATCTTTATATCAGAAGATCACTAAGATTTCAACAGTTTGCACCCACACAGACACACCAAGTACAAAGTACTGTTTGAGTACTAGTTATACCATTAATTCACATAGTACTACACATTAAGGACAGAGATCCTACATGGGGAGTAGGTACACAGTGACTCCTGTTGATTTAACAATTGGCACTCTTATTTATGATGTCAGTAATCACCTGAGGCTCTTGTCATGAGCTGCCAAGGCTATGGAAGCCTCTTTTGAGTTCACAAACTCTGATTACGGTCTTGTCTAAATAAGATCAAAGTGGAAATTCTCTCCTCCCTTCAGAGAAAGGTACCACCTTCTCTGATGGCCTGTTCTTTCCGCTGGGATCTCACGCACAGAGATCTTTCATTTAGGTCCTTTTTTCCCCTCCGCAGTGTCTCGGCTTTCCATGCCTGAAGTACTCACATGGGCTTTTTAGCCAGATCTGAATGCCTCAAGGGCTGATTCTGAAGCCAGAGTGCTTTTTAGGGCATCTGCCATTCTATGAGTCTGCCTTGTATCCTGCTTCCCATGTTGGATCGTTCTCTCGTTTTTAATTCTATAAGTATTAGCAGACACTAGTCCTGTTTATGTGATCCCTTTGACACATAATCCTATCATTATGATCAATTGTGAACTGAAACTGATCACTTTAACTAGTAAGATGACATTAGTACTTGCCACCTTGATGGGATTGATTTGGAATCCCCTGGCATGTTTCTAGCTCTACCAATTGGGGTAAATCTGAATATCATTAAATTTTTAAAGCACTTTATATGTCCTCTTGCTCTGGAAATTATTCACAACCTCTTTCCATGGCCCACAGGGCCTTCTACAATTTGGCTCCTGCTAACTGCACCTTTTACTCAGGGATGGTAAAATCACCTACACCTTTCCTAAATAGCTCTTCCAAGCTATTTCTTTCACTATAAACCTACTCTTCTGTCACTCTTTGCCCATCTCATTCCTTACTTCTCACTATGGTTTTTCCTGGCTGATTCCTCCTTAGTCCTCAAATCACAGTTTGCTATTTTTGAAATAACACAGAAGATGTCATAGTCTCATTCAAAAGAGGCAGGAAATCCTAATAATCAAGTAAAACCTGCAAGAGTCTGAGCCTATCAACAAAGTTACCCAGGTCCATTCTTCCCCAATTAGGACGTACACTAGGACGTACAGGGTCTACCTCATGCCTGAGTGATATCATTTGCACAAAGGGAGCCATTCAGTTGTGGGGCATCTCCTTTACATTCCTGTTAGGTGACATTTTCCAGCGAGTTATTTCCTATAGGTTCATAATTCTATCTTTAGTTATTATAAATAATCTAAATAGATGATAGCTACATCATAGGAATGATTCTTTTTCTAGAAATATCATGAACTTCTTCATTAGTCTGTTTGACAAAGGGGTTGACTACGGCAACCCCTCCTTCCCCAGGAGGAAGAAAACAGGTTGTAGACCTGCTGCTAATCTTTTCATTCCCAACTTCCAACTGCATGCACCGCTGACCTTCATCTGTCTTATTTCCTTACCAATGTCTCTATAGTTTCCTCATGTAAGCGATTTCTGGTGTTTCACAATTTTTTTTTTTTTGATTTTCTGTGGCCCATGGTGCCCCCTCACAATACTATGAACTCTTTTAAAATGATGATTATATACATTTTATTTACTATTACCTGCCTGATAACTGTCTCTGTGCCTGGAAATTGTAAGGGCTCAACAACATTTGTAAATTATTGCCTTGTTTAAATATATCTGTTCCTTTAATCTACAGCTATTTGTTTCCTCAATATGTAAACTGACTTTATTTTTTAAACTTCTTTTATAAAACTTATAGTTAGCTTTGATTGATGATTTTAGCATGGCAAGAAGAAGATTCATAGATTTCTTGTACAAATCTTGTCATCATAATTAGGTTATGCTTTCTTATCAAATATAAGGCATAACATATGTCTTTGACCTTTCTGGAGTTGTATTATTTATTCCCAGGCACATTTCCACTGAGTTACTTTCTTAGTTTCATTATCCTGTACATTTTGTGTCCTCACGTGTCTATTTGTGATTTACATTTTATTTTTGTCTCTTTAAAATCCATTATCTTTCCTTAGTTTTTTGTGATCTCATAGGGAAAATATTACATTTTTATTGATTTTTTTCATCTGAGAACCAGAAAAATAGCTATGCAGGCAGGCAGGCAGGCATACAAACTGACCAACTGCCATCCCTGGTGCACCCTCCAAATGCTTGCAATAGCTGGGACTGGACTAGACCAAAGCTAAGAGGGTGGAACTCAATCTGTGTCTCCACACAAGTGACAGGGATCCATGTACTTGAGCTATCATCTGCTGCCTCCCGTGGTGTGCATCATCAGGAAGTTGGAATTGGAAGCAAAACTGGAGCACAAATCCAGTCACCCCAGTATGGGATATGAGCATTTTAACTGGCCTATAAACCAGTAGGCCAAATTCCAATATCCCAAGAAAAGAATTTCCAAAATTTCCCTTGTCCTAGAGTTCAATATGAAATAGTAAACTTCTTGTTACTATAGTAATGAGTGATTTAGAGCTAACTTTCTTCCACAAATACTGACCTTAACCAGGAGATTGACTAATAAGATTATTATAAGACTTCTGATGCTGATAAAACTATAGGCTCTGCCAGTTTCTAAATTATACATTTCTCATTTAAAAGTGATATATTCACCCATTTATCTGGATTCAAACTATACTTCACTCAAATGATGACACCAAGTTTATAAAATAGCTGATTTTTTTTTGAAAGTAAAGCACCACTCACAAATAGAATGTGTTAGTGGCTGCCACCATTGAGTTCTTCTGAATTGGACAGGCCTATACTTTCCTGTGCCATGGAATGTTTCAGTTATACTAATCTAATCTATTTCTTTAATTATTGCTAAATATTTAGATAGCACTTGTTCATTTGTTCTTCATTGTATATGAAAATATTTTTGTAATTAGTTCTCCTATTCTTACTCCATTATCTAGTCTTATTAGTAACAGTTAAAGTAGAACTACTTAGTAAAGTAGAACTACTTAATATAAATTATAAATTTAATTATAACTATAAATGCAAATATGGATACTGGAATTGTAATAATCAAGAACAAGGTGGCCATTGAGATGTGTTAAGAAATTCATAAGTTTTAAGATTTTTTTTATTTCTCATCTCACTCTCTCAAGTTTAAGATAATATTTAAAACAGACTCACAGAAGTTAAAAATTTGATAGAGAACTCCCAGACCCTTGAGTCTATGTTTTTGGTTTCCCAGGAGGCAAAAATGGGGAAATAGAAACTTCCCCCTTTAATTCTTAGACCAGCAAAGTTTGGCTCTTTAAATGACAGCATCCACATCAGAGAACTTGTTAGGAATGTAGTGCTTGGGTCCCACCTTACATCTACTGAATAAGCAACTTTGAAGGTAGGGTCCAACAGGCTGTGTCTTAGCCTTCCAAGTGGTTGTGGTGCACAATAAAGTTTAAGAGCTCCTAGACTACACAGAGATGCTATTTGTCCCTGCATAGAAAAAGAAAGTAGGCCATATTGTTGTATGTATTCTAGGATGTGAATCAGACTTGGCGCACCTGGCATGAACCATTAAAGACTAGTTTTCAATCTCAGCCACATAATGAAGCAAGATTCTTATACATATAAAACACTGTAAGGGTGGAAGATGGATGTACTAGACACTAGCACCTATGAAGATCAAACTGAGTCCTGAGAGAGCAGGGGGTCAGAGGCGGTATCTGTCAGTGATGTGAAGTCTGAAAATTAGGAGTCAGTAATCCATGTTTGTCTATCAACAAACCAAACCTAAATTCTAAACCACAGGGGACAATACTTTGTTGACTTTATTTGGCTGTGAAAGAGTTATTTGGATCAGATAAGAGCTATTATTGTGAAAGGGCATATCTATTTTTCTTAAAACTATGGTGCATTGACAACTATGGTTTAGAGAGATAGGTTGAGGGCTATTGTATGAAATTATATTTGAGGATGTGTCAGAATCCAAAGATGATCTGTGCCCATCTGGCTGAGACCTTATCATTCAGGGAGAGCTTCACTTACTCAGGAAGAGTCTGGTTACCCTGTAAGGATATAACTTATTCCCCCGTGTTCTCCCTAGTGCCTGGAATTCTCCTGTGATAGAACTATCAGACAGTCATACAAGGGCCTTGTTACCTACTTTCTTCTCCAGTATACTATAAAGTTCATGAAGTTATGTGTTAGGAATTTCCAAAACCTACCCATCTTTGGAAATTCTCCAAAAAAGCCTCATTACAAAAGCAGCAAAACGAGGAGCTGGCTTTTTGAAAAAATAAACAAAATTGACACCTCATTGGCCCAACTAACTAAAAAAAGAAAAGACCCAAATCAATAAAATCAGAGATGAAAAAGGAAACGTATCAACAGACACCACAGGAAAAAAAAGAATCATCAGAAATTACTACAAGGACTTGTATGCCAGCAAACAGGGAAACCTATCAGAAATGGATAGATTCCTGGACACATGCAACCTACCTAAATTGAACCAGGAAGACATAGAAAACCTAAACAGACCCATAACTGAGACAGAAATTGAAACAGTAATAAAGGCCCTCTCAACAAAGAAAAGCCTAGGACCAGATGGATTCACTGCTGAATTCTACCAGACATTTAAAGAACAACTAACTCCAATTCTTCTGAAACTATTCAGAACAATCGAAAAAGAGGGAATCCTCCCAAATTCTTTCTATGAAGCCAGCATCACCTTAATTCCTAAGCCAGAGAAAGATGCAGCACTGAAAGAGAATTACAGACCAATATCCCTGATGAACATAGATGCAAAAATCCTCAATAAAATTCTGGCCAATAGAATGCAACAACACATCAGAAAGATCATCCACCCAGACTAAGTGGGATTTATCCCTGGTATGCAGGGATGATTCAATGTTCACAAAACAACCAATGTGATACACCACATTAACAGACTGCAGAAGAAAAACCATATGATTATCTCAATAGATGCAGAGAAAGCATTTGATAAAATGCAACACCCTTTCATGATGAAAACTCTAAGCAAACTGGGTATGGAAGGAACATTCCTCAATACAATCAAAGCAATTTATGAAGAGCCCACGCCAGCATCCTATTAAGTGGGGAAAAGTTGGAAGCATTTCAAAAGACTCTTCAAACACACACATCACACACATCACACATCACACACACAGAGAGAGAGAGAGAGAGAGAGAGAGAGAAATTAGATTTATTACAACTATGCAGTAAGGTTATATAACTAGATCATAAGGGAAAAAGACTCAGTATCTGAAGGAATCCATATGCAGTCTTATGCTTTATCTATCTCATCATAAGTCATACAGAATCCACACTTCTGACACTCATTGCTTTGCAACTCATCACTAGGATGTATTCTCAAAAGTTGACCACACTGTGAGCCCCTGACTTTAAATATATGGCTAATTCCTCTCTGTAACAGTAGCTGACCACTGTGGGGAGCAACTGGGAGCAACTCGGACTAGACTAAGTTACTGGAATTAAGACTTATTCTATGCATCTGCTTTCCCACAATATGGCGCTGAGAAGGGAAACAGCTTCTACACAGCTGCCTCCAGTTCAACCAATAAACTGTGGGACCTGCTCCTGATTGGAGGAGAGCAGTGTACTCGGCGTGTGGGTAGCAGAGTTGGGATTGGTGGAAGAGGACTATAAAGGAGGAGAGAGACGGCATGCACCAGGAACATCTAGAACACCTGTGCAGCCCCCAAGAGAGCCGGCCGGTGGTGTGCCGCTCCCCCGCGGAAGTGGAGAATGTGGCAGGGGGAACCGCCCTTCCACGAAGGTGGAAGGGACGGTAGCCAACCCGGGAAGAACCAGCAGCAAACCCGGGAAGGGCCGAGCAGACGAAAGAACAGCGCAGGGTCCTGTGTCGTTCCTCCACGAAGAGGGGGAGCGACATAATGGTGCCGTGACTCGGATATGAAGCCTAGGCAGGGTTTAGTGTCGTTCCTCCACGAAGAGGGGGAGCGACATAATGGTGCCGTGACTCGGATATGAAGCCTAGGCAGGGTTTAGTGTCGTTCCTCCACGAAGACGGGGAGCGACAGACCACAATATGAATTAGGTGACCAAGAAGTCTGTCTAGAGAACAGGACTTTAAATTATAATACCATTTTATGGCTAGATCTATTCTACCATGAGCATGGTAAATGGAAAGAGGTCCCTTATATACAGGCCTGTATGAAGCTTCGAGAAAATGTTAACTCTAAATACTGCAAGGTCAATTCAGTTATTCTAGCCTTACCTAATCTATCTACCAAGAGCCCACTATGAGGCAAAGCCAAAAGAATTGGCATCACAGAGTAGTGCCCTTATAGACAGCCAGAAGTCCCTATGCTCTCCATTTTCTGAGAAGATACTGGGGTCTCTCTTGCTTGGAGAGAGATCCATCAGCCCCAAGTGTAAAGTCATTGGAATAATCCCCTATAGGAGACAGTGGGAGCAAACAACCCCATCAGGATATAAGTTCCCTTTATAATGCAGGATTTAAATAAGATAAAAGGGAGATGGGAAGCCTCACTGAGGACGCTAGTATGTGGATAGATACGTGGTACAAAGTGATTGATATGCTTAATCTTACCTAGGAAGGCATAGTTCTCCTCAAAGGCACTGCCTACACTTACAGGGAAAAAGGGTGTGAAAATATACCCATGACTATAGATTTCTAGTGCAGGCCACTCCTGATATTAGAAGGAAGCTTTAAAAATTAGGGATGGGACTGAGCACACCCTAGGCTGACATACTTACGGCTGCTTCCACAACCTGTTTTTCAGTGACCAGGAGGAAGAGCCACAAGCTAGGCAGAGATAATAGGCTTCTAGCCCATTAATGGCTGCTTTACATGGTGATCTGCTGTCAAGGAAACCAAACAAAGCCATTCTGCCTCAAATGGCACCTATTTTTGGTGAAGAAAGCAAGGGCAATGGGCAAACAGCTGTCATGAAAGAAGCCAGCCTCAGAGACCTCTGTCTGCTCTGTAAGCCAGGTCACTGGATACAGAACCGCTCTAAGGATCAAAAGGACTCCCATGTCAGAACTGGAGACCCTGTTGGCCCTATGCCATGAGTCCTTCACCCTGCCTGGCTCCCAACTGGATCATCTCTATTGATGAGACAGAGTCTAAGGGTGACTGCTGATGTAGCAAATAGGACCATGAATATTCATTTAGATACAGTGGCTGCCTGCTCTGCTAAGCTCTTATTCAGGTCAGTTTTTCTCCCAGTCCAGTCATATAATGGCAGTCAGCAGGGTGCATTCCTCAAGGAGATTCATTCCTCCTTGTATTGTCTCTTCTAGCTCTCCATGTGCAGAGAGATCTTCAGTCTCACCCACAGGTCGGGGCCTCACACACACCTATCCAAATCTTAAAATCATGCCTGGTTATTAAGCCTAAAGCCCCCTTCTGTCAGTTCCCATTTTTCTTTAAATGAGGTACAAGGCAGGGTATAAATCAATAGCAACAGTCTAGCCACCAGGATTTATAGACAGTGCTGCACCTATTTAGGCAGGCCCTCATGGAGAATTTAAATGACCCCTCTCTTGAGGTGGATGTGAAGATAATCTAGTACATAGATGACTTACTCATCTGTTCCCCCCACCCAAGATTTGGCACTTAATAACACCTTTAATTTCCTAACAGAATGAAGCTACTGGTATTCAAGAATAAGGTACAGCTCGTCTACCAAGAAGTTAATTATTCTGGCTTGTCTTCAAACCTGGGGAACAAAGACTGGCCCTAGAACGGTTATAGGCCTTGTGTCAAATTCCTACTCTTAAATCTTAAGGCAGTTCAGGCATTTTTCTAACAAGTTATGGATTCCTAGGTAGGCAAAATTAGCAAGAGAAAGCCAGAACAGGGCACTCCCATTTGGAAAACAAAACACAGCTTTTATTGTGAACCACCGCTTAGGATTCTATGCTAGGGTTGCTAAACCCAGTCATTTGAAACAGGCGGCCCACAGACATACTAACTGTTGCCCAAGGGGTGTGTGTGTGCCATGAAGAATGTTATTTTGGGGTCAGACTGGTCAAGTATTGTCGCTCCTCCGCGGGCTCGCTGGAGAACGACACCGGACCGGACGCTGTTGTTTAAGCGAAGGACTGCGTTGTGCGCTCAAGTTTGCTCCTGTGCTAACCGCATTCTAACCACATTCCACTTGGTGTGTGTCCACATTCTTGTTATTCTCTCAGCGAGTGGTACCTCTCGGTGCATAAGCGAACCCCCCCCCCCCCCCCCCCCGCCACCGCTTCTATCTGGCCTTTATAATCCTCCTCCCACCAATCCGTGCTCTGCTGCCCACATGCTGAGCACACTGTTCTCCTCCAATCAGAGGCTGGATCAGGAATCAGCTAATTGACGAAGCAGCTATGTAAGATTTGTTTACTCCCTCTCAGCGCCATATGGTGGGAGATCAGGCGCATAGAGTCAGTCTCAATAGTCTCAGTAGTCTAGTCTAGTCTCGATAGTTTCAGTACTTATTTCGCCATGTTGCGGGAGACGGGCCCTGCTCCCCACAGGGCCCTGCTCCCCACAAAGTACAAAACCATATTTGCCATTTCTTGACTGAGATCAGACAACTCCAGAATCAGGCCAAACAGTATTGGAATTTCTCACCCAGCACTGGTTATGGACATCTCAGTTGTTGTCTCTCCTTTGCCCTATAGCTCCCGTGTTCTTACTGCTTCTCTTTGGAACCCATATCTTTAATGCACTTATTTCATCTAACAGTATACAGATCTTCCAACTCCAAATGGTCATGAGGCAGGACTTTCAGCCTAACCCACTGGATGATGTAATCAGCCCTCTAGACTGCACAAGACAGTCATATCCTAGGCTACCTCTGAATACCATATGTCAGACAGCAAGAGGAGAATACTGATAACCAGCTTTATGTCAGTACCAACTTGAAGAAAATACAGAAGATGGACCTTCACCCATGCTACCCTCAAAGGATTATTTGTTAATTCTCAGTGAGGAATGTTAGGTAGCTAGGTAGACATTAGCATATGTGTTTAAGAGAGGTTGAACAAAATGGAAATATTTTAAGATAATGTGGAAGTTTTATGTGATAGAACAAGGGATGGAGCTTTGGGGTCAGAGTAGCACTTGATGGGGGAGAGTGGGTGGGAGGGCAGGTATGATGGGAAGAATTACTATGTTCCTAATGTTGTATTTATAAGATACATACAAATAAAAAGATAGTGGCAATATATGTCAGATTGTCCATGCTTTCCCTGACGAAGTTACACACAGCTCAGCTGAGGAAGCAAACTCAGCTCCTTTAGATAATATGACTTTGAAGAAGTAGTTTGGGGGTGGGGGGGGAAGCATGGGGTTTGCATCTTAATGAACTAGGGTCTAAATTCAAATAAGGAACTTCTTCACCAAGATGCAAAATTACTACCATCTGAAGTCCAGCTAAAATATATATGGCTAAACTAAGGAAAAATGTTCACATAGCTGTATCTTCAATGATGGCTAGATGACAATGTGAAATGTTCAAAATGCAGATAAAACTTAAATATGAAAATTAACATTGTGTTACTGTTATTTATCATTATCTTCATGGGAATATCCTACTGATTGCATGTTTATTGCCCCAGAAGGAACAAGAAATCATGTAACAAAATGTCATTATTTATATATATGTATATATATATAAAGAACAGCATGTACATATCAAAAATCTTATTCTTGTCTGATAAGCTTCTTGGGTAGTTCTTTTGTGTGAATGAATAGGAGAAGAAATGTAGAATCAAGCCAGACCAGCAATTCCATGTCTGAAGTATTTCTTTTGTTGTTAAGTGGATCCCAATCCTCTCCTAGTGGCAGCTTTGGGAACCTTTCCAGCAACATCAAGGAACATCAAGGAAACTATTAGAATCTTAAGCCCTTGAAGGAATTTCAGGAATTCCATACCCAGGAAGTCTTCCACCCAGCCATATCCCAGAAAGTGTGAGGAGAGGAGGAACAGTGACCCATAGCCATATCTATAAAAACCCCAGTCTAAATGTGTACTGGGCTCTCAATTCTTCCAAGATGCCTGGCTGTCAGGTATACTCTCTCCATTAAACTTGGCTAGCATGCTTACTGCCAAAAGCATTAAAATATGACAAAATATTAACCAAATTAATATGAGACAGGTAACATAGAAGAATACATAATGGAACATAAACACAAATGTAAAATGTGCATAGAAATGGAGAATAAATGTTAACTTTATTTAATTTTTGGATTTTGATTTCTCTATTTTTCCTATCTTTATAATAACCTAAATTTGCTATCATTCAAAATAGCTTTTTATACTATGTAATTTAGGTAAATCTCATGGTAGCCATAAAGTAAAAGCCTATAATAGATTTACTAAAAATAAGGAATACAACCATAAAACTAGAGGAAAGTAATTTAATTACAATGAAAGATTATGAGAGCAAGGAAGAAAGAAAATATCTTCAATAAAACTAGAAAAAGTGCATCAAAATGATAGTGGCAAGACCTTATCAATAATTACCTTAAATGTAAATGAATTAAATTCTCCAATAAAAATACATAAAGTGATTGGAAAAAAAACCAGATTCAAAGTACTGACAAATTCTCTTTACTGCTAAAACTAAAAATGAAATGAGGGAACAAAATACTCTATACAGTGGAATCAAAATTGATAAAGTAGCCATACTTCTATCAGATAAAATAGACTTTAAATCAGATGCAGTAAGGAGATAAGGAAAGTTGTTTGTGATAAAGGGTTAAATCCAGCAAGAGCAAGCCGTAAATATATATGTACCCATATAAGAGCATTTAAATACATAAAGCAAATATTAATAGAATTAAAGGGATAGTAACAGTAGAGGACCTTAATACTCCACTTTCAGAAATGGGAAGGTCACTCATACAGAAACTTAGCAAAGGAATTATAGTTATATTCAATTGATTTAGGGTACAATTTAACATAGATGCATATAATATTCCACCTAATAGCTATAGAGTGCTACAGAGTACAGATTCTTCAACAGCACATAGACCATTCTCAAGGGTAGACTACATTATAAGTAACAAAACAATTCAATAAATTTACAGAATCAATGATTTTTTACTATAAAGCATTAAAACTAGAAATCAATAACACTAAAAGATTTGAAAATTAAATCCACAGAAACCTAACAAGTTACACCCGAACAAACAGTGGATATAGAAAAAAAAACTTAGGAAAAATGTAATTTCTTGAAACAAATGAAAATAAGATATGCCAAAAATCTATGGGATACAGCAAAAGGGACGTTTATAGCAATCAATGGCTACATCAAGAAAGATCTTAAATAAACAATGTATTGCTATACCTTGAGGTACTAGAAATATAAGAACAAATGAAATCCAAATTTGTAGAAGCAAAGCAATAATAAAACTCAGGAGAAATAAAATATAGATAAGAAAATAAAACAAATGGCTGGTTCTCTGAAAACATAGGCAAAACTTATAAATCTTTAGACAAGCAAAGAGTAAAAACTCAAGTGAAATCAAAATTAAAAAGGAGATATTATGACCATCACTACAGAAATACAATGAATTATTAGAAGTTATGAGCAATTATATGCCAAAAATTTGATAACCTAAATGAAATGGACAAATTTTTGGACACACATCGATATGAATCATGTGTAATACATAAACCAATAACAAGTAATAAGATTGATTCAGTTATACAATGTCTCCCATCTAAGCAAAGTCCAGGGGGAGATGGTTTTGCTGCTGAATTCTATTAAACACATTTAAAGAATTTAAAATTTTTGTTATGTAAAAAAAAAAAAGGAAAGAATCCTTCAAAACTTATTCCATGAGGCCAGAATTACCCAGACAGCAAAACCAAACAAGGACTCAACAAGAACAGAAAACTGCAGGTAACTATCCTTGATGAACATTGATATAAAATCCTCAACAAAATACTAGCAAACTGAATCCAGTAGCACATTAAGATTATTCACCATGACCAAGCATTATTCATCCCTGGGATGATTCAACATATGCAAATCAATAAACATGGTGTACTACATCAACAGAATTTAGGAAAAAAATCATAATTATCTGAATGTATTCAACATCTGTTATAAAAACTCAAAACAAATTAGTTACAGAAGGAATGTATTTCAACATTATAAAGGCCACAAATAAGCCAATAGCTGGCATACACAAGAAAAAGCTGTAGACTTTAAGATCTGGAAAAGGACAAGATGCTCACTTTCACCACTTTTATTCAGCATAGTACTAGAAGTCCTAGCCAGAACAATTAGGAACGAGAAAGAAATAAGGAGCTACTAAATCAGAAAGGAGACAAACTCTTAGGGTTTACAGGTGACTCAATCTTGTATAGAGAGAATCCCAAAGATTCCACCAAAAACTAGTAGAATAAATGAATTCTGTAAAGTTTCAGGATTCAATATCAACATATACAATGCAGTAGAGTTGTTATATATCAATAACTTATTATCTGGAAAAAATACAGTAGGGAAACAATCCCTTCTCTAATAGCTTAAAAACACCTAGGGGTAAGTTTAGCTAATAAGATGAAAGATTTCTACAATGGTAACCATAAACCTTAGATGAAAGAAACTGAAGAAGCCAAAGAAGTGGAAAGAGATCCCATCTTCATGGATTAATTAATATCATTCAATGTCCATATTATTCAAAGACACTTATAGATTCAATGGAATCCCAATCAAAATACTAACATTTTCACAGAACTAGAAAAAAATACTACTAAAATGTGTATGGAACCACAAAAAACCCTCAACATCCAAAACAATCTTGAGAAAAAAGAACAAAGCTAGAGGCAGTACTCTTCCCAACTGTAAAATATATTACAAAGCTACAATAATTAAGGCATTGTAAGTAGCGTAAATACATCAGACAAGTGGAACAGAATAGAGATCCTGGTAGTAAAGCCATGCATCTATAGTCAATTGATCTTTAAGAAAAGTGCTAAGAACATTTTGGAAAAGACAGTTTCAGCACTTAAGAAGAATTGTGCATTGATTACAGTATTCAACCAAAAGTATTAAGTAGAACAAACAAAAAAAAAATACTAAGAGGGATAACATATGAAGTTGCTCATCAACAGTCAGGGTGAGGGCTGATCAAGTCACCGTTTCTCATAGTGTTCATTTCACTTTAACAGGTTTCCTTTTTGGTGCTCAGTTAGTTGTCACCTATCAAGGAGAACAAGTGGTATTTGTCCCTTTGGGATTGGCTTATTTCACTCAACATAATGTTTTCCAAATTCCTAACAGGGATCATTTTTCAGTTAAAATTTAAACACCTAAGAATAATTGTGTGTTAATTACAGAGTTCAACCAATGGTACTAGAACAAAAAAAATACTAAAATGGAAAAGCATTACATTGTACATCAACCATCAGGACAAGAGCTGATCAAGTCACTGTTTCTCATAGTGTCCATTTCATTTCAACAAGTTTCCCCTTTGGTGCTCAGTTGTCGCTGATCAGGGAGAACATATGATATTTGTCCCTTTGGGACTGGCTTAATTCACTCAGCATGATCTGTTCCAAATTCCTCCATCTTGTTGCAAATGACTGGGTTTCTTTTTTTTTTTTTTTTTTTTTGGACAGGTAGAGTGGACAGTGAGGGAGAGAGAAAGGTCTTCCTTTGCCGTTGGTTCACACTCCAATGGCTGCCGCAGCTGGTGCGCAGCGCCTATCAGAAGGCAGGAGCCAGGTGCTTCTCCTGGTCTCCCATGGGGTGCAGGGCCCAAGCACTTGGGCCATCCTCCACTGCACTCCCTGGCCACAGCAGAGAGCTGGCCTGGAAGAGGAGCAACCGGGACAGAATCCGGCGCCCCGACCGGGACTAGAACCCGGTGTGCCGGCGCTGCTAGGCAGAGGATTAGCCTACTGAGCCGCGGGGCCAGCCAGGGTTTCGTTGTTTTTGACTGCTGTATAGTATTCGATAGAGTACATGTCCCATAATTTCTTTATCCAGTCTACTGTTGATGGGCATTTGGGTTGGTTCTAGGTCTTAGCTATTGTGAATTGAGCTGCAATAAACATTAATGTGCAGACAGCTTGTTTGTTTGACAATTTAATTTCCTTTGGGTAAATTCCAAGGAGTGGGATGGCTGGGCTGAATGGTAGGGTTATATTCAGGTTTCTGAGGAATCTCCAGACTGACTTCCATAGTGGCTTAACCAGTTTGCATTCCCACCAACGGTGGGTTAGTGTCCCTTTTTCCCCACATCCTCTCCAGCATCTATTGTTGGTAGATTTCTGAATGCGAGCCATTCTAACTGGGGTGAAGTGGAACCTCATTGTGGTTTTGATTTGCATTTCCCTGATTGCTAGTGATCTTGAACATTTTTTCATGTGTCTGTTGGCCATTTGGATTTCCTCTTTTGAAAAATGTCTATTGATGTCCTTGGCCCATCTCTTAAGTGGGTTGTTTGTTTTGTTTTTGTGGAGTTTCTTGATCTCTTTGTAGATTCTGATGATCAACCCTTTATCAGTTGCATAGTTTGCAAATATATTTTCCCATTCTGTCGGTTGTCTTTTCACTTTCCTGAGTGTTTCTTTTGCAGTACAGAAACTTCTCAATTTGATGCAATCCCAAATGTTAATTTTGGCTTTCACTGCCTGTGCTTCTGGGGTGTTTTCCAAGAAGTCATTACCGGTACCTATATCTTGCAGGGTTTTTCCAATGCTCTCTAATAATTTGATGGTGTCAGGTCGTAGATTTAGGTCTTTAATCCATGTTGAGTGGATTTTTGTGTAAGGTGAAAGGTAGGGGTCTTGCTTCATGATTCTGCACGTGGAAATCCAATTTTCCCAGCACCATTTATTGAATAGACTGTCCTTACTCCAGGGATTGGTTTTGTACCCTTGATCAAATATAAGTTGGCTGTAGATGTTTGGATTGATTTCTGGTGTTTCCATTCTGTTCCATTGGTCTATCCATCTGTTTCTGTACCAGTACCATGCTGTTTTGATTACAACTGCCCTGTAGTATGTCCTGAAATCTGGTATTGTGATGCCTCCGGCTTTGTTTTTGTTGTACAAGATTGCTTTAGCTATTTGAGGTCTCCTGTGTCTCCATATGAATTTCAGCATCATTTTTTTCAGATCTGAGAAGAAGGTCTTAGGTATCTTGATTGGTATTGCATTGAATCTATAAATTGCTTTTGGGAGAATGGACATTTTGATGATATTGATTCTTCCAATCCATGAGCATGGAAGATTTTTCCATTTCTTGGTATCCTCTTCTATTTCTTTCTTTAAGGTTTTGTAATTTTCATCGTACAGATCTTTAACGTCCTTGGTTAAGTTTATTCCAAGGTATTTGATTGTTTTTTAACTATTGTGAATGGGATTGATCTTAGAAGTTCTTCCTCACCCATGGCATTGTCTGTGTATACAAAGGCTGTTGATTTTTGTGCATTGATTTTTATACCCTGCTACTTTGCCAAACTCTTCTATGAGTTCCAATCATCTCTTAGTAGAGTTCTTTGGGTCCCCTAAATAATCATATCATCTGCAAAGAGGGATAGTTTGAGTTCTTCCTTCCCAATTTGTATCCCTTTAATTTCTTTTTCTTGCCTAATAGCTCTGGCTAGAACTTCCAGAACTATATTGAATAGTAGTGGTGAGAGTGGGCATCCCTGTCTGGTACCAGATCTCAGTGGAAATGCTTCCAACTTTTCCCCATTCAATAGGATGTTGGCTTTGGGTTTTTCATAGATTGCTTTGATTGTATTGAGGAATGTTCCTTCCATACCCAGTTTGCTTAGAGTTTTCATCATGAAAGGGTGTTGTATTTTATCAAATGCTTTCTCTGCATCTATTGAGATAATCATATGGTTTTTCTTCTGCAGTCTGTTAATGTGGTGCATCACATTGGTTGTTTTGTGAACATTGAACCATCCCTGCATACCAGGGATAAATCCCACTTAGTCTGGGTGGATGATCTTTCTGATGTGTTGTTGCATTCTATTGGCCAGAATTTTATTGAGGATTTTTGTATCTATGTTCATCAGGGATATTGGTCTGTAATTCTCTTTCAATGCTGCGTCTTTTTCCAGCTTAGGAATTAAGGTGATGCTGGCTTCATAGAAAGAATTTGGGAGGATTCCCTCTTTTTCGATTGTTCTGAATAGTTTCAGAAGAATTGGAGTCAGTTGTTCTTTAAATGTCTGGTAGAATTCAGCAGTGAATCCATCTGGTCCTTGGCTTTTCTTTGTTGGGAGGACCTTTATTACTGTTTCAATTTCTGTCTCAGTTATGGGTCTGTTTAGGTTTTCTATGTCTTCCTGGTTCAATTTAGGTAGGTTGTATGTGTCCAGGAATCTATCCATTTCTGATAGGTTTCCCTGTTTGTTGGCATACAAGTCCATGTAATAATTTCTGATGATTCTTTTTATTTCTGTGGTGTCTGTTGTTACATTTCCTTTTTCATCTCTGATTTTATTGATTTGGGTCTTTTCTCTTCTTTTTTTAGTTAGTTGGGCCAATGGGGTGTCAATTTTGTTTATTTTTTCAAAAAGCCAGCTCCTCGTTTGGCTGATTTTTTGGAATGTTTTTCTTGATTCAATCCTGTTGATTTCTTCTCTGATTTTAATTATTTCTCTTCTCCTACTAGATTTGGGTCTGGTTTGCTGTAGGTTTTCTAGATCCTTGAGGTGAATTGAAAGCTCATCTTTTGGTGCCTTTCCAATTTCTTGATGTAGGCACCTATTGATATAAACTTTCCTCTTAACACTGCTTTTGCTGCGTCCCATAAGTTTTGGTATGTTGTGCTGTTATCCTCATTTACTTCCAGAAAATTTTTGATTTCTCTTTTAATTTCTTCTATGACCCATTGTTCATTCAGGAGCATGTTGTTCAATCTCCATGTGTTTCTGTATGCTCTAGGGATTCCTGAGTTGCTAATTTCCAGCTTCATTCTGCTGTGGTCTTGGAAGCTGCATGGTATGATTCTAATTCTTTTGAATTTGCTGAGACTTGCTTTATGGCCTAGTATGTGGTCAATCCTAGAGAGGGTTCCATGTACTGCTGAGAAGAATGTAAAATCTTTAGCTGTAGGATTGAAAGTTCTGTAGACATCTGTTAGATCCATTTGGGCTATAGTGTCATTTAAATCTACTGTATACTTGTTGATCTTCTGTCCTGTTGATCTGTCTATTTCTGAGAGTGGAGTATTGAAGTCCCCCAGTACTATTGTATTGGGGTCTAAGTCTCCCTTTAAGTCCCTTAACAAATCTTTTAGATAAACTGGTGCCCTGTAGTTAGGTGCATATACATTGATAATTGTTATATCTTCTTGTTGTGTTGATCCCTTAATCATTATATAGTGTCCCTCTTTGTCTCTCTTAACAGTTTTTGTGGTAAAGTTTATGTTGTCCGATATTAAGATGGCTACGCACGCTCTTTTTTCATTTCTGTTGGCATGGTATATGTTTTTCCAGGCTTTCACTTTCAGTCTGTATGGATCTTTGTTGGAAAGACGTGTTTCTTGTAAGCAGCAAATAGATGGGTTTTGGTCCTTAACCCAATCAGCCAATCGGTGTCTTTTAACTGGACAGTTCAGGTCATTAATGTTCAATGTGACTAATGATAAGTGGTAACTTTGCCCTGCCATTTGCTAATGATAAGTTTTAATATATGCTTTGAATCCCTGTGATCTTTTGCTGTGAGGTTTCCTTCCTTTACCTTCTTTCATATTTATAACCGTGTTTCTGTGTTTTTGTGTGCAACACATCTTTAAGCATCTTTTGCAGGGCTGGACAAGTGGCGACAAATTCAATTTCTGTTTGCTATGAAAAGTCTTTATTTCACCTTCATTCACAAATGATAGCTTTGCAGGACATAATATTCTGGGCTGGCAGTTGTTCTCTCTTAGTACCTGGGCTATATCTCACCATTCCCTCCTAGCTTGTAGGGTTTCTGATGAGAAGTCAGCTGTGAGTCTGATTGGAGATCCTCTGAGAGTAATTTGATGTTTCTCTCTTGCACATTTTAGGATCTTTTCTTTATGTTTCACTGTGGAGAGTTTAATTACAATGTGTCGTGGTGAGGATCTCTTTTGGTCATGTTTATTAGGGGTTCTATGAGCTTCCTGTACTAGGATTTCTCTGTCCTTCTCCAAACCTGGGAAATTTTCTGCTAATATCTCACTAAAAAGGCCTTCTAATCCTTTCTCCCTCTCCATGCCTTCAGGAACTCCTAGAACCCGAATGTTGGGTTTTTTAATAGTATCCTGAAGATTCCTGACAATATGTTTTAGATTTCTAATTTCCTCTTCTTTTCTTTGGTCTGACTGTATCCTTTCCTGTTCTCTGTCTTCTAAGTCTGATATTCTCTCTTCTGCTTCACCCATTTTGTTTGTAAGGCTCTCTAATGTGTTTTTCATTTGATCTATTGAATTCTTCACTTCATTATGATTTCTCGTCACTAATACAGTTTCCTGTTCTACTAGTTGTTTCATTTCATTTTGATTCCTCAATATTTCATTTTCACGAGAGAGATTTTCTATCTTGTCCATTAAGGATTTCTGTAATTCAAGAATTTGTTTTTGAGAACTTCTTAATGTTCTTATCAATTTTTTGAGATCTGCTTCTTGCATTTCTTCTATCTCATCATCTTCATAATCTTGAATTGGGGTGTCTTTTTCATTTGGGGGCATCATGGTGACTTCCTTGTTTTTATTACCTTGGTTTTTGCGTTTGTTATTTGGCATATTGGAGATATTTGGTTTCTTCACTGTGGTGCTTTTTCTTGTTATACTATGACTCTAGATTAAGTGGACTGTCTGTTTTTGATGGAGCCTTAGAGGCTTGAGATGGGTGTGGCCTGACAGCTCTGTTTGGTGTGCCAAAGGTGACACTCCCAGGTTAGGGGTGGTAGATCTCTCTTTCTTTTTTTTATTCAAAAAGGGAAGTAATTCTGCACAGCTGAACGAAGTTGGAGGTAGTTAGCAGGCAAATGATATACCCACAGGAGCCAGAGATCAGAAGCTCTTTCCCAAGGACCACACAGGGAATCTGTCTTGCCCTCAGAGTGGGCTCAAATTCTCCTTCAGTCTCCCACTGGGTTGCCAAAGTTACGGAATTGTAGCATCTCTGGAGAGTACTCATGTGAATTCCGTGAGTTCTCTCCCCCACCGTCTCTTTTTTCACAGTCTCAGTTCAGTAGCACCACAAATTTACTAGGTCCTAATCTCCTGTTAATTCACCCCGCCCAGAGTCAGGTTTTTCTGCTAGGCTCAGGGCTGGTGCAGACCTGAGGTCGCTCTGCTTATGACGTATGTGCAAGATGGTGCCTGCTCTTTGTCTTGCTCGCCTTTGAGAGGTGAGCGGAGAGAGAGAAACCCGTGTCCGTGTCACTTTTTTTCTCTCTCTTCTAGTTAGCCTGGTGAATTTTTCCCCCCGGGGTCATTCCCTCTAGTCTCCTCTTTTCACTTGCCTGCTGGTGTCGGGCTATTGAGGTTCGGCTCACCTCGCATTCCAGCGCTGGTGTGTTGAGTCTGCCGCTGGTGTCCCGAACTGTGGGCTCCCATGCTCTCCACGCAGGTCCACTGTGAATCACTTGTTCTGGAAGAGTTTCTTCTGCTGTTTCTTCCCCTACTCTTCCTTGAACCTGCAGTATCTCCACTTTATTAAACTGTCTCTCCCCGGACTATCAGTGTGCTCCCTTCCTATTCCGCCATCTTGCCTCCCCCATCGAATATTTTCATTATCAAGAGATAATATTTGAGGAGGTAGTTATGTTTACTTTGGGCATTATACAATACTGACCTTATCAAGCCTTAGTTTCTACATGCTAAAATGGAAATATAGTTGCATTTTTTCCTTCATTATGTTACTGTGAGGATTATGTGATGCCTGCAAATAGCTCCATACATGCAATAATGCTATGAAAATGTCCAAGAAGTGCTCAAGCTACAGGAGTGACTCCTGAGCAACTGAACCTTCTTGTCCAGTGGTTCTTAAAGTTTAACAGTTAGCATCATGAATGTATGACCCATGCAGCACCACAAGGCTTTTTTTAAAATTTTTTATTTTTGACAGGCAGAGTGGAGAGAGAGGGAGAGAGAGAGAGAGAGAGAGAGAGAGAGAGAGAAAGGTCTTCCTTTACAGTTGGTTCACCCTCCAATGGCTGCTGCAGCTGGCACACCACGCCGATCCGAAGCCAGGAGCTTTTCCTGGTCTCCCATGCGGGTGCAGGGCCCAAGGACTTGGGCCATCCTCCACTGCACTCCCGGGCCACAGCAGAAAGTTGGACTAGAAGAGGAGCAACCGGGACAGAATCCAGCACCCCGACCGGGACTAGAACCTTGTGTGCTGGCGCAGCAGGCAGAGGATTAGCCTATTGAGCCATGGCAATGGCCAAGGCTTCTTTCAAAGAAAGGACTCTCCTCTTTAATGGCCTGTTCTCATCACCTTAACAATTTTTAAAGCAGAGCCCCATATTTTCATTTTGCAATGACCTATAGATTATAGATGGTCTTACTTGGGAAACATTTAGAAATTCCAACACTTGAACCTCACCCTTCAATTAAATCAGAGTCTGAAACTGAGATAAGAGATTCTTAATTTCAAGGCTCCACAGATAAGTCGTATATTGTAGCAAAGTTGAGAACCTGTACCGTGGTTGGCTAATGAATTTTCACCAGTCCACGGACTTCTTTTGCTTCTGTAGCTTATCAGCTTGGTGGGGGAAAGTTTTTTAGCGTGAGTTTCTAGATACAAGAGAATTAACATATATTCTACAACTTTGAAACACTTTTAGCACTAGCCTTTGCACACTGGGATGCCCAATAATGTGACCACATGATAACTGATCCTGGAATCAGGTCTTAGGAAATATACTTTTTAATCTGCAAAATGAGACTTAACACCTACATATTTGTGAGAATTAAATGAGATGAAGCAAATTAAGTACCTCTCAAAAGGCCAAGCACATAAGTTTTAAATAAATGTGAACTATCATGAATGTTATGATTCTTACAGGTTGTTTTGGGTTCAATTAGTAATGGGATCCTATGATGATCCTAAAAGAACCCTATTACAGGAACATCAAGGTATTCATTTCAAAGGACATATTTACGGCAAATATAGAAGTACAGAAAGCATTTAATCAGAACAGTATAGTGACTTGAGGCAAGCTATATCACAGCACACAGGCAAGTTGTGAATAGTTTACTCTTCCGCTCCAGCCGTCAAATCATTGAAGTGTTTTCCAAAGCAGCATCTGACCCCGTTTCACATACTCTCCTCTTTTAAAGAAGTCATGGACAATTGGGAGGGGAAAATGCTCTCCATTTTCCTTCTCTGTGCACATCAAAACATGCCATCTGCCGCTCTTCCAGTCACTACCACAACCAACAAAACCTCTCCATCATCATTGATGCACTTAAATTTGTTGCTTGATCGTTGTTTTCTCATTTATTCTGTCTTCTATTTTTGATGAGGAAATAACAGGAAGGATCTTACAATTCAGTTTAGAGCCTCAAATATTGCTGTGTTGCAGATAGTTAGGACTTAAGCCTTAGAGATAGAGGAGGACAAAAAGAAATGTAGATGTTTTAAGGCATACAGTTACAGCCTTAATTTTGCAATTTTAATTTCCTATTTTCTTCCATTTGAGGGATTACTGACATTTTGCTAATACCACATGGAGGAAAAAAGTCCTGAATGACTTTTAGTAGAAAATTACGAAGAACTATGTAAACACTGATTTAATTAGAATTCAGCAAGAAAGCCGAAAGCCAGAAATTATCAGCCTGACACCTGGTTGACATGTTTACTTGGCATGGCAGTTCAACCTGGCAGCATTTCAAACTTGGCAAGCTTAAGTCAAATCATACTGAGGCTTTGGTCCTACCCATGGCCAGTTAAATCTGAATCTTTGGAAATGGGGCCTGGAGTGTGGATATTTTAAAAAATGTCACTCCTGCTGATTTTAACGTGTAGCAGAGCGAGGACATGGACACCCTGCTATGAATGAAAGGGATTGTGTAGAACCCTCAAGGGTTGCCTGTTTTAAGGGTTTAAGAAAGTACAAAAGCAGTGACAACAAATAAAATCCTACCCAAACAGACCAACAAGACCTCCTAACAGCAAAAGGACAGCCCTATTTGATAGACCTCCTAACAGTAAAAGGACAGTCTTATTTGATATTCTGGTGGAACTGTGTCTAAGAGCAAACAACAGTGATGTTTGATTAAAAAGTGGTGTACACAAACATACCTCCGACCTCCAGGCACAGGTAAGTCCTTTGTTGGTGGATTTTTTTTCACCCTGAAAGCGCCTGCAAGGTTCCCAGCTCCCCGATGCCAAGTGCATCTTCACTGCCAAGGAACTTCAGGGCAAAACACAACACAGCTTCCTTCCTTCAGTTCTTTTGCACTTTTAAGCGTTCTCCACACAGCTCAGATGTTTGGAGTTCCCCAATAGCTCAGAAAGCTGAGGGCTTTGAAGTGCATCTGCGCTGGTGCTCCTTGATTCCCCCAGCTGAACCTGTGGCGGTTTCTTCATCATCTCTCCCCTGCCTTCTGGTTCCTGGGGGACTCCATGCCTTTCTCAGAAATGGGTGTCTATCATCCATTTCTGAGAACCTTCTGCCCCAGATCCCTGCCTTTAGAGAACGGCCCGCACATTGTATGAGACATTGAAAAGGACACTTGACCCTAAATTCTCGAAGGCCTGCACCAGTCTGGAACCTGCTTGCTGCCTTGGAGGTGCCCATCCTGGCCACTGTGAGATTATGAAGCAAAGCAGTTTTCTAAACTCTCTTTGAGACTGACTTTATCTAGGGGCAAATGCTAGAAAGGTGGTGAGGGAAAGGGGAAAGGACAGTGGTAAAAAGCATGTAATCCTTCAACAACCACTGGGAATGAGCTCCCCAAATAAACCATCTGGATTAATCCACTCAGTAGCTGGTGATCCCCAGTTACATAGTCAGATCCTGTCACTAGTTTTGGAAATCTCCAATGGTTTCCTGACTTACTCAGAAAAAAGTCTGAAGACCTTATGAAAGCCACAAGACCCTATAGGGCCTGCACCCCCAGTCTCTCTGCTCTCAGCATCCCTCAGTGTCCTGACACAATAAGCTTCAGTTGCACTGGCCTCTGCTCTTTCTGGGACACCCTGGGCCTATCAGGGCCTTGGTCCTTGCTGTTCCCTTATTCTGCAGGGCTTACTCCTGAATTGGGTGTAATTCTTCCTTCCCTTCCTTATGGAAGAGAAAAGCTGACTTTTCTTTATTTTGAACGTTATTTTACTTTTTTGCCTTGGAATAAGTGTAGATTCACAGGAAACCACAAAATACAGAAAGATCTCATGAACCCTTCATCCAGTTTCTTCCAGTTGACACTCCCCAGTAGAACACCACCAGCACCCAGCTCTCCCACTCTCTCCCTACTCATCCTGCTGTATGTCTCTTTCTAGCATGTATCTTATCTGTCACATCATCTCTTTCTTGATTTATGGTCTACCTTCTCCCACTAGAATGAAAACCTCACTGGCCCATGGCTGCATTTCGAGTGCTTAGATTGGTGATTATTAAATCTAAATTAGTCTCAACTAAACTCTTCAGCCACAGGTTGTTAGATCTGTGAGAAGACATGGCTTATTGGTGGTCTTTAGTCAGAACAGTGAGAAGGACAGCTGTTTAAGATTTCCACTTGAATGCTAACAGGTTATAAGCTACAACAGGAAAGGAGCTCATTTTCTTTTCCCAACAATTTTTGTTGAGAAACTGTGCAAAATGGGAACCTTCCCTATCCTTCAGCCCAAACATAAAACTGGGAGTCACTCTTGACTTCTCTGTTTTCTTTATTCCTCATGTCAAATCACCTATCAATTCTTGCAGATTGTATCCAATTTTTATTTGTGAAATCTGCCAAATACCGTAGCTATCAGACTTTGAATATCTCTTACGTGAATTATTACAATATTCTTGTACCTGTTTTCCCTATGCAAGTTTAGTTTCCTTCTAATTTATTCTTTTCATCTGTAGCTAGAATATAGATTTTTAGAAAATATTGGATACAGTTATTTCTTTTCTTCTTGAAATCTGTTAACTTCCTATTGTACTCAAGAAAGTCTAAACTCCATAGTAAGGCTGAGATGCATTGAATGATTACACCCCTACTTTCCTTTTTCATACCAAACCCTATAATCCAGACATACTGGCACTGGACCCTGTCTCAGCTGTGGCAGTTTGTATAAAGTGGACAGGGTTTGCTACTGTTGCCTGAAGAGCTTTATTCTCTCCTTCCCATCCATGTGGCTAACTCCTACCACTTGCCCTCATACCTCTTCAGGCATGGGCTATGTGACTTCTTGGGGCACTTTCCCTAGGTACATTCATCAGTTTGTAATTCTCTGAAGGAAAGAACAGTGTTGAACTCGTTCACCACTATGTCACTGACACATAATACAATCCCTGGTACCTAGTAGAGTAAGCAAATATTTCTTTTGTTTTTCTAAAGATTTGTTTATTTTGAAAAGCAGAGTTATGGGGGGTGGAGAGAGGAAAAGAGAGGAAGAGAGAGAGAGACAGAGAGAGAGAGAGAGAGAGGAGAGAGACAGAGACAGAGAGAGAGACACAGAGAGAGAGAGAGAGAGAGGAGAGAGACAGAGACAGAGACAGAGAGAGAGAGAGAGAGAGAGACAGAGAGAGAGATTTTCTATCCGCTGGTTTGCTGGTTTACTCCTCAGATGGCCTCAATGGTATGGGTTGGACCAGGCCTAAGCCAGCCAGGAGTCAGGAGCTCCTTTTGGTTCTCCCACATGGGTGGCAGGGGCCCAGGTACTAAGGCCAACATCCACTGCTTTCCCTGGCCATAGCAGGGGGCTGGATCTGAAGTGGAGTAACTGGGTCATGAACTAGCACCTAAATGGAATCCCAGAGTTGCAGACCAAGGCTTTATCTGCTACAACACAGTGCCAACCCTGCAGATATTTCTTGATCAGTCAAATCGTGTTCAGCTGTAATGATTAGGCCTTGCAGTGCCAAAGAGGGCACGTGGCATGTTTAAGTTTAAACATCAGAACAAGCCACCTATTTTCACAACTGTTTGTTTCTCTGCATAGACAAATGCATCCCCAGGGCCTGATACTATGCAGGCTATGTTGTAAATATTTAGCAAATGTTTGAGTACATTATCACAGCACTATTACTTTTTTTATGTTACTTATTTGAAAGGGAGAGAGAGAGAGAGAGAGAGATCAATACTCTATTTTCACTCCCCAAATGCCTACAACAGCCAAGGCTGGGCCAAAGTCAGGAACCTGGGAACTCTTTCCGGACCTCCTACATGGCAGAGACCCAAGTACTTGAGCCGTCACATGCTGCCTTCAAGGGTGTGCATGAGAAAGAAACTGGAATGGAAAGCAAAGCCAGGATTTGAATCCAGGCACTGTGATATGAGATATAAGTGTCCCAAGTGGCATCTTAACAACCAACCCCATGTAGCAGCATTTTAAAATATACTTTAGCTCTGTTCTCGTAAAAAAAATCAAGAATGACAGCTTAGACAAGGAGAAAAAATTCAAATAATTTTATTTGCTTTAATGTAGTCAACTCCTGATTAAAGTAGAAATCACCAAATATCTCCAATTTTATTCTGATTTCCTTTTCAAGATATGTGAGTTGTTTTTAAGGGAGACACAGTGTGGATTTGGATATTAAAGTCACAGGATAACAATTAACACACACAATGAACACATAATATTGTATTGTGGTTAAGACTGTAAGCTTAGGTGTCAGGAAGACTTGGAATTATATGTTGGCTCCATCACTCACTGTATGTGGAAACTTGCTTAAACTATTCCCAAGTCCAAGTTTATTGTAAGTTGAAATAAATACCTTATATAGCACTTGGTATACTAAACACACAGTACTTTAGAAATAGTGTCTGATATTATCATTATTACTTAAAGCTAATTGAATGCCTTTGTTTCTGCACCTCTGGAAGCTATTTAGTTTTTTAATCATTGACTTTGACTTGCCTTAATATCACTGTGAAGTTTGGGATTTTAAGAAGGCAAATGTGAGAAACTGGTCTACAATATTCCTATTCAACAGAACTTCTGAAGTAAAAATGACACGAAGATTACACACTCTGGAAACAGAACTAAGGAAACTCTATAAAGATGTCTGCCATGGAAATAATTTCTTTTTAAAAATTTATTTATTTATTTTAAAGGCAGAGTTATGGGGTAGGGGGTGGAGAAAGAGAGAGAGGTTTTCCACCCACTAGTTCACTCCCCAAATGGCTGCAACAGCCAGAGATGAGCTCATCCAAAGCCAGGGATCAGGCACTTCCTCTAGGTCTCCCATGTGGATTCAGGGGCCCAAGGACTTGGATCATGCTCCACTGTTTTGCCAGGCACACTGGCAATGAGTTGCATTAGAAGTGTAGTGGTATGTATTAAGTAAAGATTTCAACAGTTTGCACCCACATAGAAACACAAAGTGAAAAATACTGTTTGAGTACTAGTTATAGTATTAAATCACAATGTACAGCACATTAAGGACAGAGATCCTACATGAGGAGTAAGTGCACAGTGACTCCTGTTGTTGACTTAACAAATTGACACTCTTGTTTATGGCATCAGTAATCACCCTAGGCTCTTGTCATGAGCTGCCAAGGCTATAAATGAATCTTGATGTGAATGGAAGGGGAGAGAGAGTGGGAAAGGGGAGGGTTGTGGGTGGGAGGGAAGTTATGGTGGGGGGAGCCATTGTAATCCATAAGCTGTACTTTGGAAATTTATATTCATTAAATAAAAGTTAAAAAAAAGAAGTGCAGTGGTATGGACTTGAACTGGCACACACATTGTGTGCAAACATCACAGGCAGCAGCTTCATGCCACAGCACTGGCCCCGGAAATAGTTTTTAAGTTTGCAGTTTTGGAAACTGTATGGTGAGATTTTTGCTATTTATTTTAAGACACAGATTAAGACTTGTTTTGAAGTAGGGTGATGGGGAAATATTTTGTGAACATTATCTCAGAATATGACTACTTAAAATAACCAGTAGACGTATTGTGCATCAATGACGACAGAATATCATACACCATGCTGACATTTTAGCCTACTAAGAAAACTAAAAAAGGATAAAAAAAAAACCCAAACTCTCCAAGTAAAGTGTGTTGGACATAAGCATATGTCAACTCATTAAACTGTATATATTATATTTTTGTACATAAATTATATCAATAAGGCTGCTAAGAAACGGATTCCTACGAACTAAAGAAATGCGGTGGATTTTCTGAAGTTCAACAAGAGAGCAAAGAAACTGACTTCCCAAAGGCTTTTCCTAAGTTTCAAGTAATGAATCATTTAGAAGGACCATCTGTTGCATCTAGAAATGGACTACTGGGAGCAAAAACATTCTCGGGAAAATAGAGAACTTGAACTGATGACACAGAGAGTTTCACAGATACTTTCCAAGACTAAAATCAAAAGGAGAATTAGATTCAGTTCTCCTGGCTTCCAAACTAATGTTCTAGGGCATCATGCCAATCTTGTTTTTGTTCTGTCGTGAGCTCTGATCTTTAAAGTTCTCCAGAGAGAATCAATCAGAATGGAATTGTGAATGTTTCTCATTGGGTCATTTGTTGTTCCAAATTCTGTTCTCTAAATTCAGCATGCACATGTATTTCTTTTTCTGAACTGCAGTTGCATTGAAAACGAGAAGGCCACTTGTGTGAGAGTGACTCTCAGAGGCATTATTATGTGACAGAAAGGTGGTGGGCTTGCAGTCAGGCCTAATTTGAATCCTGTTTCTCATTGACAGTGTGTGGGAATTCATACAATTCGGATGAGATATTTCCATTTAGTAGAATGGAGTTGCCTTACATATCACACGGGGACCATAATATCTACCTTCTACAGTAGCTATAAAGGATAAATGAGTATCTGATGTGCTCATTACCCAGTAGTTCTGATTAATTTGCTTCGTGTCTTTGCAAAATTCCAAGCCAATTCTAATGAAATCTGATGGTTGCTGTGGAAGGCAGGATAGAGAAAATGTTACTGATAAAAATACATGATGCAGCAGTCACTTGTTCCCAGGGTGGCAAGCATCAAATTATTTTTCTTTTCTTGTTTTAAAAAATTAATTAAATTAGTTAAAAAGCAAAGTGACAGATACACACACATACACACACACACACCCACACACACAAACACACACACAGATAGAGATCTTCCATCTGCTAGTTCACTTCCCAAATGGCCACAACAGCCATGTCTGGGTCAGGCCAAAGCCAAGAGCCAGGAACTCCATCTGGGATTCCCAAGTGTGTGGCAGGATCTCAAGTACTTGAGCTGTCATCTGCTGTTTCCCAGGCACAAGAACAGGAAGCTGGATTGGAAGCAGACTTGAACCAGCGCGTTGGTACGGAATGCAGGTATCACGATGGCAGACAACCTGCTGTGCACAAGGCTCACCCTCAAATTCTGTTTTTTGATGAATGATATTTCAGAAAGAATCTAGTATACATTCTAATCAGCTTAGAAAAAAGTAAACTTTTGTTTGTTGTTTGTTCCTCCTAAAGAACCAAATATTTAAATGCTAATATGGTAGCAAGGCACTTTAATACAATATTCCATTTAAAGCTCAACACAACCAACCTAAGTATTTTTTAAATCACACCTAATTTATAGATGGAAACCCTGAAATGAAGAGTTAGGCTTACTGAAAATAAGTGATGGAGTTAGGATTTAAACTTGGTCTGCCTAATTCTAAGACCAGGTATTTTGTCATTCTGCCCTTAGCCCAAATCATACCTTTTTTCACATGTGTTAATGTTTAGGGATACAGCAATATTTAATAGACAGAAGAAGTATATTATTATTATAATGGTAAAGATTTGCTCTCCTTTGATTCTATGTTCATATTTTTAAGTTTAATTAATTAATTAATTTGAGAGGCAGAGAAAGACAAACAACAGGGCTGGACCAGGCCAAAGATGACAGCTGGGAACTCAGTCCAAGGGTCCCACGTGAGTAGCAGAGACTCAACTATGCAATTACTAGAGCCATCACCTGTTTGATTTTAAGCAAGCAAATCTCGTATTGCTGAACTGTATTTATCCCTCTTTCTCTTCTCTCCATCTTTCCTCCCTATTTCAATCCTTCCTGTCTCCTCTCCTCCCTTTGGTTACTCCTGTCCATTCAGAGAAGACACAACTCTGTATTTATTTGAAGATAATAAGATTAGAAAAGCCAAAAGATAATAGCAAAATAGATAAGTTGTTCATATTTAAAGTCAACACACAGAGGTGTTAATGCTATCAATACACAAAATGGGTATTTTTCCTATACATAAGCGATAACCAATTTAAGAAGTCACGGAAAAAAATCTGATGCACAGTAGCAACAAAAGTCTTTAAATTATTTAAAAACTAATAATAAGTGCTCAGGTTGTATGTGAAGACAAGCACCCAACTTTACTGAAAGGAAAGGGGACCGGAAGGACGGGGAAGTGCTTCAGTGCATCGGTTTTCTTCCTGCAGAGATTCAGGATCGTAAAAGTTCCCACCCGCATTCACTGTCTGATTCACTCCCAATTAAAAGCCTAGTAGGAGATTTCATGAACTCTTATATCTGGATTCTAAATTTTCTCTGTAGGGGAGCATGCATGGGGAAGTTGGTAAAAGGAAAACCAGAAGGAAACAGCACTGTCAAATTTCATAGACCATAAAGCTAACATAATTAAAATGGTACTGGGGCAAGGAAAATATAGAGATTGATTCACAAATAGGTAATCAAGGACCTGTTATACATGCTAAGGTGACAGCCAGGAGGATTCTCCCTGAATATCTCTGGGAAAGTAATTATCTGGTTTCCACAAAGGCTGATGTCAGAGGGCATCACCTAGTCAGGGTGACCAAGAGTGTGAATCAGGCACACGATAAATGGGTCCTTAACAATGAGGAAATAGCAGAAATCTAATTAAAAAGGGTTACAACAATTGGATTTCTACTGGAAAAGTTACTTTTGCATTTTTATTTTTTATTTTAGAGGTAGAGTTACAGACAGAGAGAGGGAGAGACAGAGAAAGGTCCTCCATCTGCTAGTTCACTCCCCACGTGGCTGCAATGGCCAGAGCCAGGAACCAGGAGCTTCTTCGGGTCTCCCATGGGTTCAATGCTTTCACAAGCCACAAGCACAGAGTAGGATAGGAAGAGGAGCAGCCAGGACGTGAACTGGTGTCCATATGGGATGCTGGCGACACAGGCAGAGGCTTAGTGTACTATGCCACAGAGCTGGCGCATGGAAAAGTTAGTGAATCTCCTTTCACCATATTCTAGATATGTTAAAATATAAATTTATTTTTTGACAGGCAGAGTGGACAGTGAGAGAGAGAGACAGAGAGAAAAGGTCTTCCTTTTGCCGTTGGTTCACCCTCCAATGGCCCCCACGGCCGGCACGCTGAGGCCGGTGCACCGCGCTGATCCGATGGCAGGAGCCAGGTGCTTCTCCTGGTCTCCCATAGGGTGCAGGGCCCAAGGACCTGGGCCATCCTCCACTGCACTCCCTGGCCACAGCAGAGAGCTGGCCTGGAAGAGGAGCAACCGGGACAGAATCCGGTGCCCCACCGGGACTAGAACCTGGTGTGCCGGCGCCGCTAGGCGGAGGATTAGCCTACTGAGCTGCGGTGCCAGCAAAATATAAATTTTTAAAAAATAGCCCTAGGGAAAAACATATGAGGATCTTTTACTACGGGCAGGCTTTCCCAAGCAAGGTATAACACAAAATTTACAGAGGAAAAGATGAACAAGTTTTATAACTATGGAATTAAAAACTTCTGCACAATGAAGGGTACCATAAAATACATTAAAGAACAAATGACCAAATCAGACCATACTAAAAACAAAAACATACACAAAACGTACTGCAAATATGCACATTATGAATGCACAAAATATAAAGTACTAGGAAACATAGGCAATTTAAAAAAAAACAAAGGGTGTTTGGTGCAGCAGGAAAGATGCTGCTCGGGATGACTGCCTCCCCTATCTGAGTCATGGCTCTGCTTGCAATTCCAGCTGCACGCTAAATGTGCACCCAGGAATTCAATAAGAGATAGTGCAAGTGCGTGAGTCCCTGCCACTCACACGGAGACCCAAACTGAGTTCTGAGTGCCTGGCTTCAGCCTTACCCAGCCCTAGCTGTTGCTAGCATTTGGGGAGTAAACCAGTGGAAGGAAGATCTTGTCTCTGCTTTAAATAAGTAAACATTTTACAAATGTGGATAAAGCCCATGAAAAAGCATCTTACAGAATAAAATAACACAAGAGGAAAAGAGAGGAAGGGAGGGAGGGAGGGAGAGAGGAAGGAGGGGAGAGAGAGAGAGAGAGAGAGAATGCTCAGCTTTATTAGAAATAAGGGAACTGTGATTTAAAATAGTGTGACTTTTTAACCATTCATTTAAGAGTATCTTAAAAGATTGAAAATATTGGGGTCAGCATTGTGGCATAGCAGGTAAAGCTGCCTCCTGGCATGCTGGCATCATATATGGGCACTGGTTCATATCCTAACTGCTGCACTTCCAATCCAGCTTCCTGTAATGGCCTGGGAAAAACAGCAGATGATGGCCCAGGAGTCTGGGTTCCTGCCACCCTCATGGGAGACCTACATGAAGCTCCTAGCTTTGAACTGGCCCAGCCCTGTCCATTGCAGCCAATATAATTTCTCTCTCTCTCTCTTTCTGTAATGCTGACTTTCAAAGAAATAAGTAAATAAATAGACTAATAATACTTAGTGTGGGTGAATGTATATAATGGAATGATTTCTCTCATATATTGTTTGCTGTGTGAATAATGTAGTGTTTTTGGAGATTAACTTAGCTGTATATTAGAAAATATAAACACACATACCCTTGTCTCAGCAATTTTTTTTAAAGATGTATTCATTTATTTGAAAATCAGAGCTACACAGAGAAAGACGGAGAGGCAGAGAGAGAGGGAGAAAGAGAGAGAGAGAGAAAGAGAGAGAGAGAGAGAGAGAGAGAGAGAGAGAGAGAGGTGTCTTCCATCCACTGGTTCTCTCCCCAGATGGCTGCAATGGCTGGAGCTGAGTCCATCCGAAGCCAGGAGCCAGGAGCTTCCTCTGGAACGTCCCACGCAGGTGCAGGGCCCAATAACTTGGGCCATCTTCTGCTGCTTTCCCAGACCACAGTAGAGAGCTGGATAGGAAGTGGAGCAGCCGGGACACAAACCAGTGCCCATATAGGATGCTGGCACTGCAGGCAGCAGCTTTACCTGCTATGCCACAGTGCTGGCCACCTCAGCAATTTCTTTTTCAAGGCACATATCCTATCAGATTTCTGAGAGATGTTCATAAAAATATCTTAATTTTTATTCTTATTGAACCACTGCTTATGATAGTAAAATGGCAGGGACAGCCTAGCCATGAGTGATTAATGAATTTAAGTAAACCACTGTTCACCTACGCCAGAATAGGATGCAGTTGTTCAGTGCTTTCTAACTTAAGTAAAGTCTGCATTTTCTCTAAAGGGATTTTAAAAAAATAATTCCTAAGATAGCTGAGAAATATCTTCAAGTTCATGCCCTAAAGATATAAAACTTCCTTGAATGGAAAACAACCAAGTTACAGAATTACAAGCCAAGTACAACATTATTTCAGAAGATAAATGAACTCTAGCTATGGGGGTACTTATAAAACTATGTGGAAAAGCTAAGATAGATTTTTTTGTCCAAATAATTGAAAATTCTGCTTTTTCATAATATCTATCTTTCATGAACTTTTAACAATTTTTATGTATGTATGTATGTATGCATGCATTTGAAAGGCAGAGTGAAAGAGAGAAAGAGAAAGGGAGGGAGAGGGGGAGAGAAAGAATGAGGAAGAGAGATCTTTTATCTGCTGGTTAACTCTCCAAATGGCCACAACAGCCAGGTCTGAGACGGGCTGAAGTCAGAGACCTGGAACTCAGTCCTGGGGCCAAGCACTCGGGTTATCTTCTGCTGCCTTTCCAGGTGCATTAGGAGAAAGCGGGATCAGAGGCTGTGTAGCCAGGACTTGAACTGGCACTCCAAGCGGAATGCCTGCATCATGAGCTGCCACTTAACCCTCTGTGCCCTTTTCATGAACTTTTTGAAGACCACTGCTATGGATTTTAAATTCTTGCACCAAAATGACCTTTTAACTTTACTTTTCCATAAATCTTTTGAAGTACTTTCATATAGAAAGACTATAAAAATACATATCAAGCTTTCTATAGTGGTTACCTTTGGAGCTTGGATTAAGATGAAGAAATATTAAGTAGTATTTTTTTTAAAAAACTCTATATTATTCTGCCTTATTTATGCTTTGACAAGTTTGTGTTCATTATTTATTTAATTTTTTTCAAAATAAAGATAATTTTTAGAAAAAGAATTTTAAAAACCTATTATTCCATGGTTTATTTTAATCTTTAAATGTGCCCTGGGATGAGAGTTATTGGATTTTAGAAGCAGACAAAGTCATACTTAATCCAAATATACTGATGTAAAATGAAGTTTTCATTAGTGATCTCTGAAACCAAACACTCCAATCATTATATGCTGGAGAAAGTCAAACACTCTTTGTTAGCTTTCTGAACTGTTACTTGTCATTCTTTGGACTTATCTAAAATATTTTTTCAGTGACATATCTGCTTCATTCCATGCAGTATTGTGGATGGAGAAAGTTCCCGATTCATTTTTGTCACGTGAGAAATGCTCCAGGAGAGAGTTTACCAGTAAGGGTCAAAATTTCTCAAAACTCATTACATGCTATGGCCCAGAAGCAAATAAGAAGAAAAGTCAAGGGTTAAACTCTGCAGAAGCCTCCCTTTCTTTCTGACATGAATTCTTACTGGTAATAAGAATTTGCAAAAACATCAGGAATCCAGAGTAGGAGTGAAATTTACTCAAGGCGGGAAGTCTACATTGGTCTGAAAAAAAATTAGGCCAAATTAAGCTAACAAAAATTCTCATAGTAAGAGTTAGCTGACATTAGGAATTTAAGTCTACTTTTCAGGGCAGGTTGGATTAGCACAATTACGATGGAGTGGATGGTTTTTAGCACACTGTGATAGGCATAGGATAAAACAATCTGCCTGTCCAAGGAGATTTCTTCCACTAACCTTTCTGAAAAAACTGTTGGCGTACCTTGCATTGTCTTAATCTCCAAATAGATCTAGCAAATACACTAATGGCTCATTGGATGGTATGATACTTTAATATCCAGTTTTACATGTCATTTAAAAATTACAGAGAAACTACAAGAGGAGAGTAAGAAGCTCTTGTAGTCTCATTCCCATAATGTATATGTGTATATGTATATATATATATATATTTCTAACACATTTGAGATTAAACTGTAGCTATCATGCCCCTATATCCCTAAACACACTACTCCCATTAACTTCAGGGAAACTCTTCCAAAACCCTTAGTGGATGCTTGAAACCATGGATACTATCACATCCTATATACATTATTTTTTTCTATACTTTCATACCTATGATAAAGTTTAATTCATAAAGTAGGAACAGAGAGAGATTAATAATAACTAATAATAAAATAGAGGAGTTATAACAACATTCTTTTGAAACTTATGAACTTTTTATTTCTAGAATTTTTCAATTAACGTTCTTGTGCCTTGGTTGACCATTGGTAACTGAAACCATGAAACTGCATGTGGGGGCATGTGGACTACTGTGCTTCTTCAGGCAGTTTCAAAGAATAGAGATATTGTCTTAAATAACCAGAGCACATTAGTCAAAATCAGAAAATATAACATTAATATAATACTGTGTTCAAATTTTCTCAATTGACCTCAAAGTGTCCAGCACATCTACGATTCAACTATTAACTTTGCCTATTTTACTCTTATTAGTAATTAATTATTCCAAAAATATTTCAACGCTTGTGTCTATTGAGTATTTGTGCAAGGTACTGTAACACATTAATAAAGAGTAGTCTGCAAAGCTCCCTCACAGGATGTGGAGGGATAGCTGGGGCTGGCCCCACCAGGCTGCCCTCATAGGGGCCAGTATCATGATTTAGAGGGTCAGTGTTAGGTAAATCTAGGGCAGGGCATTTTCCGGTCACAGCACAATCAGGGATCATCTTATGAACCAGTTAAGGTAGATTAATACCCATCAATTACAGATGAAGAGAGAATAAGAATTCAACCCATGTCTTTAGATTCTCTATCCCATTATTTACTGATTTATGCATCACAAATTCCTTCCGTGCCTTTCCTGAGGTCATCTTAACAAATTCCTGCCCATTAGCATTCTTTGACATTGTCATGCTTATTCATGTACTGTGCTTCTGCTCATCAACTCCCTTTTCCCGAAAATACATCTTTTTTGGCTCTTTTCTTCTCTCAAGATTTTACTCTTTTTAAAGACCTTTCTTAAATGTTGCTTCCTCTGTAAAGGTTGTCCTGACAGCTTCAGGAAGAATTTATCACCTAGCCTGTGTGTTTTCAAAGCACTTTGCAGATGCCTACATTCAAGCTTATGTCATTGTGAAGTATCTATATATCAATTTGCAATTGGGAACAGTGGTGACTTTGACCTAGTACAGTGCCTGGCACTTTGTAGGTGCTTAATAAATTCTTACCTATTAAGTGAGCTTTCACTATTCATACATGTGCTGATTACAATTGATATAGATCTATGAACTGGGAAATGTGTTATCTCTGCTAACCTGCGAAAGCTAACACTCAGGCAGCTGACATCTGAAGGATTTACAAACTCAGATCACTGGCTAAGCTCACACTGTCTGGCCAAAAAGAAAAACAAGACAAAAAAAAAAAACCAAAAAACTGGCCTCTGGACTCCAACAGGCTATGCTTTAATCAGATAATATCAATTCTTCCATTTGGTGAAAGGGATTTCAACTTAAACAATCATTTATTCAATTCTCTACAGAGTACAAACGATACTTGGATAAATGCAGACTTTTCGATCATTCAGATTCAATTCTATTTTTAATGCTGGAGACTTCTTGCATAGAAAGGTCCCAGATGGAAACCTACACTGTACTCAGATGAGGATTAGATTCAGACACAGACACATCCAGCGAGGTCTCAGTGGATGACAGGGTAGCATCACCAACAACTGATTCATTCTTTCTTTCTTTCTTTCGTTCGTTCTTTCTTTCGTTCTTTCTTTCTTTCGTTCGTTCTTTCTTTCGTTCTTTCTTTCGTTCGTTCTTTCTTTCGTTCTTTCTTTCTTTCGTTCTCTCTCTCTCTCTCTCTTTCGACAGGCAGAGTTAGACAGGGAGAGAGAGAGACAGAAAGGTCTTCCTTTTGCCGTTGTTTCATCCCCCAAGTGGCCGCTACAGCCAGCGCCTTGCGGCCGGGGCGCTGCGCTGATCTGAAGCCAGGGGCCAGGGGCCTCCTCCTGGTCTCCAATGCGGGTGCAGGGCCCAAGGACCTGGGCCATCCTCCACTGCACTCCCAGGCCACAGCAGAGAGCTGGCCTGGAAGAGGGGCAACCGGGACAGAATTCGGCACCCCAACCAGGACTAGAACCCGGGATGCCGGCACCGCAGGCAGAAGATTAGCCTAGTGAGCTGCGGTGCCAGTCAAATTTTCATGAGACCTAAAAGCCTCCTTGGAAGGAGATCACAAGGAAGGAAAAGTTTAGGAATGGAATCTGGAATCTTGGTGTGAGCACAAGATAGTATTTGAATTTAACAGGAGTATAGCTTCTGTCTCAATATGACTAGCATCAATTTAATAATCTGTGAATTCAGCACATAGCTATTTTTTTCCCTTTTTTCATACTACTTTCACACTGATGACAGAAATACATTAGATTCTTTGAAAGTTGTTCTCCCAAGTTGCTCAAAATTTAGATGTTTTGCATTCGTAAGCTACTCCCAGGTGATTCTTAGTTTGCAGTTTCTCTCTTTCCCATGCCCATTCCTCAGAAAAATCAAGGACTGCAGGCTACCTTTCTGACATTCATTACCCCTCTCTCCTTTCCTGATCCTAACTTTGTTCAAATTTAGCTATCTCTGCACTGCACAGATAATAATTAGTGGATAATAATTAGCTTAAATTAGTGGATAATAATTAGCCTGAAGAAATCAGTACATGGCACTCTCAGCAACGGGTACTGAAGCAGGAGTGGGCTTCTGGTTTTAGTTGGCTCAATCAAACTAAAGGAACATTTTTTATTCCACTCCTGGGCAGTCACACAAGACATCATGTTGCTATAATTGATACTGGCAGCCATGTAATGACCAGAATGCAAATGACCATTAGGATAAAGCCAGCCACTCCAAACAGAAGACCAGAAGCATAGAGAAGTCCTGGTTTCCTGATGTTATGCTTAGAGCCACAAACTCAAATCATCCTACAGTTGAATGTTATACTCATTGTTATGTAACATAATAAAGTTCCTTGTTGTTTACATCTGGATGAGTCATAGCTTCTATTACTGCAACAGAAATCTTACCAACTGTTATACTATAGGGACAGCTAATTATGAAGATTAACAATGCAAATTTTTGTGTTGTGCCCAAACAAAACTTTAAGTTAACCTACCTGACGCACTTAATGATTTACATCAATTGTTGTCATACCACAACATAATTAGAAATTATAAACAATATACACACATGACTAATTTTCCTAGGGAACAGGTAGTAAGTAGTGACAGAGCAATGAGAAGCATATCTTATTCAGAACTGTGGTGAGAAATCCTCTATCCTATTTATTCCTAAAAAAAAAATGTTACATATAACCTTACTCAGGGGTCTGTCAGGAAGGTATTGGAGGATTTGTTAGAAGACAGCACTGTCCTCTGACTTTTTAGCAGTGGAAATCAAACATTCGTTTAAAGCAGCAGATGTAGAGCTCTTCAGAGCTGGACCTATTGGTGCATGTGCTGGAGCCATCCAGTTTTAAATTGAAAGAGCAGATGGGATTCATCTTTTTCCTTCTCTGCTTCATCCGAATTCCACATTTGGATTCCCAAGAGCTGTCGTCTCAGCCAAGTCAACATTTCCCAATGCACAACCACTATGCTCCAAAAGGCTGGTTACAGAGGGATTTCCAGAGTCACCTATGCATGGGATGAGAACCAGTCCAGCTGCACAAACTCAAGCAACAGACAGGAAGCTGGGTCAGAAGCCTACACAGCTATCCTTTTTGTCAAGATAGGTTTATTTCAGGTGCCCATTGCTATTTCTTGCTAATAAGAGCTGATCAGAGTAATCCCAGCAAGTCCCTGAGTGTTTGTTTCAGGTAACAGTGTTGTTGGCTGTGTTCCCCAGTTTCTCAAAAAGCCACTGAATTTCCAGATAATTTCTGAGGTCATGACCTGATGTCAGTTTACAAAAGGTTTTCTTTTACACTAACCTAGGAATGCTAATTTTACTACACTGGAACAACCAAGAAGGCTGCTCAATGATTCTTTGCTTGGTAAAGATAAAAAATTTTTAATTTACATAAAAATATATTCAAACTGCACATACTTATATGCATATAAAATCAGAACATTACAAATAAATGCTGGCTTTAAAAATCTTTTGTACTACTGCTACATAAATTTAAATGGCTCCATGGTACTCCATTTTAGGAATACCATAATTGACCAAATTTTTGTGGTTGAATTTTTAAAGTGCTTCTAATTTTCCTCTACTATAAATATTTCCTCGCAATGAACACCAAAATGGGTAAGTATAAATGTTCCTCTAGAATCTGAAGAGACCTTTTCAGACTGAAAGATCAAACTTGTGGAAATCCAGGGCTATTTTAAAATGAAAATGAGGACTGGTTTGGAATATGTCCCTAAGCCTACCAGGGAAATTATGAACTAGAACCATTCAGCTATTCCTTTTCAGTGCAAACAACACCCAAGTAATGGACCCTAATTTCTCTTCCCTGACTGGTCTTTTACTGTTGGAATGTTGGCTTCCATTTGCTTTCCAAATCTACTTCCTCATCTTTCATGTCTCCTCATTGCTCTCCCAAAGGTGACCCTTGACCAAAACCTTGCCCCATTTCTGCCAAGCAGACATTGGGACACTTCTCAGAGCCCAGCCTAGGGCCTCTCTGCCTTCTTTCTCATCTGTTATAATTAATAGCTTTCACCAGCTCTAGTCCCTCTTGAAGCTCAAAGAGGTGATCACAAAGGAATTCTAAAGTATTAAGAGTAGGGTAGAAGTTAAGGAAAGAGTGAAGTGCAGTGCTAATGTCAAGTACAACTCAGGGACACCTACTTTCTCAACAGAGACCCCACACTTTATTTAGGTGCCTTTTATCTGAGATATTCTATTTATTTTCTTTTTTTTCTGGCTCAGGCTAATATTTCAGCTTCTGTACCTATGCTGCACACTGCATTCATTTTTATCTTATTTGCAAGTATCCAGGCTCTTACATTATACTGAGATCAATTGGCTTCTGACCCTATTTCTTCTTCTAACCATTCTTGGATTTCCTGAAGACCCAGGTGCCTCTCCTATATCTGGTTGTCTTGGTAATGAAGAGGCCTTGTTGCTTAGTCATTGATTCGGTCATTCGTATTCATAGAAAATCATAAAAACAATTTTCTTAATTACAGCACTTGATGCTGTGATGTGTCTCCCAATTTTCTGCATGCAGCTTGCTCTGTGCAACAGGCACTCTGCCTGAATCCAGCACTTTTAATTGCTGGGAACTTTCTCCAAGAGAGGTAATATGAAAAGTAAGAAATCAACTGCCAAGATTCCATTTAAAGACTAGTTTTTTTTTTTTTTTCTTACTGGGTTCAGCGAGCCTGGCTGAGCTGCTGCTTTGAGATTTTCAAGTACAAACCAAGATTAACCTTCTGGTTTGTACTCTTTATTTGCTAATGAAATTTCTGTTTTTTATTTATCCGCAGGAGAAGATTTAGACCTCACTCCCCTGATGTAACTGTGAAATGAGAGAATAAATAATGTTATGGTCTCTAAAACATGGAGAGAGAAATGCTGTAGCCTTTCATTATAAAATTGAATTTTGTGATTCCATCAGTTAATGATTGTCGAAAACAGAGAGTGGACTCTCTGACCTCCCTCCAAAATGTACTGGAAAAATTGATGAGCTTTTGGTTCATTGGTTAAAATGCTTTGTAATCTCAGTCTAATCTATAAGATGTCAGAATAAGAACTGAAAAGCACAGTAAATACCACTGAACGAATTTGTTTTTAGGATTTTAACAGCTAAAAATTGCTGTTTGGTTTGCAATTCCATTTGAGTTTTAACAGATGTCAGTTGATCAAAAAAGCAGATATTTTCCTTCCTAGTCATTGTCAGCCTAATGCCATCCAGGCATGTTTCGTTTTGGCTCTGTCCTTCATTCATGCCTTCTGAATGCATGGGGCTCTTGCCTATGGAGAGATATTCTGAAGCCATAAGTGATGATGTCTGCAGCTGGTACTAGTCTTGCTTGCTTAGGTAGGGTTAAACTGGAATTTGAAGCAATCAAGGAATCCCTCAAGCTTTTCTTACCTTTAACATTTGTTTTTCTTTCATGTCTCAAAAAAGAGGAGACTTTTTTTTTAACTTGGAAGGCAGAAAGACACACACAGAGACAGAGAGAGACACACAGAGCTCTTTTGTCCGCTGGTTCACTCCCCAAATGCCTGTAACATTTGAGGCTGGTTGAAGTCGGGGACCTGAATTCAATCCAGGTCTCCCCCCGGGAGGCAGGAAACCAAGTACTTGAGGTATTACCTGCTGCCTCCCAGGGTGTACAATAGCAGAAAGCCGGAATCAGAAGTGGAACTAAGACTTGAAGCCAGGAACTCTGATATGGGTTGCGGGTGTCACAAGCGGTATCTCTACTGCTGTGCCAAACACCTGCTTCTGTGAAAATGAACATATCTATTAGAGGTCTCAAACAGTGTTTTCTTTTTTTTTTTTTTAGATTTATTTATTTGACAGGTAGAGTTAGAGAGAGAGAGAGAGAGAGAGAGAGAGAGAAAAGTCTTCCTTCTGTTGGTTCACTCCCCAAATGGCCGCTACGGCCAGTGCTCTGCACTGATCCGAAGCCAGGAGCCATGTGCTTCCTCTTGATCTCCCATGTGGGTGCAGGGCCCCAAGCACTTGGGCCATCCTCTACTGCCTTCCTGGGACACAGCAGAGAGCTGGACTGGAAGAGGAGCAACCGGGACTAGAACCCGATACCCATATGGGATGCCGGCACCACAGACGGAGGATTAACCAAGTGAGCCATGGCGCCAGCCCCGCAAACAGTGTTTTCAATATAACTGTGATCTTCATTGAAACTATACTATCTTAGTGTATCAGCCTTCTGTTTTGGTAGACCAATGCCCTCCATTATTTACTCTCATGAATTGATTTATTTTAAGGGAGAAAGACACACTAGAGATAGATGTTTTGTGTTTGAGTGTCTGAGAGCAGAGATGAAAGAGGCCTAGGGGAAGGTGGACCGTAACTGGATCACCTTTGAACAAGAGAAGATTTTTAAGTGAAAGCTGAGACAGTTTTCATAGAAATTATTGCTACACTTAGAATATAAGCAGTGGTTTATAGACTCGAGGTTATGATACAAGATGATATAAAATAGGGGACAGAGGGCAATTCTCCATGGAACAGGAAGCTAAGTGCAGTTGTTTTACAATTGAAAAGCTTGGCAGGTGCTCAAGTGCCCCCATCCTTTTAGGATGCACTCATGGTGAGAGATCCCAAAGGAGGCCTCAGAAAAAGCTCTTTCTTTAGGGGAAAAAACAACCTTGCCTGAATTTTGACTTGCCTCCTGCTATGTCTCTCAGGACCCCAGAACTGGCATATTGATAAGTTCTTGGTTTTAAAATCAAACATTTTGATGCCTTATTCAGAACCTATTTCAAGGCATGCTAAGCCTCTGAGATACCATAATGAAAGGATGCTTTCTCCTGGGCAATTATCTATCCACATTTGTCTGCTGTGTCATATATTTACTAATTGTATGGCTGGAACCAAAATACATGAACATGAGACATCATTCTTCTGCCAGGCAATGTTAGTAATGTAAACTTGGGATTCCGATTGCTGCGTCTCTGTATGTTCTGAGTCAGTGACAGGAGGAGGGGAGGCAAACACAACTTCTTCTGGCAACGTGCAGGCAGCGCTGGAGAATCAGGTATGACGATCCATGTCCTCTGGTGGTACCACTGGCCGAACTCCTGGAATTCACAGACATTTTCTTCTTCATCATGGGCAGGCACAACCACTGGATGATGGTTGCTTATCCTTTCTCTTTACCACCCTCAATTCAGGATGAACATTTGGTGACTTGTGATAAATTAGATCCTTTACATTCTTATTCTGGTGCCACACTTGAAAGCTTCGTCCACATCCTCATGGACTGGTCCCCTGGTTTTTTGTGTGTCCCTTTCATGTGTCTCTACCTTTGGAGGAAGAAGGACATTACTCATGGGCAGTGGGCAGTGGCATGACTTTGTGCTGACAATCAACCAGACGAGGTCATTTGCGAAGTCATCTGTTCATGTGCCTCTCGTTAGGTTATATTTCCAGAGAGCAGATGTTGTTTTCCTGTTTGCTCTCTTCCCAAACTTCTATGTTCAGATTTACAATAAAAAAGAGAAATCTCAGAGAAAGGACCATCTAAAGGATCGTCAGAACAGGCCCATAGATGCCAGAAATGGACTCATTACCAGCTTTTCTTCTTTGGAAAACAACGTGAAGCCAAGGAAGCATTGGGAAAGTTGAAGTTGAAGAACACCTCCAAGCTACATTACCTGATAGATAGGAGCGGGACCCCTCACTCATTCATAGCTGCTGTACCTAGTCCTATCTGCAGCAGTATGATTCACATACGACCTCTTTAATCAGTTCAAATCCCTAGAAAACTTATACAGATTGTACAAGTAGATGAAATATTTCTAACTTTCTAGGCTCCCCTGAGGTGGGCTGTGGAAAGGAAATATTATTTTAGTATAAAATATGGCTACTGACTTTTGGAAGATACTAAGTTGTGATTCATACTTTAAAAATGGCATAATTCAAGCTTTAAAAAATATTTATTTGAAAGGCAGAGAAACAGAAAGAGACAGAGACACAAAGACATTGTTCCCCCATCTATTGGTTCACTATCCAAACTCCCATAACAACTGGGGCTGGGCCAAGCTGAAGCCAGGAATCAGGAACTCAGTCTGTGTCTCCCACATGAGTGGCAGGGGCCCAAGTACGTGGACTATCTTCTTCTGAGGTACGTTTTCTGAGGTACATTAGCAGGGAGCTGGATGAGAAGTGGAGCACCCAGGACTCAACCAACTGTCATATGAGATGCCATGCTCAGAAGAGGCAGCTTCACCTGCTGTACCACAGTGCAGACTCTGGGTTGCTTCTGTACAGCCATCTGTTTTGACAAAACCTTCCTTTTAAAATATGACTAGGTTACCCAGATTAAGAAAGAGGGTTGGCCGGCACCATGGCTCACTAGGCTAATCCTCTGCCTGCGGCGCCAGCACTCCGGGTTCTAGTACCATTTGGGGCACTGGTTCTGTCCAGGTTGTTCCTCTTCCAGTCTAGCTCTCTGCTGTGGCCCAGGAGAGCAGTGGAGGATGGCCCAAGTGCTTGGGCCCTGCACCTGCATGGGAGACCAGGAGGAAGCACCTGGCTCCTGGCTTCAGATGGGCGCAGCACGCTGGCAGCAGCATGCCGGCCGCAGCATGCCGGCCATAGCAGCCATTTTGGGGGGTGAACCAACGGAAAAGGAAGACCTTTCTGTCTGTCTGTCTCTCTCTCTCACTGTCTAACTCTGCCTGTCCAAAAAAAATTTTTTTTAAGATAAAATTAAATAAGTAGTTACAGCCAAAGAAAACTGGGAAATTGGAGACGGATAACTTGTTAAATGAAAATCTCATGGCACCTACAATTTTTTCTGCGTAGACTCTAAAGATTTGTTTAGAACCTCTTATTTAAAAATAATAAACTTTATTATAAAACCATGTCTCATACTCTGAGATACTCATAAAACAGATAAGGATGATCATGTATGTCATTTTAAGGCATTGGGATTTATTTATACCCTTTCCATTGGAAGCATTTATTGAACCGCTCATCATTTGTGATACATTTTTGAAGGTCCTTAACAACATCGAAGTTAATTGTTGGTTTGATATTCATGTAACTATCAATTTAACTTGCTTTAATTTTGCACATTCATATTATAGGGAGAAGTTTGGTTCTTGTATTAGCTTTGTGGTTTTCTGTTGGAATGGAGTCACAACATCCGTTTACACTTAACCTTAAGAAGTATAGAATATGCATATTTATAAATGCAGGTTTTCATTCCTTGGAACTTACATTTCATGTTTCAATGTAGAAACCATAACATTCATTAGCATGGGGTAAAGAAAGATTTGTTTAACTCATCCTGGATATACCCATACTATTAAAGAGTTACTAAACATTAATCATTAATTTTTCTATTAAAAAAAGAAATGAAAACTTGCATGTTTTGAAGTCAGAAGGGATTGCTCCCTGGATAAACTGAATTACCATGGTGGGAACCAGGAGCCATGATGGCTAGCAAGTGCTATCCTTTGGTGGTTTAACATCAATGAGAAGGCTGAGGTTGAAGAACAGGATAAGAAATTTCCTGAACAAGGTGATCCACCCCTAGGGTCTGCAAGAAATAACTGAAAGAGAGGCTGAAGCTCTCTGGTTAGGCAGGGATACTTACCAGCTAGTGAATTTGCCTATTAATGTTAATGTTACTTAACTTGTCCACAGACTGGAGAAATCCAAGGGTATTTGAGCTGTATTTACTTCTATTTAAGACAGTGAAAATACATATTTAGAACCTCAAATTTCAGCTCACTTGAAAATAGACATTGCGTTTTTGCCTTAGGACACTTTGAATTAATATAAAATTATTGGCAATGATCAACCTTTTTTGCTCTATTTCCATTATTCCAGCATATTTATATTTTATGACTTTTTTCTAAAATCTGATGATGAGAAAAGCTTTTCTATTTTGTGTTGTTTCAGAAATGGAAGCTTGCTGAAAGTGATATCCTCCTAGGGCTAATAAAAGCAAATGTAAAACCTTCTTCTTGGCAGAGGATAGTGTGTGGAATGAATTCATTGCTTTATTTAACAGAAGGGTAAGATGGAAGCGGAGGGATGTTAGAAGAGCAACATAAAGGAGTTTTGATGAGTCTGCTAGAAAGTGAACTTGTAATGAGAACAATAGCAGGAAGAGGAGTATCAAGAGTAACCTTAAAAGCATTACATCATTGTTAACAAACTTATGTATTTAAGGGTCTGCCTATCTCCCTGACTGTGTCAGTATCTATCTCTATCATTCTTTTATCTGTCTATATATCTATCATCTGTATCTATCTATCACCTATCTTTTTAATCTCCTTAATTATATGTTGTCAATGTTTAATAGAATAAGGATCTTCAATATGCACTGGCAACAATAAAGGAACTATAGCTTTATATTTATGGGTTTTATTTTTCCCTTTATAGGTCTATAAACTTTTAACAGATCAGGTCTATAGATGTATTCTTTTTGGACAAAACCATGATGTATTCACAGTGATCAGCAGTGTTGCTGTGCTGCCTTGGACACGAAGACCCCAGAGGTGGTGCACCCCTCTATGGATCTGAATCTTCTTTAGTCATGCTGGGTTCCCATGGAGCTTGCTGACCAGGCCAATGGCCAGAATCTGGCTCTATTTCCCATCCTTTATGTCCTCCCATCAGCTAAAGAACCAGTCTGGGATCTTGTGCTGACGTGGATTCCTCACAATGGTGATCACATTTTCCATCTTGTTCTCAGTACTGAACTCTAATGCTGAAAGCCAATTGCTAATGTGAAGGTATGCTAGGGACCAGTGGGTGCCCTCATGGCAATCTCTTAAGGAGACACATAGGAACATCATACCTGCATTCCTTGGAAGGCCAAGGAAGCTGCGAACAGTCCTCTTGTGCCTCAGGTTGTGGGAAAGCTCATGCCACAGAGGCCTTGGACATCTTGTTCCAGGATAATGAATAAAGGTCTGTATAATCACAAAAGATGTTCCTCTCCTCTTCGTGAGAGATTGCCTGATGCATACCACCACACAGGCAAAATTGTGCTGATGTGAATATATGCTTGCTGACTGAGCAAGACTTAATGTTATCTAGAAGAAATAAAAGCTGCTATGAGAGGCAAAGAGACGTTCCTTCTCTGGCCCTTTGCTTTTCCATAATCTCTTGCCTCTGTCTTTATTCATTACACTCAGCCCCCTCTTCACCCTGGAAAGGTTGCTTCTCAGGTTGCTACAGTGGGGCCACGTAAATGGCTTTTGGGAGATGATAAAATCATGAGGGTAGAGTCTGGATGGAAGAGATCAGTACTTTCATAAAATAGGCTCAATGACATTCATTTGGTTCCTCCATCATGTAAGGTCACAGTAAGCACACAAGCTATGAACCATAAAGCAGCCTTAGCCCTTGCCAGGCATCAAATACTAATCTTAGACTTCCCAGTCTCCAGAACTGTGAGAAATAAATTTCTGTTGTTTTTAAGCTACTCATTTATGGTACTTTGTTATAGCAGCTACCCAAGTAAGATCCTAGCTTAGCTTGGAGTGATCTCTCTTCCAGACTTCCATTACCACTATTGTATGGGTCAATAAGTGGGGAATGAATCATGTTCTTCCTCTTTGCTTCTGTTGGCTGCTTGGGCTGTATTAACCTTTTTTTTAAAAAATGATTTATTTGAAAGGCAGAGTTAGAGAAAGGAAAGGAGGAGACAGAGAAAAACTGTACTAGTTCACTCTCCAAATGGCCACGATGATTAAGGCTGCTCTAGTCTGAAGCCAGGTGCCTTATACCTCTATATGGGTCTTATACATGGGTGGCAGGAGCTCAGGTATTTGGGAAATCTTCTGTTGCTTTCTCATGTTCATAAGCAGGGAGCTAGATTGGAAGCAGAGCAACCAGGACTTGAATTCATATGGATTCTGGCATTGTAGGTGGTTGCTTAACCTACTGTGCCACGATGCAGGTCTCTATTACCTTACTTTTAAATGTTTGTATTGGAATTCTTCAGCAAGGATGTAAACATCTTAAAGATAATTTGTATCGTGTGCTCTGCCTTATCCCAACATCTAGGAAATACCTTGTATCTATCATTTCTCAGTATTTGTGTTTTGATATGGTTGGAATTTTTTTTGCTTTGTATCTGATTAGTAGTTGTTAGGAAATGTTGAGTGCAAACAATGGACCACATATCTTATAACTACTTTTTAATGTAATTATATTTAATCCTAAGAGTTTGCCAATAAGTATTTATATCTCCATTTTATATGCAATTATATTTGCTAATAGTCAATTATATATAAATTACATGAGAAGGAAGGAAACAAAGTTGAAATGAAATGACGGGATTTTTAAAAGATTTATTTTATTTATTTGAAAGGCAGATTGACAAAGAGAGAGGGAAAAACAGAGAGATCTTCCATATGCTGGTTTGCTACACAAGTGGACTCAATGACTGGGGCTGGGCCAGACCTAAAATAGGAGCCTGGAATTCCATCTAGGTGGCAGGGTCACAAGCATTAGGGTCATCATCTGCCGCCTCACAGGCATGTGAGCAGGGAGCTGGGTCAGAAGCAGAGCCACCGGAACTTCAACTGGTACTCACATGTGGAATGCCACTGCTATAGGCAGCAGCTTAACCTGCTGTGCCACAATGTTGGCCCTGAAATATTAGCATTTTTTAAATTCACAAATCTGTGCTATATGAAAAGTGCAGCACATGACATTTATGTGCCATATGAGTTCTCCAAGCTTTTAGATAGGAATTTCTTGGGGCCGGTGCTGTGGCATAGCTGGTAAAGCCTCCGCCTGCAGTGCCAGTATCACATATGGGTGCTGATTCAAGTCTTGGCTGCTCCACTTCTGATTCAGCTCTCTGCTATGGCCTGGGAAAGCAGTGGAAGATGGTCCAAGACTTGGGCCCCTGCACCTGTGTAGGAGACCTAGAAGTAGCTCCAGGCTCCCGGCTTCAGATCAGTGCAGCTCTGATCATTGTGGCCATTTGGGGAGTGAACCAGAGGATGAAAGATTTCTTTCTCTCTGCCTTTCCTTCTCTCTCTGTGTCACTCTGACTTTGAGAAAGAAAGGAAGGAAGGAAGGAAGGAAGGAAGGAAGGAAGGAAGGAGAGGAAGAAAGAGAGAGAGAGAGAGAGAGAGAGGGAAAGGGAGAAAGAGAGAAAGGAAAAAAGAAAGAGAAAGGAAGAAAGGAAGAAAGAAAAGAAGGAAAGAAATGCTTAAAAATTCAGAGATTTATCTGCAGTGTCACTTTGTGATTTTTCATTTTCAAGATAAAAAGATATTTCTGATTCATAATTTGTAAGATATTTATTGAAAACAGTTGTAGTATTGATTTTTCCCAGCAATAAACATGTTTGGATTCAGGTAGTGCATTTTGGAGATTACTTCTGGAAGGAGAAATGAGGGAGTTAGGACAGTGGGACAAGGAAGGAAAGGAAGGAATCTGAATGTGTTTGTTTTTGAACTGATTTTCTATATGGAGAATGTTGGCTGAATCATACAAAGACCCTCTGAGGAATCATTTTGAAGATGCCTCAAGAATATTCTATCATAAAGCATACAGTTAAAGATGTCCATTGGTTTTTATCCCACACACTTTGCGTGTTGTCCCTAGCATCAGTAACACCTTTGAAACCCTTGGCTATCTAGGCTCAGACTTCATGGATTTCCAAAGTTTTGCAGAACACTCTGGAGAAAAAAAACCATCACTTCTTTCACTGGATTTAGGATAATGGCAAAGTGTGTGGAGCTGTCCAGCGCAACTATGCTGAAATTATGACTCCAAAGAGGAGATGTGACATAAGGAACCACAAGGGGCTGCTACTACTGGATTATTTGCATAGGTTAATCTGTATCACCTCAACCTTTATAACACGTATTTCGGCTGAATGCAGAATTTTGTGGAGTGGATGGAAGGTGCACATTTAGTATACTTTCGTGTCAGAGAAACCAGTTAACTCATGATGATGAATGTACTTTAGGGTTAACATGAATAAGTGGTTGTTGTTTGAGACCTACTTGAAATCCCCATTCTTCATAATTATTGCATGTGCTACACAGTACTTTCTGCTCCTTAAAGTTAATTTTCAATGCACACAATCATTTGCATCCATTGACAAAGGTTTGTGAAGGGTCTTTTATGTTATAGTACTGTGCTAAGCAAGGCAATTTGCTGACCAGAGTGCACAAAAGTGTGCATCCATTGACTTTTATTGCCTTTTCAGGAGATCTTGGAAAGAAGAATATGCTATTTGGTAAAATTCCGTGAAACTACTCATCTCGGGGAACTGAAGAAAATTTATATAGCTCGAGAGCAACATATTGCAATATAAGAAAAAAAGACTTTGAAAGGAGATAGTGATAATAAGTTTACCTTATTCTCTAGAAATTTGAAAGAACTTTTTTTTGGTTCAAAAAATGTTACAATGCTTCAAGTATGTTTTTTAGTTTATTTTTCCCATGTTTATCAGGTATGAACAAATAAGAGCATTCAAAGTTTGAGATTTACTTACACAGGAATTCTCTTTTATCTTCCAAAGTGAACATTATTAAGAGAATCTGTTTACTCTGTGTCCCAGGAACCAGCCAAGTATGTTTCCATACAGAGTTGAATTTTATAGGCCAAGTGATTTTATATCACATATCCACGTAAATTGGAAACTACTTGCAATCTGATTTTTACATTTGAGTTTCCTATTTTTCAAGAAGGAGCAGTTAGACATTTGAAACAAATGCTTCAAACCATGTTGCCCAAATTTGAACCACTAGTTAGTCCTCTTGATTTTATCTCATTTAACAACATGAAATGAACTCATTAATATCAATAAAATCATGGATTTGATGCTCTAGACATATTTGTTCCAGTACATTTATTATTAAATTGGAAAATGTCTATTTACATATTATTTCTAATTATCCCAAAGCAACAACTAAAACTCTCACAGGTGGACCATGTTGAGCTGCACTGAACTGAATGAAACAAAGTTTGCTGGGCAAGTGGCTTAGGGTCAAATGATACCCCAAATGAAGCAATTTGGAAGAAAAAGAAAGCTAAAGATCCAGATCTTTCCACTTGATGCTTTATTGCTCCCCATACACACAATAGGCCAGACACACATTCCCATAATAGAGCGCATAATACTGCACTTTCTTAAAGAAGAGTCTTTGTTCCATAAGAACACATAAAGTGATAAAGTGAGTCAGCAAATTTCCAAAGCTGACAGAAGAAAGCCAGAACATTCAGAGGTACATCATAAACAACATGCAAGTCAACAATGTCATCACAGTAATCTGAAGTAGTCACTATGTGTTTTTTGATTTCATGTCTAATGTTGAAGCTTAGGTTCATAAATGACTTAGGTCCCTAAGCTAGCTCTGATCTCTATGTTAAGCATAATTGGATAAATCCAGAGTTGTTAAGTACTTCTATCAAAATACACATACATAAATATTTTTAAATATGCAGTGATACTATAATACAGAAAAAAGATATAGACTCACATATATTTTTCACTTGGAAAACTAGGACTATAAGGATACTTTTAGAATTACAACACTTGCAAGACCACTAGTGCACTATATTTTTATAGATCATAAATGAAAGTTTAGAAATATAACTGACATATACATTTTTAGTTTATATTCTTGTGTATGGGTCGATATTTCCTCAACAAATGAAAGTACATGTCTGTCCCTTACTTCCTTTATGTTTTCTGTGGACTAGCTGTCTGCCTTGTTGTCAATTTGGTGAATTCAACTTACTTTGGATTCAAGTCCTTAATATCCAGAGATTTGCCCTAAAGTTTGTCATTCATCTTATTTCTCTCACATGGACAGTCTTTTCTTTAACTATCTAGATCAAATCCATCCTTGCAGGAAGTCCTACCTTCTTTACAAAGCCCTGCTTAATGTCAAGAGGGCCTACTGATGATCCTCTCTTGCTGAAGAGCTCAGTTGTTTACAATCTGAAGTCATGCAATTTGGCTTTCAATTATATATACTGTCTCCTTATATGTTTCTGTGTTAATATATTGTCATTGGATTTTAATCTCTTTGAAAGCAGGAGCAATACTTAACCTCCTTTACTTCTCATTATTAAATTAGATGATGAACACGAGACTGCTATGGAAATTGTTATGCGTGATGCACACATAAGAGATTTTTCTGACTTTCACTTGACACATTTACCGGAGTGCCCTTCACTGAGCCAGGAGAATTACTTAAAAACTACAAGTAAACAAAGTAAGTTGTTTTATTGGGGAAATAACCTACAATTGGCAAACTGAGCATCAAGATTTTAGAATGCATCCCTTAATTTGGAATTCATTGATTTATTCATTCATTTTACAGGTACATAGGGACCATCAAGTTTAGATAATTTAGAAATACAAAGATGAAACAGACTTACCCTCAAGCAGTTTTCTGTTTAGTAGCTTATTAGGAATTATGTGACAGTGGAGATCTTTGATGGCTCTATATGGGGACTCAGAAGAAATCAATTTTCAGAGTATACTCAGAGAACTATAGGCATCAAAATCAGCTAGTAATTAAGAATGACTCAGGTGTAGCTAAAGAGTGTACTTTAAGACAATTTCCTGAGTAATTCCTAAGCAGAAATGGCTAATTTTTTCCTGGCTAGGGAATAAATATTTGGGATCTTTATTGGGACATCTTCTGATATTTTAAGAATATCAAGAATGTTCTTGATTTTTAAATTTAGATCTCTGGTAAGGTGAAGTCTTACCCTATTACTACATTGCATTTATTTTCCTTTTCTGAAAAGGCTTCATCTTTATCATTATCAGTGTATCATATTCTTGAGGAACTTTCTCTCTCTCTCAGAATTCAGAGAATAAGTTCACGCACAAGAATTAAGTCCATTACTCCATAAGAAACAAAATAATCACTTACAGATAGTACTTCATGGTTCAGATTTCAGGAGCTCTGGTGAATTCCATTGCTTAACCCATCCATTTAATTTTTGAAATTTTCAAAGTGCTTTCAGTTACATTATTCTAGCTGAGTGTCTGTACCATGGACTTGACCTAGATGCTTCTCCTTGAGGACATACAGGAAATTGTTATGTAAATTTTATTTCCTCGTTGGATCCAGATTTGAATATTTTGGACAATGTCATGTTTCAGTTGTACTACCTCATCCAGCTCTTTTTTCAGTTGTAACTTCCCAAACTGAATTAACCATCATATATTGGATTTACCATGAATCAACTTTGTGTAGAATAATAGAAGCAGGCTTGCCAACACCGTGTTCAAACATTTATGATAACTCCTGTCAAAACGGATATTTAAATATTGAAATAATAACCATATAGATTCATTTTATGTCAGCATGGTCAATTTAGTGCTAATAACCACCTCAGTAACAAAACTATACCCCAGTGTGCAGTTTCTATACATGAGAATGGGAACTGAGTTATTAGAGATTAAATTTAGAGATAAGGCATATAAGGAAAATATTATTCTTATCTAACCTTTTTTCTTGCATTATCAATGAACTTAATAATTAAATTAATCAATATGTCTATAGCCCATAATATAGAATCAGACCATATAGATCTTTATACTGTACATTATATTTCCAAATATACCATTAACAATTTCTTCTATAAAAAATATTTCTGACAGCTCCAATTCATATCCTAAATACTGCCAAACAGTTGCATCTTGAGATATTATCATGTTGGTCTTATATTTTTCATTGAATTGTGAGTTTCCTGAGAATGGGATGAACCTTTTGTTTTCTTAAACAAAATACTGGAGCATCTTTGCATGCATTCAGTATTCTTTTCTTAGATTCTGACAGAAAATTCTGAAATATAAACCTTTACTTTGAAGAGGAAAATCCATGTTAAGCAGAGCAACTCTACACATGGTTCCTACCAAAATAAATGAGGTCAAAAGTCAAATAAAAATTTCAGAGGTATATATTTTTCCTTAATTTAAAGGAGATTTTTATGAAAATGAGTTTGTGGAACCATAACATACTTTTTATACATGCAAATATAGAACATTTACTTTTTATGTAAGACAGTTCATGTCCAAGATCAATGTTGATGAAGTTAGATGACTGTTCCTGCACTGAGAAAGCCCTGGTTGTGAAGGGTGAGAGTTTGAGGGGAGGAGAAAACATGATGTACAGTATAAAGAGAAGAGGAAACCATTTATCACTACAGAGCTCTGTAAGATTTCTTCTTATGTATTACCCTAAAAACTTATATCCACTCAGTCAAATCTTGGTTCTCTTGCATTCACATCCAGTTTTCTCACTGTATACACAAATATTCCAGTCTCTTGTGAGTTGTAATTCAGAACTAAAAATAAAATCAAACATGATATTTGTAAAATTATTAGAATCATGAGTTAAATACCTAAAATCCTTCTCTCTAAAAGGTTAACAGTTTTTTGTTTCTATCATATTTAGAGATCTAACATAATTTATATTACTTAAGTTTTTATTCTTTCAGAACAGTTGCAAAACCATGTAGAACCAGCTTCATTGAAACATATTGTCCTTAATATTCTAATGTTGTCATCTGAAAATTAAATTATTCAAGTAATACCAATTTAATACTTAATACACTCAACTAAGTTTATGGCTATAGTTTTTCTTTGATTTTACTGGCTGTTTTGCTTAAACTAGCCATTTATTGGTATATTATCAAGGTGCATTGTTCTATGCATTTCACCTGTTTAAGAATGATCACAAACTTTGTAAGGTTTGGATTTTTCCTCTTTACCTTTAACATTAGAATATTTGTGTTGTTTTGTGCTCTAGAAATATGTTCCTAATACTGATGAAGAACTCTTAAGAGAGAATTTATGGATTTTTGTTTGCTTGATTTATTCATGATCTGTGCCCTTTCCCCAATTATCTTGAGGGCATGAACAAACCAAAGATTAATGAAACTGGAAGTAATAAAATAATGCAATAAATTTTCTTTCTTTGGGCTCTTAATAACATTGCCTTACTCTACCCGCAAATTTTCATCTAGCTCCTTAGTTTTCATTTGATGGTATATTAAGTTTTGATTATTTATGAAAATATTTTATGATTTAATATAGTGTGATGAATAATGCTTTAAAACATTATCTCTCTCCTGTGTAGATCCAGATATCTATTAGATAATACACAGGAACCATTTTATAATGTCATTTGGTTTAAAGATGAAACACTCTGAATTGCCCTCTTTTAAATTTCTCAAGCAGTTTAGACCTAATAAATTATTAGCAAATAAGTTTTTAAAAGTTAAAATGGAAAAGTCAAGACTTTATTTACATTTCCAAGAATGAGAATGTATTATGTTCTGAATATATCTTATAAAAAGAATATTTTTTCAACATCTGATGTTACCTGAATGAAATATATATACATATATATATAAAGTAGCCCATCAGGTTGCAAGAATTTAGCTAATGTGTTAACTTAAAAAAATATTGCCCCTATTTTCTCTTTCTAGTAGCCACACTAAGCAGCATTGATTCCTACCTTCTGTTCATATCATTAAAGAAATTGCAGCTGTAGTGAGACTGTGATGAGATCGTATTAGTTATGTACCTGTTAGCATGCTTGAGATATTATAGATGTTCAATGAAATTAGTTCCTTTCCCTATTGAAATAACAGAATATATTCCATTCCCCTTTGGTAACCAATTTATGCACATGTGCATGTGTGTTTGCAGGCACCTCTACATGTGCTTGTGTGAGTTGGGGTTGGAGCACTCTGGTTCTTTGTCTGTATGACCTCAAGATTAGCACTTAATCCTGGAAAAGTCAGTTAAAATAGATTGGTCGATGTTATGCGACAGATTTTTAGGGTATTTGCTGTAAATGTTTGTTTGCATTTGTTTACTGACTCAGTGACAGGATAAGAATGTCTTCCTGGAGCAGATGAGATCAAGATTCATAAAAGCGTATTCTGGAGCGCTGGATGGCAGAGTCTCCATGAGGTGGCATTTTAAAAAATGAGATTCCATACAGAATAATGTACTTTACTTTAAGAAGGTAAGGAGGAGTAATTATCATTAGTAATCAGATTTCAGAAAATATCCATGAAATAGGCTAGAGAAAGAAAAGGTCAACATATAGGACACTTAAGAGTATGAGAATTTTTCATACAGTCATCAAAAATAAGCCATTAGTGAATTATCACCAAGGGTAATTTAGCTTGGAGATGCTGGTTGATCAAATCTCAGTAGGTGAGTAATTTGTAAGAGATAAAAATTGGACAGAGAAAAATGTCCTGGGAAGATGCATATTCACATCTGTCTAATGATCACTGGCAAAGCAAGTCTAGGTCATAACTGCAGAGATGAGAAACCGATAATATGATGAGATCAGTTGAAGATAAAGCAAACAGAATTTTTCGTTGCTTTGATTTAGAATCTGTAAGCAAAACATAACCAGCATTTGAAAAAGCAAGTGAAAAGCAAACAGAAACGAAGGACAATTGAAGGAAAGTTACAAATCCATCAACTACAATTCTCAGTAGGAGGTCTTCACCTCAATGTGTAATAGCCAGGCTTTGACTGACTTTAATAACAACAATGCTTTTGAAACTGTTTCAGACTTTTTAAGCTATATGCAGCTATATTCAGCAGACTATAAGCTATATTCACTAGACATGGCTCAGTAATATATACACAAGAATGTTCAAAAAGGATCTTTTTTCTTAAACATTTCAGAAAAAAAAGGAAAACCTTATTTTAAATACTTGGTCTCAATGTGGCTATACTGTTCAACATTAATGATATGGCAGTTTTGTGTTTACAGCAATTTAATCTTTGTTCAAATCATCATTTCTGAGGCTCTAAGAGTAGCTAAGGTCTGGATGTAACTTGGAAACAAAGCTGAAGACTCCTCAACACACAACTTGGATATTTTGGGATTTATTTTACATTGAAGTTGAATGATGTCTATCTACTTTGTGAGATAAAAATCATCTCAATATTTAATAAACATTATGACAATTTAAAAAATATAGTGGGTTTGTTTTTCTGAATCTCATTTTTACTAAGCATATGATTTTTAAAAAACTTTTCTCTATTTTTCTTAGATATTCACATAATATCTCTGTACTTTGTTAAAATAAAATATTAAGTGCAAACATTTAAAGCTATACATAATACCAAAGCAAGAAGTATACTGGTAATTTTTGAAGCAGTTGGGAAATCATTTTTGAGAATGTTACTATATATAATGTGACTTGGTGTCTAGATTTTATGAAAATTTCCCAACTAGAAAATGTAGTAAATTTCTGAAATTAACTGAAAAGAGCTACACTTTCAGTTTCCATGGTTTAGCTATTTCACAGATCGGCTCTTTTTCTAAGAAGGAAAATCTGAATCGTGTTCATGGGTTTAGGTATCTGGGGCTAAGACTTGTCAGAGCATTGGCAAAGTCCCATCTGCTCCTTCTTCACATATGAGTTTTCCCATTTCCTCTTTTGCTGATTTTGATTTCCTTCTAATTTATCAATCAACTTTCACTAGAGGTTGCCTCAGAAGCCAAGCAGGTGTCATCAAAAGACACTTTTGTGGCAGACAAATAAGTGTCAGTGACAGTGATATCCTCAAACTCTGTGCTGAAGTGGTCTGACTCCTTGACGACACTGTAATTTAGGGCCACGTTGTAGTTAGTGGGTTTCTCTGTTGGCTTCTGGTTGCAGTTGCAGAGCTTCCTGAAGGCTGCACGGAATTTCTGGGACATGAGATTGTAAATCACTGGGTTGATGGCACTGTTGAGATAAATGCAAATTCTGCAAAAGAGCAAGAACCAATTTTCTTGGAAAGGGCTGGAGAGGAATGAGTTGACAACCACAAGAGTCCTGTAGGGCATCCATAAAAGGGCAAACAGAATTACAACGACTGCCAGCATCTTGGTGACCTATGGAGAAACAGAAAGAAATGCAGTACAAATACAAATCAAAACGAAACAAAATTACCCTCTCACCCCACTGCCAACCCTTTAGTTTCTATAATGGTCTGCAACAAGGGCTTAGCTAAAGATAATTTATCTGGGAAGTGATCCTAGGAAGCAGAATTAAAGATGTGGAAGAGAATGTAACAGAGGAGGACAAGCCAAAATAGGGGGAGCTGTGGAGATGGCTTTAGCTGTGAGGGACTGTAAAGCACTGGAATAATCAGTTCAAAGGAAGAGAGGCTAGGGCATTTACCCATTGGCCACCAGTTCCCATTTGTGGAAGAATGCCCTTAGGGATTTCAACTTGTACTTCCAGTATGGTCTGTCCTGGGAACTCTTCGGTCATTAGTGAGGCCCTTGAAACACAGGAGAGGTGAGATAAATAGGGAACAATGGATGACTAAAGTGCAATGTTGGCTGCATGCAGGAACCATCCACTACAGCTATGGCTGAAATCAGTTGGGGTAAGAGTAAAAGGAGAGTACACCAAAGCATCTTCAACAATGTATGTCTAATCCCATCTTTACTTAATTTACATGTGGCCCTAAGAAACTGTATTAACATTTCTTAAAGTTTATCTGTAAAATAGAGACAATTTTGCCCTCCTAACAAATGAGGTAATATAATAATGTAAAAAACATAAAGCAGAAACGCAATGGTTGTTGACTCTATTACTTTACGGCAGATATTATTCTACGTATTTTGTAAGCCTTAAAATCCTCCAAAACTGGCATTGTACTTGCCAGTTTTCAGATTACAATACTTGGGCACAGAGTCTGAGAAATATTTTGAGCAAATTGCAGATTCTAATGGCTGGGATTGGAACTTGAATCATTCTGAATTCAAAGCTTTTGCTCTTCCCAAAACAGCTCTTTTTCTGGTTAAAGGGAGGTGCATGATAGAGAGACCAAATTCTAGAATTTTACCTACCCTACTAGAATTCTAGAATTTTACCTGGCCCTACTTTGTAATAAGAGCAATGTGCAAGAGATAGGATGATAGATAGGATGATGTCAATACCCAAGATTGCCCAGGGACAAGATTATCAAGGGACATGATTAGCAGATTTCATTTAATGATCTCAGTGGTCACTGAGATATTGGGGTTGGCTTAAAATTGCACATCAGTTTCGCCTTTACTCTGGTTTTAGGACCTTCATCAACTCGTCCATTTATACAGGAAACTACACCTCATCATGTTGCTTCACTTAGTAATAAAGTTATTGAGGACTAAAGTAAAATAATTATGTGATAAGACTTTGAAATGATAAAGCATTATAAAAATAGTATCCTTTGATTAATGACAACATAAAGAGATCATAATATTTTAACTAAATGATGGGGAGTGTTGGTCCTCATTGGTTGGGGATTAATCACTAATTGATTCTTCAAGAACCACATATTATACTCTTGGAAATAAGTTTTCAGTTATCTTCAGCGTCTCACAGAGTTTGAGCGATTTCCTCTTCCTTATCTCATAATTTATGGATGTTCTGAACTTGACCACTACATAAAATAGAATGATGTGATTTCTCCTTCCCTATTTCTGTTAGCTGCCTGTCTCAATGAAACCCCCTATCCTCTTCTACCGCTCAAAGCCTCTGTTTTCTTCTGGCATTGAGGGGAATAATTCCAGCATAGAAATAAAGATTCCACATCTAGACACCTACTCCATCATTAGTATCTAATGTAAACTTAATTCCCACCCTCAACTTCAGCCTGGAAACACAGGAATCTTGGTCTCCTGCCTTTGTTTCCCAGCACTCTGAGTCTCTTGACCCCAGGGTTCTGTCTTGCCTTTGACCTTACCTCTTTCACTCAGCTAGGAACTCTCCATTAGTCCTGCATTGTGGGGGTAATGCTACCTGGTGTTTTCTTCCTAGATCTACAGTTATTGCTTCTCTCCTTCCTTTGTTCTCCAAACGTTATTTGCCTCAAGACTTCTCATCTACGGGCACACATAGTCTTGATATTTATTTTTTAAACTGTACCTATTCTTGCTGCTTTCCTGCAATGGCACTGATGAGCTATCTTCCTTCTCTCATCTTCCTCTTCCAGGTCACTTTCCTGCTTCCTTCAAGCTCTCTCCTCTAAGAATATGCCCCAGCCTCCCCTATCTGACTGCACTCATGGCTCTTTGGGCTTCTCTTCTACCTCAGTGTCTGTAGGACACTAACACTCTAGATTTTATCCCTGGGTTAGAGAAGTTGTTTAATAAGAACCTGTGATTTCACACTAATTCACACAACACCAGGTAAGACATTCTAGTGATTCTGACTTCTTTAGAGATAGAGAGGCTCTACTCAGCCAAAGTGTTAACTGCAACCTGATTTTTAAAAGATTATTAAGTAAACATTTTATTTGGTCCTAGGAAAGTAAAAACTCACTTCAATGGTAAATATTCTGAGTTTTAGAAGGAGCCATAGCGATTATTGCTTTCATTGTCATCATCATCATAGTTGACATCATCACTCACATCCCTGTCTTTCTCGCCTCTGTCTGTTATCAGGTCACAGTTTCACACTTGCCAACATCCTCCCAACCCCTGCATGGACTGAACATCTTTTACAGTGAAATCCCTGGCTTTATTTACCATTAGATTGGAACTATAGCAGTTAGTCTTTGGTGATGGCTCCCCTAATCTAACAAGTGCTATAAACCAATTTGTTTATGATAGCTCCATGAATATTACCATTAATTTCATTTTTCATATGAAGAAATTGAGATTTAGAGCATGTATGTGACTTACTAAGCACACATGTGTACCAAATGACAGCTGTAATTCAAACCCAAGTCTACTGGAATCAAAGTCCATGTTCTTCACTTGATACTTTACCCTCTTTATGAATGTTTGCTTGTTTGGTTTCAATGGTGATACTCTGTTATCTACTTTATGGTTACCAAAACATTAAATGTCTTCTAAATATAAACCACACTTATTGCTGCAAAATTTCAGAAGAAAGGTTGAATTTCACCCACTTTTATATTTTTTCTTTACAATCATTAGGTGAAAAACCTTGAATCTACATTTAACATTTACCTACCTCTTTTCACTTAATGTCAGAGAGGAAGCAATTTTCATTGTTTTAAAGAAGATCAACTTGTTTCAAGTTTAATAGTTTCTCATGTGCTTTCATAGTCAGTTATGTACACACTGACATCATTCCCAAACACTTCAGGACAATCAACTATACTTGTTCATATCTCCAATAAATTATCAGCTTATTCAAGGCATGGACAAACTTATTAATTTGGTATAACATATGACTTAAACCAAGTTTTAGACTGGGTTAAATAAATTTGGACCTGGAAAGAATTATTTTGAAATATATAACCATGATTCTTTTTTTGGTGTTATTATTCCAGTATACTGTAAGAGGATTTTTTAAACATTTTGTTTTTTAATATTTAAAGAAATCCCTCATAAGTAGAGGTTAATAGTAAAATGAACCCCAAATACATTTCAGCTTTTTGTTTAAAGTGTATTCAAAAATTTTAGGGATGTGTAAACTGAAACAAATATGATGATGTTTCTACAATTGACTAAAAGGAAAGTATGTCTTCAGTGCAATAACAGACAACACATAATTATTGTATATTAACTATAAATACCTTGGTTGAGCTTAGTCGCTTTCAAAAATGTTCACACATTTTTACTATAGCTGACACTTGGATTTTTAAAAGCTTTTACTTACTATAGAAACAAACTCAATATAGGAATGAAGTTTCCTGAGATTGTCTTTGATACCCAATTAATTTCACTGTAGTTACTGATGTTTTAGTCTTTATGCTGAATAAAGTGACAAAAATGCATATTTGAAAAATATCTTTGGTCCACTGTTTTCAACACAGGCGTTTTAGCCAGGATACTACACGGGACATGTAGTGATGCGGAGGATTGCTTCCATACAGCACCTTCTGCCTCAGGACATAAAGGACTGGAGAAACAGCATGACACAATCTTCAAGGAAAATGATGTTATAATGTATTTTTGACTGGGAAGGAATTTTTTCATTACTTCTACGTTGTTCATCTACACCCCTACTGTGTTTCAATGTGCTGGCTCTGAAGATGATTCAGAGAGACATTGCCAATGCCTTCCTGAACATTAGCTCTGATGGACAGTTATGATACAATTTGATAAATTCTAGGACTGAGGAACATTTAGGTTCTACTACAGCACCTGCTCAGAACTTCGGGTTGGAGATTGGTTAGTGAGGGCATTTTGGCCCAAGAAGAAAGCTCAGGGTAAAGAGAGGTAGGAGGTGTTCCTGTAGAAATATGAACTTGTGACTATCTGGAAGCATGAGAGTTGGGACTAGAAGTGATTGAGTATGCAAGTGTCAATTGCAGACGTGTAAAGAAGTGGAGTCATTTCTCTTCCTTGTAAGCCTGTGGGAACCATTACTAACAGCAATTATTTTTATACAATAAGATGGTCACCCTCCATAAACTGCTTTGCTTCCACTTCTAGGACACAAAGAGAAAGACACAGCTTCCAAAGAATATACAGCTGCAGGGTGGGGTGTTTAGTTTTGAAAATGTCAGCTCTGGGGAGCCGTTTTGATCAAGGTGGAAGCAGACAGCCATTTCTGCAGCATGTATTGAAGGAAACGAAGGAAACTGTAACAATCTATTGATTAAAACCTAGTATTTAATTACAGAGATTTTCAGTAGAGATAACTGAGAAAGGCAGGGTGGGAACAGAGGGATGTAAACTGGACGGCCCCTGGCTACGCAAGGTTAACATGAGTATCTACTCAGAATGTGTGTCAACTCTTTTAGTTTTGTCTTTACTCTGTATCTTATCCTAACAATTATCTCTAATAATTTTCAAATATTAAGTAATATTCTTGAGTACTTTAAAAATATTTATTTGAAAGGCAGAGTAACAGAGGAAGAGGAAGAGACAGAGAGAGATCCTCCATCTTCTGGTTCACTCCCTGGATGGTTGCAATGGCCAGGGCTGAGCCAGGCTGAAGACAGGAGCCAGGAGCTTCATTCAGATCTTTCTGAATGAAGCCCAAACACTTGGACCATCTTTTGCTGTTTTCTCAGGTGCATTAGCAGAGAGCTGGATCAGAAGTAGAGCAGCCTTGGCAGGAACTGGTGTCCATATGGGATGCCAGAGTCACAGACAGAGGCTTTACTTGCTATGGCACAATATTGGCCCCCAATATTCTTGAATAATTTGTAAGATTGGAGTATCAGCTGGAAATTTTGCAATCAAATGCTGTTACATTACTTTTACCCTTCACCATATTTAAATATGTGAGATAATGGCATATGGTTCTAAGAAGAGAGTTTGGATTTAGTCCTTCCCAATATACCCTTTATCATTTTTATATATTAAGATTCTATTCAAAGATTTACTTTTAGTTTTTTATGTGAATTAGATTTTATGGGAATTTTTAAATGTAAATTGGATTGCTATCTCATTGTTAAAATTCAGATTATGGTTTCTTGGGTAGGCACAAGTTCAGCTCTGCATATGTGTGTTTCATGGATAAACAGGCTAATTGGGTTCTGTTTTTTATCCAGCTAAGGAATCTTGCATTACTAACTACTATCATCACTGTTAGGAATACTATTACTACAAGTTCTGGAACTGGTAACTCGTGTGTGTTTAGAACAAGTGTTAGATCAACTAAAGAGTTGAAAAGATAATGCAAAGTGTTTCCACATTCTCCATATCAATACACCCATCTCATCTAACCCCTTATTTTAATTACACATTTTTCACAATTAATGAATCAATGTTGATAATTTTTACATGGAGTTAGTTAACTCTATTCAGCTTTTATTCATTTTTTTTCCTCCTAATGTCCTTCTGTTTCAAGATCCCATCCAGGATAGAATATTATATTTAGTTATAATGTCTCCTTAGCTTCCTCAGGACTGCGACAATTTCTCTTACTTGACTTGTTCTTTATGGTCTTGGCAGTTATGAGGAGTATATTAGGTATTTAATAGAATATATCATGTGTGGCTGATGTTTTCCCCATTATTAGACTGAGGTTATGGATTGCAGGGAGGAAGGCCACAGAAGTGCCTTTTTCAACATAACACACCAGGGATGCTTGCTCTTCCTTGATTTATGACTGATAATTTTGACCTTGTATATTGCTTTATTGAGATCTAACCAAATTCAGAATCCACACTGTACAACTCTAAGGATTTTAGTGTATTCACAGAGTTTTGCAATCATCACCCCAATCTAATTCTAGATCCTCTGTATAATCCCAAGAAGAAACCCATTAACCATAAGCAGTCACTTTCTACTTTCTCTCTCCCTCACCACCCCACTCCAGGCAACCACTAATTTACTTATGTCTCTAGAGAAAGAAACATTTCATGTAAAAAAATTGCACAGACTTTTGTGTATGATTCACTTCCTTCACTACTACAATGATAGGGTCACCCTATTGTAGCATGTATAGGTACTTCATTTCTGTCGTGGTATCATCCCTTATGTGCACCTGTTCAAGTCTCAGCTGCTTTACTTCCAATCCAGTTCCTTGTTAATGTGCCTGAGAAAAGCAGCTGAGGGTGGTCTAAGTACTCGAGCCCCTGCACCCACGTGGGAGACTGGGAAGAAGTTCCTGGCTCCTGATTTCTGACCAGCCCAGCTCCAGCTGTGGGTGGACATTTGGGGAGTGAACCAGTGGATAGAAGACTCTCTCAGGGCCGGTGCCGTGGCTCACTTGGTTAATCCTCTGCCTGCGGCACCAGCATCCCATATGGGCGCCAGGTTCTAGTCCTAGTTGCTCCTCTTCCAGTCCAGCTCTCTGCTGTGGCCCCGGGAAGGCAGTGGAGGGTGGCCCAAGTGCTTGGGCCCTGCACCCGCATGGGAGACCAGGAGAAGCACCTGGCTCCTGGCTTCGGATCGGCACAGTGTGTCGGCCATAGTGGCCATTTGGGAGGTGAACCAACGGAAGGAAGATCTTTCCCTCTGTCTATCTCTCACTGTCTAACTGTCTAATAATAATAATAATAAAAGATCTCTCTCTCTCTCTCTTTCAAGGCTGCCTTTCAAATAAATCTTTATAAAGAGGTACTTCATTTCTTATTATTGTTAATATTTCATTGTATTCATATTTCTGATTTTAATTTACCCTTTAGTTTCCTCTTTTTGCCTATAATGAATAATATAGTTATAAACACTTATGTACAAGTTTTATGGGGATGTGTGTTTTAATTTTTCTTGGCTATATATCTAGAAATGAAATCTCTGGTTTTTAATATTACCTTTTAAGTAACTGAGTATTCAAGAATATTAGCTACTCAGTACTTGAAATAATTAATAGAGATAGTTTTTATTATGATGGATAGTAAAAAGTACTAACTGATATTTATGGAGATACTAAGGCTCTGGAAAGATACAGTTGGGACACACTCTCACATTGCTCTTGGAACCTGGAGAATGACAAGGAAATGGGAATTTTGGGTGAAATTATTATTACCTTATACTAATAAAAGCTTTCATTTATCAAGAAAACCTGGTAGGAATATGTTCAAGAGAGAATTGGCGAAGTGGAGATAGTCATTGTAAACATATCTTTTGAGAATTTTGTTGGAAAAGGGAGGAGAAAACCAAAGGACTTGCCAGAGAGGGATGAAGAGCCTAGATTTCATTTATATTTTTCAAAGATGGAAGGCGATACAGAACCTTTGCTTAGGAGATGATTTTACGCACAGTAAAAGATTATGATACGAGAGAGAAGAGGAGGATGATGGGAGGAACTGCGCTCTAGAACAGGGAATCCTATCCAACATACAAGAGGTGAGATTGTCATCTTCTCAACACAAGCACAAAATTACTTTTTCAGTGTCTGTCCCTTTGTTCTAAGGCACATTTAACAGATCAAGATGATGCATGAGAAAATGAAACCTATCTCACTGGTCTCCTGAAATCTAATGGAGTTTTGATAGCAGTTAATTCATTTAGATCTTTGGAATTAATATAATTGTTTCATCATCACTAAACTGTTATGTGGGACAGTTGTTTGGCCCAGCAATTAAGATGCTGATTTTGATGCCTGTAACTCATACCAGAATACTTGGGTTTGATACCAGGTTCTGGTTCCTGACTCCTGCTTCTTGCTAATGTGGGTCCTGGTCGGCAATGGTGATGGAATAAATAATTGGGTTCCTGCCACCCACGTAGGAGACCTGGGCTGATGGCCCAGTTTCAGTCCTGACCCAGCCTGGGCCATTGTAGCATTTAGGGCATGAACCAACAGATGGGAGCTCTGTCTGTATATGTGTATGTCTCCCTGAGTCTCAAAATAAATAAATAAATAAATAATAAAAGTAAACCATGTTATGCTTATATTCCTCTGAGTTTTGTAGGCTAAGTATTATAATTTGTATTTCACTGATGAGGAAATAAAAACCAGCTGAGAGGCAGAGAACAAGACTATATGACTATAAGACATATATAAAAGCGACAAAGCTAGTTATTAAACTGAAGCTTTTTGACTCTAGTCTTCTATCAAGATAATCACAAAGATCACATACAGTGACGTAAAAACTTCTAATTGCTATAAATATTGCTTGTGATCTATTTGGGAGGTATAGGCATCCTTGGTAGCACTGGGATCAGTTGTGACTTTTTGCCCTATACTGGAGTGCTATATTTAGAAAGTACTGATGAGGGAGAAGGCAGATGGGAATCCTTCACACCAATCTTTTTCAACAAGAAAGTTGAAAATATGAAAATAATCAAATAAAATAATGCTACCTCTCTTTCTTGGGCCACGGCCCAATTAATAGAATGTCATTCACTACGTTCTGGTTACATAGAATCTGGAGATATTTTGATTAATTGTCAAAAATCAACTTGTTAGTCAACCTAGAAAGCCACATGCTCTGATTCAAACCTCAGTTCCCTAGGAGATTTAGTTGAAATCCTTTTATTATTTCAGAAAATTTGAATTTTGATTCTATATATAATTCAGGAAAAGTTCTGTACATGGTCATACAGCATGGTCTTGCTGTTTCCTGGATACTTTCCCTTTGGAGACAAAGACTGAAGCATAGTCCTTTGGTATGTTAATGACTGACAAAGTGTAGTAGATACAAAAGAAGAAAATGGGATTGGTATCTGGCATATTGGTTTGACAATCCATCTCTGCCTTTGGGGACACTGGGCAGGCCACATAATGACTTATGTCTAAAGCTCACCTAAATTCCAGGGCAATCTTTAATAGAGAAGTTTTGTTAGTACTAAAAATTCAAAGGCATAAAATAAGAGGGGACAAACACATTATTAAACTTATATTTGAATGAGAGATTTTCAAGGGCATCCTAGTAGGTAACTTTATTATGAGAATAGGCTTTTTATTAATTTTGAATCCCCCACCGTATGATGCAGAAACTCTGCTTTTAACTTTATGAACAAAATAAATCAACAACAAACTTTGGCTGCATCTCTGTGACACAAAACCTAATCCTGACACATAGTAAGTGCTCAATGCATTGCTGAATTATTATGGCATATATGCTTATTTTTCACAAATGTTAAGATGTATTTGTGGAGTTTTGTGTGATTCTAGGGTTTTTTTTTTTTTTTTTAAATCAGAGCAGAGTGCTCCTGTTCTTGTACTTTTTCTGGCTAGAATATTCTTAATTTCAGATGTATATTTCCTTCTGGAAGCATTGTCTTGGTCAATGAATACAAAGCAGTTAGTCTTTAATATTCTAACGCCATTCTTTGTAAGGTAACAATATATTCTGTGTTTGGACTCTGTCCCTGTTCTGCATTTCTGCATATTAACACAGTGTTCTTTAAATGAGAATATTTTGCTCTCAGATGGCTCTCAGCAAAGTGATCAATGACCTTTTGCATTTTGTTCCATTAATTGAGCCAGTTGAAGGATAAATTTGACTTGATAATTAAATAAATCAAATTTAGCCAAGCTTTTGCACTAACTGGGGGCTCTGGGAATTTCTTACAGATTGTTCTGCTTTGTTTCGACTTATGTATGAACAGTTAGTTTTAAAATACAGTTATAATCAATATACGATGCTTCCTATCATGGAGTGAGATCACTAGTGGGATTTAAAAGTTGAATGATGGGTATACCTAGAAAAGGGCTTGGAATCAACTCAAAGTCAGTTAAAGTATAATACAAGTGAATAAAACCTAAGTGGTGATTTGTGGTACAGAGTGCACAAACCAATGCACTCTGCATTGTACATTACTTATGGATAGCTATTTTATCAAATATTATTTTTTATTTTACTTTGTTTGAGAGGCAGAGAAGAGAGAGAGGAAAAGAGCACACACTCCCACCAAATTTTTCTCCCCAAGTGCCTGTGGCAGCTAGGGCTGGGCTGAAGACAAAGCTCAGAGCTGGAAATTCAGTCGGGGTCTTCCATATGGATGGCAGGGACTTAACAACTTGAACCATCATCTGCTGCCTACCAGGGTGAGCATTAGCTGGAAGCTGGAATCAGGAATGGAGCCAGGACTCAAAACTAGGCACTCTGATGATAAAAGATGCAAGCATCCCACCTGGTGATTAAACCTCTAGGCTAAAAGCCTGCCCTCCTTATAGGTTTGATGACAAGATATCCAAGGATGCTAATGAATGGGATCTTGATCTTGTCAGTATTTCATTCAGAATAACCTTTCTGGCAAAAATTGTGAAGTATTTTCTGTGCTGGACTATAATTAAAAACATCCATGAAAAAATTAGTAGAAATCCACAAGAGTAACTTTGGTTGCATCTGGTAGTGCTTGGGGAAGGAAAAGTGAGGCTTATGGTGGGGGGAAATAGTGACATAGGATTTTTTTAAAGTGCACATTTATAGGTCTGGTACATGTGAAGTGAAATTATTTTTTTTCCCCAATTCTAGGGAGTGCTAAGGAAGCTAGGTGGAACTCAGGAAGAGTGAGAGAGACATTTGGGGAACAGGACAGTGGCCTCTATGTAATAAGGTCATCATTGGGTACCGGGAGGACACCAGAGCACAGATGAGTGCTGGCATTACAGGTTGGCGCTGCTATGCGGAATACGATGTGAGCCTTCCTCTGTGAGTCCTTTAGTTCTCTAGGAAAATACCTGAGCCTTGTCAAATGAGAGTGTGGTGGCAATTACTGCAGTCGACATGGGATGGACCCTGGAAGCCATGTACTTTCTTTCAAAAGCAAAGTTAGAGGGGTCTGCACTACAGTGTAGTGGCCTAAGCCTCCACCTGCAGTGCCAGTATCCCATATGGGTGCCAGTTCGTGTCCTGGCTGCTCCTCTTCTGATCCAGCTCTCTGCTATGACCTGGGAAAGCAGTAATGGATGGTCCAGGTACTTGGCCCCTATCCCCCATGTGGAAGACCTGGAAGAAGCTCCTGGCTCCTGGTTTCAGATTGACCCAGCTCCAGCCATTGTGGCCATCTGGGGAGTAAACCAGCAGATAGAAGACCTTTCTCATTGTCTCTCCCTCTCTGTAACTCTACCTCTCAAATAAATAAATGAATCTAAAAAAAAAAAAAAAGTAAACAGAGAAAGACATGAATGCATCAAGAGTGAGAAAAGAAGAAAAGTGATTGGATTTTGAGCTGTCCTGATTAGTGGAACTGGAGTTCAACGCTAAGTTATACCAAAATTTCTTAGTGTTGGAGAGGCCATGAGTGACTTTAAGTCTATGTTAGATGAGGACTGTGCAGTATTTTCTTAACGTGTTTCAATGTAGAAGGGGGAAAATGGAATGCAAATTGAAGGTAGGCTAATCTAGTGATAGGAATTAGCAGATAAATGGGAGGAAGAGAATAGAGACATATGAAGTACCTACTATGTACCAGGCAGTGTGCTGGGTATTATCTTCACAACAGTCCTACTTTCATCTGCATTTACGATTCATGTTGGCAAAGTCACAAGTCAATTACTGAAAGGCACGCCAAAGTCATCTTTTCTCCTTACTATAATATCATGAATTTGGGGAAGAAATATTTTTCCAAATTTGTAAAAACCAAAACTAAACAAACTGTAGACTTAAAAGTTGGAATTGGTGGAGGCTGTATGTTGGAGAAGAGAAGGGAAAATGAAAAACCAATTCTTGTTTGTACTCGGGTTTTTTACCTACAGCATCTAACAAAGGTATTGCTATGTGCATTGTGACACCGCGTCTTGATGGGATATATTTTTAAATGTTTTTGATTTCAGGGTTCTACTGAGAGTGGAAAACAGCTGTGTGCTAGATAAGATTTGCAGCAGGGGGCTGGCACTGTGGCATAGCAGGTAAAGCTGCAGCTTGCAGTGCTGGCATCCCACATGGGCACCGGTCGATACCCGGCTGCTCCACTTCTAATCCAGCTCTCTGCTATGGCTTGGGAAAGCAGTGGAAGATGGCTCAAATTCTTGGGCCCCTGAACCCCCATGGGAAGACCTGGAGGAAGCTCCTGGCTCCTGGCTTCAGATGGGTGCAGCTCCAGCCGTTACAGCCAACTGGCGCGTGAACCATTGGATGGAAGATCTTTCTCTCTGCCTCTCCTTCTCTCTCTGGGTAACTCTTTCAAATAAATAAATAAATCTTATAAAAAAGATTTGTAGCAACACTTGAATATTATATGTAAAACTTTCCATAAAACTAGCACCTATTGTAGTGTGGCATTTCAGTATTGATTATGGAGTTCTTTAATCGTGCAGGATGAAAGACTGGCATCTCTCCTGTTGAGTCGATGGTTTCTTGTTCACAGGAGGCAGATATTTGGAAACACACTGAGAAAGGAAAATCTCAGCTGGTAGGATTGGGATTCAAATTATAATAACATCTGAATTTAGAAGATAAAAATGTGATTTTGAATTCTTTCATGAGCCATGCTGGAACAATGTTACTGTTCCTCTGCTGTGGTTTAAGTTTGCCATGCAGACTTTTCTAAGTGTTTTCTCTTCAAGGTAAATTACTAGTCCATAGCTAAGCATAGGGTAACTCTGCCCTATTTCTTCAGTTTTCCTACCTTTGCTCTCTAGTATGGTTACTGCTCCTGATCAATTTCCTGTTTGAAACCAAGTTTTAGAAATTCTTAAATGATGTACATTGGCTGGCTCTGCAGTGGAGATCCAGCAGTAAGCTGTAACACTCCTCTGACAATATCGATTCTTTCTCAGGAAGGTATTTCCTAACCTCCTCTCTCCCCTATGATTCTCTGGATATCCAGCCTGGAAAGAGTGACAATTGTAGACCCAGGTACAGAAGAGCGATACCTCTGTGTCGGCATTGTGGTGTATGTAGTAGGTTAAGCCTCTGCCTGAGCGTTGGTATCCCATTTGGACACCAGTTTGCATCCTGGCTGCTCTACTTCCAATACAGCTCCCTGCTAATGAACTGGAAAAGGCAGGGGAAGATGGTCCAAGTCCTTGGTCCCGTGAACCCACATGGGAGACCCAGAAGTTCCTGGCTCCTGGCTTTGGATCAGGCCAGTTCTCACCATTGTGGCAATTTGAGCCAGTGAATTGAAAACCTCTCTCTTTATCTTTACCTCTCCTGTCTATAACTCTGCCTCTCAAATAAAGAACATAAATCTCTAAAAAAAAAAAAAAAAAAGTGATACCTCAGCTGCTTACCCAAAGGCTACTGGGAAATCAAAGAGGATACTTTAACATGTGAAATATGAATTATGGAGAGAAAAAAGGTGATGGTACTCTCTGAGCTGCCAACTTTTTAGTGGGCATTGAGTTGTCTCACTTCTAAAAGTCTTGAACAAAGTCCCTCATCAACAGGCCGAGAGCATTTGGGAGGCATCCAACTCCCACAGTACATGTGTCTTTTCTAGAGTAGATCCTGCTTGAACCTGTCTGGAGTTTGTCGCTCCCCCTCTTCATGGAGGAACGACACTAAATCCTGCCTAGGCTTCATATCCGAGTCACGGCACCATTATGTCGCTCCCCGTCTTCGTGGGACCCTGCGCTGTTCTTTTGTCTGCTCGGCCCTTCCCGGGTTTGCTGCTGGTTCTTCCCGGGTTGGCTACCGACCCTTCCACCTCCGTGGAAGGGCGGTTCCCCCTGCCACATTCCCCACTTCTGCGGGGGAGCGGCACACCGCCGGCCAGCTCTCTCGGGGGCTGCACAGGTGTTCCCCTTAGATGTTCCTGGTGCATGCCGTCTCTCTCCTCCTTTATAGTCCTCTTCCGCCAATCCCAACTCGGCTGCCCACACGCCGAGTACACTGCTCTCCTCCAATCAGGAGCAGGTCCTACAGTTTATTGGTTGAACTGGAGGCAGCTGTGTAGAAGCTGTTTTCTCCTCTCCCAGCGCCATATTGTGGGAGAGCAGATGCATAGAATAAGTCTTAATTCCAGTAACTTAGTCTAGTCCGGGTTGCTCCCCACAGAGTTAACAAAGTTAATTTTCCAGCCATCCTTAGACAATTCACAGAGACAACACAAGTGGAGGAGACATGTTTCTTTCCTTTAGCAAACCATAAATTCTGCTTAGCTTTTTGATGTTTTAACTAAACATGGATCTCAAAAGATGTTATTTTTATATCTCAGCTTTACCGCTCAAAGCTTTCTGATGACTACATTTAAAATGTGTAAATATGTGCAAGAAAACTGACTGAAAAACAATGACTTGATCAGCCCTTGTCCTGACTGTTGATGTACAATTTAGTACTTTATCCCTTTTAGTATTTTTTGTTCTACTTAATATTATTGGTTGAACTCTGTAATTAACACACAATTATTCTTAGGTGTTTAAATTTAACTGAAAAGTGATCCCTGTTAAATATGAGTGGGAATAAGAGAGGGAGGAGATGTACAATTTGGGACAGGCTCAATCGGAATTGCCCCAAATGGTGGAGTTAGAAACGTGCCAAGGGAATTCCAATACAATCCCATCAAGGTAGCATGTACCAATGCCATCTCACTAGTCCAAGTGATCAGTTTCAGTTCACAATTGATCACACTGATAGGTCTAAGAGTCAAAGGGATCACACAAACAAGACTAGTGTCTGCAAATACTAACTGATAGAATCAAAAAGGGAGAGAACAATCCAACATGGGAAGCAGGATACATAGCAGACTCCTAGAATGGCAGATGTCCTGAATAGCACTCTGGCCTCAGAATCAGCCCTTAAGGCAGTCAGATCTGGCTGAAGAGCCCATGAGAGTATTTCAGGCATGGAAAGCCAAGACACTCTGGCCAAAAAAAAAAAAGAGGACCTAAATGAAAGATCTCTGTGAGTGAGATCACAGTGGAAAGAATGGGCCATCTAAGAAGGAGGTACCTTTCTCTGAAGGGAGGAAAGAATTTCCACTTTGACTATGACCCTGTCAGAATAAGATCGAAGTTGGTGAACTCAAAAGGCTTCCATAGCCTTGGCAACTCATGACTAGAGCCTAGGGAGATTACTGACGCCATAAACAAGAGTGTCAATTTGTTAAGTCAACAACAGGAGTCACTGTGTACTTACTTCTCATGTAGGATCTCTGTCTTTAATGTGTTGTTCAATGTGAATTAATGCTGTAACTAGTACAGAAACAGTATTTTACACTTTATGTTCTGTGTGGGTGCAAACTGATGAAATGTTTACTTAATATATACTAAATCGATCTTCTTTATATAAAGATAATTGAAAATGAATCTTGATGTGAATGGAATGGGAGAGGGAATGGGAGATGGGAGGGGTGCGGGTGGGAGGGAAGTTATAGGGGGGAAAAAGCCATTGTAATCTATAAACTGTACTTTGGAAATTTATATTTACTAAATAAAAGTTTTTTAAAAAAGAAGACATGAAATCCATTGTAACAGGTACTATATTAATACAAAGGGCTATTGTAGTCATCTTTTTATATTAAAAACTACTTGAAAGGCAGAGAGAGAGAGAAAGAGAGAGATAGAGACAGGGATCTCCCATCCACTGGTTCACTCCCCAAATGCCTGCAATAGCTGGAAACAGTCCAGACCAAAGTAAGGAACCAGGAACTCAATACAGGTCCCCCACATGAGTGACAGTGATCCAATGACTAGAGCCATCACCTGCTATGTCCTAGGTTTCAAATTAGCAGGAAGCTGGAATCAAGATTGAAGCAGGGACTCAAATCTTGGTACTTCTATATGGGATGCAGGTTATCCCAAGTGGTGTCTGAACTTATATATCAAATGCCCACCTTGGAAAGGGAGGGGGGTGCCATATTCTTTATCCTGTCTTGAAATCTACATTCTTTGCAATGGGTGCCAACTTTCTCCCTGTGTTCACCTTGCAAACTGAATGAAGTTTTTCTGTATTTGCTTCTCACCTGTTTGGTCAGAACATCATTTGAGTCTACAATGTACTTGAGGCACAGGGTATGCTGGCTCTGGCTAGGAGATCCAAACTTTCAACACAGATGAACACATCAGCGTCTTTTGGATGGTCTAGGTGGCTTTGTAGTGCAGTGGTTAAGAAAATGGGTTAGTAGGGGCCAGCATTGTGGCATAGTGGGTTAAGCTGTCACCTGTAATGCCAGAATTCCATATGGTAACCAGTTTGAGTACCAGCTGATCCAATTATGATCCAGCTCTCTACTCAGGCACTGGAAGATGGCCAAAGGCCCTAGGCCGCTGCATCCACATGGTAGAGCTGGATGAAGCTCCCGTCTTTGGCTCTTGTGGCCATTTGGGGAATGAACCTGTGGATGGAAGTTCTCTCTCTCTCTCTCTCTCTATATATATATATATATATTTTTTTTTTTTAAAGATTTATTTATTTATTTGAAAGTCAGAGTTACACAGAGAGAGGATTGGCAGAGAGAGAGAGAGAGAGAGAGAGAGGTCCTCCATCTGATGGTTCATTCCCCGATTGGCCACAACACAGAGCTGTGCGGATCCGAAGCCAGGAGCCAGGAGCCCCTCCTGGTCTCCCATATGGGTGCAGGGTCTCAAGGACTTGGGCCATCTTCCACTACTCTCCAAGGCCACTTCAGAGAGCTGGATTGGAAATGGAGCAGCTGGGTCTTGAACTGGCACCCACATGGGATACTGAAGCTTCAGGCCAGGGTGTTAACCCACTGTGCCACAGCACCAGCCCCCTCTTTCTCTCTTTGTCTCTTCCTCTCTTTCTCTAACTCTGCTTTTCAAATAAAATAAATAAATCTTAAAAAAAGGAAAATGGGCTGTTGAATGCATACATACAGAGAACACATACATAGAATACAGACATGGCTGCATTCTAATTCTCATTCTACTACTTATTATGTGTATGGCATAGCACAAGACATTTCATCCTTCTAAGTTCCTGTATACTCATCTGTGAAACAAAAGCAGGTAAGAAAAATGAAGAAAGAAATGTATATAAAGCACTGGCATGGATTATGGGCCTCAACAAATGACAGCTAATTTTACATAATTTGGAATGGTAAAAGTTCCCATCACTGGGAAAATGTGGAGGATTTAACCAAAGGTAGAGAAGCCTTTGACAACCACTATAGTAATACCTTATTGAACACTCAGTATGTTAAACATAGTACTAAAGACTTTATTGAATTATTACATCTTTACAGCAGTTATGACATAGGTATTCACTTCATTTTCTAGGTGAACAAAAAAAGAGATCCAGAGGAGTTACTATTTTTAGAGTGGTAAGTAGGAGTCCTCCTCCAAGTTAGTTGCTCCTATTTCTCTCTGTTTATTTTGCTTGCATTCATGGTTACAACCTGAAAGGATCTTGTTTTACTTACTTACCTACTTATTGTCTATCCTCGCGAGAATAACCACTCCTTGAGGAGCCTTACTCTACTCTATCTGCAAGAAGCTGTGTGAGGATCTGCCATCTAGTCAATGAAATAAATATTCAGAAAATGAATGAACACACGATGGAATGAAGAAACAAATTGACTATTCTAAGATGTACAGCTTTGACAGAATTCTGTGTGGACATTTTATATTTCTGGTCTAGTCCCAAATATTATTTTGTGTCTCGTTTCTTTTCTGGTGTGTGAGATTTCAATGGTTAGGAATAACTTATTGCATATTAGTATCTTTATTTCCTGAAACAGAGTCTGGCATCAAAAAATACTGTAAGTTAAAAGTTAAAAATGAAAATCAGTGTGTAAATATTCTTTCTCCAAAAGAGATATGATAGATCAAATTATGGTGAATAAAATATTCTGGAGAACAGTTTGCTATTCTGCAAAATTGAAGAATTGGTGACTGTATTGGTAGGAAGAATGTAGGGAAATTAAAGACCTAAGGGCATACTAACTCAATATGATTTATGCTGAGTTCACTTCCCATTAGTGGGTGTTGACTGACACTATGTTAATATACACCAAAGTAGAATGGGATTTGCCTCCAAATGACAGGCACTGTTCTGTCTTATCTGCCTGCTGTCACAGTCAATCATTTGGGACTTCTCTGTCACTTATAAAGTTATAGAAAGCTATTTTTCCTGATATCACTCTGCATCTAAATACAAATTTGTATTCTTAGGGTTCATCAGAATCAACATTCTGCAATGTAATGGACAGAGCATTTGCTCTGGGGGATATAAAGTAAAGATAAAAGCCTGGGATCCATTAGCTGCTAACTTGGGCTGCTCGTGGTAAGCTTGGATTTTCTAGTTCTAAGATTTTGTGCAATCTAAACATTTTTATTTAGCATGATTTTATTACGTATTTAGTGAACACCTGTCATGCACTAGTAGCTGTATTAAGTATCTAATATTTTCACAAACAAATTCTTAATTAGGAAGAGTCCAGGAGTCATCAAGCTTTTACTGTAAAAGAGTCAGATGGTATATATTTTAACCTTTGTGCACCTTACAGTTTCCGTTGCAACTACTCAAAAGTCTTTCATTATAGGGAAGAATCTGCCATAGGCAATGCATAAATGGATGTGTATAGCCTTTTAAGATTGATTTAAACTCAATTTAGAAAAATAAGCAGGAGGTCAGAATTCGGTCCATAATTAGTTTGCTAACCACAGAAGAGTTGAATATTTTTAATAAAACAAATGACGTACAACCTATTTCAAACCACTATTATGATTTAGGCTTAAAATGTCAATTCTGTCACATAATTATCAAAGCCTATGAGAAATAAAGATTAAATAATCCTGGCTCTTATCTTGTGGACTAAAGTTTTTATTCAAAATTTGATTTATCTTATATCAGATTCATGGTTAGCTTTTTCTCTCTAGCAACAAAAAAAAATTCATGAAATCATTTCACTGTATTTTAATCACCCTGAGACCCACTTTTCCAGAAGATGAGAACTATTAAGAATTATTAGATTGGGGGCCGGCGCTGCGGCTCACTAGGCTAATCCTCCGCCTAGCGGTGCCGGCACACCGGGTTCTAGTCCCGGTCGGGGCGCCGGATTCTGTCCCGGTTGCCCCTCTTCCAGGCCAGCCCTCTGCTGTGGCCAGGGAGTGCAGTGGAGGATGGCCCAAGTGCTTGGGCCCTGCACCCCATGGGAGACCAGGAAAAGCACCTGGCTCCTGGCTCCTGCCAAAGGATCAGCGCGGTGCGCCGGCCGCAGCGCGCCGGCCGCGGCAGCCATTGGAGGGTGAACCAAAGGCAAAAGGCAAAAGGAAGACCTTTCTCTCTGTCTCTCTCTCTCTCACTGTCCACTCTGCCTGTCAAAAAAAAAAAAAAAAAAAAAAAAAAAAAAAAAGAATTATTAGATTGGAAGACATATAGAAACCATGTCAAGAGGCACTTGAAGAAGGCATATTTACAGATTGGTGGTAGCTGGCTGTCTTGGTCCCAAATAAACCAGTCCCTGGGTTTGTCACTCAGACTTTCCTAATACTGCAATACAAAAGACTCTCTTCTTCTATGGCAGCCAGGCTGGGCTAGTAGCCTGTCTCCAGCACTTGACAGTTGTTACCATTTGGACCCATTACTATTTCTGATTCTTAGCTTTCTCTTTAGTAAAATGGAAGCAGTAACTTGACCTATCTTGCATGGTTGCCGTATAGATAAATGTAAGAATGTTAAGTTCTTCCTGCCAGTTCTCAGAACATAGTCAATTCTTGAAAAGTTAAAGCTATTTTTGAAACCAATTAGTAGTAAATATTCAGTTCTTATTGTGAATCAAGCTGTGTTCTAAGTGCTTCACTTACGTACTATCATATTTAGACAAGATCATTATGCACAAGGTACTATTATTATCTCCATTTCACACTTGAAGAAATTCATACACCACATACTAAGGGTAAAATGAAGATTTGAACTGGGTAGAAGAGTCTTCTCTGATTTGTCTCTGAAAAGGTCACTGTTTCTTAGTCCCAGGTGAGGACTTGAGCAAGACTGTCATACTTTCTCACAAAAATGGAGAGAATTAACACTGTACCTGGATGTAGGAACAATTATCAGTAACTTCTCTTAATCACAGATCCACCAAAAGGTTCCTATTCCAACACCAAGAAACACTTCAGTTATGAATCAGAATACATTTTCATTTAGAATGGGTGTTATAAAAGTTTATGAAATATAATTGAATAGCATCACTAATGCTATACTTCCTGCACATAAAAATCAAATGACTTCTATAAGTCCACTTGGGATTTTAATATTGCACCAGTGGGAAAAACTGTGTTGAGTTTTGAGCATTGATTTATAAATGCCATTTGCTAGTGTCTGTATAGATAATCAAAATATCATACTCTGAAAAGAGGCTATTATTTAATATATCTGACTATCCTATTTAAAATTGTATTCCATTTCAGCATTTCATTATCCCCCTTTTCTTTTTGATTTTTATCCACAATAGGATATGCCACAATTTCATATGATATATGTGTTTGTCTCTTTACTCCCTGTTTCCTACCTTTGTCTTAGAGGGTAAATTCTTTAGAATAGATTTTTGTTTGATTTGTTCATTGCTGTGTTCCCAAGGTCTAAAATAGTGCCTAGAACATTCAAACAGTATTCAATGCATTATTATGGAATGAATGCATGAATTTAATTGTCACACATGTAATAAATCCCATTTATCTTGTGAAGGTATGGCTCACTCTGTATCTCATCACTGAGATACTAGCACCATGGGCAGGTATGTGAAGATATGGAGTATAATGTTGCTGCCAGAGACTTTGAATTAGACACTAGGTTTAAACTCCTTGCTCCTCCATTTTTTTAAAAATGACTTTAAGCTTAATGTCACTAAATGTCAGCCCCCATTTTGAAGTTGATAGCATACATTATGACTACACCCTGGGTGCAAGTGAGATGATGGGTAAAAATGTCTTAGCACCATGCTGGGCACATAATAAGAGCTCAGTAGTATCATCTATCATAAAAGTTGGTTAATGATTTGACACTTACGCAGGTGGGATAGACTATTTTCCAGGCTGTGTTGTTTTGGAGGAAGACCAAACACGTAGTCTGTTGCATGATACTAACTGAAGAATCTAAGCTGGAATACAAGTGGATGGAGAGGCTTTGAGGAGGGTTTTAAGAATCAGTTGGAGAAATGTTCAAAAGTCTCCATGGTGTCTGGGGAGTCTGAAATCTCGCCCTCTCGTTAGAATTTGTATTGGGATATGCCTTTAAAAGTGAAGGGAAAATGTCCTATTCTTCAGGAATTTTGGAGTGAAATAAATGTGAACAACAAATTTATAACACCTTGTTAAGATATAATATGTTTGAATCTTTATGATGATGGTGAACACAGCAAATATATGAAATATTAACTCATCAGTTTATGAGGAAATAGCTACTCATTACAAAGGCTTTTGCACACAGCATTTCCCCTGGTGCCACTATATAACAGTTTACCAAGATGTTTTACCTCTGAATGCAGGCATTTCTACTACTCTTTAGGGAAAATGGCTTTCTGAATTTTATGCTTGCTAATCAACATTCTTCAAGTTGCCTTTATGATAAATTATCAGTGCTTTTGAAAGAATGCTTTATATTTCTCACTGCTACAAAAGAAAAAAAATAGCTTTCAGGATCATGTTGGGTCAGTTTAGCTCAGGCAAAAAGGTGACTCTATTGAATGAATAGGATTCTAATTATAAGAGCTTCACGCTGTAATTCTCTAAAAGAAGGCAGCATTATCTGACAGTGGGTTTACATTTAGGAATCAGTTTGCAAAAATTAATGCTCCTTCCAAAAATGCTGCCAAGATCTTCTTAATGACCACTGAAATTATGTGAGATAATTCATTCTGTTGCAGTCCAGAAGTTTATGTCTTGACTACCAGGGCATGATAAGGACAGGAGTTTCTTTTTCTGGTGCCTAAGTGTTTATCATTACATTTTTTAAAAAATAAAAATTGCTTTCTCTACTTGGAGTATATGCATAGGTATTTGTCTATTTTAAAGCATATTTACTATGGGGACAATAGCCTGGATGATTTAATAACCTCTCTTGATTAATTATTCTGATGAAATAGCTAGAGTTGAGGAGGAGCCAGCAACAGAAACCGCTATTCATTAGCTTAAAAGCCATGGTCAATAACGGCAGTTTCCCTCCTGTCTGAATTTTGGTCTGCATTGGATTTTGAGTGACTGACACAGACTCCTTGAGTTCAGAGAGCTCCCCCAGGAATAAACAAACATCCTGTATGATGCTGAAGTGTGAGGGCAGGACATTGATAGCGGAAGCCTTTAGTACTTTAGTTTTTGCCTATAGTACTCTCAAGGGTCTCAGTGAGGAACAAAAAGCCAGACACTTGCCTATGAACCAGAAGAGTCAAGCACCCTTGATTGTGTCGATCCCTGTTTATTAAGTGTTCAAGCCTCATGACACCATATTCCATTGAGGTAAAGTCAGCAGCAATGTGAAGTCAACAACCAGGTGCGAAACGGAATGTGCTGCTTTTGTCCCAAGGCGAATTGCTTCTAAATGTGTTTCCAGAATTTTTCAAAGATAAAGTGGAAATGAAAAACAGACTGTGTAGCTCAGATGTTCATCTGGGGATGTTGATAAAGGAGAGAGCTGGCTCAAGATTGTGAAGAAGGAGTTGTTTCCTATGAGCTGGTCTTGTTCACAATGGCTTTGAGTAAGGGATTTATTGAAGCATCTGGTTTTATTGATTTGGAGTCAGGGCTTCCGATGCAAACTTTTAGCAGATGAAGAAGTCTCTGCCCTGTGGTAATACTTCCAATCTAATCCAGTCTGGCCCTTTATCATAAGATCTTTGCCTCAATGAAGGGGAATAGGATGCTAAATGAGAAATTATCCTGGCTGTGGATGTGTCACTTGCTGCGGCAGAACAGTAACAACCTTGAGGACCATGCCAGGTAGCTTTCTGGTCAATGAAATGGCTCATTTAAATGTGGACTATTGAGAATGAGTCCCAGAAAAGACAACTGGAACATGTTCAGATATTATTAAGAAATTCATATCAAATGTAATTTACTATCACACTAGTTCATTTAAAAAAACACTATTGGAATCTAATCATTATCATTTCACCAATCACCTACCTCTCCCATTTCCCACAATGAACATCCATGCTTCTACTCTTGCCCCCTTTCCCTGGCATTAATCTCATCATTCTCAGCCCATGACTTCCTGTTCTATCTCATGGAGAAAATAGAGACCATCTAATGAGAACATTCTGCCTTCTAATCTAAAATTCATCAGCAACCATGATCATCCTTATCTCTTTTCCTTGTATCTTATTCACTCCCTTTTTAATCCATTCATTTAGAACACATTCATTTATCTACTTATTTACTGAAAAAAACATTTATTAGGTACTTCTATGTACCAGACCCTGCTGTGTGCAGCACATGCCTCAGTAAACTTGACCCAAACCTCACTGAAAAAGAAAAGAATGATGGCCCCTTTCATATCACTTCTTGCCTCCTCAGAAACTATTTTCTATCAATATTGAGTCTTACTCATGTTTCTCCAAATAATTCTTTCTAATCCACTAGCTCTTTCCTATCAAGACTTAAACAGGCTCAGGTTTCTTCCAACTTAAGAAGTAAAGCAAAGTGATACAAAAACACCCTATATTTATTTCTCCAGTTGTTACTTTCTCTATCACAATCAAGGCTGTTATAACAGAGATCGATTCCTGACCTCTTTGTAGTTTCCTCCACCCATCATACATCCTCCTCCATCAAATCCACGCAGTCTAATTTCCTTGATGCTTTAAGGAAACCACTTGCAAAATTTTCCAATGCATTTTTAGACCCTATCGTTGATGTTTTCCATTGACTGCCTTTAAAATAGACTCCTTCTTTGGTCTTTGTGACTTTTCTCTTGTTTCCTTCCTCTGTCTCTGCCTATTCCTTCCCTGTTTATCTCACAGGCTCTTATTCTCCCTAGAATTCTAGCTACTCAGTGTTTCTTTCCTAGTCCACAAAATTGCCTCCCGGGATGGTATTACTCTGGTTTCTTTAATAAATGATCTGTATGCTAACTGCTTCCAAATCTATGTCTGCAGGATACTTATTTCTTTTGAGCTCTAAATCTGTATTTCTGATTCTGTCTTTGTCTTCTGTAGATACTTCAAATACAATAAGCTAAACTTTTTCACCTCAAGGAAATGTTTGTCCTCCACTTACTGTCCCCATTCAGGTAAATGACATTATCCACTTAATAATAGCAGTAAATAAAATTTATTATTTCTATATTCCAGGAACTGTGATATGTACTTTATAAAGAGTTTGTTTGTTTGCACCAAGTCCTAATAACTACCTTGAGAGATAGGTGCTGTTATCATCACCATTTTCACAGTGTATCAACTAAGGCTCAAGGTTGCAAATTAACTGGTTCACATCACATAATCATTGGCAATCCAGGATGTTATCCCAGGGGGTTAGATCCAGAATTTAATCTCTTGGCTGTCACACCAGTTTTGCTCTCAAAGATTCAAGAGAGCCACCTTTGCCTTCCTCTCTCACATCTACTCACACCAACTTTACTGATTCTATTCTGATTGTACATATTTCTTTCTCTACTAATAGCTATTTACCTTGTCATGTTAGGCATGCACAGGGTGATTATCATTGTGCTCATGTTATTGCAGTCCTCTCCTAACTAAAATCCCTGACTTTGGACCAACTATTTTCCTATATGGAAAGCAGTGATATTCTTCAAGCATAAATCTGGTTATAACACTCCCTGCCTGGCAATCTCCCAGTGGCTTTCCACAGCCTTTAGAATCTTGTCTGAATCCCTCAGTATACTAACCACCTTCTTTCCTGGTCTCTACTTACCTCATTAGTTTCATCTTTGGTTACTCAGCATTAATGAGATACTTGAGGTTCTTTGGATAAGTCTGTATTTCTAGCCTTCACCTGTAATGTTCCCACTGCAGACACCGCTTTCCTTCTTCATCTATAAGATGTCTGCTAATTCACAAGGCTTAATTTAGGAGTCCTTGGTTCCAGAAAGCCTTTCTGATGACCACCTCTACCCAACCTTCCAGATCAAGAGCCACTAATCTGTGTTTTTCACCACGCTAGTACATTCCTTTATAGCTTATCAGTTTACTTTGCTTTTCCTATTAGACTTTGAACTTCCTCTGAGAAAAACTCTTCATTTATTTTCATATCCTAGGGATGAACACAGTGCCTGGCAGAGAAGAGGTTTTAAAGCATTGGTGAGGAAGTGAAAATCTGTCCTGAATATGTGTATCTGCTCTTTACTTTGCCTGTTTTCCCAACCCATGTAATTAAGTGCTGGAAGGGATTGTAATAATTTAACCAGACCATACTTAATTCCAGGAAAGCACCTCCACTGTGCACTGTAGTTGGTTTATACATAAGAATTGATTTGATTGCTTTTAACTTTTTCAGAGAGCTGTCTAATGGATTCTTACAGAAATCCCTGGAGGTTCATCCTAGTACTTTATAATCTCTAGTTAAATATTTCTCTTGTAAATTTACCCTGGATCTGAGCCTATTCCTATCTTTCCTGGTAAAATAGAAAATGGATTAGTGCATTCTTCCCCTCTACCGTCCACCAACCAAAATTTTAAGTCTGTATAATCTTTCAAATGTTTACCAAGAGGAATCAACCACAAAGCTGAACTCCCATCCAAGAAAGTGTGGCAGAAGGTTCAGTGCCGCATATCTGTGGGGGCTTGAGCCACTTGACTTTACAAATGATCTTGAAAAATGCATGGGTTGCTCCGCCTTTGCCTTGCCTATGTCCTCTCTCACTCTCACAACGCTGCCACATTTCTCCCTGAGTCACTTTCTTATTTTCAAAACTAAGTTACCTCTGCCTGCAGAAAATACACTGAGTTCTCCCATAGCCATAAATCTCCATCACGCTCAAACAACTAAGGTCCCAAATGGGGGAGCATAGGAGGCTTTAAAGTTACTATATGATTTTTTTTCTGGGCAAACTATTCAAGGGTACAGTGGAGTCACCAGTGTTGTTTATGGAAGTTTAGTTCTTTTTCTTTCTTTCTTTTTTTTTTTTTTTGACAGGCAGAGTGGATAGTGAGAGAGAGAGACAGAGAGAAAGGTCTTCCTTTTGCCGTTGGTTCACCCTCCAATGGCCGCTACAGCCAGCGCCTTGTGGCCGGCGCACCGCACTGATCCAAAGGCAGGAGCCAGGTGCTTCTCCTGGTCTCCCATGGGATGCAGGGCCCAAGGACTTGGGCCATCCTGCACTGCCTTCCTGGGCCACAGCAGAGAGCTGGCCTGGAAGAGGGGCAACCGGGACAGAATCCGGCGCCCTGACCGGGACTAGAACCCGGTGTGCCGGCGCCACTAGGTGGAGGATTAGCCTATTGAGCCGCGGCACCGGCCCCAGTTTAGTTCTTTTTCTAGGATATTATTTTTATGTCTACTAAATATGATTATCAAGTGTCTTATTCACTTTATTTCATGTGCATATGCATAGCCTTGTTTAATTTTTAGGTCTAATTTAATTTACATTTTTTTCAAGTTTTTCTCCTGTGTCTCCACATAGCTCTCAAGCGTTGTGCCTGACTCTGGTGGCCAGGCCATGACTTTTGTTTTAGATAAATCCACTTATTCTTTTAACAGCAACTTTCCTCATACTTTGACTAATACTTCTGTCCTCACATTCCTTCCCAAGTGGGAGTACACACTAAAATCTATCTTTGTTCACCTGGCCATATTCCAAGAGGAGAAAATGGGTCTTTTTATTTCTAGCAAAGTACCCAACTCTGTTTTAGCCTCTGAAATAAAAGCATTCTTCTAGATCTCAATTTTTATTAATCTGTCCTCCCATTTTTAAAAACGGAATCCTCATGGGGCTAGTGTTGTGGCACAGCAGGTTAAGCCACCATTTGCAACACTGGCATCCTGTCTAAGTGCTGATTGGAGTCCCAGCTGCTCCACTTCCAATCCAGCTTCCTTCTGATGTGGCTGGGAATACAGCAGAAGATGGCTCAAGTTCATGGGCCCCTGCCACCATCATGGTAGACCTGAAAGCAGTTTCAGGGTCTTGGCTTCAGCCTGGCCCAGCCCAGGCCATTGTGGCCATCTGGAGAATGAACCAGCAGATGGCAGCACTCTTGCTCTCACCACTTCCCTGCCTTACCTTTGAAATAAATAGAAAAAAACTTAGAATCCTTGTCATAGTTCCTTTCCATTATTTTGGTGATTCTCAAATCTACATATCTGATTCTGATCATTCACTATCTAATATCTCCAACTCCTCCATACAGCTACTTCTCATCTCAAATTGAACATTTCTGATTTTTTTTTAAATTTAAAATGTATTTATTTTAGAAGCAGAGAGTCACAGGGGTAGAGAGAAAGACAGTGCTTCCATCTGCTGTTTCACTGCCCAAATGTAGGCAATAGGCCAGGGCTAAAACCAGAAGGTAAGATCACAGTTCAAGTCTCCCACATGGGTGCTAGGAACACAATTACCTGATCCATTACTGTTACCTTGTAGGGTTTGCATTATCAGGAATCTGGAGTCAAGAAGAAAGCCAGGACCTGAACCCAGATACCCCTGTACAGGATGCAGACACCTTAACACAGAGCTAAACACTCATTCCCCTAGCAGTGTTTTAAATACCTTTCCCTGAACATGTCTTTCAGTAACTTCTGAAAAATGTCTTTCAAGTCATATTTGATTCTTTCACTTTTTTCTTCACTTCCATGCTGTTCTAGTCATTTATCAATATGTTCCTAAGCATATGGAGTGGGGCACCATGGACACAAAGATTAATGGGCTGATGTTTCTGCAGTGGTGATGTGGACAATCTTGTGGTGAAAACAGCCATTGGAACAGGTCATTAACAAAACCATGATTAGTAGGACAGATGAGAGCACACAGTGCTACAACAGAGAGGAAGAAACACCAGACCTTGGCAGTGGAGATCAGGGGAGCCTGCTCTGAGAAGTGACCCATTAGAGGCTGAATTGGAAGTATTAGGTCAATTAGATGGCTTAAAACTTGGGGGAATATGCCCACTGGCTTGGAGGTATGCTAGAGTATAACAGATAAGGATTATATTGGGGGAAGGAAGGCGACATCCTGGGCAATCATTAGGGAACAGATCATAAATGTAGGGCATGGTAGCAACCTGAGATTTCAACAGATAAGAAATGAGAATAGTGAAGGATTTCAGGCAGCACAGCGATGGTATCAAGTCTGCGATTTTGATGATTGTATCAGCACTCTAGGAAATGAATTAGAAGATAACATTTAAGAGTCACAGATATTGGTTATGAATTCACTGAAACTTTGGGGAGGCAGAAAACCAGCCTTTTCACCTACAGTACAAAAGGGAAATGATGAGACTGGAACAGAGGCAAAAACAATAGAAAAGATGTTGGGTGTCTTCTGTGTGTGTTGCGGGAGGGGTGGCAGATAACAACTACCTGAGAGTGAGTTTTGAAATAGGCATTTCAAGAATCAAAGGAGGGACGTGATTAATGTCCTGCAAATGGATAGGCAGAGATCACTGGGAGCACATTTGGAATGGGAACTCCAAGGATAACGTAGTCACCATCTAAGGAATGCGATTGTCATGGGCATTGCTCAACAGCATGATGAAGAAACCGAGGCAGCTCTTGGAGGTGATTTTGGGCTTCGTGTCCTGACATCATTGATCCAATCTCAGCCTATCCATTCTCCAAATTTATTTTTCATGTCTCTGTAACATATTTGGATAATCTCACCACCATTCCTCTGGCAGAACATGTTTATTTTAATTCCATTTTTTCCATTGACAATGCCATCATATCTTCTCAATCCTCCCTTTACTTCTCTTCTAACAACTTCTCTTCTCTCATTCTATTCAATTACTAACCTAACCTCTATACTGTATCCTATCAGTTCCAAAAAAATTTACTGTAACCTCCACCAATCTCATCTTTTTTTTTTTTTTTTTAATGTTCTTTGTCCTAGTGGTTGACATTATGTAAACTCTGGAGCGGAGGTGCTGAGTTCAAGTCCCGGCTTTGCCACAACTAGTTGTGTGAGTGATTCAGGGCATGTTTTGCAGCATCTCTATGCCACCAAATTATCATCTATAAGTCTGTACTTTCCAGGATTGTTGTTAAGATTTACTGAGTTTATGTAAAACACTTTGAATAGTACAGAACACATAATAAAAAGTGAATAATGTCTAGCTTCTGTTCTGTGTGTCATTAGGTGTTGTACTTCTCTCTGGGCACACAGTTTGAGTGCAGGAAGCATTTACTGATTTGATCTTATTAATATGCTGTTAGAGCCCTGCAAGATCTGCCTCTGTTATAACCTATAAATTTTGTTGTCTTCTTCAGGAACGTACGACCATTTTATATTTTTATTGCTTTATGAATAAGGAAAGAGTACATGATATTTGAAATCTATAATTTAACCACAGTAATATTTTTGAATGTTTATGATGAACTAGTCATTTCCTCACACTCTATGAGTGAGAATTATTAGTATCTCACCCTATATATGAACAAACTAAAGTATCAAGAAATAAAATGACTTACCCAAAGCCATAGACACAAGCATTAAAAGAGCTGGGATTGGAGTTTATGCTTTTCTGATTCTAGAGCTCATGCTCAACCTGCCTCCCAGTCTACCCTAATCTGTTGACCTAATTGCAGCCTGTGCTGGGAACCTGCACATTGTAGAAATGTGTGGAAGTGCCAAGAGCAAGGACTTTACAAGCGGGGAGAATTTGCATGAGCAAAGTCATAAAGTACTAATGAACTTGGCATGTGCGGGAAATTCTTGTTCAATGTGTCTGAATCTGTGGAGAAGAGAGAAATATAAATAGTACTGCTCGTCCCTTTGTATTCTGTGCTGTGTTTAATAAACCATAGACTGCCCCAGCTAAGAACCTAAACTCCCTTTAGGAATTTTTTTCTGTTCTTTATCTACCTAATTAGTTCTGAAATCATTCTGATTTTGCCTTCTGAATATTTTTCATCTACATACATTCTATCCTAACAATCCCTAATGCTGTCCCTGAATTCATGCGTTCCTTGATTGATTGCAGCAACTTCATTCCTGTTTCCCAGGTTCCTGGTTGGCCCCATCAGACAATTTTAATAGCAAATTTCTCAAAGTCAAATATCATTTACCACTGCCTTTTTGAAAGACCACCTATGGTTCCCTAGCACCTTAGAACCAATCTTCAAATGACACACTAGGTTTTCCATGGTCTTGTCTGGGCCGAGTTTGGTGACTTAAATGACTAGTTCTGTTGACATGAAAGTCGTCTTCTCATGTTGGCCTGGTGAATGTCAACTCATTCTTCATGAGTGAGAGTGACTTACTCCATTGGGGGTTTGCTCTCCAGTCTTAAGTACAGTATTCGCCCTTTGCTGCTGCTCCTTCTGCATGCTGGACAGCCTAATCTTGTGTTTTCTAAATATTTAAATATCAAATCTCTTGTATTTTATTGAAAATTTGATAAGCTGGTGACTATCACTGGTTCTTTAGAAGAATATCAGGTATGAAACTGGCATTCAATGAATCTTCATTGAATTAACGAGACAGTGGATGAACAGTGCCAGGAATATGATGAAATGTCACATTTTAGAGGGTGTTGAAAGCTTGTCAGAGCAGAGTGGAGATAGTTCCTTCCGAAGGAAGAGAATGCGTGCAAATTGTTTCAGGAAAGCAGTCACACAAGGGCACTCAAGTAGATTTATTCTCTTCTTTAAATCTCTGCTTGGATTGTTTTCCTCCCCCGGGTTGCCATCCCTCTGTCTCTCTGCCCCTTCTGCCTCAGAGAGCTCTCTGATGGAGAAGATTTTAAAGGATAACAAGAAAATCAACGTGATTTTGTATAACAAGGTGAATTATTTTCTGTCTGCTGTGTTTGTAAGTAAATATTTCCCCCTTTGAAAGGGAAAGAATCTTCCTAAAATGTCTTATCTACTAACAAAATCACCACCATTCTGGCTAGTTGACTTTGGATATTTAGGAATTCAAAATGAATTTGATAAAAGAAAATACATTTTAATTAAAATTGGAGGATATGACATAAATAATTTTTCAGGGAGCAAAACTGAGTGTTGGCTTTGACTGAACTTTCACACTTTAATTTATTATATATGTGAAATTATATATGTTTGATACATATGACAACATACATGTATTTGTATTTATACACACATAAATAGAAAGGTTCTGGTACATATTTAACAATCATCTCTCCACAAAAGTAGGGGGGCGTGGGTTATCCTATTTACTGATCTCTCTTTTATAAGTCTGCCAGTCATGGCTAATTTTAAGTAATAAAATGTAATGGCCTTGAAAGTGGCATGGGGATGACAGTCCAACAACTTGATCTTGAAAGCCCATACTCTTTGGCTGCAGCACACCACTACATTTATAAACATTTTGGGAGCCTACTATATACCAAAGTTTGCTCTTAAGGATATTAGTGGCAGTAGAGAGACAGGCAGGTTAACAATTATGGTCCAGAAGAAATACTAAACTTGAAGTATATGCAAAGGACTATAGAAACATAGGAAGAACATCTAAATAATTAGGCTGCAAGGTCCAGGTCCATAAATTTGAGAAACTCAGGAAAGATTTGATGTTTGCATGGGGCATTATTTGATTGGAGGCTTGAAAAACAGTTGGGAGTTTGCCAGATGAGGAGCATTCAGGCTGAGAGAACACAGCATGTTCAAAGAACTGCAAATAATTCAGTATTCCTGGAGCATAAAGTAAGTTGGGAGAGCACAAGAGATGAAGCTGAAAATGTCGGAAGGATCCAAGATCTTATTTGTTATGCTAAGCAGTTGAAACTCCAGGCTTCAGTGGACTTTAAAATTTATTTTGGTAATATATCTCTGTTAGAGAGATCCCTTGGTTGGTAACACAAAGGATGATTTGGAGGAGAGAGGACTGGGAGCCAGAGAGGCTGGTGAGGTGTTAGTGAAGTAGGGCAGTGAGAGGTGGCAAATGCAGGCAGTGGCAGTGCAAGTGGAGAAGTAGGCCAGCTGGGGGAGTTACCAGCCAGAATCACTAGGGCTTGGTTATTGCTTAGATCTGGTTGGGAAATATTTGGATTAAAAAAAAAAATAGAAAAGGATTCCCAGGTCTATAGTTTGTGAACCTAAAACAGGAAAGAACAACAGGAAGGAAGGGAGAAAGAAAGGAAGAAAAATAAAGAGAAATAAAAAGAACAGAAAAGAAGAAAAAGAGACATTTATGAAAGAAACCAGTGAGTTTGATATAATTACATTACATCCAAGAAGCAATTGCATGTATGGGACAGGAGATGTCATTTCTGGAGCCGTATATACTGTAGACTCATAGGCAGCAGCTATAAGCACAGATATGGAAGAAAGTATATGAAATGACAAAGGGGCCGGGCTGGGGAGGAGGGATGGGAATTGTGCATGGCCACACTACAGTCTGGTTCAGACTTCCCTTCCCTCTCCAGACATTTCCCTTCCACAGACCCCTTCAACAATACTGAATAATTCCATCTCTGGATACGCCCAGTCCTCTGCCACCTCCTCTCTCCTTTCTGGTGACATTTCTTCCTTTTCTGCCGTCTCCTCATCGCTGCTTTGCGATATTCTGTCTGTCTTTCAGGTCCCCCTCACATATCATGTATTTCATAAAGTTTACCTCCATTCCCTTCCATTTTTACTTCTCCCCTCATGGATGCTATGTCCTCTCTGTTGGAATATAACGGTCTGCTCTGGGTTGGTTGTGTTCATTAGCCTTGGACTCTTTGAAGATGAGTTTGTTTTGATGGATCCTTGTGACCTCCACACCTAGGCTGTTGCAAGGTGCTTTCAGAGATCTGAATGAATATTTAACCAAATTGGGGGGATATTGAATCTAACTGGCCTACTGTAAAATGTGTTTAATACTGACCTAGTTCTAGCTTCATATAGTTCCTTTCCCGCAGTTAATAACAAATAGTAAAGAACAACAAGAACAGAGTTACAGATTAACCTTTTGTCTGTTTGGAACTTGGGATACCTGCATTTTGAAGAATTCACAAGACGCTGTATTAAGAAGTACAAAGTAAAGCAGTTTGTCATTTTCAAGTTTGACTGATTTTAAGATGTTTTTTTGCATGGCCAAATTGAGAATTCTGTACGACTGCAGTTTTTCCTGTCTCTAGGTATTTGAGATAATTCATTTTTCTCTACTGGTGGAATTATGGCTCAAACTTGTAGATATAAAATTGGGCATGAACAGTGTATGCTCACCTGAAACAAAGAACAAAAGCATGAAACTGCAGGGGAGCACCCCTGTGTCAATTTATGAGCTATACATTAAACATGTTCTTGTATACATGATTGTGAAGCAAAATGGAAAATTATTCTTTAGTAATAAAAGTAAAATGGCACATTTAGCTACCTGGGTGCTAAGTGACAAAAATTGCACTTTTTTATTTCCAATTTAGGGACCTTTGCATATAGTTAGTTGAACCCAGTCAACTGGAATAAATAAAACAATTAAAAATTAAAATAAAGCTGTAAAATAGCCCCAGTAAACTTGGGAAATTTCTAATTTAGTTTTAATGCTGCTGAGTTTAGTGTCATTAATTTGCCTTGTAAGGTTAATCATTGATTAAGCTAACTGGGAAGGTGGGGACTGAATTGAGCAAGGGTTCTATTAGAGGTGGTGCAATTATCCGTTACTTAAGTCAGAAAACCCAAAGGGCTCTAAGTTTCTGAGTGCCAGTCCTCCTGTCTGACTGTCTGCAACAATGCTTCCTTCCCTTTGTGTCTTAAAAGACATATTCTTCTTTCAGATGTCTTGTTTAAAAAGTCAATAGCATTGGAGGGAAGAAGGAGGAGCATACAGAAGACACATGGAGACCGTTTCTCTGTCTTAATTGTCCATGCGCACATTGTATGACTGCAGATTCCTGAAGAGTGAGTCAGGAGGGTACCCAGGGAGATGTAGGTCCCTAAGAAGTGGCTGGACATGTGGGAGAACAAAAATAGACTTAGTCTGATGCCACTTGATGTCAGCAACAAAGCTGTGAGGTAATTGTTCTCCCCATTTCAGTCATGAGATAACTGAGGCTGCAAAGCAACCCAGTCCGAATCACTTTCTTTTACTCTGCTTTTTTTCATTTTGAGAATATTAATTTCAGCATTTTGTGTGATATAAAATTATGTCTACATTTTGACTATCGATGTAAAAAAGATCCAGTGAAAGCATAAGAAAAAATATAACCAAATTATAATGATACTGGTTTAGTGGAGTGTGGTAAAGTGTTATTTCTAGTTTTCTGTATAACCTATAATATGCATGATTGCTCTTATATCACTGTGATAACCATCATTGTCACTAACAACAAAAGGATGGTATTGCTTTTATTTATTTTTTTATTTTTTTGACAGGCAGAGTTAGAGAGAGAGAGAGAGAGAGAGGTCTTCCTTCTCCATTGGTTCACCCCCCAAGTGGCCACTATGGCTGGCGCGTTGCGGCCAGCGTGCTGCACCGATCCAAAGCCAGGAGCCGGGTGCTTCCTTCTGGTCTCCCATGCAGGTGCAGGGCCCAAGGACCTGGGCCATCCTCCACTGCACTCCCAGGCCACAGCAGAGAGCTGGACTGGAAGAGAAGCAACTGGGACAGAATCCAGAGCCCCAACCGGGTGGGACTAGAACCCGGGGTGCCGGTGCCGCTGGTGGAGGATTAGCCAAGTGAGCCGCGGCACCAGCCAGGATTGTATTGCTTTTAAAAAGAAAGTCACTTTTGTTTATTGAGCTGCCGACACCTTTCTAGTAAGGTGGAAGGCTTTTAAGAAATTTTTGGAAGGAGTCAACATTGTGGTGTAGCTGGTAAAGCTGCCTCTTGTGATGCCAGCATTCCATATGGGTGCTAGTTAATGTCCTGGCTGCCCCACTTCCAATTCAGCTCTCTGCTAATGGCCTAGGAATAGCAAGTGCTTGGGCCCCTGCCACTCACACAGGGGACCCAGATGAAACTCCTGTCTCCTGGTTTCATCCTGGCTTAGCCCTGGCGGTTGTGGCCACTTGGGGAGTGAACCAGAGGGTAGAAGATTCTCTCTCTCTGTATTACTCCAATTTTCAAATAAATAAATGAATCTTTAAAAAACAAGGACTTTTTTTTTTTTTTTTGGAAACAAAGATCGATACTTTCCAGATTTGATTTGTCAAATAAAACTCAGAACAAAAATTTTCCCATAAATTCCTGGGGATTCTATTAAGGCTGTGTAACACAGTTTCCCCTACCAGTTTTGTTGCAAGAAAAAAAAAAGTTAGAGTGACTCCACTAAAAATGAAACAAAGTCTGATCTATAAAGTATTCTGCATATCACTGCACCTTTTGTAAATCAGTATTTAGGATGAGTACATTTAATGTATACCAAGATGTATAGGTGCTTCCATGCTTCCAAAATAACAAAATATCTTATTCGAGAAATTGTGTCTCCATAATGCTGAACACCTCAACTGTCTGAACTGGAGAATCTTTTGGCATTGTGGGGATAGAACTGCAGTGCAACAAATCCGATCATTTAAACAATTTCTCCTCAAAATCAAAACAAACAGCTCCAAAGCAAAATATTTAGTCTATTAGATAATTTTTTGTCCAAGCTGTAAGTTTGAGTAACTTATTTCATTGAATTTATCCAATATTCAAGTGGTTTCCTAAAGATAATTGAGACTGTGAATAATAGGAGTAGAGGATTCTGGCCTGGATTTTCTGCAAACAAAAAAAATTCACATCTGCCCCTTACATGTAAATGCTCTTTTAATTCTTTTGTAAATGTGGTTCCTTTAGGCGATGCACATTTGACTTTAAAAACTTGGTGAGAAAGACCTGACCTAGACTGGTATTTATTAGAATGTAAATTAAACTTGCTAAAAGAAAAAATGCAGAGAAATATTAAAATAAAAGTATTTATGTTATAGAAGGTGACGGTTTGAACTTTTGTAACATTTAAGGCAAGAGCCATTTCCAAAAAGGAAAAGTCCAGATCAAGGAGCACTAACTTTGGAGAGAACAGACTGCATAGCTCTCAGTCCCACTCATCAGGGCCTCTGTGGTTCCACTAGGCTCAGGAGCCTTGCCCCAGAGTGAATTGCCCTCTCTTCATCTTTTGTGACTGACATGTTCACACTTCAGCCTTTCTTTGAAGGATCTCTTGTTTATACCTTACTTTTAAGTTTTCCTGTTGGAGAAGCTTACTACCTTATGTTTGTATCTCTACCAACAACTTTCAAAGTGGCCTTTCTGGCATCAGTCTTTCCCTCGTCAAATCTGCCTCACCCACAGCTGTCAGATTTCTCATTCCCAAATACCAGTCATCATTACTGCACCCTGCTCACCACCCAAATTCTTTGTTGTCTCTTCATTAAGTTTAAACTCCTTTCTCTGGCTGATAATTGGGAACTTCCACAGTCTCAGGCTTGCTGGTTCTCACCTCTCCCTCTCTCTCTCTCTGCCCCCCCCCCATTCCCAGCTCTCCCTCTCTCACACACTTCTATTGATTAAAAATTAGTTTTTCCCACTCTCCCAAATGCTTCATTCATTTTACTTAATGAAGTTTTTCCATTCATAAAAGCCCCATGCTATGAAACCCTCCTTGTCCCTCTGCAAGCCCATACACTCTTACCCCAGCCATAACCTTTCATCTTTTATGCATGGTAGCATGGTATGTTGTTCCTATTGACTTTAATTTTTTGAATTATACTTATTCTTCCAGAGCCTTTTCAAATGTTACCTCTTCTATGATGACTTCTCTGATTGCATCAGCCTCATACACTCTCCATCTTTTCACCAAACTCCTCTGCTATCTATAATCAGGGCTGAATTACATGACTCAGTACTTAAATAAATTCCTGTTGAAAGATGCCATTTCATGATTATCAGTGAGGGTCTTGCTGATATTTGTAAGAGGACACCTTTTTGGGCAGGACCGTCTTATATCTTGCAGGACGTTCGACACCCCTCACTCCTGGATGTTAATGTGATGACCCCAAATACTCTGAATACATCTCCAAATGGTAAATGTGTATTTTTAAGAACAAAATCTTAGAGGTGTAACATTAAAACACTAGGAAGGTGCCTAACAGGCAATAATCGCCAATCCACTTCAGAAGTCGTTTATAAGTTATCTCATTGGACACACACCCTGATCCTGGGGATGCTGTATCAATTTATGGATTAGGAAACCAAGGCTCTCAGAGTTCTGCTTATCCACGGTCACATAGTTTGATTGTAGCCCTGACAATTAAGCCCAGGGCATTTAGAACCAAATCTTTGCCTTTTTCTTCTTTCACACAGCCTCTATAAATACAACTTATCTATAACAGCTTTGCAATAAGAGTGTGAACATGTAACTTAATTACCAATTTCAAGTCCATTATTAATGTTGATAGGTACTAATGACTATAATTGAAAGAAAGGACATTAGACCAGGCAAACAATTTTTTAGAAGTTAAAACAAGAATATAAATTGGAATCTAATGAATGAATTTATTTGCTGAACTTCCTTGCCATAGACATTTACCTATGTTTAGTCTGTAATTGAGATGTACATATTCTTTACTCCCTTATTTTATTTGTTAATGTTTGTCTTGGCAGATGGTCAACAGATCTCTCCAAATTTCCATCAATCAAGTTTTGGATAATAGATGGCTAAATATGCATTGTATGAGGCAGCACTGCTGGGTTCAAAGCAATAGAAATCTAAGAGCTGGCAATAGTTGATCAGATCTTCCCTTCTATCATTTATCTAAGTATCTTTAATAATAAATTTTATATAAATCAAGAATTACAGTATCATTTCAAATGCTGTATATATTTCCATTAAGTTCACAGTTCACTATTCATTTCATGCATATCTAAACTGCCTAAAGATTTTTGTTTATTTCACCATGTGATCATATATTGAATGACAATTATTCATGCACTCAGCTAACTTAGTTCAGGAAGTAATAGCAGGGATGCTCTAAATGCATACTTTGAAAAGTATATTCAGTTTCTATATATGTACATACAAAGAATTGTTATCCCCCTTGGGAAAAAATGAGTAAATTCAACCCAACTGAAAGAAACAGTATTATTGATTTCAAGTTTTCTTTTTCAGCTTGGAGAATAATTTCAGCTTGGAGAATAATATTTATCATTTGCTGATTATGTTTGACAAAGGAGGAAAAGTAACAAAGCTAAATCTGTGAATAGCTTAGAACAATTATGTAAATACAGATGAATGTTTATATGATGTAAAACACTTTATTCTTATATTATGAGATAAATTATGTCTATTATAATACGGTTGCATTTTATTCACTGGTTAAACCACTATTCAACTGTAAATACATGGACATTCTAGTTATCTGAAAGTGTAAGGAATTTTTAGTTTTGTTTATCAAGAAACAAAAGACATTGACAGGTTTCTTGTAATAAACTGAAGTTGATATTTTCCCTGTGTTGGGACATTTCCCGAGCAAAGTGCACTTTCAGCTTCTGTATCCCAGAACCCTTATGTGGAGCTGAAGAAAAAGATGATAGAATCTTCTCCAACTAAGACCAACAAAAATAAGTCCCAGAACCTCTCTCAATTATGTGTCTAACTGTAAAATGGCAAGGAAAATTTCACTATTTTGTCTCACTTATTCTTGAACTATCTCTTCAAACCTTTATTGTACAACCAAATTCCCTATGGAAGCCAGAAATGATATAAGTACTCTAATAGCATTTCTAGAGAGGCACATTTTGAAGGTAGATTTCTAGAGTGTCTACATGTTTTCCTTATATTTTCTAGCACTTGAGTTGATACCTGCTGATATGCTAACACAACTTTCTCACCTATTTTTAGATCTTCAGTTGCTTTAGAGATGGGTTTAATATGTAAAGCAGAAGCTTGCCCTGAGAAACATTTTCATGATTGTATTTTGATTTCACCATCAGCTAGGTAGGGTCACGTGAAACTCATGTTGCCAGGAACTCTACCTCACATTTCCTCTATTGACTTGGAGGTTCAGTTTTGCTTACCTGCTTTCTTGAGGATACTGTGCTGTTGAAACATCTGTTAGAGGTATTTAAGTTCAAATTCTTGTTCTGATGGGTTGAGTCATTTTTCCATGCCTTAGAGTTTTCTTTAGGATCTGAAGGAATGGGATTTAAGAAGAGGATTCTAGCTATGAATCCATAGAGAACGGTGGCCAGGATCATTGGCACAACGTAAAAGACACCAAAGTCCATCAGATAAATAGGGGAGTAGTAATTCCTGGAGATCTTGTAGCCACAGGATACCACAGTAGCATCTTTGTAGGTGCTAATATTGAGATCCAGCAAGAAGAACCACAGCATACAGTAAAGGGATGTGAAAGCCCAGACGAAGATGATGATCTTTTTGGCTCTGGAAAATGTGCAGAGAAACTGGGCTTTGATCGGGTGACAGATTGCTATGTATCTCTCAATGGTAAAGGCTGTTATTGAACAAGAGGATGCATTAATTCCCAAATACTGGAGGTAAGTAATACAGAGGCATCCGACATAGCCATAGACCCAGGAGCCATAGATACTGTCTGTGATGTTGGGGAGGCCCGCAGCCACCAGGACCATGAGATCAGCAACTGCCAGACTCACCAGGTAGCAGTTTGTGGGGGTCCTCATATGCTTGGTTCTCATGACCACCAGGACTACCATGATGTTGCCCACGATGCCCAGACCACAAATAATGAGCACAAGTAAGATGGTGACCACCTGGTATTCTAGGGTCACCATTGCTCGTGGCTGAAGCTGTGTTTGGTTCAGTTCACTGACTGTCTCGTTTTCCATCGTTAGTGGCTTCCAGTCTCTGAAACACTGACTCCTCAAAACATCTTCTTTCCAGTGCCCACCTTAATTGCAGCGGTTCTATCCCCCTGTAAGGGTCACAGTACACATTGATTCACAATGTCACCATTTCTGATCAACTCACAGTCACAGACAACTCTCACTTCTTCTCCTTTCACCCTCGTTTGTCTACAACTCTCACTTCCTCTCCTTTCACCCTCATTTGTCTACGATAACAGAGCTCAGAGGTGCTTAGAAAACTTCTTTTATTGCAACTCTAGTGTCGGATGGAGTAACTCTTTTGATCAGCTCACTTGAAAAGGAACTCATTCCCTTTTCACGGAGTAAAATACTAAAGAAAGAAAAAGTCATTTGTTTTGAAAGCCTGCTCAACGGAAGAAAACTAAACAATAGCTGAAAACTGAAAAATAAACACAAAGAAACCTTTCAGATGCTTGGGGGAAAGTATAATAAAAAGGAAAAAGGGAACGGGGTCGGGGAAGCCAAGAGACTCAATGGTCAGGCTCTGTAAGAATTCAGCTGGTGCCACTTGCTCTGAGGGTGAGGATGAGAGCTCTGTGACATAAAACAGCAAGCATTTCCCCTTGCCCCCTGCCCCACAACCCCAAAGAGAACAATTTTCTCTCCTACCGTATCCTCTGTAGCACTGCCTCTTTTTCTGGGTAGATGAAGTGGTAATAGGTCCAAGTTTGCAATCCTGCAGAAAATTCTGTCCCCTCTGACAGAGAGACCACTTAGCAGGGCTCAGTCTCCAGAACTGCTGTTCCCCTAAGCACTCGCAGCCCTTTTCAACTCATGACAGAACAGTCAGCCGCCGCAGCGGCTTGAGCAGCAGCAGGAGCTGCGCGAGGCTGTCAAATCATAGATCGTTCCCTAATGAGAACACCCCAGCTCGCTCTCTCACACACGCACAGACTCACACACATCCACACATGCTCACACTCACACATGCCAGTCAGGCCTCGCTGATGCAGAATCATCTGCCCTTCCTTGAAGAATTCACTTTTATATGTGCTCAGGATACAGCCCTCTGCCTGGAAAGCAGGAGTCACAAGCCAGGGAGCCAGAGGCAGCTGTTTTGCGGTTGCTGAGACTTTAAGTTCTGCAGGAACTACCTGAGCTGCCCTGAAATACCTCTACCCGTTTTGCTTGACAAGGCTACGGGGGTAGCAAAGCCCTCTCAGTCTAGACAAGGCCCTTGAAGCTTGAAATAATCCATCTGAGCTGAAGTCTACTTCCTCCCCTACTGTGGAAACTATTAGCCTCTTTAGCCAATGAACCAGTAAAACTGGCTCCCTCCTCTCATGGTATATGAAAGGAAAATATGTTAAAATTGATTTTAAATCATTGGAACTGTAATCTTCTGAGGCTTATAAAATTATTATTTAAAAAACTGATTCAAGAGTGTCTATTTAAACCTGCATATGACCTGGTAAGTGGTTTTGCACTCTGCCTCTGCCCCTTGTACCAGAGTCTCTCTAACCAATCTAGGTGCCTGCCCTGTCACTTATCTTCTGCACTGCCAATTGCATTTATCACCAAGCAATGTTTTGTCTCTGTTTATTTCTAGGTGGAAGGATCATCTAGTGGAATTTTAGCCCAGTGCTGCTCTGGTACCACAATTGTGAAATGAAATTTCATAAACCCATCTTTTTTAGAGAAGTACACTTCAGCTTGATTTTTTATTTCTCTACAGTAGCCCATAAGCAAATCTATACTTTTTATGAAGACACAGAAAATATGTCTGTCTTTTCCAGACACTAAGTGAACACAGGAAATGCTATTGTTTGTCTGCTTTTATCTTCTTAAGCGACAACAAGAAAGAGCTTTAGGTTAATTTCCAACATGGTGAACTGGCTGACTAGCTTGAGAGTTTTAGAGGCTCTTCTTTCTGGAAGATGTTGACGGAAGAAACTGGTTTTGGGTAGATAGGATCATTGGGGTATCAAAAACGTGTCTAAGGCTAGGTAATGATGAGATAAGGGTGGAGGTTGGGGTCAGAGTGAACCTTGGATGCACATTTCTCCTTCCAAATCCCCCATGGCTGCAAATTAGCAACCCAGGGACCCGACTCAGCCTTCTGCCCACATTGTTTGGTTTGCACAAGGTAGACTCAAGAGTGCTCTAAACTAATTTGATTACCTTTTACCCTTCAAAATTGAGAAATAAAATTTTAAATCAGATTTATCTCACTGAAATCCAAAAGCTCTGGCAACCGCAGACTCAGATTTCCACATAGAAATCACCCTCCAAGGCTCAGAAGTGGTGGTGGGGAGAAGTTTGGGGCAGTTCGGCCCTTTTCTGTTTTCCTCACTCCACACTCCCTGCTTGGCATCACACACAGCTGCACTCAGTAAGCATGCAAGCCGGACTCCCGCTGCCATCAGCTTTGATCCCTGCATCACCTTGACGTTCCCGAGGAAGATAGTACAGGAGAATCACACAAATGTCAATTCGTTTTCCTTGAGCAGGAATTTTGCCTGAATTGAGGTTGTCTCCTGTAGTCGATTTAGCATACAGGACAACAGATGTCTCCTTCACCTCTACGCCTGATCTAGAAGACAGAGATTACCCCCAGTAGCTTATGTCTTGCCTAGCTTTCTGCATTTCGGAATGAAAAATGCTTTCTAAGGTGAAGGGTTCATCTTCTTACTCCATCCCAACCCTACCACCTCCAACCTGAGCACACCTTCCCCTCTCGCTCTCCCAAGGATTTTAGTCAGGCTTTAGGCTCCCTGAAAAAAAGCTTCCTTCAAATCTTAGAGTTGGGTGTTCAAGACAAGGGAGCAGCCTTCTGCAATGCTATTTGCTCTCCACTTGCCCTCTGCTTTAAATCTTCCCATTGACAGTCTCCAGTATTTCTAGGCAAGGTTACTGTTCTGAATTTCTTTTCACTCTCCCATTGCTAAGCCCCTAGTCTAAACCATCTATAGCTAATACATAAAAGTTGGAGTTTACCTTCAAGTAGGTCTGTTGAGAGAGGAGAGTTACTATGAGATGTACACTAAAAGCATACATTCAGTGGGATTGGGTTCCGAACGGACAACATTTGTGGGTGGTGGGGACAGTGAACTGAAGGACCAGGAAAGATTTTCAAAGGGAGGAAACATTTGAGAAGAGTCTGGAAGAAAACTAGAGCTTTCTTTTGATAGGAAGCATGAAGAAATTCTAACCAGTGAGGATAAGGGAGTCAGGACTCAGCTGTGTAAAACTGCAAAGGTTTTGGTGGCTGGGGAAGGATTTGATGAGTCTGCCTTGGCCATGGGGAGTTTGAGCTGGTGATGATGACTGCCAGGCGGTTTTCTGATAAGGAGCTCTCCCGTGGGCTCTGACTCACCCATCCTCCACTCTCCACCTTCACTGGTTGTTCTTTCAACTCCATGGAGGCCACACTCTGACTTCCTCATCCCAGACCTGCCTGCTCTTTATGGCTCTGTGTGCTTTCAATTTACTTCATGTTCTTTACAAGACTGTGTTTTCAAAACAACTGTGGTCTCATAATGTGAGTTTTTCACTTGTTTACTTCAATTAGATAAATCTAATACATGTTCACTTTGTACAAAGAACTGCTCTAAGATAGAGTAAAATTAGAATAAAATGGACATTTGGGTTAAGATCTTTTTTTTTCTTCTGGCAACTTTATCTTAAATTCTAACAAAGTGTGGTCTTTATGAGTACTTCTGACTGGAGAGAGTTGTTTACTTTAAAAACAGTCCTAGGGCATCCGTGTTAAACGAAAAGGACAAGTCAAAGCTGCAAAAGTATAGGTGGCAAACCCCAAACACTGCACACACTTTTTCCTGTGTCCACTTCTCAGTCCTATTTTCTCTGACCATACACCTTTAGCCAGGCTTTCTCATTTGTGTCTGCTTGGCTTACCATCAAGATAAATGAGCATCAGGCTTCACAAGCTCCCTTCTATGAATGCCCTTGGCTTTCTCGCTAGGAGTTTCATTTCCTTGTTTGGCTTTGACTTGCCTCCTGAGCAAGGGCAGACAGCACTTCTGCTTTGCCCCCTTGGAGTTCCCAATGATAGGACTTGCTCTTGGCAAGTCTTTTCTTAGTTACTCCAGGGAACTGTATGTTTGGCCAAACTTCTGTCCATGGGATGCAGTTTGCCCAAATCTCTGTCCATGGGACATGATATCATACCTGCGGGGTCATCCTGTTTCCACACAGGAAGAATTCAGACAATCCCTACACTTATCTCTGGAGATGGTCTTAGATATCTAGGGAGGGGCTAGCTTTCTGCTGATCATCACAAATCCATTAGATGATTATTTATGGTATCACCCTTCTTAAACTTTAGCATGCATCTATCCAAATCACCTACAGAACTTAGTAAGACCCAAATTGCTGCCTCTGCTCCTCAGTTATTATTTCTGTATATGTAGGATGGAGACTAAGTGTATGGGTTTCTTATAACTTCCAGGTGATACCGATGCTGCTGATTTATACTTTGAGTAATATTGTACTATATGATCTACTTCAATGATTTTTTGAAAAACGTTTTTATTTATATGAAAGGCTGGGGTAGGGGATCTCTCATATGCTAGTCACTCCCCAAATACCTGCAAAAACTAGGTCTGGGCAGAACTCAATCCAGGTCACCCATATGTGTGGCAGGGACTCAACTACTTGAATCATCCCAGCAGCCTCCCAGGGTGCACATTAGCAGGTTGAAATAAGAAGCAGAGCTAGGACTCGAACTCAGGCACTTCAATATGGGTTACAGGCATCCCAACTGCTGTACTAAACACCTGCTCCACTCAATGGTTGTAATGGAGAGAAATGATGAATAAGAGTCATTTAGACAGGGTTTTAACATGTATGTATCTAGTCTAATCCTCTTACATGTTTTGGGGCATAAGTGTGCTTCCTAGGATCACTGTAGAATCTAAGAGAGAGATGAGGACATTGGACAGAAGCAAGCAACGTGATCTTCTTGTCCTAGCCTGTGTTCTTTTCTTGTACTTTCTTAGTGGGAGCTTAGCTTGGTTGATGGGGGATTGTCACAAAAGAGACTATCTGTGCTTGCTGTAGTCAAGTGACACCAGGTCCACAGAAAGTTGCTGATGGTATAAAGATCCAGCTAAATCAATGATTTGTATGATTAGATCCAGGTAAGAAGAAGGTAAAATTTAAATGGATGCTAAAAACCTAAGCAATTAGGCCAGCGCCATGGCTCAATAGGCTAATCCTCCACCTAGCGGCACCGGCACACCTGGTTCTAGTCCTGGTCGGGGTGCCAGATTCTGTCCCGGTTGCCCCTCTTCCAGGCCAGCTCTCTGCTGTGGTCTGGGAGTGCAGTGGAGGATGGCCCAAGTGCTTGGGCCCTGCACCCCATGGGAGACCAGGAGAAGCACCTGGCTCCTGGCTTCAGATCAACGCGGTGCGCCGGCCGCAGCGAGCCGGCCGCGGCGGCCACTGGAGGGTGAACCAACGGCAAAGGAAGACCTTTCTCTCTGTCTCTCTCTCTCTCACTGTCCACTCTGCCTGTAAAAACAAACAAACAAACAAACAAAAAAAAACCAAAAACCTAAGCAATCATATAAGTTTTAATGTGATATATTTTAAAATAAATAAAAATTAATGTGTAAGCATCTATAATGTATAAAATGCCAAAATTTTAAGAAAAGATAGGATCAGTATAATGATTTTTGTCTTTTTCCATAGGCACCAAGGACTGATCCTTTATTAAAATTTTGATATTTTGTTTATAATGGATTGCTTAGCATTGAGTTCAGAAAATATTGCATTCAAATATCATCTTTATTAATGTGTCTATTTGGACCCCATTAAGTTTTATGTCATTATTTACCTGTTTTCAGTCTTCTCATCTCTGGCTGAATTTCAAATTGAAAGTTGGTAAAATTATAGATTCCTAGGTACCTCTCTCATATATTCATATTTAATTAATCAGAAAATGAAGGTCAAACTTTGGTATGTTCAATGATGGTTGAGAACCATTGAGCTATGCCAACAGAATTTGGTCTGAGGAGGTGAGAGTTTGGTGGTACATGGCAGCCCAGTCTTCAGGAGGGCCAGGGAGGTAAAATAAACTAGGTCCAAGTAACCTACAAATGTTAGGAAAAATGACAGCATCAGAAAGCTGAGATAGCAGAGAACACTGGCACACAATACTGGTTCTTGAAAGAAATAGTATAATCTGTAAGGCTTCTCAGTGTTAGAAATGCTGAAGAGTGGGCACTCAGCCCAGTGGTTAAGATGTCACTTGGGATGCCCCCATCCCATTTTGAGAGCTTGGATTCAACTGCTGACTCTGGTTCTGATTTCATCTTCCTGATAATGTACACCTTGGGAGGCAGCAGGTGATGGGCTCAAGGACTTTGGTTTCTGCCACCCATATGGGAGACCTAGATTAAGATCCTGACTCCTGGCTTTGAAGCCTAGCCCAAACCCTGTCTGTTGCACATACTTGGGGATGGAATATCTGTCTCTTTGTCTCAATTTCTTTCTGTTTCTCTGCCTCTAAAACAAATAAGAAAAAAAATTAAAAATACTGCATGTGAAGCAATCTTAAAATTCAGACACTGACAGTATGAGGAGTTGGTCACTGGAATTGGTATGGGCTTTCTGGGCCCTGGAGGTAGAAAAGAAAGTCAACACAGGTTGTGATGCTAAGTCGCTTAGATACTAAATGAAATGTCCTTATATTTCCTTTGTTCAGGTGTGGGCTTCATCATAGGCCCTTGCATAGAAGAAAGCTTTGGCAAACTATAGAAAAAAATGTCCAAGTCAATTTTGGCTGAAATTTAAATATTAGCCAGAGAATATGTTGGCTTTAGATCAACAAATGAAAATATGTAATGGGATTATAAAGTTGGATTTTGGATTATTGGAAAAGGCATGAAGTCTTGCCGACTCTGAAAGGCTGTATGGTAATAATGTGTATTTTGAGCACAATCTGCCTTCCCTTTCTATGTCTTTTCCGTATATACTTTCATAGTTCATAGTGTCAATGTTTGGGGAGAAAATAGGATCTTCATTTTAAAACAAAGTACAGTGGAACTTGACCTAAGAATGTTTGGAAATGAAGAAGTACAAACGAGTCTATATAGCTCCTTTCCCTTCATGGTGTGCACATTCATGATGTGGACAGGTGAACAGTATTTTCAGGAAGGGTTAACATTGTTTTTACATTTCCCCAAAGTGTACCTTGGGGAAACCTACAAAAAATATTAAAGAATAAAACTTTTTATTTATTTATTTGACAGAGTTAACAGACAGTGAGAGGCAGAGAGAAAGGTCTTCCTTCCATTGGTTCACTCCCCAAATGGCCACTACGGCCAGAGCTACACCGATCTGAAGCCAGGAGCCAGGTGCTTCCTCCTGGTCTCTCATGTGGGTGTAGAGCCCCAAGCACTTGGGCCATCCTCCACTGCCCTCCTGGGCCACAGTAGAGAGCTGGACTGGAAGGGGAGCAACTGGGACTAGAACCCAGAGCCCATATGGGATGCTGGCGCTGCAGGTGGAGGATTAACCAAGTGAGCCACGGCGTCAGCCCACTGAAGAATAGAACTTTAATCAAAATGTCTAACAACTGTGTTCATATCTACTATAATTTATTGCACATTTTATGGAACACTGTAAAAACTTATTTCCAAAGTTTTATAAATTCTTAAAAATAACTAATCTGAAGTTTTCATAACATTTTATATTTTAGGTGATAATGGCTAATTCTTCATTTTGGCTGCCAGGGACTCTGAAGTCCAAATTTTATGTATTTACATGAATTGTTGGGTCAAACCAATAAAATGCCTTTTGCCCATTAAATTAATCTGCATGGTATTTAAATCTTCAGTTGCTCTACTGTTCTTATTTTCTTATTAAGTCATATATATGTGCATGTACACACACACACTTGCATACATAAACACTGATTCCCAAAACCCTACAGAAAGGCCAATAACCAAATATATGTGTAATTTCCATTATCCTTAAACTGCAATATTCCTAGCGTGCTTTCTTAGTCAGTTCTTTATCTCTCTCTTTTTTTTACTTGACAGAGTTAGACAGTGAGGGAGAGAGACAGAGAAAGGTCTTCCTTCCGTTGGTTCACCCCGCAAATGGCTGCTACAGCCAGAGCTACACCAATCTGAAGCTAGGAGCCAGGTACTTCTTCCTGGTCTCCCACGTGGGTGCAGGTGCCTAAGCTGGACTTCTAGCTGGACTAGAAGAGCAGCAAGCAGGACTAGAACCCAGTGCCCATATGGGATGCCAGCACTGATGGTGGAGGATTAACCAAGTGAGCCATGGCGCCAGCCCCAATTCTTTACGTCTTGACCACTTCTGCGTTCAGGTAACTCTTGTTCATCTTTGTACCTTTAAATTTTACTAATGCTTGAAGACTTTCATGTAAGTGGAATTCAACAGCATGTACTCTTATGTGTCTGATCTCTTTCAATTGGCATAGTTAAAAACATGTATACATTATTTGTTGCATGTATTAGTAGCTTGCTCCCTTTTATAGCTGTAGGATATTCTGTTGTATGAATATATGTAGATAAATCATTTTTTGTTTATTCATTTACTTTTAGTGGACATTTGGATTGTTTCCAAGTGTTTGTTTCTATGGCATTTCTATTAATAGGTACACATACACAGAATTTATAGAAATATTTTATCATTTTTATAGTGTAGACTCTTCTGATCCAAGACAATTATATATTTATTTATTTAGGTGTCCTTTAAATTCTCCAAAGAAGGTTTTGCAGTTTTTAGTGCATAGGTCTTAAACATATTATGTTAAATTCATCATGCTTTTGACGTTCCTATAGATGATATATGTGTGTAGATATGACAATTTAATCTTTCACTGTTAACGTGAAAGTTAATGTGTAGGTTTTACTCAGAAACTCTCTTTAAGCTAAGAAGGTTCTCTATTCTTTTCTTGTTTGGTATCTTTAATTAAGAATGGATATTGAATTTTGCCAATTTATGTTTTTTGTCTATGGGTATGCTTATTTTTTCTTTTGTTCTGTTAATATATTAAATTGCATTGCTTGAATTTCGAATGAGTTAATAGATATATTAGTAGATTTGATTTGCCTATGATATTTTGTTAAGGACTTTTACATTGATGTTCAATGGTGTTGATCTAGTTTTCTTTTCTGGTAAGATGATTGTCTGGTTTTTCTAATGGACAATACTGGCCTGATAAAATAAGTTATTGGGCTTCCTACTTTCTCTATATTTTGAAATATTTTTATTGAATTTGTAGTATTTCCTCTTTTAGTATTTGAGAGTACTCACTAGGTTTCTGAGCATGGAGTTTATTTGTTACAAGGTCTTTAATTAAAATGTAATTTCTTTACCAGATATGGAGCTATTGTTGTCTTCTACTTCATAAGTACTTTTAATTATTTGTCTTCAAGTGAATTTATACAGTTTATTAAGATTGCATTTTTTAAAAAAACTTTAAAAATTTATTTTTTATTTGAAAGCACAATGAAAAAGTTAGAGACAGAGACAGACAGGCCACTCTCTTAATGGCCACCAAAACTGGGGCTGGGCCAGGACAAATTCAGGATCTGAAAACTCAGTTCAAGCACACCACACAGAGCCAACACTGCTGTCTCCCAGCACTCATACAGCAGGAAGCAGGACCTAGAAGATGAAATTGAGTATCAAACTAAAGTATGCTGATATGGTACATGAGTGTCCTAGCTTCTAGGACAAATTTTTCCCACTGAACCTTCTTTTTAATGTAAGTATTTAAAATCATAAATTCCCCTGTCAACACTGTCTTAATTGAATTTCATTAATTTTCATATGCTATATTTTTATCTCCATTCAGTTCAATATATTTTCTGATTTTCGTTTTATATAATCTTTTAGACTTTATAAATATTGTTTAATGTTTATATATTTATAGGCTTTCCAGATATATATTTGGTATTTACTATTATTTTAATTCTACTTTGGATTGAAAACATCATGTGATTTCAATTCTTTTAAATTTATTGTGGGGCTGGCACTGTGGCATAGCAGGTAAAGCTGCCACCTGCAGTGCCGGCATCCCATATAGGCACCAGTTCAAGTCCAGGCTGCTCTATTTCCAATCCAGCTCTCTGCTACAGCCAGTGGAAGATGGCCCACGTCCTTGGGCCCATGTACCCACATTGGAAACCCACAAGAAGCTCCTAGCTCCTGGCTTCATACAGGCCCAGCTCCAGCCTTTGTGGCCATTTGGGGTGTGAACAAGCAGATGGAAGACCTCTCTTTTTGTATCTGCCTCTCTGTGACTGTGCCTTTCATGTAAATAAATAAATCTTAAAAAATTATTGTGACTTATTTCATGGTTTGTCATTTTATCTAACTTGGTGACTATTTGATGTGTTCTGCTTTGGTTGGGTAGAGTGTTCTATAAAAATTGATTAATTCAAGATGATTGGTAGTGCTAAGAATTATATATTTCCATTGATTTTTCAGTTTACTTTTCTATCAATTACTGAGCCATGGAGTATAAATATTCAACAAAAATTGAGGATTTTCTATTTCCTTTTCCATTTCTGTCACTTTTTGAATCATGTAGTTCAAAGCTCTGTTATTTTATAGCTCCTTGGTGATGTGGCATTAGTCTCCATAGAGACATGTCTTAACCAAACCACAAAAATCTCCACAGGATATATCTTATAACTTAGATATCACTTTAATGGTGCTAAATGATTTTTAGCAAGTTCAATAACAGCAGTTTTCGTTTTTCACTATGTCTTTATGTTTATAGAACAGTAAATACATTAAGCTTTACAGAGTTTATCCCTGATATGTGTACATTGTTTACCCATCACAGCTGTTCTATGAAGTATTGTTTAAGTCAATGATTTGAGAAATCTATTTACTTATACAACAAATCAGTATTGTCACAAAGCACCTTCATTGTGTTCAGTGTGTTGGCTTAGGTCATATCTAAAGATAGAAAGGACAGTACAGATTATTGAAGCCAAATTTTGAAAGAAAAAAAAGAGAAGAAAGAGAGTGGTTATAAATAAAATTCAGTACCTTAATTTTTAGGTTGTATACAGCAGCTGGATATTTGGAGCTACTGATGAGATCACCCTAGCATTGATGTGCAGAAGGGACCACACTTCCAGATAAATGATTTCTGTTGGTGCCACAGGTGACCCAAATCCTTGGAGAAGGTGAGTGGAGTGGAGGCTTGTGGGGAAGGATGTTGAAAGGAAATGGTGGTTTTCTGAAGAAGGTAATGAGCGAACTCTCCCAGAATCAAAAGCATAGTAATTTAGGGAATCAAAGGTCACTTTGCATTGGGAATGATTAAAAAAATAAAACATTCATATGGAACAAAGTTTCAGTTTATGAGATGATATTGATTTCTTCTAAAGTAGAAAGCTTTGGAAATATCTTATTTCCTCTTCAACTTTCCAGCCTTCTGGGAAAGTCTCTGTGAAAAGAATGGTAGGGAAGAGGTATGGCAAATGAATTACGAGACAGCATTACAGAATGATTTCTCACCTTTAGCGTAAAAGTTCATCTGTTCATCCATTCACGCTTTTTAAGTGCTTACTTACAGTTATTTGACAGGTTCTACACCAGACGCTGAGGACGATAGGATCATGAAAAGTGAATATGGAAAGCACAGAGGAACTGCTAACCTGGCATCGGTGGCCTCCAGGAACTGCCAATTATAATGTAAGTGTGTCAGCGGCTGCCACTGAGGGTTTACGGGTGTACAGGATTAGAAGTGTGAAATCCATGTGAGTGGTATGGTGAAGGTCAACAGGATTCAAGCTCAGGATGAAAAAACAAGCAATCAAGAGTCTTTGTGATGTTGGGAAATCACTTAAATTTTCTGTGTCTCAATGTCTTCATTTGCAAAGTTGGGATAGTAATAGTAGCTGTCTCCTAGGATTCTGCGTTTTTTTTTTTTTTTTCTTTTTAAGAGTTAATGAAATGAGGGGCTAGCATTGTGGCATAGTGGGTAAAGCCACAATCTGCTGATCAGCATCCCATATGGGCACTGGTTTGTGTCTCAGCTGCTCCACTTTGCATGCAGCTCCCTGCTGATGGCCTGGGAAAAGCAGTGGAAGATTCCCCAAATGTTTGGGCCCTTGCCACTTATATGGGAGACCTGGGTGAAGCTCCTGGCTTTGACCTGGCCCATTGCTTGCTGTTGTGACCATCTGAGGAGTGAATGTAAGATCTCTCTTTCTGTCTCTCCATCTCTCTGTAACTCTGACTTTCAAATAAATAACTTTTTTTAAACAAAAGAATAAGTGAAATAATTAAAAATATTGGAATTATGCCTTCATGAGTATAATAATTAAAACTTATTGCAATTATAGTAGAAAAAAGATTAATTTCTAATTCTGCTGATTCTTCATGCTTGGGCTTCTCATGTTGTACCTAGGTAGTATTCTACTGGTATCATGAAGTGGCAGGACCATCTACAGAAAGCTAGATGATCATTGCTGTTGCAGAGAACTTCCTGAGAAGATTTAAGTCTGTTTAATGATGAAGAGAATGTATAAGGTAGCTCTTGTTCTTTTGCTTAACAATCCTTGAACTGAATCAGAGTGCCCATATTTACTGAGTCATTATGATTACATTTTATATTTTTCCTGCTTATCCTAAAGCAAAGCAATTGATTTTCTCCGAACTCAAGTAAAATATATAAAAAGAATGAAATTGATAAAGATCATTTTCTTTTTTAAAGAAAATAGTTATTTTTATTAAATATTAAATACATCAAATAAATGTTAAACATTTATTTGAGAGAGAGAGATATAGATAAGGAGAAAGAGAGAGAGAGAAATTTACCATTGATTAGTTCATCTCTCCAAATGGCCGCAGACAGGATTAGGCCAGGCTGAAGCTAGGATCTGGGGAATGAATCCAAGTCTTCCAGAAATCACATGATGCCTCCCAGGGTACATATTAGCAAGAAACCAGAATCAGAAACAGAGCCCAGGACTCAAACCCAGGCACTTTGATATGGGATGAAGACATCCTAAACAGCCTTTTAACTGCTATGCCCAACAACCATCCAAGCACTGTCATTTTCAAACTGGTGGTTTGGAGCCAATGCTGGGTTCTGAAATCAATTTAAATTTTCATGAGAAATGCTTTTCTTAGATAGCATGTAATAGTGAGAATTGTTTCTTAACTTTTATTTTCATTATTTAAAAAAGTTTACTTGAGAAGCAGGGAGACAGAGAAGAGAGAACTCCCATCTTTTGGCTAACTTTCCAAATGCCACAACAGCTAAGGCTGGGTCGGGGTCCAAATGGAGAGCTAGAAACTCAACCCAGGTCTTCCATGTGGGTGACAAGAACTCAGTCACTCTACTTATGGCTGCTGGATCCAAGATTCTGCACAAGCAGAAAGCTGGAATCAAGTCAGGCCTTTCAACTTGGGAGGTGGGTGTCCCAACTAGCATGTTAACCACATGGCCAAATGACCACCACCTATTTCTTACCTTTAGTTTCATTTATACATATAAGTAATAATATAATTATGGACATTGAAAATAGTGCCCTATATTGTTCTAAGAGTTTTATATATGAAATCTCAGTTAATTGTCAAAATGATTCCAACAGGTAAATCTTCTTACTACTCAATTTGCAAATGAGGAAATCATGGTATTAAATTACTTCTCTGAGGACTGAATTTGAAAAATTCAAGACCTAGGATCCAAACCTGGAAACCTGAATCTACAAGTTATGAAGAACTTGGTTATCATGTAAAATCATGTCTAACTGTGGGTCTGAATGGAAAGAGTTTGAAAATCACTATGATAAAGAGAAGATAAGCAGCCCCTACTCAAGCTGCCTGGGCAAGTGGACTTTCTTGTTAGAATTTCAGTCACCTTGGCAATCAAAGCCAGTGTCAATGTTCAGACCACTCCTGAGTTGTAGCCAAATGATTTAATCAATTTAAGACTGAAAAAAGGAGGGAAATATATGCAAAAGAAAAAAATACCAGTCTTCAAGGGCATGCTTTTAGGGAAAATGGCAGGGATATGCAGAACTTAAAGATTCAATTAGTGTCATTTGTAAATCATTGTTTTAGACAATAAACATTTACCATACACCTATGTTTTGTAGGGAGAAAAGAGAAATCAAAGAATCCCAGGCCGGCGCCGTGGCTCAATAGGCTAATCCTCCCCCTAGCGGCGCCGGCACACTGGGTTCTAATCCCGGTCGGGGCGCCGGATTCTGTCCCGCTTGCCCCTCTTCCAGGCCAGCTCTCTGCTGTGGCCCTGGAAGGCAGTGGAGGATGGCCCAAGTGCTTGGGCCCTGCACCCTCATGGGAGACCAGGAGAAGCACCTGGCTCCTGCCTTCGGATCAGCGCGGTGCGCCAGCCGCGGCAGCCATTGGAGGGTGAACCAACGGCAAAGGAAGACCTTTCTCTCTGTCTCTCTCTCTTTCTCTCACTATCTACTCTGCCTGTCAAAAAAAAAAAAAAATCAAAGAATGCCTAGTTTTTAATGAATTTATAGTCCAATTAGAAAGGGAAGCTAACACAAAATATGAATTTCCATATCACCTTATAATTTCAGTGATAGAAATATGAAGAAATGCAGTGAGCTGTTCAGTGGCCACCAATTTGGTCTGAAGGATCAAAAAAGCACGTGGACAAACTGATTTTTGACCTAAATCTTGAGAGGAGAAAGAGGAAGGGGGTAATTCAAGCTGAGGGAAGAATGTGTACAACAGATTAAAGGAATGAGAGGGTAGAGCATATTAATTGAAGTATGATTTGTTCTAACTTACTCACTGCCATATTTCCTAGTAATAAGGGAGTCTTTGGAAATAAATGTTGTATATTTTTCTACAGCATTCTAATAACTGAAGATATGCTGAACCTTGCCAAAATAGCTGCTTTCCTGGATACTCTATTGAGTGTCTGTAATTGAATAGTGTTGCAGCTGGAAAAAGAAAATGTCTACAATATCATGCCTGTTTCTAAAAAATTCTGGCTGAATTGGCTTACCTAAGGGGTTAGCATACTTCAAAGACTGAAGCAGTTTGTATTGATTGACTTACTGCCTTTCAAGAGAGGTGCTATAGGCTGCAACCTGAAACCTTCCTCTCTCGTATCAATTAAATTATGTCAAGTGTTCACCAGCTCTCCAGGGCAGAACAAGCAGATCTTCTCCTCCTTCTAGACATAGACTTTTTTTTTTTTTTTTTTTTTTTTTTTTTTTTTTTTTTTTTTTTTTAACAGGCAGAGTGGATAGTGAGAGAGAGAGAGACAGAGAGAAAGGTCTTCCTTTTTTGCCTTTGGTTCACCCTCCAATGGCTGCCAAGGCCAGCGCACTGCGGCCGGCCCATGGTGCTGATCCAAAGGCAGGAGCCAGGTGCTTCTTCTGGTCTCCCATGTGGGTGCAGGGCCCAAGGACTTGGGCCATCCTCCACTGCACTCCTGGGCCACAGCAGAGAGCTGGCCTGGAAGAGGGGCAACTGGGACAGAATCCGGTGCCCCACCGGGACTAGAACCTGGTGTGCCAGCGCCACAGGTGGAGGATTAGCCTATTGAGTCGTGGTGCCGGTCATGGACATAGACTTTTAGAAACATGTTTCAACATGCAACATTAGTTTCTGGCAACCAAAGTTTAGTATAATTCATAGCAATTCAGAGTTGTTTTGTTTGCTTGCTCATTCTAAAAAAACACAATTGATTCCTTGCTTGGAAGAGCAGGGAGGTAGGGTCATTTATATAATGTAAACAAAAGTCTTGGAGTGTCTCATAAAAAAAAAAAAAAAAAAACTTGAGCATCTCATAAATTGCCTGGGTGACAATTTAATTTTCTGTGCCTCAGTTTCCTTATCCATGAGAGAATTAGAATAATTGACTTGTTCTGGTTTTACACATTTGACTTTAGGTTTATTTTAGAGAACCACAATCATCTTGAGAACCAAAGAGAAAAGATGTTTAAGATTCAGGTAGCTCAGTCATAGCATAGCACCTTCCTCCACTCATCATTTTGGGGAACTAAAATGGAAGCCAGTCTCTTCTCTTGATGGACACAGCTGGTATTCAGGAGCTGGACTAGGAAGTTTGACCCTCTGGTTGTACCCAGGGATTTCATCACAGCCGTTAACACTACACTGCCTACCTTGACTGGCAGCTTAGAAGGCCATTGTATTTGACTTCTCTGTGCTGCCTTTGTTACATTGTGGAAAAGTACCCAAACTCTTGGGTGTCAAAGGCTTAATGCCATTAGCTAGTGCACTATTTGTGGCGACTTAAAGCTGCATAAAGGAACAGAGCAGAAAAACCCACATGCTGGCAAAGACTTAAGCTCCTGCAGATCTTTAAATTCACTGTACACATGTAGATGAGTCCCCTTGAGAGTACAGGATAAAGCCACATCTTCAGAGATAACTATTATAGTTACCCATGGGCTTCCTGTTCTTATAGAGTATATTTTAATTCAAGGGAAAAGCAGAGCTCTACTGGCCTAATGATGTGTATTTTATGATTTTTTCATTGTAAGCTCACATCTTCTATTGGTTACTCACTTAACTGAGGTTAAGGAAATGCTGAATCCTGCCCCTGTGCTGTTGCTATAGTGATTCCTGAGAGATAAAAGCCAGGCATGGATTCAGGTGAAATTTTTATCATACTAATGTTTAAATTATTTATGATTTTTAATTTATTTATTAAGATATCTGAAATCTGGGAGGCTAAAGCACTACTTTCCCAATTACCTTTGCCTTTTTGTCTTCACAGGTGTATGCACACAGGTGTCTTCAGCAAGGGTGACTCACTTGCTTTTTTTTTAATTCCCAGGTGAGAATTGCTGAGCCATGGTGCAGGCACAGAACAGCTGAAGAGACTGCTTTTTTTGGGGGGGCTGAGCTTAACCTTCTATTCTTTGATGAGATTGACCTAATTAAAGGGATATTTCAAATGTTTATTTCTCCTTTCCTACTTGGAACACTGGCCAAATATTTTTTAACCATAATAACTCTACTTTGGAAGCTTGGCTTTGCTTCTAATTCAATTTTATAAGGGATGTCTTCATCCAACTTTGCCGATGCACCATGAGTATATTTCCATCCCTACGTTTCAACACAAACTAAACTAACCTGTGGGTGATGAATCAGGAATTTGGTGTTATGCCAAATTACCATGAAAGAACAAAGATACGGAAATGAAGTAGATGGAGATAAGCAGAATGGAAGGTTTGGCTGGATAGTAGTGGAAAGACAGATTATCACGTGGGAAGGGCAAACTTGGCAGATTCTCCTCAGCTCAGGATTGCATAGACCAGGCTCCGAAAAATGTTTTCTATAATGCTACAGAGAAGGCATATTTTTGGTTCTGCAGCACAAACCATTCATTGTAACTATTAAGTTCTGCCACTTGAGCACAAAAGTGATGTAGGCAGGGAGCTAGCAAAAGCAGGGAAAAGCTGAAGTTTACCAGCCCTGGCTGCCCCACCTGCCAGCCCTGGCCGTTGGGACAGCCCAGTCAGCACTGCTCAAAACAGCGCCCGTCCCCAGCATCTGCATTGTCTAACCCCAGCCTCTGCCAACGGCCTACACCTCCCTTTCTGTGCACTGCCAATTTCCCCCAGTTCTTTGTCATGGAAACTGTAGCATCCCTGATTTTGCAACTTAGAACCAGTGCCAACGAGAAATACTCAATAAGGCTGCAGGCCATGTCCCCAGGATGGCCTTTAGGTAATTATAATAAAATCCCACGGCCAACACTCCCATACTATCATGCACATGACTCCATGATGCTTCGGAAATTTCCATAAAAGGGCACAGAAATGGGAGGTACTCAAGCCTCACCCCAAACTCTGACCTCTTTAAATTTTCAGTTAAGCCCTGGCCCAGATACCACCCCTAGTCTTTCAAGTCATAGAAAAGGGCAGCCCCAAACCTTGTTGACTGCAGCTCATGCTCTCCTGACCTTGCCTATACTCATTCTTAAGTACGCAATTTTGCTCTAAACAAATCTTGCTTCTCTGTTCAGCTGTGCTTATGTCTCTTCCTTGAATTCCTTCTTATGTGCAGAGAACTAGGACCAAGCATAGGCAAGGGCCACTCCACAACAAAAAGCAGTCAGACTATATGTAAGTGAATCACAGTTGTGTTCCAATAAAAATCTATCTATGAAACAGGAAATTAGACTCTCATATGATTTTGTATCACAATATATTATACTGTTCTTTTAATTTTTTTCTCCCACTCAATAGTGTAAAAACATATTTTTAGCTCATAGGCCACTAAAATAATAGGCAACAGAGGCCAACAGGCTGCTGTTCACAGACCTCTGGCATATACTATGAAGAGAATCAGGGGTCAGACTGTCTATGCTTAACTCCTGGAACTTTCCTTTCTAGCTGTTTTCACTTGGGCAGTTGATTGATTCATGACTTGGTTCCCCTGATGTGTACAAGGAAGTTGGCGTTACTACCTGTGCATGGAGGTTTTTGAGGGTGAAAGTAGAGGGAATCTGTAAACTGATCAGAATTGTTCACTAACAGGCGTAATTAGTAACTACAGGAACCTCCGCACACTATGGAAGATGCCGGATCATCATGGGACTAACTGAAATAGCAAGACTTTACCCGCTTGGAAAGAACAAATACAACTCAGAGTGAAGATACAAACACGCTTCCTTTGTTTGGCAGTCACCAAAACAACGCCAGTTTCCTTTCGCCCACCTGCCGCTGGCCAACAGCTCCCGACCACCATCTCTATCCCGCTGAAGATAAATGACTCCCTGTGGAAACAGATGTTTGTGTTCTGTGTGCCGGCACCTTCTGTCTCACAAAACTTAATCATTTTTATTTGCCTTTCACAGCAGTTTCTAAGTGTTGACATGGTGATTCCAGGACCAGTCTCATCATTTTGAGATCTTATAACGGGCACTTTTTTACACCTCATAAATCCAGAGAGGCAAATATTCTCCCTTGAATGTTATACAGCTGTTGGGCAGCAGAGAATGGCCCTCTCAGAGCTGTTGGTGAATTAGAGGGTTTTTAAATTTTTTAAATGTTATTGGTTGTTTCCTCTCCTCATTTATCTGTTCCCATTTATTTCTGGCCTCTGTCCCTTTAGGAAAGCTTGAAGCTGAGAATTTTTGTTTTTGAAGGGAAGTGTGGAGGATAAAGGATAGGAATATTTTATTTGGAATGAATTTACTTTTTGTACATGATTGATTTAAAATCTTTCCAATAGGAGACAAATCAAAATCTTAATTAAATACCTTTTAAAGGACAAGTCATAGGAAGGAAGGCTGTGCCAAAATGTTTCGTCTAATTTAGGGAATCCAGACATTAAATCAGAGAATTTCATAATGGAGACCACTGGAAACACTTCATTGCTTTTTAATAATAATTCTGAGATTATCACTTTCACAAGTATATACTTCCTATGTAATTTAAGATGTGTTATCCTCCATTGAGTTGTGTTGTGATGGGTTCATTAAAAATTTAATACAATTATTCATTCACTTAGAGCACAAAAGTACAAGTTCTGAGTCAGATCTAATCTTGGACCCATCATTTAGTAGCTTCGAGACTTTCGGTAAGTTATTTAGGCTGTCTTTTTTCAGTTTCCTTCTCGGTAAGAAGTGAGAGGAAGGGAAAAGGTAAATATACCCACCTCACAGAATTATTGTGAAGAATAACAGATAACAAGACAACAAATGTCAGACTCTTAGAATGGCACCTAGTGCACAGCAGGAACTCAATCAATATTCACGCTATTCATTTAGTCACTCAGACATGAGTTCTTGTGTCCCTGTCATGCTCAGCTTGGCCCCTTTTATTTACCTGCTGTGTGATCTTGGGCAAATTGCTTAACGTTATTACAGCTCAGACTTCTCATCTGAAAGAGTACTCACCTAGTGGTCTCGGTGTGGTCTTAGTACACCGAAAACATTCAAATCAAGACCTGACACAAAGTTACTGCTCAGTAAGCATTAGTTGTCATTATACCTGTAATCTGCCAAATCTCTATTGTATGTTCTGAGTATCTAGGGACAAAAAACACAGCCATTGTCTGCTCACAACCTGGCAAATGAGATCCTAAGTCAATAATTGTAACAGAGTGTGACAATTGTGATGACAGAAGTGTGTGTAGATGGTGTTTGGTTGAAGGTAACAATTCACAGTCAATTTTCTTCAAAACCAATAGGAACAGTGTGCTCTCATTTAGGACACAGATCTCTAATATTCTGCCTGAGAAACAAAAACAGATATGCTTCTGAGTAAATGGAGCTGTGTGGCCCAGCAGATGGAGTGAAGCAAGTCTGTATTCAGTCCTTCTCTCTGCTTTTCATTAATTAAACACTTCAGCATCTTGGAAGCTTCATTATCAGTAATCTCCCTAGGCTCTTGTCATGAGTTGCCAAGGCTATGGAAGCCTTTTGAGTTTGCCGACTCCGATCTTATTTAGACAAGGTCATAGTCAAAGTGGAAGTTCTCTCCTCCCTTCAGAGAAAGGTACCTCCTTCTTTGATGGCCCGTTCTTTCCACTAGGATCTCATTCGCAGAGATCTTTCAGTTGTGGTTTTTTTTTTTTTTTTTTTTTTTTTTTTTTTGCCAGAGTGTCTTGGCTTTCCATACCTACAATACTCTCGTGGGTTTGGGCTCTTCAGCCAGATCCAAATGCCTTATGGGCTGATTCTGAGGCCAGAGTGCTGTTTAGGACATCTGCCATTCTATGAGTCTGCTGTGTATCCTGCTTCCCATGTTGGATCGTTCTCTCCTTTTTGATTCTACCCGTTAGTATTAACAGACACTAGTCTTGTTTATGTGATCCCTTTGACTCTTAATTCTTTCATTATGATCAGTTATGAACTGAGATTGATCACTTGGACTAGTGAGATGGCATTGGTACATGCCACCTTAATGGGATTGAATTGGAATCCCCTGGCACGCTTCTAACTCTACCGTTTGAGGCAAATCCGATTGAGCTTCATTTTATTTGCAAAATGTACGTAAGTTTACCTGTTGGATTGTTGGGAGATATTCATTCTATACCTGGCCATGGTATTTGTGTGGAAACTACTGTGATTATCATCTAAGAGTGAAAAAAAGCAAAGAAACTATCAGCAGAGAGAAGTAATTATTTCTTAATTTAAATAAGGCCTCATCTCTTGACCTCTAAAGACTAACTTCAATATTTTAGTATCCTTACTTAATGGAGGTTCAAATCACACAAATGACTATTGAAGAAATAAAATAGTTAACAGAAAAAAATCATTAAAATTGACAAAATAATTATTTTTAAAAGTTTAATTATTGCAACAAATAGTGCTGGAACAATTTGATAGCCACATGCAAAAAATGAACCTAAATCTAAACTTAACACCCTTCACAAAACTTATTTCAAAGTGGATCACAGACCTACATGTAAAATATAAAATTACAAAATCTACAAGAAAACATATGAAAAAATGTGGATGACTTTAGGTTTGGTGATGACTTTTGACTTGCAACAGCAAAGTTATAATCGATGAAAGAAGGGGTTGATACGTGGAAGGTAACTAACATTTACATTTTCTGCTCGACAAAAAATACTTCATTCAAGAGAATGAAAAGATATGGCACAGACAGGGGAAAAATATTTGCAGATATTGGAGGCCTATCAGATAAAGTGCTGTTATCCAAAATACACGAAGAACTCTTAAAACTCAATGAAGGGGCCTGCACTGTGGCATAGCAGGTAAAGCTGCCACCTGCAGTGCTGACATCCCATATGGATGCTGGTTCGAGTCCCATCTGCTCCACTTCCGATCTGGTTCTCTGGCTTGGGAAACCAGTAAAAGATGGTCCAAGTCCTTGGGCTCCTGCACCCTCGTGGGAGACCCGGAAGAATCTCCTTGCTTCCAATCAACTCAGCTCTGGCCATTGCAGCCATCTGAGTAGTGAACCAGAGAATGGAAGTCCTCACTCTGTTTCTCTCTCTCTCTCTCTACCTCTGCCTCTCTGTAACTCTGCCTTTCAATAAGTAAATAAATAAATCTTAAAAAAAACACTCAATGAGAACCCAATTAGAAATGGGCCAGTGATCTGAATAGACATCTCATCAAAGAAGCTACACAACCGGCAAATAAACATATGTAAAGATAATATACTTCACATGTAATCAGGGAAATGACAATTAAAACAAAAATGTATTAACTACCTGTTAGAATAGTCAAAATCTAAAACACTGGTAATACCAAATGCTGATGCGAATGTGGAGCAGCAGAGATTCTCATTCATTGCTGGTGGGAATGAAATGTGTTACAACCACCTTGAAGCCAGTTTGTTAGTGATACAAAACTAACTGTACTCTTGCAATATAATCCAGCAATCATGCTCCTGGTTATTTACCCAAAAGAATCAAAAGCATATGTTCACACAAAAACCTGTACATGGATGTTGGTAATAATTTTATTCATAATTGTGAAAACTTGGAAGCAACACTTACTTTCCTCAGTAGATAACTGGATAAAATCATATATTCAGATTATGGAATTTTCTTCATTGTTAAAATGAGCCATCAAGCCATGGAAAAACACAGAGGAAACTTAAAAAATGCATATTACGAAGTGAAGGAATCCAGTTTGAATTCATGCAGACTGTATGATTCCAACTATCTGACATTCTTGAAAGAGAAAAACTTTGGAATAAATTAAAAGATTGGTAGCTGCCATGGGTTGAAAGCAAGGAGAGATAAATAGGAGCTGTACAGCGGATTTTCAGGGCAATGAAACTATGATACCCTAATGGTAGACAGGTATCATTATACATTACCCAAACTCAATAATATACAACACCAAGAGTGAATCCTTAATGTACATTATGGCCCCTGGGTGATAATTATGTATCAATATGGTTTCATCAGTTGTAGCAAACATATTACTTTGAGGAGAGGAGGGTGGAGATGATGGGAGAGGCTGTGCATGTGACCATGCAAGTTTTGTACACTCTATCTCTGTTCTTTCTTTTGTTGTGAACACAAAACTTCTCTGAAAAAAGTCTATAAAAATAAAAATCTGAAAAATATGTGATTAATGTATTTGCCAATCCTTGATATAGATATAAAAGGGTGACTATTGAAAGACTATTTCCCAAAGTGTTTTACTAAAAATACAAGTCCTGATAACCTCAAGTAATGAGGATTTTTTTGTTCAAACAACTTTGAAAAATTCTTGGTTAGATTTTATACCTTCCTAAGATAATAAATGTCTCTATGGAGGGGCAGGGTGTGTAACATTTCCCCATTGTATGTGGCCACCACCTGCCCCGTGTGTATTTGTGTTTGTGTATGCCTTTACCTTATACCCAACTGTAGAACTCATTTTGAAAAACAATGTTTTAGCTTTTTAAACACTGTATAATACTTAAATAAGTCTGCTGCATTGCCTTTTACAGGCATCCTGTGGATTCTCTGAAGTTCAAAAATGTAATATCATGCCAGACACAAGTGTGTTCTTCACAACTCATGGAACTTAAAGGAGTTCTAGGGATTTTCCCTTTGAACTGCCTACAGCGAATTCATAATAAGCATCTTAAAAATATTTTAAAGGAAACTTTCTCAAAGCATCAGATTAACACTTTGAAATAAGAATAAAAGCAAATAATACTAAAAACAGGAAAAATGAGTTGAAATCGATTACAAATATTTACCCCTAAACAGTCTTTCATCTCAGATTTGAAAGAATTCTTCTTTGTGAATTAATAAAGGCTCACTCTAAGCTGATTCAAATTCATTGTATAAATTACTTTCAGGTACTGCTTGTACAAGGTTCACAGCCAAAAACAGGGCTACCCATGCCACAAAGGCAAGGATTTGCTGCTTGAAATGCATTCTTTTGAAAAAGAATGAAGGAAAAAGCAAAGGCTAAGACTAGCTTCCAGAACATTCATATGAATTCATGGGTTTAAAGTGCCAATCAAAAGCCCACATGGGAATTTTTTTTTTTTCACTCTTGGTCTACTTGGGAATAAGGAAACACTTTGCATAGATACCCATGAATGTGAATTTGTGTATCCATGCAAAACCCAAATTACAAATACAAATTAACATTTCTAAAGCATGTGAACTGTTTCGTGGCAAGACTGACTCGATTCTGGAAAGCAGTGTGTCTGATCCGCTGTCCTGGGCTGTGAGGGAGTCATGGGGCCTGAAGGATCCATCTATCCTAGGGCTTTGTAACTAAAGCAGATGGCAGTCCGTTTTTACATGGTGGTTTGGGGATACCCATTCAGTTTTTAATGGAGAGTAAAAATAGATTTAATAAAATCAATAGAACCTGCAATTATGCAATTTAAAGATGTTTAAAACTATACAGTCTCTGATTGTATTTTTCTCATTTGCTCCTTCAGACTAAGGTTGACCTGTCAAGCTGACACAGTTTCAGGTATGCTGAATTACGGAAAAGAGGAGGTGAAGTCATCCAAGAGTGCAGACCTTAGAATGCAGTCTTGGTGGGAATTAAAAGAGGATCTAGAGACTGCCCTTTAATTTCTCAGTTACTTTTAATTTGCCTTCAAAACGGCAGTATTAATTTGGAAAACCGTGTTCTGCTCTTTCTTTACATTATTGAGAATCTATGATTTTTAAAAGACTTAATACTCTAATTACAAAGGCACTCCCCCTTTTTTAAGAGCAGGTAACTGGTTGTTCATATTTCACTTAATCGCTTAAAAGTATTTTTTTATGAGAAAAAATAGTCAGAAGTATAATTTCATACTTATTTGTTCACCAATACCATACTCCTTTTCTAGTTGTTCCCAGCTACCTTTTTTTTTTTTTTTTTTTTTTTTTTTTTGACAGGCAGAGTGGACAGTGAGAGAGAGACAGAGAGAAAGGTCTTCCTTTGCCATTGGTTCACCCTCCAATGGCTGCCAAGGCCGGCGCACCGCGCTGATCCGATGGCAGGAGCCAGGTGCTTTTTTCCTGGTCTCCCATGGGGTGCAGGGCCCAAGCACTTGGGCCATCCTCCACTGCACTCCCTGGCCACAGCAGAGAGCTGGCCTGGAAGAGGGGCAACCGGGACAGACTCCGGTGCCCCAACCGGGACTAGAACCCGGTGTGCCAGCGCCGCAAGGCGGAGGATTAGCCTAGTGAGCCATGGCACCGGCCCCCAAGCTACCTTCTTGAAACAGCTAAAAAGTGAACTTTATCTGAGTCCTATGCCCTACCCCAGATCTTATGATGTAGAGTTATTCTTAGTATTCTCATTTTGCAGGTGAGACAGTTGAGATCAACAGGTTGTAAGAAATTCATTCAGGGTTGTCTAGCCTGGGTGAAGCAGAGTTGGGATTTGAATTTGGGTGCTTTGTCCCTGGAGCCTGTGGTCTTGATCATCACGCTATGGGCCTCTCTAATGCATACAGTAAAGATTCATTCTGAAATCCTAAGGAATCAGATTTCAGAATTAATATAACCAAGCCACACACTTGATTGCTCCCCTCCTCCAGATGCCATAGTCTTGGCTGAATTTTAAAAGATGAACTTCCAAATATTTTGAACTGTAGTGACCATTTAAGTGCTTTCTTAGCCCAAGGCTATTTTGAAAGGGGTAGGATTCATTAGGATATGTAGATGCCACTGAATTTGTAAGATATCACTTTCATTATACTGTGGTCCTACTTCCTATGTCATAATCAACATGATAAATTGACAAATGTTGACAAAGTAGCTTTTTTGTTAATGCTAGAAGGCAGAGGCAGTAGAAGAAAACATGGAGCACTACCTTGATTTCAGTAAGGTTAAGTTTTTCTGGCATACTATTCTCAATAATGAAGACAGGAAATACTGTGATGGTATGCACAATCGTGTGGCTGATTAATTAAAGTAATTCCACAAAGAATGCAGTTTCAGCTTACATGCCTGCATATACAACAGCCAAACTCTGGCCAAAGTGAGTTCTGCTTCACTCCTTCCCTTTCTGTTGGTTCCCAGAATTTTCATCAAGCTTCTCATCCTAGACCTCTTATCTTCTCTCAACAGGAGAAATGCTCTGTGGTAAACCAATGAGACCCTGTTTAATTGAGCCCTGCACTCTCTACCACCTGGTTCAAGACACCATTGTTTCTTGTTGATTGCAATGAGTCAGCCTGTGCCCCATCCATACCCCTCTTCTAATCAGTCTGTACTTCCTGTGGTTCTTACTCCCATTGAATGGACATTCAGGGTCCCACAGAGCTCTCATGACATTCTGCACAGCTTTTATATAAGTGATTTCATGCCTTTGAATGCAAAAGTTGGGTTTCTCTATTATCTGCACTGCTTCACCCTGAGTTTGAGAACTGACTTTGTAACTCACATTGTAAGGGCAGAGCTGAAGTATTTATTGGCAATGTTAAATGAAGATGCCTGCCACAAAATTAACCAGCGCAAAGCCCCCCATTATATTTGATATTTTTAACTCTAGGGAAGAAAGCAATGTTTCATCTTAATAATTCTGATTTATTCAGGGAGTATTTCTTCCTAGATATTTTGGCAGACATTGCTATTCGCCTCCTGATATTTATTTTCTGCTGAGAAATAGGCACACCTCTGGGCTATAATCCCCAGCTTCTCCTGCAGCTGTTGAGTTATAAGAGGAAATTGCCCTTCAGGACTTCCAAAAAGGCCCACAGGAAGCAATAAGCTGGTAAGTGAGCTCTTCGGATTTCCCCCCTTTTTGGGAAGTAGGTGTGATAACTGCAGCTCTGGAAGCTATCATGAAGTATGAAATAACTTTGAAGATACAAAGACTTGATAAAAGATGCCTGGGTCATTGATAAACATGGACAGACTTGCTCCTAGACTTTCTATGCTTGTATTTATTTAATATGATAATGAAATACATTTTTATATAATCTTTTTTAAATACATTTTATATTATCTTTTTAAAGTACATTTTTATATTATCTTTCTTTTTTGTCTTAATTTTGTCTGTAGACAACTTCATTTCTAACTGATAGAATATTCACTTAAACTAACCTTCTATCAAATGTTAAATGGCACAGCAAAATAAAAATCCTAATAGGAATACAGGAATTCAGTAATCTTACCAAAACCTTTCTAAAATAACTAAATATTGTTCTTCAAGATTTTAATCTAATTTAGGGTGACAAAGAGGTAGAATGTGACTCAAAGTTGTTGTCATGAGCTAATTAGAGGATGTGGGGGAAACATTTATAATCTGTCAACGTGGCTAGGCTGAACTACATTTTTCAGAATTCCTTTTGCTCTGTTTCCAGATAGTGGAGAACAAGAGGGATCCTTGCAGGATGTTTGAAATACACAAAGAAAGCCTCAGGTAGAGCGCAGTGTGCACAACACTGTGTCATGTGGCTGGGTCACCTATTAGTATAGGCAGCAGCCAGGCCCACAACTGGATCCTTCTCCCTCTGGATTACCCTTTAGCTTCTTGGAATTCTGGGAAAGCTGTGTTATGTTTAACTCTTTATGACAAAGGCTCAAATTTCTGCTGACACCCACACTGTCAAGATCAGAGGTGACAGGAACCACCACTGGTTTCAGTCTTTCCTTGTAGGCTTATGTTTACAGATTTCAGCTTTTCTTAATATCCTCCATTTTTACCTCCATCCCCCCACGCCCATGAATGGATTTCAAAATCCAACATCAGAAACAAAGAACTTGCACAGACAACTTAATCAGTTACCACAATTGTGGAAGGTCAAATCCTGTGACAAATCTCATATTATGATGTCAAACCAAAACTCTTAAGTCCCAAGGGTCTCTGTAGTAAAAGGTTTACTGAGTCATTATGGATGCTGTCCAGGGAAAGAGCTAGTTTCTGAAACAGGTTTCCACAAACAACCAGCAGCTAGGCTGGATACCAGTTGGAAACCTGTCTGTCAGACCTGGAGGTAAGAGTATTTTTATAAAATTTGGGGAAGGAAAATGTACCTTCACTAGCTATAGATTAGAGGGGTGGATTATATGAAGTGTGGTGAAAGCTTTAAGATAAGAGGATGGTCAATAATGAGAAATTTCTTTTGCTTCTGAATTGGTTGCAGCTAATAGTCTGGAAAGTTTAGAAATAGTCTGGTTGGTTTCACCTGCAGCTGTACCTGATTAATTTCCCTTATCTCTTCCCCTTTCCATTATCTAATGCTTATAAGCAGATTTGGATATCTCAGGAATTTTTTTTAATCAATGGATTCCCCTTTTAGCTCTACTTTTTCTGATTGCACCCTTCCTGATGAAAAGTACCCTTCCAGTAGTTTTAAATCAAAGAGGTGAACTAATTAAGGGTGGAATGCCAAAAATAAAATATATATATATATAGACAAAATTAGAAGAGGTTTCTTATGTGTTCATAATCTTCCTATATGATTAACTGCTTTATAATTATTTAATAATATATATTAAATATATTAATATTAAACAAATTCAAGACAGTGTTGTATATATTAAAGTGATGAGCAATGGGTTTAGCCCTTGCCGACATGAAACTTATTGTTCTGGGAGCTAGGGATACAGTAATGTAAGAACAAAAAAACTATTCCTGTCCTCATGGAGTTTATTTTCTGGTTGGTTGAGGCAATCAATACACACACATACACATAAATATACATATGTACTTATGTATATTTTATATGTATATTTTATGTAAGAAAATAAAGAAAGACCAAGCAGATGCAATAACCTTTATATTGCATGGTAATTTAGAGACAGTTTATGCAAAGTACCTAACCTAAGGAAGACCCTGCCCAAAATGTAGTTATTGTGTTTATTAGGATTGTGGCAAGGGATAAAGTGAGGGAAGAAAATGTGATTTTAAAATTCACGGAAGTAGCCAGTGCTATGGCATAGTGGGCAAAGCCGCTGCCTGCAGTTCTGGCATCCCATGTGGGCTCCAATTTGAGACCTGGCCACTCCACTTCCAATCCAGCTCTGTGCTGTGGCCTGGGAAGGCAGTGGAAGATGGCCCAAGTCCTTGGGCACCTGCACCCAAGTGGGAGACCCAGAAGAAGCTCCTGGCTCCTGGCTTCGGATCTGTGCATCTCCAGCCATTGTGGCCATCTAGGGAGTAAACCAGTGGATAGAAGACCTCTCTCTCTTTCTCTCTCTCTCTCTCTCTGCCTCCGTCTCTTCCTCTAACTTTGCCTTTCAAATAAATAAGTAAATCTTTAAAAAATAAGATTCATGGGAAAGGAATTGTTAGAATTTGAGAACTGATTATTGATATTTAGGGGAGGACAGGATAATGGAATTTGAATTCTGGCCTCTAGAATATGAAGAACTTAAACAAAAAGGAATAGATCTCCATAATGATAAGAAAATGGATGAAAAACTTCATTGGTGAGAAGAACCAAGCAAAATTAGTAGATGAAAATTTGTAGTCACTTTCGTTGAGAAGGACTATTGCCAGTCTATGTGATCCCATGATCCTCTGATTCTCAGATGGTACCTCTGCTGGTTTCTGGTAGGACTATGAAGGAAATAAACTAGGCTGCCTGGGAGTATGTTTAGGCTCAGCTGGATCAAGGACCATTTTGGCTAATGGCACATTTATGTAGGGTAGGAGATGGGCACCAAAATTTGTCTGCTGTGGAAAGCTCCCTGAAGTAACCGCACACCCCTAATATTGCCATCCCCAATTCCCCTTAATTATTAAGTATACAATATAGGAAGAAACTAGCTCCAAAGAAATAATTGAACAGGAGGTGCCATGTTGTTAAGAGTGTTAAAGAGAAAATTCATCAATTAACAAGGCCAAGTGAGATATGATGTGCTTCATTTCAGCAGGATTGTCTATAAATAATAATTGTACTTTAAATAATTGTACAACAAGCAAGTCCTGGATCTTTCTTGTATGAAGAGAAGTGATGCGGGCTGCAGAATCAGTGATCACTAGAAGGAGTAGGAAGGCTGGCATAGTACTGGGTAGAGATGGTAAGTACTGTACCAAACCAAAAATGATCACAATGACCTCAAATAACTACAGAAGGTGTTTTTGGTTCAACTGCCTGAGTGAGACATCATCAGTTAAATTGACATTTTGCTTAGATTTGGTGGAGACCAATTCTTTAGCTTTCTGTTGGTGTAGTATAGATGTTCTGGCAGCATTTCCTTTCAGAAGAAAAATTATGAAAATATTAAGATAAGCCAAAGAAATCTTTCGCTTGGTGCGCTGAGAAAGTACATAATTTACACAACTATTCAGAATAGAAGACGTTGAGATATAGGCAAAAACTTTTTTTTAACCCTGGTATATACCTTAAATGTAAAAGATTCTGATATCTCATTTTGGAAGAGAAGTTATTGAAGAACTAATACAGTTGAAAGCTGGAAATGATTTGGGATTACATTTTTCAGTGTGGATTCCAAGATGGCAGAATAGAGAGGGAGTTTACTGCTCTAGTCTAGGGGAAGATATTTTTTTTTTTTTTAAACTTTTATTTAATGCATATAAATTTCCAAAGTACGACTTATGGATTACAATGGCTTTCCCCCCATACCGTCCCTCCCACCCACAACCCTCCCCTTTCCCACTCCCTCTCCCCTTCCATTCACATCAAGATTCATTTTCGATTATCTTAATATACAGAAGATCAGCTTAGTATACATTAAGTATGGATTTCAACAGTTTGCTCCCACACAGAAACATAAAGTGAAAAATAATAGATGATTTTTTAAAATGATGATGAAAACAGAGCAGACCTATTGTCATGTTTAATCCCAGTGAGAGTCAAGTTGGGAATTGATAATTTCTTTTTTTTTTTTTTTTTTTTTTTTACAGAGGATCAGTTTAGTATGCATTAAGTAAGGATTTCAACAGTTTGCACCCCCATGGAAACACAAAGTGAAATATATTGTTTGAGTACTCGTTATAGCATTAAATCTCAATGTACAGCACATTAAGGATAGAGATCCTACATGAGGAGTAAGTGCACAGTGACTCCTGTTGTTGACTTTACCAATTGACACTCCTGTCTATGGCATCAGTAATCTCCCTATGCTCCGGTCATGAGTTTCCAAGGCTATGGAAGCCCTCTGAGTTCTCCGACTCTTATCTTGTTTAGACACGGTCATAGTCAAAGTGGAGGTTCTCTCCTCCCTTCAGAGAAAGGTACCTCCTTCTTTGATGGCCTGTTCTTTCCACTGGGATCTCACTCGCAGAGATCTTTTGCCAGAGTGTCTTGGCTTTCCATGCCTGAAATACTCTCATGAGCTTTTCAGCCAGCTCCGAATGCCTTTAGGGCTGATTCTGAGGCCAGAGTGCTATTTAGGACATCTGCCATTCTATGAGTCTGCTGAGTATCTCACTTCCCATGTTGGATCACTCTCCCCTTTATTTACTCCATCAGTTAGCGTTAGCAGGTACTAGACATGTCTATGTGCTCCCTTTGACTCCCAGTCCCTTCACCATGACCACTGTGAACTGAAACTGATCACCTGGAACAGTGAGATGGCATTGGTACATGCCACCTCGATGGGATTGAATTGGAATCCCCTGGTATGCTTCCAACTCCACCACTTGGGGCAAGTCAGCCTGAGCATGTCCCAAATTATACATCTCTTTCCTCTCCCATTCCCACCACCATGTTCAACAGGGATCACATTTCAGTTAATTTTCAACACTTAAGAATAACTGTGCATCAATTACAGATCTAAACCAGTCATATTAAGTAGAACATATAAAAAAAACTACTAAGAGGGATAATGTATTTAGTTGTTCATTAACAGTCAGGGCTATGCTGATCAAGCCACCATTTCCCATAGTGTCCACCTCACTCCAACAGGTTTCCCTCTTGGTGTTCAGTCAGTCGTCACCGATCAGGGAGAACATATGGTATTTGTCCCTTTGGGACTGGCTTATTTCACTCAGCATGATGTGTTCCAGATTTCTCCATTTTGTTGCAAATGACTGGATTTCGTTGTTTCTTACTGATGTATAGTATTCTAAAGAGTACATATCCCATAATTTCTTTATCCAGTCTATCGTTGATGGGCATTTAGGTTGGTTCCAGGTCTTAGCTATTGTGAATTGAGCTGCAATAAACATTAGGGTGCAGACCTCTTTTTTGTTTGCCAATTTAAATTCCTTTGGGTAAATTCCAAGGAGTGGGATGGCTGGGTCGGACGGTAGGGTTATCTTCAGGTTTCTGAGGAATCTCCAGACTGACTTCCATAGTGGCTTGACCAGTTTGCATTCCCACCAACAGTGGGTTAGTGTCCCTTTTTCCCCACATCCTCGCCAGCATCTGTTGTTGGTAGATTTCTGCATGTGAGCCATTCTAACCGGGGTGAGGTGAAACCTCATTGTGGTTTTGATTTGCATTTCCCTGATTGCTAATGACCTTGAACATTTTTTCATGTGTCTGTTGGCTATTTGGATTTCCTCTTTTGAAAAATGTCTATTGAGGTCCTTGGCCCATCTCTTAAGTGGGTTGTTGGTTTTGTTTTTGTGGAGTTTCTTGATCTCTTTGTAGATTCTGGTTATTAACCCTTTGTCTGTTGCATAGTTTGCAAATATTTTTTCCCATTCTGTCGGTTGTCTCTTCACTCTCCTGACTGTTTCTTTTGCAGTACAGAAACTTCTCAATTTGATGCAATCCCAATAGTTGATTTTGGCTTTGACTGCCTGTGCCTCCCGGGTCTTTTCCAGAAATTCTTTGCCTGTGCCAATATCTTGAAGGGTTTCTCCAATGTTCTCTAGTAACTTGATGGTGTCAGGTCGTAGATTTAGGTCTTTAATCCATGTGGAGTGGATTTTTGTGTAAGGTGTAAGATATTTTTTTAAAAAAAGTGGAGAGAGTGCAATCTCAGGGAAGAGTTAGGGAGAAAATGGCAGAGGAAACTCTATGCAAATTAGAGGGACACTGTGGATCTACATGGAGGGAGCAGACACACACCATGATAACCTCAGCACCAGTTTTGGAGAGTGAGGTAAGATCAGACAGCAGCAGCTCAAGCCACTGGTGATAAAGCTCCAGGAAGAGCCTGGCATGAGTCCAGCTTAGAGACCAGTGGAGGAGTCTGTTTCTGTCAACCTAAAGGAAAAAAAAAAAAACATGGGCACATTTCTCTCTCCCCAACAACCTGGCACTGGCACTCTGTAACTAGCTGAGAAAGGTCAGGAGCCATTTTGGACATATGTAACGGCAGAGCCAGCTTGTGTCTGCACACTGAGCAACCAAGAGGAGACACCTGATTCTAGCTGGAAGAACTGACAGCGGGCTGGTTGCTCATGACTGTGGTAGCTTTGTGTGATGGGAAAGTGTGAAAATGCTCCGGCTGCATGGGAGGGTGCAGGGTGTGCCCAGGTCTCTAAGCAGTCACTGCGGGTGGCTCCACACACTCAGGGCTCCCTGATTGCTTTGTAAGGGTCATTGCTGCGGCTTCCATGCTCACACTGAGGACTGCATGGGTCCTTTGTGTAGTTCTTTTGGCAGTACAGATGAACATTGCACCCACTGGGGCTAGTACCTAGCCTTGGTCTCCTTGGAGGAGAGGAGGTGAGCATAATACACTCCTCTCTGATGAAACACTCCTCTCTGATAAAAAATAAAAAAGTAGATTTACCATGCCCAACTTGGACTTAGACTCACAGCTGACTTCTCATCAGAAACCATACAGGCTAGAAGGGAATGCCGAGACTAAGTCTTCAGAGAAAAAACTGTCAACCCAGAATATTGTACCCTGCAAAGCTCTTGATAATGAAGATGAAATAAAGACTTCCCATAACAGAAAGAAATTGAAAGAATTTGTTACCACTCATCCAGCCTTACAAAATATGTTTAAGGATGTGCTACACACAGAAACACAGAAACATGGTCATCACCATGAAAGAAAGTGAAGGCAGAAAATCTCCCAGTAAAAGTACAAAGAAATTCAGAAGTAACAATAAGAGTATTTATGGAAAAATGGCAGATACAAGTCATATGTAGTCACCTTGGATGTAAATGGCCTTAGCTCTCTGGTTAAAAGACACAGACTGGATGAATGGATTAAAAAACAAGACCCATCTATTTGTTTCCTACAAGAAACACATCTCACCAACAAAGATACCTGCAGACTGAAAGTAAAAGGATAGAAAAAGATATTCCATGCTAACAGAAACCAAAAAAGAGCTAGTGTAGCCATCATAATATCCAACAAAATAGGCTTTAACACAAAAACTGTTAAAAGTGACAAAGAAGAACACTAGGTAATGATTAGGGAATCAATTCAACAGGGAGATGTGACTATAACAAATGTATATGTACCTAATTGCAGGGCACCTGGCTATTTAAAAGAAAAGTTAATGGATCTAAAGGAAGACATAGACTCCAAAACAATAGTAATGGGGGACTTTGATACCCCACTTTCAACAATGGACAATCAACCAGACAAAAAAAATCAGCAAAGAAACATCAGAGTTAATCAACACTATAGAACAAATGGACCAAGTGTATATCTATAGAATTTTTTATCCTACAGTTTCAGAATACACACTTTTCTCACCAGTATGTGGAATATTCTCCAGGATAGACCACATGGTAACCATAAAACAAGTCTCAGCAAATTCAAAAAAAATTAGAAATCATATCATGCATCTTCTCTGACCACCATGGAATAAAGCTCGAAATCAACAACTCAAGAATCTCTAGAACATATGCAAACACATGGAGACTGAATAGCATGCTCCTGAATGAACAGTGGATCATAGAAGAAATCAAAAGAGAATTCTAACAATTTCTGGAAACAAATGAAGACAACAACACAACATATCAAAATTGATGTGATACAGAAAAAGCAGTGTTAAAAGGAAAGTTTATAGCAATTGGTGCCTACATCAAGAAATTGTAAGGCACCAAATAAATGAGCTATCAGTGCAACTCAAGGATCTAGAAAAACAGTAGCAAACCAAACCCAAAACCAGTAGGAGAAAAGAAATAATTAAATTAGGGAAGAAATAAAATTGAAACAAAAAATTACAAAACATCAGCAAAATGAAGAGCTGGTTTTTGAGAAAACAAACAAAATTGACACACCATTGACCCAACTAACCAAAAAAAAAGGGAGGGAGAGAAGATCCAAATCAATAAAATTGGATATGAAAAAGGAAATATAACAACAGACACCATAGACATAAAAAGAATCATCAAAAGTTACTACAAATAGCTGTATTCTGGGAAACCTAGGAGAAATGGATAGATTCCTGGACACATGCAACCTACCTAAATTGAGCCATGAAGACATATAAAACCTAAACAGACCAACAACCAAGACAGAAATTAAATTAGTAATGAAGAATATCAAAATAAACAAAAGCCCAGGACTGGCTTCACTGCTGAATTCTACCAGACATTTAAAGAACTAATTCCAATTATTCTCAAGCCATTCAGAGCAACTGAAATGTAGGGAATCCTCTAAAACTCCTTCCAGGAAGCCATATCACCTTATTTCCTAAACCTGAAAAAGATACAACAAAGAAAGAGAACTATAGACCAGTTTCCCTGATGAACATAGACACAAAAGTCCTCAACAAAATACTAGCCAATTGAATCCAACAACACATTGGAAAGATCATTCACCCAAACCAAGTGGGATTTATCCCTGGTATTCAGGAATGGTTCAACATTTGCAAATCAATCAATATGATACACTGCATTAACTAACTGAAAGACAAAAACCACATGATTATCTTTATAGATGCATAGAAAGCATTTGAAAAAACACAACATCCTTTCATGATAAAACACTTAAGCAAATTGGGTATAAATGGAACATTCCACAAGATATTCAAGACAAACCCATAGCGAGCATCTTATTGAATGGAGAAAAGTTGCAAGCATTCCCACTAAGATCCAGAACCAGACAAGGATACTCACTCTCACCATTGCTATTTAATATAGTCCTAGAAGTTTTAGCCAGAGCCATTAGGTAAGAAAAAAAAAATCAAAGGGATATAAAATGGAAATGAAGAAGTCAAATTATCCTTATATGCAGGTCACGTGATTCTATATATAAGAGATCCAAAAGACTCCACTAAGAGGCTATTGGAACTCAGAAAAGAGTTTGGTAAAGTATCAGGATATAAAATTAACACAAAAAAATTAATAGCCTTTGTAAACAAAGAAAATGCCACTGTTGAAAAAGAACTTTTCTTTTTTTAAAAAAGATTTACTTATTTATTTGAAAGTCAGAGTTACACAGAGAGAGGAGGAGAGGCAGAGAGAGAGAAAGAGAGAGAAAGAGAGAGAGAGAGAGAGAGAGAGAGAGAGAGAGAAAGGTCTTCCATCTGCTGGTTCATTCCCTAGACGGCCACAATGGCCAGAACTGCACCAATTTGAAGCCAGGAGCTTCCTCTGGGTCTCTCACACACGTACAAAGGCCTGAGAACTTGGGCCATCTTCTTCTGCCTTCCCAAGCCATAGCAGAGAGCTGGATCAGAAGTAGAGCAGCTGGGACTTGAACCAGCACCAATATGAGATGCTGGTACTGCAGGTGGTGGCTTTACACACTACACCACAGTGCTGGCCCCAAGAAAGAACTTCTAAGATCAATACCATTCACAGTAGCTGCAAAAAATTAAGTACCTTAGAATAAATTTAACCAAGGACATCAAAGATCTCTATGATGAGAATTACAAAACATTGAAGACAGAAATAGAAGACCAAAAAAAAAAAAAAAGGAAAAATTGTCCATGTTCACTGACTGGAAAAATCAATATCATTAAAATGTCCTTACTACTGAAAGCAATTTACAGATTCAATGCTATACCCATCAAATATCAAAATATCAAGGACATTCTAAGATATAAAAAAATGATGCTGAAACTCTTAAGGAATCAAAGGAAACCCTGAATTGCTAAAGAAATCCTATACAACAAAAAGCCATAGGCATCACAATACCAGGCTTTAAGACATAGTTTAGGATGGTTATAATCAAAACAGGTACTGTCATAAAAACAGATGGATAGACCTATGGAACAGAATAAAATGCCAGAAATCAACCCATGCACCTACAACCAACATATCTTTGACAAAGAAGCTAAAATCAATCACTGGAGCAAGGACAGTCTCTTCAATACATGGTACTGGGAAAACTGGATCTCTGCATGCAGAACTGTGAAGCAAGACCCCTATCTTACACCTTATACAAAAATCCACTCAAAATGAATCAAAGATCTAAATTTATGAACTAATACAATCAAATTATTTGAGAACATTGGGGAAACCTTTCAAGACATTGACATAGAGAAACAGTTTTTGGAACAGACCCTACAGGCACAGGTACTCAATGAGTTGTATTATGAAAGTTCATTGTAAAACTAGTTCTCAAACACTCTGCATGCATGTGTGTGTGTGTGTGTGTGCAAATTGTATAAATATTTACTTAGAGTTGGTCTTCTATGTAAAAAGTTAAATGAAAATGAATCTTAATGGAGAATGGGACTGGCAAGGGAAGAGGGAGGAGGAGGAGCAATGGGAGTGTGTGTAGGAGGTGGTTATGGTGGGGAGAACAACCATATTCCTAATGTTGTACTTATAAAATTTGTATTCCTTAAAAATAAATTTAAAAAATAATAAAAAAGGGAAAAAAACAAAATTGACAAATGAAATTACATCAAATTGAGAAAGTTCTGCACTGCAAAAGAAACACTCAGCAAAGTGAAGATGCAAGTGACATAATTTAGAAGTTATTTGCAAACTATGCAACTGATAAAGGATTAATATTCAGAATATTTAAAGAGTACAAGAAACTCAACAACAAAACAAACAACCCAGTTGAGAAATGGGCAAAGGACTTAAATAGGTATTTTTCAAAAGAGGAAATCCAAATGGCCAACAGACACATGAAAAAATGGTCAGGATAACTAGCCATCAGGGCAATGCAAATCAAAACTGCGATGATATTTCACCTTTACCAACAAACAACAGATGCTGGTGAGGATGTAGGGAAAATGGTCCCGTAATTCACTATTATTGGAGATGTACACTTATACAGCCACTGTGGAAGACAGTATGGAGTATGGAAAAATGCTCACTCATGTATGCAATTTAATGAGTTATTCTTTCTACTTTGAACTAAGAAGATATTTCTACTATAAATATATGGGACAGGGAATTAGGAATTTGAAAACCCAAAAAAATCCCCAGAAAACCAGGATTGATGAGTCATTCTCTGTAAGCCTGATTGTTCACATGAGTTAAAAGACAGAACAAAACAATTGTTGCTTTAAATAGCTGTGTGTGCATACTTACATAGAAATGAGAGGGCACACCTATATATATATATATATATATATATATATATATATATATATGCATAAGTGTTTTTAAACCCATGCATGATTTTTTCATGGTATGCATTTATATGAACTTTTGAAGCATACTTTGTATAAGTGGATTTCACCAATAAACATGTTTTCTTTCCATGAAATTTTGGAAATAATCGCATATATGCAACATGGAAAGATTGCAAAGTATTGTGTGAGCTGTGACTGACAGTGAATTAATAAACAAGTGAGAATATTTATTGTTCTCATTAGAAGCTAGAGGAAATAAAATGTCAAAATGTGAATGCTCCTCTTTTGTCTCATTAAAAACACATGATCATAAAATCTAGGAGTGCAGAGAAGCATTAAATAGAGGGAATTCAGTGACCAGTGAGGTTTCAACTATTGTTTAGGCAAAGGTGGAATATTTTTCTCTGAGTATTTCATGAGAATCTGATGAAGCCGAGGGAAAAAAAAAAAAAAACATTGTGTTACACAATTAAATTGCAAGTATAAATGGAATCTCTGTAATTATATCAGTAAGGAGTTGGAGAATTAAACTGAAAACTTTTCAAAATATTATTAATAACTTATAATGATTGCGAACGAACTCTGTTCCAGGCATTGTTGTAAACATTTCACTTTTAACCCTTCTCACCACTATGTGAAGGGGATACTGTTACTAATCCCATTTAATACATGGGGTAACAGGCATAGTCAGTCTGTTCAAGTCCAGAATACAACTTCAAGCCAAATGATGCTAAAGTCTTTGTGCTTAGTTTCTAGTCTGCATCCAGTCAGGAGTTCAAAAGGAAGTAGAGTGTTTTGTTTATAATAATTTCAGATCACATGGGAAGTAGGCTGATAGAACAGTCCATGAGAAAGAGCCGGTGGAAGGTTGGGGGTGGGGTTTGGGAAGAAACGTCAACTGATGCATATTTAATGAGAAGCCAAGAGGCATTATTCTCCCTCTCTCACCATGTTGTCATCAAGCGGAGTCTTCCCTTCAGTTGATGCCTCCAAGCTTCCTCAGCTCTGCTGTTGCTAAGATGCTTAAATGCGATTTGAAGAAAGGGAAATGTCAAACCCACAGAACAATTCCCATTCCTCCACATGCAGCTTTCCCGAGGCTCAGTATCTACCCTATTTCTTTTGAAAAGGAATTTCCTATGGGGTAGATTTTCCATAATCAGAATATGGTAGGGAGTTTATGGTTAGCCAGTTATACTAAGGTTTCTTTAGAAAGATGATTTATAATTTTAGAAATTAAAATGGAGGTGAGGAAATGTTGTCTGCTTTGGTTATGTTATTAAAAACTACAGATGTGGGGCCAGCACTGTGGTGTAGTGGATAAAGCCGCTGCCTGCAGTGCTGGTATCCCATATGGGCACTGGTTCAAGACCTGGCTGTTCCACTTCCAATCCAGCTCTCTGCTGTGACCCAGAAAAGCAGTGGAGCATGACCCAGGTCCTTGGGTCCCTGCACCTGCATGGGAAGACTCAGGAAGCTCCTGGCTCCTGGCTTCAGATTGGTGCAGCTTTGTCTGTTGTGGCAGAATGGTGAGTGAACCAGTGGATAGAAGATCTCTCTCTCTCTCTCTCTCTCTGACTCTCCTTCTCTGTGTGTGACTCTTTCAAATAAATAAGTAAATCTCTGAATAAAAAAAAAGAGCTACACGTGCTGGCTCTTTCCCATAGAATGGTATTTAAATGTGAGTCATAGAAAACAGAGAGGGCCTAGATAATAGAGCCACAAATTTCAAAAGCACTATATTCACTCTGGGTATCTTCTGTTCAGAGTACTTCCCATCTGCTATTCTACAGGGATACAATCTTTTCTTTTATTCCAGAGGGACGAAAAGTACTAAAATATGAGTACTAAGGAGGTAAAGTTGCCACATATTCCAAAGCACTGATTTCATGTTTTAAAAAAGCTTATGTAAGATAGGCTTCTGGGTAGAATGGAAAAGCAGAGGCTTTAGAGCTAAACTGACATGGAATCTTCTAATCTGAGTCATTGTCAAGTGTATGAACCTCATTTTCCTTATTTATCAATTAGGTATAAAATCAACCTATCTAACTTGTAGAAATATGAGAATTAAATTAAATCATAGAACTAAAAATCCTGTTACACAGCAGACAAATAATAGGCATGCATTTATTTCATGGACTTGCTCTGGTGATTCCTAAAATTTCTAGATTTCCTCATGGGCAAAAGCAGAACAAAAACTGATTACTTGTTGTAGAGAAAAGCTTGTTAAAGTAGCCCTTACCTCTGAATTTAAATGTGTGTACTTCACTGACCATCAACTTGAATGAGTTCCATCTTTGGACAGATGTTAACATATTGAAAGAAAGTTGTGCACATAGATTTCATTCAAATAAACTTTGATTCTAATGTTACTGATGGAATTAAAAGTCTAACCAGAAGTCCAGAATTTCAATCACCTTCTAAGAACTGATCAGGAAATATTCCCCCATGTGTACCACATAAACCAAGAGTTGGCAGAGTTAATGTTATAATAATTAAGAATTAAGGCTGAGAATTTCAACATTATGACAGCTAAAATATGAGCTCATTGGTTAAAATGAGTAAATGCTGGCACTTGACAATTTCTTTGCTTGCAACTTTTTTGCAAGTACACCTGAACAAATCAATAGATGTCTCGGAAGAATAGAGAAGGATTAACCTTTTTCTCTCTAGTATGCTTTAAAATTAATGTTATTACCCTTAAATATTCAGACTGGGAAGATACATGACCTTATATAGGCCTACAAAAGTGTAATTGTTGCTAATACATTATCTATAATTCAGTTTCCTTCTTTTAAGGGAGATGGTGAATTCTGAGGGTTATTACAAGAAATTGAATAATAGTTGCCCCTTAGAACCTTTCTTTACTGTGTCCCCATTCCTTCTGATTTTATTACTATCCTTTTACATCTTCATTAGAGGCATTTACTATAATTGGACATTTTTAATTAAAATGAAGCTCTCAGAAGCCATTGCTGCAGGCATAAGAAAGAAAATGTTAATTTTTGAGACTGATTAACAGTATTTTAACGTTATAGAATGATTTCATGAGTTTCCCAGCCATGACAAGTAGAATAAAATAATTAATATTGGGGAAAATGTAAAATATGTTATGCGTTTTAGCTCAATATACTTGTGATACCCTACTATCTACACTAATGTGTAGAAGGTGGTTTAATCCTTTGTTGACTAGATAGTACAGCATGCTAGAGAATACCAACACAGTCTATGGAAAAGGAAGCAATTTTTCATCAAGTGTGAGATGTCAAATGACTGAGATGAACAGATCTGATTCAGAATTCCATCTCTAGCTTCCATCTTTTATTGACCCCTCATTCTCAACTCTTAGCAGACTAGTATATTTGCAGTTCTTGGAGCCTCTCATACTGTCTTTAGGCCTCCAACCCACTACCCCTGTATGCTTTTGTATATGCTCTTCTCTCCTTGGTGCATTCTTTCACATTAACTGAAAGGTCCACATTCCCTGGCTAATACTTTTTTTCAATCCAGCCTTCAATCATTCCTTCATTCTTTTAATTTTTTTATTCCAGTGCAATCTGGCACTCATATGTGTGCAGGGTGTGGGCTATAGTCAGGAAAAAGTCACTCATGGCTCCCTTTGAGGGAATTCACAACCCTGGAAGAACAAAGTTTCTGTATGCAGTTACCTTCCTAGGTTCCTTCCCAACTTTGCCTCCCCTGGGGAGAGACTGTTAGCCTGATAACATTGACATTCAATGTAGAAAAGCTTCAACAGTCACAGAAAAAAGTTTGTTTACCTTGTAGGTCAATTTATATAAGAAATTATAATAAGCCAACAAATCTAAAAGTCCCCCATAATCTATCTCAAAGGAGTCAAGAATGAGACCATTCCTTGACCACCACACTCTGTGGAGCAGGAACTCTGCATTAGTGGCAGAGCAATAAAATACTGGTATGGGGAAGAGAGATCCCAGACATCCCTCCAGTCTCTGAGTCCAAAGCCTTTTCTACGGTTTACCATTCCATTTTGCTCTTGCTATAATATATTGCAATCACCTGTCTCTGTTCATTTCCTCACTAAGATCTAAGTTCCATATTAATCTCTGTGTCCTTAGAGTTTGATGCAAAGCTTAGCACATGACAGATATTCAATAAAAATTTATTTAGTGAATAAATGAACCAGAGCAGCTTCCAGGTACAGCTGGGAAAGTAACATACTGCACAACTCCAGAGGTATCATTGAGAGAGGTTACAGCGTAGCCAGTGGTGGATGGGTCTGCATTGCCCAACCTGAGGCTGTGACACTGATAAATGGCAAGCCACAGTAGTCTGTCTAACTTAAGATCCTAAGAGTGTTCTAGTTCTTGTTTTTAGAAGTTGGTCATATATTTATGAGTGAAGGAAAACAGAATGAAAAAACTTCCTATCTACACCACATTAACAGTACACAGACCATTTATTTCCTTATTTCCAACATGTTGAAAATGAAATAGAATTTTAACACAGTAAAACAGGTTCCAACTAAGATCCTGTCACTCAATGAATGGATGATGACGGGAATATTAGTTTTCCACAACAAGTCTCAGCTTTTGTGAAAGGAGACTGAAAATATTTAGCCCTCATCTTTGTGATTTACATTTCCTGTCACACAGAGGCATTCAAATGTGTCACCTGTCTTTCTAATCACCCCCTACACACACACACACACACGCACACACTCATTCTCATTCTCATTCTCATTCTCTCTCTCTCTCTCTCTCCGCATTATTTTTAGCAGTCTGGAGTAAAAGATTTACTTTCCTATATTAATAGTGGCAGTCATAAGCAAAAATGGTAACATTCAGATATATGTAAGAATTATGATCAAGTGAAGTAGGAAAAAATGTACAAAATACTACAGGAAAGAGATTAACTGTGTTGGGGCTGGGCTCAGCAGACTTTATAAAAGTTGATATTTAAACAGAATTTTGAAGGACATTATAAAAAAGATGACTTCATATCCTAAAACATGCAGTCTTTTTTTAAAAAAGATTTTATTCATTTACTTGAGAGGTAAAGTTACAGACAAAGAGAGGGAGAAACAGAAGGAAGGATCTCCCGTCCATTAGATCACTCCCCAGATGGCCGCAAAGGCCAGAGCTGAGATTATCTGAATCCAGGAGCTTTTTCCAGGTCTCCCACTTGAGTTCAGGAGCCCAAGCACTTGGGCCATCTTTCACTGTTTTTCCAGGCCCTAAGCAGAGAACTGGATCAGAAAAAGAACAGCTGGAACACAAACTGGTGCCCATACAGGATGCTGCTGTTGCAGGTGGAGGCTTAGCCCATAAGGCCACAATGTGGGCCCAAGAATGCAGTCTTAAAACATTGATGCATGTCCTGAGAACTGCAAATATTGTAATCTAGTTGGGGCACAGGAAAAATCAAATGAATTGGAAGTAAGACTATTTAGAAAGTCAGAAAATGGATCATGAAGGATCTCATATAAATAAGATTGAAATGGAATTGTATTTAATTCTAAAGAAAATGAAGGGGGCAGGTGTTTGGTGCTGAGGTTAAGTCATTACTTGGGAAGCCCACATCTTTTAACAAAGCGTCTGGCTTGAGTCTGGCTCCTCTGCTTCTGATCCAGTTTCCTGTTAATGTACACCCTAGGGAGACAGCAGATGATGGCTCAAGTACTTGGGTCCTTGTTACCAGTGTGGGAGACTTGGGTTGAATTCAGGCTCTTGGCTTTGGCCTGGCCCATTCCTGGATATTTGGGGAGTGAACCAGTGAAAGGATCTCTCTCCCCAACTTCCTTTATGTCTCTGTTTCATCTCTCTTTGAAATAAATAATTTGAAAAAACAGTGAAGAGTCATGGAGAAATTTTAGCTGGTGAATTACTTATAGGTTCATGATGAACACCCCAGCAATGACATGGATGGTGGACTGGCAGTGTGAGTGTGAACATGTGTGGGCAAATGTTAAAAGTCAGTTTTATGGAGATATAATTTATACATAACACTAATCCACTTGAAATGTGTAACTCAGTGAATTTTCGCTATATCATGTAGACTTGTGACCACCATGGCAATCATTACAAAGAACAATTCCATTACTCCTGAAATCCCTTTGGGTATCCTTTTGGTTGTAGTAATTCCCCCTTCCTTGGGACTCTACCACCATGAACACCCACTTATTCTTAGCCTCTGGATGTCACTGATCTGCTTCCTACCATTACAAGTTTGCCCTTGTACTCTTTCATATAAATGGAGTCATATGATATATACCTTTTCTATTTGCCTTCTTTCTCTTAGTAAGCTTCTGAGATTCATTTATGCTGTGTGTATGTTGGTAATTTGTTCCTGTGGACAGTGAGAGAGAGAGAGAAAGGTCTTCCTTTGCCATTGGTTCACCCTCCAATGGCCGCCGCGGCCAGCACACCGCGCTGATCCGGTGGCAGGAGCCAGGTGCTTCCTCCTGGTCTCCCATGGGGTGCAGGGTCCAAGGACTTGGGCCATCCTCCACTGCACTCCCTGGCCACAACAGAGAGCTGTCCTGGAAGGGGGGCAACCGGGACAGAATCCGGCGCCCCGACCGGGACTAGAACCTGGTGTGCCGGCGCCACAAGGCGGAGGATTAGCCTAGTGAGCCGTGGCGCCGGCCCCTCTATATTCTTAAGCATATTCCACTGTATGACTATATCTCAATTTGTTGATACCTATTTACCAGCTAATGGACATTTAGTTTGTCCATCCTAATGGTTTCCAAAAAGTCAAGGTTGGGGTTTTTGGAATAAAACTACTATCATGTTAAAGAAGTCTTCTTCAGACATTTTTCCAAAGAGGAAACCCAAATGGTCAACAGACACATGAAAAAATGCTGAGGATCACTAGCCACCAGAGAAATGCAAATCAAAACCACAATGAGGTTTCACCTCACCCCAGTTAGAATGGCTCTCATACAGAACTCAATAAACAATAAATGTTGGAGAGGATGTAGGGAAAAAGGTACCCTAATCCATTGTTGGTGGGAAGGTAAACTGGTAAAGCCAATATGGAAGACAGTGTGGAGATATCTCAGAGGTCTGAATACAGACCTAGCATCCCACTCAGGGAATCTATGGAAGGGAAATGAAAGCATATGAAAGAGCTATCTGTACCTCCATGTTTATCACAGTTCAATTCACAATAGCAAAGACATGGAATTAACCCAAATGCCTGTCAACTGAAGACTGGGTTAAAAAAATTATGATATGTACACCATGGAATACTACACAGCACTAAAAAAAATTGTTCTGGCATTTGCAACAAACTGGACAAAATTGGAAAACATCATACTTAGCAAAATAAGCCAATCCCAAAAGACAAATTCTATATCTTCTCTTTGACACCCAAAAACTAAAAGAGCACCTAAAAGGCAACATGGAGAAGTGAAATTGACACTATAAGAATAAGCAATGATCTGAACAGCCCTTCTCTTGATTATTGAGGAGTAGCTTTTTATTCTATATTTTTGGTTATCCTTTCCTTCCTTTTCCTCTAGAGTATTTTCCTCACCTTTTCCTCTTTCATATGAATAATTGAACACTATACTTAACATATAGTTAATCATATATGTATAAAGCTAATTGAAAATAGACCTTAGTAAAGAATAACAGTGAGAATAAGAAAGGGAAGAGGAATGGGGGTGGGAGAGTGGGTGGGAAGGTGGGCATGGTGGGAAGAATTGCCAAGACCCTAAAGCTATAATTCTGAAAAGCATGCAGGGCATAACTACAAAGCAGTATAGTCCTACATACTCCCCTACAGACTCACTTATATGAGTAAAGCTAAACAAAATGCCATAGGACCCCAAAATCCCTCAAGCTGGCTGATAAAAATAGCAGTTTAAGTGTTATAAAGACCAAATAGATAGGATTCAGTACTAAAGTGACCATATAAATAGGATCAAGTGAGCACATGATCATATAAATACAACTAAGTGCATGGAAATAATAATAAACAGAACTAAAAAGGAGAGAAGGCTCCAACATGAGAAGCAATCCATAAGCTTCATGTAAGGACAGCTGCTTTAGGTAGCACTTGGACCTCAGAATCAGCACTTAAGGTACTCTTGCCAGGCTGGAAAGCCCAGGAAGAGCATATCAGGCATGGAAAGCCAAGACACTCTGGCAAAATCTATCCTACACAAAGGACCCCTATGGGCAAGACCCCAGAGGAAAAAAGGGGCCACCAAAAAAGGATGTACTTTTCTCTGAAGGGAGGAGAGAACTTCCACTTTGCTTATGGCTGTGTTGAGATAGTGAATCCAAAAGACTTCCATAACTGAGATAGATCATGTGAAGAGCCTTGGGCAATTACTAATGCCATACATAAGAATATTGTTTGTTAAATAAACAGTAAGAATCAATGTGGACTAACTTCCTATGCAGGATTTCTGTCCCCAAAGAGTTGTACTGTGAAACTTAATTGTAAAACTTGTTCTTAGGAATCACTTCCTTTTAGTATATTAAAAGGAGGATATTACTATGTCTCATAAGATATACTTTTGTCCAAGAGCTCGCAAAAGAAGTAACATCCTTGGGTTCTTCTTTAAAGACAATTAAGTTTCTAAAAGGAAAGAAGGGGGAGGAAGGAAAGGAAAAGAGGAAGGGGAAAAAAAAAGTGAAATCATCTTCGAGAAGCAATAACATAGATCAGCCCTCGTATAGACAGTTGAGGAACATTTAGAGTTTTTTTTTTTTACTCCATTTGTTTTTTTTTTTCTTTTTCTTCCTTTCTATTTCTCTTTCTCAGATAAGACAAGAGAGAGGCCAGGAAGGGGGAGCAGAATGAGTGGGAGGGTGGGCATGATGGGAAGAATTACTATGTCCATATGTATTTATGAAACACATACAAATTAAAAATAAATATTTTTAAAAAACACAAGATCACTGCAACAGATACAGAAAGGGCACTGATAAAATCCATCATCCCTTCATGATAAAAACTCTGAACAAAGTATATATAGAAGGAACATGCCACAACATAATAAAGGGTGTATATACCAAGTATATACCAAATTGGAAAAAGCTGAAGGCTTTCTAAGATCTAGAGCAAGACAAGCATATCCACTTTCACCACTTTTATTCAAGTTAGCATTCCAAGTACTAGCCAGAGGAACTGGGCAAGAGAAAGAAATGAAGGTCATCCAAATTGGAAAGGGGCAAGTCAATTTGTCACTTTGCAGATGACATGATGTTAAATATAGAACACCCCAAAGAGTCCACCAAAAAACTATTAGACCTAATAAATAAATTTAGAAAGTTGCAGTCTATAAAGTCAATGTGAAAGTATAAATAATATTTTTTTTGACAGGCAGAGGTAGACAGTGTAAGAGAGAGAGACAGAGAAAGGTCTTCCTTCCGTTGGTTCACCCCCCAAATGGCTGCTATGGCCATTGTGCTGTGCAGATCCGAAGCAAGAACCAGGTACTTCCTCCTGGTCTCCCACATGGGTGCAGGGCCCAAGCACTTGGGCTATCCTCCACTACCTTCCTGGGCCACCGCAGAGAGATGGACTAGAAGAGGAGCAAACAGGACAGAATCCAGCGCCCCAACCAGGACTAGAACATGGGGTGCCGGCGCCACAGGTGGAGGATTAGCCTAGTGAGCCATGGCGCTGGCCAAAATAAATAATATTTTATACACCAACAAATTATTTGAGAAAGAAATCAAGAAAGCTATCTAATTTTCAATAGCTACTAAAAATAACTAATAGATATAATCAAAGAGGTAAACAGCCTCTATAATCAAAACTATAAGCATTGACCCCCAAAATGTAGTAGAAACAAGGAAATGAAAATATTCTATGCTTGTTAATTATAAAAATATTGTTAAATTGTCTATAATACCCAAACCATAATACTGGTTAAATGCAATCTCTCAAAACACCACTGATATATTTCACAGAACTAAGAAAAAAAATACCAAAATTTGCATCTAACCACAAAACCCCTGAATAATCAAAAGAATCTTGAGGAAAAAGAACATAGTAAGAGGTATTATACAAATATAAATTAAAAAAAAAACCTGACTTCAAAATACATTATAAAGCCATAGTAATTAAAACTGTGGTTTTGCATAAAAATCTTGGACCAGTGGAACAGAAAAGAGATCATTTTTCTGAAGACCTCCTGTAGCAATAAATTTTAAATTCATTGCAACAAAATAAACTTATCTTTTAATTCAAAAAAATAAGTCGTGGTGTGGACATATGTCTTCCATTTTACTTGTCATATGCGTAGGCGTGGAATTGCTTGGTATTAGGACAGGTGTGTCCTTCACTTTGTAAGAAACTGTAAGACTTTTCTAAGTGACTGTGCCCTTTTCCAATTCCTTTCATCAGTTTAAAGAGTTTTCATCCCTCTACATTCTTAGCACTCAATAGTGTCAGTTTTTGGAATTGCAGTCATCTTAGTATATAGTGGTATTTCATTTATGCTTTTAACTTATACTTCCCTAATAACTAATGAAGTTTCTAGCTTTTCCATGGGATAATTTGCAATTCCTGTATCTTCTTTTGTGCATTGTTTATTAAAATCATGCGGTCATTTTTTTAAAATTGAACTTTGTCTTACGTTTCAGTTGAAAGAGAGAACTTTGTATCTTAGATCCAACTTCTTTATGTCAATATATACACCAAATGTACAATTTCACTTTCTTGATAATGTGTTTTGAACTTTAAATGATATTTTCTGGATAAAGTACAGTTTATTGACTTTTGTTGTTCTGTGGATCTTTGTATTCCACCTGAGAAAAATTGTATAACCCATAACAAATCTTCTATGTTTTCTTCTAGAAGTTTTGTAGTTTTTTTTTTTTTTTTTTAATTTGACAGGTAGAGTTACAGACAGTGAGAGAGAGAATCAGAGAGAAGGGTCTTCCTTCCATTGGTTCACCCCTCAAATGGCCGCTGCGGCTGGCACTGTGTCTATCTGAAGCCAGGAGCCAGGTGCTTCTTCCTGGTCTCCCATGCGGGTGCAGGGGCCCAAGGACTTGGGCCATCTTCCACTGCTTTCCCAGGCCACAGCAGAGAGCTGGACTGGAAGAGGAGCAACTGGGACTAGAACCTGGCACCCAGATGGGATGCTGGCGCCACAGGCAGAGGATTTATCAAGTGAGCCATGGCGCCGGCCCCAGAAGTTTTGTAGTTTTACTTTTAAACTTTAATAGTATGACATATTTATTTTTTGTGAAAAGATCAAGGTAAGATTTTAGTATCTCCTTCCTTTTTCATGATCATTCTATGTGGAGGTTTATTTACTTTATTATACTATATGAACACTTAACTTTTCTTCTATTGATATTCTCTTAATTTTGTTTTATTTCATTGATTTCTATTCTTATCTTTATAACTTCCCTCCTTCCTTATATTTAAATAGGATTTAAAATTTTTTTATTTCTTAATATGGAAGCTTAGATTGACTTAGACCATTCTTATTTAATAAGCATTTATTTTTATATTTTTTAAGAGTTATTTATTTGAAAGAGCTACACAGAGAGAGGAGAGGCAGAGAGAAAGAGAGAGAGGTCTTCCATCTGCTGGTTCACTCCCCAACTGGCCGCAACAGCCGGAGCTGCACTGATCCGAAGGCAGGAGCCAGGAGCTTCTTCTTGGTCTCCCAAGCAGGTGCAGGGGCCCAAGGTCCTGGGCCATCTTCTACCGCTTTCCCAGGCCACAGCAGAGAGCTGGATCAGAAGTGGAGCAGCCGGGACTAGAACTCACGCCCATATGGGATGCTAGTGCTCCAGGCCAGGGCGTTAACCCGCTGCACCACAGTGCTGGCCCCTAATAAGCATTTAATCATCTAAATTTTTCACTGGCACTGCTTTAGTTTACCTCCCCTAAAATCTTATGTTGTTTTTTCATTTTCATTGAGCTCAAAACATGAATTTTACTTCCAATTTCAAATTTTACATGTATACTGTTTGGTGTTGTATTGCTGAATTTCCAGTGAGCTGAAAATCCAGATATTTTTCTGTGACTAATATCTGACTGAATTCCACTGTCTTTAGACAATTTCAATGTTTAACAATTTCAACTTTATTATAACAATTTCAACTGTACTTTAATAACTATTAAACATATAAATAAATTATGTTTTATTTTGCTGAATGCTTTTTGTACACTTAAAACATTGTGTGCTGTGCAATTGTTTGGTGGAATGTTTTGTAATTGTGAAGTGGTTAAAACTATTCAAGCCTATATTCTTACTGATTTGTCCTGTTAATTACTGGGAGAAGACTGTTAAAAATTCTAACTGTAATTTATAGTGTATCTATATCTTTTTTAAGTTTTCTCAATTTTTTGCTTTATCTTTTTAAGAATTATTATTAATAAGTATTTAGGGTTGTTGTATGTTGGTTATTTGTCATTAAGAAAATGTGCCTATGTATATATAATAGCATTCCTTATTTTTTAATCTACTTTGAAAAGAATTGAGAATAATATATCCATTCCAGCTATTTATTTTATATGGTATGGCTTTTATAGTATTTATTTTTTCTAGTATGACAATTTTTCTCCATTTTATTATTTATTCATTCATTTTTGGTATGAAAAATGTTTTATTTATATAAAGGGAACAAATTTCATGTACTTCCATTATTTTATTTTTAACCTATGGTGTCTTTATATTTAAAGGCAACTTCTTATAGGCAGCTATGGTTCAGTCTTGCATTTTAAGTTCAGTCTGCTGCCTGGCATTGTGGTACAGTGTGTTAAGCCATCACCTGCACAGCCGGCATCCCACATCAGAGCACTTGTTCATGTACTGGCTGTTCTGCTACCTACCCAGCTCGCTGATAATGCACCTGGGAAAGCAGTGGTGGATGGCCCAAACACCCTGGCTGCTCCCATGTGGGAGACTCAGATGGCGTTCCAGGCTTCCCGCTTCAGCTTCACCCATCAACAGCTATTGAGACCAATTAGGGAGTGAACCAGCAGATAGAGGATCTCTCTCTCTCTGTCCATCTTGACTTTCAAATAAATAAATCTTAAAAATAATAAACTCAGCCTGACAGTTTATGCTTTCTAACAGAGATGTTTAGATCATTTATAGAGTTTAATTATTGCTGTGGTTGAAATTTCAAGTACAATATTGCATTTATTTTTAATTTGTAAAGCCTCTTACTATGTTCCGCTTCTTTCTTTACACTCTATTCACACCATCTTTTGTTTCAGTTTAACCTTCCTCTTATTTGAAAGGAAGAGAAATGAAGAAAGAGATACAGCGACAGAGACAGGGAGACAGACATATATTGAGAATTCTCTTTCTTCATCTCTACTGATCAGTTCTCTTCTGTTAATGTGTCATTTTTTGGGGACGGTGTTGTGGAGTAGTGGATTAAGATACTGCTTTGACACTGGCATCCCATATAGGCACTGGTTGGAGTCCTCGCTGCTCCACTTCCCATCCAGCTCCCTGCTAATGTGCATGGGAAAGCAGTGGAAGATGGGCAAGACCTCGGATCCCTGCCACCCATGTAGGAGACCCGGAAGAGGCTCTTGGCTACTGGCCTCAGATTGGCCAGTTCTATCTGTTGCAGCCATCTGGGGAGTGAACCAGCAGGTGGAAGATCTTCTCTCTCTGTAACTCTGCCTTTCAAATAAAATAAAACCTTTAAAAATGATAATGTATCATTTATATCTGTATTCAGTATTGGCTCTATCACAATTGCTTGACAGATAAATTGTAGATGTGTTCACTTGAAGGAAAGAAAACTATCTTTTAATTAAACAATAGTTTTCAAGTTTATTTGTCAAAATGTCAATGTACTTACTAGTAGACTGTTGAATGAATGTTAAAAATATTTTCTAACCCTCAGAATTTTTGAGTTTTGCATTTTCATAACCTGTTTTGCTATGTTTTTAAATAACACTGGAGTTTGCGCCAGTACATATTTACTTGGTTTCACTTTTGTATCTTCAGGACTTGCATTATAGACCAAGAGAAGCATTCATTTGAAGGCATCTGCTTCAGAGGGCTTGCATGTACACTGCAATAAGGCACAGTTCTTTTCTTTTTGGTTAGTGTACGTTCATTTTAGCTTCTCCAAATTTGGGTGCAGTTCTCATATTTGGAAACTTCTCTACAAATACTTTTTGGCTGGGAAAACAGATTAATTTGTTGATGTTTAAAGGAAAATAAACTATCCTTAAACAAAAATGTTTTTATTTGTCAAGATGTCAATGAAACAACTAGTGGACTATTGATTGGATATGTTAAAATACTTTTCTGAAAATTTTTCTGGCATATAATTTTGGTTATATTTGAGAACAACTGATTTAAAGTTATTCACAAATTAGTAGTCATTTTAAGTGGTTTTCTAGGTAGTGAAGAGGCTATGGAAAGGAGAAAGTCATTAACATTTAGAAATATTTCAACTATGGCCCAGGACTTACCATGCGCTTTGTGAATACAGTTTCATTGGAACACGGCCATACCCAGCAGTTTTTTGTGTGGTCCCCGTTGCTTTGGCATTACAGCAGAAGAGCTGATTAACCGTGATAGAGTCTGAATGACTCATAAACCTTAACACATGTATTCAAAGGCTCTTTACAGGCCTCAGCCATTAGAGCCTCGGTTCCTTTATTTGTAAAATAGAATTAATAATGCCCACCACGCAGGGCTGGTATCAGGATGCTTACTGTGGTGCACATGTACGCTTTCTTACCTTTCTTACTTGGCTCTATTACCAGCTTTATTACCTGGCTTAGTGGTATACAAGCATTCTGCTACAAATGCTGGTGAAACCAGTCTACCCATTCTGCCCTCCTTTCATGGCTGGTTCAGAAATGAAGCTTATTTTTAACTTTATTTTTGCAGGGTAAAATAATTATGTGTCAAAAAAGGAAAATTTCACATTTTCCTCCTTTGGAAATATTAGTATGCTTAGTCATCATGACTTTGTCAAAGAAAGTAACCTCTATTCATCTTATAAATAATTACATAACAAAGGGAGTTTACCAATGCCATAGTGAGCACAGTACTGTTCTCTACAGACTGTACAAACAGAAAGGAACTAGTGGAACATATCTGGTTTTTTTAAATGGTAAACATCATCATTTTCTGCAGAGAGTAGTAAACTAAAAAGCTCCTAATAAAAATCAAGATAACTGGCGGTTCTTCTTGATTGACACTGTTAAAGATGTGCCATTTTTTCTTATTTCTGCACTTGATAATTAGAAATGCAAGAAACAAAAAAAAATGAAAAGATAACGCAGAGACAAAAAAAGTGGGCATATTCTCCATAAGGGGCTGTCCCAGCTACTGAATGCTGTATTTCTCAGCTACTCGAATCAATTATGGTAAGAAGGTAAAGCAGCAGCAGCAAGTCACCAAAAGATATGTCCTTTGTTGAATCACTTTGATTAAACTGTGCTATGGTGTGATCATCAGCCTATACTGAGGTAAGACACAAGAACATTATTGAACATATCCCATCTCATCTTGGTGCAATAATTGTACTTGTGCTGACAAATCATACGTTATGGAAGCTGTGCTTTGAGTAATTGACCAGATCTCCATCTCCATCTTCTGGTGAGCCCAGTAAAATGCTCTGGGCTAATTTCTGACTCAGTTTTAACGTTCACATATGTATATTAGCACCAAACCTGCTTGCATTTTATGTCCTTTGTCTTTTTTGCTTGTCTTTTTCTTATGCTAAGCACATTCTATGGAACCTTGCAAGCCATAGTAAATCCTTTCTGGAACAACTTTGCGTATAAATAGTGATTGGTAATAACGAAGTAAGTGGCAGATAATTTCCAGGAAAGTGCTAATATATCTAATTGGTTCTTCCTTGAAATAACTTATAAACAATGCAACAACTTCTAGTTTTCTATTTGATAAATCTGCAATTTAAATAAAAGGACTTAGGGTACTCCTATTTCATACAGAAAAACTGAAACAATTTTTCCTGCAATTGTTCTACTGTCTTTTAAAGTAACCCTGTGATTTAATCTATGGTCTATATGTAAGATGTTTAATCACAATAATTTTGGTTTTTTAAAGATTTATTTACTTGAAAGGCAGAGTGCAACATACACACACACACAGATGTAGTGAGAGATCTTCCACCTGCTGGTTCATGCCCCAAGTGGTCACAATAACCAGGTGTAGGCCAGACAAAGCTATGAGCCAGGAACTGCATCCTGGTTTCCCACATATATGGCAGAGGAACAAGTACTTAGTTTATGTTTTGTTGCCTTTCCAGGTGTACAAGCAGGTAGCTGAATCAAAAGTGTAGTAGCTGAGATGCAAAATGGTACTCCAACGTGGGCTGGCAGTGTCCCAAGCATTGGCTTTACTATGCCACAATGCCAGCCCTGGTCACAATAATTTTATTTTCTTTGTAATATGTTTATAGTTAGTTGCATTTTAAGCAGTTATGCAAGTGAAAGTATAAAAAGCATTTTTTCTTGTTTGTAAAAAAAGCTATATCATTTATTAAACTATATAGTTGGTTAAGCACTGGCTATGTGCCAAAAACTCTCCTTAGAAGTGTGGATACAGCAATGAACAAAACAAAGCTCCTTCCTTGTGAAACTTTGAAGAAGATATGCATCACAGTAAGTGAATGTAAGAGTTGAGAAACAGATAGTACAGAGTCCTACTATTATTGTCTTATTGATTATAAAGTTTGATGCTGCAAATGTATGGTGTTCTTAAAGAAATGTATTGCCTACCCGGAAGCAAATCATATACTCTCTCCTGATTTTGAAGGAACAGAGGCAGATAGCTCAAAGAGAAGGTGAGAGCTCAGTCCTAGTGACATTTGAATTCTTTATTGGCTTTGGTTTCCTGTAAAGCCATTGGACTAGAAGTAGCATCATATTTTTCTTAAAGTGGGAGACTCACACTTCGGTAGTAGGTAACTTGAGAAACACATGGCAAATGAAGATTGGTAGAACCAATCTTGGCATCCTGGACTAGGCCTGCAAGCAAGTGGTAAAGACTAGCTCAGGGGCCTGCATCGTGGTGCAGCAGGTGAAGCTGCCATCTGTGATGCCGGCATCCCAAGTTTGTGCCCTGGCTGCTCCACTTCTGATCCAGGTCACTGTTAATGGCCTGGGAAAGACAATGGAGGATGCCACCCACATGGGAGACCCAAATAAGGCTCCTGGCTTTGAACTGGCTCTGCTCTAGCCATTGTGGCCACTTAGGGAGTGAAACAGCATATGGAGGACTTTTCTCTATCTGCCTCTCCCTTTCTCTGTGATTCCAACTTTCAAATAAATACATAAAACTTTAGGAAAAAAAAAGAGTTCAGGGCTAAAGTCTAGGCAACAAGAGGTAGAGATTACCACTGTTTACAACAGAAATTTCTATGCCTAAGAGGGAGATTACCAGTGTTTACAACAGAAATTTCTGTGCCTAAGAGTAAAAATAATTATTTAAACTATCCAGGAAACTAAGTAAAACTTTTACTTATTTGTATTCTACCTTTTGCTTCATGCCTTGTTCCCTTTGTTGAACCTACTTACTGCAGAAATTCTTTTCTCCTCATCCTTCAAAACTCAGTGAGGCATAGATCTCCAGAAGCTGTCTTCCGACACTGTCAATCATCCCCTGGAGGACATAATCATCCTTGGCTGAGATCTCTTGTTAGAAATTTATGTGTTCTTCCCATTTCTACCTTTCTTTGTCTCTTCTTTGCTCCTTCACCTTTTTAGATACCTTGCTATAAGTGTGTCTATTTTGTTAGCCTTTTCAAAGAAAACAAAGGCTTTGTTGAGTTATCTTCTATGTTACTGATTTGGTTAACCATTTATTATCTTTTCATCTAAAAGGCTTTGGGTACATCTGTTTTTCTTTTACCAACTTTTTCTATATACTTATGTAATTTATTTTCAATCCTTCTATATTTATAACTAAAATTTTCTAATAAAGCACCACTATTGTTGTATTATTTGAAATTTTAAAATCATTCAGTTATTGACATACTTAAATTATAAGAGCACAAAAAATGAACAATAATGGAATACAAAGATACACAATTGTCAAATGCTTTTTTAAGGTGTTTCTTATCATATTGTTACCAGACAGAATGGAGTTTAAGATAAAAAACATTACTAGCAATAGTATCTACATAATCTGTATACATCAATAAAACTTTGCATTCACCAAGAATATATAACAATTCTAAATTTACACACTCATATAAAAAGTAAATATTTGAAGGAATTACAAGTAGGTTACACAAATATAACACCTTAGTAAGATATTAAATATTTCTCTAAATTATTAAAAAGTCAGAATGATTAAAATAATCATGAAGATACTGAAGATTAAACTGTGAAATGAACATATTTTACCTAGGTGTAAATGGTATCTTGTAAATAATAATTATTAAATACATATATATTTTCTTAAGTACATGTAGGATATTTATAAAAATTGATTCTGATGTCAACAAATGTCAAAGTAGATGCATAGTTTGGATTACATTCTTTGACAAAGCAAATTAAGCTCTAATTCTCTAGCAAAATGCATCAAAATCTACATCTACATGACATTTTTAAAATGTTTACTTTGAAGAACAGATATGCGCGCGCACACACACACACACACACACAATTAGAATGAAAGAACATTCATATATATTTGTTTACTTCCCAAATGCCCACAACAGATAGGGCTGGGCTGGGGCTGAAGCCATGAAGCTGGAACTCAATGTAGGATTCCTACAAAAGTGACAGGAATCTGATTACTTGTTCTATCGCCTACTGCCTTCCAGAGTATACATTAGCAAGAATCTGCAATGAAGAGCTGGAGCTGAGTACTGTACCCAGGTACTCCAATGTAAAATGCAGATGTTTCCACTGATAGGCTAGATGTTATTCCTGGAATCTCAACAATATATTTCTAAGTAACAAATAAGTAATTTACATAAGAACTTATCCATCTTTGCCTTCCAGAGAGAGTTCTAATTACGAGATCATTTTCTTTCCAATGAAATGCTGTGAAAATTTGGCTCTTGGTTGGGGTAGGGTAAGGTGGTTAATCTGTAGTGCTGATGGTTTCCATGAACTAAACACCCTATCACAGACGACAGCAAGCTTCCAGTGTGACATCGCTGTATGTGAGGGGAACTGGGAGGCAATATGCCTAGCTAGCTCTTGAAGGGCTCTACCACAGGATTTGTGTGAAAAACACTTGGGGAGGGTCCAAGATGGTGGAGTAGGGAGGGAACTCACTGATAGTCCAGGAAAAGATAGTTTAATAAAAGTGGAGATAGTGTAGTCTCAGAGAAGAGTTAGGGAAAAAACGGCAGAGGACACTCTTCTGGAAATAGAGGGACACGGTGGATCTATGTGGAGGGCACAGGCGCCCATGGCTCGGGACTCCAGCTACCAACAGTCTCTTCCACACCAGTGCTGGAAAGAGAGGTGAAGAGAAACCGCAGTAGCCTGAGACACTGGCGGAAAAGCAACAGGAAGAGCCTAGAGGGAACGAGGCTTGAAGCCCCGCGGGGAAGAGTACACCAGCCTAACTAGAGGAGAGAAAAAAATAAAAGGGATGGTACGGACACGATTCTCTCTCTCCACTCACCTTACAAAGGCATGCCAAACAATAGAGCAGGCACCATTTTGGACATGTGTAACAGCTGTGCCAGCTCAGGGCTGTGCCCGCCCTCCGCCAGGCAGAAAAACCTGATTCTGGTGGGGAGTAATAAAAGGAGACTAAGACCTAGTGAATGCATGGAGCTTATGAACCGGGGCTGTGAAGAAAAAAAAAAAACAAAACTGAGGGTGTGTGGGAGAATTCACAGTGTGGCTAAGACGTGACTAGTCTCTAGTCTCGGTGGGAGATGTCACAAGCTCAGGCGGCCTTGGCTACGCAGTGAGAGACACTGCAGGGGAATCTGAGCTTACACTGAGGACTGAACAGATCCTTTGTGTGGTCCTTGGAACAGAGCAGACAAATATTATATCCAATGGGAATAGCACTCAGGCACTGATCGCCATTGAGGAGAAGAGCTCAGCTGAGTAGAATTACTTCCCTTCTGAATAAAAGAGAGAGAGAGATTTACCACACAAAACCTGGGTGTGTCACCTTTGGCACACCCTTAACCCTGAAGAACTGAACAGAGCTCTTTGGCCACACCTACCACAAGCCTTGAGAGATTCACCAAAAGCAGATAGACCACTTAATCTAGAGTCATAGTATGAGAAAAGCCGCCACAGCAGGGGAAAAAAAAAAGGCAAAACTAAAGAATATCTCTACAATGCCAAACAACAAATGCAAAAACCAAGGAAACAAGAACAAGGAAGACATCATGACGCTACCAAAAGAACATGACACTCCAATACAAGATTATGAAGATGATGAGATAGAAGAAATGCAAGAAATGGAACTCAAAAAAATTATGATAAGAATATTTAGAAGTTATCAAAAACAAATGCATGAACTATTGAAATCCTTGCAGGATATGATAGAAAATCTATCTCGTGAAAATGAAATCTTAAGGAGGAATCAAAATGAAATGAAGAATTTAGAACATGAAATTGAAATATTGTAATCAAAATGAAATGAAGAATTCAATTGAACAAATAAAAACACATTTGAAAGCCTTAAAAACAGATCAGTGAGGCAGAAGAGAGAATATCAGACTTAGAAGACAGAGCACAGGAAAGTATACAGTCAAACCAAAGAAAAAAAGAGGAAATTAGAAATCTAAAAAAATATTGTTGGGAATCTACAGGATACTTTAAAAAACCCAACATTTGGGTTCTAGGAGTTCCTGAAGGCATGAAAGAGAGAGTAAGGATTAGAAGGCCTTTTGAGTGAGGTATTAGCATAAAACTTCCTGGGTTTGGAGAAAGAAAGAGACATCCAAGTACAGGAAGCACATAGAACTCCCAATAAACTTGACAAGAGATCCTCTATGACACATTGTAATCAAACTCACCAAAGTGAAACATAAAGAATAGATTCTAAAATGTATAAGAGATATGTGTAACCCATAATTTCTTTAGGTAAAAAGATTCTTGATTCAGAAATTGGAGTTAGAGGCTCCTAAAGCAGTTAAAAGCTAAACATTGATTTGATATTACATTTTTGCTCCCTGTGCCCCCTTCCAAGTCTGTAAGTACATTGAGTAAAAAGACCATCTACTCTTTGCCTTCCTCCTCATATCTCTAAACTGTACTAGAGAGGATTGGAGGTAGGATAAAATGAGGCAAATTAGTGGAAAAGATCACATTATACCCATAACTGTCTTCATTTATAAGGAATAATGTATACTGAGTCTTTCACACAGGAAATTTAGGGGCTGTTTGGAGTCTTCTTCACTGCACCTCTGGCTGGAGCTCTCATAATGTAGCAGTGGCTTTCCCTTGTCTGGCCACACATTTCTTAGTACTGTTTTCATTCATTCATTCATTTAATAAATATTTACTGAATATCTGTTTCGGATACTAACACAAGACCCATTTTAGGTGCTAGGAAAATAGCAAAAACAAAAAAAAAACACAAATTTCTGTATTTTCCACATCAGTTCTCTTTCCATCTTATTTCACAGTAAAAAATCAAGTGTTCTTTAATTCACAACTTAAGAGAGTAGAGCAGTCACTCTCCAGCAAGCTGTAGAAACTTGCTTTGGCCTCTTTACCAAAAGCAGCTCTTGAACCTATCTCTGCTGCCTTTCAGATACCCAATAACAGGGACCATGGCTCAGTCCGATGTGTTTCTAACATCTAAGACTCTGAGTGTGCTTGTTGATTCCTCTCCCCAACTCTCCTTCAATCACTAGACTTGTCCAGAGAGTGCTGAATCCACACTGAACCATTCCCACTCTCGGGAAGAGGAGTTGAAGCTCAAAACATAGCTTTATTAAAGAAACCTCAGAAAATCCTCTTCCTCTCATCATCCCTTTGTGGATAAGTTCTTGTGTTTTAGTGTTACCAACCCAGAGTGCAGTTGTCTGATTCCTATAAATTTCTCCTGTGTATATTCCCTTGAGCTATCTCAATATCTTCAATGGTATTAAAATATTCAAATAGTAAACTGCACTGTAAACCAGAATGCTTGGGTTGATATTGGAATCATAGTCTCATGACAATAGTTACGAGACATTAGATAAATTAGTCTATCTGTGCCTCAGTTTTCTCACCTATGGGATGGCATTTATAAAAATTTCTGCCTTGTATCCTTATCATGAATATTAAAGCATGAAAAGTTCTTAGTACAGGGCCTGGTAAGCCACTGGTATTTTATAGAGTTTCTCTTGCCTCAGTTGAAACTTCCAAATTAGCATTTTGCTGCTTTATCTTATTTCTTCTTAACCTCTTCAATTCTCCTGTCATTCAACAGACTTGGACTTGAGTCCATCCAACCCACACCTAGGCTTCTACTGCTGATGACATTCGCCCACACAAAAGCTCTTCCTCTTTCCTACACACCATGGACAGTTTACATAATTGTGAAAAATGAGCCTCTTCATCAAATTTTCCCAAGCTTGCCTTTTCAAAAGTAACTTCTAAATGATTACCAAGCAAGGAACAATTGATAACAATTTTTCTTTTTTTAGTGACAACTAGACATAAGAACTTTCTAGGAAAAGTATTTAGTAACTTTCAATTATTATTTCTTTATATTTTCTTCTAAGCATTAAATTCTTCAGTGATGGTGAGGGACTTTTTTGAAGTGAAGGCAGTAACTTTCTGTATGCTCATGATTGTATACAAACCTCCCTTCTTAATTTGTGACATATTCAAGGAAACGCATCTTTATTTAATTGCTGTTCTCTGATTTCTCAGATGGTAATAGCTGAACTCAGTTCACACAAAAAATAGAAGCATAATTCAAATATACAGCTGATTTTATGACATTAGACTTCTTGAATTTTAAAGTAACAAAATTCAGCTTTTTGCCTACTTAGTAGATTTGGGTTGCCAGAAAAGTATTCCCTAGTTTTCCTCTCTGAAGGTCATGGGATCTGTGAATATTCTCCAGTGCAGATCAAGCCAGGATGTAATTTATAAGACCTTAGGTAGCATTAAAATTCTCAGCTATAAAAAAGTGGAAAAACAACTCTAAGGAGTCAGAGACTCATTTATTGCAGCAAAAGAGACACTAAAACTATTTTGTGGAATGGTTATACCACTTCAGGTAGTAAAAATTTTAGCCAAATCATTTTTCTGAGTTGGTTTTAATATACCAAATAACTTGTTTTGTACATTTTTTTGCTTGTTTGAATTTAGTTGATTGTTTGGATTAATCAAATCAGTTGCTTTGGCATTATAAAATCAACAATTTGTGGATGTATTTTATGGGATGTTTGCTGGTTCTGTGGGATGATCACATTCATCCAATGCTTATTTAGTGAACACTTGCTAGGTATCAGGGAAACACATTGAAGGGTAAAGAATTGATCAAAACAGAAAAAAAACTCCATTCAGTTCATATTCTAGTAAGAGAGATGGAAGAAATCTAATGAATAATTATATTAAATATAATAGTACTAAGAATAAAATAAAATATAGAGAGGCTAAAAAGTAGAGGACTTGTTTCTTTTAAAAGCAGTCTATTTTTATTTGAAAGGCAGAGAGAGAGAATGAATGAATGAATTAATGAATAGCAATCTTCTATCCTGGTTCATTCCCCAAATGCCTTCAGTAGCCAGGATTGGGTCAAGCCGAAGCTGGGAGTTGGGAACTCAATCCAGGTCTCCCATGTGGGTGGAAGGGACTCATTCAGTTGAGCTATAACTTACTGCTTCCCATGCTGTCCATTAGTGGAAGTAGAATCACAAGCAGAGCTGGGATTTGAATCCAAGCACTGCAATATGGAGTGTGAGCTAAATGTCCAACAAGGAACTTGTTTTAGAAAGGATATTTTATCTAGACAGATAACAATTTTTGAGAAAATTTATATCTGATTAGAGCTCAGAATAGGGAGAATGAGAAAAGCATAGAAAAATGAGTGATCTAGGTAAAAGAACAGCGGCAGTAATGGTCCCTAAGGTAAAAGAGTACTTGACATGTTATGGAATCTGCAGAGAAGTCAGAGTCAACCAAGAAGACAAACACAGACAGATATTGATGGAAGTGAGAGAATAGCTATCTTAGAAGTGTGTGCACCTTTGGTCAGGACTGTGATTTTCATGTTGAGTTATTGTGAAGTCATTGGTGCAATTTTTTGGGCAAGAGGGTAACATTATCTGATTCCTGCTTTTAACAAACAATTCCTGTGGAAACTAAATGGTACATGGCACATTGGGGAAGGAGTAGGTTATCAACAGTATTTCTTCCTTCAGGGTTCTGTAGTCAAGTCTTAGAAACACTACATTAAACAATGGTAAATAGAAATGAGATTTTCAAAGTCAATCTGTTCACAGATCTTGTATTTATCAAATTCTGCTATAGAATATGCAACATTCCTAGCTTTTTCCATGGAAATCTTTTCTGGGAACATCTTAACAGATTAGTGTTCCATGAGCCTCACTTACAGTATAATTGTTTTCTGTACAAGAATCAGGGCACTGAGTATAATTCTTTTTTTTTTTTTTTTTTTTTTTTTTTTTTTTTTTTACAGGCAGAGTGGATAGTGAGAGAGATAGAGATGGAGAGAAAGGTCTTCCTTTTTGCCGTTGGTTTACCCTCCAATGGCCTCCGCAGCCGGTGCGCTGCGGCCAGCGCATCGCGCTGATCCGAAGCTGGGAGCCAGGTGCTTCTCCTGGTTTCCCATGCAGGTGCAGGGCCCAAGCACTTGGGCCATCCTTCACTGCACTCCCGGGCCATAGCAGAGAGCTGGCCTGGAAGAGGGGCAACCGGGACAGAATCTGACCAAGACTAGAACCTGGTGTGCCGGCGCCGCAAGGTGGAGAATTAGCCTATTGAGCTGCGGCGCTGGCCTACTGAGTATAATTCTAAACCCTCACATAGTCAATGCCTATTGTGCTCAGCTTTTGATTAAATATCCACATCTGTTTAGTAACCAGGGAAATAGGTTTGTAAAAAAGTCTTGTACATTGCTGTGAGGACAAGACAGTATTCTTATGGAATGGGTAGTTTTTAATGGACAGATAACCACAGACCTATCAGGAGAAATGTTATGCCCTTTGAGTAGAATGCCATGCTGGGAAATGTGCTCATTATTTTAAAGATAGTTATTTCGCTAATGGATACAGTATAGTCATGGAAACCTTGGGCTTTTTTCACGCCTGTGACATGATATGTATGCTTCCTAATTATCTATGGAAGCAAACTTAACATGTAACTGTGCCATTATTCATCACATTTGAATGTCCGTGAACAAACACTAATTTTTTTTTTTTTACCAATTTCTCCCTCTAACTTTGCTAAATTAAAATGTTTTAAAGGTTAATTGTCAAATCTTTGGGAACAAAAATGGTTTCTAAAGGCTAAGTTTCCTCATTAAGTAAAAATGTCTTTATCTCACTTAAAATATTTGCTTAGGTTTATTTGGATTTGCTTTGTAGGAAGTTGTTCATTTGTAAAACTTAAAAGGAGAATAGATATGCAAACAGGGGATAAATAAATTGTATCCTTGGGTCCAATGAGGGTTCCTGACTTTCCTTTGGAAAGGCAAAACATGAAGCAAACAGAGTGGGCACCATGATGGTATAAGGGCTTCAGATGAGGCTCTTTGACTTGAATCTCAGCTTCATCAATTGTAGACATGTGCCTACTGGCTCTTATTTCCATTCAGAACCTCTGTTTTGTCTTCTAATGAAGTGGTGGTGGCTTATTAATGGAACTACTATGAATACAGAACAATTTCTGTGTAACTTATTCGTTCCTATCCTGGATGGAAGTTTTATTTTTGCCAGTGTACCAACTTTGCAACAGAACTTGGCTACTTACATTGACTGGAAAGAAGCCACTCAGAAACATTAGTGAGCAATGTTTATTTTACTAAATGTTTTGGAGGACAGTTAGAAATGGACATTCACATGGCACCAGATCTAGTGTTTTACTGTAAAACTCAAACTGAAATATCTTTTGTTGGGTGGGGAGAGACTGCTAATTGTAATACTATACTCAAAGAATGCTTCTCCCGTCTGGAAGTGGAAGCCTTATGTTTTTGCTGAGAACATGGCTGTCCAGAGACAGGTGAGGGAGTTTCACTTCCCTTGCATCCAGTTAGGACCATGGAACCAAGTCAGACCCCTGGTGTTTTGCCTGGTTACTATTTCAAATTCAAAATTGCTTGTCTTAGACTTCCTGTATTATTTCCTAAGACAGGAAAATAGTGAAAGCTGAAAGAAACTTGGAAACCACAAGTCCCAACTATTCGTCTTTGAACTATTAAATGCTACAAAATAAAATACCTAAGTCACTAAAGTTTGGGATCTTTTGAAAATCAGGTTAATCTGTATTCTATACTCAAATCAGTTCTTCTGCAGTCACAAATCTTTTCTCTCCATGTCCTCTAGGGACTGGCTTTCTTGGATATAATGCCGCCAACTTGCTCCATTTCTCCAACAGCCCAGTTGAATGTTTTTACCTCCTTCTCTTCAAACAGTTATCCTTCCATCCATTATTCTTCTCAACCTATAAGGAGCTCTCCAGTAACTTATTTAGAAAATTTTGAATTCCCAATGATATTAGTCCCAGGTCACACATTGCAAAACTCTACATACACAGGTCTGTAAAACATGCTCAATGATTACTTTTCCTTCCATTTCCCCTGGAGCCTGGCCTTGTCTCCAAGAGTTGATGTCAGACCTGAGACAAACTGAGAGCATTTAAAGATCTAATTCACCTGTGGTACAGAAACTTTGCTGATGATCAAGACTAAGCCTTGGGAAAAATTCAAATAAGTGATCATTTACATCAGGTTAAGACACCTTAGGAATATTTTGAGCCAAAGAGAATCTTCTTAGTGAATCTCAATTGTAATAGCAATTCCTGGGTTAAAAATTATATCGATCCCATGGTCCCACTAGTGGTAGGTCTGGCTTAGTAAATTTGCTATACTGTAAGGAAATCAGTATTGTGATTTTGGTGCAGCCATTTAGCTGTTATATAGGTTAAGGGTTGGATATCAATAATCTAGGAGTAGACAAACTCCAGATAGTTATAGAATGGCAAAATGTCAGGTAATGCCATTTCTTTCACATTAATTATTTTCCAACTTTCAATTTTTCTAATAACAGTAGAAAAGATTACACTGATTATTTAGTCGCTGGATAAGCAGCCTCAAGGGCTTCCAATGACTTCAAACCTTGAATCAGATCGGTGTCAAGTTCAGTCATATATGGCCAAGGACAACAATAGGCATTGAACAAATCCAACACCATTATCATTTGGCTTAATACACATATATAAATTGCCAGTGAAACAGAAATGGAGAATAACAGGAAATGAGAACACATCTGTTTGGAGGTTCAGCTACCTGATATGTTGGCTTTGGCAGCCTTTGTATTTTTTGTCCTGCCAATGAAGTTGCTGTCAGGGAAATTGAAACACTGACCTCATATGACTAGGAGCAGCACCAGTAATTCTACTGTACATATTAAGCCTTCCAAATAGTTCCAGAGGTTGATTTGAGGCCCAATTTGGCAGGCCCAAGCCACACAGCCCATTACCTACAACAGGAATTATGTATCTTTATTATTGAGCTGAGTTATTTTGAAAATGTTCATGGCTTAGAGTTACAGAACTTACATAAAGAAAATTAATTCAATATTTTAACTAAAAGCAACCTTCAAAGAGGAAAAAAATGGATGGTAGAATTTCAGAGTCCAAACATTATGGTGCAAATGCTAGTGGTCAGAAGAATTTATTAAAGGGATAAATGGTGAGGGACAGAGAATCAGAGGCAAGGAAGTGACCTTTGTAGGCCTTATCTCCCATTCCTCTGTGAGGAGATGGATGTTCTACCAGTCATCTACCATTACTAACAATTTCCCTCATTAAGGAAATAACAGGAGGAGGAATTGGAGGCTACAAATCTAATGTTTCTCTGAACTGAAGAACAGATACGTGGGATTTTATTCTCCTTGTACATTTTAGTTTTAGGGAACATCAAGAGGCACCATTTGTCATGTAAAAAGTCTGGGATTTAATTCAATTTAACTTAAAGAGATTATATAACTTTCTGGCATTCTTTTCCATGTAGTGGTGAGAGTATTGAACTGACATACAAACAAGAGTTATTATTATTAAATGGACTTATCCTTCATATCAGATCACTGGATTATGAAATTTGTCAAAATGTCAGATTCAGATAAGAAGTTGTTTTCTCATGTTGTAACATAAATGCATTCAAGCACTTTGAATTATCTTGTGAGTTTCCAGTATTTAGGGAATCCCAAAACTGAAAAGATGAAACATTTTTCACTCCTGATGATCAATTCTTCTGGATAATTTTGTAATGTAGACTTTCTTGGCTTTCATCCTATTTCTTTTTTCTGCTCTTCCTTATCTGGAATCAATCACCCCACACTCTAGAAAGTTTCCATGTTTTATGTTTACTGAACCTTTGTTTTGTGTTAGTTCTTGTGGTTGGTGATTCACACACATTCATTTATTTAATCTATTTAGCACTTCCAATCAAATGGTATTATTCTCTTTTTATGGATGAAGTAATTATTATTCAGTAAGGATGTATAAGTTAAACATCTAGCCCATGTCAGAGCAGGAATTTGAATCTATGTTTTCTGATTTCAATCTAATGGTATTCCTGTAATGTTATGCTGTTCTGCTATCATTGTAAGCACTTGGACTTTAATTTTTGCTTATTGATTTTCATTTTATTTCGAATCATACACACAGAAAGACAGAGACAGATAGAGATCTTCCATCTGCTAGTTCATTCCATAAATAATAATAGCTAGTGCTGAGCCAGGAATGATAGAAGGAGGCTGGAAATCAATGTAGTTCTCCCATGTAGGTGGCAGGGATCCACCTACGTAAGCCACCTTCTGCTGCCTCCCAGGATGTGCATCAGCAGAAGCTGGATCAGAAGTGAAGGAGCCAAGATTCAAACCCAGCACTCCTAAGTGGATGTGGGAATCTCACACAGTGACTCAGTCACTGTACCATACGCCCACACTAGCAAATTGGACTTTAAAAACATGGATTTTTTGAAGCAAATAAGTTCTATACTCTAGCAAATGCTCTCTGAATCCAACCTGACAAGTGTCATTGGACTAAAAGACTAGACACACAGTCCTTAAGAGTACTGTTGTATCTAACTGAAGGATTTTTTTCAAATTAATTAAGAAGTTCAGAAATTCGGGAAGTCAGAATCTTATAGAATATGCTCAATTCCCTATTGGGCAAATGGATCACATTAATGACCATTTTCTTATCTTTGTAAACCAGCACTCATATTAGTATGGGCCTGGAAATCTGTGTTATGATGGAGTGTCTCAAGCAAAACAGAATTACTCCCAGTTATAAATTTATTTTAATGGAAAAGAAAGAATTGTGTAGTCATAAAACCTATTATTGAGTTCTTGTTCTTTTGCTTAAAGGCATTATAGCTTTGATTCAATCTATCTAAACTACTGCTCAGTCATCTATAAAATGGGCATTATGCTTTCCTGGCCAACTCTCCTATCCCAGTTCAGTGACAGATTATTCTGTGTGCCTAGAAGAATGCTTGACACAAGGGAGGGATTCATTCTTCATTGTAATAGTGAAATAAAATGTTAACACATTTGAACATTGAACATTTGAACATTGAAGGTAATTATTTTCTTTAAGCTTTTTTATTACAGGAAGGATTTAGAGTTTCAAGCAAAATAGCACTTTTTATGATAGTAGACAATTCTCAAATATACACACCCAGTTTTGCCTATGAATACCTTGTTATTATGGTAAATTTGTGATAATTAATGAGCCAATATTAAGATTTATATAACTTTTTTGGAATTCTTCAGAGGACTTTTGTCTATGCTTAATCATTATTTATGACAGAGAGAAAGGTCTTCCTTTTGCCGTTGGTTCACCCTCCAATGGCCACCGCGGCTGGCTCACCACGCTGATCTGAAGGCAGGAGCCAGGTGCTTCTCCTGGTCTCCCATGGGGTGCAGGGCCCAAGCACTTGGGCCATCCTCCACTGCACTCCCGGGTCACAGCAGAGAGCTGGCCTGGAAGAGGGGCAACCGGGACAGAATCCGGCACCCCGACCGGGACTAGAACCTGGTGTACCGGCGCTGCAAGGTGGAGGATTAGCCTATTGAGCCGCGGCGCCGGTTTTGGATATATATATCTTATAATCTGGGTTATGATCCAATACTATTCTGTCATTCAAGTATAATTATTAATTTTTGCTATGAATATTATCACTATGCAAAATCTAAAGTGGCTTAGCAGAGTTTTTTGCACAGAGTAGTTAGAAAAGCAATTGTGTGGTCCAAGATTTTCATCTGTTTTTACCACCTCTGTACACTCAGAACTTAGTGCTTGGCTTATAATGTGTCCAATGAGTATTTTCTGAATATCTAAGAGTCTGAGATATGCTATTGAATTATAAGTACCACTAATCTTTAAAAATCATCAGTAAATATACTGCTGTTGCAGAATTTGTATACAAGATTATACGTGTTTAGTAGCTGTAGAAGCAACCAGCAAATTTATCTTTGGACTCCTAAATAAATATCACCCCTTACACTCCACTCCAGCATTAGAATAATAATCCTAGCTGCAGCAGAAAATGCTGCTTTTCTGTGAACTCTACTTTAAGGACGACAAAGAAATACCATGGTCAATGTCGAGAAGACTCTTGTAGTCTATAAAATTCTGTTAACATAAAATGACCAGCAGTTTCTCCCCAGCCAGGTTCTGAAGTGCAGCACAATCACATAGCTGAAGGAGCAAGCGGCCTATGAGAAAAATGCAAAAATCCTACGTCTTTTTGGCTTTTTCAAAGCTTCCTTCATCTATGAGTTACAAGCATACAATCAATAAGTTTGGAATGGGAGACTTTAACTATGTACCCTGTCATTTCCAGTTAAAGAATGAGTCTTGAAGTTCTGGTACCAGTCACAGCAACACAGGTATTAAGGTAAGTGGAGTTCACATCTCTAGTAGTGCTTCATAAAATGTATTTGTCTACAACCAGGGACAAGTCCAAACATTAAATTGATAGTGTCTGGCCATTTCTACGCTGGGATCTTAGCCAAAGCCAAGCTCACCCTCTGTCTTTATCTCATTTCTAAGTTAATATTTGATGTCTCTTCTTCATGAATGTCTGAATATACTTTTTGGAATTTGACTTATAACAACTGTGTTCCTCCCAACATCTGTTACAAATTACTTCTTTTTTTTTTTATTTGACAGGTAGAGTTACATACAGTGAGAGAGAGAGAGAGAGAAAGGTCTTCCATCTGATGGTTCACTCCCCAAATGGCCGCCATGGCCAGCACTGCGTTGATCCGAAGCCAGGAGCCAGGTGCTTCCTCCTGGTCTCCCATGCGGGTGCAGGCGCCCAACCACTTGGGCCATACTCCACTGGTTGAGCACATGGCTGTGCTGATGTGGCCAACTCATATTTATCACTTAGACCCCATATCTTTGATCGTGGCTTAGAATGGCTCAATAAATACATTCATTGGAACAAGGAAAAAAATTGAAGGAGCTGAGAGAAAGAGTTCACGCCCATCTATGATTCAATAATGGGATTAAGAATTTTGGTTTGGGCTTTCACCTTAAACCCTGAAATGAATGAAAGCAGATGGCAGAGGCAGCCAGAGGGTCTATGTGGGGACAGAAAAGGGGCCAGAAAATAAAATCTGAATGTCAAGAAAATATAAAGAAATATAAATGATAAGGGAAAGATCAAGACAAAGCAAGAACCAAATCATGTGGATATGGGAATTGGTCAGATCTGGAGTCTTGGTATAGGACTGACTAAAGATCTGTTCCAATTCTAGAAAAATCTGTAGTTTTAAAGAGGGAAATTTTATTACGGTTTCCTTTTCCACAGCACTGCCTCTGAAAACCCACTGCATTGACATGTTGTTCCCCGTTCCAGCATGAAGTTTTTTCCATAGCTTCTCTGGTCAGTTCAAAGAATTTTCAGTCTCAATTTTTAAGCTAATAAACTGTCCAACTTTTGGACCTCAAGCTCTCTTTTAGTCTTAACCATCTGCATCTTTACCCAATCCTGCCCCAACTGACTTATTGGATCTGGTGGGTTAGGAACCTGTAGTGGAAGAGAGGGCAAAGCTGCCAGGCTGCATTTCCTGACCCAATTATAATTCTGCATCAAAAGTTGAAGGTGATGAGGAAGAGCAGCAGAGTGGAGGAGACTAGGAGGGAGGGAAAATTTGATGGGTTCAGTGTTCATCCATCACTTATACCTTCCAGGGTGTAGATGCTTGGTCATTCTTTATCAGGCTGGTACTTGTTTGGGTATTTGGAGTTGGTATTCCTCTTTTCTGAGGGTCCCCTGGAAGTTCCCTCAATGGAAGTGATTCTATCACAGACTGGCTGCCCTGCACAGCCAGTTGGAATGATCGCACCCTTCAGACAGTTCCTATGGCATTCGAGTCCAGTCCTCTCTAAGGATCCACACCAGTGTTATCGTCAAGGAAGTACAGACGGCTCACGGGGAAACTCATTCTGGAGTTGGGATATCCCTGGCCAGTTTCCTCCCGTTAGGCTTTGATTTTTCCAGAGATCCATGGCAGTCTTTGGCAGTGACTCTTAGGAATCACCCTCACTTGTACTGAGATCAGTGGCAACATCATAACTTTTCCTTAAAGAAATTAGCTTTCTAGATCATTAAACCAGCCCCGTTACATACATATCCTCTATACAGCATGGAGATGGGCCACAAACTCAGTCTCACAAAGTTGGCGTCAGAGTCCTTTGGCCAGGCACATGTGACTGACCTGATGCTTATTGTTTTTGGTCTTTGGAGCATGACCAATATCTGAAGAACACAGGACAAGTCACATCTAATATCTGGTTCCCCAGCAAGATGCCTTTCTAAAGAATTCTCCTGCGGTGCAACAGTTTCAGTGGCTGTTCTTGCATTTCCCTATGAGGATCTTCAAGGTGTTTCATGGTTTCTAATGCACAGTCTTAAATTTCTTCTTCAGAGAAGTTATAACAACTTTTTTTTTTTTTTTTTGACAGGCAGAGTGGACAGTGAGAGAGAGAGACAGAGAGAAAGGTCTTCCTTTGCCGTTGGTTCACCCACCAATGGCTGCTGCGGCCAGCGCACCGCGCTGATCCAAAGTCGGGAGCCAGGTGCTTCTCCTGGTCTCCCATGGGGTGCAGGGCCCAAGGACTTGGGCCATCCTCCACTGCACTCCCTGGCCACAGCAGAGAGCTGGCCTGGAAGAGGGGCAACCGGGACAGAATCCGGTGCCCCGACTGGGACAAGAACCCGATGTGCCGGTGCCGCAAGGTGGAGGATTAGCCTAGTGAGTCACGGCGCCAGACCTATAACAACTTTGTGGTTAAAAGTGCATGGTTTATCTTTCACCATGTCCAGCTAATAAGTTCTCTCTTTAATTTGGAAGTTCTCCAGCACTGACTATTTAAGTCTCCCTGTGTGAAGCTTTCAACATCTAAGAAATGGACATAATACCTAACTCACTGTGTTACTGTGATGATTAAATGACACACTGCGTGGACAGTGTTGACCACAGGACTCAGCACAGGGTGCTGGAAAACATTAACTTTGTGGTTTGGATGAGGCTGTTTGAAGGAAGGATCTTTTGGTGAGGCTCTAGGGAGAAGTGAAAACAGAGTACATTTTGTGTGCTGGAGATGTTGGCCCAAGGGTACCTTTCTGTAGCAGAACAGAAGCAGAGTCACATTGATATATGTGCACCACAGATAGTTTGAATTGAAGAAAAAGTCAAATAACCCAGAGATACTTTTTACCTCCACATGATGAAGTGTTTGAGGCATGATAACTAAATACTGCAAGGTGATCTCTTTAGGTCCTGGGGAAGGAAGGTCTGTGGTGAAATGCATGTGAGTAGAAAGAATGGGAGGCAAAGCTGCTCCGCAGGTATGAACTCATTCTTCAGATTCAGTCTCCATCTCATTTTCAAGAATATAGCATGAAATTTTCCTAAATATTATGCTAAGTTTTATATCCAATATTTTATAAAAAGGCAATCACCTATAAACTCTATCACCCTAACTTTAATGATCATAAATACGGTTTAATAGCTCTAGTTTTGGAAAGTCACAGGCCCAAGAGAGTTCTGTACACTCTGATCTTGTAGTAGATGTAATTAAATAATCTAGAATACATTTTCAAATTCTTTCTTAGGATTGCTAGCATTCAAAATTTTCACTGCGTTTTAAGATCCTAGTGTAAACGGGTAGAAATCAGCTGTATTTAAGAATGGTCTAAAATAATGTTAGACCTGGAAGAATATTTAAGCACTTGCCTATGACTCAATTTAGGAGAAATGGTACAGCTGAAAGGCTGGAACAAGGCTGACTGAAAACACGGAGTCCTGAGTTCTATTTAACACATGTTATTATAATCAGGAAGAAAGAATTAACACAGCAAAATTGCTGCAAAATATTTTTTTGAATAGGCCTATTTTGAATCTACTTTCTTCTTAATGGAAAGTTCTTTCATTATGAGCAACACTAGTGTTCTAAAAGGAAATCCAAAGGAGAGGAACAATTGTGGGACTGAATTCGCATTTACATGTGTATGTGATTCAAGCTTTCAAGTAAGTATTGCAACATTACTATTTCCTATAATAAAACTGAATGTTAAATGTCTCTCTATTTATTGATTTTTTTCCAACATTGGTTCTCTCTTATGAGGCATCTAGTGAGAGTCCTAGAAGGTACAGGGCCTGGAATGAACCAGCTCTGTGTGCTTTCTCATACTCCTTCGCCTAATATTTGGTACATAAGCTTGTCTAGCATGAAGTCAAGCACTTAAAAATGTATTTAGAAACTGAAAAATAGGGAAGAAGTAAAATAAAGGAAGATTGAGAGGAGTAGAATTCAGGAGGGGTATTTTCATCTACCTTGTTGTGTGATGGATAGATGAAAGGTGAAGTGGAAGGGAGGTGGGTGGATGCAGAGATCTGTCCTTTCCCACACTCTCAGGTCTGCTCCAAAGATGAGGTAACAAATGTATTCTCTTATCAAAAAGCCTGAACACCACTGTCCTAAATCTTCAAAGAAACAAGAGGAGAAAAACTGTCCCTGCGGAGAAAAACAGAAGACTTGTTTGGGATAGAAATCTGTGTAAATTTAGAAAATCATTCAGTGTCTCTGAACTCCAATTTCATTCAATATAAAATAGGTACATTGATGCATACCAAGTAGGGTTTTTGTTGGAATTTTATGAGATAATATATAGTACGATTTTAAGGGTAAACATTTGAATAGAGTACATGTTATTTTGATCACTTCACATGGTGATCTCTTCAATCAACTATACAATGAAAATCTCAAAGATAAGGATCTCTAAATTCAACTAATAAACCTATCAAGAGCATCTCATGCATCAGCAAATCCAGGCTTTGGTGTCCTCTACATATCTGGCTGCACCAAAAGTGGTTCATCCAGACCTAAATGCTTGTCAGTAGTGAAATAAATCAATTCCATCAAAAATATACTCTTGGATGCCTATTCTGTGCTAGACACAATGCTAAGCTCTGTGCATATGATTTTTTCCTTCACTAAGATAAGCTGACACACAAGATTTATTCTCTCACAAATGCTTAAATGATATCAATTACGAAAGGCAGCTTCAGAATTTGATCTATGATTGCACTTCCAGCTTCATCTTCCCATAAAGGGAAGGCGGGATGCAGCCAGGTATAAAACAACAGGAAGTAAAGGAGACCATGGCACACCGGGGAGCTCAAATGCAACTTGAAATTTTCAAAAACAGTTCAAGGAAAGTAAAACATTTTTATGGGGACAGTTACAGATTCTGTTTATACAAAAAAATAATTTGTAAATCCTAACAATCTAGAGATTTCAGTTTTCAACATTATTCTCACCAACATTGATCAAAAGCAGATACAGTGGAGGGCAAAAACTATGTGAGTCACCTCTTTTCAAGCTCTGCTTCAAGTTGGAGAGGAGAGAAGAAATGAACAAAGTCTGTCTCTAATTGAGGCCGGCAAATAGAAGAATCATACTCTTTCTGATAAAACTCATCAGAATCACAGTAGGACACCTGCTCTCAGCCACAACATTGGGGCCTCTTGGCAGTGATATAAAAATACAAATGATAAGGCTATTTCTGGCCCAAATAGCAGCAACACAGAACAGCCCAGCTGTTACTGAGAACTGACATGCTTGTAGGCTGTACTGGATACCGTGAAAAGCATGTCAAGCACGTGGGTGGACAAAACATCCATTTGGAATAATTTCTTTAAAGAATACAAGCATAATTTCATTTCCTGTAGGAGACTAAGTTTTGTGTTAGATGAAAGTGGCACAGACTGAACTAGTAAAGATGTGCTTGTGTGAGTATGCCTATGTATGTGTATGAATTGCATGCAATTCAGTGGATAAATACATTTAATGAGCTGAAAACAGTTAACATTTTTTCCAGTAAAGTTTCCTATAAGCAGCAGGAATGATAGCATATAAGAATAATTTTTATGGTTATTAGATTCCAAGAAAAATTCCACTTTTTCAATACAAATGAAATGCATGTGACTTATGTCACATATCTGGACCAACATATATTGTAACCCACAACCCCTTTCATCACAATCTCATGTACTCCTCCCGAAGTTTCTCCTATGCTAACCTCCTGTTGTGAGTCAGAACTCAAGTTCTCAAGGCCTTTTGGGAATTCTTGCTGATATTATGATCTTAACATTCTAAAACATATTGGCCCCCAATCTTCTTATCTCTCCCTTTTCCTATTCTCATTAGTGGTATTTCTATCCATCTGGTATTCCTAGATACAAGCCTTAAGTTCTCCTCCAGTTTTCCCCCTTTTCACATGGATATAATTGGTCATAATTACTTCTTTCATTGTCATGATCATCAATCATCAGAAATGTGTTATGAGTTCCAATTATGTTATTTACCTCTTTTGCCACTTTCTTAGTTTAGATTCCTATCGTTTCACATCTGGCTTTTGGGGAGTCTTTTAAAATTCTTAAGTACATATTTACAGCAGGCTATTAAGCATCTGTATGAATAATTGAGGCTTGTTGCTATCCATCACACACATAAAGAGAAAAGCAGTCTCCGAGGGCCAGGGCTATTTGTAGCATGTTCAGCTTGGTCTTACTGTCAGTGGCAGTGATCTGGGTGCTTGTGGCAATGTGGTGTTCTCCTATGGACACATTACATTTCACAGAACACCAAAAGAAAAAAATAAGACCAATTCATAATCATAGCTGGGACAAGACCAACAGAAGGACCCTAACTAAACAATAGAAAAGATCCAGAAACCTCTTTCTTGTTCACATGAAAGACCACTTGAGCATTAATTATAACACTACACTTTGTTCCCCCATGTCAGGGAAGCGGGATACACAGCAGACTCATAGAATGGCAGATATCCTAAATAGCACTCTGGCCTCAGAATCAGCCCTTAAGGCATTCAGATCTGGCTGAAGAACTCATGAGAGTATTTTAGGCATGGAAACCCAAGACACACTGGCAAAAAAAAAATGAAAGAAGAAGAAGAAGGAGGAGAAGAAGAAGGAGGAGAAGAAGAAGGAGGAGAAGAAGAAGGAGGAGAAGGAGGAGGAGGAGGAGGAGGAGGAGGAGGAGGAGGAGGAGGAGGAGGAGGAGGAGGAGGAGGAGGAGAAGGAGAAGGAGAAGGAGAAGGAGAAGGAGAAGGAGAAGGAGAAGGAGAAGGAGAAGGAGAAGGAGAAGGAGAAGGAGAAGGAGAAGGAGAAGGAGAAGGAGAAGGAGAAGGAGAAGGAGAAGGAGAAGAAGAAGAAGAAGAAGAAGAAGAAGAAGAAGAAGAAGAAGACCTAAATGAAAGATCTCTGTGAGTGAGATCCCACTGAAAGAACGGGACATCAAAGAAGGAGGTACCTTTCTCTGAAGGAAGAGAGAACTTCCACTTTGACTATGACCCTGTCGGAATAAGATCAAAGTCAGCGAACTCAAAAGGCTTCCATAGCCTTGGCAACTCATGACTAGAGCCTAGGGAGATTACTGATGCCATAAACAAGAGTGTCAAATTGTTAAGCCAACAACAGGAGTCACTGTGTACTTACTTCTCATGTGGTATCTGTCCTTAATGTGTTGTTCAATGTGAAATAATGCTATAACTAGTACTGAAACAGTATTTTACACTTTGTGTTTCTGTGTAGGTGCAAACTGATGAAATCTTTACTCAATATATACTAAATCGATCTTCTGTATATAAGGAGAATTGAAAATGAATCTTGATGTGAATGGAATGGGAGAGGGAGTGGGAGATGGGAGGGGTGCGAGTGGGAGGGAAATTATGGTGGGGAAGCCATTGTAATCCATAAGCTGTACTTTGGAAATTTATATTTACTAAATAAAAGTTAAAAAAAATCAAATAGGTGGGAGCAAATTTTTGTTACATTGTAAAAAAATACAGCAATGTGATTATTATCATAGATTCTCCTTTAAAAAATTGCTCTTGGTCACATAGTATTTCTCCTTGGTCCTCTTTTTTTTTTTTTCCTCTCATTCTGATGCTTATTATCTCATGGTCACAGGCTTGCTAACATAGTTCCAGAAATCTTTTCAGAATACTAGGCAGAAGAGAAATTGGGAGCAGAAAGTTTCCTAGGAACCTTTTTAAAAGCTACTCTCTCCAGCAGATTTTCTATCATATTACATTAGCTGGATTTGGGTATCTTGCCCACCCTCAGGACCCTCAATGGACCAAGAGAATGAGATAATTTGCAATCCTAATTTAACTCCAGAGCTGAGTAAAGGATCTATCCTCTAATATGAAGAAAAATCTCCAGGATAACTAATGAAATCCAAATTCTGTTTAAAAAAGCAATCAATGGCCTTTTATTTAGTATTTGTTAAGCAAAATGACAGTAAGTGATGGGTCCAATGCCAAACGGCTTTTACTACTTGTCCTTTTCACCTCAGTTCACTGAGTTACAGTACTTATGGGAATTTTAAAAATGTTATCTCCCTTAAACAAGTCAATGGATTGGGAAAAATGCATTAAATACTTTTAGGATTTGGACCAATGATTTTCAGTATATCCAAGGGATACCTATTACCTTTGGAAGAGATAGAACAAAAAATTCTCAAAAGGAAGAGTATCAGTTGAAAGCTAATTTAAGTCATGAAATCGTGTGATCATGTGGGGAGGTTGCTACTATATTACGACAGGATACGAGTGTTTCTTAGGTTCTGTTTCAGAAACCTCTAAATTTGAAGCCCCTCCACTCCCTGCCATATACACCTGCAATTTATATTCCAACATAAAAATGCCATTTGTTTCCTGGGGCAGTCCAGCTCTTGTGACTTTCCCTACGCAACGACTTTTAATATGCCTTCTTTCTCAGCATCCTCTTTCTGATAACTCCAAATACATTCCTGTACTTACACTTTTGTTTCCTGTCTGAAATGCCTGACAAATACTTGTCTATTAGACACACCCTTCTCTTAAAAATATAAAATTTTACATTTTTTACCAAACTTAATTTTTGGCTGTGGCCACTTCTTCAGAATACATAAGAATTTCCTAGAAAAGATTTTGGGCTTCAATTCTTACTTGAGAATTTTTTTCTCTTCCTTTTCTTCTCTATCTACTTCTCCCTCCTTCTTTTGTTCTTAAAAGTGTCATTGCACTTGTGAGAGTTCTGGGAATTCTTCTGTGGAGTGTTAACAACTCTCTTCAGTTTCTCTCAAAAGAAAGAGAAGGGGTAGTTCCAGTAGAGGGAATATCATTCTCTTTAAAAGTGGTTAGCTTATAATGATACTGTCATTTGAATAGATTATTCATAAATCCTCCTACTTAAACTAAAGACACATCAAGGGTCAAAATAGCTACAATATGAGGCCGGCGCCGTGGCTCAATAGGCTAATCCTCTACCTTGTGGCACTGGCACACAGGGTTCTAGTCCTGGTCGGGGCACCGGATTCTGTCCCGGTCGCCCCTCTTCCAGGCCAGCTCTCTGCTGTGGCCAGGGAGTGCAGTGGAGGATGGCCCAAGTGCTTGGGCCCTGCACCCCATGGGAGACCAGGAGAAGCACCTGGCTCCTGCCTTCGGATCAGCGCGGTGCACCGGCCGTAGTGCGCCGGCCGCGGCAGCCATTGGAGGGTGAACCAACGGCAAAAGGAAGACCTTTCTCTCTGTCTGTCTCTCTCACTGTCCATTCTGCCTGTCAAAAAAAATTTTCTTTAAAATAGCTACAATATGAAAAATATAAATGGAAAATATAAGATATATATTTGAATTACCTAAAATATATAGAAAAAATTGATTTAAAAAGACATACATGAAAACCTTTGAAAGCTTCAAATTAGGATGAAATCTTAATATTTTTTTCCTTTGAAGAGTTACCCTTTGCTAGGTTCCTTAGTTTTAGCTGACCAGAGCAGTATGTAGCATCCACATCTCAGCTCTGGGTTTAGCAGTGATCCTCTCTGGACACATGGTGAAGGCAGTGCCGGCCCCACTCCTTGTTCTTGGGAGAACTGGGAACCAAGAGTCGGCCGGGCCATCTTGAAAAATGAGAGGTTCACCACCTGCCTTCTGCAATGTTGAGAGGTAACAATGTTCAGTCGAAACTGATGAGCATTTTAGTTTCTGCAGTAACATTGAGATCTTTCTCATTTTCAAAACAGGGCAAAGAGATGCTTTTAACTCTTTGAAGGATGAGGAAGCAAAAGACCTCTAACATTTCTAGAATTTCAAATTCTATATTAAAATGGAATATCTTACAAAACATTGCTGGCAGATTCAACCACACAATGATCAGAATGATTTCAATGTTTTAAGAATTAAATACGTTGGGCAGGTCTCACAGAAAAGCAGTCTTTCTTCTGAAGTGCTTATCATTAACAACAACAAAGACCACCAAGTTGTGTGGTCATTATTGATGCATGCACTTCATCTCTTCTTTTCCAGATTCGTAGTAGGAACTCAAGACACCTATGGAAGGATGGAGAGCATAGCTCCTGTGAGATTCTATTTTATCACTCTAAAGAAATGCCTACATGGGCATATTGTGTGTGGACTCAGACTCCAAGGTAACATTCACTTTTTTTTTTTAATTTCAACACTTAAGAATAACTGTGTATTAATTACAGAATTAAACCAGTCATATTAAGTAGAACAGACAAAAAAAACTACTAAGAGGGATAATGTATTAAGTTGTTCATTAACAGTCAGGGCTATGCTGATCAAGTCACCGTTTCACATAGTGTCGATTTCACTTCAACAGGTTTCCTTTTTGGTGTTCAGTCAGTTGTCACTGATCAGGGAGAACTTATGGTATTTGTCCCTTTGGGACTGGCTTATTTCACTCAGCATGATGTGTTCCAGGTTCCTCCATTTTTTTGCAAATGACTGGATTTCGTTGTTTCTTACTGATGTATAGTATTCTAAAGAGTATATATCCCATAATTTCTTTATCCAGTCTACTGTTGATGGGCATTTAGGTTGGTTCCAGCTCTTGGCTATTGTGAATTGTGCTGCAATAAACATTAGGGTGCAGACCGCTTTTTTGTTTGCCAATTTCGTTTCCTTTCGGTAAATTCCAAGGAGTGGGATGGCTGGGTCGAATGGTAGGGTTATCTTCAGGTTTCTGAGGAATCTCCAGACTGACTTCCATAGTGGCTTGACCAGTTTGCATTCCCACCAACAGTGGGTTAGTGTCCCTTTTTCCCCACATCCTCGCCAGCATCTATTGTTGGTAGATTTCTGTATGTGAGCCATTATAACTGGGGTGAGGTGAGACATCATTGTGGTTTTGATTTGCAGTTCCCTGATTGCTAATGACCTTGAGCATTTTTTCATGTGCCTGTTGGCCATTTGGATTTCCTTTTGTGAAAAATGTCTATTGAGGTCCTTGGCCCATCTCTTAAGTGGGTTGTTGGTTTTGTTTTTGTGGAGTTTCTTGATCTCTTTGTAGATTCTGGTTATTAACCCTTTATCTGTTGCATAGTTTGCAAATATTTTTTCAAATTCTGTCGGTTGTCTCTTCACTCTCCTGACTGTTTCTTTTGCAGTACAGAAACTTCTCAATTTCATGCAATCCCAATAGTTGATTTTGGCTTTGACTGCCTGTGCCTCCAGAGTCTTTTCCAGAAACTCTTTGCCTGTGCCAATATCTTGAAGGGTTTCTCCAATGCTCTCTAATAACTTGATGGTGTCAGGTTGTAGATTTAGGTCTTTAATCCATGTTGAGTGGATTTTTGTGTAAGGTGTAAGGTAGGGGTCTTGCTTCATGCTTCTGCACGTGGAAATCCAGTTTTCCCAGCACCATTTATAGAATAGACTGTCCTTGCTCCAGGAATTGGTTTTAGATCCTTGAGCAAATATAAGTTGGCTGTAGATGTTTGGGTTGATTTCTGGTGTTTCAATTCTGTTCCATTGGTCTATCCATCTGTTTCTGTACCAGTACCATGCTGTTTTGATTACAACTGTCCTGTAGTATGTCCTGAAATCTGGTATTGTGATGCCTCTGGCTTTGCTTTTGTAGTACAAGATTGCGTTAGCTATTCAAGGTCTCTTGTGCCTCCATATAAATTTCAGCACCATTTTTTCCAGATCTGAGAAGAAGGTCTTCGGTATCTTGATTGGGATTGCATTGAATCTATAAATTGCTTTTGGGAGAATGGACATTTTGATGATATTGATTCTTCCAATCCATGAGCATGGAAGATTTTTCCATTTCTTGGTATCCTCTTCTATTTCTTTCTTTCAGGTTTTGTAATTTTCATCGTAGAGATCTTTAACGTCCTTGGTTAAGTTTATTCCAAGGTATTTGATTGTTTTTGTAGCTATTGTGAATGGGATTGATCTTAGAAGTTCTTCCTCAGCCATGGCATTGTCTGTGTATACAAAGGCTGTTGATTTTTGTGCATTGATTTTATACCCTGCTACTTTGCCAAACTCTTCTATGAGTTCCAATAGTCTCTTAGTAGAGTTCTTTGGGTCCCCTAAATAAAGAATCATATCATCTGCAAAGAGGGATAGTTTGAGTTCTTCCTTCCCAATTTGTATCCCTTTAATTTCTTTTTCTTGCCTAACAGCTCTGGCTAGAACTTCCAGAACTATATTGAAGAGCAGTGGTGAGAGTGGGCATCCCTGTCTGGTACCAGATCTCAGTTTAAATGCTTCCAACTTTTCCCCATTCAATAGGATGTTGGCTGTGGGTTTTTCATAGATTGCTTTGATTGTATTGAGGAATGTTCCTTCCAAACCCAATTTGCTTAGAGTTTTTGTCATGAACCGGTGTTATATTTTATCAAATGCTTTCTCGGCATCTATTGAGATAATCATATGGTTTTTCTTCTGCAGTCTGTGATAGCCCAAATGGATCTAACAGATTTATACAGAACTTTCAATCCTACAGCTAAAGATTTTACATTCTTCTCAGCAGTACATGGAACCTTCTCTAGGATTGACCACATACTAGGCCATAAAGCAAGTCTCAGCAAATTCAAAAGAATTAGAATCATACCATGCAGCTTCTCAGACCATAAAGGAAGGAAGTTGGAAATTAGCAACTCAGGAATCCCTAGAGCATACGCAAACACATGGAGATTGAACAACATGCTCCTGAATGAACAATGGGTCATAGAAGAAATTAAACGAGAAATCAAAAATTTTCTGGAAGTAAATGAGGATAACAGCACAGCATACCAAAACTTATGGGACGCAGCAAAAGCAGTGTTAAGAGGAAAGTTTATATCAATAGGTGCCTACATCAAGAAATTGGAAAGGCACCAAATAGATGAGCTTTCAGCGCATCTCAAGGATCTAGAAAACCTACAGCAAACCAGACCCAAATCTAGTAGGAGAAGAGAAATAATTAAAATCAGAGAAGAAATCAACAGGATTGAATCAAGAAAAACATTACAAAAAATCAGCCAAACGAGGAGCTGGTTTTTTGAAAAAATAAACAAAATTGACACCCCATTGGCCCAACTAACTAAAAAAAGAGAAAAGACCCAAATCAATAAAATCAGAGATGAAGAAGGAAACGTAACAACAGACACCACAGAAATAAAAAGAATCATCAGAAATTACTGCAAGGACTTGCATGCCCACAAACAGGGAAACCTATCAGAAATGGATAGATTCCTGGACACATGCAACCTACCTAAATTGAACCAGGAAGACATATAAAACCTAAACAGACCCATAACTGAGACAGAAATTGAAACAGTAATAAAGGCCCTCCCAACAAAGAAAAGCCCAGGACCAGATGGATTCACTGCTGAATTCTACCAGACATTTAAAGAAGAACTGACTCCAATTCTTCTCAAACTATTCAGAACAATCGAAAAAGAGGGAGTCCTCCCAAATTCTTTCTATGAAGCCAGCATCACCTTAATTCCTAAGCCAGAGAAAGATGCAGCATTGAAAGAGAATTACAGACCAATATCCCTGATGAACATAGATGCAAAAATCCTCAATAAAATTCTGGCCAATAGAATGCAACAACACATCAGCAAGATCATCCACCCAGACCAAGTGGGATTTATCCCTGGTATGCAGGGATGGTTCAACATTCGCAAAACATTCACTTTTTTAAAAATGGTTGTTATACTGCTTCACAAACCAAAATGACCTGAGGAATTTGAACTTCTCAAGAGAAAGGAATGCAGGTGAGTGTAGAAAAAACTTGCTCAGAAGTGGTTGGGCAGAGAGAACTGAAATCTTAATGGATAAGTGATGTTCCTTGTTCTCATGTTGCACCAGGTCTTTAGAAGTATAGAAGCTATGCTGCTGGGGAGATTAGGTTTGTAGCAAAAATCAGGAATGGGCTAAACTCTGCATCCTTCTATAAGAAACGTGCAGACAGGGTGATCCCAAGCAGATGAGAGAGATGTCATAGTGAATGAAGTGGTGGATGTATTTCAGAATCAAGTTCTTACTCCTCTACTCAATATCCTACAAAGCCGCTCCTAAACTACCTTTATACTGTTTTCTCCAGCTCTTCCTGGCCCATGCTACTCTGGCCAAATGATACCACTCATTTTGCCTGTGTGCAGTTTTCACTTTCCTATTTCTGTTTCCTTGTTTCCCCTGTGCTGCTCTTTCTGCATTTAAAAAAAATGGTATTATATACCTTGTAAAACTAGCCCAGGTGTATTCTGTTTCCTCCCAGACATAATATTCTTCCTTCATGTTATACGTCTTCCTCAATCAAAGACAACAGAATCCACTTTAAACTGAAATGAAAGACATCTAATAAATTATATGCAAAATCTCACATTTAAGGGAAGAAGCAGTACAATTTAGACCAATGATCAATTCTCAAAATACCATAGCACTTGCTTGGTAGGGGCACCACTGCCACTCTTTCTCCCCCCCCCCCCCCGTATTTTTATTGCTTCTTTCACATGTTCTGCTTGTAAAATGATTATCTTCAACTTTACTTCTTTCTTTAAATAACTTCCAATATATTATATAATAAAATAAGCTTTATTCAGGTATATCTGATTTTCCAAACATAAATCAGATATTTGTGCATTAGAAGAAAGGGAAGGTGGAAATTAGTTTTTTCTTTCATTATAAAAGATTCAAAATATGAAAGAACTTTCAAAAATATGTAAGACACAATTTAAAGATTTCAGTAATCCTAGAATGACAGATTTCCATTAAATCTGGGTTTTCTTCCTTCTAGATTTGGACTCATTTGTATTTATTGTTCCTTAATTCAACAAGTATTTCTTATGAGTTATGGTGTACCACGTACTGTGGTGACTCTGAAAGTAATGCTCAAGTGGTTTGTAATCATAAAACACAGAAATGTACAATACAAAGAGTGAACCCCTATGTAAACTATGCACTTCATAATAATGCATAATTGGTTCATCAATACTGACAAATATAGCACACAAATATAAGATGTAAATAACAAAAGAAAAAGACATAGGTTGTGGGTATGAATTTTTTCTGCTCAACTTTTCTGTGAACCTAAAATTGCTCTAAGCAATAAATTCTACTAATGAAAAAAGAAGTATGGAGTTAAGTAATTGGAGAAAAGAGTAAAGTAATAATGAAACTATAGACAAAATAGTTATAGGATGGATGGGAGTGTGGGGAGCAACTTGGACTAGACTGTTACTGAAATTAAGACTTATTCTATGCATCTGCTCTCCCACAATATGGCGCTGGGAGAGGAGTAACAACTTCTACGCAGCTGCCTCTCGCCAACTTGAGTGATGACCTGCAGGAGCTGATCCTGCTCCTGATTGGAGGAGAGCAGCGTACTCGGCATGTGGGTAGCAGAGTTGGGATTGGCGGAAGAGGACTATAAAGGAGGAGAGAGACAACATGCACCAGGAACATCTAAAGGGAACACCTGAGGAACATCTGAGCAGCCCCCGAGAGAGCCGGCTGGCGGTGTGCCACTCCCCCGCAGAAGTGGGGAAAGTGGCAGGGGGAACCGCCCTTCCACGGAGGTGGAAGGATCGGTAGCCAACCCGGGAAGGGCCGAGCAGACAAAAGAACAGCGCAGGGTCCTGTGTCGTTCCTCCACGAAGAGGGGGAGCGACATGGGAGGGATTAAATCAGACTGGGGGAGGTTATGGAAGAACACAGAAGGATTTCTAGTAGAAGCAAGACTTGGGTTGTTACCTGTAAATGGGAGGGAATAATTGCTGTGTGCAAAGGGAGAGTTGTGAATCTGCTTGACACAGGAAGGAAACAAATTATTCACCATGGCTGGTGTGAGAAGAGTCAAAATGGAGCTACAGAAGGTCAACTAGAGAAACTTGATGGGGTCCAGGCCACAAGGACATTGTGTGTGCAGCGGCAGTGGTGTGGAAGTTATCACCTCTACAACAGAGGGCACGCTGTGCGTTATGGGACAATGTTGTATCCTCAGAGACCAGCACAGCAGCAAGCACAAATCGTTAATGATTTTCAAACTTCATGACTCCTCTCAATCACCACATCATGACTGAGATTATGCTCACGGAAATTTTTTCACTTTTCTCTCATTTTTAAAAAAACATATTGATTTATTTTTATAAGTATGGGCTCACAGATGCTTATGTTATTCAATGAGTTATAACCTATAATTAAAATGAGTTATTTGGATGTTTGAGTTGTCTGAGACCTGACAAATAGTAGCCTCTCCAAGCTGGCACTTGTGTCCCTTGACATGTCTCCATCATTCTTTTAGGACTTCCTCACTATTTGGCAGAACAAAATGTTCTGGATTAAGAAAGCTAAAGAATCATAACAATGGAATACAAAATGGATCCTGACCTAGTTCCTGGAAAAGAAACAAATATTTTTTCTATAAAAGACATTACTGGAACAATTGGCTGAAGTTGACTAAGGTCTATAGATTAGACGAGAATATTGTATCCATGTTAATTTCCTGATTGTTAAGAGCATTTTCTTATTTTGAGAAGCCCACACTGATATGCTTATGGATATATGGGTATGTTTAATAACTCTATAACTTCTTAAATTAATTTTAGGAAAAATAACAATGTAGAAATACATGTGTGTGTATTTGTGAATTCATATAACATTTATGAGGGTACTCCAACAAGCTTATGGAAAATGAAATTAAAAATAAATTTGGGGGCTGGCGCCATGGCATAGAGGGTAAAGCTGCCACCTGTAGTGCTGGCATCCCATACTGACACCAGTTCAAGTCCCAGCTGCTTCACTTCAAATCTAGCTCTCTGCTATGGCCTAGGAAAGCAATGGAAGATAGCCCAAGTCCTTGGGTCCCTGTACCCACATGGGAATCTAGGAAGAAGCTCCTGGCTCCTGGCTTTGGATCGGTACAGCTCTAGCATTGTGGCCATCTGGAGAGTGAACCAGCAAATAGAAGTCCTCTCTCTCTCTCTGCCTTCTGTAACTCTGCTTTTCAAATAAATAAATAAATTTTTAAACAATAAATAAATTTGTTTTGGCACAAAAATTTTTATAATCCATGTATATGGGAACTTCCAAAAGGTCATGACAATGCATATTGTTAAAAATTATTTTTTGTATCAAAATAAATATTTTTAGTTTCATTTCATAAATTTTTGAAAGTATCCTCATATTAAATATAATATAAATGTAAATTTTCTCTCTCATGTTAAAATGTTAGAATTGGGAAGTCTGGCATAAACATATATGAACAGTCTTCATATAGTTTTTGTTATTTTTGTATCATTCTGAACTGTTCTAAAATACAAAGTTTAAGAAAATAATCAAAGAATTACCTTGGCTATTCTATAAAGATTAAGTTGTTGAAACATAAAAGTGGAGCAAAGAATCTAAGAATAGAAGCTGCCTCAGGTCTAGGGAGAAATGACTACGCTGCGTCCAGATGTAAATAGATTCAGAACTCGGCAGAGACAGAACTGACTTGGCTGGGGATCACGCACAAGGATGGGAAAAGGGAAGGCTACAGTGGGCTGCCTACTTGTGCAGCACCAGACTCTTGATGGATGGAAGCATCGTTTACAGATACGGGGGAGACATGGAGAAGGAAATTTGCAGACCAGAGGACATCATGGGAATTTATTTGGACATACTAAATTTAAGATGGGAACTTGTCATTCAGGCAGATACATGTGACATACATGATCAACCCAGGAGAGAAATTTATGCTGGAAAAACCCCTATGTTTGTGTCAGAGTAAAGACAACAGCTAAAACCACAGAATCAAATGAAATTACCTAAATACAAATGCAAAGAAAGACAACAAAATCTGAACCTTAAGGAACTATAATGTTTCAGAATGGACAGATAGGACCATAAATAAATAAAATAAAAATACAAATAAATACAATAAAAATACAAATTCAAGACCCTTTGTTCAAAAACTTTTAAGAATTTCAAGATGGCAACAGCAGAGCATTAATCCAAGAGTGAGGCTCTGCCAAGAAGAGGGGGCCCTATGTAACTGCCTGGGTTTCACACTCAAGAAGCCAGTACTGTGGTTAGAGCAGGAGGGTCCAGTAACGCAGTTTGGAAAAGACATTCAAACAGTTAAGCCTCTAAGACAGCTGATCTCACAAAAGCCAGATTAGCAGAACTTCCAAGAAGAATATGTTTAGATAGGTTCAGATGAAGTTAGAGAAGTATCTGTGAATTTGTCAAGATGCTTATTTGACAAACTGTTTAAGAAAAATTTGGACAGGGAGTCAGAGAGTAAAGTAGGGTTACAGAAGCAGAAGAGCAAAAGGTAAACAAATTTTGTTCTGAAAAGGAGCAGAGAGTTTATCTGGTAGATGGAGGAAAAATTGGATTTTTATTTTTAGATGAGGTGGTTATAATTCAGTGAATAGGGAAAGAGTGATGGTGCAAGAGCCTGTAACTTCCCAGCCCTGCTGGATATCTTGACACAGGTATTTGCTTGGTACAGGCATGGATGAGTATGGGGGGCAGGGATTCTCCATGTGGCTATTGTGTTCTACATAGACTCTAAGTAGAGGCACTGTCATTTGTTCGAGATTATCTTTTGAATGATGTTTGTATAGGGAACAGACTTAGACGGTACAAAGAAAATGTCTCCTCCTAGAGTAGATGTCTGGCATCCTTAGTGTTTAGTTTCATAAGGATAATGTCTTTATTATAATGGACATGCAAAATGTTCCATACACAAGTTTCAGTTCCATTAAGATTAAGGCTCCTCTCCTAGAATGCAGCCCATTCAGTACACAGGTGGCATCTGGTTCCCTTCATGACACACTAAAGGTAAGGGAGCCAGAGGAAAAATATTGTTACACCAAATTGCTGCAGATTCAGGAGACCTGTCTTCTGCCAGCATCCATGAAATTGTTACAGCCTAATTTGGAACTTTACAAGCAGAGTGAAGACAGACACTCCAATGTTCTTGACAATGAACTACAAAGAGGGAACAAGAGTCAGATGTTGAAGATATTTTACGAGAAAGACTAAAATGCTGAGATCAGGGGGAGCATCTGTGGTACAATGGATTAAGCCACGGCTTGCATCTCATATGGGAGTACCTGGATTTCTATCCAGCCTCTTTACTTCCAATCCAGCTTTTTGCTAATGAACCTGGGAGGCAGCTAATTATGGCCTAAGTGCTTGGGTTCCTGCCACCCACCTGGAGTACCAGATTGGCGTTCTTAGCTCCTGGCTTCAGCCCACTCCAGCCCTGGCTGTTACCACCTTTTGGGGAGTGAACCAATGGATGAAAGATTTCTCTCTCTCTCTCTTCTTTCTCTCTCTCTCTCTTTCTCTCTCTCTCTGTGTGTGTGTGTGTGTGTGTGTTGGAGAACTTTATTCATTGGAAGGATCATTTTGGTATATCTTTGAGCAGAGATGCTAGATTATGACACCAAGGCACAGAGTGTAGAATGTTTGAAATTTCAGAGAATGCAGATTACAGGAGGTGAGAGGCTCAAGGGTATTTTGATTGTGCAGTGATTGGCTGAGGTGGGATGGAAAAAGACTCAGGATGATCTCACATGCTCATATCTCTCATATGAGTCATATGCTAGGGCCATAGATTTTGTAGTGGTCAGGGTGCTGTATGATTGTTCTCTCTCCAATGATTCTCAGGCTTAGCTGCCTGCCCCACATGAGGGCAGGGGCACAAGTACTTAAGCCATCTTCCACTGAATTCCCAGGCACATTAGTATGGAGCTGGATCAAAAGTGGAGGAGCAGGATTGGAATTGGCACCCATATGGGATGCCAGAGCTGCTGGAGGTGGTTTAAGCAGCTATACCACATCACCAGCCTCAATTATGTTTTTAAGCTATTTGATTGCATTTTAAAATGAGTACATAATGATTATTAATAAAATTGAAAATGAGTTTGTTTAGAATTCATTTATATTTCTTTTAAAATTGTGTTCATTTCTTAAGCCTATATTTTCTCTTAATGTTGGAATTCTCTGTATAGGCTAGGATAACTATTTGTCATGTATGTTGTGATTTTTTTCTCAATTTATTGTTTCACTATTTTTTACATTGCTTTGGATGTTGAAGTTTTACATTTTGTGTGTATTAGTAGAAATATCTGTCAAAGCTCTTTTTAAATGTTTTCTTTTTATTTATAAAAGATTTTCTTCCACAAAAATTAGACATACAGTTTCCTTTTTAAAAAATCAAGCATCAGTTTTATTGTCACATTTCTAATTTATTGGAATTAATATTTTTGTGTAATGAAGGGACTGAATTCTATCTTCACGGTTAATTTATTTTTTATTTTTATTTTTTTTGACAGGCAGAGTGGACAGTGAGAGAGAGACAGAGATAAAGGTCTTCCTTTTACCGCTGGTTCACCCTCCAATGGCCGCTGCGCTGATCCGAAGCTGGGAGCCAGGTGCTTCTCCTGGTCTCCCACGTGGGTGCAGGGCCCAAGCACTTGGGCCAACCTCCACTGCACTCCTGGGCCATAGCAGAGAGCTTACCTGGAAGAGGAGCAACCGGGAAAGAATCTGGCACCCTGACCAGGACTAGAACCCAGTGTGCCGGTGCTGAAGGCGGAGGATTAGCCTATTGAGCTGCAGTGCCGGCTTGAAGCAATTTTTAAAATCCTGTTTCTTCATTTTTAGTACAAGATATCTTCAAAATGTTCACAGATAATGTATATTGTGAAAAAATTACACATGGATTTCAAAAATGTTTTGCATTAAAAATTAATTTATCTTTTAAATCCATTTATCTGCTAACTTTTTAAAGTACTCATATAACAATTTTATGTCTATACTGATTCTCAAACCTATCCTCTTATTATAAATTATTATTATTATCCTCTTAAACTTCTATAAAATTTATACCATAATATGGTTCTTGGTTTTATATTATGTAGTTTGTTTTGCAGCTTATTCTTGATGCAATACGATATATTCTTATATCTCTGAAATACATCTGACGTCATAATGTTGAAATTTTGCAATGACTATAGCTTTTCATAATTTACTTTTAAACTTACTGAATTTTTAAGATATAGTATTTCTAAGTGCAAATAAATCTACTAGTTATTTTGGCTGTAATTGCATCAAAAGCTGATTACCTACACACACATCTTCCATCTGCTGCTTGACTCCCCAAATGCTCACAATAGCTACAGCTGGGAGAATCCAGGGACTTCATCCAGGTCTCCCACGTGGGTAAGTACTTGGGGAATCATCAACTCATCGTCACAGGGTGTTCATTCCTAAGAAGTTTTGTGGGAAGCAAAATACTTGGGTCTCAAACTGGTACTCCAATATGGCATGCTGGTATCACAAAAGGTGGCTTAACCTACAGTGCCACAAGGCCTGCCCCCTGAAAATTTCTGAAACGTAGTCTGTACATTTCAGATTACTTTTGAGTTTTGATACTTCATATATTTATTGTGAATTACTTTTTCTGCTGTATATTTTCCATTAAACATAAATTTTAGTATATTAAAGTACTGATTTTATATATTTTAAGAACTATAAGTGGGGCTGGTGCTGTGGTGTAATAGGCTAAGCCTCTGCCTGCAGTGCCTGAATCCCATGTGGCCTCTGGTTTGTGTCCAGGCTGCTCCTCTTCCGATCCAGCTCTCCGGTATGGCCTGGGAAAGCAGTGGCCCAAGTACTTGGGCCCTGCATACATATGAGAGACCCAAAAGAAGCTCCTGGTTCTTGGCTTCAGATGGGCCCAGCTCCAGCTGCTCTGGCCATTTGGGGAGTAAACCAGCAAATGGAAGATGTTTCTGTCTCTTGCTCTGTCTTTAATTCTACCTCTCATATAAATAAATAAAATCTTAAAAACAAAAAGAAATGCAAGCATCTTATTTCAACTAATAAATAAATTTTAAAATAACCTTTTTAACCCCCCAAAAGGTAATGAGACAAATGGCTGTTTATTTGTAAAAGAATGTTTTCATCCTTAGTTTCTCCTTACAACAAAAATAAGCTCTAGCTGGATCAAAAATTGAAACATGTAAATGAATTTATAAGTAGTTGAAAACACATGAGGTCAAATTTATATAATTATATTTGAGTAATGTATCTCAAAGTATGACAGTAAACATCAATTCTGTAATTGAGAAGAATGATTATTTTGATTGTATATGTCTGTCTAACTTCTATAACTATCTATTGAATAAAAGAAATTCAAGGACAAGTCATGGCCATAAAATAGTATGAATCCTGTCATTTTCAGCAAAATGGATGTTATTGGAAAACATCATGTTGAGTGAAATACACCAGTCAGGGAAAGACAAATACCGCACATTCTTCTTTGTATGTGGAAGAGAAAAATAAAACAAAACCAAAAAACCAACGAAAAAAAACCAAACTCAATCTGAACACAGAATGGTGACTACTACTAGAGCCTGGGATAGGTTGTGATGGTGGTGGTGTGGGTAGGGAAACAGAGGAAGTTTGGATAATGGGGAATCAGAATTAGGTTGAAGGAATAATTTCCTAGATTAATACAATAGGGCCATTGTAGTTTATAATAACTTAGTATACATTTTGTGAACATACAGAAGAAATATGCTCTAAGTCTCCAATCATAAAATAAAATTAAAAAGGAGGAAATGTTGATTACCACGCTTTGATCAGTACACATTGTATATATGTATTGAAATGTCACAGTGCAGCCCCAAATTATGGATAATTTATTGCTAGTGAATTTTTTAAAAGGTGAAATAAAGCAATAAAATACTGCTTCATTGCATGTAAAGGTCTTGCACATCTACATTGATTAAAGCTTTCAAATATCCATCAGGAGAGGCCACTGGAGGCAATCTCCTGTGGATACTGAGGGACAAAAGTATAGACAGTGAGCAGCTACTGTCGGTACCAGCTTGGAAAATTGAGTGCAGCTCTCCAGACCCAACTTTATTCTCACTTATAAATGAATATCTTCTGATTCAAAATAAATTACTTAAAAAAGACAAATCCCAAACTGAGAGAAATGTTCGTAGTGCACATGATAAAAATCCAATTTATGTAACATAGAAATCAATAGAATTCAGTAAGAAAAGTAACATCTCCAACAATAAGTAAGAAAAGAAATGAATAAGCCATTCACAGAAAAGGGGATGGAAAAGGCTTATAAAATAAGAAAAGATGATCAATTTATTTAATCATAAAAATATGTTGTTTCTTCAATGAGAAACTATTTTTCTCCTTTTAAATAGGAACAAATTAATAATACACTCAACAAAGGTATAGGTAAGCAGACACATTTATGGGTTGTTACTCAGAGTATGAATTAATGGACTTCATTGGAAAGAGATTTGGCATTGTCTAATGGAATTTTATTGCTCAAGTACCTTAATAGAAACATTTTAGAAACCATATAACTGTCTTTTATGATTGATTAGATGGAATGTTATGCACACGTTTAACATATGCATATGCATATTATGCATATGAAATAAGTTGATTTTAACCTATCTATTTCCAAGATAAATTAGTAAAGAAAAACTGATGAAGAATAAAGTCCATAATATGCTAACTATGGAAGATATTTATGTATGTTTGCATGTATTATGTATCTATCAACTATCCTTATATATGTCAAAATTTTATCTAAAAAAACAAGAACATAATGACCAGGGCTAACTCTATGGTGGGGGACAGGGAATTGTGGAAAGGAGAGTACTTTTAATACATCCCATTTGGCATTTTAATTTTTTAAAACTTTTAGTACATATTTTACCTATGCAAAATTAAACACATTTGATTTTTTAAAATAAGACCAAACTTAGTTACCATATGAAATTATGCTTTTGTCACAATTATTTCCTTTGGATTTTCTAAGTAGACATTAAAATCATGTGTAAATGATCCTTTGTACCCTTATATACAATAGTGTCATATTTCTTTAAAATACTTCTGAAATCTATTATATATTAAATGTTATATAAAAAGAAAAGTACTTAGATAATTACTGTTGCAAATGATACAATTTAAAAACCTAACTCAAGATACACACACATACACACACACAGTCACACAAAGAATACTGCCCTCAGAGTGGGCTCAAATTCTCCTTCAGTCTCCCACTGGGTTGCCAAAGTTACGGAATTGTAGCGTCTCTGGAGAGTACTCACGTGAATTCCATGAGTTCTCTCCCTCACCGTCTCTTTTTTCACAGTCTCAGTTCAGTAGCACCACAAATTTACTAGGTCCTAATCTCCTGTTAATTCGCCCTGCCCAGAGTCAGGTTTTTCTGCCTTCACGTTCTTTTATAATGATGAGAATCTTTCTGCATTTCTGTATGGAGCAAATCATTAAGCATGATTTATAAGACTGGACAAGTTGTGACAAAATCTTTCAATTTCTGTTTGTTGGGGAAGATCTTTATTTCATCTTCATTTATAAATGAGAGCTTTACAGGGTACACCTTACACAAAAATCCACTCAACATGGATTAAAGACCTAAATCTACGACCTGACACCATCAAGTTATTAGAGAACATTGGAGAAACCCTTCAAGATATTGGCACAGGCAAAGAATTTCTGGAAAAGACTCTGGAGGCACAGGCAGTCAAAGCCAAAATCAACTATTGGGATTGCATCAAATTGAGAAGTTTCTGTACTGCAAAAGAAACAGTCAGGAGAGTGAAGAGACAACCGACAGAATGGGAAAATATATTTGCAAGCTATGCAACAGATAAAGGGTTAAAAACCAGAATCTACAAAGAGATCAAGAAACTCCACAAAAACAAAACCAACAACCCAATTAAGAGATGGGCCAAGGACCTCAATAGACATTTTTCACAAGAGGAAATCCAAATGGCCAACAGGCACATGAAAAAATGCTCAAGGTCACTAGCAATCAGGGAAATGCAAATCAAAAGCACAATGAGGTTTCACCTCACCCCAGTTAGAATGGCTCACATACAGAAATCTACCAACAATAGATGCTGGCGAGGATGTGGGGAAAAAGGGACACTAACCCACTGTTGGTGGGAATGCAAACTGGTCAAGCCACTATGGAAGTCAGTCTGGAGATTCCTCAGAAACCTGAAGATAACCCTACCGTTCGACCCAGCCATCCCACTCCTTGGAATTTACCCAAAGGAATTGAAATTGGCAAACAAAAAAGCAGTCTGCACCCTAATGTTTATTGCAGCACAATTCGCAATAGCCAAGACCTGGAACCAACCTAAATGCCCATCAACGGTAGACTGGATAAAGAAATTATGGGATATGTACTCTTTAGAATACTATACATCAGTAAGAAACAACGAAATCCAGTCATTTGCAACAAAAAGGAGGAATCTGGAACACATCATGCTGAGTGAAATAAGCCAGTCTCAAAGGGACAAATACCATTCTCCCTGATTGGTGACAACTAATTGAACACCAAAAAGGTAACCTGTTGAAGTGAAATCGACACTATGAGAAATGGTGACTTGATCAGCATAGCCCTGACTGTTAATGAACAACTTAATACATTATCCCTCTTAGTAGTTTTTTTTGTCTGTTCTACTTAATATGACTGGTTTAATTCTGTAATTAATACACAGTTATTCTTAAGTGTTGAAAATTAACTGAAATGTGATCCCTGTTAAACATAAGAGTGGGAATAAGAGAGGGAAGAGATGTACAATTTGGGACATGCTCAAGCTGACTTGCCCCAAATGGTAGAGTTAGAAACATACCAGGGGACTCCAATTTAATCCCATCAAGGTGGCATGTACCAATGCCATCTCACTATTCCAAGTGATCAATTTCAGTTCACAATTGATCATAATGAAAGGACTAAGAGTCAAAGGGAGCACATAAGCAAGTCTAGTACCTGCTAATACTAACTGATAGAATAAATAAAGGGGAGAGTGATCCAACATGGGAAGCGAGATACTCAGCAGACTCATAGAATGGCAGATGTCCTAAACAGCACTCTGGCCTCAGAATCAGACCTAAAGGCATTCGGATCTGGCTGAAAAGCCCATGAGAGTATTTCAGGCATGGAAAGCCAAGACACTCTGGCAAAAAAAAAAAAAAAAAAAAAAAAAAAAAAAAACACACACCACAACCACAACAACAACAAACAAACCAAACCTAAATGAGGGATCTCTGTGAGTGAGATCCCAGTGGAAAGAACAGGTCTTCAAAGAAGGAGGTACCTTTCTCTGAAGGGAGGAGAGAACCTCCACTTTGACTATGACCTTGTCTAAACAAGATAAGAGTCGGAGAACTCAAGGGGCTTCCATAGCCTGGGAAACTCATGACTGGTGCATAGGGAGATTACTGATGCCACAAACAGGAGTGTCAATTTGTAAAGTCAACAACAGGAGTCACTGTGCACTTACTCCTCATGTAGGATCTCTGTCCTTAATGTGCTGTACATTGAGACTTAATGCTATAACGAGTACTCAGACAGTATATTTCACTTTGTGTTTCTATGGGGGTGCAAACTGTTGAAATCTTTACTTAATGTATACTAAACTGATCTTCTGTAAAAAAAAAAAAAAAAAAAAAAAGAAGAAATTATCAATTCCCAACTTGACTCTCACTGGGATTAAACATGACAATAGGTCTGATCTGATTTCATCATCATTTAAAAAATCATCTATTATTTTTCACTTTATGTTTCTGTGTGGGAACAAACTGTTGAAATCTTTACTTAATGTATGCTAAACTGATCTTCTGTATATAAAGAGAATCGAAAATGAATCTTGATGTGAATGGAAGGGGAGAGGGAGTGGGAAAGGGGAGGGTTGCAGGTGGGAGGGACGTTATGGGGGGGAAGCCATTGTAATCCATAAGCCGTGCTTTGGAAATTTATATTCATTAAATAAAAGCTAACAAAAAGAACGTGAAGGCAGAAAATCTGAATAAAAGTGCAAAGAAAATCAAAAGCAAACAATAGAAATATTTATGGAAAAATGACAGTGCTAAGTTGTTAGTTATCAAAAATAATCTTGAATATAAATAGCTTAAAATCTTCAATTATAAGATACAGACTGGCTGAAAAGATACAGGCTGGCTAAATGGATTAAAAAACTAGACCCATGCATTAGCTGCCTGCCAGAAACACATCACCAACAAAGATACACACACTGAAAGTAAAAGGAATGAAAAAGACATTCCATGCAAACAGAAACCAAAAAAGAGCAGGATTACCCATCCTAATATCACAAAAATAGACTTTAACACAAAACTGTTAAAAGAGACAAATAAGGGCATTATGCCATAATTTAGGGAGCAGTTCAACAGGAATATGTGACTATAGTAAATGTATATGCACCCAATCAGGGTGCCAAGCTATTTAAAAAAATGTTAACAGATCTAAAGGGAGATTCAGTCCTCAATACAATAAGAGTGGGAGATCAAAAAATACCCCACTTTCATCAACTGACAGATCAACTTAGACAGAAAACCAACAAACAAAAGAGCTGTACCACAGTATGGAACAAATGAATGTAGGCGATACCTACAGAAAATATCTCCCCACAGCCTTAGAGTACAGTTTCTTTTCATCAGTGCATGGAATTTTCACTAGGATAGGACATACACTAGGCCATAAAACAAGGATCAACAAATTGAAAACAAATTTTCATGTATCTTTCCCGACCACAATGGAATGAAGCAGGACATTAACAAATTAAGATATTTCAGAGCATATGGAAACACATGAAGACTGACCAACATGCTCCAAAATGAAAAGAAATCAAAAGCAAAATAAAAAAAATCCCTGGAAATGAATGAGGATGAAAAAACAACATACAAAAACCCATGGGATACAGCAAAAGCAGTGTTAAGAGGGAAGTTTATAACAATTACTGCCTACATCCAGAAATCGGAAAGGCATCAAATAAATAATCTACAGTATATCTCAAAGACCTAGAAAAACAACAACAAACCAAACCCCAAATTAGTAGGAGGAAAGAAATAATTAAAATTAGAGATGAAATAAAAATTGAGAGAATAAAGATACAAAAGATCAGTGAAATGAAGAGCTACATTTTGAAAAAATAAACAAACTTGATACAATATTGGCCAAAATAACCAAAACAATGAAGAAGACCCAAATTAATAAAATCAGAGGTAAAAAAGAAGACATAATAATGGATACCACAGAAATGGAAGCAGTCACTAAGAATTACTATGAACAGGTATATGACAACAAATTGGAAAATCTAGATGAAATGGATAGATTTCTAGACACATACAATCTACCAAAATTGAGTCATGAAGACATAATAAACATAAATAGGCCAAGACAGAGATTGAATCAATAACAAAGACCTTCCCAAATAAAAGTCCAGAATGGGATGGCTTCACTGCTGAATTCTAACATAGTTCTAAAGAAGAAATAATTCTAATTATTTTGGAATAATTCAAAATAATTTAAACAAGAGAGAACCTCCCAAACTTCTATGAGGACAGCATTGCCTTAATTCCAAAACCAGAAAAAGATACAACAGAGACCAATATCCCTGATGAAGATAGACGCAAAATCCTCAGCAAAATATTGGTTAATCCAATGCCACATCAGAAAGATCATCCACCCAGACCAAGTAGGATTTAACCCTGGAATCCAGCAATTGTTAAATACATGCAAATCAATAAGTGTGAAACATCACATAAGCAAATCGAAGATTAAAAACCAAATCATTATCTCAAATGATGCAGATGAAGCATTTGATAAAACACAACATCCTTCCATGATAAACCTTAAGCAAACTGGGCATAAAAGGAATATGCCTTAACACAATCAGGTAATATACAACAAACCCACAGCAAGCATTTTATTGGAGTGGGGAAAAGTTGGAAGCATTTCCACTAAGATACAGAACCCTCAAAAAGAATATCCATTTTGTTCATCTTAATCACTGCTATTCAATACATTTCTGAATGTTTTAGCTAGAGCCATTAAACAAGAAAAAGAAATCAAATGGATACAAATTGCAAAGGAGGAAGTAAAATTATCCCTGTTTGTAGATGACACAATCCTAAGTATTGGGAAACCAAAAGACTCCACTAGAAGATTATTGAAACCCGTAAGAGAGTTTGGTAAAGTTGCATGATGTAAAACCAACACACAAAAATCAATAGCCTTTATACACACAGAAAATGCTATAGCTATGAACTTGTAAGGTCAGTACCATTCACAATAACTACAAAAAATTTAAACACATTGGAATAAATTTAACCAAGGGGGTGAATGATCTCTACGATGAAAATTACAAAACATTAATAAAGAAATAGAAGACACACACAAAAAAGGAAGAACTATCCATGTTCATGGATTAGAATATCATCAACATGTCCATACTGTCCAAAGCAATTTACTGGTTCAATGTGATCCCAATCAAAATATCAACTACATTCTTCTTAGACAAGAAATAACAAAGCTAGAATTCATATGGAAACACAAGAAATTCTGAATATCTAAAGCAATCTTAACAAAAACAAAGCTGAAGGTATCACAATACCAGACTTCAATACGTACTATAGAGTATACTATAGAGTAGTTATAATGAAAACAGCCTAGTATTGATGAAAAATAGACAGGTGGACCAATGGAACAGAATAGAAACCCCAGAAATAGATCCAGGCATCTACAACCATCCTCTTGTGCTTTCCCAAAAGCGTCAGTAGGGAGTGGAGCAGAAGTGGAACAGCCGGGTCTCAAACAGGCACCTGTGTGGGATGCCCCTGTAGCAGGCAAGGGCTTCAATGCGGGCCTCTCATTTGTCTTTTAATGAGAAAAGTGTACCCCAGCCTTGGGTTTACCTACAGACAAAGAAAGTAGATTTTTATAGCTCTTCTCAATGTTTACCTGACTCTAAGAATTGTTTCCTTAAATCTTAAGGTGGTTGACAGGTTGATACATTCAGGCCTTAACCAAGATTTTTATATTCTTTATTTCATGTATATCCATTGGCTGAGTTTCTTCTCCTAGGACTACACTGTGTTCTTATAGAATCTGAAGTGCTTAACAGGGCACTCTTCCTCTCTCAGATGAAATAAATGAAAAATTATGATGTCTTTTGTATATTTTTTCTGTGGTTCTTCCAAGCCCATTCTTACTAAGTGACATATTTGCAGATGTTAACTGCCAGTTTCCCTATCACCCTGACCCCAGCCACAAAGTCTAACTAGGAATTGCAATCCTGGACTAAGTATAGACATAGCAGTAATGGAGTGAATGGAATAAAGTATTTTTGGTCCTCTAGAAATCCTGAGTCACTTCTTTCCTTTTGGGATACACAGTGAAAGAGTTATTTTGTTTTTGCTTTTTTCCTGTATGGCTATTTTATTATTACATGGTTTTATTAATGAAATATTTCTAGCTTTTAATGATTGTGAAACATTTTTGTCTTCATAAATATTAATTTTAACAGAAGCCAGAAAATTATTAGCTTTCAATATTTTCCTTTTTAAATTTAACCATAAGATTTTGACTCTGAATATAATTTTGATGAAAGTCAAATATCACTTCCTTCTGCTCTCAATTTCCTTAGTTACACAAAAACTAACCAGTTAAACAAGCAAAATATATAAAAAATTAAAGTATAGGGATTAAACATGACAATAGGTCTGATCTTATTTCATCATCATTTAAAAAAAATCATCTATTATTTTTCACTTTATGTTTCTGTGTGGGAGCAAACTGTTGAAATACTTACTTAAGGTATACTAAGCTGATCTTCTGTATATTAAGATAATCGAAAATGAATCTTGATGTGAATGGAAGGGGAGAGGGAGAGGGAAAGGGGAGGGTTGTGGGTGGGAGGGACGGTATGGGGGGGGAAGCCATTGTAACACATGAGTCGTACTTTGGAAATTTATATTCATTAAATAAAAGATAAAAAAAAAATAAAATAAAAAATTAAAGTATACTGAAAATATACTTAACATCTAAATACTAACAGATGTTATAACTTATTTAAGGTAGATTATACTGATAGACTTCTAGAGAATATATTTATAAAAGAAAGAAATGGAAATAAACAGAAGAGCCATGGGCACTGGGTTTCATTATTGTTGGTAAGCAGGAGTAGGAAAAAGGAAGAGAACTCATGGGGCATCAGAAACCAACTTATCTCATCCCAATTCCGCCTTAGGATGCCTTGTATCATGACAACTTCATGTGTATTTGTCTCATTTCTCCTGCATGAATTTAAACTCTTTGAAGGTAAGACCAAGGTCTGGCACAGCAATAGCAACATATTAGGTGCTCAAAATAATATTTCACTGGTGAAAATAATTTTACAGACTTATGAGAGAAAGTTTTTGTGCTCTCTGTCTGTAAATAGTGATAAAGGTGAACAAATTTTACTCAATTATTTCTCTACAAGTAAAAATAATATATTATCCTATAAAATATTGTTGAAATGATCTCTGAAAGATTTGCAAATACATTACCTATTTTTTAAGGGACTCTCCATTTAGACTGTAAGATCCCGGATTCCCTATCATTATCTTATTTAACAACGGCTGGGCAGTACAAGTCTCTTTGATTAGTTCTGATGAACATATGTTACCTTAGATATTCCTTGTAACACACACAAAGAGAAGATTTAAAAACTAGCCCAGGGAGACTGTCATCACTATGCCAATGTGAGATGGAACACCTTCTAAGGAGGGGCCTGTTGAATTGAGCCAGATGACTCAATGAAGCCCTGATTGCTGCCTGGGACTTTACTATAGTGAGTTGATATCATAACTGGTATTAGTAGTGCTTAGCATGTGTACCAAACTTGTCATACATTTATTGTCCATTAGGTTCTCATTCAGATGGAGATGCAAATCTTTCTTCCTTTATTGGAAAAATGTTATGAGCTAAAAACTATCCCCCCATATGTTGAAAACCTTGCCCCAGTACTTCATCATAATGTAACTATATTTTGGAGACAGAGCTTTTAAAGAAGGAACTGTTAATATGAGGTTATTTGGGCAGATTATAATCCAATACAACTGATGTTTTAAGAAACTCTGTAGGGTGCAGAGAAAAGCAATGCGGAAACACAACACGTTGGCCACCTACAAGTGAAGGAGAGCAGCCCTGCCAACATATTCATCTCCTTTTCAGCCTCCAGAGCTGAAAACTAGATTTCTGTTGTTTAAGGCACTAATTTGTTGTACTTCACCATTGCAGTGCTAGATGACTAACATTAGGATCGTAACGAATCCAATGACTTGGAGAATCAAATAAAATCCTTCTCCAACTGCATCTTGTTCTCAAATCACAAAGTAACACCACATTCTTTACAAAAACTGGCAGTACCGTATGTCATCACAGCAGAATTTTGGCAGAAATGTACTTCTTCCTTGCAGAGTTATCACTCAGTTTTATTTGTCCTTTTTCTGGATGAAACATTGGATTGCATTGTAGATAGCTACAAGCTAGTTTATTGATGTTAGTTTTCTTTGTTGTCTGGTTGTCTTCTATTCTTTTTCCTTTTCTTTAAAGTTTAAATAACACTTAAAACTTTAGAGCATGAAATTCAACAACAGACTTCTCAATGCAAGTCTGAAGAGTTCTTTTTCAAATCTTGGGTTGACTTTATAATAGAGTAGATAAACACAAAAAGTACTGAGGTGGCTTATTACAGGTATATAAGACACATGACTTAAGTTTATTCCATAGTGTAATTTTACATTATACAATTACCATATCAGGATATTGCCTTGATATTTCATGAACTTTTAAACAATAAATGTGATACAATCTTGGGAATCATTGAGTTGAACAGAATCTATAACTTCCTGGAAAAGTTTTTGCATATATGCTTTCTTTGGGAGGTAAGGTTATAGAGTAACTGACATTTTTTTTTTTTTTTATTTTACAGGTAGAGTTACAGACAGTGAAAGAGAGAGAGAAAGAGAGAAAGGTCTTCCTTCCCTTGGTTCACTTCCCAAATGGCCACCATGGCCAGCGCTGCACCTATCTAAAGCCAGGAGCCAGGTGCTTCCTCCTGGTCTCCCATGCGGGTGCAGGGCCCAAGGACTTGAGCCATCCTCCATTGCCCTACCGGGCCACAGCAGAGAGCTAAACTGGAAGAGGAGCGACCAGGACTAGAACCCGGCGCCCATTTGGGATGCCGGCACCACAGGCAAAGGATTAACCAAGTGAGCCACGGCCCCGGCCCTGTAACTGACACTTTTAAAGGGATTTGTAAGAATTAATGCTATAAAAGAAAACTGAATATGTCAAAATTTTAAGCATTTGTTATAGAAAAAATACAACTTGATCCTTTGAAATAAATCAAAATTCCATGTGTACTCAAATATCTTATTGTGGTTTCTATAGCTTATCTAAAATAAGTGTAACATTGTGATTTGTTGCTTTTATGAAATAGTAACTTCCATTTCATTAAATGCCCATGCTTTAAAATTTTTATTTATAATCCTTATAGATCCCTCGAAGGTAGATATTATTCTTTTCCTTTTATAGTTAGGAAACCAAGACTTCAAAAAGCCTAAGTAACTTATAAAGTGGATACATAGCAGAAGCTCTATGGTAATGAAACCTGGATACAGTATTTTTTCTCTAGAGGTAGTGCAACATCTTATTTTGTTAAATAACTACTATATCAGGCCAAAGCTAAAAACTGTATAATCTTTGGCTTTTAATATTAATAAATGAATACTCTGAGGATAATGCTATTTTCATTTAACAGATGAGCACACCGAATCTAGTGAGGCCACGTGACTGAAAGGATGCAGAGCTGAGATCAAATACTGAAAAGTTGAAAAATGCTTGCTGCCTTCTAAAAAATTCAATAGCAACATATAAGCAATTGCCTGGATATTTTGGAATATCTTCAGTTGAACATAACATACACTTCTACAGAGCATATAATCAAGCAGGGATTTTATTCTCTAATACAAGGAAGTCTGAATGACAATGGTTCAGGAATGATACGACAGTTTAAGAATATTTAGCAATGAACTGGGCTCTTCCAAGTCTTCCTGTTCCATCATCATTACTATGTAGCTTTCCTTGTGATAAGACAGCAGCTTTACTTCCAGACACTGCATTTTTATCTGGCCCAGGAGAGAAAATGTTCAATGGGCTAGATAAAAAAGGCTTCTCTTCAGGAAGTTAGTTTTGGAGAAGGAACCCTTTTAATGAATGTCTTCTATCTTTACAGCAGAACTTAACGATACTTCGAGCTAGAAGCAATGCTGGAAAATCATGGACTATGGCGAGGTACACATTGTTTTCACTACCAATTCTGAGTTTGATTAGTAAATAAGGGGATGTAATTGTATATGAAGCCAGAGAGGCTTGCTAAATTATTGGTACCTTTTTGACTTTGTTGGGTAGCCTATTGGTGACTTTGTTGAGTGACTGTAGAGGAAATAACAATGATTTAGAAAATAGAATTCAACAAATCAATAAAAAGTTAAATGAGCAATTACTAAATGGTACAAATTGTTCTAGATTCTTATGGTATGGTAGTAAACAAGACATGCATGGTTCCTGTTCAAAATGTGCAGAAATAGAATGAAAACCAATAAAAAGGAAGTCTAATGTATATAAACTAATAACATAGGAAGGACAGAGTATGTAGGATGTACACCATTATTAAAGGCAATGGCCAGGAAATTTCACCATCTCTCTTACTTATACCAGTGAATCTATCTTTCCACAAGTCAGGTTGGGAATTTGGTTAACTGAGCTCAGCACTTCCATTACTATGGAAAGAAGGGAGATCAAGACTTTGGTTGACTTGCCGGCCAGCTGTCTCTTCACAGGATCCTCCTTCTTCAGCTGTTGGATGGAATGCCTGCACTCTCCTTTACTGATAATGAAGTATTTCCTTGAAGACTATAATGACATCTATCTTGTACACTTGTGAGCAATAGATTTCATGGATGCTGGAAAGTGAAGATACTATTCAGTCTGTGATTGCCTTTTTTTGGCAGGCAGAGTTAGACAGTGAGAGAGAGAGACAGAGAGAAAGGTCTTCCTTTTTCCATTGGTTCACCCCCAGATGGCGGCTATGGCCAGAGTGCTGTGCCTATCCGAAGCCAGGAGCCAAGTGCTTCCTCCTGGTCTCCCATGCAGGTGCAGGGGCCCAAGCACTTGGGCCATCCTCCACTGTCATCCCGGGCCACAGCAGAGAGCCGGACTGGAAGAGGAGCAACCAGGACAGAATCCGGCACCCCAACCGGGACTAGAACCTGGGGTGCCGGTGCCGCAGGCAGAGGATTAGCCAAGTGAGCCACGGCACCAGCCTGTGATTGCCTTTGAAAGGAGGCTTCCTCTGGGTGGGGCTGTGTTGGTTTTAGCATCAAGAGGGACATAGCTGTCTGCAATGTTTTCTGTTGAGAAAATATATTATTTGTTTACATTATTCCTAAATTTAGTAAAAGCCTTGAGTACAAAAGACCTATGACACATCAAGAAATGGTGTCCTCAGTTCCAGGAATGCCTGTCTTTGGGCTGACATTGTAACCACTAAGATAGCTATTTGAAAGAGGTTGTATACCACCATCTTTAAGTTTTTTAAATTGAAAAATAGCATCATAGTAATAAGTAGCTCATAGTAGTATGGAAAAGACTGATTTTTGCCTCTGGTTTGTAGTATGCATCCTAGAAAACATATGGTCTGAGTGCTTTCTGCATTGGACTGTAGTTGCTTCCTGCTGTTCTTAGTTTAGCGGTAAAGTACAGCCAGCATAAGTCAAAATCTTCATTGTTCCCATGACATGAGGTTTTCCTTGCTTCTTATAAGACCTTAGATATATGGCTTACCACAACAAATGGGCAATTTGAGCAACAGCTTTTATTTATTTATTTTTATTGCGAAAGGTGGAAAGACATTGAAAAGAGACACAAAGAGCTTTCAAGGATTGTTTGACTCCCCAAATGCCCATAACATCCAGGGCTGCACCAGAACAAAGCCAGGAGCTCAGAACTCATTCTAGGTTTCCCATACACGTGGCAGGGATCTAAATACTTGAGGCATCTCCTGCTGCTTCCAATTGTGCTCATTAACAGGAAGCTGGAATCTGGAGTGGGACCAGGACTTGAACCCAGGCACCCCAGTGTGGAATGTGGATATTGGAAACAGCATCTTAGCTGCTGCATCAAATCCACATTCCCAAGTGGTAGCTTTGATGGTCACTGTCAATCTATCTACCTCTATTCCTTTCTTACTTTAAATCATCCAGCGCTGATATGAAAAAGAGCTTCTGAGCACCTGGCTCCTGGCTTCGGATCAGCGCGATGCGCCGGCCGCAGCGCGCTGGCCATGGCAGCCACTGGAGGGTGAACCAACGGCAAAAGGAAGACCTTTCTCTCTGTCTCTGTCTCTGTCTCTCTCTCTCTCTCTCACTGTCCACTCTGCCTGTCAAAAAAAAAAAAAAAAAAGCTTCTGAACTTTTTATTTTTACATTTGATAATGTGATTTGAGATAATCAGCTGGAACTTGTATTGTGGGTCACAATAATTATGTTTTGATATCAGTGAATTATTGCTGAATTCAACTCCAGTCTTTTAAAAATTAAAATTAATCATACTAGAACTTTGCCAGGCATTACTCAGAATCCCATGATGATGCTTATGAGTACATTATAGGGGGTCAAATTGTTTTTTAAAAATGATTTTTCTTGTCCTAACTATATATAGTTTGAACTGTCTCACATCAATGATAAATCCATTTTGACCTTGTACAAAGTTAGAGCTGAAGCATAAAATAGAGTTCCATATTTCAAAGTCTATACTTTGTTCAACTGCACAAAACAGGGCTGGCGCCGCAGCTCACTAGGCTAATCCTCCGCCTTGTGGCGCCGGCACACCGGGTTCTAGTCCCGGTCGGGGCGCCAGATCCTGTCCCGGTTGCCCCTCTTCCAGGCCAGCTCTCTGCTGTGGCCAGGGAGTGCAGTGGAGGATGGCCCAAGTCCTTGAGCCCTGCACCCCATGGGAGACCAGGAGAAGCACCTGGCTCCGGCCTTTGGATCAGCGTGGTGCTCCAATGGCCGCGGCGGCCATTGGAGGGTGAACCAATGGCAAAGGAAGACCTTTCTCTCTGTTGCTCTCTCTCACTGTCCACTCTGCCTGTCAAAAAATAAAAAATAAATAAATAAAAATAAATAAAAACAGAATATACTGCAAATGATAAACTATGTGAAATGAAAGTGCCAATAGTTATCTGGCCATTTTCCTTTCTGTCCAGATGGTAGAAGATATAAATATATATTATTATTACAGAGAATTCCATTATTTCAGAAGACCTCAGGGAAGCAAGCCCATGGACTGATTTAAACTGTGTCTATGCATATCGCAGTTTCACCTCACTTAAAAGTCTTTGTCTACGTGAACTTAGAAAACAGCATTAAAAATTAACAAGTACCCTTCATCTTCCTCTTTTGTAGGAATTACATCTGAGATGTGACTCTACTGGCTGTTCATTGAATCCCAAACTGTCCCTTAAAAATGGAACCCACCAAGATCAGCAATTATTTTATTTACACAAATTAGTTTATTACTGCAGATATGAACTGGTATAATTTGTTTGGGGGGGAACATCCTTCACAGTGTTAATTGTATAGACTGATTTTCAGATACAGTGAACGAGAACAAATGGGAAGCCTTGAGGGAAACTAAGCATTAACAATTTATGCTTGATGTTCCCTTTTATTTCAATACTGCATTTTGAAATCAAGATTTTTCTAAAATGAAGCTATTTTAGTTTTGTATGGGCAGACTAAATAAGATCTAATGTTTGAAGACTGATGAGATTATTTTTGTGTAGAAAATGTGAGTTAAAAATAGCAAATATTTTCCAGCTATCTAAAAGCTAAATTTCCACAAACGCTTTATAAGGTGCTTGCATATATTTTAAATTTAAAAAGTTTTAATGGATAGCATTGAATTCACGATAGGAAACATATACAATATAATGCATGTAAAGAAAGATGGTGCACGCGTGTGTGTGTGTGGGGGGGTGTTTTGCTCCTATAGCCTTCTGACCTCTTTTCTGCTAACCATAGAACATAATTTATCTTGATCGTCATCATTCATTTTTCACTTTGTCTGAAATGAGAACATGTTGTGCATGACTGTGCAATGTTATTATTATAAACCAATAAATAAGTTTCAGTGTGCTACTTATAGTTTGTCTCTATAGCCACATTAATGAAAGCTAAAAAAAAACCCACAAGGATATTGTGAAATATTTTATCATGTAAAACAGCAAATTAGATGTCTAGTTTTAATATGTAAGGTGATAAATTTTATATATTCAGAGATGGAAACTTGCTTACACTTTTTTTTTAAAAAGACATATATTTCCTCATTTGAAAGGCAGGATGACACAGAGAAGGGGAGAGACAGAGAGAATCTTCCATCTGCTGGTTTACTTCCCAAATGCCCACAACAGCCAGGACTGAGCCAGGCAGAAGCCAGGAGCAGCAATTACATCTGGATCTCCCACTTGAGTGACAAGAAGCCAATTACTTATGCCACCATCCCCTGCTTTCCCAAGTACATTTGCTGGAAGCTGAACCAGAAGTGGAAGAGCCAAGATTTGAACCAGCGCTTTGATACAGGATGCTGGTGTCCCAAGCAGTGACTTCATCTGCTGTGGTCCAACTCCTACCCTGTGAACTTGCTTATGCTTTGATAACTACCTGAAATTTAGGACTAAATATAATCTTATTTTTCAATAACATAGGAAACATTTTTCAAAGAAAGAAATTGAGTTTTGGTCTTATTAAGTGTTATATTTCACCACTATTTCAGATAGCTTTTCATCATGACAACCAAATACATGAGGCAATTAGTTTTTTAAGAAGAAAAGGTTTGTTGTGCTTACATTTCTGGAAGTTCAAATCCAAGATTAGGTGGCCATACTGACTCGGTCTCTCATGAGGGCAGCAGATGGGTAAGTAGAACACCTGTGGAGGAAGTTGCCACATGGTGAGCCAGGAAACAGAGATGTTGAGTGACACCTCATTTTATAAACCAACCCCCTCTAGAGAATCAACTTCTCTGGGCATACAAGTGGCCTAAGAACCTCCCATGGAACCACCATTGGACTATATTTCTCTCTTCTCTGTATCATTTACTTACGACCTTGGAATTTAGACAACTGTATTGGTAGCTTTGGGATCCACAAGGAGAAAAGGCCTATACTTCCGGGAATGGAGAGTCCCTACCTGTATTTCCAGGGAAGAAAAGTCCTTGTCAAGGCCCCTGCAGGTGCCTAAAGGTCAACCAATGAGGATCAGACATGTTTCAACCTTTAACCCCCATGCCCTGAATCTATAAAAGGAGCCCTCCCAATCTCTGACGCAGGACTTCCCCAGCCCCTGTTCTGTTGGGATCGGGGAACCTCACCCGGGAGCAGAATCCCAAGAAAAGCTTATGAATTAATTGATTTGTCTGCCTGGGAAGATTTGTTATGCATCAGACACCTTGCAGATGGTGTCAAAACCCGGGAGCTGAGGGTGCGCACCTCCTCTTTCTGGGTTCAAGGTCCCCTTGCTCCTTGAACCTATCTGGTGCCCCAGGCTGACTACGGACCATGCTCAACCAACTGTAAGTAACTCCTCCCCTGCTCTCCCTCCCTCCTCTGGGTTGGCCCAGTCTGCGATCTCCGACTAGCTCTCCGTCCAGGCAGAGACCTCCAAATCGTGTCTACGTGGGCTCTGTTCTCCGCTGTTTAGCCTCCCAGCGGCTGTGGAGACGTCATGTCGCTGGCTTGGCCCTGTAGAGGAATGACATCTAATCTGTCTGCTGAAGTCCGGGACAGGGGATGCCTTGCCCGAATTCCAGTAGATCCTGGGCTGCTGGGGAGACCATGGGATCTGGCCAATCCCAAGGGTGGGACTCAAAATGCCCCCTGGCCTGCCTCTTAAAGAACTTGAAGCAACTGGGACTGGCCCAGGACCTATGGAATAAACGCCTAATCTTCTACTCCACCCAGGCATGGCTTAATTACCTTGAGAATTTCTGCCGCAGGGAGAGAAAATGGTCAGAGGTCCCATATGTCCAGGCTTTCTGGGACCTCCGCTCCCGTCCTACTCCCTTCTCCCCTACTTTCCTCTCTGCCTGCCTCACGGCCCAGGTCTTGCTGGCCAAGATCGGGCCCCCACCTCCTAAGGACTCCTCTTCTGTGTTACTGCCAAACTCCCCACCCTCCACCTTTTCAGACCCTCCTGAGTTCCTGGGGACCCCACAGCAAGCTAGGAACCTCCCACCCCCATGTGTGCATTCTTCTGCCCTGCAGCCATGTCCTGCCTCTCCCTCTGGCTCCCCGCTGCCATTGCTGAAAGCCAGGTAACCATGTGGCCCAACCACCTGTGTCCAGCTCCACCCCCATCCTAATGGGATTCAATGTTCCTGCTTCCCTGACCGCCCTCTGGCAAAGTTACAAAAGGACCTGTTCCTGAACACATGGCTCTCTAGCCTCCTCCTCTGGTCTCCTTTCTCTTCTCTCTTCTCTCCTGCTTGCTCTCTCTTCTCTCCTCACTAGCTCCTCTCCTCTCTTGTCTCTCTCTTACACTCTCCTTCCCTCTCTATTTTCCCTTCTTCACCCCAACCCCCCGGTCTGCTGGGTTTTAGGTCAAATGCCTAAGCCAAAACCTCTGCCTTCCACATTTGCAGCCCCAACTTTTCATTGTCTCAGCTCACTATACCTTCCCCTCCCACCTATGAATTCGGACTTTATCTTAGAACCAGGCCTGGTCCAAAGTCTACTCTCTCTGTCTTATCAGTTTGGGAATGATTGTCTCCATGCTTTCACTCTCCAGCCCCTGTCTTCAACTGTTTTTTTTTTTTTATTTTATTCATTTATTATTATTTTTTTTGACAGGTAGAGTGGTGGACAGTGAGAGAGAGAGACAGAGAGAAAGGTCTTCCTTTTACCATTGGTTCACCCTCCAATGGCCACTGCAGCTGGCGCGTGCGGCTGGCACACTGCGCTGATCCGAAGGCAGGAGCCAGGTGCTTCCTCCTGGTCTCCCATGGGGTGCAGGGCCCAAGCACTTGGGCCATCCTCCACTGCACTCCCTGGCCACAGCAGAGAGCTGGACTGGAAGAGGGGTAACCAGTAAAGAATCTGGCACCCTGACCGGGACTAGAACCCGGTGTGCCGGCACCACAGGTGGAGGATTAGCCTATTGAGCCATGGAGCCAGCCCCAACTGGTCTTTTGTCCCTCCCTCTCTTCTTCCAGTTTTGCTCCCTCATTTCTCTATTCTAAGTCTGACTTTTTTTTCTCATTTCTCTACTCTCTTCAAAGTAGGAAACTAATTCTATTATGAAGGACTCTCCAAGGTGCACAATTTGATTTTTAGATCTTATAAAAGGGATAGCTAACATTTCCTGTAATAGCATGGCCAAAATGAAAGTTTAAATTATAATTTCACAGCTGGATCTACTTTGACATCAGCGAAATAAACAGTAAATAAGGAAAACCTCCTTTTCAGACCAAACAAAGGGAAAGAAAGTTTTAAAGTAAGGACATAGCTTTCCTGACAGGCATTATCTGCCTCAACATAAACCACTATCAGAACATACCTGTGGCTATAGACTTCTAGTTTAGGCCACCAAAGATTAGAGATGGGACTTGAGCATCCCCTTGACTTGTATCCTCTGGTCTGCTTTAACAAAAACTAGGAGGAAAAGAAAGCTAGGCATCAGAAGCAATGTAAAGATAGGTGGCAAGCCTATTCATGGCTGTTTTATACAGTGATATGCCCTCAAGGAGACTCAGTAGGCCAATCCACTGCAGTGGCTTTCAATGTGGTAAGCCTGGGCTTCAGCAGAATCAGTTTATGAAGAGCCCTGGCAGCTCTGCCAGCCTAGAGTTGGATCACTGGAAATGGACCTGCCCTGGAGTCAAAGGACTTCAGGTCAGAGCCACAGATCTTAGTAGCTCTAAGCTGAAAAGCCCTTCACTCAGCCCCGCTTCCAAAGTGACCACCGCTGCTGAGAGGAGACGGCCAAATAGGATCAGCAACATTGCAGGCAGAGCTGTAAATTTCCTGTTGGAATTGCCACCTGCCTTTACCTGGCCAGCTCTCCTCCCAGGCCAGGTATGTAATGGAAGTCAACAGGGTGCCTTCCCCAAGGAGGTTCACACCTCCCTTAGGATGTACCCTATGTGAAGAAATGCATAGGTCTGGGCCTCTTACAAGGCCTAAAGCCCACCAGATTATTAGCAAGCCCCTTCTGTCAGTTTCTATTTGTCTCTCAATCAGAGAACTTATTCATGGCTTAAATAGCATCTTTCTTAGGTTCTCCAATAATGACTCTGTCCTTTGTTCTACACCCTGTCTAGCCCACTTGGACCTCATTCCTTTGTAATCATAGCTTCTACTCTAACATCAATGACTCTAATCCCAACCTGTGTGTACTGATGGTCCTCTCCTCCACTTAATGTTGTATGATTATTCAGAATTCCTCTACATACGAACCCCTCTACCTGCAAAAGGTTAGTGGCCTTTCTCCCAGTCCTGGCTGGGATCAGCTTTAAACTACATCCATCAAACAGTCTTCACAAGGGTCCAGAGGACCTCCCCCCCATTTCCTCTCCTTTATGAAATCCTTTGATTACCTGGTTAATACCACTCTTAGGATCATTGGTTGCCATTCTCACCCTGACTTGTATACTACAGTGCCTGTTTAAGTATTTATAGCAGGTGATAATGGAATGAACCAAGGCCTTCAGCAACCAGGCGGTCAACCAAATGCTGCTACAGGGAAATATTTGGCTCCCCACCCCGGAGACAGTGGCTTGAGACATCGTCTCATGCCAGCGAAGAGTACCTCATCGACCCAAATCAGCAGGAAGTAGTCAGAGAGACTCATCATCAAAAGGTTGGGATGGTAGCTTTGGGATCCACAAGGAGAAAAGGCCTATACTTCCGGGAATGGAGAGTCCCTACCTGTACTTCTGGGGAAGAAAAGTCCTTGACAAGGCCCCTGCAGGTGCCTAAAGGTCAACCAATGAGGATCAGGCCTGCCTCGACCTTTAACCCCCATGCCCTATATCTATAAAAGGAGCCCTCCCAACCTCTGACGCAGGACTTCCCCAGCCCCTGTTCTGTTGGGATCGGGGAACCTCACCCGGGAGCAGAATCCCAATAAAAGCTTGTGAATTAATTGATTTGTCTGCCTGGGAAGATTTGTTACGCACCGGACACCTTGCATGTATGAGTTCAGGGAGTTCATCCTGTTCAAACCAAAGCAACTTGTAGAGGGAAAAATGGGAGATTTTTTGTTGGGTTGTTTCTCACAACACAGGTTGGGTGTCAATGACAAATTGAGAAATGGCAAAATTGGCAAATGGAGAAATGTGGAGTATTTGAGTTTTCAAAGTTCTGTTGGGAGTGACAGCAGAATGTCAGGGTGCTGTGCATGTGTTCCTGTGTACTTCAAATGCAGTTATGTTCTCATTTATTAATCTACCTAATTTTTATACCAGCTAAACAGTGGCAACCTCACCTCCTGATTGAGAAATGGCCAAGAAAAGTTCTGTCATCAGGTGATAGAAGAGTTTCTAGGACACAGAGCTCCTTCCCTACCCTTCTTCTTCCCTGGTCTGCCTACTCTTTTCTTTACACTTATACCATGTGCTTTTGGAAGGGAGAGAAAATCTATCTGGAAGGGGATTTTATACCCATCTGTTAGTGGTTTCTAAGCATGTGTTCTCCACTAAGGAGGAAACAGTCTGCATGGAATCTCATATTTACATAGTATCAAATATTGACCCTACTCTGTACTATTATCCTAGTACCACAATAATTCAATAGATTATCTTTCCCTCCAACTATATTAGGTAATAATGAATGAACTAAATGGAAGCTACAGTTTATCCCTACTTGCAGATCAGATAATAACCAAAGAGTAGAGTCCATCTGCACTCAGGTCCAGCATGTATTTCTCCCTTAGTTATGAATTTCTGCTTCAGAAAATGTGGAACTTCTAAGGAAAAGAATTAAGAATAGCAGCTGAAAACTAAAATAAGTAAGATCCTCATGAAATTTAAGCTTATTGTGGAATTAAAAACATTCAGTTTCAGAGAGAACTTTAAAAAATGCCCTTATTGAAAATTATACAATGTATACATGTAACAAGATATCAAATAGTACCCTATAGACACATAATTTTTATATCTCTCAAATTTTTAAAAAATGTATATTTTAAATTAGTTTACTCACTGACCCTTTCTCACTAGATAGTTACACTTGGGCCTTCTGTATCCATAGGTTCCATATTGATAAAGTCAACCAGATACCTATTGAAAATAGTTGGGAAAACACTTTGCTTCTATACTGAATATGTACAGACATATTTCTTATCTTTATCCACTGAATAACACAGACAATACAGCATAAAACTATTTATGCATCATTTACATTGTATTAGGTATTCTAAATAACTTAGAGGTGAATTAAAGTATACGGGATGATATATATAGGTTATATGCAAATACTACACCATTTTAAATAGGAGACTTGAGCAGCTGTAGATTTTAGCACCCTTGAGAGTTCTGGAACCCATCTTTTAGGGCTATTGAGGAAGAACTAAGTTCTTTTCTCATGCCATCTTAAAATACTTTACAGTGTAATTTACTGTGCTCCCAGCAGGTGTATTATTACTTCCTTGTTGTTGCTGCTCCTGTACCTGGCAAGCAGCTCTTTGAACATTTCCTGAATACATTTTAGAGAAGCTTATAGATTCTCTGAATATCTTAAAATCCATCTTTCGCTATTTCTGGCAGGGCTTGTTATACTTGATAAACCTAATGTTTTCACAACTGTCTCTTTGAGAATCATGTTGTTACTGCTTACTCCTTAACTGCCACGCCCCTCATTCCCCTTTATTTGAGATGTCTTTATCACAATTATTTGTTTCCTGTTCTTGGCTTTGTTTTCTTTGTTCCTGATGGGTACAGCTATTTATATTCCTCTCATTTGGACAGGAACATTTGGATTCAGAGGCAGTGTCCCCAGAAGTAGAACATATCTTGATGGCACTTGGGGTTTCTTCTGAGTTTCTTTTGGAAATGATTCTACATCAAAGGGTGAGGTAACACAGTCCTACCCATTACACATTGAATGGGATTTTATAAATATTTAGCTCTATCTAGAAGATGAGAAATGCCATTCATTCTTTGAAAATGCAAGCAATTTTCAGCCCATTTTTAGAAAAACAGTCTCAAGGACATCTTTTTTTGGTGAGTTGTGTCTATTTATATTTGTTGACTTATTAATTCCCATTATGAATTATTTATTGTTGTAACACGACCTTTCTCTACCTTGGGGATCTCCCTTTACTGTATCATCTATAGTGTGGATGACATTGAAATTAAGAATTCCAGTGTCTACACAAGGTCAACAGGCTGGGAATGCTTCCTGAGGAAGAAAACATTCAGTGGTCATCAAAACTGGAAAGGGGCAGGTGTTTGGTTCAGAGGTTAAGATATCACTAGGGATTGGGGCCAGCAACGTGGTTCACTTGGTTAATCCTCTGCCTGAGGTGCCAACATCCCATATGGGTGCCGGGTTCTAGTCCCAGTCGCTCCTCTTCCAGTCCAGCTATCTGCTATGGCCCGGGATGGCAGTGGAGGATGCCCAAATGTTTGGGTCCCTATACCCGCATGGGAGACCAGGAAGAAGCACCTGGCTCCTGGCTTTGGATCGGCTCAGCACCAGCCATAGCGGCCATTCGGGGAGTGCGCCAACAGAAGGAAGACCTTTCTCTCTATCTATAACTCTGTCAAATAAATTAAAGAAAAGAAAAATATATCATCAGGGAGCACTGCATCCAATTTTGCAGTCCCTGGCTTAAGTCTCAAATATGATTCTGATTCCAGCTTCCTGCTAATGCACTCCCTGGAAGGCAGGAGGTAATAGAATAAAGTAACTTGGGAACTTGGGTCCCTGCCACCCATGTGGGAAACCCAGGTTGTGTTTTGAATGCCTAGGGACAATACCAGTTGCAGGCATTTAGGGAGAGAATCAATGGATCGAGAGTCTCAGACCATCTCTCTCTGTGTCTGCCTTTAAAATAAAATAAATTTTAAAAATTGAAAACTAAAATCTAGTGAGCACAGAGCAATGTGTTTGCAATACAAGGTCTTGTTTCCCCAGGCTGCATGGGCTCAGGTTGCCTTGTCAGAATATACTTCCAAATCTGTCCTGCTTCTCTTGTCTGCCCTATAATGAAACCTCTGCTTCAAATCTGGTCACTGCACTGGAGTCATGAATTGAATGCTTCACACTCTGCTTTTTAAGTAGTTTGTTCTTGTCCAAAAGACAACTGCAGCTCCCATTTTTTTTCTCTTCTCCATGGTCAAAAGTCAATTTTAAATGCCAATGCATCAGCTGAGCTAGACCATCTCCAAGTCTCAATTTGGAAAACAGGCGATCTGTGCTAACAGATTACCAAAAAAATGTATTGTGAATGAGTGAAACTGACATTTTGAGATTTGATGATTGTTTACAGCCCTTGTGTACTATTGAGGAACAGTGTTTTTTTTTTTTCCTATTTGTTGAATACTTTACTTAGTGTAGGGTTAATCTTATTAGTATAAAAGAGACTGAGAGTAGATCATTGTAAAAATTAAAGAATGAGAAAGGAAGGAGGAGAGAGGGCAGGGTGAGGAGTATTACTATGCTCCTAAATCTATATATATGAAATATGAAATTTTTACCTCCAAAAATTTAAAAATAATTTTTAAAAAGGAATAAAAAAGCTCCACAGAGAAGTCTGGCCACTTAGGATTACATGGGGCCATGTTCTACATCTTGGAAATGATCCTCTTTTTTGAAATATTTCCATATGCAAAATTATCTTTATCATATTTTAAAAATTATTTATTTTTGAGAAGAGGAGTAGGAGGACACACACACACACACACACACACAGAGTAGAGCACTGTCTTCCACCTGCTGGCTTACCCCCCAAATGCTTGTAACATCCAGGACTGAATGAGGGCAAAGCTGGGAGCCAGGACCTCAATCCAGATCTCCCACATGAGTGGCAGGGACCCAACTACTTGAGTCATCACTCTGCCTTCCAGGGTGCATGTTAGGAGGAAGCAGGGTCAAAGCAGAGCCAGGACTCGAACCCTGGCACTATGAAATGAGATGGGAGCTACAACCCACTGCATCAAATTCTTACCCCTTTCCTATTTTCATATTCTCCCTGTACCTGTACCTCTCTTCTGTATTGTGTGCCCTAGAGTAAGAGCCACAAGTGACACACAAACCTGGGCATGTTGCCCAGTTAGTTACTTTCTGGCTATACTGTCATTGGATCAAAGTCAAAGCTTGCTCAGTCAACACTCTCTTTTGTCAATCTTTGGTTCAACACAATCTGACACTTAGAAAATTTGCTTCAAAGAAAAAGGTCTTTCTTGCTTTATTTGGTCTACCTATAATTTTTTGCACATGATTAAAGTCACCTTAATCTTATCTCCAGCAACAGCTATATTAATATTAAAATAATTATGTGCCTTTAATATTTTCTAATTCATTTTATGTTTTGTATTTCCTTTTGTATTAGGATTTTTAACAAGTCAATTTATACATTATTTTAACAATATCTTTAGGTAGCTTAATTTATTTTTCCTTTTCAGTTCCTGGAATTCTTTATACTCATATTGGCACTATCCTCAGCATTTAAGGTCAATAATGACCTAGGTTTGACCTGTTAGGGCATAAAATTTCCATTAACCACAGTGATTGGTTCAAGGATAAATATACTAAAAAAGTAGACCAACATTTTCATAAGCATTAGACAAGGCTTTTTTAGAAAAGTAATATAACAAATTAAGTAGCTATTGTTTGTGCTAAAGAAATACTGTTTTTCTTTAGCTTTTCTACTGATCCAAATTATTTTATCAAATAGGTAAATCACTGCTCCTTCTATATATTTTCCTTTGTTTTAGGTTTTAAATATATCAAACAGGAAAATACCATAAGTGAGGATTGTCACCCTGCTCAACAGGGATGCTGTATCTTTTCTCCTGGATTCTCACCTGTAGGGGAGATCTTTTTGACCATAATATGGAGCATCTCCATCCTCTAATGAGAAAGAAATTTAAAGCCCAACCATGTTCCAGACTTTTTGAAGGCTCATGAGATTTTGCTGTAGGCGTTTTCATCTATGGTTACATATTTATTTTTAATAACAGCATGTGAATATATACTCCAGGAATCTCTCCCATAATACCTACAGATATGTAGACTTGTTCACTTATCGTGTGATTTGAGTGGCAAGGCTGTTGCTCAAATGTGTATCTTTTTTTTTTTTTTTTTTTTTTTTTTGACAGGCAGAGTGGACAGTGAGAGAGAGAGAGAGAGAGAGAGAAAGGTCTTCCTTTGCCGTTGGTTCACCCTCCAATTGCTGCCGCGGCTGGTGCGCTGTGGCTGGTGCATCGCTCTGATCCGAAGCCAGGAGCCAGGTGCTCCTCCTGGTTTCCCATGGGGTGCAGGGCCCAAGTACTTGGGCCATCCTCCACTGCACTCCCAGGCCATAGCAGAGAGCTGGCCTGGAAGAGGAGCAATTAGGACAGAATCTGGCACCCCGACCAGGACTAGAACCCGGGGTGCCGGCGCCGCAGGCATAGCCTATTGAGCCATGGTGCCAGCCCAAATGTGTATCTTCTTTAGCACCTTTGCATGTGTAGATAATGATCCAACAAGAGAAAGTCATCCCAGTGACTGGAACTCTGTTTTCTAGCTCCTTACAAGCACCAGCTGTAAGGCATAAAGTTGCTGATCGGCTGTCTGCCAGTGTAGAAATAAAAAAAAAAATGATTTTGAGGAAGAGGTCAAAAGATAGTTAGGTTTTGAGAGCAACGGAGTGTCCATTTTATTTCAATAGGCATAATTGTGATGAGACCAGGATAGAATATCTTAAAAGGAAGCTATTAAGGAGAAAAGAACTAAAGTTGGATTTAGAAGAGTTGGCTTTAAATTCTTGGTGTGATCTTCCACATACCCATTGCCTGACCTTGGGACTGTACTTCACATTACTGAACCACAGTTTCCTAATATGTGAAATGTTAACAACCATATGCTCACCACAATTGTATAACTGTATAAGAATTAAGTGAGGGCAAGATGTGTGATTGCCCACACCATGTGTTAGCATTTGAGGGATTACTGAAGAATAAAAGAACAAATTGGTTATGTGAGACAAATAGAGACAGCTACATAAACCACGATCCATATCCATCAAGTATAAGCTGCATGGTGTTTCCATATTTGACTAATGAAATTTATAATCTTTATCATAAAGCTTTTTTATGATTCAATGAGAGGAGGTGCTTAAAGCACCTGACATATTGTCTACTTCATGGTATGATACTATTGAAGTTAAGGCCATTTGAATTTTACTGGGTTGTGTCTTTTTAAAAAAAATTCATATAAACTCAAATGTCTTTCAATAATACTATTAAAGTAAGATTTTTTGAAAGCAATCAGTTCTGTGTCTTTGCTTGTGACACCCTAACAATCAGTACTTTTTTAAAATCAGTGCACAATTAAATCTACAAAATGGAGTTTATATGGCTACCTTGCAACCTGAATTACACAGAATGTAATCCCAGACAACTTTCTCATTTTGTATTTTCGCTTTCTTGTTTTTGTTAAATCTACTGAAATAGAATGGTAAGACCTAGCAGATACAAGTCACTTTCAAAAAAAGAATATTCCTTGATTTCTACTTAAAGTAGCTCCAAGTTGACCCATGGACTTGTACTTTGGTTTGAAATTCCATGCACATCTACACATAGAAACAACATTAGCCACTTTGGTCTTTGGGTCAGCAAGAATAGACATGAAAAATGAGTACAACCCATAAAATCCCTGAGCTATAGGATCAATAGTACTAGCCTGAGGTCTGCATTCTGGAAAGTACCAAGGCCCTTGGGGGCAGAATCCACCAGGAAAAAATTTTAGAACAGTTAATTTTATAATCGATTCCTTTACATTTTTCACTCAGCATCCTCTCAATTATTGCTTAATCTGTCTTTTCCTAGCCATCACATTTTGCCTTTTAATGAAATATCCCATGTAATATTACTAAGCTTCTTTCCTCCCTCTGTCTCTCCCACTAAGACATCACCTTCAAAATGACTCACCTTCCCTTCATCTCCGGATGCAATTCTTGTTCCCTCAGTGCCATTCTTCTCAGCGAGGAAGAAACAAGAGTACCGAACTAATTTTGAACAGAATAACTGACGTGTGATTTCGTCAGACAGGAATTCTGGAAATGATGATTGTACTCCCAAATTAACAACTCATTAGTGGCATTTCACACCATGTAACAGATAACGTCAACACGAAAGACAGACTATGTGTGTGAGATGGGCTGCTGCCTAAAGCACCGCTGGCTCAAGGGAAATGTGGGTGGGGAGTAAAGTGCAGCTTGTTCTCCCATCATTCCTTGTACCAGGTGTCAGGTGCTTCAGATGAGGGAATGGATTCCTTTTTTTTAATTTATGCAAAAGGCTCCAGGTGCAGACACGCGAGGTGGGACCACAAAAAGCCAGTTCTATAGCAGGGAGCATAGCCTGTCTCTGCCATTTCTGCTTGCTCTAGCTAGTTTTAGTCTTTACTTTCTGAAATTACAAAATCTTTAAATGTTCCAATTTATTTTCCCTCCAAGAGTGCATTCTCAGCCAAAGAGCAGTAAGAGGAAACATGCTGAATGCTGAGGACTGTGTGCATCTCTCATGGATCAGAGTCCCTCACTCAGAGGCATTTTTGGGTGGAGGGAGACACCATTGCCTTGGAAAGCTACTTGCTGTTGCCTGAGGAAATTTACCAAACTCTAAGGAGATACACATGATAATTTAAAAATTACCCTGCTACAATCTCCTCTAGTTTGTCCATCTCTTTTCTGTCTGTCTCTGCCGCTCTTGTCCTCTCTTCTCCATCAATAGTGAACTTCTTTCAGGTCCCCTTTAAAGCCAAACCTCCTCTAACCTCTGGAATTTAGACATTTGTACCCAGCTGTCTTTATTGAGATGCCTTTTTCATGTTTCTTCATCTGATTGTCTCTTTCTTAGTTCTTGTATTAAATGCCACTGTGTCTACCCCCTTCATCTGTTTTCATCTTCACTCAGCCAAGATGGGGTTAATTGCTGCTACCAGAGAATCGTGAACCTTTTTTTACTTTTCAAGGTAATGACTTCTTTTCCTTGAGACTGGAAGTTTTGGGGATTAAGGGACCCTGTCTGTCTTACTAAAGGCTGTATCTCCACCATCATGTGCATGAGGGATGCTCGAAGAATACTTGTGGATGAATATTCTTGCATATAAATTTTACCTGGAAATCTACAGGTCTGAACAAGAACAAGATCACCATCTGGATGTGGGCAGTGTAGCATGTGAAGACTAGAAGATACTCTGGTTTCTTTGCCTTAGTAAAGCGCATACTCTGCAATCCTCAAATAATTCAGCCAGTAAGTCCTGTATCTCCGAAATCATTTAGTATGAAAAATATGTGAAAGAGTAAAAGAAGAAAAAGGGTAAATTGGAAGCAGCCTTAACTTGGGCAGTAAAAGGAAAAAAGTGTGTCTTCTGATAAGCATTTTTGGGATGGTGATTGTGAGTGGTGGGGTGTTGTGCCCCTGTGATGATGGTGTTTTCTTTCTTTTTTATTTCAGATTTACTTATTTACTAATTTGAAAGTCAGTATTAGAGAGAGGGAGAGAGAGAAATCTTTCATCCACTAGTTTACTCCCCAATTGGCTGCAATGGCTGGGGCTGGGCCAGGCAGAAGCCAGAAGCCAGGAGCTTCTTCCAAGTCTCCCACATGGGTGCAGGGACCCAAGCACTTGGGTCATCCTCTGCTGCTTTCCCAGGCACATTTGCAGGGAGCTGGATTAGAAGTGGAACAGCCAGGACTCAAACTAATGCCCATATGGGATGCCTGCACTGTAGACATTGGCTTAACCCACTGTGCCATAGCGCCAGCCCCAATGCTGTTGTTTTCAGTATAGGCGCAACACCTGGGAATGAGCTATTGCCAAGACTCTGCTCTTAATTATGTATCACTCTTCTTTTCCCTCCTCTGCTTACCAGCATACTTGGAAATAGCAAAATTGCATCTACCCCAAAGGCAGAAAGCCAGCTTGTGTCATTCAAAATAAAGAATGCACCTGTCCTAACATGACAGCAGCACTTACATTGAGGATATTTATAAAATTTACATATATCTGGATGTCTAATGTGCCTGCCTTATAATCCCTATTCTTCTCTCCACCAGAGACGCAAGGAAAGCAGCATTAAAAGTTTTGCCTTTATAATTCCATAACTGACACATCCTGGAAAGTTGTTATTTCATTTCATTCATTGTTTCATTACCCTGAAAAGACAGGGAATTTCTGTAGAGCTAGTTTGTGTTGTAACAACTGATGTTCCCGGAAGTTTCAGCAAGAAACATTGAGCTTTCGCCTGAAACCCCGGAGCTGTTATTTAGGAGAGGAATGGAAATTAGCTAGGCACTACAAGACAGCTTGTTGATATTCTAGCAATTACCCCAGTCTGTAACACAGATCATGATTATAGGCATCTCAGGCGGTTGCAGCTCACTGGTGTTTTGTCCAGGGGAGTTACAGGGTAATTTTGCATCCACCGATAGATGCTTTCATGTGAGTGCTCACTTTCCTGGGGCTGCACCGCGAAGAGGCAGACAGGGAGTTTCTCTAATGCTTAAGCTCCTCCTGGCAAAGGAAATAGAATGAAAACAGACGACTATTACCTGTTTTCCATGGTGATGACAATTTTAAAAAGCGGAGCTATTTTAAAACAAAGAAACAGACTGAGAATTTAAAGAAAATGAATGCTGCATTTGCTGATTGGGAAGCACTTACGGAGTAATTGCTGGGCTCTGAGTGATTTGAGGTGGGAAATGGGATGCAGATTTAATGAGATCAGCTTAAGACACCATTTGCAGAAGCTCAGAATGGCCATAGTAGAGGTTATTTTCATGCTTTCCTATTGCTCCTGTTTGCCCTCTGCAATGACCAGAATTCTCTTAATAGAGCACTACTGGATGCAACGCCCGTAGTAAATGGCTTCGGTAAAAATTATTGCCGGTGATATCAACTTGCCAAAGTCCACAGGCAAATCAATGACTAGAAATCTGATGCTTTTCCAGAATTAAAGATAATCCAGTTCTGTAGAAAAAGGGGGTTGAGGAAAATGGCTCTAATACCCGCCTCAGCTTGACTGAACTTTAGGCAGTTATCTTTCTGACTATAAGCCCCAGAATTCCCTGTTTAGAACATTTACTTCAGAAAACTTGTAATTATAAATTCCTTCTCTGTGCATTTGAAATTTGTGCATATCATCTCCTCCATCCTCTTGTCAGTTTTACCGCATAAGTTTATCTTTCTAAAGAACTTGAAATGAAAAGGCTGAAGGAGAAAGCAGCCCTGTCTCCCACAGTGGGATGGTAAGAGCCTATCTTTGATAGGTGTCAATTAGTAAATACAAATGGCCTAATCGCAGAGAAGCACATTTACAAACTCAAGAATAATTCATAATGCTGGACACTGCCCACCGATCAACCTATCCTCTCACACCCTCCAGTACTTTTCCACTAGCTACCCGCCACCCCCAAGGGCTTAAAAACCTTCCCAACATTTGTTTCAAGAGAGCTAAGTTTCGTCTCTCTCCCTGTTGTAACAGTCTTGAATAAAATTCTCCTAGTTGTTTAAATTCACCTGGCGCAATTTTACTTTGACAGTGCCTAATGCAAACATTGGTAGTAAGGATCCTGAAGGTCATTTAATGGACTAAGTGCATTAGAATACTGGAGCTATCATAATAAAACACCACAGGTGGGTGGCTTGAACAGTAAAATTTATTTTCTGACAGGTCAGGAAGTCAAGAACAAAGAGTCAGTAGCAGATCTGATTTCTCTGAGCCTCTCTCCACAGATAACAGAAAGCAACTTTGTAGCACATACCCATACTGTCTTTCTTCTATGTGCATGGCTGGCCTCTCTCTGTGTGACTAAAGTTCCTCTTCTAATTTTTTTAAAAAATTTTATTAACATGAAGGGAAGAGATTTCATGTACTACATAGATAACAACTCTAAGATAACCATACTTCCCTCCCTCCTCAAATCTCCCCCCTTTTTTTCCATTAATTTTTGCAATAACATATTTAATTTACTTTATAATAACAGGTCTAATGAACCCTAGACATAATGTTCAACAAATAGAAAATAGAAAGACCACTGTTCCACAGTAATATAGACAATTAAATCATAAGACATCAGTTTCATTGTAATACATTACTTTTTTGTACCCAATATTAGCTACTACATATCAGAGAAAACATGATATTTGTCTTTTTGAGAATGGCTTATTTCAGTATGCATAATGGCCTACAGTTCCATCCATTTTGTTGCAAAAGACAAGATTTCATTCTTCTTTATGGCTGAGTAGTATTCCATGGTGTCATATATCACATTTTTTTTTTATCCAGTAATCAGTTGTTGGACATCTGGGTTGCTTTCACATCTCAGCTTTTGTGTGTTGAGTTGCTATAAACGTGGGGGTACAAATAACTCTTTCATATGCATTTCCTCTGGGTAAATTCCCAGGAGGGGGATTTCTGGGTAATATGGTAGGTTTATTTTCAATTTCTGAGGAATCCCCATACTGTCTTCCATCATGGTTGTATTAGTTTACATTCCTACCAGCAGTATATTAAAGTGCTTTTTTACCCTTATCCCAGCCAGCATTTGTTATTTTTTTTATTTTTGGGTAGTAGCCATTCTAACTAGGGTGAAGTAAAACCTCACTGTGCTTTTGATTTGCATTTTTCTGATGCTAGTGATCCTGAGCATTTTTCTTTTGTCTTTTGGCCATTTGTATTTCATCCTTTGAAAATTCCCTTTGACCATTTGAAAAATGGCTAAAGCAATCTTAAACAACAAAAACAAAGCTGTAGACTTAACAATACCAGATTTCTAGACATACCACAGAGCAGTTATAATCAAATCAGGCTGGTATGGGCAGAAAAGTATACCTGTAGACCAACAGAACAGAATAGCAATCCCACAAATCAATCCACACATCCACAGTCAACTAATCTTTGACAAGAAAGCTAAAATCAATCCTGGAACAAGGACACTCTCTTCTACAAATTGTATTTGGAAAATTGGATCTCCTCATGGAAGCCAGGAGGCAGAAGCTTCATCTGGGTCTTCCACATGGGTGCAAGAGTCCAGGGATTGAGGCCGTCTTCTGCTGCTTACTCAGGTTCATTAGCAGGCGCTCGATTGGCAGTGGAGCACCCCAGATGGAGCATACCCACATGGGATGCTGGCGTCACAGGTGACAGCTTAACAAGCTTTTCTAATTTTTATTCTTTTCTCTTACTATTTTTTGGTTTTGTTTGTTCTTGTGTTTCTGGGTCCTTGGGATGCATTGTTAGATCATTTATGTGATATCTTCCCAATTTATGTATGTAAGCAATAAATTCCTTTTACAAAGACATCAATCAGATCAGACTAGAACTCACCTTGAAGGCCTCTTTTAGTTTAATCACCCTTTTGAAGGTCCTCTTCTCAAATACAGTCTGGGATACTAGGAGTTAGGGCTTCAGCATACACATTTTTGGCAGCCATAATTCGGCTCACAGCTGTAAGTTTCTGTTTTTATTGCTTCTGTCTCTCCTACTTTTTTCTTGGAAGAATTTTTTCTTTCCAAACATTTTTTGAAAGCTGCATTTCTTAAGGATAACGTGCATATGAGGATACTTCAAAATGTTAATGGAAATTGGAATAAAAAGGTAAGTTTATTTTGGTGTAATTTTCAAAAATCCATGTGTATAAAGGGTCTTTCGAAAGTTCATGTGGGTGGGCATTTGACTTAGTGGTGAAGATGCCACTTGGGTCTCCTGCATGCTATATCAGAGAGGCAGGATTCAAGTCCTGGCTCCACTCCTGATTCCGTCTTCCTGCTAATGTGCACTCTGTTAGAAAGTAGGTGATGACTCAAGTTACTGGTTTCCTGACACCCATGTTGGAGACCCAGATTCAGTTCACTGCTCTGGCTTTAGGTTGGCCCCTATCTTGTGGCATTTGAGAAGTGAACTAGTGGATGGGAGATCTCTCTCTTGTATATTTTTCTCTGTGTCTTATATAAATTTCAATCAATTAATTAAATGTTAATGGAATACATACAATCAGAAAACTGCATCAATTTAAATTTTTTGAACCAACATAAACTTATCGTTTACTTATACTTTCCATGAAGTGCTTGAAGTACCCATTTCTTGCTCATTTCCTACGCTCAACACTAAAAAGAGTAGTAGGAAAATATTTGGTGATTGTAAAACCAGTAAATTAAAAATATAAAGAGGATTTGGGGGTTGGGAGTAGGGAGAGGGAGCTACTCAGGAGAGTTTAAGGTTTTGAAAGATAAAGCTATTAAATACACAAGTTGAGCTCTTGCTCTAATATATTAAAACATCACCTTGAAGTACAAATCAATTTATCTCTTTTTAAAAATTCTATAATTGTGTTTGAACTAGCATAGTTACATTATTTGTTTCCACTGCAGGGGTTAATTAAAGAAATATCAACATTTAATATAGATGGAAATTTTTGATTACTCTATTTTGGCACTTTAATAAGCTAGCATCTACACTCACACACATGCAAACACACAGATGCGCGCACACAGACATCAACTTCTAAAAGACCCTAGATAATACAACTTCAATAGCACTTTGAAAGCGTTTCCCAAGGTGAAAAGTAAGGCTAAGCAAAAATGTTCCTCCTAGAAGTCTATCTAAAATCCACGGTATTACCTCAGATCAGATTCAAACTTATATTTGAAAAACATGTAAAATCTAAATAGAGAGTAATTTTATTATTACAAGTTATACTCTTATGTAAGGTGTGCCATATTCTTTGAATAATTCATTTGACTACTAATTTAAAAGATTGATAAGATTGTGAACCAATTTATTTCATTAATAATTCACTGCCTATTTAGAATTCTTTGGTGTTTTCTAAAATAAAATTATAAGAACAAGCAGAGACATTTATGAATTGAAACTACAAATTCCTCTCAGAAGGATAAAGTTGTCTGAGCAAGCTGAAGGTAAAAGCCAGTTTTTTTCATTGGTACACAAAGATATAAGTTAATATTCACTAGGTTATCTGCATGGAAATTTTTCACTTAAAATAGATCTTTGAAGAACATATGCAAGGATCTAAATACTTTTCTATTTGAATTCAAACTTACTATACAAAGTCTAAGCATGTATCATATGTCTTTTATTACTAAACATTTTTCTTATTAACAGTTGTGTGCATGTTAGCTATAGTATGACATTTCAATGCATGTATATAATTTATAAATGTATACACACACACATATATATAATGTATATAATGTTAAAAATCCCTTCTTTGATATTACTTTATAATTGGAGGCTTAGGGCATGTTTCTTCTATTCATAAATACATACTAGGTTGTTGTGAACTATAGTCATTCAACTATGCTGTGTATCACTAGACTTGTTCCTTTCATCTCACTCTGATTTGGTTCCCATTATTCAAATTCCCTAAATCCCCTCTACCATTCTCATTCTCTACCACTCTTCTGTGTGAGTTTTCCAGATTCCAACTTTCTCTTAGGAATACTTTTTTAGACTTACTGCAAATGGTTTATAAATAGATTCCTCCGTGCCCCGCCCCCCCCACCCCCAAATCCTACAGCTTTGACCACAGGTATGTAATACCTGCCTGAAATTTCTGAACTCATTATTTACAGTACTGTTTCTCATGTATCCATGAGATTCAAGTCACCAGTCTCCTGATATTACTCTCTTTCATAATTTTTTGTGGGTGCTTCATTACTTCCAAAGCACTTCTAACCAAGGTCATAGGCATTTCTTTCCCATATTCAGTTCAGCTTTATTTTATTTTTTTTTTTTTTTGGACAGGCAGAGTGGACAGAGAGAGAGACAGAGAGAAAGGTCTTCCTTTGCCGGTGGTTCACCCTCCAATGGCCGCCGCGGCTGGCATGCTGCGGCCAGCGCACCGCGCTGATCCGATGGCAGGAGCCAGGTGCTTCTCCTGGTCTCCCATGGGGTCAGGGCCCAAGCACTTGGTCATCCTCCACTGCCCTCCCTGGCCACAGCAGAGAGCTGGCCTGGAAGAGGGGCAACTGGGACAGAATCCGGTGCCCTGACTGGGACTAGAACCCGGTGTGCCGGCGCCGCAAAGCGGAGGATTAGCCTAGTGAGCTGCGGCACCGGCCCCAGTTCAGCTTTTCATCTCATCCTTTCTTTCTTCTCCATTCATCCACTTTTGGGAGAGATTATTCATCCATATACCCACCAGTTTCCCCAGTAATAATAATAGAAGTCATTATAACAATAATTAACAGTTCACATTCACCTAGTATGAAATATGTGATAGAAACTACATGCAGGGCATGGATAATTCATTTATTGTTCACAACAACCCTATGAGGTCTTTTCTATTGATTGTTATAACCCACATTAAAGATAAAGGCTCTGAGACACAGACCGGTTAAGTAACTTGCCAAGAACGCACAGCCAGGATTTGAAGTCTCACAGTCTGGCTTCAGTACAGGACCAGTACATACATGGTAGATTGTTCAGTGGCCATAAAATGAAGTGATGTGTGATGATTATAACCTCATAGAAACTTTTAGAAAACCTGCATGATTTTTCTTTTTCCTGGTCTGTTCATTAAATAAAAAATATACAGAAGAATGAATAGTGCCAAGATTGGTATAAAATTGTGACATGAGTGAGATTTTTGAGGCCAGGAGATGGTGAAAATTAAACTGCTACTAGCCACTGGCTTAAGAGTAGAACAGCTTGCTTAGTACTCATTCGTGTAAAGACCCTGGACTTGAAATCATAAGCCTGTTTGGTAGCAGATGGTATCAATAAGAGGAAAATCTGGATATTCAGGCTCTTTTCTAAATTAGACATTCATTTACTTTGAATTTTTAAAAATAATTTATAGCCACATTTTAGTCATTTTGAAATAATAGACCAGGTTCTCAAAGTAGACCTACCTTAAGGTCAACTCAGGCAATTCCTAGAGTACACAGGTCAGTGAGCACTGGCAGCCTCCAGCTTTCAGAGACACAAAAGAAAATTCTAGAGGTGATTCAAAGAGAGAAAGTGGGCAGGCGGGAGAATATGAATGAATATATGGGCTATAGGAAGCTGAATTGTCTGCAGCAATGGATCATTAGAAACATAAATCCAGTGAAGTGCAAACAAGAGAGAGCAAGTGTAGGGGAAACTAAAATCAGACTGTTAGCATCACACCATGTTTGTATTTAACTTCTAACAAGACATTTTGCCTCTTCTTTTGCTCTATAAACTATATTTTAAAATTTATTTTTGTTTCTAATTCCTATATAGACCTATGTAGTTTTGCACAAATGTCTGAATATGACCATTGCATATACAGCATTATTATTTTTATTTTATTTCTTTTCTCAGTGCTATCATTTTTCTTTACATTGTGATCCCCACTCCTTCTCCTATGCTAATCAAACTCTTCTGTTTCCATTTTTCTTAATGGTTCAAAAATAAAATGCAAATATATAAGCATGCATGTGAAAATTTGTATATTACATGAAGATAGATGTACACAAAAACTCATACACAAATATATAAACATGAATAGTCAAATGCCTGCACATGTACTAATAGTTATAAGGAAGAGGAGACTCAAAAACTCTGTATTTGGAAAAATACACCCCTTAGCTTGGGCTACTAAAATGAGATACCATAAACTGGTGGCTTATAAACAAAAGACATTCATCTGTTCTGAAGGCTGGAAGTCAAAGTTCAAGACTTAGTGTCTTCTGAGGGTTTCTGATTCATACAAGGCAGTCCTGTGGCTGTAACCTCACACAGTGAAAAGAGCAAGGAGATCTCTGGGAATCTTTTTTTATAAGGACACTAATCCCATTCATGAGAGTTCCACCTTCATGATCTAATAATCACTTCTCCAAAGCCCCAACTCTTAATATAAAACCTCTGCTGGAGGTAGGAGATTTATGAATTTGGTAGGGACACATTTGGTCCACTGTGAAAACATGTTTCCTCCCTTCAGCACTCACCTTCAAAGCTTTCCTCTTAAGTCATCAGGGCTGATTCTACCACTACCTTTATCCCTCACAAATGGGTCATGAGCCCCATGCCTACCCTGCTAGACTTTGCTCCACAGGACTTCCTAAGTCTTCTGCCATTCTGTCTCCCACTTCACCTCTGCTCTCTGGAACTTAAGGTCCATCACCACAGAAGTCCATTCTGCTATCATTCTCTTCTTTGACACTTTCCTTCACCTATGGATTAGTTTCCTATAGCTCCTATAACAAATTACTACACATCTGGTGACTTAAAACAGTAAGTCCACAAATCCCAGTGTGTCACTGGTGGGAAATCAAGAAGTTGGCTGAGCATGGTCCCTCTAGAGAAGAACTGATTCTTTTCCACTTAGGACTCTGATGGCTACAAGCATTCCTTGGTTTGTGTTTAGTCACCTCTATAAAATTCAAGAGTATCTATACATCTTCCTCTAATGCACTTTCATCTCTTCCTGTTTGTGTGCCTTCTGTCTATTCCGAATCTCCCTCTGCTTCTCTCTTATAAGGAAATGCATACTGGCATTTAGAACTCACTCAGACACTCTAGAATACTCTTCTCCTCTCAAGACCATTAACTTAATCAGATCTGCAAAGTTCTTTTTCCACATAGCAATATTTGCAAGTTGCAGGGATCAAGAACTTGTAAGTTTTGGGGCCATTATTCAGCCTACAACAATCTGCTAGCTCCATTTCAAACCCAATTCTACCTGATTCTTCCCTTAGGAAACTGCATCTGTAGCAGTCTCAAAGGTGTCTGGTTTTGCTTTTATCTCCCACAACTCACTGACACTTCACCAGCAATGCCACTCTCTGCTTCCAAAGAAATGCTAACTTTGGAGCCCATGCTATCACACTACATTATCTACTCTTGCTCATGTCAGCAGTCATCTACAGACCCTCCAGTTTACCAAAATAAATTATTATATCCAAAAGGGATTTATAAATTTGAGATGGTTTTCATAATTTGCTCCTGGTACTTAAAATTGCTTCTTAGTGGTTCTGATAATGTCCAATGTAAATGTGTTCCTTTTACTGAGTGAAATTTTCATGATTCCCTCAAGAAAAAATAGTCAACAACAGTCAATCAACTAAGGGTATAGTTTTCTTTTTTAGAAAAATAAATAATATTTTATCTTGTTAATGTTTCAATGCTCAGTCAAGAAAAGATATGCAGATCCTGCCTTAAACTGTTTTTCCCATAAAACTAATGTTCTCCATCAGCATTACTAGATAGTTAATTAGCCTCAGGTGTCTGAACTATTCTGCAAGAACTGTGTATTAGTATTCATCCCAGGGACACAACACCCATGCACAAGGGAAGGTCAAGCGTGTATGAATAAAGGGAAGCTATTGAAAACACCTTCCTTTTTTTATCCCCATCATCCTTAACATTTGCTGTCACAGTTGAGGATCACACTCCTAATGTGGTATCAAGGAAATTTCCTGCTATCTATTTGAGAGTCTACCTAGCCAACTAAGGCATTTGCTCATGTATTTCTTTAATAACTGATTGATTTATTCGATGAGTATTTTTGAGTGTCATTGTATTCTAGTCGTTAGCTTAAGAGCTGAGGAAAAAGCATAAATGAAACAAATGATAAAGGAAGCGGCATTGCCAGAAACCAGTCACTGCCCTTAGAAAGGTATACCCTTCTGGGGAACTCACACAATAAGCAAGTAAATAAATCCACAATCCACAATACAATGCCCAGGAGTCATAAGTATTATTCTTAGTCAGAGAAGTTCATTCTAGGGAGCTATCTCTTGGTAAGGGATCCACAGTGAGCAAAGGGGCCAGAACGAGGGAGCCCTGGTGATGTTATACAGACAGAAGGCATCAAGGTTAAATTCTCTGAATATAAATGTGTATATTGTACTTGAAAATTGGCAAGAAGGCCAATGAAGGTGAGCATATTAATATAGGGAAGAGTTCTGGGAGGTAAGATCAGAATAAGGCGAGGGACCAAAGTGGGGCCTTGTAGATCGGGTTAAGGACTTTGCCATTTATTAAACCACTGGAGAATCCAAGGCAGGGAGACAAGTGCTCTGATTCATATTTTAAAAGGATATTACCTTTATTATTCTTTTTCCCAAAAATGCTTTTCTCTCCAATCTTTGTATTTACCAAGACTTTACCACAATGGAATTTGAAACTTGCTCCACTCACTAGTTGGAAATAGTCATGATGTTAGGTGTCTCCATCTATGAGACTGGAATTGGCTGTCTGCCTCTGGAGCCAATTCTAACGCCCTGCAAAGCAGACCATCTGAGTATGGTCTGACTTATCTTCAAGATAAAAGAAAATTAGAACCTCTGCCCTCAATGTGAATGAGGATATACATTACAATTTTAAACCAGGGTTTATGCATTTTCTTTGTTCACCTATGCAACTGGTATATACTGAACATCTACTGCATGCCATTGCTCTGCTAAGCACCAGAGGTTCTACTATACATGAGATAGATGGGGTTTCTATCCCCACAGAGCTCCCAGTCTATTGACTTATATATAACTCTGGGGCGTGTTATTCAAGGACCAATGTAGCTAGAACTATTCCCTGTTTCAAAAAGTACTGCTGTATACCCAAATGTCACACCAGAACACTTCGGCTGCCTGAACTTTCAAGTGGTCATGCATTTGCTAGGTCAGTATATTTATTTATAATGATATATCTCAATTTGTGGTCACTGTTAAATATACACTCTTTGGTATGTTTCTGATAGTAGTACCATCTTGAGGCAAAAGGCGATTTCAATTAATTTCATGTTTCTCAGTGAAGGCACTTTGCCACTGGCATGTTGGTCATTCACTTATTATGTCTTTAATAATCTCAGACTTTAAAGAACTTAGTAAATTAAAATAAAGAATTCAAAGACACAAAGACAATCATGTCTTGTGAATTGGAATCTATGTAACAAAATTAGAAGTTCACTCTTTTCTTAAAAGAGGGCCAACAGAGAACTAACTCAATATTTGGGATGCAAAAATCAATCTCTGTTTGTGAAGGATCTTAGTATTCTAAATTTTATAGCTTTAATAGCTTTACATGGATAAAAATTTATTTTAAATGTGACCATGTTTTTTCAGTTAATGAATTTATTAATAAACCAACAGGTATTTGATGAGAACCTAAGAGGATATTTCAAAAAGTCTGTGGAGAATTCATATTGTAAAACAAACTAGACATGAATTTTTAAGAAATTACACCAATATAAACTTACCTTTGTTTCTATTTTCCTTGAATTTTTGAAGTACCCTTGTATTTATGGATAACTGAGCCTGTGCTGGTGGTGCTGAGGATACCTGGATGAACGCTGGCCACCATAAAGGAAGTGAGCTTTATGCTGCATGGTTTAAAATGCAAAATTCATGGCCGGCGCTGTGGCTCACTAGGCTAATCCTCCACCTGCGGCACCAGCACACAGGGTTCTAGTCCAGGTCGGAGCGTCGGATTCTGTCCCGGTTGCTCCTCTTCCAGGCCAGCTCTCTGCTGTGACCCGGGAGTGCAGTGGAGGATGGCCCAAGTCCTTGGGCTCTGCACTTGCATGGGAGACCAGGAGAAGCACCTGGCTCCTGCCTTCGGATCAGCGCGGTGCACTGGCTGCAGCGCGCTGGCCACAGCAGCCATTCGAGGGTGAACCAGTGGAAAAAGGAAGACCTTTCTCTCTGTCTCTCTCTCTCTCACTGTCCACTCTGCCTGTCAAAAAAAATAATAATAAAAATAAAATGCAAAATTCTCCCAAGGGCAGCTAATAATGATTTCTTTCCTGATGGCTTTCATTTGGTTTAACTAGTTAGACAGCCAGGTTTGGATAAATGACGAGACGGATGTAAGAGATCCTGTTGGAAACTTCTGCCTTAAATTCTCTTGCATCAGAGTTCATCACACAAATCTTGGTAGGAATCCAGAGTTGAAAAAGAACCTGTGTGGAAAAGAGCCCTAGTAATTAATGTCTTGATGTCATTTGGATTGTCAATGCTGACTGATGTTCTTTTCTTAATACTGGATGTAGTGTTTGTCTTTGATTGAAGCTTTTTGTAAACAAGGCTCTATGTAGTCATGGAGACCCTTTCAAACTGTGAGTGTTTTTGTCTATAATGAGCTCTGCACTAGGTATGTCTTTGGTGGATATAAGAGAATCAGGGAACGTATAGTCCAGTCAGGAGGATGACCATAAATGACATGCATAGAATAACTACAAACAATAAAACAGGATATAATAGTTAAATTAGCTTGTAAGTTAAGAAGATGAGGGGAGCCCTAATTGAGGAAGAGATGGGAGATAGGCATTGAACAAAAACAAATAAGCAAAAAAGAAAAGAAAACCCCCAAGTAAATAAGGAAAGTAACTCCAGTAATATATTTCATAATGAAATTAAACCAGATGATAAAAATATATTGTGACTAGGATACAATTTAAGACAAGAAAGGCAGAACATGCCTCTCCAAAAATTGTGACTCCAAAACAGGGTGGAACACCTCTTTCTATATTGGTGTCTGCACTCTCCTTAAGGAGTCTCATATTTATGCAGAAAAAGGGCAGAGTGAGCTGACAAATTAGCATAAATTATATCATATTTTTAATTGACAATCTGTTTGGAAAACATAGGTAGACACTAACTAAATGCTCACAAATAGATTATTTGGAGCCAAATTCCCCCCTTTGTTTTTACATACTGTAAAACTTTTTGAATTAAAGAAGAGACAATCCCACCTCTAATAAAAGCACTGCCCAGGGAAACTATCTCCAAAAATATTGTCTAGACTAGTGGGTTGCAGCAATGTCTAAAATGGTCTGCCATGCTTATGTCTGAATAGTTCTTCAAATTAAGCAAGTTATAGTTCTGCTTGTCATGTTTTGGTTGTACATTGATCATCTATATGAATCAGAGAGGATGATGAGGCTTAACTGAGATGAGATAAGATAATCTTTAAGTAGAAATGGGTTAATATAATACTACAACAACAATGATTACAAGTAATTTTTGAACATTGTATTGTATGAGCAATTATGCTAAGGGCATGACAGATAAAACTTAATAAAATTAAGATGAATTAAGCCTTCTAAGCATAATACCATGTGCAGAAAAATGCAAATCTTAATGTCTTTTACCCTTCCACCTGTAAAAAAAAAAAAAAGAAACCAAAACAATACCATTACTATTGTTTTCTTAAGGACAGTAAGGAAGGGATTCTATAGCATATATGAGGACTTATCAAAAAGTTCATGGAAAAATTTGAAAAATTTGGTAGAAAAAATTTGAAATCCATTCAATATTTTTCATTATACACATTTTGCACAAACATTTGGAAGAAGAAGCCAGAGACACTGTATATGGGTGTACCACATGGCTGATAGAACCCATGTACTCAAGCCATTTGTTGCTCAATTAACAGGCAGTTGGATCAGAGTTAGAATAGGCGGGACTTGAACCAGAACTCCACTATGGAATATGGGAATTGCAAGAAGCAACTTAACCACTGAAACAAATCCCTTTGGCTTTCTTAATTGGAATTTTTATCATTAGGAAAAAAAATTAAGCTAGATAATGGGGAATCTTAGGGGAATTATCTCAATAAAGAGTAATAATTTCTCATCCAATTTCTATATATTTGAGGGTATTTTTGGTCTTGGAACTCATTGATCTCACTTATTGAAAAGAGGCTGTCTCTGAAAAGAAAAAACCATGGTGAATGTAATGATAATGATCAACTTAGTTCTTGTACCAATGAAAAAATTTGGCCCTTTATTTGAATAACTATATACTAAACATAAAGAAACTACTAAACATAAAAAAATACATTTTTTGAGAGGCAGAGATAGAAATAGGGAACTTGCATGTTCTGGTTCATTCCTCAAATATCTGAAATGGCAGGATGTGGGGTGGGCTGAGCAAGGACAGGCATTAGGAGCTCAGTTCAGGTTTCCCATGAGGGTGGCAGGAACCTTGCCACTTCGCAAGGTCTGCATTGTCAGAAAGCTCAAATCAGGAGCTGTGGGGAGCAACTCGGACTAGACTAAGTTACTGGAATTAAGACTTATTTTATGCATCTGCTCTCCCACAATGTGGCGCTGAGAAGGGAGAAGCAGCTTCTACTCAGCTGCCTCCAGTTCAACCAATAAACTGTAGGACCTGCTCCTGATTGGAGGAGAGCAGCGTACTCGGCGTGTGGGTAGCAGAATTGGGATTGGTGGAAGAGGACTATAAAGGGGGAGAGAGACAACATGCACTAGGAACATCTAAGGGGAACATCTATCTGAAGGAACACCTGTGCAGCCCCCGAGAGAGCCGGCCGGCGGTGTGTCGCTCCCCCTCTTCGTGGAGGAACGACACAGGACCCTGCGCTGTTCTATCGTCTGCTTGGCCCTCCCCGGGTTTGCTGCTGGTTCTTCCCGGGTTGGCTACCGACCCTTCCACCTCCGTGGAAGGGCGGTTCCCCCTAGCCACTTTCCCCACTTCCGCGGGGGAGCGGCACACCGCCGGCCGGCTCTCTCGGGGGCTGCACAGGTGTTCCTTCAGATAGATGTTCCCCTTAGATGTTCCTGGTGCATGTTGTCTCTCTCCCCCTTTATAGTCCTCTTCCACCAATCCCAACTCGGCTGCCCACACGCCGAGTACGCTGCTCTCCTCCAATCAGGAGCAGGTCCTACAGTTTATTGGTTGAACTGGAGGCAGCTGAGTAGAAGCTGTTTCTCCCTTCTCAGCGCCATATTGTGGGAGAGCAGATGCATAGAATAAGTCTTAATTCCAGTAACTTAGTCTAGTCCGAGTTGCTCCCCACAAGGAGCAGAGCCAGAAATGGGACTCTGGTACTCTTAGATGGGACTTAGTTACTGTAATCTATGTCTTAACTTCTAAGTCAAACACCCACCCACACAAGGCATGATGAAGAGTGTTACACACATGAGTACCAAGAGATAGAAAGTATTACCATATTCCCTTCCAGCCCTCTGGGGATAGGTTGAACATATAACAATTATAATAAACTGATCTCACAATCAATCCTTTTAGACCATAGATGTACCTTGTGAATATTTCCTTACTTCTCTAATATTAATTGGCATAGAAATACTTGATAGTTGGTACAATGCCCACATTGGGTATTTGACCTGTGGATTATATCCTAGTGGGCAGGACCACATGGGAACTTCTGGAACATTATCTCACACAGCCAAAATATTAAATATTGCATCAGAAGCAGGAAAAAAGATGGTTAAAATTAGTCCTGCCTTCTAGGATGGTAATCCCCTGTTATATCTCTATTTAATTCCCTAGTCTGACCCATGCACAAATTAGAATAACTGTAGACTTCTGAATATTTGATTGCTTTATAACCTAGCTTACAGCAGCTGTGTAGCACTTAATATTTTTACTAGAGCAGATTAATATAGCCTGAGGAACTTGCAGCCATCCTGTGAGAGTTATAACAGAAAAGACTATACATCTATGGTTTTGAACTCAACCTAACTTAACTTTCCTGCTACCTATGAAAATATAGATCAAAGAGATCTGGATCATTTGGCCATCTCAAGTGCTGAACTTTCTGCTATCAGAATCTGAGGAATCCTAATAAGTTCCATTTTCTTTTGGCTGGTAGTACACAATGTAGTAAGTTGTCCATTAAATTGAATAGATGTCTCAGAAAGCCTCTCATCAGTAAGAACTGAAAAGTTTTACTGATGTGTTAGATCTGTAAATGTCTATAAAAGTCATCCCTCTAGAGTCTGGATCACATGTGTTTTGCCAAGTCATCGGTGAACTTGCCACTTCTTCATGCTTGACCTAATAAGCATAATGGTTTTAATGTGTTCAGGTCTGTAGGAAACAAGTTACAAGACTTCTTAAAATCAGCCTTGACGTGCTGCAGAATTGTTTCGTGTGGGAGCCATTCAAAAATGGCAGCTATCATAAAGACCACCTGGACATCACATTGATCAAATACATAGAAGGAATCATGAAAAGTCACAAAGTGGATGAAGCCTTGTAATAATTTACTGTAAGAAGTGATACATCAGGATTGAGCAGGCACCAACTAACTACATGAGCTGATAGCCCAGACTTCCATGTTATCCAACAGTGTTTTATGAGCACACTTCTTTTAGCTCATACTTAAAGTCATAGAAGGTAATGCTTAGAAGGTAATACATAGAAGGTAATGCTGGTTAATAGAAGAAAAAAGACCTGAGTTCCTCACAGGTAATATTTAGGTGCAACTAAATGGACAATGATTGTACTAAAGGTTTAGTCAGGGGTGACCTTGAAAGACAGGTACAAGAGGATTACCCATCTAATGGGCATTTCACAGTTCAACCACTTTATTGAGCAGAGAAATTTATTGACAATTACGAGGTCTACAGACAGTGAATCATGAACAGTAGAGAATGGCATAGAATTTCTTGATCATGAGCTTAGTGTTAGAGAGACTAGATGACTGACTATAAGGAGGTCTAGAATAGATGCATGTAGATGGGCATTTGGGAATGGACACAAAGTGAATTGATGTTTCTCTCACATAACATAACTACCGTGGATGACACACTGAATAACCACTTTGAACAAGTATTAGGGCTAGCAAGGCAACTAGGGTATAAATATTTAAGGAGGAGCTCACTGTTAGGTGTTAGCCTTGCATGAACACAGATCTCGAGTGAATGCCTCCTTAACTTTAGTGTCCTAGCACCTCATTTATCTCACTGTAGTCAGTGAACCTCAGCCTGGCTCTGTCATTGTTTAGTGAGTGGATCAGCCATGGTAGCTATAAAATGTGCACTTCCACCTGCCAAGGCCAATCTGTTTCTAATCTGCTTTCAACAGAGGTGAGCCCCTGATATGGCATATTGCCTCAGGTAGACCCATTGGCCAGAGTGGCAAGATGATTATGTTGAGCTCCTTCCAACTTGGAGGGTCAGTCGTTAATTCAGGGAGGAACAGATGCATTCATTACAGGTGTATGTTTGGCTTTTCAGCCCATAGAGCCTCAAACAACACTACTCTCTGAAGGCATATGGCATGCCTGCCCCACCCATACAAAACATCATCAGATTATGGATACAGTTGAGAGGAAAAGAGGTGAGGGAGCAGCACCATGGCTATGGAATGCACTGGTCACCTCACATCCTCTACCACCCAGAAGCTGCCACCTGATGGAGTATGGGAAACAGACTTTCAGAGGCACAGCTTAAGCTCTAGATCAGAGGTGATTACCTCATAAGGATAGAGATCTGCCCTTTAGATCACTGCATTCATCTTGAATCAAAGGCCACCCTTTTCAAGGAAGGACTGGTGGAATCAGTTACTAGGAAGTCTGCGGGCAGACACTTTACAGCTGTCTGTCCCTTCAGGGATGACCTCACTGCAGAGAGCTCCCTGAACTTTCTAGGGCTGACTGCTCAAAGCAGAGCATAAAGGCCCAATCTCTTTGCCCAAGACAGAGTAAGTTTGATGGGATTGGAAAAAGTTGTCTTTTGGACAACTCGACTTCTGCATCTGTCTAGTCCTGCTTCCTTCCCCTGGGGTTCATCTCAAGGGTACTCTTTAGTAAGCTTCCCAACCATTCAATCATCTGAGTCTTCATCCTCTATCACTTAGGTACTGCTTCAACTTTTTAAAAAGATGTATTTGAGAAGCATGGAGAGAGAGACAGGGCAGGGGGAGGGGGGAAGAGCTCTTCCATCTGCTGGTTTACTCCATAAATGCCCACAATGGCCAGGGCTGGATCAAGGCCAAAGCTGGAAGCTAGGAACTCAATCTAGGTCTCCCACGTGAGTGGCAGGGACACCACTAGTTGAGCTACCACATGCCGCCTCCCAGGGTTTGCACTGGCAGAATGCCGGAGTTAAGAGCCAGAGCCATGCATCAAACTAAGGCATTCCAGTATGGGATGTCGGCATCCTAACCAGTATCAATTACTAGGCCAAACACCCACCATTAGATAATGCTTTAAACAGGAAAGAAGTTAATTACTATAACTGGTTGATTTTTTTCATCCATTTCATGGTATCAAGGTAAAACTTTTGGAAGCTGATTTGTTATATTGGGAATGCAACTGTGAATTCAGAAGTTCACCATTGAAGATATAGCTATTTGCTTTGAGAAGGTTATGTGTAAGTTTTTTGTGCAGCATCACTGCAAAAAATATTATCACTCAATTAAAAATGTATGACAGAAATATACTTAGAATTTGTTGTGTATTCTTAATTCAGGAGTTAGCAAATTTTTTCTTGTAAAGGGCCAAACTATAAACATTTTAGGTTTTGTAGGCCATATGGTCTTTGTTGAAGCTACTAAACTCTGCTATTTAGTGCAAAAGCGGCCATAAACAAAAGAATATGGCAATGTTCCAATGAAATTATATTTACAAAACAGGAAGAGTTCCAAATTTGGCCAGAGGGCTATAGTTTGCCAATCCCTGCTCTAATTCCCCCACATCCAAATGAGCTATTAAATTTTATCAATCAAAATAGAACTTATGCTTAAAATTCTAAAATATATTTGTACTAACCCAGGAAGAGTACTGAAACTGGATTTTTAAAACCCTGATATTTAAAACAAAAGATATGTTACTGTAGCTTATAGTATTTTCTTTGTCCTCAGTGTTTGAACATCTGAATAATTCCTTTGCAAATTAAGTATTCTGCAATGATATGAAACATATATGGAAATGACTCCTCTAAAATTTGATTGCATTTTGTTCAAAACTAGTTAGAAAATTTTAATCAATATGTTCACAAATGGCGTGCCAAAAACAACAGTGCTTAAAGCTTGTAGCATTTTATGATTATTGAAAATGAAGCTTGCTAGCAGGAAGACATTGAAATTTATCCTTGCAAATGCAGGAGGCCTGAATAAATTAAATTTTGATAACTCAATATATAAGATTTAGCTTTGAAATTTGAAAATTGTACTTTTAAGTACTTCAACTGGTAGAAAGAATCTTTTGATGATACTCCTATTTTTAATTGAATTATAGATATTTTACATCAAAATGAAATTGAGAAGCTGGCTGATTTTACACCATATTAGTTTGGGGAAACATTCAAGGGAATAGTAAATAGTGCCAAATTACTTGAGAGGTTTTTTTCTGTGAGAATATTTGCTGAAAGAAGATACTCTAAATGGAGAGGAAAGACAGTATCTATGAAAATATGTGGCAAAAATATTTACACCTTAAATAAAAGAATGGAGACATCTGTTCAGTTTTTTTTTCTTTGAGATTATCAGGTAGCAGAGTAACAATAATGTTTTATTTTTCTTAATTAACACTTTATGTTTTACAGAAAGGAGCCAACTGAAGGCATCAAAGTACCAAGTCTGTTAATCCTAAAATTTAAGTAAAAATAAAACAATTATTCCTTATGGAAAAAAATTCACAATTTTCAGAAAAATATCCAAAACAATATTAAAAAATTATCTCTGCTTAAAAATCTAATAAAATAAAGAGTATGTTTATAAAATAATTATTCTGCTTGTTTTGTTCTGTTGGTATGATAATAACCATAGCATTTTTGAAATTTTGTTTCATTTTACATAGTATTTTCTTTATGAAAATAAGTTTGAATAAGCCATTTTACAAGCTATTTATGCTAATATCAATTTTTCCTGACTAAATATTTAAATTATATGAAATTACTTGATATTAGTTAGTGTCCTCTCTTCTCAAAATTGTCTTGCTGGGAAAATGAATTATGTCTTTGTCACTGATCAGCAAAATCAAATAATTTTTCTTAGAGCTCTTACTGTTTTCATGGCAAAGAATAGGAGAGTTCTTATAATTTCCATGTAATATCTCTGATCATGTCACACTAATGAATTGATATAATCCTATAGATATTGTTTTTTTCCATTTAAAGTACAAGAAAAGATAGGCCTAAGAGTAATATAAATTGCTGAGGATCACACAATTATTAATTTAAAAGGACAGAATTAAAACTTTGGTTTACTTGTCTGAACCCTAAGCTCTCAAGTATTATGTCATAATAATGAAACGCAGGTTCTTAATCTTACTACTAAAATCATGTCTCTTATGATATGATCATAAAAGTGGAAATTCAGAAAATCATTTAAAATTTTGCTTATTTGAGAGGAAAAGAAAGAGAGAAGAGAGACAGATGTACAGAAAGTACAGAGATCTCCCATCTTCTGATTCACTCCCCAAATGCCCACAATAACTGAGCTTGGTCCTGAAGCTGGGATATAAGAACTCAATGCAGGTCTCCTATGTGGTTAGTAGGAACCAAATCACTTCAGTCATTACTATTTCCACTCAGGGTCTTCTTTGGCGTGAACCTAGTCAGAAACCTGAGCCAGGAATCAAATCAAGGTACTCTGATGTCGGACACAAATGTATTAACCTCTCAGATAAATGTGCACTCCCAGAAAATATATTTTAAAGTCTGTAGTACTAGTACAAATAAATAACTTTGGTAGTATTGGGGGTTATTTTTCCATATTGCATATATTGAAGTGATTGACATCATACAAAATATTACATTTCTTTAGCATGAGAGGAAAACAAAACAAAACATTGTAATATCTTGCCCCACTGTTTGTTTACACAAGTAAGGGCTCTTGCCTCCATGTGTGTGCCCATCAATTGTGGGGGTCACCTCACCCCCCCACCCAAGAATGAGGTCCACAGCAATACAGAAGAATTTCTTCCCCCACCACACAGGCTGTGCAGCTAGGGAAAGCCCTGAATATTGGAAGCAAGTATGCACTCCCACTACCATTGAAATGTCAGCTGGGCACCAGTAGGTGGGGCTCTGCAAACCCCAGATAGTATCTGCCCACACCATCACCAAGATGTGAGCCAGGCTCCAATAGGTGGGGCTCTGCACACCTACTCACAATGCACAGACCTATAACAGCTCAAAATAGAGGAAACCGTGCCTACCTGAAAGTCACCATAGAAAAGCAACCAGACCAAAAAAAAAAAAAATACACAAATGCTTAAAGGCAAAAGAGGAACACTAAATAAGATTAAGGATGACACAATGAGTCCCCCAAAGGGACATCACAACACTTCAATTGTAGAAGGGGAAGATGAAGAAATTGAAGATATGCCAGAAACAGAAATCAGAAAATTAATTGTCAAACTACTTAATAGCAATCAGAAACAAATTCATGATTGAAATGAAAAGATTTCCTATGAAATTGAAATATTAAAGAGAAGCTAGAATGAAATACTAGAAATGAAAAATTCAATAGATTAAATAAAAAATACAGCAGAAAACCTTAACAATTGAATAGGTGAGACAGAAGAAAGAATATCAGAACTAGAAGAAAAACTTCTGGAAATTTTAGAGTCAGACCAAAGAAAAAGAGTAAGAAATTAGAAAATTAAAAAAGCACTGTTGAAGATATACAAGATACTATCAAATGAACCAACATATGGGTCCTAGGAGTTCCTGAAGCCATGGAAAGAGAAAGGATTAGAAGACGTTCTTAACAAAATAATAACAGAAACTTCCCCAATCTGGAGAAAGAAAAATACATCTAAGTACAGGAAGTACACAAAACTCCCAATAGTCATGACCAGAAAAGACCTTCACTAGGATACATTGTAGTAAAACTCTCCTCAGTAAAACATAAATATCCTAAATATGCATGAGAGAAATGCCAAATCACATTCAGAGGAACCCCAATTAGACTCACTGCAGACTTATAAACCCTACAGGCAAGGAGAGAATGGCAATATATATACTAGGTACTAAGAGAAAAAACTGTCAACCCAGAATACTGTACCCTGCAAAGCTCTCATTTTTAATGAAGGTGAAATAAAGATATTCCATAACAAACAGAAATTGAAAGAATTTGTAACTACCCACCCAACCCTACAAAATATGCTCAAGGATGTGCTACACATAGAAACACATAAACAGGAACATCACTATGAAAGAAGGTGAAGACAGAAAATTGCCCAGTAAAAGCACAAAGGAAACTCAAAGTAAAAAAAAATAGGACTATTAATAGAACTATGGCTGGGTAAAGTCATTACTTAACAATAGGCACCCTGAATGTAAATGGCCTCAACTCTAAATTAAAACATACAGACTGGTTGAGTGGATTAAAAAGAAAACCCATCTATTTCATGCCTACAAAAAACACATCTCACCAACAAAAATGCACACAATCTGAAAGGGAAAGAATGGAAAAAGATAATCTATGCTAACAGAAACCAAGAAAGAGCTGGTAGTCATACTAATATCAGACAAAATAGACTTTAATACAAAAACCATTAAAAGAAAGAAAGGCACAATATAATGATTAAGGGTTCAATTCATAGGAAGCTGTAACTATTTTAAACATATATGCACCTAATTACAGGGTACCTATCTTTATAAAAGAAATGTTAATGGATTTAAAGGGAGATATAGATTCAAATACAATAGTAATGCAGGACTTCAATACTCAATTTCAGCAATGTACAGATCAACCAGACAGAAAATCAGCAAGGAAACAACAGAGTTAATCAATTCTATAGACCAAATGGACCTAACAGGTATCTACAGAGCTTTCCACCTTAAAGCCACAGATTACACATTCTTCTCACCATTGCATGGAACTTTCTCTAGGATTGACCACATGCTAGGCCACAATGCAAGTCTCAGGAAATTCAAACAAATCGAAAGCATACCATGAATATTCTATGTCCACAATGGAGTGAAGTTGGTAATCAACAACTCAGGAATCCCCAGAATATATGCAAACACATGGAAACTGAACAACATGCTCCTGAATGAACAGTGGGTCATTGAAGAAGTCAAAAATGAAATTAAAAAAATTTCTGGAAGCAAATGAAGATGGCAATACAACATTTCAAAACTTATGAAATACAGTAAAACAGTGGTATGAAGAGAGTTTATAGCAATTGGAACCTACATCAAGAAATTTGAAAGGCACCAAATAAATGAGCTATCAATGCACCTAAAGGACCTACAAAAACAATAACAAACCAAATCCAAAACTAGTAAGAGAAAGAAAAAATTAGAGAAGAAATCAACAAAATTGAAACCAATAAAACAGTACAAAAGATCAGCAAAATGATGAACTGGTTTTTCAAAAAAATAAAATTGACTCACATTAGCCCAACAAACAAAAAAATGAGGGAGAAGACCCAAATTAATAAAATCAGAGGTGAAACAGGAAATGTGACAACAGACTCCACAGAAATAAAAAGAATTATGAGAAATTATTATCAATGAGCTGTATGCCAACAAAACGGGAAACCTAGAAAAAATGGGTAGTTTCTTTGACAGATACAGCCTACCTACTATGAACCAGGAAGGAATAGAAAACCTAAACAGACCAATAACCAAGACAGAAATTGAATCAGCAATAAAGACTTTACCAACAAAGAAAAGCTCAGGACCAAATAACTTCACTGCTGAATTCTACCAATCATTTAAAGAAGAACTTACTCCAATTCTTCTCAGTCTATTCAAAACAATCGAAATGTAGGGAATCCTCCCAAATTCCTTCTATGAAGCCAGCATCACCTTAATTTCTAAAACTGAAAAAGATACAACAGAGAAGGAGAACTACAGACCAATATCTGATGAACAGACACAAAAATCCTCAACAAAATACTAGTTAATCAACTCCAACAACACATCAGAAAGATTATCCACCCAGACCAAGTGGGGTTTATTCCTGGTATAGAGGGATGGTCCAACATTTGCAAATCAATCAATTTGATATATCACATTAACATACTGATGAATAAAAACCTTATGATTATCTCAATAGATGCACAGAAAGCATTTGAAAAAATATAATACCCCTCATCATGAATACCTTAAGCAAATTGGGAATAGAAGGAACATTTTTCATAACAATCAAATCAATATATGAGAAACCTATGGCCAGTGTCATATTGAATGGAGAAAAGCTGGAAGCAATCCCACTGAGATCTGGAACCAGAAAAGGGTGCCTACTTTCACCACTGCTTTTTAATATAGTCCTGAACATTTTAGCCAGAGCCATTAGAAAAAAATAAATCAAATGAATACAAATTTGGAAGGAAGAAGTCAACCTATCCCTATTTGCAGATGACTTGACCCTATACATAGGGGATCAAAAAGACTGCACTATGAGACTATTGGAACTCATAGAAGAGTTTGGAAATGTAGCAGAATATAAAATCAACACACAAAAAGCAACAGCTTTTGTATACACAGACAATGCCATAGGTGAGAAAGAGTTTCTAAGATCAGTCCCATTCACAATAGTCACCAAAAATCATATACCTTGGAACAAATCTAACCAAATATGTCAAAGATCTCTATGATGAGAATTACAAAATTCTAAAGAAAGAAACAGAAGACACAAAAAATGGAAAATTCTTTCATGTTAATAGATTGGAAGAATCAATATCATCAAAATGTCCATACTATCAAAAACAATTTATAGATTCAACGTGATATCTATCAAAATACCAGACAGTCTTCTCAGATGTAGAGAAAATGTTGAAATTCATATGGAAACATGGGAAGATCCCGAATAGCTAAAGCAATATTTTACAACTAAAAGAAAGCTGGAGGTATCACAATACCAGATTTCAAGACATACTACAGGGCAGTGATAATCAAAACAATCTGGTACTGGTATAAAAACAGATGGATAGACCAATGGAACATAATAGAAACACCCAAAATCAATACAAGCATCTATAACCAACTTATCTTTGACAAAGGAGATAAAATCAACCCCTGGAGCAAGGACAGTCTCTTCAAAAATGGTGCTGGGAAAACTGGATCACCACATGCAGAAGCATGAAGCAAGATCTTTACCTGCCATCTTTCATCAAAATCTACTCAAAATTGACTAAAGACCTAAATCTATGATGCAGCACCATCAAATTATTAGAGAACATTGGGGAAACCCTACAAGACACTGGCATAGACACCTGTGCCTGGAGGCACAGGCAATCAAAGCCAAAAGAGACAAATGGGATTACATCAAATTGAGAAGCGTATGCACTGCAAAAGAAATAATCACTAAGGTGAAGAGGCAACCAACAGAATAGGAGAAAATATCTGCAAGCTATACAACTGATACAGGATTAATAACCAGGGTAAATAAAGAGATCAAGAAACACAACAACAACAAAACAATAATCTGGTTAAGAAATGGGCAAAGGATTTAAACAGATATTTTTCAAAAGGGGAAATCCAAATGGCCAACATACATGTAAAAAAATGTTCAAGATCACTAGCCATCAGAGAAATGCAGAGCAAGACCACAATGAGGCATCATCTCACCCCAGTTAGTTACTTTTCTCTGAAGGGAGGAGAGAGCTTCCACTTTGCTTATGGCTCTGTCAAGCTAGTGGACCCAAAAGGCTTCCATAGCCAAGACAGATCATGTCAAGAGCCTTCAGCGATTACTGACATCATACATAAGAGTGCTATTTGTTAAATAAATAACAAGAGTCAGTCACTGTGCACTAACTTCCCATGTAGGACCTCTGTCCCCAAAGAGATGCACCATGAAACTTAATATTAAAACTTACTCTCAAGAACCACATCCTTTTAGTACATTAAAAGGAGGATATTATGTCTCATAGTTATGTCCAAGAACTCACAAAAGAGGTGACATACTTGAGTTCTTTTTTAAGGGTAATTATGCTTCTAAAAGCTTAGAAGGGGGAAGAAGGAAAGGAAAAGAGGAAGGGGGAAGCAAAATCACCTTTGAAAAGCAATAACATAGATCAACCCTTGTATAGATAGTTGAGGAACACTTCCCTTATTTTTTTTCTTTTTCTTTGTTTCTTTTAATTCTCTTTATAGATAAAACAAGAGAGAGAACAGGAAGTGTGTGTGGGGAATTGGTAGGAGGGCGGGCATGTTAGGAAGAATTACTATGTACATAGTGTTGTATTTATGAGTCACATAAAAATTGAAAATAAAAAATGTGATAAACAATAGAAATTAAACCTCCAAATAGTCTTAGGATATTGTCTTCATAGCAATTTTGTCTTATTCCATAAGTGCTGAGTGTAATTCCCGAAATAGCTCAGGAGATTGCCCCTATAAATAAATTTTACTAATAATCAATACATGGTCAAATGTGATACAGAATATTCCAATTGTGCTCAGAGCCTAAGTTTCTTAAGGCAGAGGCCAGGAGTTGCTCAATTCCGAATTTGAGTCATACAGCATAGCTGCTTAAATTCAGTAGGTACTTCACAAAGATTTATGGAATTGAAATACACTTCGCCATCTAAGAAAATCCTCCACAGCTCCTCTCAGTAATGTTGAAATTGTTGAGTAGCTGACATGTAATTAGAGGGGATCTGAATGGAACAAACTGTAAGATACTCTCTTGGTACTATTACTTAGGATAAAAAAAAACAATGACACATCAAAGACCTTTTTTTCTGGAAAAAGAAGTACTTCTCCAGTGGAATCTGACTCTTGACATTTATCAAGATGACATATCCTCCCATACATAATTAAGAATCCTTAAACACGCATCCTTATGAGTAGTATTTACAGTTGTGGGTTTTTTTTTTTGTGAGTGGTAGAAAAAGAAAAATGCTTTCATTTTGTAATGGTTGGCATTTAGTTCTGGCTTGTATTTACAAGTGATGATCTGAGAAAGGTAAAACAGCATGCCCTTATATAATGGTGATTTTATTCTTTCCTAAGTTTCATCGGTTTTCAATTATTTTTTTCTGCAAAAGTTCAAGATTGCAGCTGTTATTTGAGTTAATGTTTTCATTTTGCACATATTAAATTAAGAAACTGTTTTAAATGAAGAGATTTCTTGCTTTTGACATAACTTGTTGTAATTTAACTGTAGGAGTCATCAAACTTGACTTAGGTTACAATTGTAACTCAGCGTTTTTACCTGTTTGAGTTTTAGGTTCCTATTTGTTAAATAAAGATAACTACTTTTTAGTGGTGCTTAGAGGATTCTATAAATTAAGAGTCAAAGATATAGTTAATGGGCTGGCACACAGAACCTGACAACACAAAGCAAGTTGTTAAGGGTGGATATGCATGATTTAATTATTTACAATGTATGCATTTATCAAAACATCTTGTTTCCTAAAAGTGTGTGTATATATATATAATTATTTCCAAATTGAACTATTTTTAAAAAGTTGCTTTTGTTCCCTTTTCTCAAGGTGCAAAATTCAGGAAAGGAAAGGAGAGGAGAAGAGAGGAGAGGAGAGGAGAGGCGAGGCGAGGCGAGGCGAGGCGAGGCAAGGCAAGGCAAGGCAAGGCTTATCACCCTCTCAGAGAGGCTGTATGTTCTTGTGTTTTTCACATCAGTAATTTCAGTACCTAGAACAGTACTTGGCACTAAGCAAATAAATCATATGGTTTCCGTTCTGAGGAAAATCCCATAAATTCTACACCAAGTCAATTCCAACCTTCAAGTGGTAATCAGAAATCTCCATTCCATTAGTTTCTTCAACTTCTTGGGGTGATTATTTTTATGTTCGCTGAGAGAGTACATGCATGGTGCCTGAAGAGCTGTTGATGTTCACATGGTTTTCTTGTTGTCAAGTGATGGTGACTCAGTGAAAGTGGATGAAGAGGACTGAGAGTGAGACAGCAAGGGCAGATAGGAACCTCTGACACCCACTGATAGAAGTCTCACTTTTTAAATTATACATGTGCAGGGATGACAGTGATTTAGAAAAATGGGAAACCAGCTAAGTTCTCATTAAAAGGGGGGATAGCTAAATCACATTGGCTGCATTCTTATGAAAGAAACTAACAGCAAAAATCTTGCCTTTATTCAATAATTTTGTTACGTGGGTCCCAGCTTCACCTCCCTGGGGAAGAGGCAACTCAGGTGAATCTACCCCACCCTTCACCAAGGGGGCTATTCAGTCCAATAACACTGTGCTGGAAGGAATTTCAAATAAAATCCACACCTGGGAAGCCCTTCACCTTGAAATATCCTAGAGAGGGGAGAGGAGAAATGGTGGGCTGGTGGACTGATACCCACATTCATAAAAACTGTAGTCTGAATACAGACTGGACTCTAGTTCTTTCCTGAGACACCTACTTGGTCTGCCAAGTGTTTTTTTTTTTTTTTTCACTAAACATGGGTAACATGTTTATTGCTAAAAAAAAAAAAAACTACCTACATAAAATAAACAAAGAAATACATTCATATACCCTGAAATGAAAATTTTTCCATCTTTTATTAAGTGAAAAAATAAGGGAGAGTCTGTTAGGTAAAGCGCATTTCCATTGCTTTAAAAATAACACTCAAACTATCTTTTCTCTGTGCATGCATATGCGTACAAGTATAAAGGAACAAGAGCTAAAGAGATATGTACCAATATGTGTAGGGGAATCTTAGGAGAGAAAGATTCGGTGAGGTTAGGTGGTATGATATGAGACAACTTACTTCACACTTTTATATTATTTAGGTCATTACAATGAGGAAGTATTTGCTAATTGATTATGTAATTAAAGTTGTTTTAGAATTCCATCTCACTAATATGGGCAAAAATTACTAAGATCTAGACAATGAAAAACAGAAACACAGCATCCTTGAAATTGAAGGAATTAAGATGGAAAGAATTTGATGAGTAATTAGTTGTAGGAAATAATGGGGAAGGAAAAGTTTAGGGTGGCCAAGATTTTAACCTTGGATACTCACATGGGTGATGCTATCTTTCACTGGTTCAGACAACATGTCTGAGAGTAATAGATGTAGATGACAAGATGAGTTTAGATGGTTGAGTTTGAGGTGCTTATGGGATTTCCAAATAGATACATTGGTTGGTGGTACATACATGTTAGGAGTACTGCATAAGAATGGAGAATAAAAAATACTGAGTTGGGATATTGGCATTGTAAGGTAGTGGGTTACGCCATTGCCTGTGATGCCTGCGCTCCATATCAGAGTGCTGTTTGGAGTCCCAGATGCTCTGCTTCTGATCCAGATTCCTGCTGATGTGCCTGGGAATGCAGTGGAAGGTGGTCCAAATGTTTGGGCCCCAACCAATCATATGAGAGATCAGGATGTTGTGATATCTCTCTTCCTCTCTGTCTCTCTGTCTCTCTCTCTCACTCTCTATGACACTCTGACTTTCAAACAAATGAATAAATCTTTTAAAAACTGCAGTTGGGACAATTAGCAGAGAATAGAAATGAATCTTGAGAATTGGTAAGTTAAACCATCAGAAGCTATAAAGCAAGGAGAATCATAAATCCCTAGCCCAAAAATAAATTTAAATGGAAGATATAACTAACCAAATATAAAATTTGTGACAATGTCTGCTCGTCAGCATATATGCTCCTCCTCAAGAGTTTATAATTTTTAAACAGGTCTTTGGAATCCATTTCTGACTCAAAAAGACTGCAAAGGAATAGTTGTAATGAGATTGGACAATGGTTGATGACAAAGCTTAAGGAAAACCAAGGAGAAAACCCTGTGAGGTTTCTTTTGTTTGTTTTGTTGTTGTTGTTGTTTATTTATTTTTTAGGTGGAGGAACAAAGACAAATCACAAGAGAGATATCGAGAAACCTGATGTATAAGGAGACTAGTGCAGACGCAAATACATTAACAAAGTCAGTGATATTAATGTGGCGAAAAATGTTTAGTAAAGGAAGATATTCAAAAATGTGGAATTCTTTAGGGAAATCCAATAAACAGATGCTTCCTGCAAAGTAGAGAACAAAATAACAACATCGGAGTGGGCATTTGGCGTAACAGTTAAGACACATCTTGGAATACCTGTATTCCATATTGTGCACCTGGGTTTGAGTCCTGAATCCAGTCTTGACTCTAATTTCCTGCCAATAGACACCCTGGAGGCTGCAGGTGATGGCTATTTCTTCTCTAGAGGTATCTATTTGGAAGTTCCATAAGCAGCTCAAACTCAACCTGTCTAAAATATCTTCTAATCTAATTTATAATTCTATGGATTCTTGTTGGGTGCCCTCCACCACATGGAAGACCTGGAATGAGTTCCTAACTCCTGGCTTCAGTCTGGCCCAGCCCCAGCGATTGCACCCTTGCTCTGTCTATTGCCAGCTTTTGTAGGAGTGAATCAGCAGGGAGGACATCTCTGTCTCTCTTTTCCTCTCTCCATTTGCCTCTCAAAGAAATTAAATAAATAAATGTTTTAAGAAGAAAAATCTAAGGCTATGTTCCAGCAAGCAAATATCAGTCTCATTGATCAAGAGAAATACAAAAGCAAAGAAAGGGATATAAGATGATTATATATTTACAAAATATCCTATCTTATCTTGAAATTATTTTTGAAGATATTGAAACTCTGGAAATTACACAGCTAGATTAGTGTCTTACCATTGTGGTCCAAGAAAACTTTCAGATGGGACATGCTTATCAGAGGCTATAAAATAGTAGCGTGTACTTTGTGTAGTGAAAGCGTGTAACAATGTCCAGTAACCATTTCCCTTGTGTAACTTGCCATAGATCCATGTGTATATTACTGTGTATAATATGGTCTCCTAAAAGCCAGTAGTGGCTGATCCAGAATACAAACTAGGGAGTTACAGGTGTATTCTTATCACCGAGACCATTTCTTCTTCATTGGAGGAGCTACTACATGTTGTGTTACTAGCCCAGTAACCACCTGGCTAAATCAGATTACCCTCCAAGATGTTTCTGAGTAATGCAATATCTGAAATGCATGATTCTGGGGCATCCAAATACCTGGAATATTTTCTGCTACGTGCCTAAGCCAAGAGTCTTTTGAGGGCTTGCAGAAGAGGGTACGGGCAGGGCTGTGATACATGGAACACTATCCACACAGTTGGCAGCAGTCTCTCCTCAGCACCCGGATTGACTTAAGCATTCTCCCAACTTCATTTGCATTATTAGTTGGGAAAGTTACTTCCATAATCATAATGAAGCCTTTGTTTCTCATCTGTATCTATTTACATTTGATTTTATTATATTTCATTTCATGTTTATGTTTCCCCATCTTCTTGCTGTGGGCTCCTGTGCCTGCACATTCTCCCCAAGACTCCACATTTAGTCCTATGATTTGCACACATAGAGAAGCTGCCTCTAATTCTTTAATGTGCTGAGTCATGCTGTGATGTGGAAACTGTTAACTGTCACAAAGAATAGATGATCTGTGAGTCAAGGATTTCTGCCAATGCAAAGCACAAAAATAAAGCTCTTTCCTGGAACTATAGTTAAAGGAGGCAAAGAGAGAGAGTGCACACACTTTGTCAACAAGCCACCCTGTTTCTTGACTGCCTCCAAGTCAATTTCAACAGAGGGGGTTCTCAATTTCTCCCTAGCACAGCATGAGGAACTGTTATGTCCATGGTTAAAACCCAATGAAGAATTATCCGGGCTTTTCTTTGTGTTTTCTTTATGCTCTTGTGACTGAATTAGGATGCTCAGATAGACTGGCAAGGTGCTTTTGTGCTTACATTCAAAGACAAAACCCCCTATTGTTCTGTGTTCTCTCATAGCTTCCTCTATGTTGGCGTCTCTACTGGAAATAACATAAACTAGTTAAGAGAAAGACTTGGCACCTATAAATAAAGTGTTCAATTTTAGACAATGTCTTCTGTTGTCAAGCCAAACTTTTCAGTAAGTCTCCTAGCTCATAAATTTTGGTTTCATTTTTTCTTTCTTATCATACAGTGATCAGTGAAAAAAATAAGGAACAAGAGAAAATGCACAGATAAATAGTAAGCCCAATTTACTCCCGCTTTTAATCTTTAGTGATGCTCTGTGATTAGATGAGATAATGTGTGACAGGGCTTTGGAAAACCATTACGTGTCACATAGTATAGCCCATGATGCTGATCACGAAAGTGGATATTACTGTGATTTTTTTCTCCTTTACCATATATTTAAAGTTAAAAAATAAGGGAATGTGATTCAGTGGAAAGAGAGGATAGAGAATTTAGTTTCAATTTTGTTACAGATTTTATGAATTTGAGCAATGACATTTTTTATTCTACTTCTATTTCATAACAATGAAATGTTTCATAATACAATAAGAAACTAACACTATGAGTAACTTATACATGAGTTTATTTTATAAAAATAATCTTCTAGTAACACACACTAATAAAATTCAGTAAAAAGTCCTTCTTAAGATATTTTTAAATTGTAATGGACACTTACAAATTATCAGATATTGAGCAGTGCTCATTTTTAGATATTTTCGGTATAAAATATTTAAAAATTGAGGCAGTTACAATAATGAGCACTTCATTATCATCCAACCTTATCAGCTCTGAATACATGATTTAAATAATTATTTTACGTAATAGAGATAAAGATCCACATGTTTTTGTTCTCTTATCTTCAAAGGTAACTGTTTTCCTGAAACTAATGTTTCACAATCTTATATATGCTTTTTTACTATTCTTACATGATTACATGTCCACAGGAAATATGTAACATTATTTTATATGCCATTTTATGTGTATATTACCAAAGTGTATATATATATATATGCATATATTTACATATATGCATATGTATAATTCCAAAGCAAGGACCCTACCCCTTAACATTATTTTCATGTGATTCATCCATTGTACATATTGTTATAGCTGATGCATTTTAATCTATTTACATAGTGTTCCAGTGTATAAATATAGGAAAACTATTCATATATCCTTTGATCAAAACTTATGTTGCCACCTAAATTTTCAGCATTATAAACAAGCTTAATGATTATTCTTGTATATATTACCTTATGCATAAATGTGAGAATTCTTTCAGGATTTGTAACTGGAATATCTGTTGGAAAGTTATATACATATTTAAAGTTACTATGTGTTGTCGTCATTCTCCAAAATGTACCAATTTCAAATCTTAGTGTCCTCATATGAGAATTTCCATTGTTCTAGCTCTATGATAATATTTGCATCAATAGACTTCATTTACCAATCTGACAAGGCAATGGCATATAAGTAGGAAACAGGGAAATGGTATCCTATTTTTAATTTCCATTTCTTTGATTACTGGTGAATTAAGTGTCTTTGAAAATGGTAATTGGCCTTTGGTTTTCTCAAGTGTGAATTCTTTTGGTGCTATCCTTTGTTCATATTTCTATTTGACTTTCTCTTTGTATTGATCTGAATTACAAATTCCTTTACTCAGATTGTGGTTTGTTTTTTATCATTTCTTAAGATCATTAGAAGAGGGGCCAGCATTGTGGCATAAAGGGTAAAGCCACCGCCTGCAGCGCCAGCATCCCACATGGGTGCCGGTTTGAGTCGAGGCTACTCCACTTTCGATCTAGCTCTCTGCATTGGCCTGGGAAAGCACTAGAAGATGGGCCAAGTCCTTGGGCCACTGTACCCACTTGGGGGATATAGAGGAAGCTCCTGGCTCCTGGCTTTGGATTGGCACAGCTCCGGCCGTTGTGGCCATCTGGGGAGTGAATCAAAGAATGTAAGACCTCTCTCTCTCTCTCTCTCTCTCTCTGTAACTCTGCCTTTCAAATAAATAAATAGCAAATCTTAAAAAAAGATCTCTGGGAGAATAGAAAGTTTAATGTGGTATTTAACAGCATTTTGTTTATGGTTTTTGTGTCTCATTTTGTCATCATTTTCTTTCTGAGTCATAAATATATTTTCAAAACATTCCTTGAAATATTTTAAAGATATGCTATTAGCATTTAGACTTTCTTAGTTTTAATTGTGATGTGAGATATGATTAATTTTATTCTTTTCTATATTGATTACCAGAATCACATTATGATTAGTGTATTTTTTCCTCATTGATTTAAAATGTCACTGTCATAACATTGTTATGTTTGTGAGTTTATTTCTGTTTTTATATTCTGTTCCACTACTTCATTTGCTTATTCTTTTACCCATACCAGACTGTATTACCATAAACTTATAATAACTCTAGCATTGCAATAGACTGGACTTAGAATATGAGCAAGGCCCCAACCATGTCACTGACCTACTGTTGTTAATTTATCATTCTGCATAAATCTTGTGAACAACTTGGGTATTTACTCCAAAGAAAAGCTTAGGATTTTAAAATAAAATTTATAGATCAATTTGGAGAGAAATGATATCTTTAAAATATTCTCTCATGATAACCATGAATATTTATCTCTTTTATTTTTGTTACTCAGGCATTCTCTTATTGCCTGGCTTCTTCATTCCCTTTTATTGCACAGTAGAAGCATTAATGGAATATTCCACAATTTATAAATCCCTTTTTTACTGCTGATAGGGAGTGAATTCTTTCCAGTTTTTGGCTATTATTAATAAACTTATATGAACATTTTCAAACATGATATTAAATAAATGTAAGCACTAATTTGTTGAAGATATTTCTTTTAAAGTGACTTTTGTGTCTCACTTAAAAATGTTTGCCTACCTTAAGGACATGAAGATATTCTACTATGTTTTTACAGAATAGTTCCAATAGTTTTGTTTATAGGAATATTTTGAGTTGGAGATTAATTTCTTTAAAAATGAAAAACTATCTTTTTTATTCCATCTTTAGGCAGCTGCATATTTGACATTACTCAAGGAATTCATCTATTTTATGAAAGTGTTTTATTTATTTTTATTTATTTGAGAGAGGGAGAGAGAGAAAGAATGAGAGAGAGAGAGATGAAGACAAAGAAAGAGAGGTCTTTCATTCACTGGTTCACTTTCCAAGTGCATGCAACAACTGGGGTTGGGTAGAGTCTAAACCAGGAGCTAAGAACTCCATCCAGGTCTTCCTCGTGGGTGCAGGAACCCTGGTGCCTGAGCCATCACCTGCTGCCTCCCAGGGTGCACAAGGAGCTGAATCAGAAGCAGAAGTGGGAGTGGATCCCAGGCACTCAGATTTGTGATGTAGGTGTCCCAAGGGACTACTTAACTCATGTAGCCACAATGCCCCATCCATTTTATCTAGTTTAACAAATATATTGGCATAAAGTTTTTCATAAAGTCTTCTTCAATGTTTATGATCTGAAAAGATTAAGGTTGCTGGGTATTAATTATTTTATGAATGTTTCTGTATTGTGTGTCTATTTTCAATTCCATTAATATGCACTTCTACTTCATTCTTTTTTTCATCATTTGTTCCTTTACTTTCCTTGAGTATAATTTCCCTGTTTCTAGCTTCATGAGTTGGGTGTTTAGATAACTGATTAACTCTTTTCTGGTACATATTTAAAGCTCTACATTTCTGCTAGGCATTACTTTTGCTACTGCTCACAAATTTTCATATATCATAATTTTATTACAAAATATTTTAGTAATTATTCCATACAGAATGATACCCATGGTTATTTTCTGTCCAACTAATGGATTATTTGGAAGCATAGGTTTAAATTTAAACACATTTGGGAAATTCCTGTCTATCAACTTCTGTTGACTTCTAATTTAATTTTTTATGATTAAAAAGGTAAAAAGTTTCAATCCTGTGATGTTCACTTCCAAAAAAGTCTTCTGTGTTGTGTATTGATACGACTTCACAGACTTTATTTCAACTAGTTTTGTATAGTATATGTTTTCCATTCTTTTATTTTCAATTTGTCTGAGATTTTATTTTTAAATGGGTACCTTATAAATAACATATTTTTTTTCCATTTTAAATCCAGTTTTACAAACTTATCTTTTATTTGTATAGTTTTCACTCTTCAGATTTATTGTAATTACTGATATATTTAGGTCCATTGAGCTGTTTCTACCAATTTGTCACATGTGCCATTTTTTACTGTATTAATTTCCTATCATTGTATAGCACATAACCTTAAATGTAGCATCTGAAAACAATGCCATAAATTATCTCATAGTCTTGGTGGCTGAAAAGTCCAGGTGTGGGTTAGTATAGGATCTTCTACTCAGTGCTTCACCAAGCTGAAAGCAAAGCATTAGCCTGGACTACAATTTTATCTCAGGCTTGGAGCCTAGTAGATCTAGATTTTACATAAAGTGTGCCTGGTACAAGAGCTAATACAATGATATCATTAACCATAGAAAGAAAGATTAATAATGGGACTAGGAAATAAATACATTGAGTACCAACAGACCTGGGCTCAAATTCTGATTCTGGTGTATATAAGTTTGAAATTATATATATATATATATATATATATAAAATTTTTATGGATTAATGAATTAAATTAATTTATTTGAATGACAGAGAGATAGGTAGATAGAATGATAGATAGAAAGATATCTTCCATTTGTTGGTTCAATACCCCCCGATGCTGCAACAGCCAAGGCTGGGAAAAGCTCTCAATTTGGGTCTCACACATAGGTAGCAGGAAAGCAGTTATTTGATCTGCTGCCTCTCAGGGTGCATGTTAGCAAGAAACTGGTTCAGAAGCAGAATCAGGACCTGAACTCAGGGACTCTGGAATGGAATGTGGGCTTTCAAGAGTATCTTAACTACACCAAACTCCATGCCTAAGTTTCAATTTTATCTCCAAAATTAAAAAGATCATTTTCCTTCTTTCAAAGGAATAAGAGATTAAATGAACTATATGAAAGGATATACTGTCTAGTTCTGTTCCCTGAGCATCTATCATTATTAGTAAATATGTAAATCAAATATATTTCTGATCAATAATATGAACAGATGTTGAAAGCTGAGGAGAAAAATTGCATCAACTTCTGGAAAGTGGTCTCACTTGATAGTGAAGAGGTGTTAGTGTGTTTACAAATATGGAAGAGAGCTGTAAAAGGACAGAGACACTGTTTTTGTTATTTTGCTTATTTCTTCATTCAATATTTCTGTGTTGATGGGTACCTACTCTGTGATAGGCATCTTACTTTCTTTTTTTTATTTTTAAAGATGTATTTATCTATTTGAAATGCAGAGTTACAGAGAGGGAAGGAGAGACATAGAAATCTTCCATCCTCTGGTTTATTCCAAATATAGCCACAATAGCCAGTGCTGCGCCAGCTGGAAGCTAGGATCCAGGCACTTCATCTGGGTTTCCCACATGAGTGGCAGAGGCCCAAACACCTGAGCCATTTTGTGTTGCTTTTCTTAGGCCACAAGCAAGGAGCTGGATCAGAAGTGGAGCAGCTGGTACTTGAGCTGGTGCCCATATGGGATGCTGGCATAGAAGGTGATGGCTGGATTTACCCACTATGTTTACCCAGTATGCCATAACATTGGCCTCTGTGATAGACATCTTTCTAACTACAGAGAATTCAACAGTGAACTAACTGAAGTCCCCAACCTTTGTGATAGTCCAACATTTCTGAAAAGTAACTCATTGAAATGTTGATTATTCCTACAGTTAATGAATAAGGGGTTTCAAAGTCAAATAAAACTCTCAAGTGTTGTGTTATATAAAGCTCAACAAATTCTTTGACAGTAGTAGTTCTCAAAGCCTTATAAATACAAATGAAAATTATCACTCTGTAAGAATTGAATATAGAGTATAGTATTTCTAAATCTATTTAATGACAGAATTTACATATGGAAGAACATGTATTAATATTTGCTGAATACAAGTTGTGAAATGTCTAATAAACCTTAAGTCAGACTGAATAAAGGATTTTTAAACAATAATAAAGGCAGATATATATTTGTATCACAATGATTTGTAATGAAACCAATCATGAAAAATATTTTTATCCCTTTGTACAATCTTAATAGTAGTCTTACAGAAAATCGTGCCTGATTTGTCAAGGCTGGGAGACTGACAAAGTGATAATGGCAAAATAACAGGGACAAGTGGAACCTGGAAGCTCGCAAGACAGGGATAAAACCATGACTTCAGCCTGTATGAGGAAGTAAATAAAGCCAAAATAATTTGGGAGTAGAAAGATATGCAGAAACTGGAAGTATAATGCCTGCTATTTTCAAGTGAGAAAATATGGAAGAAGATTATAGTCATAGAAAGAAATTTCAGACGTGGAAAGCTTTTGATGATGAAACTATTTTTTTTAACTTTTATTTAATGAATATAAATTTCCAAAGTACACAATATGGATTACAATGGCTTCCCCCCCATAACGTCCCTCCAACCCACAACCCTCCCCTTTCCCACTCCTCTCCCCTTCCATTCACATCAAGATTCATATTCAATTCTCTTTATATACAGAAGATCAGTTTAGCATACATTAAGTAAAGATTTCATCAGTTTGCTCCCACACAGAAACATAAAGTGAAAAATACTGTTTGAGTACTAGTTATAGCATTAAATCTCAATGTACAGCACACTAAGGACAAAGATCCTACATGAGGAGTAAGTGCACAGTGACTCCTGTTGTTGACTTAACAAATTGACACTCTTGTTTATGGCATCAGTAATCACCCTAGGCTCTTGTCATGAGCTGCCAAGGCTATGGAAGCCCCCTGAGTTCACTGACTCTGATCATATTTAGACAAGGCCATGGTCAAAGTGGAAGTTCTCTCCTCCCTTCAGAGAAAGGTACCTCCTTCTTTGATGACCCATTCATTCCACTGGGATCTCACTCACAGAGATCTTTCATTTAGGTGTTTTTTTTTCCCCAGAGTGTCTTGGCTGTCCATGCCTGAAATACTCTCATGGGCTCTTCAGCCGGATCCGCATGCCTTAAGGGCTGATTCTGAGGCCAGAGTGCTGTTTAGGACATCTGCCATTCTATGGGTCTGCTGTGTATCTCACTTCCCATGTTGGATCATTCTCTCCCTTTTTGATTCTATCAGCTAGTATTTGCAGACACTATTGTTTATGTGATCCCTTTGGTTCTTAGTCCTATCATTATGATCAATTGTGAACAGAAATTGATCACTGGGACTAGTGAGATGGCATTGGTACATGCCACCTCGATGGGATTGAATTGGAATCCCCTGGTATGTTTCTACCTCTACCGTTTGAGGTAAGTCAGCTTGAGCATGTCCCAAATTGCACATCTCTTCCCTCTCTTATTCCCACTCTTATATTTAACAGTGATCACCTCCATCTTGTTGCAAATGACCAGGTTTCGTTGTTTTTGACTGCTGTATAGTATTCTATAGAGTACATGTCCCATAATTTCTTTATCCAGTCTACTGTTGATGGGCATTTGGGTTGATTCCAGGTCTTAGCTATTGTGAATTGAGCTGCAATAAACATTAATGTGCAGACAGCTTGTTTGTTTATCAATTTAATTTCCTTTGGGTAAATTCCAAGTAGTGGGATGACTGGGTTGAATGGTAGGGTTATATTCAGGTTTCTGAGGAATCTCCAGACTGACTTCCATAGTGGCTTAACCAATTTGCATTCTCACCAACAGTGGGTTAGTGTCCCTTTATCCTCACATCCTCTCCAGCATCTATTGTTGGTAGATTTCTGAAAGTGAGCCATTCTCACCGGGGTGAGATGAAATCTCATTGTGGTTTTGATTTGCATTTCCCTGATTGCTAGTGATCTTGAACATTTTTTCATGTGTCTGTTGGCCATTTGGATTTCCTCTTTTGAAAAATGTCTATTGAGGTCCTTGGCCCATCTCTTAAGTAGGTTGTTTGTTTTGATGTTGTGGAGTTTCTTGATCTCTTTGTAGATTCTGGTTATCAACCCTTTATCTGTTGCATAGTTTGCAAATATTTTTTCCCATTCTGTCGGTTGTCTCTTCACTTTCCTGACTGTTTCTTTTGCAGTACAGAAACTTCTCAATTTGATGCTATCCCAAATGTTAATTTTGGCTTTGACTGCCTGTGCTTCTGGGGTCTTTTCCAAGAAGTCATTGCCGGTACCTATATCTTGCAGGGTTTTTCCAATGCTCTCTAATAATGTGATGGTGTCAAATCATAGATTTAAGTCTTTAATCCATGTTGAGTGAATTTTTGTGTAAGGTGAAAGGTAGGGGTCTTGCTTCATGATTCTGCACGTGGAAATCCAATTTTCCCAGCACCATTTATTGAATAGACTGTCCTTACTCCAGGGATTGGTTTTGGATCCTTGATCAAATATGAGTTGGCTGTAGATGTTTGGATTGATTTCTGGTATTTCAATTCTGTTCCATTGGTCTATCCATCTGTGTCTGTACCAGTACCATGCTGTTTTGATTACAACTGCCCTGTAGTATGTCCTGAAATCTGGTATTGTGATGCCTCCAGCTTTGTTTTTGTTGTACAAGATTGTTTTAGCTATTCGAGGTCTCCTGTGTCTCCATATAAAATTCAGCATCATTTTTTCCAGATCTGAGAAGAAGGTCTTCAGTATCTTGATTGGTATTGCATTGAATCTATAAATTGCTTTTGGGAGAATGGACATTTTGATGATATTGATTCTTCCAATCCATGAGCATGGAAGATTTTTCCATTTCTTGGTATCCTCTTCTATTTCTTTCTTTAAGGTTTTGTAATTTTCATCATAGAGATCTTTAACGTCTTTGGTTAAGTTTATTCCAAGGTATTTGATTGTTTTTGTAGCTATTGTGAATGGGATTGATCTTAGAAGTTCTTCCTCAGCCGTGGCATTGCCTGTGTATACAAAGGCTGTTGATTTTTGTGCATTGATTTTATACCCTGCTACTTTGCCAAACTCTTCTATGAGTTCCAATAGTCTCTTAGTAGAGTTCTTTGGGTCCCCTAAATAAAGAATCATATCGTCTGCAAAGAGGGATAGTTTGAGTTCTTCCTTCCCAATTTGTATCCCTTTAATTTCTTTTTCTTGCCTAATAGCTCTGGCTAGAACTTCCAGAACTATATTGAATAGCAGTGGTGAGAGTGGGCATCCCTGTCTGATACCAGATCTCAGTGGGAATGCTTCCAACTTTTCCCCATTCAGTAGGATGTTGGCTGTGGGTTTTTCATAAATTGCTTTGATTGTATTGAGGAATGTTCCTTCCAAACCCAGTTTGCTTAGAGCTTTCATCATGAAAGTGTGTTGTATTTTATCAAATGCTTTCTCTGCATCTATTGAGATAATCATATGGTTTTTCTTCTGCAGTCTGTTAATGTGGTGTATCACATTGATTGTTTTGCGCACATTAAACCATCCCTGCATACCAGGGATAAATCCCACTTGGTCTGGGTGGATGATCTTGCTGATGTGTTGTTGCATTCTATTGGACAGAATTTTATTGAGGATTTTTGCATCTATGTTCATCAGGGATATTGGTCTATAATTCTCTTTCAATGCTGCATCTTTTTCCGGCTCAGGAATTAAGGTGATGCTGGCTTCATAGAAAGAATTTGGGAGGATTCCATCTTTTTCGATTGTTCTGAATAGTTTGAGAAGAATTGGAGTCAGTTCTTCTTTAAATGTCTGGTAGAATTCAGCAGTGAATCCATCTGGTCCTGGGCTTTTTTGTTGGGTGGGCCTTTATTACTGTTGATGAAACTATTTCTAACATAACTATGGTTCATTGCTGAAGTAGAAAGAAGATGTAGATCCTTAAAAAACTAGATGGTCAAAGAATTATGGGTCTACAGTACTTACTTGGTTATCTAAATGGAATAATATTACATAAGCCTCTAGAGCATTATGAAGTAGAAAACTGTGATCTTGGCATAAGCTTATGGATACGGCTTGAATACTTGAGGTTGTCAGAATTACAATTCTAAGCAGTAAATATGCAGAGTAGTGTTGTAGTGTAGAGGGTAAAGTTGCCACCTGTGACACTGGTTCACGTCCCAGCTGCTCCACTTCTGATCAGCTCCCTGCTCATGGCCTGGGAAAAGCAACTGAGGATGATATAAATGGGCCCCTGCAATGCAGGTGGGAGATCCTGATAGTGCTCCTGGCTCTTGGTTCCTGGCTTCCACCTGGCCCAGCGTTGGCTGTTGCAGCCATGTTGGGAGTGAAGCAGAGGATGGGTGATCTCTCTGACTCTTTCTTTCCCTCTTGTGGGGAGCAACCCGGACTAGACTAGGTTACTGGAATTAAGACTTATTCTATGCATCTGCTCTCCCACAATATGGCGCTGGGAGAGAAGAAAACAGCTTCTACACAGCTGCCTCCAGTTCAGCCAATAAGCTGTAGGACTTGCTCCTGATTGGAGGAGAGCAGCGTACTCGGTGTGTGGGCAGCCGAGTTGGGATTGGCGGAGGAGGACTATAAAGGAGGAGAGAGACGGCATGTACCAGGAACATCTAAGGGGAACATCTAAGGGGAACATCTAAGGGGAACATCTAAGGGGAACACCTGTGCAGCCCCCGAGAGAGCCGGCTGGCGGTGTGCCGCTCCCCTGCGGAAGTGGGGAATGTGGCAGGGGGAACTGCCCTTCCACGGAGGTGGAAGGGACAGTAGCCAACCCGGGAAGAACCAGCAGCAAACCCGGGGAGGGCCGAGCAGACGAAAGAACAGCGCAGGGTCCTGTGTCGTTCCTCCACGAAGAGGGGGAGCGACATAATGGTGCCGTGACTCGGATAGGAAACCTAGGACGGATAGGAAACTTAGGAGGGAAGAAACGGGAAGAAGTGGGAAAATATCGGAGAGAGAGACTAGCAAACAGCCTAGGGAAAAGCCGGACGAAAAAGGTGCCGGAAGGAGCTATTGAAAGCCCAGGCATAGACTCAGATACGGACTACGGGGGGAAGCTGGGAGAAATCTCTAAGGTCGAAAGCGAAAGTGAAAGCTAGAACAAACAGACTCGGATGCGGACTGTGGGGAGAGGCCAGGAGAAATGGGGGAGGAGTATTGTTGGAGGAAAGCTTGGGGAGGCGTACTGGGTAGAGAAAAATGTTAGGGAAATTGAAGCCGTGGGGGGCAGGCTGAGGCGGAGACGAAAGCCACTTTGGGATTCTCAAGTTAGCCCGGGAATGGGGGGCAAAAAGTTAAAACCAGAAGCGGAAATGTAAGCCCGGTTGGGATCCGTCTGATTAGCCCAGGGAGCAAAGGATGGGAAGCCAAATCGTGGGGCGGAGACGTGAGCTGGGTTGAATTCGCCAGGTTAGCCCGGGGAACTTGGATTGAATGCTAGTGGCAGAGACACAAGCTATGCTGTGTGACTCGCGGAAGCCGCTGCGTGCAGAGAGAGCACGGGGCGTGAATAGATAGGGAACGCGGGGCTGGCGCGAGTCCGTGGTGCGTACGCGAAGGGGCGTGGAGACCGCGGAGTGTGCGCGAAGCCGAGCCGCGCAGAGCCGGGAAGCCGCGCAGATAAGAGAAGCGGGCTGAAGCGGCTCAGCCGGGAAGCCGCTGAGAAGCAGCCTCGGACGGCGCCGGGAAGCCGCAGGGATAGGAGAAACAGAAATTTAGAAGTAAAATGAGAGAAATAGGAATGTTGGCAGACAGAAGTAAAACAGGAGAAATAGGAATGCCCGGAGATAGAGAAATAGAGAAATAGAAAGGCCTCCCCACAATATTGCAATGAGAAGGCTTGGATTCGGTCTGCCTGATTAGTGAGGCGATGAGCACCTGCGGGTGGCTTGACCAGAGTATGAGCCGCAGGTCACCGAAGACAGGCACGAATTAACATCAATAAGGCCTCCCCACAACACAGCAATGAGAGAGCTTGGATTCGGTCTGCCTGATTAGTAAGGCGGTAAGCACCAGCAGGCAGCTCGACCAGAGTATGAGCTGCAGGTCACCGAAGATAGGCACGAATCAACACCAATAAGTCACTCCACAACATGGCAATGAGGGAGCTTGGATTCGGTCTGCCTGATTAGTAAGGCGGTAAGCACCAGCAGGCGGCTCGACCAGAGTATGAGCCGCAGGTCACCGAAGACAGGCACGCATCAGCGCCTAAAAACCTCCTCACAACATGGCGAAGAGAGGACCCGGATTCGGTTTGCCTGATTGATAGGACTTGTAAGAACCTGTGGCAACTCTAGCAAGTAGAGCAGAGTGTGTGCCGCAGGACACCGAAGACAGGCGCGTATCAACGCCAAAAAATAAAAAGAAAGGGGGATCTGTGGGGAGCAACCTGGACTAGACTAAGTTACTGGAATTAAGACTTATTCTATGCATCTGCTCTCCCACAATATGGCGCTGGGAGAGAAGAAAACAGCTTCTACACAGCTGCCTCCAGTTCAGCCAATAAGCTGTAGGACTTGCTCCTGATTGGAGGAGAGCAGCGTACTCGGCGTGTGGGCAGCCGAGTTGGGATTGGCGGAGGAGGACTATAAAGGAGGAGAGAGACGGCATGTACCAGGAATATCTAAGGGGAACATCTAAGGGGAACATCTAAGGGGAACATCTAAGGGGAACACCTGTGCAGCCCCCGAGAGAGCCGGCCGGTGGTGTGCCGCTCCCCTGCGGAAGTGGGGAATGTGGCAGGGGGAACCGCCCTTCCACGGAGGTGGAAGGGACAGTAGCCAACCCGGGAAGAACCAGCAGCAAACCCGGGGAGGGCCGAGCAGACGAAAGAACAGCGCAGGGTCCTGTGTCGTTCCTCCACAAAGAGGGGGAGCGACATAATGGTGCCGTGACTCAGATATGAAGCCTAGGCAGGGTTTAGTGTCGTTCCTCCACGAAGAGGGGGAGCGACATCCTCTCTCTCTGTAACTCTGACTTTTAAAATATATCTTTTTAAAAAAATAAGAAATAAATATGAGGGGGCCGGTGCAGTGGCACAGTGTGTTAAGTCCTGGCCTGAAACGCAGACATCCCATATGGGCGACGGTTCTAGTCCTGGCTGCTCCACTTGTGATCAGCTCTCTGCTATGGCCTGGGAAAGCAGTAGAACATGGCCCAAGTCCTTGGGCCCCTGCACCCAAATGGGAGACCCAAAAGAAGCTCCTGGTTCCTGGCTTCGGATCAGTGCAGCTCTGGCCATTGTGGCCATCTGGGTAGTGAACCAGCGTATGGAAGAACTCACTCTCTCTACCTCTCTCTGTAACTGTCTTTCAAATAAATAAAATAAGTCTTAAAAAAAAGAGAGAGAGAGAAATAGGAGGTAGCGCCGAGGCTCACTTGGTTAATCCTCTACTTGCGGCACCGGCATCCAATGTGGGCCCCTGGTTCTAGTCCGGGTTACTCCTCTTCCAGGCCAGCTCTCTGCTGTGGCCCAGGAATGCAGTGGAGCATGGCCCAAGTCCTTGGGTCCCTGCACCCGTGTGGGAGACCAGGAAGAAACACCAGGCTCCTGGCTTCGGATTGGCATAACTCTGGCCACAGCGGCCATTTGGGGAGTGAACCAACGGAAGGAAGACCTTTCTCTCTATTTCTCTCTCTCACTGGCTAACTCTATTTGTCAAATGAAATTAAAAAAAAAAAAGAGAGAGAGAGAAATAAATATGAGGTCTTTAAAGTAGACATTGTGAGAACCAATGTGCAATTCCCGCCTTTGAATGAGACAATAGGAAACAAGAATGTTGTCATGCTCTTCTTAAAGTCAGCAGACTTAATGCAAGAGGACTGGCCGGTGCCATGGCTCAATAGGCTAATCCTCTGCCTGCGGCGCCGGCACACGGGGTTCTAGTCCCGGTCGGGGCTCCGGGTTTTTTCCTGGTTGCCCCTTTTCCAGGCCAGCTCTCTGCTGTGGCCCGGGAGGGCAGTGGAGGATAGCCCAAGTGCTTGGGCCCTGCACCTGCATGGGAGACCAGGAGAAGCACCTGGCTCCTGCCTTCGGATCAGCGCGGTGTGCTGGCCGCAGCGCACCAGCCGTGGCAGCCATTGGAGGGTGAACCAACGGCAAAGGAAGACCTTTCTCTCTGTCTCTCTCTCTCTGTCCACTCTGCCTGTCAAAAAATAAAAATAAAAAAATTTAAAAAAAGAAATTAAGAAAATATGAGAGGACCGCAGATGGTTCCAAGAATAGTGCAATACCAGCAGAGTATGAGCGAGCCTTGAGTTTGAACAAATACTGGTGAGATCCCTACACTGTTGATGCCTGCATTATAAATTATATCTTGTACAAATTATTGAACCTCTCAGACTCAAGAGTCTCATTCCATACCCTCTAAAGATGTTCTGAGGATCAACAGAATTGTAAAAATCTTAACATAGTGCAAGTTCTTAGAATAGAACTAGTTTTTATAGTGTGTAAAAGAGTAATATTCTTTAAATGAGAATAAATGGACTTTTTTGATAATAGAATACACATTCCAGTGGCACAATGGAAGGAAGAAAAAGATACAAGAAAAACTAGAAAGGGAGATCCTACAGGGGGTTGTTATGAAGTAAAGTTGTAACTTATGTGAACATTATGGAGCCACTGATAATAGAGGCATGATTTGAGATGAGTACTGAAATTTTAATATAGATGGATAGATAGATGTACACTTATGTAAATAAATGTATATAAATGTGTGTGTGTGTGTATGCACGCAAGAGAAAGAAAGAGAGAGAGAGAGGGAGGGATGGAAGGAGAGGTTGAATTGGAATAGATAACATAGAAGAACTATTTCTTTTTACATGCTATTTTAAAATGCAAAAGAACTCTCCTTTTTAAGCACTATTTAAAAATGCAGCAAACATGTAACTTTTGACATTTTGGCACAATTTGAGAAAGCACAATAGCGTAGAAATATTATGCAAAGCCATCTATTGTAATAAATAACCCAGGAGGTCACAGACAAAAGATCTGAAAGTATAAAATAAATATACTCAAAGGATTTAATGTGAAGCTAGATACTTTAAGAAAGAGAAATCTAATTTTCAGGTTTTAAACCTGTCAGAGTATAACCACTGAATAGTATAGCTAGGGCAAATACATATGGGGAAAGGATAGCTTCAGTTAACAAGAATAAAGAATCAAACATGAAGCCTTTTTGTGACTAAGACAAGCTAAAGAAGATGGATTTAGATCAACTGAGTCTCCTCTTTTCATAGCCATATCTCTAGTGCCTGGTCAGTGCTTGGCACCTAGTAGGCTTGTTGACTGGGGTAAATGAACGCATGTAAAGAGAGAGCAGAAGCACAAGAATTGATAGTTGATGACAGTAATGGAAATATGATATGGAACTTCAGTGCTTAAGTGCTTGTATCTATTTTTTTAAGTTTCTTGTTTTGCCTGTTCTATGTATTTTTATTTGAAAAGCAGAGCATGAGAGAGTGAGCAAGATCTTCCAAGCACTGGTTCACTGAACAATGCCCCTACAGCCAGGACTGGGCCAGGCTGAAGGCAGGGGCCTCTATCCAGATCTCACATGGGTGGAAGGGACTAAAGTACTTGAGCTATTACCTGTTGCCTCCTAGATTGCCCATTAACAGGTAACTCGATTGGAGGTAGAGTGGGGACTTGAACCCAGGCACTTCAATATGGAATGTAGGTATCCCAAGCAGCATCTTAATGGCTGTGCCAAATGCTTGCCCAATTTGTATCTACTTTAGATTGCCTATGCTTCATATCTTATTTTGTTCAGTACATTGGTTCAGAAAGATTTGCTCATAAATCAACAGCACCACTCTCTTACTATTGACTGATATACAACAAGCAGAGGGGAAGACTTTAGCTTAGAGCTAGAAAATCAACAGCTGCCTAAAATTAACCTGCAGGAAAGAGCCATTACTCTCAAGTGTTGTAACAAAGAATAAATGTGGCATAAAGCTACTCCCCTACACAGCAAAATCTGGGACAGATAAATAAATTCCTTGCATAAAAATTCTAATATGATACTCACTGAATTATTATTAAAGGCCCTTGAAATTATAATAAACTGTGATGAAGCCATTAAACACTGTGGGAAGAAGCATCTTTTAGGATTGACTGCTCAAACATTTTGGACTTCGCTTTCTCAGTTCCACCAAATAATCCAAATAGAAAAATGATTATGGTATTTACATTTTTGTTCATTCTGACATAAAGAAAATATCTTCATAAAATAGATGAAGAAAACATAATCATCTTCCAGTAATAGCAATATGAGTAAAATAGCATGGGAGGCTGGTTTTGATTAAGCATGCTGCTATTTAGTGACGAGTTAAAGGACATAATATGTATAATCAGATGTGGCCAAATCTTACATTTTAAAGTGTCACTGAATATACATCTCACTGGTCACACTGTCACAACTCAATGTGTTTGTCACACAAGGATGAAGGGTAAAACCAAAGCCATATTTCTGAATCAGGAGTCCTAGAAGCTATTAAAATAAGTTTGATATTACATGACCTCATAGGAACTATAAATGCAAGATGATTCAACAGCCAATTACAAAGTGCCTAATCTGAGACTCAGCACAAGTCAGAGTAATAGTTACAGTACATTACAGATATTAAAATACAAACATAAATAAAGAATCAAGGATTTGCTTATTTTAATTCTAAACTAATTGAAAAGTTTCCTAGCTACAGGCGACTGAATTAAACTTCTCAGTTATAAAACTGCAAAATGTCACTGAGAGGTCATCAGGTATAGTCTCCCACCTTTTTGCACACAACATGTGACCATGACCTAATCAACAGAAGGAAACAAAAGCCTGGAACACATATCTAGCTTTTCTGGATCAAACACTAGCTGTCAGATCTCCTTACCTCTTGGTGCAATATGTTTTCCCAAACCAGAAGCTGTATTCTAAAGAACAATGCAAGAAAGAGTGAAGCTGAGCATCCATGTTTTCAGTAAATATGAGCACTCATTTATAAATTTCAGACAAATTCTGATTCTCCATAGTTCTGACAAACCTTGGCCAGTTGAAAATTCCCATATGCAAAAAATCGAAAGTGAAAATAATGTGGCATAAACATTTTTAGTTTGTCAATATTATGTTTTGAAGAAATAGAAAGTGAAGAAAGAGCAATGCTAAAGATTGTTACAATGTTAGGCATTACTATATTGACAAAGATTACTTAGTGCATGGATGCATGGATTAATTTCTGGGGTCTCTAAACTGCTCCATTGGTCCACATGTCTACTCCTGTGCCAGTACCAGGTTGTTTTGATTATATGTGCTCTGTACTATGTCTTGAAACCTGCCTCCACTTGTTTTTATGGTTTAGGATTGCTTTAGCTATTCGGAGTGTCTTTTGATTCCATATTAATTTTAGGCTCACTTTTCTAGATCTCAGAACATCTTTGTCATTTTGATTGGGATCACTCTGAATCCATAAATTGCTTTGGGTAGTATGGTTTTTTTTTAAACTTTTATTTAGTAAATATAATTTCCAAAGTACAGTTTATGGATTACAATAGCTTCCCCCCATAACTTCCTTCCCACCCACACCCCTCCTATCCCCCGCTCCCTCTCCCATTCCATTCACATCAAGATTCATTTTCAATTATCTTTATATACAGAAGATCTATTTAGTATGTATTAAGTAAAGATTTCATCAGTTTGCACCCACACAAAACATAAAGTGTAAAATACTGTTTGAGTACTAGTTATAGCATTAATTCACATTGGACAACACATTAAGGACAGAGATCCCACATGAGGAGTAAGTACACAGTGACTCCTGTTGTTGACTTAACAATTTGACACTCTTGTTTATGGCGTCAGTAATCTCCCTAGGCTCTAGTCATGAGTTTCCAAGGCTATGGAAGCCTCTTGAGTTCGCTGATTTCAATCTTATTTAGACAAGGTCATAGTCAAAGTGGAAGTTCTCTCCTACCTTCAGAGAAGGGAACCTCCTTCTTAGATCTTCTTAGATGGCCCGTTCTTTCTACTGGTATCTCACTCACAGAGATCTTTCATTTAGGTCCTTTTTTTTTTTTTTTTTTTTGGCTTTTGCCAGAGTGTCTTGGCTTTCCATGCCTGAAATACTCTCATGGGCTCTTCAGCCAGATCCGAATGCCTTATGGGCTGATTCTGAGGCCAGAGTGCTGTTTAGGACATCTGGACATCTGCCATTCTGTGAGTCTGCTGTGTATCCCACTTCCCATGTTGGATCATTCTCTCCCTTTTTTATTCTATCAGTTAGTATTAGCAGACACTAGTCTTGTTTATGTGATCCCTTTGACTTTTAGACCTATCATTATGATCAATTGTGAACAGAACAGTATGAGTATTTTGATAATAATTCTTCCAATCCATGAATATGTGAGATTTTTCCATTTTTTGTGTCTACTTCTATTTCTTTCCTTAATGCTTTGTGATTTTCATTCTAGAGTTATCTCATGCCCTTGGATATGAACAGGAATTTTCAAAGGATGAAATACAAATGGCCACAGAAACATAAATGGATGCTCAGGATCACTAACCATCAGGGAAATGCAAATAAAAACCACAATGAGGTTCACCTCACCCTAGTGAGAATGATCATCCAAAAATCAAAAAATAATAAATGCTGGAAAAGATGTGAGGAAACAGGTACCCTAGTCCACTGTTGGTGGTAATGTAAACTAATACAACCATTATGGAAGACAGTATGGAGATTCCTCAGAAACTGAAAAATAGATCTGCCATATGACCATCCCACTGCCATCCCACTGCTGGGAATTTACCCACAGGAAATGAAATCAGTATATGAAAGAGTTTTCTGTACCCTTATGTTTATAGCAGCTCAATATAAAACAGCTAAGATATGGAAACACCCCAGATGTCCATCATTTGATGATTAGATAATGACATATGTATATATGAAGAAATACTTCTGAGCCACAGAAAGAATGAAATCCTGTCTTTTGAAGCAAAAAACATCGATGCAACTAGAATCATTATGCTTAATGAAGTAAGCCAGATCTCAAAGACAAACATCATATGTTTTTTCTGATTTGTGGTAACTAATGTATAGAGTACAAAAAATATAATGTATATGTGCAAAATTGACATTCTGAGACTTAATCCTTGTTTTTAGCCCTTGCCTATATTCCTGAGGAACAGTGGTTTTCTACTTACTACTTGTTGGATTATTTATTTAGTGGAGGGTTAAGCTTATGATTATAAAGTAAATTGAAAGTATGTCATTGCAAAAATTAAAAGAAAAATAAGAGATGTAGGAGGAGGTTCAAGGAAGGGAGGAAGGGTGGCCTAGAAAGTATCATTATGTTCTTAAAATTGTATTTATGAAATACATAAGATTTGTTCCCTTTAAATAATTTAAAAATATTTTTAAGAGTGCTGCTTTGCTGAAGTTATTGTGAAATCAGATAAATTTAAGAAAATGTCTGCGTAGCTTGTATACTCAAAATTATAAAAACATTTCTGAGGCCTGTGCCGTGGCTCAATAGGCTAATCCTCTGCCTTGCGGTCCCGGTCGGGGCGCCGGATTCTGTCCCGGTTGCCCCTCTTCCAGGCCAGCTCTCTGCTGTGGCCCAGGAGTGCAGTGGAGGATGGCCCAAGAACTTGGGCCCTGAACCCCATGGGAGACCAGGATAAGCACCTAGCTCCTTGCTTCGGATCAGCGTGGTGCGCCAGCCACAGCTGCCATTGGAGGGTGAACCAACGGCAAAAGGAAGACCTTTCTCTCTGTCTCTCTCTCTCACTGTCCACTCTGCCTGTCAAAAAAAAATTTCTGAGAGAAATTAAAAGAGACCTTTATAATAAAACAGGAGATAGATCATGTCTTCTCTACAAATTAATATATTGATTCATTCAATTCTATTCAAAATCCCATCAGAATTTTTTTGGTTATATTAAGTTTAATACACTAATACAAAGGACCTTGAATAGCCAAGATATTTTTCAAAAAATAAATTAGAGTATTTCTACTAATTGCTTTCCAGACTTACTGTAAAGAACCAGTAATTTGGACAACAGGTATGAGCATAAAATGTACAAAGAAACAGAACTGATTGTCCAGATTATAGACCAATATTATACGATCAATTTTTTAAAAGATTTATTTATGTTTACTTATTTTTTTATTTATTTGAAAGAGTGATAGAGATACAGACAGAGATTCATCCAACTGCTTCACTCCCCAAATGCCTCTGATAGCCAGCACTGTATCGGCTAACACCAGGAGACCATAACTCCATCCAGGTCTCCCACATGGGTGGCAAGGACCTGAGAACTTGAGCCATGATCTGCAGTCTTCCCAGGTGCATTATCAGGAAGCTGGATCGGAAGTGGAGGAGTGGGTATAACAAGCTCTGCTCTCTGATATGGGATACAGGTGTCCCAACAGGCAGTTTGATCTGCTGTGCCACAGCAGATCCTTCAGTCAATTTATATTTTATAAAGCCTCTAAGATAATTTAGTGGAGAAAAGTAGATTTTTCAAAAAATGATGCTGGAAAATATGAATAATCATATGGGAAAATGAATTACAGTATAAATAAAAATATAAATAAAAATAAAATTTTAATAAAGCATAACCACAAATATAAAAGCTAAAATCATAAAAGTAGTACACAAAAAATCAGAAGAAATTATAGTGAAATCTCTGAGGTAAGTTGTGTATGTGAGAGAGGAGTGGAGGGTGGAAGGAGAGGAACAGAAAAGGACACCACTCATGTCTCGATATTTATGTTTGCATTTTCTTCCTGTGCATGTAAATCTTATAAGTCAATAGTTACTAAAATCAGAGTTTGTGGATAAATCTTAAACAAAGAAACTCGTACTTGTTATTTGCTAGAAATGAAAAGAAAAAAATCGTAGCTTATTATTCCAAGAGGCAAAAATTATCTTCTAAATATCTCTCTTACTAATTGTAAGAGATAATTACCTTCTCATTATGGTAGTTCACTACATGTATTTTTCTGTCTAAAGATGGATCATAAAATAAATACAATTGACAATGTAGGACAAGAGGTTTGCGACTCAGTTTAACAAGCACCAAGTTAATGAATCCAAGGGCATGGATGTCACCCTACACAAGCCCAGTAGAATTGCATTTCCCATGGTTGGAAGCGGCTGTTGCTCGTGCTTTAGTCAAACTATCTGTGTATGTCAAATGCTTAGCCAATCAATCACTTGTGCTTTTCCCCTGTTTCCTATCCTTTCTATCCAATTTTTCTCTTTCCTTAATCTATTATTTACTCTCTATTATAAACTCGGTAACAAGACATGCAACACAAAATTAAAGTCTTCATTTGTTGGTATCCTCAGGGTCTAGCAAAGAAGAAATTCAATATATAATTTATGCAATATAATTGTAAAAGTTCTCCTAAGACAAAGAAATGGCCAGTTAAATCCAAGAGGGCACCAAGAAGGCATCACAAGGGGGATTCCCTTGAAGTCTTTAGACGATTTGGAAGGACTAAACACTTGTCTTGATATTTTTAGTTCATAGCTATATTCTTAGTGTAGTTACAGAGCCATCACTACATACATAAATATGCATATATGTATGTGTTAAATGACTGAATGGGTTGTCTGATTATAAAATATGACAAAAGATATTAAACAACATGTCCAAAAGCAAAGTAGCAAAAGGAAATTTGGCAAATGTATAATGGGCCAAAAAGGACAAGAAAAATAGAAAACATTTGATTTTTTTAAGGTGAGGGATCACAGTTATTTTTTTTGTTTTTCTAAAGTGAAATTTATGGTTTATACCAACTATATGATCAAAATATTTTGCTGTCTTATTTTTCATCTTAGCCATATATCAACTTTATTTGCTACATTTTTCTCTTAATTTTGTACCAAAAATATTTTCTAGGTTACTGTAATGTCTTGATAATCATTTTTCAAATGGGTGCCTGTTACTTTGTGTTATCTAATAATATAACCATTGTTCTTGGCTTTTCAGAATTATATAATTTTTTAAAAGCTTGTCAGTAGCTTTCAATTTCTGGGCCAGGTGGAGGGAGAAGCAGGATTTGAATAGGTCATTGTGGGCTGTGATTACACAATACCCAGGAAACGAGAGATTTGGCTTGTACCTCCCGCCATCCTTTCCTCTCTTGGGAGTCAGTAAATGCTATGAAAAGCTCTGCAAAAGATGATTTTAAGCACTTGAATCATCTTCTCAACCCAAATCATATTTGGTCCAAGGTTTCTGTAATTAGGGGCAATATTTTCTACTATAATACCCACTGAAATTGGTGGCCTAAAAAAAATTGAGTGACTCACTCCTTGGAAGAGCCAGTAAACATGTTCTCTGTCTTAATGATTAAGAAAGATGCTGAGGGAAAGGGCTTTGAGGGATGCACTGGATTATCCCACACTGGTTCCTTCCTCAACTCAGCCTTCTAAAGAGTTGATCAAGGACAGCTGGGGTGACAAGTGGGGTGAAAAACCCTACAAAGGCTTAGAGGTCCTGTTAGTCCATTTTCTGTAGCTATAGCAAAATACTTAAGGCTGGAAAACTTACGAATAAGGGAGTAAGCTCACAGTTTGTGAGGCTGAAAGGCTAAGGGGATAGCCTCACAGCAGATGGCAACAGGGTAGAAACACACCTAAGAAGGATCACATGCAGAAACAAGAAGCCAGAGAGCGAAGAGCGGCCAGCCTTTGTCTTTTATATTTATTTATTTATTTATTTATTTATTTATTTATTTATTTTGACAGGCAGAGTGGACAGTGAGAGAGAGAGACAGAGAGAAAGGTCTTCCTTTTGCCGTTGGTTCACCCTCCAATGGCCGCCGTGGCCGGCGCACCGCACTGATCCGATGGCAGGAGCCAGGAGCCAGGTGCTTTTCCTGGTCTCCCATGGGGTGCAGGGCCCAAGCACCTGGGCCATCCTCCACTGCACTCCCTGGCCACAGCAGAGAGCTGGCCTGGAAGAGGGGCAACCGGGACAGAATCCGGTGCCCCGACCGGGACTAGAACCCGGTGTGCCGGCGCCGCTAGGCGGAGGATTAGCCTAGTGAGCCGCGGCGCCGGCACCTTTGTCTTTTATAAAAACCTATTCATGAGGGATATAACCAGGATTCCACAAGAACTACACTGATCCCGTCAAAGGACAGAACCCCAGATCTAATTACCTTCGTAAGCCCCTCTTCTTAAATGCGCCACCACCTCCCAACATTGCGATATTGAGGACAAAGTTTTGAACGTATCCATCCCATGGCGGGGGGGATGGGGGGGTGAGTGGAACACACTAAAACTATCTTCAAACCATAGCAGAGGCTTAGAGAGAAGACAATGATCTTTGAGCAAGAACAAGCTGGTGGTAATCAAAAATTCTGGTGGGCATATAAAAGGCCTGGAAAGTGCATGTGCAATAAGGAAGTAATAGAGGTCATCAGTAGAAATCCAGATAATTCAGAAGCAGAGCAAAAGTAGAGAACAGACAGAATTTCAGAGCACTGACAAGCAAGGGTAGGGGCAGAAGGCAGGGTTTAGAAGGCTCAGTGGAGTCATAAGGATCTTAGTACAGATCGGTTGCTCTATCATAAAAGATATGAACAGTGCTTATTTTTCTCTTAGTGACACAGAAGAGGAGAATAAAAATGATCAAAAATAAGATCTGGTTCAATCAGTTCAGAACATCTGGGTGGGAACTCATACCTCATAATAATTCTCATAACTCTCTTCACTTATAACAGCATTTATCACGCTATATTAGATTGCCTCTTTGTCACGAGCAAGGTTTTGTGGGTATTCTAGGTTCCAAGGGCTTTGATAACAAATGATCAGAAATAAGTAGGCTTAAAACAACACAAATTTATCATCTCATAGTTCTGGGGGAAAGACATCTGGAATCAAGGTGTCAGTATGGCTGACTTTATCAAAAATCTGTAAGGGAGAATATTCCCTTGCCTTTTGTAGCTTATGGTATTTGCATCAAACCTGGACATTCCTTGGCTTACAGGTGCATGACTTCAGTGTCTACCTCCATCACGATATGGCCATCATCTCCCTTTGTACCTCTCTCCTCTTCATATAAGGACACCAGTCATGTTGCATTAAGAGCCCATCCTATTCAAATATAATCTCATTTTTAATAGTCACCTCTTCAATGACCAAAATTCCAAGTAAACTGACATTCTACAATAATTGGGTTTAGGACTTCAAGATACCTTTGAGACAGGGAACACACCATTTTCCCCCAAACAGTGGCCCAGATTGTTCCTATTTTATCATTTTTACTTTTGTATTTTTAGTCATTATTTCATTCCCATGCATAGAACATGTTGAATTGTAAATTGATTAACATAATGATATATAAATAGAGAAAGAAGGGTATACTGAGAAATCCATATTGCATTCTTGAATAAAAGTGAATGTAGAGGAGCCTGTGCAGTGGCGTAGTGGATAAAGCCACAACCTGCAGTGGCAGCATCCCATATGCACTCTAGCTTCACTTCCGATCCAGCTCTCTTCTATGGCCTGGGGCAGCAGTAGAAGATGGCCCAGGTCCTTGGGCCCCTGCACCTGTGTGGGAGACCTGGAAGAAGCTCCTGGCTTCTGACTTCGGATGTGGGGAGTAAACCAGCAGATGGAAGACTCTCTCTCTCTCTCTCTCTGCCTCTGCTTCTCTGTAACTGTGCCTTTTGAATAAATAAATACATATTTAAAAATAAATAAATAAAATTTAAAAAAGTGAACATAGAGAGTGCTGAAGCTTCAACTTCAAGAACTCTCTCTTTTTTTTCATTGTTAAGTTTTTATTAAAATGATAATATTATCTGTTAGGTTACATTGGAATAAAGAATATAAATATTTTGCTATACCTCCATTTGCTTTCAGTCTTTTCTTTTTTTTTAACTTTTATTTAATGAATATAAATTTCCAAAGTACAGAATATGGATTACAATGGCTTCCCCCCCATAATGTCCCTCCAACCCGCAACCCTCCCCTTATCCACTCCCTCTCCCCTTCCATTCACATCAAGATTCATTTTCGATTCTCTTTATATACAGAAGATCAGTTTAGCATACATTAAGTGAAGATTTCAACAGTTTGCTCCCACACAGAAACATAAAGTGAAAAATACTGTTTGAGTACTAGTTATAGCATTAAATCTCAATGTACAGCACACTAAGGACAAAGATCCTACATGAGGAGTAAGTGCACAGTGACTCCTGTTGTTGACTTAACAAATTGACACTCTTGTTTATGGCATCAGTAATCACCCTAGGCTCTTGTCATGAGATGCCAAGGCTATGGAAGCCCCCTGAGTTCACTGATTCTGATCATATTTAGACAAGGCCATGGTCAAAGTGGAAGTTCTCTCCTCCCTTCAGAGAAAGGTACCTCCTTCTTTGATGACCCATTCTTTCCACTGGGATCTCACTCACAGAGATCTTTCATTTAGGTTTTTTTTTTTTCCCCAGAGTGTCTTGGCTTTCCATGCCTGAAATACTCTCATGGGCATTTCAGCCGGATCCACATGCCTTAAGGGCTGATTCTGAGGCCAGAGTGCTATTTAGGACATCTGCCATTCTTATGGGTCTGCTGTGTATCTCACTTCCCATGTTGGATCATTCTCTCCCTTTTTGATTCTATCAGCTAGTATTTGCAGACACTATTCTTGTTTCTGTGATCCCTTTGGTTCTTAGTCCTATCATTCTGATCAATTGTGAACAGAAATTGATCACTGGGACTAGTGAGATGGCATTGGTACATGCCACCTCGATGGGATTGAATTGGAATCCCCTGGTATGTTTCTAACTCTACCGTTTGAGGTAAGTCAGCTTGAGCATGTCCCAAATTGCACATCTCTTCCCTCTCTTATTCCCACTCTTATATTTAACAGCGATCACTTTTCAGTTAAGTTTCAGCACTTAAGAAGAATTGTGTATTGATTACAGTATTCAACCAAAAGTATTAAGTAGAACAACAAAAAAGATACTAAGAGGGATAACATATTAAGCTGCTCATCAACAGTCAGGGTGAGGGCTGATCAAGTCACCATTTTCCTAGTGTTCATTTCACTTTAACAGGTTTCCTTTTTGGTGCTCAGTTAGTTGTCACCTATCAAGGAGAACAAGTGGTATTTGTCCCTTTGGGATTGGCTTATTTCACTCAACATAATGTTTTCCAAATTCCTAACAGGGATCACTTTTCAGTTAAAATTTAAACACCTAAGAATAATTGTGTGTTAATTACAGAGTTCAACCAATGTTACTAGAACAAAAAAAAATACTAAAATGGATAAAGTATTACATTGTACATCAACCGTCAGGACAAGAGCTGATCAAGTCACTGTTTCTCATAGTGTCCATTTCACTTAAGAACTCTCTCTCTTAAGTCCACAGTTCTGGGATTCTTTTGTCTCAGCTTTGGTTTGGTTTCAGCAAAAATCCAATGAATAGTAACCACTTACTGATTCCATTTATGTAAATTGGTAGAATGCATTTAAGTTTCCGAAAGATTACTGTTACCAGAGGGAAGGCCGGGAAGCAGTGAGGTTCTTGTCTTCACGCAAGAAAGAATTCAGGTGTGAGACAGAGGGCAGAGTGCTCAGACTGGGGGAGAGCAAGGTTACATGGTTGAGTGGAAAGAATACATCTGGGCAGGCCAGGAAAGCGGCTCAGCAGAGAGGTAGACAGCTGAGAAGCAGAGAGCTGAGCCTGCAGTCTGTTTGGACTCCCTAGGTTTTTAAGGGAGTCTGTTGAACCACCTCTCCCTCTCTTCCAGGACAAATGATGGAAAGTCCTGGTGGAAGGGCTTGTTGGGTGAAAATTAGCAAATTCCTCTCCAGACTTGCTGGCAGAGTAGGGGGGCTTCCCTTAGGGTGTCTGAGAAGGTTTTACTGCCCTCTGTTTTCAGGTCAGGTAACCTTTTGGTCCTGAGGAGAGAGAATTCTCCTGGGAGCTTTCCTTGGGGGAAGAGCTGGGACCACCTGGAAAGCTATCAGGGTCTGAGCAGGGTGTTGAAGTGCAAGATGCTGCGCTACTGGGGCTTCCGCAGTAGGTGCTGGTCTGCAGGCCTGTCTCATAGACATACATAGGCTAAATTTCTGACTTCCTACCTAACAATTACCTTTGTGCATAGAATTATTTGCCTTTTGTTTGGAGTTTTAGGGGATTTCAAAGGTCTCTGCCCTTAGACTGGTTTTTAGGCTATGGAGAAACAAAGAATCGGATTGAGTTGAAAGACTGACATCTTCTGGCTGATTGTACTCATTGCAGAAAGAGTGAGGCACCGGAAAGGGCAATAAATAGCATTCACTAGTCTGGGTTTGACTGTTAAGCACTGAAAAGGAAAAGAAAGAAAGAAAGGTAAAGTTTATATGGGGAAATAACATAAAAGAGCAATCTTATAGCCTAAGAAATAAGAGGAATTCACTGGAATTGATTTTTTGCCTCAGAGGAAAAAGTGAGGGAAGAGAGAGCATCAATGAAGAGACCACTGAAGAAGGAAGCATGAGACACTAGATCATCAAGAAATACTCTTGATGGCAGACTAATGGTTCCGAGTTCTTCAAAGGCAATGCACTAAAGCTATGAAAGAGGGTCTTGAATACTTGGCACATATTCATTTGCTCTGGTCTGAGGCAGAGCTATAGTTGGAAACCAGAGGTCTTCATAAGAGTTTCCATCTGCATCTTGTGCTATTTATAAGTGGCTCTCTTTGTTCCAGTTTCAGAGACATTTTTGGGATAATGATATATTTCTTTATGAGAAATATTCTGGGTACTAGCTTTCTGTACTTCTGTTTTCATCTCTCCCACCTGTTTTATTTTTCCTTTCAGGATCATGGGGAGTGCTCATTGCCTCTTTGCTGGCCAAATCATTACTTGTTACTATCATTTCTGAAACAAGGGAAGGAAAAGAAACAAGTGGGCATGTTAAAGAATTTGGTTTTGATCTTAAAATTAACTGGACACTCAAATTGTTAAGTCAACAACAGGAGTCACTGTGTACTTACTTCTCATGTGGGATCTTTCCTTAGTGTGTTGTCCAATGTGAAGTAATGCTATAACTAGTACTGAAACAGTATTTTACACTTTGTGTTTCTGTGTGGGTGCAAACTGATGAAATCTTTACTTAATATATACTGAATTGATCTTCTGTATATAAAGATAATTGAAAATGAATCTTGATGTGAATGGAATGGGAGAGGGAGCGGGAGATGGGATGGGTGTGAGTGGGAGGGAAATTATGGGGGGAACCATTGTAATCCATTAACTGTACTTTAGAAATTTTATATTTACTAAATAAAAAATAAATTAAAAAAGAAAAAAATTAACTGGACACTAATAGTAACTGGATAGTGGCTAAACAGAGAGATAGAAAGATCAGTTTTGCCTTTTATAAAGCTTAGCTAAGCTGCAGCACAGAGGCCCGATAGTCTGCAATTGAAAGGAGGGAAATATTTTGGATAAATTATCTCCATTTCTGCCGTGCTCTGTGAAAACAGAATGGCTGTTTAAAATTGAACACTAGAGCAGAGGAAAATGAAGCAGTCTGTTCTCATATCTTCCTGACAAGGGAAAGGTTATGTGGCATTATTTATGCAAAAGATATTGAGTTAAAAATATGGAGCAAATAAGAAAGAACAAGTAATCCTCATTTCTGCAGCCATGGAGGAAAATAAAATATTGAAACTGTAGTGAAATAACACAAAGAAGAATTATACTGCATGAAACACAGAACATAATTATTAGTGTTTGTAGATAGTTTTCTGATTTCATAATACAGTTTTAGAAATTATTTGTAAGTAAAGATGAATACCAAGAACACTCCATTAATCTCACAATATTCAGGCTCATTCTATCAATATCTGGAGCTGGTTGCATATTTCAGGTGACATTAGCCTTAGGAACTTTTAAAACAAAGTTGGAAGCAGCAGGACCTCTGAAATATCTCCTGTGCTATCATCTAATTGGGCATGTTCCTGCACAGTTAGCCTGGCAAGAACATGAGCTTCTTAAAAGCAGGTGCAATGCCATACGACTCTTCCTTTGACTATCTAACATATGTAAATTAAAAATAGTGCTGAGTGAATGAATGGTAAACTAATAAAAGTTGAAGAATGTTGCCAAGTGATTGAAACTGCAATTTTGCTTTCCTGGTGTTTTTTTTTCCTGCTTCCTGGTGTTGTTGTTGTTGTTGTTTTTTAGACATGCTGGTGTTCCTCTATAGGTATCCAGAAATGTAGCACAGGCCCTGTTAGACATCAGTTCAGAACAAAGGCTATATTTATAATATAGAGGCCCGGGGGAGGTAAAAATGCAAAACACACTTTATACAGAAGGTGCAAAGAATATACACTGAATGCTTTAGTGGGAAAGGGATGTGGAGGAACTGTATTTTACAAGAATTACTAGTAAGTAGGTATTTTTTAAATGGAATTTCTGAAAACTTTTTGAAAACTCAACTTCATTTGTCAGAAATTTCATTAAAGCTAAATTTAGTAGGGAGAGACCTTCTGTGTATAATGGAAAGACCAATAGAAACCAAGGATTTCATACTTGGATTTGCTTGAGTGTTGAAATATACCCAAGACAGCATTTAAAAATTGGAAATAAAGCACTGTTTCTTTTTGAAAATACTCGAGTATAGAAAGTTGTTTTACAATTATAATACTACAATAAAGCAACAGTTGATTCTCCCTAATGTCTGCTAAAAGAAAGGAACATCTTTGATTGGGTCTTTTAAATAACTCGGGGTTATCTTGTGTTATTTTGCTGTTGCTGAGGTTGCTCCTTCTTCTTCTTCTTTTTTTTTTTTTTTTTTTCCGATAGGCAGAGTTAGACAGTGAGAGAGAGAGAGAAAGAGAGAAAGATCTTCTTTCCATTGGTTCACTCGCCAAATGGCCGCTATGGCCAGCGCCCCGCACTGATCCGAAGCCAGGAGCCAGGTGCTTCCTCCTGGTCTCTCATGCAGGTGCTGGGCCCAAGCACTTGGGCCATCCTCCACTGCCTTTGCGGGTCACAGCAGAGAGCTGGACTGGAAGAGCAACAACCGGGACTAGAACCCGGTGCCCATATGGGATGCCGGTGCCGCAGGTGGAGGATTAACCAAGTGAGCCACGGCGCTGGCCCAGGTTGCTCCTTCTTTTTTCCATTCCCTACCTCACAATTTCAGATTTTTCATTTTATAGTTGTACTGATTCCTCAATTAAAATTTTCTTGAAGCACCTAGTATGACATCTCTTAAACAAGATCATACACTAATAAAAACTTTAAAGAAGACTACTTTCTCAGTACTCAGAAGACCTGTGGTTGTCATTCTGCATGCAAAACACTTAAGAAGCAACCCAACAGTAGCAGTATTTCAGGAGAGGCCAAACCTATGTCCAGAGAGCAGAGGAAGAGCCACCAGCCTCCATGACCACCCTTCACGTGGGAAAACTGCAGAACTTCCCTGGGCAGCCTGTGCAGTGTGCGTTTATCTGGAATTCTCAAGCCCTCAGTAGAGGGTTCACTATCTCCTTTATGCCCTAAAATTGATACCACACTCACCACCCACTATCTGCTCCCATGTGATGTAGGTCAGGACTTTCCTGTTCTTGTTAAACAGAAAGCTGGAGTGAGGAGGACATGGACAGGAGCTGCCTAAGAATTGAGACTTGGGGGAGATACAAATGTATTGGTGAGGACTTTATAGTGCCTGGGTACCTTCTGCCACACTTGGAATGTCTTGGACTCAGAGTTATTTCTGAAGTTAAAATTAGTAATGCTATGACAGTATGTACATTAACACCACATTAACTCCATTGCATAGATAGTCTGTGAACCATATCTTAACCCTAAAAAAATGTGAAAGCTCATTGAAAATAGGTTAGTCACTGTCTTAGTTCAATTTCCGTTACTATGGCAGAATAACTAAGACCAGGTAATTTGTAAGGAACAGATGTTATGAACTTCATGGTTCTGGAGGCAAGAAAGTTCAAGGTCAGGTAGCTGCATGTGGTGAGTGCCTCAATCTGTGTCATAACATAGCCATGGCATTATATGGTAGGAGTTCATGTGAGTGTGGTGAGTGGGTGCATGCAGAATACAGGAAGTGAACAAAGGGGCTGACTTGCTTTATAACAATCTGCTGTCATCAGAGCTAAACCATTCTCAACAGAACTAATCCAGTCTCCTTCTTAAAGACTCCATCTATCAACACTACATTGGCAAAGAAAATTTTTTTTAAGATATTTTATTTATTATTTATTTGAGAGGTAGAGTTACAGACAGTGAGAGGGAGAGAGAGAGAAAAAGGTCTTCCATCTGCTGGTTCACTCCCCAAATGGCTACAACGGCCGGAGCTGTGCCGATCTGAAGCCAGGAGCCAGGAGCTTCTTCTGGGTCTCCCATGTGAGTGCAGTGGCCCAAGCACTTGGGCCATCCTCTCCTGCTTTCCCAGGCCATAGCAGAGAGCTGGACTGGAAGAGGAGCAGCCGGAACTAGAACCAGCGCCCATATGGGATGCCAGCGTCGCAGGTGGAGGATTAACCTGCTGCGCCACAGCAACAAAATTTTAACGTGAGTTTTGGCATGGAAAAACCACATTGAAATCATAGCAGTTACTTTGTCCGCAAAGCTTATGCTTTTCTTTCTGCCAAGGGAGGATCTATGGAACTTTTAGGATATTTTGTCTACTAGATTATATTCACACTCTGTATGGGGACATCATCTTTTCTACCTTTGATTTTATTCTAGGCCTGAAAACACAGTCTATGTCCTAATTTTTTTATCATTTGAATTATGATGATGAGATGGTGAGTACTGCTCAGGAAAGAGAAAAGTATATCTACACGGGTGGAAGAAAATAGTAAGTGTTTTAAGAATTTAAACTGTATTTGCCTGAAAGTATTGCTCCCTTGCCATCTGGTTTCATGTTGGTTTGAGCAGGGGAGGCTCTGGCAGATGAATCAGCTGGTCTGGATAATTATTCCTCTGGCTTCTCCCTTGATGTCTTCGTTAGTGTATTGCATCTTCCCATATTGGCTCACAGCTCTCACCGAGGAATCTCTATATCCCAGATCTCAGTAACTATTTGTTCCCCTTACCTCTTCAATGGTGACAATAGCTCCCCAATGCTGCCATTCTTGGTTGGTTTTGTTTTTTTTTGTCCTGTCTATATATTTAGAGATAGTTCTTTTGTCAAATGGTCTTCAACTTTCTATCAGTGTGGTATCCATTTTATGCTGGGAACCAGAATTATTCAGTAGATGTTAACTCATCCACTTATAAAATTTTATCGAGCCCCAATTCTGTCCGTATTGTATGTGTTTTTATGTTTTTCTCAGAATAAACAAAATTGTTGAAAACTAATTTATCTCTTTGTCAACATTTGAATATTATTTGGGGCCCAACTGCTACAGCACTTTACACCCAAAAGTCATAAGTTAATGGCAGAAACAGGGTGAAAACTCAATCTATTTATATTTTGGTTTGGTCTAGTGGGAGGTCTTTTAAGTCATGGGGACATGCCCTTGGAAGGTCTTCTAATGATCCATAAATGACTGGATCTGGGATAGTGCTTAAGATGTCAACTGGGATGTTTGTGTTCCATATCAGGGTGCCTATGTTCAATGCCCTTCCACATATGAAATATGTAGCACTGGGGAAATTGTAGAATTTCTATGAAATGGCTTCTTTTTCTCTGTAATTTTGAAAATAACATCTTTATTTTCATGGGAAGTAAGGGACCAGGGTATATATAGAACCTGACAAATGTAGATGCATAATTAGCTTCACTAGAGCCAGATGAGGCTAGTCTAAGTTTGATATCTTTGCTTCTCCAGTACATACCATTTACAGTGCCCCTGGAATTGCCAAATCAATGAACGAATAAAGCAAGAAAAATCCTTGAGTCTTCAGAGTGAAAGAGGTACTTGAAGTTGCCTTTAAACAATGTACTTTCTTAAAGATTTACTTATTTATTTGAAGTCAGAGTTACAGAGATGGGGTGGGGAGAGAGACTTTCTATCTGCTGGTTAATTCCCCAGGTCACCACAACAGCCAGAGCTGAGCCAAGTCAGTGCTGAGAGCTAGGAGCTTCATCCGGGCCTTCTACATGGGTGGCAGGGGCCAATACTTGGGTCATCCTCTGCTGCTGTTTTGAGATCATTAGCAGAGAGCTGGATTAGAAATGGAACATCCAAGACACAATCTGACACCCATATGGGATGCTGTTGACGGCTTTACCAGCCACAACACATTTTTGTGGGGTAATGGAAGGAGGCCAGGAAAATTATGATATAATTAAGGAAAAGGAATAAGGGAAAAAAGAAAAAAAATATGAAAATGAAAAAGGATAAACGTAGGAAGGATGGCACAATTTTCTAAGGTGGGATAGGAAATGATTGGAGTGTTGGAGTTTGTGTGTGCTTTCCCTTGTATTCATAGTTAAAGCTTGCATCTCAATTAACTAAGCCTGTGCAAGTGAACTGTCATTATACTACTGTCATTGAGGAGTCCTTCTTATTACATCTGTCTTCTACACACTAAGTAGAGTTAGAGAGGATTTCAGTATGGCTGAATAGGGAAAAATGTATTGCTTTGGAGGAAGGGAAAATAGCATAAAAAATGTGGAAGAAGTGCATTCCCAAGGGAGAGTCAGAGAACTTTGCAGTGGAAATTCTATAGAAGAAAGAGTAATGCTGTGAAGCAGCATGGAGGTTACAGATGTGCATCAATGAGCACAGACATCACACACAACCTCTACAGCCAAGTGCTGGAGATGCAAGCTTTGGAGAACGAGGTGAGTGCAGACTGTGGTAACCCATGGCACTGGTGATATGGACGGAAGGAGAACCTTGTGGACGATACTATCTTTGAGTCTGGATGGAACCCTACTGGTGACAGGGTGCCCACCTGATCTATTGAAAGAAAAGTACATTTCTTTCTCCCCAACACCCAGAAGTTTGCTCAGCAATTGTCAGGGAGAAGGCACTATTTTGATAGGAGTAGTGGTGGCACTTGTGTTCATGTGTGATCACTGGATTTTACCATAGGGAAAACTCCACATTCCCCACAGATTTTGAGTCTGGCTGGGAGTTAAAAGGGGGCTGGGCACTTTGAGGTGCCCCATTCATTCAACATATCAAAGGCTACAGGGCTCAAATTTCCAAGGTGGAGCATCCATAGGCAACTGACTCTGGGAACATCTCTAGTTTCTCCATGGATGGGACAGGTTAGTGGGGCAGAGTGGATTCTCTGTACCCCATGATTGATGGTTCCTTGCATACTGTGACTGTGGAAAATCAATATGTTATTGCATGATAGGAGGGAAGGTGTAGCTGGATCTTTAGGCAATTGCTTTGTCTGGTATTCAGAGGCTCAAAGCTCCTTGACTGGCTGGGGTCATTGAAGAGGGATCCATTCTCACACAGAGGACTACACAAATCCTTTGTGTGGTTCATGTGGCAGCAAAAGTGAATGTTGCACCCATTGTGAGCTAAACCCTGACATTTATCACCTTGGAAGAGAGGTGAGGATGTGAAAACACCAACAGAGGTGATCATAACCTGATAGTGTTAACAGTAGAGGAGATCTACAATACCCAAAATGGGTGTCACTCGAGATATTCACCCCACCATAGAGCACTGACCAGAACTCCCTAGCCATACCCAGCACATGACCCTAGGTATTCACTGAAATATCAGACACTCCATTAAGGCACAGAGGAACAGCTCGAATATAAAATCCATCAGAGGAGAAAACCAATAAGTATTTCCACAAATGTCTAAAAATAAATGCAAAAATTCAAGAAACAAGAATAAGGAAGACAATATTATTCCCTCAAAGGAACACACAAAAAACTTTAAAATTAGAATGTGAAGATGAGGAGCTTGATGAAATGCCTGAAAATAAATTTAAAAGACTGATCATAGGATTACTAATGAAACAATGAGAAACAGATTGATAAGTCAAAGAAATCCCTAAATGATATGGAGGAAAAATTTTCCCATAAGATTTTGAAGAGAAATTGAACTGAAATATTAGAAATGTATAATTCAATATGTCAAATAAAAAATACTGTGAAAAGTCTTAACAACAGACTGGGTGAAGCAGAAGAAAGAATATCAAAGCCAGAATACAAATCTTTGAAATATCTCAATCAGACCAAAAAGAATAAAAAAAGAAAAAGAAATTAGAAAAATAAAAACAATGTTTGAGATTTATGGGGGATTATGAAATGACCCAGTAATATTTAGGAGTTCCTGAAGGTGGGGGAAAGATAGAATGGATTGGAGGGCAGTGAAATATTTACAGAAATCTTTCCTAATTTGGAGAAATAAAGGAACAAACAAGAACATGCGGCAATAGGACCCATTAATAGATATGACCAGAAAATATCTTCACCACAACACATTGTAATCAAACTTTCAATGGTAAAACATAAAGAAAAAAATCCTAATATGTGCACAAGAGAAATACCATATTACTTTCAGATGATCTTCAATTAGACTCAGGGCTAATTTCTCATCAGAAATCATGCAGGCAAGGAGTTAATGGAGAATCATAGTCCAAGTCATAATAAAAACCCTTGACCCAGGAAACTGTAACCTGCCATGCTCTCACTTACGCATGAACATGAAATAAAGACCTTCCAAAGCAAACAATAGGAATATTTATGGAAAAATGGCAAGGCCAAGTCATTGCTTATCAGTAGAAACCTTTAATGTAAATGGTCTGAATTCTCCAATTAAAGGACAGAAGACTGGCTGAATGGATTAAAAAACAAGATACATCCATTTGCTGCCTACAAGGAATATATCTCACTGATAAAGATAAACACACGCTGAAAGTAAAAGGATGGAAAAAGATATTCCATGCTAACAGAAAGCAAAAAAGAGCAGGTATATGTATCCTAATGTCAGACAAAATAGACTTTAACATCAAAACTGTTAAAAGAGACAAATAAGGACATTATGTAATGATTAAGGGGTCAATTCAACAGGAAGATGTGACTATAATAAATGTATATGCAAACAATGACAGGGTGCCAGGGTATGTAAAACAGATATTAATGTATCTAAAGTATCATATAGACTCTAATACAACAGTATTATAGTGCTTCAACATTCTACTTTCATCAATGGACAGATCAACTATACATAAAATCAACAAAGAAATAACAGAACTAATCTACACTATGGACCAAATGGACCTAAATGATATCTACAATATCTATAGAACCTTTCATTCTACAGTTGCTGGATACATATGCTTTTCATCAGTGTATGGAACTTTCTCCAGTATAGGCGATATGTGAGGCCATAAGCAAATTTCAGCAAATTATTTAAAAACTTAAATCATATGATCCATCTTATCTGACCACAATGGAATGAAACTGGATGTTGACAACTGAAGAGTCTATATTCAAGGAGGAGTCAAGATGGCGGAATAGGAAGGGAGCACACTGATAGTCCGGGGAGAGATAGTTTAATAAAAGTGGAGATACTGCAGGTTCAAGGAAGAGTAGGGGAGGAAACAGCAGAAGAAACTCTTCCGGAACGCGTGATTCACAGCGGACCTGTGTGGAGAGCGTGGGAACCCACAGTTCGGGACACCAGCGGCAGACTCAACACACCAGCGCTGGAACGCGAGGTGAGCCGAACCTCAATAGCCCGAGACATCGGCAGGCAAGCGGAGAGAGGAGACTAGAGGGAACGACCCCCCGGGGCGGGGGAGTTCACCAGGCTAACTGGAAGAGAGAGAGAGAAAAAAAAAAAAGGTGACTAGTACGGACACGGGTTTCTCTCTCTCCGCTCACCTCTCAAGGGCAAGCAAGACAAAGAGCAGGCGCCATCTTGGACATACGTCATAAGCAGAGCGACCTCAGGTCTGCACCGGCCCTGAGCCTAGCAGAAAAACCTGACTCTGGGCGGGGCGAATTAGCAGGAGATTAGGACCTAGTAAATTTGTGGTGCTACTGAACTGAGACTGTGAAAAAAGAGACGGTGGGGGAGAGAACTCACAGAATTCACGTGAGTACTCTCCAGAGACGCTACAATTCCGTAACTTTGGCAACCCAGTGGGAGACTGAAGGAGAATTTGAGCCCACTCTGAGGGCAGTACAGATTCCCTGTGTGGTCCTTGGGAAAGAGCTTCTGATCTCTGGCTCCTGTGGGTATATCATTTGCCTGCTAACTACCTCCAACTTCGTTCAGCTATGCAGAATTACTTCCCTTTTGAATCAAAAAAAAAAAAAAAAAAGAGAGAGAGAGAGAGTTTGCCACGCCTAACCTGGGAGTGTCACCTTTGGCACACCAAACAGAGCTCTCAGGCCACACCCATCTCAAGCCCTAAGGCTCCATCAAAAACAGGTAGTCCACTTAATCTAGAGTCATAGTATAACAAGAAAAAGCACCATAGTGAAGAAACCAAATATCTCCAATATGCCAAATAACAAACGCAAAAACCGAGGCAATAAAAATAAGGAAGTCACCATGACGCCCTCAAATGAAAAAGACACCCCAATTCAAGATTATGAAGATGATGACATAGAAGAAATGCAAGAAGCAGATCTCAAAAAATTGATAAGAACATTAAGAAGTTCTCAAAAACAAATTCTTGAACTACAGAAATCCTTAATGGACAAGATAGAAAATCTCTCTCGTGAAAATGAAATATTAAGGAGGAATCAAAATGAAACGAAACAACTAGTACAACAGGAAACTGGGATAGTGACTGAAGTGAAGAATTCAATAGATCAAATGAAAAACACAATAGAGAGCCTTACAAACAGAATGGGTGAAGCAGAAGAGAGAATATCGGACTTAGAAGACAGAGAACAGGAAAGGATACAGTCAGACCAAAGAAAAGAAGAGGAAATTAGAAACCTAAAACATATTGTCGGGAATCTTCAGGATACTATTAAAAAACCCAACATTCGGGTTCTAGGAGTTCCTGAAGTCATGGAGAGGGAGAAAGGATTAGAAGGCCTTTTTAGTGAGATATTAGCAGAAAATTTCCCAGGTTTGGAGAAGGACAGAGAAATCCTAGTACAGGAAGCTCACAGAACCCCTAATAAACACGACCAAAAGAGATCCTCACCACGACACGTTGTAATTAAACTCTCCACAGTGAAACATAAAGAAAAGATCCTAAAATGTGCAAGAGAGAAACGTCAGATTACTCTCAGAGGATCTCCAATCAGACTCACAGCTGACTTCTCATCAGAAACTCTACAAGCTAGGAGGGAATGGCAGGATATAGCCCAGGTACTAAGAGAGAACAACTGCCAGCCCAGAATATTATATCCTGCAAAGCTATCATTTGTGAATGAAGGTGAAATAAAGACTTTTCATAGCAAACAGAAATTGAAAGAATTTGTTGCCACTTGTCCAGCCCAGCAAAAGATGCTTAAAGATGTGTTGCACACAGAAACACAGAAACACGGTCATAAATATGAAAGAAGGTAAAGGAAGGAAACCAAGGAAGGAAACCTCACAGCAAAAGATCACAGGGAATTCAAAGCATATATTAGAACTTATCTTTGGCAAATGGCAGGGCAAAGTTACCACTTATCATTAGTCACATTGAACGTGAATGGCCTGAACTGTCCAGTGAAAAGACACCGATTGGCTGATTGGGTTAAGGACCAAAACCCATCTATTTGCTGCTTACAAGAAACACATCTTTCCAACAAAGATCCATACAGACTGAAAGTGAAAGGCTGGAAAAAGATATACCATGCCAACAGAAATGAAAAAAGAGCGGGCGTAGCAATCTTAATATCAGACAACATAAACTTTACCACAAAAACTGTTAAGAGAGACAAAGAGGGACACTACATAATGATTAAGGGATCAATTCAACAGGCAGATTTAACAATTATCAATGTATATGCACCTAACTACAGGTCACCGGTTTATCTAAAAGATTTGTTAATGGACTTAAAGGGAGACTTAGACCCCAATACAATAGTACTGGGGGACTTCAATACTCCACTCTCAGAAATAGACAGATCAATAGGACAGAAGATCAACAAGGATACAGTAGATTTAAACGACACTATAGCCCAAATGGATCTAACAGATATCTACAGAACTTTCAATCCTACAGCTAAAGATTTTACATTCTTCTCAGCAGTACATGGAACCTTCTCTAGGATTGACCACATACTAGGCCATAAAGCAAGTCTCAGCAAATTCAAAAGAATTAGAATCATACCATGCAGCTTCTCAGACCATAAAGGAATGAAGTTGGAAATTAGCAACTCAGGAATCCCTAGAGCATACAGAAACACATGGAGATTGAACAACATGCTCCTGAATGAACAATGGGTCATTCAAGAAATCAAAAGAGAAATCAAAAACTTTCTGGAAGTAAATGAGGATAACAGCACAACATAACAAAACTTATGGGACACAGCAAAAGCAGTGTTAAGAGGAAAGTTTATATCAATAGGTGCCTACATCAAGAAATTGGAAAGGCACCAAATAGATGAGCTTTCAATTCACCTCAAGGATCTAGAAAACCTACAGCAAACCAGACCCAAATCTAGCAGGAGAAGAGAAATAATTAAAATCAGAGAAGAAATCAACAGGATTGAATCAAGAAAAACATTCCAAAAAATCAGCTAAACGAGGAGCTGGTTTTTTGAAAAAATAAACAAAATTGACACCCCATTGGCCCAACTAACTAAAAAAAGAAGAGAAAAGACCCAAATCAATAAAATCAGAGATGAAAAAGGAAATGTAACAACAGACACCACAGAAATAAAAAGAATCATCAGAAATTACTACAAGGACTTGTATGCCAGCAAACAGGGAAACTTATCAGAAATGGATAGATTCCTGGACACATGCAACCTACCTAAATTGAACCAGGAAGACATCGAAAACCTAAAGAGACCCATAACTGAGACAGAAATTGAAACAGTAATAAAGGCCCTCCCAACAAAGAAAAGCCCAGGACCAGATGGATTCACTGCTGAATTCTACCAGACATTTAAAGAAGAACTAACTCCAATTCTTCTCAAACTATTCAGAACAATCAAAGAAGAGGGAATCCTCCCAAATTCTTTCTATGAAGCCAGCATCACCTTAATTCCTAAGCCGGAAAAAGATGCAGCACTGAAAGAGAATTACAGACCAATATCCCTGGTGAACATAGATGCAAAAATCCTCAATAAAATTCTCGCCAATAGAATGCAACAACACATCAGAAAGATCATCCACCCAGACCAAGTGGGATTTATCCCTGGTATGCAGGGATGGTTTAATGTGCGCAAAACAATCAATGTGATACACCACATTAACAGACTGCAGAAGAAAAACCATATGATTATCCCAATAGATGCCGAGAAAGCATTTGATATAATACAACACCCTTTCATGATGAAAACTCTAAGCAAACTGGGTTTGGAAGGAACATTCCTCAATACAATCAAAGCCAACATCCTATTGAATGGGGAAAAGTTGGAAGCATTTCCACTGAGATCTGGGACCAGACAGGGATGTCCACTCTCACCACTGCTATTCAATATAGTTCTGGAGGTTCTAGCCAGAGCTATTAGGCAAGAAAAAGAAATTAAAGGGATACAAATTGGGAAGGAAGAACTCAAACTATCCCTCTTTGCAGATGACATGATTCTTTATTTAGGGGACCCAAAGAACTCTACTAAGAGACTATTGGAACTCATAGAAGATTTTGGCAAAGTAGCAGGGTATAAAATCAATGCACAAAAATCAACAGCCTTTGTATACAAAAGCAATGCCATGGCTGAGGAAGAACTTCTAAGATCAATCCCATTCACAATAGCTACAAAAACAATCAAATACCTTGAAATAAACTTAACCAAGGACGTTAAAGATCTCTACGATGAAAATTACAAAACCTTAAAGAAAGAAATAGAAGAAGATACCAAGAAATGGAAAAATCTTCCATGCTCATGGATTGGAAGAATCAATATCATCAAAATGTCCATTCTCCCAAAAGCAATTTATAGATTCAACGCAATCCCAATCAAGATACCAAAGACCTTCTTCTCAGATCTGGAAAAAATGGTGCTGAAATTTATATGGAGGCACAAGAGACCTCGAATAGCTAAAGCAATCTTGTACAACAAAAAGAAAGCCGGAGGCATCACAATACCAGATTTCAGGACATACTACAGGGCAGTTGTAATCAAAACAGCATGGTACTGGTACAGAAACAGATGGATAGACCAATGGAACAGAATAGAAACACCAGAAATCAACCCAAACATCTACAGCCAACTTATATTTGATCAAGGATCTAAAACTAATTCCTGGAGCAAGGACAGTCTATTCAATAAATGGTGCTGGGAAAACTGGATTTCCACGTGCAGAAGCATGAAGCAAGACCCCTACCTTACACCTTACACAAAAATCCACTCAACATGGATTAAAGACCTAAATCTCCGACCTGACACCATCAAGTTACTAGAGAACATTGGAGAAACCCTTCAAGATATTGGCACAGGCAAAGAATTTCTGAAAAAGACCCAGGAGGCACAGGCAGTCAAAGCCAAAATCAACTATTGGGATTGCATCAAATTGAGAAGTTTCTGTACTGCAAAAGAAACAATCAGGAGAGTGAAGAGACAACCGACAGAATGGGAAAAAATATTTGCAAACTATGCAAAGATAAAGGGTTAATAACCAGAATCTACAAAGAGATCAAGAAACTCCACAACATCAAAACCAACAACCCACTTAAGAGATGGGCCAAGGACCTCAACAGACATTTTTCAAAAGAGGAAATCCAAATGGCCTACAGGCACATGAAAAAATGTTCAAGGTCATTAGCAATCAGGGAAATGCAAATCAAAACCACAATGAGGTTTCACCTGACCCCGGTTAGAATGGCTCACATACAGAAATCTACCAACAACAGATGCTGGCGAGGATGTGGGGAAAAAGGGACACTAACCCACTGTTGGTGGGAATGCAAACTGGTCAAGCCACTATGGAAGTCAGTCTGGAGATTCCTCAGAAACCTGAAGATAACCCTACCGTTTGATCCAGCCATCCCACTCCTTGGAATTTACCCAAAGGAATTTAAATTACAAACAAAAAAGCGGTCTGCACCCTAATGTTTATTGCAGCACAATTCACAATAGCCAAGACCTGGAACCAACCTAAATGCCCATCAATGGTAGACTGGATAAATAAATTATGCGATATGTACTCTTTAGAATACTATACCGCAGTAAGAAACAACGAAATCCAGTCATTTGCAACAAAATGGAGGAATCTGGAACACATCATGCTGAGTGAAATAAGCCAGTCCCAAAGGGACAAATACCATATGTTCTCCCTGATCGGTGACAACTGACTGAACACCAAAAAGGAAACCTGTTGAAGTGAAATGAACACTATGGGAAACGGTGACTTGATCAGCATAGCCCTGACTGTTAATGAACAACTTAATACATTATCCCTCTTAGTAGTTTTTCTGTCTATTCTACTTAATATGACTGGTTTAATTCTGTAATTAATACACAGTTATTCTTAAGTGTTGAAAATTAACTGAAATGTGCTCCCTGTTAAACATAAGAGTGGGAATAAGAGAGGGAATAGATGTATAATTTGGGACATGCTCAAGCTGACTTGCCCCAAACGGTAGAGTTAGAAACATACCAGGGGATTCCAATTCAATCCCATCAAGGTGGCATGTACCAATGCCATCTCACTAGTCCAAGTGATCAATTTCAGTTCACAATTGATCATAATGAAAGGACTAAGAGTCAAAGGGAGCACATAAACATGTCTAGTACCTGCTAACACTAACCGATAGAATAAATAAAGGGGAGAGTGATCCAACATGGGAAGCGAGATACTCAGCAGACTCATAGAATGGCAGATGTCCTAAATAGCACTCTGGCCTCAGAATCAGCCCTAAAGGCATTCGGATCTGGCTGAAAAGCCCATGAGAGTATTTCAGGCATGGAAAGCCAAGACGCTCTGGCAAAAGATCTCTGTGAGTGAGATCCCAGTGGAAAGAACAGGTCATCAAAGAAGGAGGTACCTTTCTCTGAAGGGAGGAGAGAACCTCCACTTTGACTATGACCTTGTTAAACAAGATAAGAATCGGAGAACTCAAGGGGCTTCCATAGCCTTGGAAACTCATGACTGGTGCATAGGGAGATTACTGATGCCATAGACAGGAGTGTCAATTGGTAAAGTCAACAACAGGAGTCACTGTGCACTTACTCCTCATGTAGGATCTCTGTCCTTGATGTGCTGTGCATTGAGATTTAATGCTATAACGAGTACTCAAACAATATATTTCACTTTTTGTTTCTATGGGGGTGCAAACTGTTGAAATCTTTACTTAATGCATACTAAACTGATCCTCTGTAAAAAAAAAAAAAAAAAAAGAAATTATCAACTCCCAACTTGACTCTCACTGGGATTAAACATGACAATAGGTCTGATCTGATTTCATCATCATTTAAAAAAAATCATCTATTATTTTTCACTTTATGTTTCTGTGTGGGAGCAAACTGTTGAAATCCTTACTTAATGTATACTAAGCTGATCTTCTGTATATTAAGATAATCGAAAATGAATCTTGATGTGAATGGAAGGGGAGAGGGAGTGGGAAAGGGGAGGGTTGTGGGTGGGAGGGACGGTATGGGGAGGAAGCCATTGTAATCCATAAATCGTACTTTGGAAATTTATATTCATTAAATAAAAGTTAAAAAAAAAGAGTCTATATTCTAGAACATATGAGAACAAAAGGAGACTGAATAACATGCTCCTGAATGAACAATGGGTCATAAAAGAAATCAAAGGGAAAACAAAAAATTCCTGGAAATGAATGAAAATGACAATACAGCATATCAAAACTTATGGGATACAGCAGAAGCAGTTTTAAGAGGGAATTTTATACCATTTGGTGCCTACATCATGAAATCAGAAAGGCATCAAATAAATGAACTATCAAGGGATCATAAGGATCTAGAAGAATAACAACAACAACAAAAAAACCCAAAAGTAGTAGGGGGAAAGAAATTACTAAAATTAGAGGAAAAATAAGCAAAATTGAAACAAAAACAATACAAAAAAAATCATTGAGCAGAAGAGCTTGTTTTTTGAAAAAATAAACAAAATTGATACATCATTGTTCCAAATAACCAAAAGGAGGAGAGAGAGAGAGAGAGAGAAATTAATAAAATGAGAGAGGAAAAGGGAGGACGTAAACAAGACTAGTGTCTGCAAATACTACTGATAGAACGATCCAACATGGGAAGAGAGATACACAGCAGACCCATAGAATGGCAGATGTCCTAAACAGCACTCTGGCCTCAGAATCAGCCCTTAAGGCACTTGGATCTGACTGAAAAGCCCATGAGAGTATTACAGGCATGGAAAGCCAAGACACTCTGGCAAAAAAAAAAAAAAAAAAAAAACCCAAAACCAAATGAAAGATCTCCGTGAGTGAGATCCCAGTGAAAAGAACAGGTCATCAAAGAAGGAGGTACCTTTCTCTGAAGGGAGGAGAGAACTTCCACTTTGACTACGACCTTGTCTAAATATGATCAGAGTCGGTGAACTCAAAAGGCTTCCATAGCCTTGGCAACTCATGACAAGAGCCTACAGTGATTACTGATGCCATAAACAAGAGTGTCAATTTGTTAAGTCAACAACAGGAGTCACTGTGCACTTACTCCTCATGTAGGGTCTTTGTCCTTAGTGTGCTGCACATTGAGATTTAATGCTATAACTAGTACTCAAACAGTATTTTTCACTTTGTGTTTCTATGTGGGTGCAAACTGTTGAAATCTTTACTTAATGTATGCTAAACTGATCTTCTGTATATAAAGAGAATCGAAAATGAATCTTGATGTGAATGGGGGGGAGGGAGAGGGAAAGGGGAGGGTTGCAGGTGGGAGGGAAGTTATGGGGGGGGGACTCATTGTAATCCATAAGCTGAACTTTGGAAATTTATATTCATTAAATAAAAGTTAAAAAAAAATTAAAAAAATAAAATAAAATGAGAGAGGAAAAGAGATGTAACAACAGATACCACAGAAACAAAAAAGAATAACGAGGAATTACCACAAATTGCTATCCGCCAACAAATTGGAAAATCTAGAATAAATGGATAGATTCCCAGACAAATACAATCTACCAAAATTGAGATGTGAAGACATAGAAAGCCTATACAGACCAATAAGCAAGGTAGAGATCGAATCAGTTATGAAGACCCTCCAAACAAAGAAAAGCCCAGATCCAGATGGTTCACTGCTACATTCTACTGGACTTCAAAAAGGAGAACTAATTCCAATTCTTCTCAAGCCATTCAAAATAATTGAATGGGAAGAAATCCTCCAAAACACCTTCCATAAGGCCAGCTTCAACTTAATTCCTAAATCAGAAAAAGATACAATAGAGAACTGTAGTACAATATCCCTGAAGAACAAGATGCAAAATCCTCAACAAAATAATAGCTAATGGAATCCAGCAACACATCAGAAAAATCATTCACCTGGACCAAGTGGGATTTATCCCTGGTATACAGGGATGGTTCAACATATGAAAATCAATAAATGTGATACATAACATTAACAAACTGAAGAAAAAAAACATATGATTATCTCAATAGATGTTGAGGAAGCATTTGATAAAATACAATATTCTTTAATGATAAAAACTTTGACCGCACTGAGTATGGAAGGAACACTCTTCAACACAATCAAAGCAATACGTGACAAACCCACATTCAGCATCCTTTTGAATGGGGAAAAGTTGGATGCATTCCCTCTAAGATCTGGAACCAGAAAAGGGTGAGCATTTTCACCATTGCTACTCAATATGGCCCTGGAAGTTTTAGTTAGAGCCATTAGGCAAGAAAAAAAAAAAAAAAAGAGATATGCATTGGAAAGGAGGAAGTCAATTTATCCCTATTTGCAGAAGACATGACTCTACAAACTGGGTAGCCAAAACACTCCACTGAGAGACTATTGGAACTCATGAGAGACTTTGATAAAGTGGCAGGATATGAAATTTACACACAAGAATCAATAGTGTTTGTAAACACAGACAATGCCATGGTTGAGAAAAAACTTGTAAGATCAATCCCATTCACAATAGTTATAAAAATTTAAATACATTGGAATAAATTTAACCAATGAGGTGAAAGATTCTTATGATGAAAATTACAAAACATTAAAGAAAGAGAGAAAGGCACAAAATATGGAAATATCTTCCATGTTTGTGGATTGGAAGAGTTAATAACATCAAAATATCCATACCACTGTTGAAAATTTACAAATTGAATATGATCCCAAACAACATACCAATGATATTCTTCTCAGATATAGAAAAACTGATGTTAAAATTCATATGCAAACAGAAGAGACCTTGAATAGCTATAGTAATCTCAAAAAAAAAAAAAAACAAAGCTGGAGGTATCACAATACCAGACTTAAGACATACTCCAGGGAAATTATAATGAAAACAGCCTGATACTGGCACAAACATAGACAGGTAGACCAACTGAGCAGAATAGGAATTCCAGAAATCAATCCACACAGAAAGTGCCATGGCTAAGAAAGAACTTGGAAGATCGGTTCCATTGATAGTAGCAACAAAAAATTTAAATACCTCGGAATAAATCTAACCAAGGATGTGAAAGATCACTATGATGAAAATTACAAAACATTAAAGAAAGAAACAGGAGAAGACATAAAGAAATGGAAAAATCTTCCATGTCCACGGATTGGAAGAATCAATATCATCAAATGTCCCTACTACAGAAAGTAATTACAGATTCAATGCGATCCCAATCAAAATACCAATGACACTCTTCTCAGGTCTAGAAAATGATGTTAAAATTCATATGGAAACACAAGAGACCCAAAAAAGCAATCTTAACAACTAAAACAAAGCTGGAGGCATCACACTACCAGATTTCAAGATATACTACAGGTCAGTTATAAACAATAGAGCTTGGTATGGGCACAGAAATAGACATGTAGAAAAATGGAAGAGAATAGAATCTCAAGAAGTCGATCCACACATCTACAACCAGCTAGTCCTTAAAAAAGGACATAAAAATCAATCCTTGGAGGAAAAAGAGTCTCTTCAAAATAATGATCCTGGGAAATTTGGATCTCTGCGTGCAGGGGTATTAAATAAGTTCTGTACACCTTATACAAAAATCAACTCAAAAAATAGATAAAAGATCTAAATTTATGACCTGATACCATCAAATTACTATAGAACAACATTGGGGAAACTTTTCAAGCAATTGGCATAGGTAAAGACTTATTGGAAAGGACTCCATAAGCACATGCAATCAAAGCCCAAATTGACAAATGGGATCACATGAGGCAGAGAAGCTTCTGTACTGCAAACAAAATACTTAAAAGTGAAGATGCAACCAACAGAATGGGAGAAAATATTTGCAAGCTGTGCAACTGATAAGTGATTAATATCCAGAATCTATAAAGAGCTCAAGAAACTCAACAACAACAAACCAAAAACTCCAGTTAAGAAATGGGAAATGACTTGAACAGGACATTTTTCAAAAGAGGAAATTCAAATGGGCAACCAACACATGAAAAAATGCTCAGGGTCACTGGCCATCAGGGAAATGCAAATCAAAACCACAATGAGGTTTCACCTCAACCCAATTAAAACAGCTCTCATCCAGAAATCAACAAACAATAATTGCTGATGAGGATGTGAGGGAAAAGTACCCTAATCCACTGTTGATCGAATGTAAACTGGTTCAGCCACTGTGGAAGACAGTATGGAGATGACTCAGAAATCTGAATATAGACCTACCATATAACCTAGCTATCTCACTCCTGGGAATTGACCCAAATGAAATGAAATCAGCATGCAAAAGAGTGGTATGTACCTTCATGTTCATTGCAGCTCAATTGACAATAGCTAAGACATGGAATCAACCTAGATATCCATCAACTCAAGTCTTAATAAAGAAATTGTGATATTTAAACCATTATAATACTACTCAACTGTAAAAAAAAGAATGAAATCCTGTCTTTTGCAACAAAATGGGTGCAGCTGGAAACTATTATACTTAGTGAAATAAGTCAGTCCCAAAAACACAAATATCATATATTTTCCCTGAACCGTGGTAAATAATACAGTACCTAAAAATGTAATGTATTAGTGTGAAACTGACATTTTGAGACTCAATGATTGTTTGCAGACTTTGTCTGAACTGTTGAGGAACACTGTTTTGTTCTTACTATTTGTTGAACTGTTTATTTAGTGTAGGGTTAATCTTGAGTAAAAAGTAAACCGGGCCAGCGCCGCAGCTCAATAGGCTAATCCTCCACCTGCGGCACCGGCACACCGGGTTCTAGTCCCGGTTGGGATGCCGGATTCTGTCCCGGTTGCTCCTCTTTCTGTCCAGCTCTCTGCTGTGGCCCAGGAGTGCAGTGGAGGATGGCCCAAGTCCTTAGGCCCTGCACCCCATGGGAGACCAGAAGAAGCACCTGGCTCCTGGCTTCGGATCAGCGTGGTGAGCCGGCTGCAGCGACCATTGGGGGATGAACCAACGGAAAAAGAAGACCTTCCTCTCTGTCTCTCTCTCTCACTGTCCACTCTGCCTGTCAAAAAAAAAAAAAAAAAAGTAAACCGAATGTAGATCATTGTAAAATTTAAGAGAGGAATTAGGGAAGAAGGAGGAGGAAGTGTGGGAACATGGGTGGGTAGGAGGGAGTGTTTCTGAATCTGTATCTGTTAACACATGAAATTTGTTTACCTCAAATATTTTTAAATAAATAAATGAATGAATGAATATAAGAAAAATGCCTATTTTTCAGTTATATGTCTATTATCCAAAGTAAGGAATATTTATATGAAATTTCTATACATTGAATAAAAGCTTATTGATATTTATTATTTTTAGCTGTGTTTGGATTCTGGATATACTTATCCATATTCTAAGAATATAGTAGATAGTAAAGAAATTTGCTGGTGATTGAAAGTATTTTTATAAAAATTTCAGTCATGCCAATATTAAAAGCATAAGTTTATTTTTTATTGAAGTATATTATTAAAATTAGCTTGCCCTATTTTTAACTTGATAAAAAATTAAATAGAATTAGAGTGGTTTTTCAGCATCCTCTTTGTAAGGAAGAGAGCTGATTTAAAGCTTTTTTAACTCTTGGTATTGATAATTCTTTTATCTTTTGTACTGTGATGGATATTTTCAAGTCAGTTTTTAAACTCTTACTTGCTGATGGGGTCCATTATTCAAACTGATGTATAGGTCATGCTACATTCATGGCATATGTCTTTGGTTGCAAAAAGGTAGAATTATTGAAGGAGTAGACATTGAATGTGCTGATAAATTAGAATCTAATGTCAAAGAGAGAATTCTGTTCATTTTGAAAGCAAAAAGCTAACAGAAACACTTTTGCAAGTTACTTGTATCAAATAAGTGCTTTCTTGGAAAATAAAGGTACAGAAATGCAACATTTGATCTGTGCACAACTTGTATAATCATGTCAAGATAACAGGATATGTTTGCATGCTTTGGTTTGCAGGTTTGTAAGAATTCTTATAAGGAAAAAAAACATTTGAAGAGAAAAGACAAGTATTTTTAAAGTTACAATGCTTACTGTATAATTTAACTTAAATGGGAAACATGTAAATGCTCTTAATGATATCTTTTAACAGTTGTGCAATTGCAATATAATTATCCCTCCTACTTGTGAGGATTAAAGAAACTGCAATGCAATCTTAAATACTCTAAGAACTACGGATATAGTAGGAAGTCATTATATTAAATTCTAATAATAGGCAAATCATAAAATTATGTACATTAACCCAATGCAGAATACAATTAAATATACATTTCTATGTGTAGCTAATGGAATTTTATTGTTTTGTTTGAGTGATAAAGATAGACAAATATAGTAGACTCCCTTGAATTCCTATGTTTTTTTAATAAATTGTTTTCTAAAAGAGATTATCCAAGCTGAGGAAAAATGCCAAAAAAAAAAAAACCCCAAAAATCAGAGTTTGATCAGGAAACATGAGTAAATAAGTAAAAAACAAAAGCATCTGACACCTATGGAAGAACTCTGAGTGGATCCTGTCCTGGGTGCTCTGCATATGGCATCACACTGACCATCACAACAATCCATGGCGGTTAACTATTGTCGTATTCACATGCAGACAGGACCATAGAGCTGTTACATAATGTTGCAATCAGTCGATCGCTAGGATATCTTACTCCACAGCTCATGCATGAACTGCTAAGCTAACCGAAACACACATAAGCTGACTAGAATTACATAATGAATATTTTCAAGTCAATACAGAAATAGATGTTTTCTGCTACTGAAGAATTTCTTAGGTAACTATAATAATTCTACTTAAATGTATATTATGTGTATACATTAATTAATTAACTAATATTTATGGTCAGTGTTGGTGGAGTGTAAAAGATTGTAATGGGAGTGAGGAACATAACAATTCGCACTCAAGGGAAATAAGTTCTAACAATGGAAACAAATAAACAACATGATAGAAGCTCTTGAATATTATTTTTTAAAGATCTACTTATGAATTTATGTATTTGAAAGACAGAGTGACAGAGAGAGAGGGAGTGTCAGAGATCTCTCATATACTGTTTCACTCTCCAGATGACCACAAGCGCCAGAACTAGGCCAAGCTGAAACCAGAAGCCAGTAATTTCATTCTGGTTCCAAAATATTTGAACCACCATCCAGGCACATTAGCAGGAAGCTGGATTAGAAATGGAGCAGCCAGGACTGAAGTCTGTACTCCAAATTGAGAAGGCCATGTTGCCAGCTGTGGCTTACCTCTCTGTGCCATACCACTGGCCCTGATCTTGATAATTATTAAGAGAGAACTATATGAAAATGCCATATTTGTTCAATATTAGAATCTCATGTAGTGTGAACTAATAATATAAATATTTGAGTAGGTGTTGGAGTGTGTTTAAAGATACTGTAGACATATATCTATTATTTGAATATCCACATACATGTGAGTTCTTTGTGGGGTTATTTCTGCACTGAGTATCTGCAGATAGTAGGCAGTTTATTGAGCAATATTTTATAAACAATAAATCTGATCAGTTTCTGGTAAACAACTCAATCTTTGGTTTAACATTGTGGTAAACTGTCAAGGGACATTTGGCAATTGCTTGAGACAGTTTTGATTGTAGCAACTACAGAAGAGGTGCTACCAGCATGTGGTGTGTACCTTCTGGGGATGTTGCTAATATCCTAAAACAAAGGGCAGCCCTGCAACAGGAAATGGTTATCTATCCCCAAAAGTCAACAGTACTGCCACTCTTGAGAAATCTTGTACTGAGCACAAATGACAAGGCAAATATATATATACATATATATAGCAGTAATATAAACATATCTCCCAAACTCTAGAGTAACTCTCCACTAACAGTTATTGCATGTCTCCTTTGAGATCCTCTAACCTTAAGGTAACAAATACTGACAGGAATTAAAGTTAGAATGAGCCCCAGAATAAGAAGTCTTATTGGCTGGCGCTGTTGCTCACTAGGCTAATCCTCTGCCTGCGGCACTGGCATCCTGGGTTCTAGTCCCTGTCAGGGCGCCAGATTCTGTCCCAGTTGCTCCTCTTCCAGTCCAGCTCTCTGCTGTGGCCCGGGAAGGCAGTGGAGGATGGCCCAAGTGCTTGGGTTCTGCACCCGCATGGGAGACCAGGAGGAAGCATCTGGCTCCTGGCTTCAGATCGGTGCAGCACGCCAGCCATAGCAGCCATTTGGAGGGTGAACCAATGGAAAAGGGAAGACCTTTCTCTCTGTCTCTCTCTCTCACTGTCTAATTCTGTCAAAAAAAAAAAAAAGTCTTATTAATAATTAGGTTGACTAAAATGGACAATGAACACTATACATCAAATATTTTTTTATCAATGTCCTCTCATAAATCTCAAATTACTAACAAGGGTACTGTTATTCAATTTCCTTGCTCACTGGAAAACTTAAAGGATCTCCCTCCCATAAAGTTTCCAGCAGGAGGGCCAGCATTGTAGCAGAGTGAGTTACACTAGCATCCCATGTGAGCACTGGTTGGAGTCTTGGCTGCTGCACTTCTGATCCAGCTCATTACTAATGTGCCTGGGAAAACAGCAGAAGATGGCTAGGTGCTTGGGCCCCTGCTACTCATGTGGGAGAACCACATGGAATTCTGGTTATTGATGTTGACCTGGCCCAGCCTTGACCATTGCAGCCATTCAGGGAGTGAACCAGTGGGTGAAAGAGCTCTCTCTGTATCTTTCTCTCTCTCTGTAACTCCATCAAATAAATAAATAAATAAATATTTAAAAATTCGAGCAGATACTTATAAATACATTCTTTGTATAAATAGCATGAATATGAATGTATTTTTATCTTTTTATGTGGTCTTTTGTTTTTATTGCTATTATTGTTTAGAGGCCTTAGATATTGACGACAGTTAATGCAAAATTTTATCATTGATTTGTGTCAACACTTATTTTTATTCAAAATTTTTCTTCATTTCTTATCTAGAGCTCATTTTTCTTTCTCCATGAAATAGGACAACTTTTATTCAACAAACAATATACAATATTGTTTTAATGTAGCATTTAAAGAAATCTAATTATATTTCTCTTTCTGCTTTTGCCCCTTTAGAATCAACATTATGTTTTAGACTTCCAGCTTTAGTGATACATACATAGAGTATATAGAATTTGTTCATTCTTTTGATTGCCACATGCATTCTTGACATTTTTCTACTCCCTGCCCAATCAATGCTGCATTGTAATGTGGAAACAATGACAAAGCCTGCAACCTTGCCCTGCTGTGTATAATCAAAAGATCTTTCTGTGTATAATCAAAAGCTCCTTTGAAAGATACTGCTAAGAATGTACTAGCTGATACACAGCATATACACACATCATTTATCTCATTGAAAGTTGCCAAATCGCTATCCAAAATAGCTACATTATTTACATTTCAGCAGTGGGAGAAGGTTCTTGTTTTCCTTGACATTTCTCTAATTGCTCACTTTTCCACAATCTAAATAATAATTTTACAGCTTTTGTTCCTTTCCTCAAAATTCCTACAAGTAGTTTCTGACTTGCTTTTGGCTCATCCCCTAACATTTCCATAACCAAATTTTTTTGAAGATTTATTTGAAAGCTAGAGTTACGAAAAAGAGGAGATGGGAGGAATAGAGGGAGACAGAGAGAGAGAGAGAGAGAGAGATCTTCCATCTGCTGATTCACTCCTAGATGGCTGCAACAGCGAGGACTGAGCCATTCTGAAGCCAGGACCTTCATCCGGTCTCTTACATGGGTAGCAGGGGCCCAAACACTTGGACCATCCTCCAGTGTTTCTCTCAGGCCATTAGATGAGTGTTGGACTGGAAGTGGAGCAGCCAAAACAGGAGCTGGAGCCCAAACGGGATGATGGCTTTGCAGGTGTTGGCTTTACCTGCTGTGATGAAACACTTCCCAACCACCACCGTTGGTTTTTTTTTTTTTTTTGCATTAATTTTATTTCATAGTAATTTGGGCACATATGCTCTTTTTATTTGCCTCATGGTAAGTTTGTGTATTTGAGATAAATATAAATTGACTTCTAATGGGATTAGCAAAAATGTTTATACTAGCTTTCTCTGCTCTCGGTTGTGCATTCTCTCATATACTAAGTTCAAAATAAATAGAATGAAGTACAAGTGTTGGCCTATAAATTAAGAATCCCATGTTCCATACTGGAGTTCCTGGGTTGATCCCCAGCTCCCCTTCTGATTCCAGCTTCCTGCAAATGCAGACCCCATGCAGCAGTTTTGACAGCTCATGTATTGAGTTACTGTTCAATTACTGCTCATGAAGACCTGGGTTGAATTCCTGGTTCTGGGCTTCAGCGGTCCTAGCCGGGAGGGAGTGCAGACATTTGAAACGTGAACCTGTAGGTGGAAACTCTCTGCTTCCCTCTCTCTTCCTCTCTCTTTTTCGTCTTTCCCTTTCAAATTGAAAAGCAAATAAACAGATTGAAGGGTTTTGAATTGTGTCATAATCTCAGAAGAAACCAGAGTAACAAGTGCTCCAAAAAATTGTGATCATGTCTTAGAATCAGTGGTCCATATGCAAATTTATCAACTTATCTGCTCATCCTCCTGTGAACATGGGGGCCTTTCTGATATTCAAGTCAGCATCTCCACAAATGGTTTCTGAAAATTTCACTCCTGAAACCATCTCTGCTCTCACTTGTCATCAACTTTTCTCTCTCCACTGGATCATCCCTACAATAAACCTGCTAAAATATCTATCCTTTCAAAAAGGAAAAGCCCTCCAATTCTCCTCCAGTAATCAAGTTTTTTTTTTTTACTACCGTCTATTACAGCAAAATTCGTAGAATTGTCTATAGCTATGATCTTTGTCATTACCTGAAACCATCATCCCCTTTGCCTCTACTTTCTGAAAACACTAGCCTTTCTTTTTGTTGCTACTCACCTTTTTTCAAAGGCTTATCCATTATACTACCTGTTCTTTTTCAAGGCTTTTAGCCTGGCAGGCTCTTTCTTTTTATTCAACTTTAGGTTGTGTAACAAGAGTTGGAAAAAGTTCCTCCTTAGCATTCAATCTAAGTACCTGGTTACTATTATTATTGTTATTGTTATTATTATTATATCCTGTGACATTTTAATTCTCTCCCTAGAACAGATCACTGTTGACATTTTTATGTTTGCTTATTATTTGTGTCTCTCATTAGGACATAATCTCCATGATATTGAAGACTTTATAGGTCTCATTCTGCTATATCCTCTGGGAACTAGAACAGTGCTTGCTGTTTATGTCATATTCAAGAAAGTTATTTCATAACCAAAGTCTATTTGTTTGAGTGACAATTGAAGTTAGAGGGATACTGGGTCATTGAAGGCCTTGTAAGCTATTGTAGTGCATGCTCTGGGCACCCTCCTGGACTTTTTGCAGGTCTCTGCTCTCTCTCCTAACTGCTGGGAGTGCTCACCAGACAGGAGCCATACACACACTGCAAGTCGTCACTGCACTCAGCCAGTGGTTGACAGATGTGAGGGTTTATATTTCTTAATTTTATTTACTTATTTAAATTATTTGAAGAGCAGAGAGAAAAGGAGACAGTGGGAACAGAGACAGTGAGAGATAGTGAGAGAGAGCGAGAGAGATCTACATTCTTTGGTTCACTCCCCCAAATGCTTGCAACAGCAGCTGTCCCAGGAAGAAGCCAGAATCCCTGCAGAACTCAATCCAGATCTCCTGAGTGGCAGAAACTCAACCACTTGATATTTCACTTGTGCCTTCCACTGGTGCACACCAGCAGGAGCTGGAATTGGGAGCAGAGACTGGACATGAAACCAGGCACTCTGATAAAGAATGTCGGTGTTCCAACTAGTGTTTTTACCACTGCATCAAAAGCACACCCCCAAAATAGTTTGAAAAGCCTCCTAGTCTCGATAGGCGAGTCTCCTAGCCTCGACAGGGGATGGATTTGTGATGCATTTATATACCAGAGCTGGTTTGCTGTGTATCAGGCCATAGTAGAAGTTACCTGAGATCAACCATTTCTGCTACTCTATCCTGATTCACTCTCTGCTCAGGCTGCAACTGCGATTACACTTTCTCTCTATCACTGGTACAAGACTCTTCATTTCAGGCCCTGGTTTTAGACAATTCAGACTTGGTGAAATGGGATCCATTACAGGGTTCCAGAAGTGACTTAGCCTGGCTTATGTTCTGAGTTACTCTTTTCACCTCTGCTGAAAAGAGACTTTAGGAGATAAAAGAGAAAAAATTAGACATAGAGAGATCACTGCAATCTACTTATGAGCCAGTGGTGGCTTGGGAGCAGCAATAGTGGTGAGAAGTGGATTTTGCAGCTATTTGGAAGTAATATCGGAATATCTTGATGGATCATCTAAAATATTGGCATTGCTATAAAACACAATAATGCACACAGAGTACTGATTGATTAAGTGTTGTGTTACCTAAAAGGCAATCCTTACACTTCACCTTCCATAGCTCCTACTACTCAATTGGGCTTCTGCTTGATTTTAATTCATTGTTGCTGCTTTGTCAAGCTGTGGTCATTTTTAAAAGTTTTGTGGAGATCAGTATCTTTCTTTTGAGATCAGCTATAAAATATTTGTAAATGTTGAAACCCATGTCGAGGTTTATGAAGGCCAAGGTACAGCCGCCTGAGAGGAAACAACAGGGAGACCTCTGCCAAAAGGTCCAAATCTAAATCTCTGGTGTTTTCTACACCTGTCTTGGAAATGGATCTGCACGAAATGGTATGTTTTTCAATCTGCATACTTTCTCTCCCCAATAGATCTTCATATATATTTTCTACTTGTATCCAGATCCCCTGGCTTCTAATATAGACCCACTTTGACAAGGAGAAGGTTGAGTGAGATAAGTGCTGATTGTAAATGTTGGTGGGTTGAGTGTGATAAGTGCTGACTGTAAATGTTGGGGGGCTTCTGAAGGTTGACATTCTTGATAACTTTTATGTTTAGTTTCCTGCACTGTACAGAGCAGGAAGTTAGAAACAAATCCTGCCTGTGTCTGCAGACAGACTGTTTATTCTACCAATGTCCATGGCACACAGAAAATCGCTGGCTGAGTAGGACATTCCCTCTCATCCCCACTGAGACTGCTCCTTCTCCCCGCTCCTCCAATGTGAGAGACCAAGAGTGAGGGTCAATTTTTATCCTTCTAAAAGTACCACAACTTAACACAACATCCCATTTGCCCCTATAATGAAGGAAAAGTACAGGAGTTGATTAACTCAAAGAATTTCACACAAGGCAAAGAAGTATGTATTTTTCATGTATGTTTCCAGGCAAGTTGAGGGGATGAATTCTCTATAATCAAATATCCTAAAGCTTTCATTTCACCAGATTGCATAACTTCTGTGTTTATAATATGTATCACTAAAATGTCAAACTAAATTCCAAGAAAAAATTTCATGTGATTATATTTACATGTTAATATTTTCACAGGATAGATGCAATTGAATTTCAAAGTACTGAATAGCTAATAACTATGCACAGAAAATACATTTACTGTTCGAATAATGCTTCTTATTGAATATCCCTGGAATCTATGAAAGAATTGCTAATTTAATATAAAAATACAATGCATGCACTGGTGCCAAGTAAAATGTGTGTTTGGTTTATTAAATGCCTACATAAGGGTCAGCACTTCATGACTCACAAGTAGGCACTTAGAACACTTTTCATGAAAATACAGGTTTTGAGGCAACTTCAGATTACCTCCATCATAATTATGCTCTTTCACTTACTAGAATTACCACTTCTTGAGAAGAGTTTTACAGTTGTGTCTCATTTGTAAACCTAGGTTCTTTTCTTGGTAATGTCATGCTGCTCAGTGTGTGATTTGGGGTCTACCATGGAGTGGAGTTTGATAGAATGACAGAACATGTGTGTATGCACATGCAAGCAGAGTTTATAGCTAATATTCTGCTTTATCTAAATGCAAGAAAACAAATATTCAGGTTGCAGGAGATCTGCTAGAGACAGTCGAAATCTACACACAGATGCCTCATAAATTTGGTGTCATCAGAATCCTCCTTCCCTTGTTATACTTGCTTACTTCCTTGTTTATCTATAACGTGTGCTTGCAAGAGCACTAGATTTGGTTCTTTCTGCCCCTTACTTCAGTGATTCTTCACCTACTAAGTTGTCCTGAGCAATAAATACTCCTTAGCTGTTGTCTTTCCAATGAAAGATGGAAATAAATCACAAAGCTTTGTTCAAGCAGTGTAGCCAAGTAGGAACATGACTTGGACAAAAGTGGATATAGGAATTTGGATAGTCACAGCCTTACATAGTTTTATGTAATTTAATTATATTGCAAAAATATCAATTTTTTCTTGAATTAAAATAAAATTGATGTTTCTGGAAATTGCATTTTTAGCACACATGTTTCAAAATTAAATTTCAAGGGAAATTTAAAATTTTCCAATAAAAATAACCAAGTGTGGAAAGTCGCAAACTGAGAAATGATTTTTATTATATTCTTGTATAATTTTGGAACTTCTTGAAATAATGTATTTGTAAGAAAAAAAACTTCTCAATTGGGTAACATTTTAAATTTATAATGGTAAGCTTTAAATTATTCATATTTACATCTCAGAACAGTCTATGGCAGATGCTCCCTGTCCCAATTTATTCCCACAGAACCAAGGAACTAATGGATCAGCCAAAAGTTTTAAAAAGTCTGTTAGAAAACATTTTCTAAATTTCTTTTTATTGTTCATGAACTTGGTGATAAAGTTTAAATATGTCATTTCTTAATGAGCCTTAATACTGTTTCAATCAAATTTAAATGTCAAATTCGTTATATTTTTGCCTTTCTGAATTAGTTAAGGGGATTTTGGACACATGAATTGTCATTGTAATGAATATATCCAATACTAAAATTCCCTTTCATAAACAGAAGATGGCAGTAGCCAAAGCACATGCACGCACACACACACACACACACACAGGCTTTTTCCCTTGTAATGAATTAAAAGAGAATATTACATAAAACCATTAAATATCTTATATCTTTTGAATTAAATGCAACCTTCTTAACAAACATTATTCTATTCTCCAGTCACATTCCCCAGAGCATAGATTTTCTTCTCTAATAATTTGTAAAACACTAGATAGTCTTAATAAGCAGAATACAAGAGAAAAAGCAAAACTCACTCTACAATCTCCATGTGAATTCCATTTGGCATCCTCATCTATATACTTTTCCTAAAGCCAAAACTTAAATATAGAGAAAGATTACATTGTGTCAAAACAAAGATTTGGAAATTTTCAGTAATACTTAAATATTTTGTTTTTTATGTCCTATGCAATGTCCTATAATAAAGAAAGTCAGAAAATATATAGGACATGGAAGCAATACTAGTAAATCAGAAAATAAAAAGATAAAACTTATACTCATGAAACACAAGATCTGTACTGAAGCAAAATTTGAACCAGGTATATAAAACTTAGCTCATAATCCAGCTATCATGTTCTTTGGCCTGGAATATTTTTCTAATTGTAATCAGACCTCAAATTTTAAAGCTCACTTTAGGGTGGAGCCAAGATGGCGGAATAGTGAGGGCGCGCACCGATAGTCCGGGAAAATTTAGTTTAATAAAAGGGGAGTTACGGTAGCCTCAGAAAAAAGAACCAGGAAAATATTGCAGAGGAAACTCTTCTGGATCAAGTGGCTGTGAATTGGAGGACCTACTGGGAGAACAAGGTCGCCCACCACACGGAAGCCGAGCCGTGGGAGCCGCAGGTGCCGCGGAAGCCGCAGGGTCTGCGCGCCAGTGCAGGAAGGGGAGTGCATGTCACACAGACAACAGTGGGGAGAGTTGCAACGTCCAGGGCTCCAAGTCCACACATAGGCGCTGGAAGGGGAGGTGAGCTCAATAACCCGAGACATTGGCAGGGAAACGGGGGTCAGAATCTAGAGGGGGGCCGGAAAGTGCAGCAAACTCACTACCGGAAAGAAGGAAAAAAAAAAGCTTGGGGGTTTCTCTTTCCCCTAACCTTGCAAAGGTTGCAAGGCTGCAAGGCTTGAAGAATTCCCAAGAGACAAAGAGCAGGCCCCCTCTCTGGATTTACATATGAACAGGGGAGAGCTAAGGAACTGAGTCACTACAATTCAGTAGCCTAGGCAACCCAGTGGGAGTCCAGAGGAGCCTACACAGACTCTTTGGGTAGAAGCCAGAGACTGGAAGCTAAATAGCATCAATTCTGCACAGCCGTGCCGTGCAGTGTTACTTACCCCCTGAATAAATAAAATAAATAAATAAATAAATAAATAGAGAGAGAGAGATTTACCACGCATAACCTGAGGGTGTCACCTTTGCACACCCTTAACCAGGAAGAACCAAGCAGAGCTCTCAGGCCGCACCCATCTCAAGCCTCCAAGGCTCCTCCAACAGCAGGCAGTCCACTTAACATGGACATAGTATAAAATAAAAAAAAATTTTTTTTTAAATTAAAAAAAAAACCGCACAGTGACGAAAGAAGAATTAACTATGCCAAGCAACAAACACAGAAATCGAGGGAACAAGATCAACGATGACACTATGGTGCCTCCAAATAAACAAAACACCCCAAACCAAGATTATGAAGATGATGAGATAGAAGAAATGCAAGATACGGATTTCAAAAAATTTATGATAAGAACATTTAGAAGTTTTCAAAAGCAAATCCTTGAACTACAGAAATCCTTATTGGACAGGATTGAAAATCTCTCTCGTGAAAATGAAATTTTAAGGAAGAGTCAAAATGAAATTCAGAAACTAGTAGAACAGGAAAGTGTGATAGTGAAGAGAAATCAAAATGAAATGAAGAGCTCAATAGATCAAATGACAAACACATTAGAAAGCCTTAAAAACAGAATGGGTGAAGCAGAAGAGAGAATATCAGACTTAGAAGATAGAGCACAGGAAAACATACAGTCAAACCAAAGAAAAGAAGAGGAAATTAGAAACCTAAAAAATATTGTTGGGAATCTACAGGATACTATTAAAAAAACCAACATTCGAGTTCTAGGAGTTCCTGAAGGCATGGAGAGAGAGAAAGGATTAGAAGGCCTTTATAGTGAGATACTAGCAGAGAACTTTCCAGGTTTGGAGAAGGACAGAGACATCCTAGTGCAGGAAGCTCATAGAACCCCCAATAAACATGACCAAAAGAGATCCTCACCACGACACGTGGTAATTGAACTTACCACAGTGAAACATAAAGAAAAGATCCTAAAATGTGCAAGAGAGAAACGTCAGATTACTCTCAGAGGATCTCCAATCAGACTCACAGCTGACTTCTCATCAGAAACACTACAGGCTAGGAGGGAATGGCGAGACATAGCACAGGTGCTAAGAGAGAAAAATTGCCAGCCCAGAATATTATATCCTGCCAAGCTCTCATTTGTGAATGAAGGTGAAATAAAGACCTTTCATAGCAAACAGAAATTGAAAGACTTTGTGGCCACTCGTCCGGCCCTGCAAAAGATACTTAAAGATGTGCTACACTCAGAAACACAGAAACACGGCCATCAATATGAAAGAAGGGAAAGGAAGAACACCTACCAGTAAAAGAGCATGGGAAGCTCAAAGCATATACTAGAAAATATTTGCGGGAAAATGGCAGGGCAAAGTCACTACGTATCAATGGTCACATTGAACATTAATGGTCTGAATTCTTCAGTTAAATGACACCGTTTGGCTGACTGGCTCAAAGAACACAACCCAACTATTTGTTGCCTACAAGAAACACATCTCTCTAACAAAGAGGCATGCAGACTGAAAGTGAAAGGTTGGAAAAAGATATTCCATGCCAACAGAAACCAAAAAAAAGCAGGTGTAGCCATATTAATATCAGACAAAATAAACTTTAATACAAAAACTGTTAAGAGAGACAAAGAGGGACACTATATAATGATTAAGGGTTCAATTCAACAGGAAGATGTAACTATTATAAATGTATATGCACCTAATTACAGGGCACCGGTCTATTTAAAAGATATGTTAAGGGACTTAAAGGGAGATTTAGATTCCAATACAATAGTACTGGGGGACTTCAATACTCCACTCTCAGAAATAGGCAGATCATCCGGACAGAAGATCAACAAGGAAACAGCAGATTTAATTGACACTATTGCCCAAATGGATCTAACAGATATCTACAGAACTTTCAACCCTACATCTACAGACTTCACATTCTTCTCAGCAGTGCATGGAACCTTCTCTAGGATTGATCACATACTAGGCCATAAAGCAAGTCTCAGCAAATTTAAAAGAATTAGAATCATACCATGCAGCTTCTCAGACCACAGCGGAATGAAGCTGGAAATTAGCAACTCAGGAAACCCCAGAAAGTATGCAAACACATGGAGACTGAACAACATGCTCCTGAATGAACACTGGGTCATTCAAGAAATCAAAAGAGAAATCAAAAACTTTCTGGAAGTAAATGAAGACAACAACACAACATATCAAAACTTATGGGATACAGCAAAAGCAGTATTGAGAGGCAAATTTATACCAATAGGTGCCTTTATCAAGAAATTGGAAAGGTACCAAATAAATGAGCTTTCATCACATTACAAGGACCTAGAAAAACTGCAGCAAACCAAACCCAAATCTAGCAGGAGAAGAGAAATAATTAAAACCAGAGAAGAAATTAACAGGATTGAATCCAAAAAAAAACACTACAAAAAATCAGCCAAGCGAGGAGCTGGTTTTTTGAAAAAATAAACATAATTGACACCCCATTAGCCCAACTAACTAAAAAAAGAAGAGAAAAGACCCAAATCAATAAAATTAGAGATGAAACAGGAAACGTAACAACAGACACCACAGAAATAAAAAGAATCATCAGAAATTACTACAAGGACCTGTATGCCAGCAACTAGGAAAATCTATCAGAAATGGATAGATTCCTGGACACATGCAATCCACCAAAATTGAATCATTAAGACATAGAAAACTTAAATAGACCCATAACTGAAACAGAAATTGAAACAGTAATAAAGGCCCTCCCAACAAAGAAAAGCCCAGGACCAGATGGATTCACTGCTGAATTCTACCAGACATTTAAAGAAGAACTAATCCCATTTCTTCTCAAACTATTCAGAACAATCGAAAAAGAGGGAATCCTCCCAAATTCTTTCTATGAAGCCAGCATCACCTTAATCCCTAAGCCAGAGAAAGATGCAGCACTGAAAGAAAATTACAGACCAATATCCCTGATGAACATAGACGCAAAAATCCTCAATAAAATTCTGGCCAATAGAGTACAACAATACATCAGGAAAATCATCCACCCAGACCAAGTGGGATTCATCCCTGGTATGCAGGGATGGTTCAACATTCGCAAATCAATCAATGTGATTCACCACATTAACAGACTGCAAAAGAAAAACCATATGATTATCTCAATTGATGCAGAGAAAGCATTTGATAAAATTCATCACCCTTTCATGATGAAAACTCTAAGCAAATTGGGTATAGAAGGAACATTCCTCAATATAATCAAAGCAATTTATAAAAAACCCACAGCCAGCATCCTATTGAATGGGGAAAAGTTGGAAGCATTTCCACTGAAATCTGGCACCAAGCAGGGATGCCCACTCTCACCACTGCTATTTAACATAGTTCTGGAAGTTTTAGCCAGAGCCATTAGACAAGAAAAAGAAATCAAAGGAATACAAATTGAGAAGGAAGAAGTCAAACTATCCCTCTTTGCAGATGACATGATTCTTTACTTAGACAATCCAAAGAACTATACTAAGAGACTATTGGAACTCATAGAGGAGTTTGGCAAAGTGGCAGGATATAAAATCAATGCACAAAAATCAACAGCCTTTGTATACAAAAGCAATGCCATGGCTGAGAAAGAACTGCTAAGATCAATCCCATTCACAATAGCTACAAAAACAATCAAATACCTTGGAATAAACTTAACCAAGGACGTTAAAGATCTCTACGATGAGAATTACAAAATCTTAAAGAAAGAAATAGAAGATGATACCAAAAAATGGAAAAATCTTCCATGCTCATGGATTGGAAGAATCAACATCATCAAAATGTCCATTCTCCCAAAAGCAATTTACAGATTCAATGCAATCCCAATCAAGATACCAAAGACATTCTTCTCAGATCTAGAAAAAATGATGCTGAAATTCATATGGAGGCACAAGAGACCTCGAATAGCTAAAGCAATCTTGTACAACAAAAAGAAAGCCGGAGGCATCACAATACCAGATTTCAGGACATACTACAGGGCAGTTGTAATCAAAACAGCATGGTACTGGTACAGAAACAGATGGATAGACCAATGGAACAGAATTGAAACACCAGAAATCAACCCAAACATCTACAGCCAACTTATATTTGATCAAGATCTAAAACCAATTCCTGGAGCAAGGACAGTCTATTCAATAAATGGTGCTGGGAAAACTGGATTTCCACGTGCAGAAGCATGAAGCAAGACCCCTACCTTACACCTTACACAAAAATCCACTCAACATGGATTAAAGACCTAAATCTAAGACCTGACACCATCAAGTTATTAGAGAACGTTGGAGAAACCCTTCAAGATATTGGCACAGGCAAAGAATTTCTGGAAAAGACCCAGGAGGCACAGGCAGTCAAAGCCAAAATCAACTATTGGGATTGCATCAAATTGAGAAGTTTCTGTACTGCAAAAGAAACAATCAGGAGAGTGAAGAGACAACCGACAGAATGGGAAAAAATATTTGCAAACTATGCAACAGATAAAGGGTTGATAACCAGAATCTACAAAGAGATCAAGAAACTCCAGAAAAACAAAAGCAACAACCCACTTAATAGATGGGCTAAGGACCTCAATAGACATTTTTCCAAAGAGGAAATCCAAATGGCCAACAGGCACATGAAAAAATGTTCAAGGTCACTAGCAATCAGGGAAATGCAAATCAAAACCACAGTGAGGTTTCACCTCACCCCGGTTAGAATGGCTCACATACAGAAATCTACCAACAACAGATGCTGGCGAGGATGTGGGGAAAAAGGGACACTAACCCACTGTTGGTGGGAATGCAAACTGGTAAAGCCACTATGGAAGTCAGTCTGGAGATTCCTCAGAAACCTGAATATAACCCTACTGTTCGACCCAGCCATCCCACCCCTTGGAATTTACCCAAAGGAAATTAAATTGGTAAACAAAAAAGCAGTCTGCACCCTAATGTTTATCACAGCACAATTCACAATAGCCAAGACCTGGAACCAACCTAAATGCCCATCAATGGTAGACTGCATAAAGAAATTATGAGATATGTACTCTTTAGAATACTATACCGCAGTAAGAAACAACGAAATCCAGTCATTTGCAACAAAATGGAGGAATGTGGAACACATCATGCTGAGTGAAGTAAGCCAGTCCCAAAGGGACAAATACCATATGTTCTCCCTGATCCGTAACAACTGACTGAACACCAAAAAGGAAACCTCCTGAAGTGAAATGGACACTATGGGTAACGGTGACTTGATCAGCATAGCCCTGATTGTTAATTAACAACTTAATACATTATCCCTCTTAATATTTTTTTTGTCTGTTCTACTTAATATGACTGGTTTAATTCTGTAATTAATACACAGTTATTCTTTAGTGTTTAAAATTAACTGAAATATGATCCCTGTTAAACATAAGAGTGGGAATAAGAGAGGGAAGATATGTATAATTTGGGACATGCTCAAGCTGACTTGCCCCAAATGGTAGAGTTAGAAACATACCAGGGGATTCCAATTCAATCCCATCAAGGTGGCATGTACCAATGCCATCTCACTAGTCCAAGTGATCAATTTCAGTTCACAATTGATCATAATGAAAGGACTAAGAGTCAAAGGGAGCACATAAGCAAGTCTAGTACCTGCTAACACTAACCGATAGAATAAATAAAGGGAAGAGTGATCCAACATGGGAAGTGAGATACTCAGCAGATTCATAGAATGGCAGATGTCCTACACAGCACTCTGGCCTCAGAATCAGCCCTAAAGGCATTCGGATCTGGCTGAAAAGCCCATGAGAGTATTTCAGGCATGGAAAGCCAAGACACTCTGGCAAAAAGATCTCTGTGAGTGAGATCCCAGTGGAAAGAACAGGTCTTCAAAGAAGGAGGTACCTTTCTCTGAAGGGAAGAGAGAACCTCCACTTTGACTATGACCTTGTCTAAAAATGATCAGAGTTGGAGAACTCAGAGGGCTTCCATAACCTTGGAAACTCATGACTGGAGCATAGGGAGATTAATGATGCCATAGACAGGAGTGTCAATTGGTAAAGTCAACAATAGGAGTCACTGTGCACTTACTCCTCATGTAGGATCTCTGTCCTTAATGTGCTGTACATTGAGATTTAATGCTATAACGAGTACTCAAACAATATATTTCACTTTGTGTTTCTATGGGGGTGCAAACTGTTGAAATCTTTACTTAATGCATACTAAACTGATCTTCTGTAAAAAAAAAAAAAGCTCACTTTAATGCTGAGTAATATAAATTAAAATGTTTCCTAAATCTCTGTTTTTGTGTCCTGGGGACCTTAAAATTGCAGTAATTTGTGACAATAAACCCTATCCATTTAAAAATATCTTTAAATTGTTTCAGATCTACAAAATTAGTTTCTATAATGGTCAGGTAGGCAAATTCTGTTATACAAGGACCTAACACCACAGATATTGAATATTTGGTAAAGCCTCACGTAGATTATCGAAAGGGATGTGTCCAGGGGTCTTAGGAAGGTGCAGAGATGATCAGCCAAGGCAGATATGGCTTTATTTAGGAGAGATGGCATAGTGGGGTCTGAAAGCAAGATTTTTTTTAGCCTGTTCAGCAGTAGGCAGTGGTCTCCTTTCAATCTACTAGTTGGGAGGTGGTCACGTGGATGGGCAGAGCCACACATCCACCCTAGTAAGGTGGGTTGGGGATGTTCAGAAACTCTCACTGGTAAAGTCACTTATTCACATTTTATTGTCTTATCACTTTGGAATGTCTATTCCGCTTGCAGCAGAATGTCAGTAAATAAAAATTCCACTGGTTTTTAGACCCATCTGCACTCAGTTTCATTGGGTTTTGGATGAACTACTTGTGCCTCAATGGCACAATAGGTCCTAACACAAGATCAAGTATTTTCTCATTTTGCTATGCCTATCTTCTAAGTCAAGTAAATTGTCATTTGGTTCATTAGTACAATAAAAAGAAAAGATAAAGTTGTAGGTGGGAGATTATAATGAGCTAGTCCTGGAAGTAACAACCTTGCTACCAAGACATTCTATTAGCCAGTATTCAGGCAAATGATCACATTTACTCACATGAGTTTACAAATAGCCCTTTGACAGTTTTGCCCAGAAGAAAAGAAGTCATACATATTGGTGAGCACTTAAAATATTTACCAATGTAGTTAAAAGATACTTATCATATGACTTTGGAATATGACATTTTAGAAGAATAGAACTGGCTTCCATGATGTTGTGTGAGATCTAGTAGGCAAAAGCTGCTAAACCGGGGCCTATGCTGTGGCATAATGAGTAATGCTGCTGTCTGCGGTGCTGGCATCCCATTTGGGCACCAGTTTGAGCCATATGCTCCACTTCCAATCTAGCTCCCTGCTGATGTTCCTGGGAAAGTTGTAGAAGATGGCCCAAGTTCTTGGGCCCCTGCACCCACATAGTAGACCTGGAAGAAGCTCCTGGCTCCTGGCTTCAGGAGATTGGCTCAGCTCTGGTCATTACAGCCATTTGGGAAGTGAACCAGGGAATAGAGGATCTCTGTCTCTGTTTCTGTCTCGGTTTCTCTCTCCCTCCTCTCTCTCTTTCTCTCTCTTTAATTCTTCCTTTCAAATAAATAAATAAATCTTAAGAAAACTTCTAAACTCCAAGTAAAAACTTGTTATTAAACTTTATTTATTCAAAATAAAAAAAATTGGAACACAACATTTAATGAGAATTTTGACAGTCACAACAGAATGAGGAATTACTGCTGCTGATTCAAGAATAAAGTAATTTAATAGTGTGATGTTTATGAAACGCATTCAAAGGATGGCTGCCAAAAGGAACTGTAATATTAATATTCATTCCATAGTTTATTTCAAGTATTATAATATTATATTTTCTTTTGTACTAGCATAGAAAATAAATAGGTAATTATGTTAGTTTCTATTAGGTTTTCATCTAGATGGGGCATTATATACCTCATTACATTGTAAAAGAAAAGAGAGTATAATTAAGTTTTGCTTGAATGATTAAAAGAATGCTAAAGGACATGGAATCTATTTCAGTACAGATTAATGTCTTAGTTATTTATTTTTAATTGTGATTATGTTTTACTTCTAATATTTGGAAAGGTAATATACATGGTCTGAACACATGATTTTAAAAAAAGCATAGAGTTAAAAGTGTTGATATTACCCTAATGCTAATCACCCCACTCCAAATTTTTACCCCATAAACAATGTTTTTTAGGTTTCTTTTCAATCCTCCTGAAGATTCCTTTTGCCAATGTAAGCAAATATGGTTAAGAGTTCACCCTTTCTGATGTGTGATAATACATAACTTATTCTATTCTGGGTCTTCTGTGTTTCACTGAAAATATTTTCATATCAGGGCAAAGAGAATTTTCCTTTTTGTTTGTTTGTTTGTTTTATTTTTATTTTTTTGGAAATGCTTTACAGGTACAAGTTAAAAGTAAAAAACAAGAGAAGCACATGCAAACTACCAATTTATTTTGGTTGTAAGTAATTGTTCTTTGTTATCTAAATTTACTTTCAGTCAATACTCCAACAACATTTCTAACCCAATACAATATTCTCTTTCTCTAATACTGTCCCTGAGTATAGGAAGTACACAGAACTCCTAATAGGCATGACTAGAAAAATCTTCATCAAGGTTTCAAAAGTAAAATGTAAAGAAAAGTTTCCAAAATGTGCACTAAAGGAATGCCATAATATCTTCAGAGGATCTCCAATTAGACCGACAGCTGATATCTCATCAGAAACCCTATAAACTAGGAGAGAATGGAAACACATTGTCCAAGTCCCAGAAACAAAACAAAACAAAAAAACCTGTCAACTCAGAAAAGCTCTAATTTATAAATGAAGATGAAATAAAGACCTTCTAAAACAAGCAAAAGTTGAAAAAATTTGTCACCATTTGTCCAGCATTACAAATGATGCTTAAGGATGTCCTACACAGAGAAACAGATAAACACAGTCATCATTATGAAAGAATGTGAAGATCTGCAAAACTCTTATTTATGCATGAAGGTGAAATAAAAATCTCCCAAAGCAAACAGAAAATCAAAGAATTTGTCACCATTTGTAACAATTGTCTAGCATTACAAATGATGCTTAAGGATGTGCTACACATAGAAACAGAGAAAGATTGTCATCAATATGAAAGAACATGAAGGCAGAAAATATCCTAGTAAAAGTGCAAAGAAAATCCAAAGCAAACAATGGGAATATTTATGGAAAATGGCAGGATCTATTCATTACTTATCAGTAATAACTTTGAATGTAAATGGTATAATTTTCCAATTAAAAGACACAGACTGGCTGAAATGATTAAAAATCAAGACCCATCTATTTGTTGCCTATGAGAAACATAACTTCACCAACAAAGATACATGCAGACTAAAAGTGAAAGGATGGAGAAAGATATTCCATGCTAACAGAAAACAAAAAAGGGCAGGAGGAGTAGGCATCCTAATATCACACAAATAGACCTCATACAAACTGTTAAAAGAGAAAAAGAAGTGCATTATGCAATGATTAAGGGATCATCTCAACAGGAAGGTGTGACTATAGTAAATGTATATGCACCCAATTCCAGGTCATCAGGTCATTTAAAACAAATGAATAAATCTAAAGTGAGGCATAGACTCCAATACAATAGTATTGGGGGATTTCAACACCCCATATTATTCAATGGACAGATCAACAAGATTAAAAATATCAACAAAGAAACAACAGAGCTATTATATACTATGGAGCAAATGGACCTAATTGATGTCTACATCTAAGTGATGTCTTTAACATCAGTTGAGGAATACACATTCTTTTCATCCATGCATGGAATGTTCTTTAGAATATAACATACTCTAGGCCATAAAAAAGAGGACTAGAGACCAATATCCCTGATGAACATAGATGCAAAAATCCTCAACAAGATACCAGCTAATCAAATTCAATAGCACATCACCAAGGTCACTCACTGAGAAAAAGTGGAATTTATCCCTGATATGCAGGGAAGATTCAACATATGCAAATCAATAAATGTTATACATCACATTTACAAATTAAATAATTAAAACAGTATTATCTTGATAGGTGCAGAGAAACTATTTAAGATGACACAACATTCTTTCATGATAAAAACCTTAAGAAAATTGGGTATAGAAGGGACATTTCTCAACACAATCAAGGGGATATGTCACAAATCTACAGCTAGCATCATATTGAAAAGTTATAAGCATTTCCAATATGATATGGAATCAGACAAGGATACCCACTCTCATCATTGCTATTCGGAATACCTCTAGGAGTTTTAGCCAAAGCCATTCTGCAAGAAAAACAAATTGAAGGGATATAATTGGAAAGTAGGAAGTCAAAGTATTGCTGTTTGTAGATGACATGATCCTATCTATAAAGAAAAAGACTCTACTAAGAGACTATTGGAACTCATAGGAGAGTTTGGTAAAGTTGTAGGGTATAAAATAAACACACAAAAATCAATAGCATTTGTATACACAGACAATGCCTGGTTAAAAAAGAACTTGCCAGAATCAGTACCATTCAAAATAACTGCAAAAATTGAAATATATTGTAAAGATATCAACAATGAAAATTACAAAACATTAAAGAAGGGAATAGAAGAAGATACACCAAAAAAGGAAAAAATCTTCCACATTTATGGATTGGGATAATTAATATCATCAAAATGTCCACACCACCCAAACAAATTTACATATTCAATGCAACCCCAATTAAAATACCAACAAAAACATCCTCAAATCTAGAAAAAAAAAGATGCTAAAATTCATGCAGAAGAAACCTCAAAAAGCAAAAACAATCTTACACAACAAAAACAAAACCATAGACATTACAATACCAGATCTCAAGACATACTACTGGGTAGTTATAATCAAAACAGCCTGGTACTGATGGAAAAACAGATATATGTACCAATGGAACAGAATAGAAACCCCAGATATTAATCCATACATCTACAAAAAACTAATGAGATAAAATCAGTCCCTGGACAAAGGACAGTTTCGCCAACAATGGTGCTGGGAAAATTGGATCTTCACAAGGAGAAGTATTAAAGAATGAAACAACACCCCTACCTTACACCTTATACAAAAAGCAACTCTAAATGGATCAAGGATCTAAACCTACAACCTGATATCATCAAATTACAAAAGGAAAACATTGGGGGAAACTCTGCAAGACATTGGCATAACAAAGACTTCTTGAAAAAGACCCCAGAAGCATAGGCAATCAAAGCCAAAATAGACATATAGGATTACATCAAGCTAAAAAGTTTCTAAAGAGCTCAAGAAACTCAACAACAATGACAACAACAAACAATCCATTTAAGAAGTGGGCAGAGGACCTTAACAGGCATTTTCCAACAGAGGAAATTAAAATGGACAGCAGACACATGAAAAAATGCTCAAGATCAGTAGCCATAAGGAAAATGCAAATATTAACTATAATGAGGTTTCACCTTACCCCAGTTAGAATGGCTCTCTTACAGAAATCAGAAAACAATAAATGCTGGAATGTATGTGGGGGGAAAAGGTACCCTAATCCACTGTTTGTAGGAATGTAAACTAGTGTAACAATTATAGAAGATAATCTGGATATTCCTCAGAAACCTGATAATTTATCCACCATATGACCCAGCCATGCTACTCCTGGGAATTTACCCAAAGGAAATGAAATCAGCATATGAAAGTTATCTTTACCTACCATAATACCTAAGATATAGAATTAACCCAGGTGTCCAACAACTGATGACTGGATAAAGAAAATGTCATACATACACACTGTGGAATAGTGTTCAGCCATAAAATATATACAGCTGGAACCCATTATACTTAGTGAAATAAGCCAGTCCCCCAAAAATAAGCCAGTCCCCAAAAGATAAATGTTTCCGTTATTTGTAGTAATTAATATACATAGCATAAAAATGTAATGTATATGAGTGAAATCAACATTTTTAGGTTTGAATATGGTTACAGCCTTCATCTATACTCTTGAGGAAATGTGTTTTTCTATTTACTACTTGCTGAATTCATTATTTGGTTGAGAGTCAAGCTTGTAATTATCAAATTAACTGACTGTCATTGAAAAAATTAAAAAAAAAATAAGGAAGAAAGGAGGAGGGAGAATTGGACCATGGGTGGGAGGAAAGGACAGGGTAGGAATTATCATTATGCTCTTAATTCTGTGTGTGTATATATATATATATGAAATACATGAAATTTGTTCAGCTTATATAAATAAAAATTTCAAAAATTAATGTTTCTGATTTCTTTATTATCTGTAATCTTGGAAACTAATCATATGAAACTACAAATTAACTAATTTCTTGACATTTGTATATAAAATATAAATTAGCTCTAATTTATTTTGGGTGTACTATTCAATCTTTAACAAAAAAGGACTCCAATGACTGTCTTATACTATTCTTTAAGAAAAGAGGAGAAGATAGCTCTTTCTCAATTCATTCCCATTGAACACTTCAATTTCAAAACATATAATTTAATTTTCTTGGTCATGGACAACCCCAAGATGAGATTTTAGAATTCACTCCCAAAACTTCTGATTATCAGAAACCCGTGTCTTCCTTTATTGAAAAAAAGGGGTCTATCTCATGTTGGTTCTAATACTCTCATGCCCATCTTTGCTTCTGGAAATACTTCTTTGGTTTACCAGCTTCAGCTTCATTGAAAGCTGCTGCCCCTGGAAGGACTTTTGAAGCAGCAGTAGGAACGGTTTCTTTATGTTGACTTGATCCTAGTTTGGTGGGTTTTTATGGTCTTACTGTGGCCAACCTAAATTCGTAGATCATTGTAGGTTTTATTGGAAAGCCTGCAGCTGCTTATTGAGCTGCATGTTAGTGTTGTATCTGGAACTTTCCTCCACTTACTCTTGTGGCTCTAGATCACTGAGGCAGCTCCAGAATCTCCCTCCTTCATTCTGCTATTTTTCTTTGTCACAACCTGCTCTGCAGCCATACCAAGGAGTTTGTACCTCTCTCTTTCTTTCTCTTGCTCTCTCTCTCTCCCAACAGCTATAACATATTCTAATGTAAAAATACACTAATCTCCTTTTGAAATTTCCCAAAGTGTAACTGCTGGTCCAAAAGTTATATAGATATAAAATTTTATATATATATATATATATATATATATATATATAAAACTTTGATTGACAATACCACTTCTTCACCATAGGCAATCCAAGGATCCTTGAATAAGAGTGCCTTGCATACATGAATTTCAATTGCAATTTTTCTTGTGTAGTGTAAAAATTGACTTAGTATAATAATAGAGTACCATTAATCTGATTTGCATCTCTGGCATGCAGACTTTGCTCTGTATAATTTTATCCTAAAAAGAACAAGGACTGTAAAGAAAACAGATGAGTCAATATTTTGAGACATAAAAAAATTCAAGATGGTTCTAGATTATCTGGTCACCAGGAAAATAAGCATACTGTCTACATTTCTAGGACTCTGTTAAATAGATAGTAGAACCAACATAAATGAGTTCTTATTCACCAAACTGTGACAATTAGAATGAATGATAGCTGCTCATTACTAACAGTCCAGTGTCAACTTTCTAGATCTGAATTTACATAGCCCATTCACCCACACCATAACAATGTAACAGCAAGCAAATTGAGTATTTTGTTTCATCTTGTTTTCAGTTTTTTAGCTTCAGTATAACTTACATATAGAAAAATGTACAGATTATAAATACACATAAGGTATTCACAAAGTGAACATACTCATTTAGCCACTGTCTAGTCACAAAGTACATCAGCCACAAAAGCCCCCAAAGTCCACTTGTGTTCCATGCAGTTTATAATCCCCTCTCTTCTACACGAAAATGACTACCACCTTGATTCCCCATGCCATGGACATCATTTTTGTCATTAAATGATATTGAGGGACCAGAGCTGTGCCACAACAGGTAAAGCCACTGCCTGCAGTGCTGGCACCCCATATGACCACCAGTTTGAGTCCCAGCAGCTTGACTTCCAGTCCAGCTCTCTGCTATGACCTGGGAAAGCAATAGAATATGGTTCAAGTGCTTGGCCCCCTGAACTCACGTGGGAGACCTGAAAGAATCTCCTGGATCCTGGCTTTGGCACAGCTCTGACCATTGCAGCCATTTGGGAAGTGAACTAGCAAATGGAAGATCTCTCTCTCTCTTTCTCTCTCTCTCTCTCTCTCTCTCTCTCTCTCTCCATCTCTGTAACTCTGCCTTTCAAGTAAATAAATAAATCTTTAAAAATGAATCAAAAATTAAAAAATACAATAATATTGAAGTACAGCACAAATACATTCATACATACATACATATACATATAAACCCTTTATAACCATATGATTTTTACCAAGTAGAAACATTCATGTAATCATCATACAGATTAAGATTATAGGGGGAAATTGAAATAAAATGAAACATCGTTAATAACCCCAAAGTCCTCATTACTGTAAACTGTAACATCTTTCTGAACTTTAAATGGAATGGTATTAGAATAACCAATATTTCTTTACATCTGTCTTCTTTGCTTTGACATTTTGCTTGAGCTTCAGCATATTTTTGCATATAGCTGGGGCTCACTTCCATTGCCATATAGTATGGCTTTTACCAATAATCTGAGTTATGCTATTATGGACATCTTTTTGTTGTTATTGGTCAATCACAAAACTTTAATTTGTGCTAAATTAAATTTAAAATTATCTAATTATATTATTGTTTATTTCTTATCTATTTTTCTTTCTTTTTTTATTTATTTATTTTTGACAGGCAGAGTGGACAGTGAGAGAGAGAGACAGAGAGAAAGGTCTTCCTTTGCCGTTGGTTCACCCTCCAATGGCCGCCGTGGCTGGCGCGCTGCGGCCGGCGCACCGCGCTGATCCGATGGCAGGAGCCAGGAGCCAGGTGCTTTTCCTGGTCTCCCATGGGGTGCAGGGCCCAAGCACCTGGGCCATCCTCCACTGCACTCCCTGGCCACAGCAGAGAGCTGGCCTGGAAGAGGGGCAAGCGGGACAGAATCCGGTGCCCCAACCGGGACTAGAACCCGGTGTGCCAGCGCCGCTAGGCGGAGGATTAGCCTAGTGAGCCGCGACGCCGGCCTCTTATCTATTTTTCTATGGAAAAATAGATAACCTCCTTAATGGATAAAAATTATACTTTCATATATTTCTCTAATAGTTGCTATATACAGTAGGGTTCAATAAGTTTAGTTAAGAAATTTGTATAATATTTAATATTAATCTTCATTTAAGATTATATCAGATTTTCAAATGTATCTAAGAAGTATGTATTTTTATAGCCCTAGAATTGGTTCCCAAGTGTTTTGATTGATGCCTAGTCTGTTAAGTGATTACAGCTTAGAACTCAGACTGCTCATGATGCTAACTTTTCTTCTTAAGAATCATCTCCAGCAGTGATGGCTCAAGTAGTTGGGTTCCTGTCACACACGTGGGAGACCTGAATGGAGTTCCTGGCTCCCAGCCTTGACCCCAACCCTGCACTGGTCCTTAGAGGCATTTAGGGAGTGAGCCAGTGGGAGCTTTCTCTCTCTCTCTCTCTCATTCTCTCTTGTTCTCTCCCTCTCTCTGTATCTCAAATAAACTAAATTTTTATTAAAAAAGAAGTCTTCCAGTTCACAATCACTGAATCTATCCTCTTAGCTAATAGTAACCTAAGTTGTCCCTCACTGCTTCATTAGGTTTCTTGGATAATACAAGATAATAATTGGCTTTAACCTTCAAGTTCAATGTGTCTAGGAATTCACAACAAATGAATGTGGCTACACAGATGAGTAGGCTGAACATTTTCAAATAAAGGTATTTTTTCCTATTACTGTTATTATCCCGATGGTCTCCCATTGTGCTGCAAACTTAAAAGTTCCTAAGTGCTATATCTGTGCTTAAATTCATTTCTAAAAAGGCAGCCCCTCAAGCCATTATCTTTTACATGGGGTGGCATATGTGACAGTTGGAGAACTGGATATAACCACTCTAACTACTAAGAAAAGTATTAATCAAACTTTCTTAATTCAAAAAAGACACCTTTGTAATTTTATTTAAAAATATAATCAATATCTTACATCAAATTATGAAAAATGGTGAATATCAGAATGATGAATTATAAATTAACATGATTTTTCTCTTTTTGTTTCTTTCATTCTTCTTTTTTTAGCTGATAAAGCTTGGACACAGTGCTATCCTAGACAGAGAATGCTGAAAAGGTCTTAAATTGACATTTACTACAGAATGTGACATTCCAATGCATTCACTAAGAAAAAATAATAATGAACCAGGCATTATGTTCTCAGTAATACTAAAATATCAATTACATTCATTTTCATGAATATACAAATATTATTAAAGACTAGCTTGAGAGAGTTTCCCTTAGAACACATTTATTTATTATCTTGTTTATTTATTCTGCAGCAGGCTTTGCTAGTAACCTCATGATGTTTTTGCATAGTTTTGTGTTCCTAATAGAACATTTTTTTAAAGCCAGCAACATAATTGTTAATGACATGACAATTATTTCTATTCTTTCTGCAACTATGGCAGCCACATGATGGTATTTTGGCTGATGAGATATAGAAATAATTCGCTTTGGAGGGCTTCCCTTTCTTCCACAAGGACAAATCCTTCTTAGGGTTTTACCCTATTCCAATCTCCTCCTTTTTACCCACACTGTAGATACATATCTGGAGCATGCAACATCCCATCTTCTGACCATGATACCATACGCCTAAGGTATATTCAGACTTAGGAAGTTGAAAAGATTTTGGGTGCCTGATCATATTGCAGATTAGTAAAGAATCTCTCCAAGAGTTTCAAATCTGAACCAATGCTAAGTCAAGTTCTTCCACATTCACAATTGAAGCAACTTGATGATTTGGAAGTGGGGAATGAGGAAGAGAACAGTGCTCACAAAACATGGTTTCTTATTTATGGGACTAGGTTACTTGGTCATGGCATTAAAGTACAAACACTGTATTTAGTTGTTTTTGAAGGTTTATTTATCATTCTCTTTCCCGCAAGAGAGTAAGGCAGTTGGGGAAGGACTTTTTCTTGCCTAATTCACCATTATTTCCCTTGCATCCAGCAACGAAATACAGACTGATTGATCCAACAACACACCCGAAAGATCATTCACTTGGACCAAGTGGGATTTATCCTTGGTATGCACAGGTGGTTCAACATTTGTAAATCAATCAATGTAATAAATCACAATAACAAACTGAAGGACAAAAATCACGATTGTCTCAATAGATGGAGAGAAAGCATTTGATAAATACAGCATCCTTTCATGATGAAAACCTTAAGCAAATTGGGTATAAATGGAACATTCCACAAAATAGTCAAGGTAATTTATGACAAGCCAATAGTGAGCATCTTACTGAATGGGAAAAAGTTGCAAGCATTCACACGAAGATCCAGAACCAGAGAAGGATGCTCACTCTCACCATTGCTATTCAATATAGTCCTGGAATTTTTAGTCAGATACATGAGGAAAGAAAAAAAATCAAAGGGATACAAAGTGGAAATGAGATGACACAATGCAGATGACATTATTCTATATATTGTAGATCCAAAAGATTCCACTAAAAGACTATTGGAACTCATAAAAGAGTTCGGTAAAGTGGCAGAATATAAAATTAACACAAAAAATCAGTATCTTTGTATACACAGACAATGCCATGGCTGAGAAAGAACTTTGGAGATCAATCCCATTTATAATAGTGAATTTGAAAAAAAAGATAAATACATTGGAATAAATTTAACCAAGGATGTCAAATCTATCATGAAAATTACAAAACATTAAAGAAATAAATAGAAGACACACAAAACAATGGAAAAATCTTCCATGTTCATGGATTGGAAGAATTAATATCATCAAAATGTCCATACTTGTGGGGAGCAACTTGGACTAGACTAAGTTACTGGAATTAAGACTTATTCTATATATCTGCTCTCCCACAATATGGCGCTGGGAGAGGAGTACACAACTTTTACACAGCTGCCTCCAGTTCGACCAATAACCTGCAGGAGCTGATCCTGCTCCTGATTGGAGGAGAGCAGCATACTCGGCGTGTGGGTAGCAGAGTTGGGATTGGTGGAAGAGGACTATAAAGGAGGAAAGGGACAACATGCACCAGGAACATCTAAGGGGAACATCCGGATAACATCTGAGCAGCCCCCGAGAGAGCCGGCTGGCGGTGTGCCACTCCCCAGCAGAAGTGGGGAAAGTGGCAGGGGGAGCCGCCCTTCCACGGAGGTGGAAGGATCGGCAGCCAACCCGGGAAGAACCAGCAGCAAACCCGGGAAGGGCCGAGCAGACAAAAGAACAGACCAGGGTCCTGTGTCGTTGCTCCGCGAATGGGGGAGTGAAAATACTACTGAAAACAATTTAGATATTCAATACAAGCCCAATCAAAATTCCTCTCAGACCTAGAAAAAATGATGCAAAAATTCATATGGAAACAAGAAATTCCCTAAAGCTAAAATAATCTTAAACAGCAAAACCAAAGCCAGAAGCATCACAATACCAGATTTTAGGGTAGTTATAATCAAAATAGCCTGATATTGGCAAAAAAACAAACAAAACAAAACAAAACAAAAAGACACGTGAGTCAACAGAACAGATTAGAAACTCCAGAAATCAATCCACACATCTACAACCAACTTATCCTTGACAAAGGAGCTAAAATCAATCCACAGAGCAAGGACAGTGTCTTCCACAAATGGTGCTGGAAAAACTGGATCTTCATGTGCAGAAGTATGAAGCAAGACTCCTATCTTAACCTTAAATAAATCTCGCTCAAAATGGATCAAAGACCTAAATCTACAACCCAATGCCATCAAATTACTAGACAACAGGCAATGAATGCCCAAATTGACAAATGGGATTTTATCAAGCTGAGAAGCTTCTGCACTGTAATAGAAACACTCAGCAAAGTGAAGAGGCAACCAAAAGAATGGGAGGAAATATTTGCAGACTATGCAAATGATAAAAGATTAATATCCAGAATCTATAAAGAGCTCAAACCAAACAATCCAGTTAGATATGGGCAAAGGGCTTGATCAGGCATTTTTCAAAGGATGAAATTCAAATGGCCAACAGACACATGAAAAAATACTCAGGATCACTAGCCATCAGGGAAATATAAACCAAAACCTCAATGAGGTTTCACCTCCTGCCAGTTAGAATGGCTTTCATACAGAAATTAAAAAGCAATAAATGCTGGTAAAGATATAGGGAAAAATCCTAATCCACTGTTGGTGGGAATGTAAACTGGTGCAGCCACTGTGAAAGACAATATGGCGATACCTCAGAAATCTGAATATAGACTTACCATATGACCCAGCCATCCCACTCCTGGGAAGTTATCGAAACCAAAAAATCACCATATGAAAGAGTGGCCCATACCCCTTGTTTATTTCAGCTCAATTCACAATAGCTAAGATATGGAATAACCTAGGTGTCCATCAAATGAAGACTGAATAAAGAAATTATGGTGTGTGTATACATATATATATATATATATATACACACAAATACTATGTAATACTACACAGTGATAACGAATGAAGTCCTGTTGTTTTTAACAAAATTATGCAACTGGAAATCATTCATCCCAAAAAGGCCATTATCATATATTCTCCCTGCTCTGTGGTAACTAAAAGGTAATATATAGGAGTGAAATTGACACTTTGAGATGTGATGATTCTTAACAGCCCTTGCCTCAACTGTTAAGGAATAGTGTTTGGGTTTTTTTCTTTATGCTATTTGTTGGACTTTTTACATAGTGTGGGGTTAATCTTATGAGTATAAAGTTAACTGAAAATAGATCTTTATAAAAAAAGAATGAGAAAAGGAGAGGAAGAAGAAGGGTGGGAGCATGAGATGGGAGGAGAAAAGTATCCCTATGATCCTGAATCTGTACATATGAAATACATGAAATTTGTATATCTTAAATAAATTTTTAAAAAGCATGAAAAAGATGTCCAATAAACATTTGCTAAATAAAGATGAAGAAAAGATAACAAGTAGAGTTTAGCTCAGTTTATGATGTGGATGGTGACTTGGGGGAAACACAAGTTATAGATAACTTTTGTTAACTTGCAGCAACTCAAGTAGAAGAACTTGGATTCTAATTTAGTTGATCTAGTTTCAGAGCTCATGCATTTAAATGCCTTTCTATACCACCTATACCACCTTCCTCAGTTAAGCTTGAACACAGGGGCTAGACCTATATCAACAGAAGACTTAAAAATCAATTTCTAAACAGAATTGGAATAAGGAGAACTATGCATCTGAACTGAGTTGTCTCCAGGAGGGCTGAGCCAATTGTTGTCAGGAAGCCTCACGAGCTGTGTTCACCACCGCCAGGCATCTAGGATCTCTCATGGTACATTTCACTAATGATACAACTGCCACAATAGACCTGAGTGAGCACCTTCTCCCTTGCCCTACACAGGGGTACAACCAGTTTCAGACTTGCTTTGCTGTCTGATGTGAGACCTTCTGGTTGACCTTTCTTTCTTAGACTTCAATCAAGACTTGCTAACATGACTGAGTATTTCTTACACAGTAGATGTTTCCCAGGTTCAGTTTCTCTTCCTATAGCCCCTTCAACTATATAATTTGCAAATTTTCATTTGCTTCCTTTTAGTCACAGTATATAACATGGTGCATGAAACACACTACCTCAACTTTAAGATGGAAATTTCCATCCATGCTTTTTAAAAAATGTATTCCCATTTAGTGAGAGATTTTTCCATCTACTCTTTCACTTCCCAAATTCCCAGAACAGGGGAGGCCAGGTCAAAGACAGGAGCTAGGAGCTCAATTTGATTCTCCCATGTGGTGACAGGGACCTAATAACCTGTGCCATCATCTTCATTCTCCCAGGGGGTGCATTATCAGGAGCTTGAATTAGAAGTGGAACACTAGTTATCTTCATTATTGATGCAGGCGGCCCAAATAGTGCCTTAACAGCTGTATCAAATATCAGTGATCTTTGTTTCCCAACCCTTCTTTTTATCCAGTACCTTAATCATTCTCTGTTGTCTATCCTCTGTTCTGCAGTTTCAACCTCAATTGTAAACAAAATAGAGTGGGAAGTTCTCCTGCAATCCTCTATCTCTCTTAAGTATTGCTACAGCTCCTCCAATATATAGCAATCTTCTAACAGATTGATCTGCACTTATTATTTACACTTCCTTCCTTTGGTGACCAGCCAATTCACTGCAGTCTGGCTTTGGCTACCACTGCTTCAATAAATATTCATTGGCACACATCCTAATGGCATTTCACTTGTCAAATCCAGTGACCCTTTTTTTGACATTATGTCTTATTTGTCCTCAACAGCCTCTGGCAGTCTTGATCACATCCTTCATGAAGCCGTCATCTCTCCCCCAGGATACCATTAATCCTGGTTTTATTTCTGTGTTCTCTTCCCAGTTTACCTTATATAACTTTCCCTTAAATGTATTCATGTCCTAGAGTCCTATCATTGGTCTTTTGCTATTCATTATCTATACATTCTGCCAACACAACTATTCCCATTTCTGTGGCTTTAACTGCCAATCGTGTCTCTAATACACATTCTATTCTGGGTTCCATATGCATATGTTCAACTGCAGTGTGGATATATCCACCAAAAGGTCTTTCAAAAACATTTCAAAAGTAGAATTTAGTATTTCTCTCAAATTAGCTCCTTTTTTCTTTTTGTTCAAGACACCATTTGTCCAACCAAATCAGAAACCTGAGAATCATTTCAATTATTTTTGTCTATTTCTCTATCTCCCACAATAGTCAATCCTGTTAATTCCATTGCTATACTTTCTTGGTAATGTTGCCATTTTCCTCTATTAGTCATAAGCAGAAGGATAAAAATTCTCTAAATTTTCATTTCTGTCTTACTAGAACTTTCCTCAGTGTTCTTCTAAAACCACATAAAAGAGGTTTTTAATATTTCACGTCATGCTTTGCCCATATACTTCTCTATTGAAAGAAAGCAACTCCACTGTCTTTTTTTCAGTTTTTTGGATTGGGAACTGATAGCTTCTCTCAGGCGTTCTAGAGGAGCCACTGGGTTGAACCAGACAGAATCCACTACAGTCATCTCACACTAAAAAGCAAACACATTAATATAGGTGTGTATGTATGGTTGTCAAGTAAATTGCAATATACTCAGATTTTATTTTTATATAAATAACAGAAAATATTTTAGTTTAAGTGCATCCCTTGTAATATTTGTTATATCATCATACTAAAAATATGCATTGATTATCAGCAATTCAAATTTATCTGAGCATTAACTAGGGCTGCTAAGTCTGGAAGGTTCTCAGAAATCAAAGGGCAAAGTTGACTTAATCTATCACTAATGAGCTGTCATTATAAATTCCAGTCACTAAAAGTTTCCCTAAACCATATCCTAACACATTCTTTTTTGTGACAAGCAGAGTGGACAGTGAGAGAGAGAGACAGAGAGAAAGGTCTTCCTTTGCCGTTGGTTCACCCTCCAATGGCCACCGCGGCCAGCGCGTTGTGCTGATCCAAAGCCAGGAGCCAGGTACTTCTCCTGGTCTCCCATGGGGCGCAGGGCCCAAGTATTTGGGCCATCCTCCACTGCACTCCTGGGCCACAGCAGAGAGCTGGCCTGAAAGAGGGGCAACCGGGACAGAATCCGGCGCCCCTACCGGGACTAGAACCCGGTGTGCCGGCGCCGCTAGGCGGAGGATTAGCCTACTGAGCCGTGGCACCGGCTATATATCCTAACACATTACTCAGAGCTTCATGGATACACCAATGTATGTGGATTTTAGCCTATATGCTGATCCTTCTGCAAAGCCATTTGTGGTTTCTCAGATAATCTTGTGGCCTGAGTCTATGTTTGTGCCATCTCTAGAAATTCTTCAAGTCACTACTTAAAATTCCTCCTCCCTAGCTTTGAAAGATTTCTCCCTCTACATTTTCCCAGTTATTTTTTCCAGCTCTACAGAAATAACTAAACATATACAAGGTTTCCTCTAAACTGGTTGGACTGGATGAAGGTTTAGAACTAGTCTCAAAATATCCCCTACTTTCCCAATGTTTTCTTCTCTTCTAAAAAGAACACACAGTTCATCTAAAAGTGGAAATATCTATTAGGCCAGTACTAAAAACACGATTAAAGTGGTAAATGCATTAAAAAGAGTTTTGAACTTTGTCATTGACATCATGTGCCTACATTTGATTTTCCAACTGGATCATCAAGCTTAAAAAACTGCTATGTCCCCAAATTATAATTTGTATGTAAACAGATTCCACATTGTTCTTTCAGCTATTGTAAGAACCACCATGACTAATTCTGGATCCATTTTCATTTTTAGCCTAAAACTTCAGTAGTCCTGTTGAAAATGGAGTCATATAATAGACTGTTATTAATATATCGTAAACTGGGTTTTGTACAGCAGAGCTTGAATTCTTGCATTCTGAACAAGTCCATTATTTATCTTTACCTTCAAAAAATGTTTTAGTGAAGGGGCCAGCGTTGTGATGCAGCTGGTCAAGCTGTTACTTGTGACACTGGAATCCCCTATCAGAGTGCCAGTTTGAGTTCTGTCTGCTCAGGTTCTAATCCAGCTTCCTGCTAATGCACCTGGAAGGACAGCAGAAGGTGGCCCTAGTGCGTGGGTACATGCCATCCACGGGGAGATGAGGAGGGAGTTTGGGACTCTTGGCTTCCACCTGGCCCAACTCTGGCTGTTGTGGGTATTTAGAGAGTGAATCGATAGATGGAAGATATTTCTCTCTGTATGTCTCTCTCTTTCTCTGTGTCTCTGCCTTTTAAATAAATAAACTGTAAAAAAAAAGTGTATGTTAAAAGCTATAATATTTTTTTAACTTTTATTTAATGAATATAAATTTCCAAAGTACAGCTTATGGATTACAATGGCTTCCCCCCCATATCGTCTCTCCCACCCGCATCCCTCCCCTTTCCCACTCCCTCTCCCCTTCCATTCACATGAGGATTCATTTTCGATTCAAAAGCTATAATATTTAAGAGAATCAGGCTCGTATTTACTTATATGTCTCATATGTTTGTATAAATCCAAGACCAATTCATTAAAACTAATTAAAATAATTAACCCTTTTCCTCTTTAAGATACTAAAACACCTTCTAACTCTACATGCCCAGAATTTTCTCTTTTCTCAACCGGGTTCTACATTCCCATCACATTAGTAGTTTCATCTCCTGTGTTTTTTACTCTAGGAGTCTGAACTGCTCTCCCCAACCCGTCTCTTTGAAAGAAGGTTGTCTTCCAATGAGAAGATATCTTGAGGACTTTGATCCATTCTTACTTCAGACATTAGGAGCTGGAGATGGAGTGTAGTATCCAAATTTTGCATTGGTAATGATAGTGGGAAACACAGAACCTCCTCCATATGTGGAAACTGTGTACCTTCACTCAACTCTTAATCCTGTCTTCTAACAAATGCTAATCATAAGTCTGAACTTTAAGGATACAAAAGAGGCCCAGGCTAGGAGAACTCTGTGAGGCCATGAGGTGCTGGTGAAGGAAGTTTATTGAGAGATTATACATTACGAGGTTCTAAGCCTGATGTGAGGAGCAGCCTATCTGGAACCATCCAAGTCTGCCATGAGTCACACGAGAAACTCAGATAATGAAGGCCCAGGATGAGAAAGCATTTGAAGAGCACTGCAGTCAGACATGCCAGGAAGGGAGACTTAGCAGGTGTCCCAGATGGAATCTTGGCCATGAACGAGGATGAAGAATTTCTTTCCCTCTTTTTCAATGTACATTGGCAGCAAAGTGGCACAGCAGGATTTGAACCCAGGTCTCTCTGATTCCAGATCCATTTCTGATAATACTGTTAAACCTCCTCTGTATTGGGGAGTAATGGAACAAAGACATAAGCCTCAGCCATTCTTGCTCATTGCCCAAAAGATAGACACTGGAATTTATTCCTTGTCCTTGAATCTCAGTTGGGTCTCAAACCCTATTGCCTTATCTCCCCTGCATTCTTCCCTAGGTTCCCGAGGCCCCCCCAGGGCCACCTGAAAGACCAGTTCCAGGATTTTACCTCCACCTGCTACCCCCTCTTCCACCCCAGCCCTCCTAAATATAAAAATATAAAAAGGCCAGGCCCTGGGGTTGGGGCTTTCTGCCACGTGTTCCATCAATGTGCACGCTGGCCATTGGTCACCCATCTCTATAAATTTATTATTTCTGAATAAATTTGGTCTGGCTATAGAATCGTTTACTGCCTCCTCTCTATTCTGTGCCTCTTTTCCTAACAGGGAGAGTCAGAAGGAAAGTGTAAAACAAAGGCCCAGCTAAGCACACTATGCCAAAGCCAACCCTTGCCTAGGAATATGTTGCTCCCTGTCTGCTGAGCCTCTGATCCTTCTTTGCCCACCACAGTGGGCTGACCGAGTAAACACTTCCTTTAAATGCACTCTTCTCTTTCCCTATGTGCAGAATTTTCAATATGATTCATAATTTTCTTTTTTTCCATTTGGATGCATACTGATGAAAAATCTGCTATGAATTTGAGTACAATGTATTTTTAATGAGATTTATAAGTTTTAGAAAATGTAGCATAAAAGAGAAAAATAATTCAAGATTCCAAAATAATCACTACTTTAAGGGGTAAAATTATATCAATGATAAACCTTGAAAGGTAAATTAATTTATTTCTAATACTTCAAAATAATTTTGCTACCTGAAATAATGTAATCAAAGAGCATCGGAGGCCAATAATATATTGATTCCTCAAAAAAAAAAATTAATAGACCCTGAAAAAAATTGTAAACACTTGAATCAGCAAGTGTTCAACCAGTAATATCTGAATGAGATATAATTCACTGTAAATTAATATTAAATATAATAATCATGGGCCCACTATGTGCCAGACACTGGGGGACACTGAAATATTAATTATGCTAGTTTTTCCATACAGTAATTCTCTTTAGGTATTATCATCCTCTTTTTTAAATGAGAAAACAAAAACTCGAGTTGTATGTCTAACATTACAGAGCTAACAATATGGCTATGAAGGGAGGGTTGTTGGACTCTTCCCTGCTCCTAACTAGCCCTGCAAGGGTGAAGAGGAGGAAATTCACTCTAGTATTTCTAGAGTAGTTACTTATTGCAGCCAGACTCCAGGAACAGATCATCAGAGATTTTAAATTAATTTGTAACAGAATTTTTTAATCATCCTATTAACATTAATAAAGTCAGAGCATCTCTCATTATGAAAATCTTGAGCCAAATTATTAGAATTATATTAAGAAGCTGAGATCTCAAAGCATCAAAATGGGAAAATATTAGAAGGCAAGTCCTTTAAAAATGTGATTTGAGCTTCATTTCCTGGCTGAAAAGCTGGGCCCTTTGGAAAACAATAGGTAGCTCCTGACATCGTGTGGCAGCTTTTTGAATTGCCTTTTTTTTTTTATAAGACTAATGGTTTTATGGGGAAAAAATAGAATAAAATAAAGGCATAAAGGCATATTGTAAAATACATCATTTCATGTGTTACCATTCAACTATGTAAGGAGTGGAGACTATTATAATGGACACATGTCAACTTTTCATATTTTTAACAGAGAACCGAGTGGTTTACATGATCCCCTTTCAGCCATCTGGGCAATTAAGAAAACTTGACATTAGCACGAGATGGATTTCAGTCCCTCTACCTCCTTCAGCCTCTCCCTGCTGCCGAGGCCTGTGCTAGCCACTGCCCTGCACTTAATCCCAAAGCAGTACATGTAGGACATCCCTGCTGCCATGTCAGCCACTAGCTAGTGCTCCCACACCTGGGCATTGTCACTGCCTCCACAGGCACAGCTAAAGCCGTAGACCCTTCTTAGTGCCAGCAGACACTCTGTACTTGAACCACACGTCCAGTGAAAGCTACTTCATTCCTTGCAAAGGCTGGAAAGCTGTCCTTCCTTTCTGTGCATCGTCACTCCATCTCATGGACATCACAGTGCTGCCTGGCGCCCCAGTGTCTAATAGAACTTGGAATGAAAACAAATCTAACAAATCCTAGAAATTTAACACTAGATCTGCCTAAACTCTAGTAGTAAATGCCACCTAGTCTTAAGCTGGTGTCTCTTCTGCACTAAAAAAAAAATCATTTTTTAAAAAACATTATTTCAGAGGCAGAGACAGCCAAAGAGAAATTGCCCATCTGCTTATCCACTACCCAAATGTCTACAACAATCTGACCAGGAAGCCAGGAGCCAGGAGCCAGGAACCAGAAACTAATCTGGGTCTCTGACAGTGTGGCAGAGACCCCAATATTGAGCTACCAAGTACTTAAGCTATCAGCACTGCCTCCTTGAATTATATTAACAGGAAGCTAGAATCCAAAGCAGAGGTGACACTAGAATCTAGGCAATCTAATATGGGATGTGAGCATCCCAAGCTATTTCTTAACAAAACTCCACCAAACACCTACTCTCTCCAACACTCTTAACATGTGCACTAAATTTCAAAATTTAATCACTTGCTGTTATACAAACATTCTACAGATACAAGACATGACTATTTTTCTGAGGAGCTTGTAAAAAGTAAGGTTGGTTTGGGGTTGGAGCTGTGGTGTAGCCAGTAAGGCTGCCTCTTGCAGTGCCAGCATCCCATATGGGCACCGGTTCAAGTCCCAGCTATTCCACTTCTGATCGACCTCTCTGCTATGGCCTGGGAAAGCAGTAGAAGATGGCCCAATTGCTTGAGCCCCTGGCTCCTGACTTCAGATTGGCTCAGCTCTGGCCATTGTGGCCATCAGAGAGTGAACCAGAGATGGAAGATCTCTCTCCCTCTCTCCCTCTGCCTCTCTGTAACTCTGCATTTCCAATAAATAAATATTTCTTTAAAAAAAGTAAGTTCGGTGACAAGTCTATTATTGTGAGTATACATTTACTGCTCTAACTATTTAACCTTGTGTCTATCAGGTGTGAGCCATGTCTGAAAGTTCTCTATTTAATGTAGAGGTTCAGGAAGTCCCTGGATACAGCTCAGCTGAATGTGGCTGATGCATCTTAAACTAGACAACCATTGAGGAGAAATAGGTTGAAATGGACATTATAGCTTGGAGAAATGTGTCACAGATCATGTTTTATTGCATATACATGTTTTCACAGACAGTGAAAAGTTTCAGGGGTTATACATCCCCTTAAATGAAATTAAAAATGCTTTTATATCAATATTGATATTTTCATCTGACTGAAGTAAATCAGAATTCAGCATACATATTTCAAATATATTTCTCTTTGGTCAAACTTTTCAAAAACTTTGCATAAATATATCACACATGCTTTTCTGTATAAAAAGTGGGCTGTTCTGAGTGCTTTCTTGATTGATTAATGTCATACTGACTGTCCATATAAGTTAGCTTTTATAAGTTCTAGGAAATCCAGTCAATCAATGACAAGAATAGCTCAAATGCATTACAACTATGAGTCATGATATTGATGTAAATGTCCTATATGAAACAGTACTGGGTTGAGTTATATTTTGATATTTTAAAAATATTTGTTGAAAAGATGACATTGGATTATGTCAGATTCCAGGAAGAAATCTGTCTTTTTCCAGGAAGAAAATGCTATGTGTTCTGGAAGTACAAAAGGAAAGCAAGTAAATGAAAGCATTTAGAAAAATTGAGTCTTTTAAGTATAAAAGTACATTCCTGACTGAGTAATAAAATGGGAAAATAATAACCTTCCAGTAGAAAAACCTGGTAAATATCATCCTAATCTATGATGAAGGTCAACATCACCGGTTGTGTCATATCTTATGCCACTACTCTAATGTAATGTGAGAGGTATTTCACCTCTGTGGCATTCTTTCCAACAATCAAAAGCTCCAGTGTGATCATGAGGAAAATATCAGGCAACCCAATTTGAGAAACACTGGACATGTCTGACCAGTATTTCTCAAACTGTCAGGTTATGAAAATGAGGAATGGCTGAGAAACTGCTATGGAAGAGACAGAACTGTGAAGACATGACAAAGTAATACTTTAAGGGCATCCTGGAATGGATCTTGGAACTGTGAAAGTGTGTTAATGGAAAAATGTGAAATTCGAGTAAATCCAGAATTTGGTTAATAGTGAAAAAATGCAACCTGAGACCCTTAAAATAGAGAGCATGAATGAAGTTGATTTTTCATTTGTGGTTATAGGTTCTCATAGGTTACTTACACTCCTTACAAACTAGAAAACCCCTGCAGAGAAGTTTAACAATATGACAGTGTTACTCAAGTCAAAGGATTTTCTTAAGACAGATGTTTAGATTTTCTCTACTGTGATCTTACTCCTCTTTAATTATCCATTTATATGAGCCTTGAAATGTGGATATTGTCACATATTCAAGAACTGGTGGGAAGCAACAAGAAATGTCATAAGTGCAATTGACTGCCTAGTAGAGCACTGATCTAAGACATGAGGAAGGCTTAGTAAGGTAATTAGCGAGTTGAAGTTTTGAACATTTTGAATTTCAGGAACCTGTGGCAGTCTTCACAGGGGTGGACTAGAGTTGGAGGGACAGAGCTGTCAGGTAAAACAAAGCGACAGATTTGGGAGTCCTCAGCCAGGTGTCTGAATCCCCCAGCACAAGTGATGACAGAGAGAGGATCCTTTTGAATTGACCTATTTCTCTCAACAAGGTCATGAGCATACAGTCACAAAGCTCAGCTGAGTGGGAGTCGCTGGCATCACTTCTCTAGCCTGTACATCTATGGTAATTTCAGCTTGAAAGCACTTTGTGTTATTGACTCCTGCAGTCACATGGAAAATGTAAGCAATCACACAGAGTATTAACTTTTTCAGTAGGCTAGAGATAGTGCCCTCTAAATTTCATCTCACTCTGGCTGAAGTGCTCGATTGAACATCTGATAGTGCGGGTGGAGTTAAGGTGCAAAACCTTCCAGAAACTCATTCAGGCCTTGAAATTAACATGAAAAGCCAAAATTACAGAAGTATTCTGGCATCTATATCAGAAAGAAATCTTGCTGGGCTTGTTTGTTAATTAGCAAGTTACGGTTCACATGATTTTATTTAAGATAGACTCTCAGCCTCCAATCGATTCTAAAGGAGAAAGAAGAGACATAATATCACCAGTATTTCTCCATGTAGATTGCCTTAAAAAAAAACTTTCCTGTCAATTGTTTTTTTTTTTTTTTCAGATTTTTAGAGGTCTAGAAGCTTTACACTAAACTTATGGTACATTTTTTTAAAGTCCAGATATGGGATTTTTGTGTTTGCAGTGTGCTCATTTCAATGATCTCATTTTGTTTACATCCACCAGAGGTTCCTGTAAAAGCTCTTTGAAGTGGTTTTATGCTGTCTGGATTGGAGGCCAGAGTGAATGGTCAATCACCAGGCCACTGGACTCTTGCCATTAAGTGTTTAGGTCAAGAATTGCTGTAATTTCTCGCCAGGTAGAATTTCCCAAAGGTGAATTTGATATCAAGAAATGGAGATGATGAAGAGCAAGATGTGGAAAAAGAAGGCAGCATATCCTGATGGGATCACAGAACTAAAGGAAATTTTGCAGCAAATTAGCACTTCCAGACTCCTCTGGGTTGGGCTTCAAATCCTTTCACCATCTATGAAAAGTTGAAAAAAATCATGTAGTAAAATATTGCTTTGAGTATTTGGGAGAAAGATATTTAGTAAAATAAAATATTATAGGAGATTTTAAATGTCACCAAAAATAACTTGGGAAATAATTCAGACAGCAGTATTTGACCAAAAGCTAAGGAAGAGTGGTCTTAGATAGCAAAGCTGGTCTCAAGAAGCCCCCTGCTGTTCTTCCCTGTCACCACTTGTCTATTATGCCTGACCCAATGTCAGTCTCCCTCTCTCTCTCCCCCACCCCTGTCTCTCTCTTTCTCTGGTTTTCACTTTTTTAGATCTTACTTTGTCTCAGTCTCCATGCTCTTTGGATTGACCAATATTTATTTGTACATCAGACTATGAGCTTCTTCTATCCTGCCAATTTCTGGTCCTGCAGAATTTACAAATCCTCACAATCATTTTCAAGGTGGCTAAAACAATCTCTTTAACTTATTTGTTTGTGCATTTTTATCCTCTTCACCAAACTGCAGGAACATTAGTTTACTACTGTATCCCCAGGGCCTAGAATATGTCTGGCATGAACTAAGTGCCCAATATACATTGATTACATGAGTGAAATGCCAGTAGAAGCATTAATCCCATTTGTTACAAGATCATAGGGCACAGAATGGTCAAGAAAGATTTGAACCCATCTTTATCTGACTTCAAAGGTCAGTTGTGCTTAACTTCTGTATTGATTAATTACCAAAACCTGCTTACCATTCCAAAGCCATCAAATAATCAATAAAAGAATATCAACCTCATCTGATATCTTACTACACAGGCAGACGAATTGATGTAACTTCCATATTTCCATGATAGGCTTAATATTTCAAGACCTGAAATGCCTAAATATTTAGGGCCTGCTTTTTTTTCTTTAATATTGTTTGGAAGGCAGAGAGAGACAGAGAAGGAGAGAGATCTTCCATCTTCTGGTTCACTTACTCCCCAAACGCCTGCAACAACTAGGGCTAGGACGAGTTGCAGTCAAGAACCTGGAACCCAGTGTGGATCTCTCATATGGATGACAAGGACCCAAGTACTTGAGCCAGAAGCTGTGCATTAGCAGAAAGTTGTATTGGAAAGAGAGTAGGTGGTACTCAAACCAGGTACTCCAATACAGGGTGCAGGTATCTCAGGAAGTAATTTAAGCTACTGTGCCAAAGGCCTGCCCCTAGGCCTACATTAAAGATCCAGTGCTTATTGAATGCTTTTTATAACTTTTACTTAATAAATATAAGTTTCCAAAGTACAGCTTTTGGATTACAGTGGCTTCCCCCCCCCCATAACTTCTCTCTCATCCACAACCCTCCCAACTCCCACTCCCTCTCCCATTCCATTCACATCAACATTCATTTTCAATTATCTATATATACAGAAGATCAATTTAGTATATATTAAGTAAAGATTTCAACAATCTGCATCCACACAAAACACAAAGTGTTAAGTACTGTTTGAGTACTAGTTATAGCATTAATTTACATTGTACAACACATTACAGACAGAGATCCTACATGGGGAGTGAGTGCACAGTGACTCCTGTTGTTGACTTAACAATTGACACTCTTGTTTATGACATCAGTAATCACCCAAGGCTCTTGTCATGGGTTGCCAAGGCTATGGAAGCTTTTTGAGGGCTCTAACTCCAATCTTATTTAGACAAGGTCACAGTCAAAGTGGAAGTTCTCTCCTCCCTTCAGAGAAAGGTACCTCCTTCTTTGATGGCCTGTTCTTTCCACTGGGATCTCATTCACAGAGATCTTTCATTTAGTCATTTTTGGTTTTTTGCCTGAGTGTCTTGGCTTTCCATGCCTAAAATACTCTCATGGGCTCTTCAGCCAGATCCAAATGCCTTAAGGGCTGATTCTGAGGCCAGAGTGCTGTGTAGGACATCTGCCATTCCATGAATCTGCTGTGTATCCCGCTTCCCATGTTGGATCGTTCTCTCCTTTTTGATTCTACCAGTTAGTATTTGCAGACACTAGTCTTGTTTATGTGATCCCTTTGACTCTTAATCCTTTCATTATGATCAACTGTGAACTGAAACTGATCAATTTGACTAGTGAGATGGCATTGGTACATGCCAACTTGATGGGATTGAATTGGAATCCCCTGGCACGTTTCTATCTCTACCATTTAGGGCAAGTCTGATTGAGCATGTGCCAAATTGTACATTTCCTCCCTCTTTCCCTCTCTTATTCCCACTCTTATATTTAACAGGGATCACTTTTCAGTTAAATTTAAACACCTAAGAATAATCATGTGTTAATTAAAGAGTTCAACCAATAGTATTAAGTAGAACAAAAAAATACTAAAAGGGATAAAGTATTAAGTTGTTCATCGACAGTCAAGACAAGGGCTGATCAAGTCACTGTTTCTCATAGTGTCCATTTCACTTCAACAGGTTTTCTTTTTGGTGCTCGGTTAGTTGTCACTGATCAGGGGGAACATATGATATCTGTTTCTTTGGGCCTGGCTTATTTCACTCAGCATGATGTTTGCCAGATTCCTGCATTTTGCTGCAAATGACCAGATTTAATTTTTTTTACTGCTGTATAGTATTCTATAGAGTACATATCCCATAATTTCTTTATCCAGTCTACTGTTCATGGGCATTTAAGTTGATTCCATGTCTTAGCTATTGTGAATTGAGCTGCAGTAAACATTAATGTGCAGACAGCTTTTTTGTTTGCCAATTTAATTTCCTTTGGGTAAATTACAAGGAGTAGGATTGGCTGGGTTGTATGTCAGGGTTATATTCAGGTTTCTGAGGAATCTCCAGACTGACTTCCATAGTGGCTTTACCAGTTTGCATTCCCACCAACAGTGGGTTAGTGTCCATTTTTCCCCACATCCTCTCCAGCATCTGTTGTTGGTAGATTTCTGAATGTGAGCCATTCTAACTGGAGTGAGGTAAAACCTCATTGTGGCTTTGATTTACATTTCCCTGATTGCTAGTGATCCTGAACATTTTTTTCATGTGTCTGTTGGCCATTTGGATTTTCTCTTTTGAAAAATATCCATTGAGGTCCTTGGCCCATCTCTTAAGTGGGTTGTTTGTTTTGTGGTTGTGGAGTTTCTTGATCTCTTTGTAGATTCTGGTTATCTGTTGCATAGTTTGCAAATATTTTTTCCCATTCTGTTGGTTGCCTCTTCACTTTCCTTACTGTTTCTTTTGCAGTACAGAAACTTCTTAATTTGATGCAATCCCAATTGTTAATTTTGGCTTTGACTGAATGCTTAATATGTATCAGGATTGTGTTAAAACCTTGAGGTGTTTTTTTCATACAGTGATTCCTAAACTCCTTGAGAGAGTTAAATGATATGATCATGTATGATGCAACTGAACACTTAAAATTTTTCTAATTATGTGACTTTGCTCGGGTACAGGGGATACATCCAAGATCTAAGGCCAATTTGTCTTACAATGGTGTTCTTAACTGTGATAAAATACTTTTCAAAGAAGTTGACATATTGAGTTGGCAGAGGGAGTAGTTAGCAAAGTAGCCAGCTTTGTCTTTGCAAAGGCTGGTTATTTTCATTGCCTAAAAATAATCCTGCTAATGGCAGGTGCTCATTAAATATTTATAAACTGAACGGATAAATGAATCTGATTAGCTTCTGCCTTATAAGAAAATAATGAATATAAGAGGGTGGAACTCAATGGAAAATCAGGAAGTCTCGAGCTTCAGGCAAAATCTGAGCATAATGAGAACTACAAGGAAGTATATCAGAAGAGGGCTGGCCCAACAGGAGCAGAGATTGTGAGAGAGGTTCTTTGAAAAGGCTAAATGGGCAAATAAATGAGGTCAAAAGGACTACCATCATACCCAGTTTTCCTAATAATGTCCTTCTCAGTGAACTTCCTCTACTTCTCCTGAGACTAACCAGTGGCAACAACATGCCCTGCAGATCCAACTTGCTTTGGTTTCCATTTACTGGCAGATGTGACAACTGAATCATATGAGACGATGTATCGCTTCATGTACACTTGCACAACTTCCTATCCTTTCAAAAAGTATGGTGACTATGTAATTGACATAGGGTCATCCCCACTAATAAGCACCCCTTGAGAGTGTCTATGAGTCACCATGTTAGTAAGTGTAAAGAGCACAAACACTTGAATTTTGCTGTTAACACAGAGTGAAAAAGAAGGGCTTATTAGAGCAAATATTCAAAAGCATTTTGGAAACTGAGTTCATCATCCTTCATCATTAACCTTGCTCTGCCAAATCACTTTCTTGATTTATAATATTTAATCATTATTGGTTTTAGTTATTCCTGGATAATTGATTCTGTTTTCTCTCACCTTATATCCTATCAGTTGTCAAGATCTATTGATACTTTTATAAGAATACATTGGCAATTTTTTAAAAAGCAAAGTTTTGTTTTAAGTTCTTCAAAGTAATCACTAATATACAAGAGTTGTGCTAAGTGGTTGGATACAATATTGGGTGAAATAAGAGATCTGACCTTCAAAAAGATAGACAGTAATATGGACATACATTTCCATAGTCCTACTACCTTTGGAACAAAGTACAAGCATTATGAGAGCACTTCTAAGAGAAATCCAATGCATATAAAGGGGATATAAAACACCTGCATTTTAGGAGTAATGGTGAATTGACATTCCAAGAATAACTAGGAATTAAGTAGGTAAAATTGAGGTAGAATTAAGAGGAGGGCACTGTAACTGGATGTCAGAAATAAATAGGAAAAGTGGCCAAGATAAGTATATAGGGATCATTTATGGTTTTTCGCTTTTGTATAAGCTATTGGTTTTACATAGCAAAATCTTTATCCTAGGACAGTTTTCAATGTTTTAAACAGAAAAGTGATGTATGATTTATATTTTAAATGATTACCCCAGCTATATAAAGATGTAGATTCTCTGCTCCAAAGCATTGAATGGAAGCGGTCAAAAGTAGACCTACTGAAGCACTGAGAAGGCTGTTGATGTAACTATTGTGAATTAAAGAATATTAATATTATGCTTTATTCAAACACTATGCCTGTCTCCATATATATAAAAGTATAACCGTATATAAATCTAGATGCACGTTAGTATGGACAGAGATGATTTAATCAAAGCAAGTAGAGGAAAAGTTTTATAAAAGTGATAATTAAAGCTCACAACTAATAGTGTGAAGAAAATTGAGTATTTTTAAACTATTGAACTAAGATAGTCATTAAAATAGAATTTTATGAGATACAGAATTATTATTCAATAGTGAGAAAAAAATTAAAGGTATTCTCAGGTATACTAAGATTGAGATATTTTACTACTCATGCACATTTACCCAAAGACTTCCTGAAGAACATATATATCAGCAAGAAATAATGAACCTAAAAGAAAGGAGCTGCATGGAAAAGCAATGATAAGAAAATTAAGAAGGATATGGGTAAATCTAAGTAACATAAAAAATAAGTAATGTTTTGGGACTGAAAAACAAAGTATGACTAAAGATAATAAACAATAATATTTTAAGGCAAAGAGGGATGTTTATATATACATATATATAAAATTTGAAAATGATTTAATATACAATGTCTGCAATAGGCAGGGCTGAGACAGGCTGAAACCAAGAGCCTTTAACTCAATCCAGGCTTCCCATGAGGGTGACAGGGATCCAAATACTTAAGCCATCGCTTGCAGCTATCCAGGGTGCATAGTAGAAGGAAGCTGGAATCAGGCATGAAGGTAGGACTCAAACTCAGCACTCCAATATCAGATATAGGTGTCCCAACCACTAGACGAAACACTCTCCCCACATTTGCAGGACTTTTAAATCTCTTTTATAAAGGGAACTTTTCTCTTTGTCACTTTGCTTTTCAAATACACACACACATACACACACACACACATTCATATATACATACATATACACATGGAGGAGGAGAAAGATCAATTGTTTTCCTGAAAAATACATAGCTATTATTCCAGTGTTCTTGATGGATTTTATACATCTTGGCATGCTCTGGGTATGATGTAACATTGCTATCCACACTGTCCTGTGGGGAATATTCCTACCATAAATCATCATCACTGAAAGTATTCTGCACATAATTTCTTCTTGTGAGCCTAAGGATTCTAAAAGTTTCAGTCAGGAAAGTAAATCCAAAGTAGGTATATTAGTGAGGGAAATTCCAGTGAGGGCTTGAATATTGTAAACCAAAGCTAGAACTAACTGTAAAATGTCAGATGTTGGGGCTGGCATTGTGGCATAGTGTGTAAAGAGGCAGTCTGTGATGCCGGCATCCCATATATGTGTGCTGGTTGGTATCCCACCTGCTCCACTTCCAATCCAGTGCCCTGCTAACGGCCTGGAAAAAGCACTGCAAGATGGCCCAAGTGTTTGAGCCCTGCCATCCATGTGAAAGACCCTGAAGAAATTCCTGGCTTCTGGCTTCGGCCTGGCCAAGCCCTGGTCATCACAGCCATCTGGGGAGTGAACTAACAGATGGAAGATCTCTGTCTCTCTGTCTCTCCCTGAATCTCTCTAACTCTGAGTTTCAAGTAAATAGATAAGATTAAAAAATAGTCAGATGTTTTTGCAGGTGTCTCCAGGTCATGAAAACCAGAATGTGGCTTGCAGTGAGACATCTCAAGGTGGAATTAAAGACCTAATCTCTGTCCACCACCTCTTACCATCACAGGGCTAGGACCTCTCATAATGGGATTGTTTTAGGTACAAATGGACTTCAGAGTAAAATGCCAGTGCAGAATATGTCCCAAATATTCTTTTAGATGTGGTTTTCTCTAATGCTTTAGAGAGAATTTCAATATTTCCTACATTATTTTGCTTTTCATAGTATTGACGCAGAATTACCAAATGTGTTTTTCCTAAGTTGCTAGAAATGAGTCATAACATAAATGACTTGTGTTTGACTTTCAAGTGCTCCTAGCATCAAACATTAGCAGTAAATGAAATCTTTCTAATATTTTATATGGGTAGGAATGTGTCAGATTGCTATGACTTTCAGATTAAACTGGGATCAATTGAAGTCTGGTGTGTTTCATCACATATAAAGCAAGTTTACTTAGAAACTATCAAGCATGTGTCAAGGCATTATCTGAAAATCAGAAAATTTGCTTTGTGTTTCAGAAATAAGTACAGGTGAATCATTTCTTTCCTATATCTCTTCAAAACACATTTATTTTGTTAAATGTCTTGGGCACTCAGCCCAGAATGAACATGAAATGTTTTAATTAGAAAAAGCCTCAGAGATCAGCCAGCCTAATCCATCAGTCTTGCCAATGAGGAAACCAAGACACAGAAGATTTGTTTCTGTCGTGAGATCACCTGAAAAGTGTCCCAAATGCTGGTCTCATGATAACACTTCCAGTAGTCTTTGAAACATAAATTGATCTCCCTGCTGTCAGTAGCATTAAACATTTCTTCCCCATCACAGTGAGGAAGTAAATTCCCTATATGAAAAAATTGATGAGATTTTTTTCTTTGGTTTGGAAACATTTTCCAGGTTTCTTCTCCCACTTACTCTTCTTATGACATTCCCTTCCATGGATTTCTACCAAACTTTCTGGCTGCCTGACATTTAGGTGAAATCTATTTGCCCAATACCTGTGAGAGGAGGACTCAATTGAACAGCTTGTTCTTCCTTTGCATTAAGTCTCTCCCTAAAAGCTTCCCCTCCCTTGGATTCTTCCATTTCAGTCTCATCCATTTCAGCATGATAGATGTTGCTATATTACTGCACCAAATCCTGCCCACTCTGGACCTTGAATTTTGAGCCTGTTCCTAAACTCAGCCTAACAAGTTCTTGGGATAGTGTAGGCCATCTTAGACATTTCCATATCAGTACTCAGTGGTTGACTTTCTGTGGAGGAATAGTAACATAATTTCTCTGTAGGAAACAGAATATGCAGAATTTCAAAAAGAAATGAAAGCCATACATACTTTTCACCACCCAATCCTAAGTATTTTGGGTTCATTCATTTAGGCATTCCTGTGTATGCAATGGAATTTTTGAAACCCATGCCTTTTCTTGTAAATCACTACTGTATATTTTTAAAATCAGCTTTATTGAGATATAACTTACCAAATAAAAAACCAAATATCTCCATTTTTTTAAAAAAAATGCGAGTTCTCACATGCAGCAACTACTTATGATTAGAATCATGATTAAAGGACACCTCCATCATCCCAAAAAGCTTCTTTGCGCCATTTTCAAGCCAAACACTTTCACCCCTCCTGCTTGCTAGAAACCACTTTCCATCTGATTTCTGTCACTATAGTTTGTGCTGTCCTTAGAATTTATTATAGATAGAATATACAATATATGGTCATTTCTGTGTGGCTTCATCCCTTTGGTTAATGCTGTTGAGATTCATCTAACTTGTTTCACATTTCAGCAGTTTGTTTTTATTGTTGGGTATTATTTCACTGATTGGTTATGCTCCAATATGTTTATCAACCCACCAGTTAGGGAACGTTTAGCTTGTTTGCATTTTTTATTTTTTACTTTTATGAATACTGTTGGTATGATTTTTGAAGTCTTACGATTCAACAAGTCTTTAAAATAATATACATTATTTTTATTTCTCTTGGATAAACATATAGGAGTAAAGCTTCCTTTTTTTAAAAGATTTATTTTTAAAGACTTACAGAGAGATAGAGAGACACAGAAATCTTTCATTTACTAGTTCACTCCCCAGATGGCTGTAATAGTTAGTACTGGGATGGGTGAAGCCAGGAGCCAGGAGCTCCATCCAGGTCTTCCATGTGGCTGGCCAGGGCCCAAACACTTGGACCATCTTCCATTGCTTTTCTCAGGCCATTAGTAAGGAGCTGGATCGGACATAGAGCAGGTGGGACACACACTGGTGCCCATTAGGGATGCTGGCATTGCAGGCAGTGGCTTTACCTGCTATGCTGGCCCCAAGGAGTATAGATTTCTTGTTGTTTAATAAATGTATATTTAACTGTATAAAAATTACAAAAATGTTCCCTTCTTGGTTATTATAGAGAGGTAGACTATTAACTAGGTAGACAGGGACCAAGGAACCCCTCTACACATCTGGAGATAATTTGCAGAGAAACTAAGAAAATTCTAGCAATCAAATTCCACAAAGGACTTCTGTGATTGGAGATTTTCACTCCATTATCCAATCAAAGCTGTCATTTCTCAGTGCCTCTCCTGGGTCGATCATGAGAACTTCCCTCATGTTCATTCCTCAATGACTCCCTACTTCAGGGAATGCTCCCAACTGCTGGAAGCTCTACTTTTTTCCAAAAAACCTTTTCAGTTTTCTCACTCTTCCTTGGCCATGCACCTCATTCTTCATGGATATGAGACAAAGAACCCAGTGGAGGAAAATAATTGCAATAAATTGAGCTGTATCAGTTCAAAAATTCAGCGCAAAGGAAAATCTGCCACACTTCTTTGGTATGAAAGACAAACCTTAGTGATTAGGTTCCTGCAACATTTCCTGGGGGCTTGTCCAGGATCATTACAAGGATGGAATAAAGACCAAATGTCCCTGCCGCTTCTTTTTTTTTTTTTTTAGATACGTGTTTTCCATCATAGTCCATTATCAATTAATAACACTGAGACTGCTAGTGAGTTAAAAAGAGTTAGCATGGGGCCAGCTTTGTGATATAGGAGGTAAAGCCACCACCTGTGATGGTGGCATCCCAAATGGGCACGGGCTCATGTACCAGTTACTCCACTTCCAATCCAGTTCTCTGCTAATGCTCCTGTGAATGCAAGGGAAGATAGCCCAAGTATTTGAGCCCTTGCCACTCCTGTGGGACACCAGGATGTAGCTCCTGACTCCTGGCTTTGGCCTGGGAGTGACCAGTAGATGGAAAATCTCCCTTTCTGTCTCACTCTCTCCCTCTCTCTGACTTTCAAGTAAATAAATAAATCATTGAAAAAGTGTGGCTACTAGTCTAAAAGACTCAGAGGGCAGGCTTTCTGGGATACACCTGATTAACCCCTCTTCACCTTTTGGTGCTGGGAATGTTGGTCTTGTTTTGCCTTAGTTTCCACTTGTAAAGACCCTCCAGCACACAAGACTAGAGTAAGCTCTTGGAGTAATGGAAGATTTCTAGCTGGTTTGGCTTCCTGGTATTGCCTGAAGGCTTCCTGACTGAATCCAGACTCCAACTTCCCATCAGGGTATTGGACTAAAAGCAGCACTCCTCACTCTCTCTCTCTCTCCTTCCTCTTTGCCACACTTACTCAGTATGAAATGCAGGAAGAGAAGGGGGGATGCTTCCAGCTACAACTGACCAAACTGACCAAAGCTAGCAAGAAAGGGGCCTTCATCCACTAACCCTTTTCAACCTCATAGATTTTTTTTCTCCCTTTCTGCAGGTTTCACTTTGTTGTTTTTCTTTAGCCCTTGACAACAGGATCATTTGATTGTCTACCTCTTTTTTCCATGATGCAACTAACTGTACTAAGTAATGGTATCGTATACTAACGTCATGTGGTAGCCCTCTTAATCAAGATATTTCTATGCTATTGTAACTTATCTATGCAATGAAAATTTTATGTATCTTGGGGGAAAGCTTAATGTATTTTTATGTTGTCTTTATTGAATCTTGGTTGCTTGGGAGAACTGAATCTTAAAGGAATTAATATTATCTACCTAGTTTTAATTGTTTGAGTGATTATCATAACTCTGATTAGACCTAGCCCACAGCTTCGGTTAAACCGCTCAGGTTAAATGGATTATAAAAATGCATTGTAAGGATACCAGACCTGGGAAAGGCTTAGTGATCAAGGATATGAGGTCAGGATCCTAGGGAAGCAAGGGAAAAGATGGAGGCTCAGACAAGAGCTTGTACTCCTGTTCTCTGACTTCTTCTGGCTGTAGGCTCCGTGACACTTCAGGGATGCTGCAAGTGGGCAGAGGCAGAAACAGGGATTCTTTTATTTCTTGTCATATTTTTTCAGAAAGGTATTAAACCATCTTCAGTACACACCCCTTTGGAGTGCTTCACTGGGCACTGGGATCCTTTTGACCCTCAAACCTTGAAGGAAGAATACCTGGTCTTTTTGTGCACTGTGGCATACCAGGATAGAAGCTGGAGGATGAAAAGACTTGGACCCCAGAATGAAGTACTACCTATAACACTATCCTCCAACTAGACTTCTTCCCTCATAGAACAGGGAAATGGTATGAGATTCCTTCTGTCCAAAGGTTTTTTCCTAGCAAGATAAGCCAGGCCTTTGACAACTCTCTAAGGTAGATCTGACACTTTTATTAGCAATCATTCTCAAGACCCAGCTGCCTCTCTCGCTCCACCAACTGCAGAGCCTGCCACAAATCAACACTGATCCCCTCACCTACTGCTCCTTTTCCCTCCTGCCCAAATCTATAAGGGACTACCTGTCCTATTTTACCCCTTCAACAGGTTCCTGAAAGGTTCAATGGCTTCACTTGTGTCCACATCCCCTTCTCCCTATGGAGAAGGTTCCCTATGGAACCTCAGACAGAATAAAGGGGTACTTGGGCAGATTTTTAGATGACCCTGATACATACATACAGGCTTTCCAGACCTTAATTCAAGTCTATGAACTCAGCTGAAAAGATATAGTGCTACTCCTGAATCAGACCTTCACAGGGTCTGAAAAAAGCTGCTGTTCCAGCTGCAGAAACTTTCATGTCTCTTCTCATCTAGAGAATAACAAATCACAAATGGTCCTAGAGGTGGAGCTATGAATGCAGGTCTTCTATTGGGGACCCCAAGGAGGAGCCCTGACTGCTATATCAACATCACCACTCTCCAGTTCCAAGTAGCTAGAATGATCATCATCCTGTCTCCCTAATCGCTGTTAGGGCAACCTCTTCAGAGGGGCAATTGGTGGAGAGATAGGCTCCCAGCTAGGTAGACAGGGACTCATGGGCCCCAGCTAGGTAGACAGGGACTCACGGGCCCCTCCTCACCATCGTAGGTAAGTCTCAGAAGACCTGAAAAAAGTCAAGCAACCACCCTCTGTGAAAGACTTAACTGTCACCCAGTTAACCAGTCAAAACCATTGCTTCTCAATGCTTTTCCCTGACCAATGATGAGAATTTTCCTTTTTTAGCCTATAAATATCTCCAGACAGTCTGTCCTCAGTGGCTCCTTCCTTCAGGGACTCCTTCCATCTGCTGAGAGCTTTCTTTGCTGTTTTTCAGTAAGTCTTCACATTGCTCACTCTTCCTTATGCATGTGCCTCAATCTTCATGGACTAGACAAGTCAAGACTTAGACTTCAAGACAAAGAACACAGTAGAGAAAAGGAATTGTAATATAAAGGAGCTATAATATTTCAAATACTTGGTGAAAAGAAAAATTTGCAACCTTTATTGGGGACAAGACAGAAATCTGAGTGATCAGAACTGCATAATTCTGCAAAAACTGTGCCATTTTGTTTTCCTACTATTGATATTTGGAGGTTCCAAACTTGATATCCTTACCAGTAGTTGCTCTTTATCCATAATTTGTATTAATTACAATTTGCTGCTATCTGGTGCTCTCACTTTTGAATTAAAATTAAGTATCAAAATTTTAAACAGACTTGTAATAACAACATTATACAGGAAATAGAAGTGTCAAGGGGTCAGACCAGATTTACCTTCTTCCTCTACTTTCTGTTAAGAGCAATCCTCAGGCCACTACAGTGTCAGCATAGAATAGAGCATAGAGCTATGAAAGGGAATTCGCAGAAGTTCTGATGAAGCTGAAGGAATAATTATGATCAAATAGGGGAATTCAATGATAATTAGTGAGCTCTTTGATCCTTCACTTAGGTGTTGGGTGTCTGGGTTCAAATATGTTAGTGAATTTTCCCCCATTGTACTACTTGTATAATTCATTAAATTTTAAATAGGACCAGCTTTTGATAAGCTATATACTCTCTTGTATAACATGATAGCATTTTAATCTTCATCCTGTATCAAATAAATTTCTATAATTTATATAATATTTATATTTTTGTGATCTACTTCTGCTAGACATAGAAGAGACTATATCTGAGCTACAAAATAGCATTCAATCTCTGCAAATGTTCATTTCTGTGGGTAGATGTTGTACACCATAAGACACTAAGGGCTTTCCAAAAGCTAAATTATGGCCTTGAAAGTCAAATTTGGGTGAAGATTGCACTGGCAAACCCCTTAAGCTCATTTTCCTAGGTCATGGGTTGTCATGGTGATGAGAAGGCTTACACGAAAAATAGCAGGCAATATTTCAATGAGAAAAGTGCTTTATGTATGTATTTATTTGCACATGTGCATGGTTAAATAAGCAATATATATGTAATATACTTAATATATTACATATATTTATATATTACTTAATATATATTTACTTAGATATATATTTTATATAATATCTATATATATATATTTCTTTGTACATGGTAGAGATATCATAGCTTGGTTATCACTGTCAGTAAAGGCATGAGTTCAATAAAATTCTCCGAAGTTCTTAATTGGTCCTTTTATGATTCACAGGACTCAAAAGGACTATGTCTATAAAATAAAGGAAAGTTCTGGTACCAGTAAATGTTTTCTTCCAAGTTGCTGTGTACTTGCCAAGTTTGAATCCCAGGGAGTTTTGAAAATATTTGTTATTTTTCATTAACTTTGACTTAAAAAAGCTAGAGATGTAGTTTTACAAATACTGTGCCTATTGAGATTGCTGTAAATGAAGTGAGTCATTGTATCATTAGAGCTTGAAGCAGGGTGGGAGGGAGAGGGGTCCATTAATTTCCTGCCTCATGCAGGATAACATTTCCACCATCAGCAATTGTTAGAAATAAGCTGTGACACCAGGTGCCTAGTGTTGGAAGTAAAAGCAAGATTTTGAATTCACTATGTTGAAACTTAGGCTTTCATACTAAAATCCTCCTCTTCTCCTGCTTGTTTCTCTTTTTAGGAAGCTTGTAGCTGACCACCTGGTGTTCTGAACCATTAATTCATGGAAGACATTCTGTTAGGAATAACATGTAATAGCCTAGCAATTACCATTGAAACCCTTCCAGCTCCCCATTCATATGACTTCCTTTAGGAATTATTTATTTTACACATATTATTATGCAGAGTCTGCGGCTAGGCAATGAGGCCTTCAAGTGAGTAAAACATGCAATTCTTATCCTAGAGATTTGAAAATGTATTAATCATATATTTATTTAAAAAGAATAGAATATATACCACATGAAACAGAAGTATTATAAAGTTTTGCATGCCAAAGTACTATAACAGTACTAAAATGGGGAAAAATTTCCTTTAGAGTACTTAAGTGACAGGTGCTGTATGTGTATAGGCACTTGATGCTTTTCATGTGTCATGCATTTAATTCTTAAAGCGACCTTAGCAGGAAGGTATTGAAAACTCCCACGTTAAACTTGGAGAAAATAAATGTCTAGGGGAAGATTTCTGACTTAATCTTTCTTAGCAGTTGATTCTTAATTCATGGAATCATGAGTCCAATATCTGTTAGCATCAAGTGTTGACTCACATGTGTTTGCAATAGGTAAAGTGATTGATTGGTTTAGAAAAATGACAAGAACTTTCAGGGTAGAAGAAAATGTCAAAGGACTGGAGCATGTGAGAGATTGGTGCAAAAGACAAAGATATCAAAAGGCCAGTGAGATGGAAAACAGAAAAAAAAAAGGATGGAGATATCACAGACACACAAGTCTGAAGTCCAGACAAATGATCAAAAAGACAGATCCTGTATGAACTGAGAAAACATGGTGTCCATGAGCATAAAGGAAATCATCCCAGAGGAGACTTAACCAGTCAGGCAGTTCTGGAGCACTGCTCTGCTTGGTCATGGTTCCCAGGTGGTAGAATTCATCCTGCAGGCAGGAATCAAGTAATCGGGAGCAGAAGAGTCAGTGGTAAGGCAGTCCTAATAGCTTCTGATGGGCCAGGTCTTTTTATATTTTTTTCAATTTGAAACATTCATAAGAACTGCTTTTAATTTACTTTTTTTCTTTTTTTTTAAACTTTTATTTAATAAATTTCCAGAGTACAGCTTTTGGATTACAGTGGCTTTTCCCCCACATAAATTCCTTCCCACCCGCAACCCTCCCATCTCCCACTCCCTCTCCCATTCCATTCACATCAACATTCATTTTCAATTATCTTTATATACAGAAGATCAATTTAGTATATATTAAGTAAAGATTTCAACAGCTTGCACCCACACAGAAACACAACGTGTAACGTACTGTTTGAGTACTAGTTATAGCATTAATTTACATCATACAACATATTAAGGACCGAGATCCTACATGGGGAGTAAGTGCACAGTGACTCCTGTTGTTGACTTAACAATTGACACTCTTGTTTATGACTTCAGTAATCACCCGAGGCTCTTGTCATGGGTTGCCAAGGCTATGGAAGCCTTTTGTGTTCGCCAACTCCCATCTTATTTAGACAAGGACATAGTCAAAGTGGAAGTTCTCTCCTCCCTTCAGAGAAAGGTACCTCTTTCTTTGATGGCCTGTTCTTTCCACTGGTATCTCACTCACAGAGATCTTTCATTTAGGTGTTTTTTGTTTGTTTGTTTTTGTTTTTGTTTTTGCCAGAATGTCTTGGCTTTCCATGCCTAAAATACTCTCATGGGCTCTTCAGCCAGATCCAAATGCCTTAAGGGCTGATTCTGAGGCCAGAGTGCTGTGTAGTACATCTATGAATCTGCTGTGTATCCCACTTCCCATGTTGGATCTTTCTCTCCTTTTTGATTCTACCAGTTAGTTTTAGCAGACACTTGTCTTGTTTGTGTAATCCCTTTGACTCTTAATACTTTCATTATGATCTATTGTGGACTGAAACTGATCACTTTGACTAGTGAGATGGCATTGGTACATGCAACCTTGATGGGATTGTATTGGAATCCCCTGGCACATTTCTAACTCTACTGTTTGGGGCAAGTCTGATTGAGCATGTGCCAAACTGTATATCTCCTCCCTCTCTTATTCCCACTCTTATATTTAACAGGGATCACTTTCCAGTTAAATTTAAACACCTAAGAATAATCATGTGTTAATTAAAGAGTTCAACCAATAGTATTAAGTAGAACAAAAAAATACTAAAAGGGATTAAGTATTAAGTTGTTCCTCGACAGTCAGGACAAGGGCTGATCAAGTCACTGTTTCTCATAGTGTCCATTTCACTTCAACAGGTTTCCTTTTTCTTCATGATGCTTTGAAATAAATAAATTCCATTACATTTCTCAATTATAAAAGTGGGTTAACTAAAATAATCTGATATTACCCTTAGATTAACTATATATATATATATATATATATATATATGTTTTCATTTTATGAACACATTGTATGTTCAAGAACTGGTATTTTAAATATATTGGTTACCAAACAAGAAAATCAAAAGCACCATTGTTTGGCATAGTAGAGAATGATGTAATTAAGTATTTGTTCCTTGCTTAAGTCTTCAAGGTTACACACTTGAAGTTTCCTGTTATTCTCTTAATGTTTTATTACTTGTGTTGGTGCGTGCATTTAGAACATAAGCTTCAGTTTGAAAAGGTCAATCTGTCAAAAAGAAGCATCTTTCCAACTAAGGTCATTATATTCTACTTGAAAATTGGGACTAGCAGAACAGAATGTACTAGGAGTTCCTGAGTCATGCCTGCCAGGTCACTGTAATGCTGAGCGTACTAGGTCACTGTGGAGAAAACCAAAATGGTGCATTGTTAACTGACTTTCATAGTGTGGCTACTTTCTAGATAAGTGACAATTAGGTAAGGATGAAATTATGAGGGATCTTTAAAAAGCCCATGGCAAATGTACATTAAGAAAGAAACTGATGGATTTCTAAATGTTTCATACCAAATAAGCTTATTTTTAATTCTGTTCTTCGATCCATTTTATGAACTGTCTTGAAGTCACAGATAATATATATTCAAAAATGTAATGGACTTAGATAGCTGTAATGATTTTCCCTAGAAAAAAATAAGCACTTTTTAAAATCTGAGATTTCTTTTTGTTTAGAAATAATGACTATATGTTAGTCTCTTGAAGCCAATTTTATAAAGCAACACTATCAATAAAGAAAGTAAGAATTTGATCTCTAATTTTATATCTTATAGAACTCTCACATAAGTCTTTATTTAAATATACCCTACTATAATAGCTTCATTAAAATTGGCTCTTTCCCCTAACCAACCCCATGTTCACCCTGAGGGTTGAAGAAATATCGAAATCAGCAATTCTCAAACCACAGAGTAAATATGTATCACCCAGAGAGAGCTGGATTTAAATGCTGATTCTCCAAGTCACTCACATGCAGGTAGACCACAAAATAACACGCTGAGGGTTAAATAAATGCCAATATAGATTTTACTTAATAGCAAAAAATATTTGCACTTTACTAAAAGCAATGTTAAATTTGCCATCCACTATACTGATATGATATGGTGTGGTAGAAGCAACCACTTAATCATCTACTAAGTAAATGATCCAGGAAATCTTTATTTCAGTTTAAAATCAAGTTCCCTTATCTATAAATTGAAACAGAAAATCCATATTGACAAAGTAGATTAAATAATATCTATAAATTCCTTAATGCCTATGCACAAAAACTGCTCCATAAGAACTTGATTCCTTTTTCCTTCATTTAGTTATTTCACTAAGTTATTTTGCTTCTACTTTTATCCACTGAGTTCTCACGGGAGCGCGCTAAAGGAGGAACACACCTTTGTAAACATCCTGTGACACTCTTGGTGCCCTCCAGGGGGAGCAGAGACTTCTCCGTTCACAGCATAAGCAAGTGAGAGATGGTTGTCCCATACTAAAGGCATCATAACCACGCCTCTCCAAGGCTGGGCACTACATTTCCCAAAATCTCCTTACCAGTGTGGTTCTGGCTCAGAGGCTGCAAATGAGTGGGAGGTGTGAGGCTTGGAAGGAAGATGTGAAGAGGCAGCCATATTTTTAGAAGAGCGGTGAGAGCCATGTGGCTTTCTATGGATAGCTCTTCAGCTTCTCTCTTTAGCATCCTGGTCCAGAAGCTGCGGTTTCTCAGCCTCCTTTTAGGAACTCAACTTCTCCACCCATTCCAGTGCTTTGGGCTAAAGTCATCAGTGACTGCAGTCCTCCAATCTGTAGGCTCCCAAAGCTTTACTTACTTAGCTCCATGCACAGTTCTGTAATCTTTTTTTTTTTTTTTTGACAGGCAGAGTGGACAGTGAGAGAGAGAGACTGAGAGAAAGGTCTTCCTTTGCCGTTGGTTCACCCTCCAATGGCCGCCATGGCCTGCATGCTGCGGCCAGCACACTGTGCTGATCTGATGGCAGGAGCCAGGTGCTTTTCCTGGTCTCCCATGGGGTGCAAGGCCCAAGCACTTGGGCCATCCTCCACTGCACTCCCGGGCCACAGCAGAGAGCTGGCCTGGAAGAGGGGCAAGCGGGACAGAATCCAGCGCCCCGACCAGGACTAGAATCCGGTGTGCTGGCGCCACAAGGCAGAGGATTAGCCTAGTGAGCTGTGGCACCGGCCAGTTCTGTAATCCTTAATCCGTCTATTAATATCCTTATTCTTATAATACTTAACAGTGGCTCTACCACCCAAGCACCAGCTCATACACTCAAATACCCTGGCAGTCATTCATATTATATGACCTGGTATTATGTTTTCTAATAATGCTTATCTGATGTAAGGAAATCCCAACCCCAATTCCAACTCTCTTACCATAAATATCTTCAAGAAGATACATTTACTTTCAAGCAATATGGTTGGTATTTTACTTTTAATATGTCAGTCTCCACTATTATATTTCATAAAAATTTGAGTGTCAAGCATGTCAAGATTATGAAATCAGGGCCACACTAAAAGTATAGTCTAGGCCACCGAGGCCTAGGACCTTTTATATTCTAAAATTATACATAGAAATGTACAACGACTAATAATATTGACATTTAAACTAGTGACTGGATATTTAACTCTTGTATTTCAATGACAATGCATTTTCATCTCATCAGTTTCTTATCTTGTTTGGCCAACTGCATAGGACATTATTTTCAAGACTGGCTCTAAAATAAGTCAAACATTACTTCCCAGATGTAGAATCCATTGTACTCTGAAAATATCTAAGTTAGATTGACTAAGCTTTATTCCTTTTCACCAAGTGAGTGGTTAGCTCTACTGGCTGTCAATGCTAGTCCTCACTGCCAGGCATATAGCTTATTTGAAACCATAAAATGCTGTATTTTTATAGATGAGTTATAATATAACATGATCAAATTAGGTAAAAATTTTACCATGGAGAAACAATAGCCGTAGACACTATATTGAGAGCTCATGTTAATGTGCTTCTGTTTTTGGTATGTGCTTTGTTTCCATTTTAGCATAGAAGGGACCCAATTTATAGGAGTCCTATTATGAACCCATGACAAGATGATGTTCACAGATTAGATATTAGAGTAGGGCTTTATTATGCACCTGTTACAGAAGAGCAAACTTAAGCTGAGAATGGTCAATTAACATGCCCAAGGAAATTAGCTAGAACATGGCAGAGGGGGTAACCAATTGCTGCTCTTCTTGATTCCAAAATGAGTGTACATCCTACCCTTACAGCCTGCATCAAATTACAGTTATTATTGTTATCTAAGAAAAAATATTCCTGAAAAAAGCATTTCTTGCAATGCACCAAGATGAATAAAAAATACAATGTTGTATTCTGCTACTCCCTTCTTCATCTCCTTAGGAGACTTTATTAAAAATGAAGTCCTATGTGATCAGTACCCTTGCTTCCATGCACATCTGGCACAGTGGAGTCAGAATAATTATTTTTTCTGCCAATCTGTGGGAAGTCTGAACATTGCATGCCAGCAGGCACTCTTTGTGAGTCAGTAGATGAGTTCTGATGTCTCTGGAACATTCCTCAGTTTCAGTTGCACAAACTCATTTCACATGCCTTCATTTTTGGTCCCCTTTTTAAAAGAAAATATTATATAAAAATTCACTAAAATTTTTCTGCAAATTACAAACAATACTTTTTGCTGGGGTTAGAAAAATAATACTATACATACCACAATAGTCCAGTTTCTGTGAATGGGTACATGTCCAGTGAAAGTCTTATCACCAACAGAGAGTGTTACAAACTCCATATCTCACCAGAGTCCCCCACTCCACCCAGTAGAAGTACAGGAGGAGAAGGGCTAGTATGGGTCAAGGTCAAGTACCACAGTACAGACAATTCAGTCTGTGAGGCAATGCTTAAGGGTCTTTATCTCTTGGAATGCACTTATACCACTTTGGCTCCCTCCTTTGGAGATCATAATACCTTGGTTCCATTTATGGAGGATTTCCTGCCATATATTGTTCAATTCTGTAAGACACGTTCGGGGCTGCCTCACAGTCGTAGACCAGAAATCCTCATGGTGATCAACTTACTTTGATTGTGCTATGCTTCCTCTTTTCTCAGTTGCATATCTCAAGGGTTAAGACAGGATATGAAACTTCAATAAAGGACACTAATAACCAGAGTTTAAAAGTTTCCAACCTGGGCCAGCACTGTGGCATAGTGGACTAAGCCTCCACCTGCAGTGCAGGCATCCCATACGGGTGCCAGTTCGAGTCCTGGCTGCTCCATTTCTGATACAGCTCTCTGCTGTGGCCTAGGAAAGCAGTAGAAGATGGTCCAAGTCCTTGGGCCCCAGGACCTGCATGCGAGACCTGGAAGAAGCTCCTGGCTCCTGGCTTTGGATTGGCCCAGCTCTGGCTGTTGCGGCCATTTGGGGAGTGAACCAATGGATGGAAGACTCTCTCTCTCTCTCTCGCTCTCACTCTCGCTCTCTCGCTCTCTTACTTGCTCTCTCTCTCTCTGTGCCTCTGCCTCTCTGTACCTCTGTCTTTCAAATAAACAATCTTTTGAAAAAAAAGTTTCCAACCAATTTCATTAGATATTTCGCTCAAATATTAATTGGGAATTCCAGGTTAAAAGTGTCTAAGGAGAAAGAGAGCATGGTGTTTCTGCAGTAAATATCTACAATGTACCACAGCATCTTAATACCCTTGGTCAATTTTAAAGAAACCTCTTCATTGTTAATACTATTTCCCAAATTAATTTGAACACTAGACATTGTTTTTCATATCTGTGTTGATAAACATTGCTCCCTGAGAGACCAAGTTTGGGAAACCTTGCTCTGGATAGCAGACTAGAAGGGCAGTAGGAGACTTCAAGACACCGGCCAGCACCAGGAGTCCCACCTGGGAATCTGGGTCCAAAGTCTTGCTGTAACAGGCACACACATGTGCATGCACACATGCATGCATACACAACCACATGGTGGACCAGTTTGCACCTCTACCTTCCTCTCAGGAACATTAGGTTGTAGCAGGCAAACAATGAGGATTCACTATATTGGTGTTGACTACAGATCCTTTATTACAAAATAGCAAATTCTTCCCATTTGTATTGGTGAAATGGGCACCCAGGGGTATAAGGATGCCTAAGTGCCAGAGGAATAAAACAAAAATGGTGTATCTCTTTTGTAGCTGATGATTCCGTTTTGAGGATGAATCAATTCTAAGTGGATTGAACATATTTTATGCTTTCAATCCTGTTCATTTGCTGTCCTTTGTTACATTCAATCTTATCTTGGAAAAACATTGATTTGTTTTGTCTAGTTTTCTTGTCTCTTGCAATATTAGTATAGAAAAAAATTTCAAGGGGGCAAGGAAAAGAGAGTAATTACTCTTGGAACCATCACAGCACTTGGCTGATTGCCCATTGTTGCACGAATTGCTCACCCTGAGTGTGACTGATTGACCCTTTATGACAACTGGTAGGATAGCTAGCTTAGATTCAAATGTTCTATCATGGATAAAGGACAAAAACATGATTTAAAATAGCACAAAATAGTAGATGCTTGGGAGACTCTTAAACAAGTTTCTTCTTAAATGGAGGTGGTTATTAATTAAATAATATGAATTTAAATATAAACTGTCCTTGAAAAAAGTCATCTGCTACATAACAATGTTTCAGCCATGTGGGCCGCATGGTGAATGGTGGCCCCATAAGATTATATCCCTTAGTGATGTTATAGGTGTCATAGTTATAGACGTTATAGTACATAGCGTATACTTTAAGTACACTCTATGATGGTTGCATAATGATGACATTGCCTAATGGTACATTTCTTAGTGACATTTCCCAGTAACTAAGAAACAGCTGACAGTACATAACTATAGTTTTTTCTTTAATTAATAGATAAATTTTCTTAATTTTATGGAAAGTAAACAATATATATAAAGATTTTGATGCAAGTCAAGTTCAAATTATGCCTCATATATGTTGGAATATATAACTAGAAGCATTTTCTTGCATAAAAAGAGAAAAAAATACAGTAAAAAAAATTGGTGACCCTAAAGTAGATACCTTAAAAATGGAACAATGTGTCCTCTGAAAGTCTAACCAGCTAGGTACAGTTACAATAGAAGAGTGTGACATGCTAAGGGCAGAGGAAATGGACCATTCTCAAGCCTGTCATTATGAGATCTACATGTCTGACTCTGTACCCAAAGCAGACTGCAATCTAATCAAGCACAGGAAACAGATGGTACTATATTAATCACAGTTATTGTTTCCATACTGAGACAACATTAGTTCATCTGTGTGCTGTTTTATATATGCATATATGCTATATGTTGCCATGCAGACAAGATGAAATCTTGAAGAGAAGATGCAAAAATCTCTCCACAGAGGGAGAGTCTTGGTAGATGAACCAAGCACTGTGTTTCCTTGACAGGTTGTCCTTGAAAAGGAGAGGAGTACTTTGTGTTTCCTCAGCATGTGAGGCTTTCTAAGATCACCTAGATCTCTTTGTTGTGTTTCTGTACTACCAAGGCTAAAACTTGATTTTACAGTGGCTACCCACATGGCTTACCGGCAGTGAGAGTGAACAGATGTTTGGCCAGAAATTCCAATTTAGAATAAGTTATCAAATCATCCTTGGGTAATGAAAAATAAATCTAGTTTTTTATATTCGCAAAAATCGAGAATCCCTGTTCCTAAGATGTGGTGAACTCAATTTAGATATTGTCCCTTAAACCACCCAAATGAATAGAAATTTGAACTTTATGGAGCTGCCATCTGTTTTGCCATACTGTATTTTCCAACCTACTAAACATTGTACATTTCACCTTTCAGACAGTTTGACAGCAGTAATTCTCATTATAAAATAGTTTTCTTTCAATAATTAATGTATTACTCCTTATAATTAGGTCTGATCATCCCACACACTTCCTTTTCCACTGGCACCATTATTCCACATTGGCAGGCCTCTATCTGTGGATTCCATATTCATGGATTCAACCAACTGCAAATCAAAATGTTGGGGGGGAAATTGCATCTATACTGAAGGTATACACATTTTTTTCTCATTATTCCCTAAACAATGTAGTATAACACCTATTTACATAGTATTATGGTGTATTAGGTATTTGAACTAACCTAGAGATGATTTAATAAGGGAGAATTTGTGTGGGCTATATCCAGTACCTGCTATTTTCTGTAAGGAACTTGAGCATCTGTAGATTTTGCAGCCACTTGGAAATGAGGAATCGACCTCTCACAAGTACTTAGGGAGAACTCCATTAGTAAAATTCTTCCCCTTCACAACAGACTCCTTTACAGAAAATTAATTGTAAGTCAAACACTTCAAATCACTTTTTATTAAGTTCCAAATTTCCCTATCTTATGTTTTGCAATTTTCACAGGTAGCTATTATATGTTGTCATTCTAAACAATTATACGTGTTTATGTAAAGAGGTAGATATTTTGCAAATTCCTGCACTATTAAAGTAAAACAATTTTTATTGCTTGGAATTTAGTATTGAGAAGGAAGAGATAATCACTCCCTTTGTATGATCAAAAGTACAAAATTGTGCTAGATGATATCTATGATTTCTCCATTTGGCTTCAAAATGCACCAATCTAAAACATGAGAAGGGTGAGTGTTTGCAAGCACAGTAGTTAAGATGCTGCTTGAGATGCCCACACTCTATATCAGAGTGCCTAGGTTTGAGTCCCAACTCCACTATTAATTCTAACTTTCCACTGATGGGCATCAGATAATGGGAAGCAGCAGGTGATGGCTCAAGTAACTGGGTTCCTGCCACCCACATGGGAGACTTGGATTGAGTTTCTGGATTAAGCCTGGCTCAGCACTGGCTATTTTGGGCATTTGAAGAAATGAACCACCAAGATGGGATCTCTCTCTCTCTCTCTCTCTCTCTCTCTCTCCCTTCTTTCTTTCTCTCTTTCTGTGTCTTTCTGCCTGTCAAATAAAAATTTAGCTAAAAACATACACAAAGGGGGCATAGCGGGGTTAAGCCTCCACCTGTGGCGCCAACATACAATATGGGCACTGGTTCTAGTTCTGGCTGCTCCACTTCCAATCCAGCTCTCTGCTATGTCCTGGGAAAGCAGTAGAAGATAGTGCAAGTGCTTGGGCCCCTGCTCTCACATAGGAGAGACAGAAAAAGATCATGGCTCCTGGCTTTGGATTGGCTCAGTTTTGGCCATTTCAGCCATTAGGGGAGTGAATCAGCAGATGGAAGAACTTTCTCTCTGTGTCTCCCTCTCTGTCTATAACTCTAGCTCTCAAATAATTAAAATATATATATAATATATATGTATATATGTATATATAATATATGTATATATATCTACATATACAGAAAAATACATATATATATATATATCTACATATACAGAAAAAAGAGATATAGATAGAAGAGGTACAGAAATCTTTACCACTGCCACTATTATTTTCATTTCATAAGCTTTTTATGTAAAACAGCAAGAAAAACAGAAATGGAGGGAGAGATGGGAAGAGGAAGGAACAAACTGAGGAAAAAAAAAGAAATTTAGTGGAGTACAAGTTCAACTTCCCACCTCCAATTTCAATATCATTTTCTTCATACTCAACTTTTAGCACAGGGAAGCATATCAAGTGAAATCTAACTTAGGAGAACATGAATTAAGGGATTAAAAGTGGGATGGAGATAATTGGACAGATAGGAAGTCAACTGAATAGGAATTGGTAAGGAATAAAAAACTGGAAGAGGCTGGTGCTATGGCTCAATTGGCTAATCCTCCACCTGCGGTGCCGGCGCCCGGTTTCTAGTCCCAGTTGGGGTGCTGGGTATTAGTCCCGGTTGCTCCTCTTCCAGTCCAGCTCTCTGCTGTGGCCCGGGAGGGCAGTGGAAGATGGCCCAAGTGCTTGGGTCCCTGCACCTGCATGGGAGACCAGGAGGAGGTACCCAGCTCCTGGCTTCGGATGGCACAGCGCTGGCTGTGGCGGCCATTAGGGGATTGAACCAATGGAAGACTTTTCTCTCTGTCTCTCTCTCACTGTCTAACTCTGCCTGTCTCAAACAAAACAAAACAAAACAAAACAAACCTGGAGGAAAGGTAAAGAGAGACATCTAGAATAACTTCCAGGGTACTCACTTCCTTGGGAGGGTAAAGAATGCTTTGGAGAAGAGCAGAATAGGCAGACCTGAGTGAAAAGGACTAATTTTTTTGATAAAAACTTTTTGAGATATAATTCCTATACAGATGGTCATCTACTTGATGGTTTAACTTAGGCCTTTCAACTTTAAAGTCATACAAAGAACATTACACATTCAGTAGAAACAGCACATTGAATTTTGAATTTTGAGCTTTTCCTGAAAGAACAATATGCTACATATAATATATGATTCTGGGCTGGGACAGCAAGTGCAGCTGCCAGTCAGCCACAATATCACACAAGGGAGCAAGCCACACTCTCCTCTCTCAGTGTCGCTAAGCTGGGATGTTTGGTAGGTTAGTGATATTAAATATATTTGATTTATAATATTCTCTATTTACAATGAGTTAATGAGGATGGAATCCCACTGAAAGCTGGGGAGCACATCTGTGTGAAACTGGGAGCCAAGGAACAGACCTAAGCTAGATTTGAAAGTCAACCTCACTATAGAAGTATTGAAAGAACAGTAATAGAGTTAGAAGAGGGTCAGTTAACATTTAAGGGATTTAGTGAAGGAAATTGGGAATAAGTAAAGAAGTGAGAGTAACTTAAGAAAGAGTGTTTTCTAAGAAGAAAAGACTGAGAACTTTCAAAGAGAAAATGTTCAGAAGTATGGGAACCAGGAAGAATAAAATAAAAGCTAAATATTTCTTCAAGATTCCAATATGTAAAAAAATTACTTCTTAAAAATATTCATTAGTTTCAAGAAGTGAAAAAAAAATTAAAAGATTGGCATCTGTCATTGGATTTGACAATTAGAAAGCTACTGGAAATTTCACCAGAGTTGTTGGGGTGTCCTGTGGGTGGTGAAGCCAGATGGCCGTGGGTAGACATATAAAGGATTGGAGATTGGGGATGCAAACTGTTAGGAGTCTGAAGTGCAGCTCGTGTCCTAATCCTACCACTTTGACTCTCCAAGGTTTTGAGAAGTGCTGTATATACATCAGGAACAAGCAATCAAATAGAGATGACAGTTTAAGTTTTGTTCAAGGCTCCTTGGAAATAGATAGATTAGAAAGCACAGTGGGTTTTGAACTTCCTCTTATCACTAATCTTCAAACACTAGACTGATCTGTTTTTTTCCTTTTTTTAAGGAATTATTTTTTTATTTGAAAGGCAGAGTTATAGGGAGGCAGAGACAGGGGAGAGTTAGAGAGAGAGAGAGAGAGAGAGAGAGAGAGAGAGAGAGGTTTTCCATCCACTGATTCACTCTCCAAATGGCTACTTTGGATGGAACTGGGTAGATCCAATGCCAGGAACCTGGAGCTTCTTCTGGGTCTCCCAAGTGGGCTCAGGGGTCCAAGCACTTGGGCTATCTTCCACTGCTTTCCCAGGCCATAAGCAGAGAGCTGGATCAGAAGAGGAACAGCTGAGACTCAAACTGGCACCTATATGGTATGCCAGCACTGCAACTACACTGCTACACCACAGCTGCAGCCTCGACCTGTTTTTTCAGTCTGTAGTAAACTGAAAAGCTGGAACACACACACACACACACACACACACACACACACACAGCAGTCACTTGTCTGGGCTTACCAGAGGTAGATCTTACCTCACTTGCTTACACCTTGAGAGAGGGAATAAGAGGAGTTCCAGATTATAAAGATCCATGACAACTGCACTGAGAAACATGATGGAATCAATTTCTGCTTTTGGGGGCCATAATAATTATATACAGAGTTTACATGGAACAAAACAAATCAGATTGAATATTTTGCTGTAGAGCATTGTGAAAAGGATAGGTGAAGGCTAAATCTCATATATCAGTGAAGAGCCTGAAAACTCAAACAAGTGAGCATAATAGAAGGTCCAATGCTGGGCATGATAAGTAGAGATTTAGATAATGTGTACATTTAGTGTCAGAGGACTTTTGGCCTCAGTTTCCTTGAGAGAGAGGAAGTGAGGCTGTGTAGAAGGACAGAGGGAAGTGGTGAATTAGAGCAGTGCATGACTGGGAATTTGAGCACACACACTGTAGAGATCAACCTACTGAGCCAAGCCTTGCCCCACAAACTGTAGAACACTGACCTCATCTAGAATAGAATAAAGCTTCTTGTATTTATACACACTTTTGTTTTCCTACGGTCCTCTGCAAAAGAGGTTTTCAAATGAACGCTGGTAGAACAAGGTCTGCTCGTGGTGGAATTTTCCAGCAGTCTAATAAAATAAAGACAATGATTCATTAATCCATTACAGGGTGACTGAGATGAAAGGATATTCTCTATTTTAAAACTGTCCTTCCTACTTGTTGGGGACAAAATATCCATTCTTTAATAAAACTAGGATAATGAGTAATTATTTTTATTTTTTGTCTTTACTTAACAATAATAAATGTAGACAAGCATATACTTGTTCCTCTAACATTTAATGAGTTCTTCTGGTCTGCAAAATCTCAAAGTCTGATCATCATCAGTGTTTTTGAAGATATTTACATAAACAATATGCCATCTACTGTGAGCGTAATTGAAGCAAATAAAGGAAGAGGATAAAATAATTATTTAGTAGCCAGAATATTAGTCTAAAATAATAAAGGGAATTAACATAAGGTAAGCCTCATTCTCACAGGGATACACACATACATCAAAGGTTAGCCCAGGAGGTGGTTTAGAGACCTATAATAGCAGTATCTCATTGTAGCACTCTGCAGTGTAACTCAAATAACTGCCATGGCAGAGACCACAGCTTATAATGTCATAGTCTATGTTGCCAAGGCAACAACACAGCCAGCAACAGAGGCTGACATTTTGAAACGCGTATGTGGCTTCAGTATTTATAAGTTACAGAGAAGAGAGCAGAGCCACTGTGGTGGCTTAGAAACATCTGTTCAAATACTACCCACTGACCTTTGAAAAACAGTGCAATAGCATAGGGAACCACACTTAGGAAGAAGCATATTCAGACCTAGTTGCTCATTTATTCAGTCATTTATACAAACAGCATTTACATACTAAGCTCCTACTATGTGCCTCACATTGGAAATATAAAAATGGACAGTATAGATACAGCCTCTGCTGGTTTTGCTCTGTGTCTGATTATGATATAATGAAATTTATGGAAATCAATGCACAAGGTCTTAATCTGATGGAGAAAGGACATACTCAAATAGAGAAAAATTTGTGCTTCTCTCATCTCCATAAGGCACATTTGGATGATAACAATCTATGCTGCTGTTTGTCTTTACATTCTTTCCTCAAATGGCAATTCTAATGTGTTATTTACACTTCAAGATATTTTGAGAAAAGGTAGTTCCTAACTAAGTCTTCAAAAATGCAGTAAAGATTATCTTTCTACTACTGATCCATAGGAACACTTCCTGATGGGCTATCTCTATAGAACAACATTCTCAAACAGTGTTAAGATCTCAAAAATGCACTTTGAAGAAAACTCTCTTTGTCTATTATAAATTAAGATAATAGCAGAGACTCTGGCAAGGCATGCATTTGTATTGACAAGGGAAAGACTGTAAGCAACATGCATTCCATGGCGTGAATAGAAGACTGCATTCATAATTTATGAATCCCAAAGATACTATTCAACCCTTTATTACATCTTATCAGAAACAAGCAGCAGGATCACTGTGATTTGAAAACACTTCTCACAACATGCCTCATTTCTGTGTCATTTATGCATCTTCTTAATGAGCATGAAATTCAGTGATCTGAAAGCCAACCCTAGAGGCTGAGCTCAGGAATACTGAAATAAGTCATTGCAGCACACAGTTTTATAATGCATAAGAGCAATCTAAACATACAGGAGGATAGCGACTATACGGATTTGGGAGAAGTCAAGGGTGGCATGACTTGGCTGCTAATGGAGACACCTAGGTAAATTTGGCTGTTAGCAGTGATGTCTGTTCCATGCCACCCCTGGCTTTAGATTTAGTGAGCAACACTAGAGTGCTTGCCAGGTGCTAGGGCTTATGCCTCATCGACTTCTTGCTTTTTATATCAGGTCTCTCTCCCTTGAAGAAAGCTGAGGACACTGGAGTCATCTGTCTGCTTTTACTATCAATTTTATTCAGCTGACACTGTTCCATTGCTACCCAGTAGTACAATTTAATTTGTGAGGGGAAAAGAAATCACAGTTCTTACTTCCCACAGAGGGTGAGAAGATTAAAAGAATTGTGCAGAGTCCCTGCTGTGGAAAGACTATAAAGGTGTTATTAGCTGGAGACAGTGCATAATTCTGATTCTCCTTGCAGCATCTGTGAACAAGTTGTATTTGCAGGCAGGTACTTCTAAATAGCAGAATTACCGTGACCATGTGTGGAGGACAAGGTCTGCATGGTGGTTTGGCTCAAAGCCTTTCTCTGCGACAGCTTGGTGCAGGCACAGATGTCCCAAGTAGTAACGTGACAGAGTAGCTCTCATGCTGAGAAACAGTGTATTGTCTGCCTCTTTCAGCACTCTCTGCATATGCTCTTGTATTTTTACATCCATTTCACTCCCGCACTTCACTGATCTTTTAAATTTGTAAGTTAACAAAAGAGATGCCTCTGTATCAAATGAACGTAAACTGAGCTCCTTACTAAACAGAAGATTGCTATCTAGAAGGGGCATATGTGGGAAGAAGATCATCAGTTTGTTCTTGGCTTCAGTGAAAATACCGATTGGAGACTTTAAAAATGTACATGAATATTCCTTTCTGTGATGTTAGAAAATCAGTAGTCGTGCTAGGAGAGAGAAAAAAGCAGAACATTTGGGACTTATGCCTTAATTTTTAAGGGAGGTATTTCTAGGTTCAGACAGTCATGGACCATCTTTGTGTTCTGGACCGGATCCCTCTATAGATGCTTGGTGATGCATAATGATGGCTAAGACAAATTGCATGTACAGCATAGATATATGTACTATGGAAAGCCTTTCATTGTCAGAACTCCACGCAACCACTTATCCTTTCAACATTCTTTTTTTTTTTTTTTTTTTGACAGGCAGAGTGGACAGTGAGAGAGAGAGACAGAGAGAAAGGTCTTCCTTTGCCGTTGGTTCACCCTCCAATGGCCGCCGCGGCCGGTGCGCTGCGGCCGGCGCACCACACTGATCCGATGGCAGGAGCCAGGAGCCAGGTGCTTCTCCTGGTCTCCCATGCAGGTGCAGGGCCCAAGCACCTGGGCCATCCTCCACTGCACTCCCTGGCCACAGCAGAGAGCTGGCCTGGAAGAGGGGCAACCGGGACAGAATCCGGCGCCCCGACCAGGACTAGAACCCGGTGTGCCGGCGCCGCTAGGCGGAGGATTAGCCTAGTGAGCCGTGGCGCCGGCCTCTTTCAACATTCTGATTGCTTCAACTATAAGATGGAAATGATGGTGAAATCTATTAGAATATTGATGATGAAATCATAAGAATATTGTGAAGATAAAAAATGCATAGTGCAAAAATTCTCAATAAAATATTAGTAAATCAAATCCAATGCTATGTCAAAAGGATCATATAACACAATCAAGTGGGAATTACTCCAGAGACACAAGAGTGATTTGACATTTACAAATCAATAAATGTCATAAATCACATCAACAAAATGAAGAAAAAAAGTCATCTGGAATATAGGTTTGGGTTAAGGTGGCAGAGCAGGGAGGGAGCTTACTGTTCTAGTCTAAGAGAAGATAATTTAAAAAAAAAATGTAAAGAGTGAAGTCTCAGGGCAGAGTTAGGAGGGAAACTCTACCCAATTAGAGGGACACGGTGGATCTACATGGAGGGCGTGGATGCACACAACTCAGCACCCCAGCAGCCAAGATCCTCATCACCAGCGTTGAAGAATGAGGTAAGATGACATGATTCTATATATAGAAGATCCAAAAGACTCCACCAAGAGATTATTGGAACTCATAGAGAGTTTGGTAAAGTAGCAGGATATAAAATCAATACACAAAAATCAACTGCCTTTGTATACACAGACAATGCCAAGGTTGAGAAAGAATTTCTAAGATCAATCCCATATACAATAGTTACAAAAAATCAAATACCTTTGAATAAATTTAACCAAGGATGTTAAAGATCTCTATGATGCAAAAACATTAAAGAAAGAAATAGAAGATACAAAAAAATTGAAAAAAATCTTCCATGTTCATGGATTGTAGAAATCAATATTATCAAAATGTCAATTGTTCTGAAAGCAATTTAGAGATTCAATGAGATACCAGTCAAAATACCAAAGACATTCTTCTCAGATATAGAAAAAATGATGCTTAAATTAATATGGAAATGCATGAGAACTCAAATAGCTAATGCAATTTTACAACAAAACAAAGCCAAATGTATCACAATACCAGATTTCAAGATGTACTATATGGCAGTTAAAATCAAAATAGCCTGATACTGGTACAAAAACAGATGGATAGACCAAGGGAACAGAATAGAGGCACCAGAAATAAATCCAAACATCTACAACCAACTTATATTTGGCCAATTCTGGAGCAAGGGCAGTCTCTTCAACAAATGGTGCTGGTAAAACTGGTTTTCCACATGCAGAAGTATGAAGCAGGACCCATACCTTACACCTTATACAAAAATCCATTCAAAATGAATTAAAGATATAAATCTATGACATAATATCATCAAATTATTAGAGGACATTGGAGAAACCCTGCAAGATATTGACACAGGCAATGAGTTCTTGGAAAAAAACCCAGAGGCACAGGCAATCAAAACCAAAATTAACAAAAGGGATTACATCAAATTGAGAAGCTTCAGTACTGCAAAAGAAACAGTCAGGAAAGTGAATAGACAACCAACAGAATGAGAGAAATTATTTGCAAACTATGCAACTAGTAAAGGATTAATAACCAAAATATATAAAGAGATCAAAAACTCCACAACAACAAACAAACAATCCAGTTAAGAAATGGGCGAAGGACTTAAATAAACATTTTTCAAAAGAGGATATCCAGATGGCCAACAGACACATGAAAAAAATGTGAGATCACTAGCCATCGGGGAAATGCAAATTAAAACCATGATGAGGTTTAACCTTACCCCAGCTGGAATGGCTTTCATATAGAAATCAACAAATAACTGGCGTGGTTGGCACTGTGGCACAGCAGGTAAAGCCACCACCTGCAGTGCCAGCATCCCATATGGGCGCCAGTTCAAGTCCCAGCTGCTCCACTTCCCATCCAGCTCTCTGCTATGGCCTGGGAAAGCAGTAGAAGATGGCCCAAGTCCTGCACCCACATGGGAGACCCAGAGGAAACTCCTAGATCCTGGCTTCAGATTGGCCCAGCTACCACTGTTGCGGCCAGTTGGGGAGAGAACCAGTGGATGGAAGACCTCTCTCTCTCTCTCTCTGCTTCTCTCTGTAACTCTACCTCTCAAATAAATAAATAAAATATTTAAAAAAAATGCTGGTGAGGATGTGGAGAAAAAGGTATGCTAATCTACTGTTGGTAAAACCACTATGGAAGATAGTATGGAGATACCTCAGAAATATGAATATAGACATACCATATGACCTAGCCATCCCACTCCTTGGTATTTACCCAAGCGTAATGAAACCAGCAAATAAAGGGTTATTTGCAACCCCCATGTTTACTGCAGCTCCATTCTTTTTTTTTCACTTGATCACACAATTTATTAATATAAAACAGCAATAAAAATACAAAAGTTATTTAAAACATTAGCTATCAAAGATCTTTTAACTAGTTTTTACTCTTTCCTTCTTATTAGAATAAGCTTTTTAAATAAATTATATCAGGTTTTTTTTTTCACTTATTGCAGCTCCATTCTTAATAACTAAGACATGTGGCCGGCGCCGTGGCTCACTAGGCTAATCCTCCACCTTGCGGCGCCGGCACACCAGGTTCTAGTCCCGGTCGGGGCACCAGATTCTGGCCGGTTGCCCCTCTTCCAGGCCAGCTCTTTGCTGTGGCCCGGGAGTGCAGTGGAGGATGGCCCAAGTACTTGGGCCCTGCACCCCATGGGAGACCAGGGTAAGTACCTGGCTCCTGCCATCGGATCAGTGTGGTGCGCCGGCCGTGGCGGCCATTGGAGGGTGAACCAACGGCAAAAGGAAGACCTTTCTCTCTGTCTCTCTCTCTCACTGTCCACTCTGCCTGTCAAAAAAAAATAACTAAGACATGTAATCAACCAGAATGTCTGTCAACCATAGACTGGATAAATAAACTATGGGATACGTACCATATGGAATACTACACAGTCGTTAAAAAATGAAAACCTGTAATGTGAAACAAAATGGATGAATCTGTTAAACATCATACTTAGTAAAATAATCCAGTCCCAAAGGGACAAAAACCATATGTTCTCCCTGATCTGTGATAATTAATAGGGCATCAAAGAGAAATTCTGTAGAAGTGAAATCTGGGTGATCACTGATGTCATACGTAAGTGTGTTAATTGTTAAATTTACAACAGGAGTCACTGTGTATTCACTTCCCATGCAGGACCTCTATCTTCAATGAGTATTATTGTATTATGAGAATTAACTAAAATTTGTTCTCAAATAGCTTATGTGTGTGTGTGTGTGTGTGTGCAAATTGTGGAAATCTTTACTTAGTATAGAGTTGGTCTTCTGTGTATAAAGTTAATTGAAAATAAATCTTAATGGAGAATAGGAGAGGGAAGAGGAGGTGGGATGGGAGAGGAAAAGGGAGGGCGGGTAGGGTGGAAAGAAACATTATATTCCTAAAGTTGTACTTATGAAATTTATGCTCCTTAAATAACAGGTTTATTTGGGGGAAAAAAGTCATCTGATTATCTCAATCAATGCAGAGAAAGCATTTGATAAGGTTCAACATCCCTTTATGTTAAAACTCCTAAATAAATTAGGTATAGAAGGAGCATAACTTGAAATTATAAAGGCTAGTATGATAAACAAACAGCTAATGCCAGACTGAATGAAGAAAAGCTGAAAGAATTTCCCCTCAGATCAGGAACAAGACAAAGATTTCCACTTCATTCAACATAATATTTGAATTATAGGCAAAAGAAATTAGGGAAGAGAAAGAAGCAAAAGGCATTAAATTGGAAAGGAGAAAGTAAAAATATCCATGCTTGCAGATGACATGATGTTGTAGATGGAAAAGCTAAACATGTCACCAAAATTTTTAGAACTGATAAACAAATAAAGTCACAGAATGCAAAATCAAGAAACAAAAAAAGTAGTATTTTATCACATCAATAATTATTTTGCTTAATGAGAAATCAAGAAATAAATTATTTTCAAAACAACTACAAGAATATCAAATATTTAGGAATAACTTTACCAAAGAAGTGAAAGGTATCTATAATGACAATTATAAAATGTTGAAGAGAGAAAGCATCAAGGTCATCATCAAGGAAATCATTGAATACATCAAGGAAAAAGATCCCTTGCTCATGTATTGGAAGAAATGATATAATTAAAATATTTATACTACCCAAAGAAATCAACAGATTCAATGGAATTGCCATAAGAATTCCAATGGCATTCTTTACAAGCTTAGAGAAAACAATCCTAAAATTCATATGAAACCACGACAGACCTAGAAAAGCCAAAGAAATACTCAGTAAAAACATACCAGGCTGGTGTCATCACAGCACCTGATTTCAGAGCATATTAGAAAGCTATAGCAATTAAACTATTGGAGCAATTAAACAATTAACTAATGGAGAAGAAGACAGAGCCTATCAATTAATCCAGGTAACTACAACCAGATACATTTTGATAAAGTTGCCAGGAATACACATTGAATAATAAAAGGTGCTGGGAAAAGTGGATATATATATATATATATATATATATATATATGTAGGAGAATGAAGTTAGAGAAACAACAAATAAGTAATGAAATACTATCAATAAAACAGGAAAGGGGTTATAATAAACATAAGGTAGACCATCTGAGTTACAGAGTGAGTTTAGCATCTCTCCCTTATTAAAAAATCTGTAAGTTTTAATTTATAAATGTATAACAACAATCCTTGAAATTCTTACATAATTTTATTTCATTGTTTTACTTTTGCTTTAGATATATTCTCTCCACTGCAAATACCTAACCTAGACCCCTTTTTTTGAGTTTATGTTAGTTTTTGGTATTTTTTTTTTCTTTTAGAACATTCAATTTTTAAGATGCCATCATACACATGGGAGAGAATGTACTGAATTAAAAAATAAAAGAACCACAAATTATTTAAAGAAATTATCATCAAATATTTATTTTATATGTTATTAGATAAAAGTAAGCTTAAAATTTTAATGGTTGATATCAACCATTAAATATATCAAGCATTAAATATATCAACTATGTTGATAACAAATAGTTATCTATTCTGTTTTCTTTATTCTCTCTCTCTCTCTAATGCCATTTGTCTTTGCATATTTGCTAGCCTAATTAAATTTATCAAAATAACCAATTATGTCTGCCCTCTGACACAACTAATATTCATACATAAAAACCAGAACTAAAGTCGGCAATTTTATGCATTTATTTTTCTTCAACAGAGATTTTTTTAAAAACTACAAACACTTTGTAACAGGACCTGTTTCTATGAAGTTTGTGGAGAAAAAAGGTGCCATACTTCAGCAGAAAGGATATTGACCATGACTCTAAAATGTAGCAATGACTACTTGGTGAAGTTTCTTTACATCATGAAATCCTACAGTGAGTTTAGGGGCATAGTGATTGTTTAATAACTTTAAGTTGTAGAATTCCCTTTTCCAAAGAAAATAAGTCATACCATTGAACAAAACAGTAAATAATATAATTGGTCTAGCTGAAGTGGAAGTAAAAAGTTGAGCAGGCTGGTCCACGGCATATCTGAGGAGCCCCAGGTTACAAAGAATGCCCTTTGAAACCTTTGAACTAGGAAATCCCCAAGGTTTCCTCGAGCACTAACAATGTATAACTGAAGGTACTAAATAATTCATATTGAATTACTCTCCTGTGAATAAATGGATACTTTCCATCTTCGAGGAAGAAAAAATAACAGGTTCTTTTCATGCTTCCAGCATTTACTTCTTTATCAGCCAAAACTATTATCATAGAATGAATTTCCCTGAAAATTATCTATGACCAGAGAAAGAAATTTAGCTACAAAATACACTGTGATTATTAGACTAATAGATGAGGGCTCTTGAAATATTTCCATATACTTCTCAAAAGAGACCTCTTTAGATAGTTCTGTAACTTAGTAACTCTTTAACAACATGATTATGGTATTATTAGCCTTCTTAGTTTTGATTATCCTAAAATGAGGCTGACCTTACTCTTAATTTTATTCTACCTGTGTATGTTAAAATCTACAGACTAGAAAGTATACAAAACATTAGAAACTTAATGAATCCATATTCAGCTTTAGCATTATTCATCTCAAAAGAAGCTACACACATTATTTTTTTTTTTTTTTTTTTTTATTTATTTTTTTATTTTTGACAGGCAGAGTGGACAGTGAGAGAGAGAGACAGAGAGAGAAAGGTCTTCCCTTGCCGTTGGTTCACCCTCCAATGGCCGCCGCTGCAGCCGGCGCACCGCGCTGATCCGATGGCAGGAGCCAGGATCCAGGTGCTTTTCCTGGTCTCCCATGGGGTGCAGGGCCCAAGCACCTGGGCCATCCTCCACTGCACTCCCTGGCCACAGCAGAGAGCTGGCCTGGAAGAGGGGCAACCGGGACAGAATCCGGCGCCCCGACCGGGACTAGAACCCGGTGTGCCGGCGCTGCAAGGTGGAGGATTAGCCTATTGAGCCGCGGCGCCGGCCCTACACACATTATTTTAAAACTAACATTATCTACTATCAAGTACTCACATTAGAAACATTTTATCCATAGGCTTATATTAAAGATGGAGAAGATTCTATTTGAAGTCCATAATGGAATTTATGTTTTCCTTGTACATCTTACCCAAGAAAGCAATGAGAGTTGTTTCTTTGAGTAGTCGCACTCCTGTATTTCAAGTATTAGGGGTGGGAGATGGATAACTTGAGAGTTTTGTTTCATGGAGGTCCTGCCATAGTATCATCAGATGAAAAATAGTGACTTGATCTCAGAAGGGTTTCAGCCAGCTGTTACTTCTGTTACAATTGTAGAGGGAGTTTCTCCTTTCTCAATCATCACATTTACAAGAATTCTTGTACTGCATTAGACTGTAATTCTAATGTACTGCATTAGACTGTAGTTGAGATGGTGGGGAAGGTTGAAGATGGGTGGTCAGGGAAATCTTTAGAAATGTTTTCCAGAAAGGAAGGTACATTATGTCATGCTGCCTTCGTTTTATTACGTGAAATAAATTGTGAGAGCTGTTATAATGCTTGATGAACATTTACATATACTGTTGTAGGTCTGTTTTTCTGGGAAAGTGATTCATTGGGGTAGAAGGTCTTCCTTTTCCTCTAACTTGCCTCATATTCTCATATATCAATAATTTGGGGGCCGGCACTGAGGCTCAATAGGCTAATCCTCCGCCTTGCAGTGCTGGCACACCGGGTTCTAGTCCCAGTCAGGGCGCCGGATTCTGTCCCGGTTGCCCCTCTTCCAGTCCAGCTCTCTGCTCTGGCCAGGGAGTGCAGTGGAGGATGGCCCAAGTGCTTGGGCCCTGCACCCACATGGGAGACCAGGAGAAGCACCTGGCTCCTGCCTTCGGATCAGCGTGGTGCGCTGGCCGCGGCGGCCATTGGAGGGTGAACCAACAGCAAAGGAAGACCTTTCTCTCTGTCTCTCTCTCTCACTGTCCACTCTGCCTGTCAATAATAATAATAATAATAATTTGGAACTAGATGAATCATTTAATTCTTTGTGATTCTTAGTAATCTTAGTTATGTCACTCCATTTTCACATTTTTGTTCTCAGTACTGAACATAGCAAACAAATTCCATTTTCTATCCTGAAGAAGTTATGGGACCTGTAGACCACTTGATGTGAATGAGAAGGATGCAATATTTATCAACCTCAAAAAAAATAATTTTTGACAGGCATATTTTCTCATCCACATGGTTAAAACATACAAATGATAACTGATGTGAGTGAACACATCTGCATTACTTAGTCCCCATTTCTCTTTGTGGCGTGTGTCCCAAGACCACCAGTGGATATTAAAATAGCAGATATTATCAAATCCAACATACACATTTTTCCCTTTGTCCTTGTATTGCTGCCATATACTACTAATGTTAATCTGTCTTTTCATGCTGTATGCTCTTGTACTTCCTTTGAATCATTACTTTTGAGTTTTGGAGCCAATATTAGGTAAAATAATGGACATTTGAACATAAGTACTGTGCTCTGCTTCAGCACATCTGATAACTTAGAAGGTTAGAAAGTAATGGACAGGTAGCACATACAGGAGGGATACGTTGGATGGCAGGATGATTCATAACCCAGGCAGGACAGTGAGACAGCAGGCAATTTTTATCATTATATTCAGAACAATGTGCAAATTAAAACTTATGAATGGCTTTTGTTCTGGAATTTTCCATTTAATATTTTCTCACTGTGATTTACCACAGGTAACTGAAGCTAGGGAAAGTAAAACTGGATGAGGGGAGACTACTGTATCTAATTCTCTTCAGTGTCTGGAGTATTCTGTCAAGCCTCTGGGAGTTTGCCTCCATGATCAAGAGGAAAGAATGCCAGGAGGCACATCTGCCCAAGATATTTGAAGGAGAAGAGAAATTCACAATAAATTTGTCATACTAGCAATATTAAGTCATGTTATTGAACATGATAGTTTATTTAGCTGCCTGGGAGAATAATTTGGAACTATCTCATGTTAAACTTCATCAGGATGAGGTTTTGTTTAAAAGTAATCATAGCAATCATCTTCTGGTTGTACTATGGTTTAGTGAACTGTTGATCTCTGAGTTATTCCTAAGTAATGGTCATTTCTTCTATGCTACAATCAGATGATATTAGACATGTTTTTGTGTATTTTAAGCAACCTAGAACTGATGTTTTAGAAATGCTGTAACATTTTAGCTGTTACATTTTTGGCAACAATGAGGAGCAAATACATAAAGCAGCCCCATGGAACGTTTCTGTAATTTTTATAGCTCTGTTATTAGTACACCACTTATCACAAATATGTTGATACAGTTTCTCCAGTAGTGCATCACCTGAAAACATTTACTTGACTTTTCAGTTTGCTCTCAACTACTAAACACTGAGGGATATATGTCCCCACTTTTGCCTTAACTGCTGGATAAAAAAGTTTCATTCAGTTGCTGAAATCTTTTTTTTTTAAACTTTTATTTAATGCATATAAATTTCCAAAGTACGACTTATGGATTACAATGGCTTCCCCCCCATACCGTCCCTCCCACCCACAACCCTCCCCTTTCCCACTCCCTCTCCCCTTCCATTCACATCAAGATTCATTTTTGATTATCTTAATATACAGAAGATCAGCTTAGTATACATCAAGTATGGATTTCAACAGTTTGCTCCCACACAGAAACATAAAATGAAAAATAATAGATGATTTTTTTTAAATGATGATGAAATCAGAGCAGACCTATTGTCATGTTTAATCCCAGTGAGAGTCAAGTTGGGAGTTGATAATTTCTTTTTTTTTTTTTTTTTTTTTTACAGAGGATCAGTTTAGTATGCATTAAGTAAGGATTTCAACAGTTTGCACCCCCATGGAAACACAAAGTGAAATATATTGTTTGAGTACTCGTTATAGCATTAAATCTCAATGTACAGCACATTAAGGATAGAGATCCTACATGAGGAGTAAGTGCACAGTGACTCCTGTTGTTGACTTTACCAATTGACACTCCTGTCTATGGCATCAGTAATCTCCCTATGCTCCAGTCATGAGTTTCCAAGGCTATGGAAGCCCTCTGAGTTCTCCGAGTCTTATCTTGTTTAGACAAGGTCATAGTCAAAGTGGAGGTTCTCTCCTCCCTTCAGAGAAAGGTACCTCCTTCTTTGAAGACCTGTTCTTTCCACTGGGATGTCACTCGCAGAGATCTTTTGCCAGAGTGTCTTGGCTTTCCATGCCTGAAATACTCTCATGAGCTTTTCAGCCAGCTCTGAATGCCTTTAGGGCTGATTCTGAGGCCAGAGTGCTATTTAGGACATCTGCCATTCTATGAGTCTGCTGAGTATCTCACTTCCCATGTTGGATCACTCTCCCCTTTATTTACTCCATCGGTTAGCGTTAGCAGGTACTAGACTTGTCTATGTGCTCCCTTTGACTCCCAGTCCCTCCACCATGACCAACTGTGAACTGAAACTGATCACCTGATGGCATTGGTACATGCCACCTCGATGGGATTGAATTGGAATCCCCTGGTATGCTTCCAACTCCACCACTTGGGGCAAGTCAGCCTGAGCATGTCCCAAATTATACATCTCTTAAGCAAAGTTGGGAACCTGATGTAAGGGCCTTTTAATTTACAATATACTTTTGCTTTTTGGATTACATTAATTAATTATACCAATTCTATGACCATAAACTGTCTGAAAATCTCATTTTTAAAATAAATCACTCAGCTAGATTTATCTAAGAATACTTTATTATTATTTTTGTTTGAAAGGCAGAGTTACACTGGAGGAGGGGAAAGAGAGATGTCTTCCATCTGCTGGTTGACTTCTCAAAATGGCTACAGCTACCAGGACTGGGTCAGGCTGAAGCCAGGAGCCTGGAGTCTCCCCGGGTCTCCCACATGAGTGCAGGGGCCCAAGCACTTGGACCATCTTCTTCTGCTTTCTCATGTACATTATCAGGGAGTTGATTTGGAAGTAGAGCAGCCAGGTCTCAAACCAGCATTTATACAGGGTGACAGCTTTGCGGGGAAAAGCTTAAGCTGTTATGCCACAATGCTGGCCCTAAAATCTCCTATTGTTTAAGGTAAGGTGAATACACATATACACTACTAAATTTTCTGGAAGCCTATTGTTTTGGAATTCCCTGCAGTAGTTTCCAGCAGACCAGACTAGATCAAGCCAAAATTGATGCACTCATGCTCAATCCTACATAATCAAATGGAAATGTCAAAAAAAAAATATAAATGCCCAAACAGATTAGTTTTTCCTGAAGACAGGAGATTCACAGCAACCATTCAGAAAGTGCCCAGTCTACCCAAGTTAACATAATGAGGAGTCCACTCTGCTTTTGCACTTACAAGAAGAGTAATCTATAGTAACCTGGCACTAATCAAATTGCTTTTTTGTTGTTCTTTTATTTCTTTGTTCCCACCTTACAGAAGTCAACTCTATTGTCATTCACAAAGGAACACAATTTTAATTTACAGGATGAGATTTTATCTATTTCAGTGTACAAAAATAAATCAGATCTTTAAAATGAATTTGTTGTAATTTTGTCTTTAATAACTCCTTTCATCTTACTCATATGCTTTCTTACTTCCAACTCTCCATGGTCCCTGCTTAGGCTTTCATGATAGCCAGAGATTTTCCCCAAAAGCAGAAACTGAGGCAAGGGCCTTGTGCAGATTGTTCATTAAGAAAGTGATGCAAGAGAGCAAGAAGTAGGAGCCACAAAGAGTGAAAAGAAGAACCAATTCACTGGTAACATTCCCCATTGATCTCTGTAGTGGACAAGTGAAGTTCAATCCAACCAAGACTGTCTGAGATATCCTAGAGAATATGCCTCTCAAAGAGTATTTCATGGAGAGAAGGTATCAGATTCCCTCCACCACCACTCAAAAATGCTACATGGAGGCCAGTGCAGCGGCTCACTAGGCTAATCCTCCGTCTCTGGTGCCGGCACCCCGGGTTCTAGTCCCGGTTGGGGCGCCGGATTCTGTTCCAGTTGCTCTTCTTCCAGTCCAGCTCTCTGCTGTGGTCCAGGAAAGCAGTGGAGGATGGCCCAAGTGCGTGGGCCCTGTACCTGCATGGGAGACCAGGAGGAGGCACCTGGCTTCTGGCTTCAGTTCAGTGCAGTACTGGCCATAGCAACCATTTGGGGAGTGAACCAACAGAAGGAAGACCTTTCTGTCTGTCTCTCTCACTGTCTAACTCTGCCTGTCAAACAAACAAACAAAAAATGCTACATGGACTGTTAGTACATATGCATTCGCAAACCATGCTCCTGTTTCCAAGAATCACCAAGACAAAAATGAGAGATGTATAGTGCTGTCAGGTTATACCTGTGAAAAGTTGTTGCTGTAGCAGTACCTGAAAAAAAAGTGAGACAGGAGCCAAGAGGATAGGAAACCAGTAGAGAAGATGTCTTCTATCATTATCAACTTTGCAGTCCTCCTGGCAGCATTGCCAGCATTTTTCTTTTCACTAGGAAATGACACTTCTCTACATACCACAATCGCTACTAGGATAGCATTCACCACACCTGTTTCTCAGTGGAAAGAGACCAGCACCAGACTATTTGATTTACTGAGCAGTTTATCTCTTGAAGGAATGGACTTAATGGTAGGTAACAGGAATATAATCAAAGAGTCCAGAAGGCTGTCTCAGAGGTGGAGTTAGAATTGTGCCAGTGACTTTCCCGAGACATCTAGGGTGGTGAAATGTTTCTTTTTCCGACCTGACATGTGTCGGGCATACCTATGGTCTATGTGTTAACAGTTCTAGACTGGAATCATCTTTAGAATCATAGGAGCTGCCAATTAAATAGGAAGCAGAACATAAAGCCCAGGCTGTTGTTTACCCTGTTTTCTCTTCTTCACCTCCTTCCACCTATCAGTCATCTCCAATAACTGATGCCCAGTCCCTATAACCTGTGAGGTCCTACCAGCTAGCCAGAGACAGCACAACAGCATCCTTTGCTTGCTTTTTCACAGTTCTCACAAAAGGATCTGATATTCTCATTGGATCTATTGTAACTCATAGGATCAGCTTACCGGCTCATTCATAGACTCTGGAATCACACATCATATCTGCTACTTCGTGATGGAGCTAGCAGGTACATCAAGATGGGAAGTTGAAGCTCACTGTCTGGGCAGGAGAGTTTAGTGCTTAGTGGCAGGGTCCCCAGATTGCTGATATGGCTCCCGTTGATGCTGGCTTTATGACCTTCAGAAAATGTACTTGACTTCTATAAGCCCCAGATCCCCTATCATTAAAACATACATACTGATGTAAATCACAAATAGGGCTGTTGTGAAAACTGAACGAGGTTATGCATGAAATTACTTAACATAGTCCCTGGCACAAAGAAAGTGACGTTAGGCAGCAGTATACAACCATAGTAAGACAGCAGACAAAATAGGGCGAAAGATCCAAGGGATCAGGAAGTGAAGATATAGTGGGTGCTGTGACAGAGAGGCAGATAAACAAATCAATCACATAATCTTCCTTTCCAGCATCTTTATTATCTTCACAATAAAGATCATTCACAAGGCCATATTTTCTCTTCTTAATAATACCAGCTCTCTTAGTTCCAGCAGTTAGAGAATCTCAGCAACCTCAAATAAATTTTCCCATGATTTTTTTTTCCTCCTTTTAACCTGATTTAGTTCTTCCAGATGACACCTTATTACAGATGGACCAACAGATGTTGTTCCAGCAAGGGCAATGCAAAATAGATATTACCACATACACTAATCAGAGCCGCTCCAAATGCTGATGACTCCAAGAGCTCAGGAAAACTGATTTACTAAACAAAGCTTAGAAGCCAAGAAAAGGGAAAATATTACATTAACCTCAAAAATTCAGAGCTATAAAGTAAATACACATTGACAGGAGATTTTCACTTCTTCCACTTTAGAATTGATACACAATGATTTGTTTCATGACCTTAGCCTCTGAGTCCATAAAAAAATCACCTTTTTAGATGTAGAAAGCTATTTTAAAATATTATTTTATATTATTATTGAAACAAAACCTTAAGTAGATGAGGTCATCCCATGTGCATCTGTCAGTATTTGAGAAAGCTTTCTAAACAAATGGAAAGCAATGCATTTGCAGATAATGTTGTCCTACACATTTGCTAATTGCTACCTATTTTAATATTGCATTTTCGTTAGCTTTCTTTTCAATCTAGTTAATTTTCTTATCTGTGGGCTAGGAGCCATATTGTCATGATGTTAAGCAAAAACCACTATTCCATGTCTTTATCACATTCTTTGATATGATATTGATATTCTGCTTCAAATTCAACTTCCTGCTGATGTGCCTGAGAAGGCAGCAGATGATGACCAGGATGGAGCTCCCATCTCCTGGCTTCAGCCCAGTCCAGAACTTGTTATTGTGTACATTTGAGAAATGAACCAGTAGATGGGAGATATTCTCATCCCTCCCCCATACACACACACACACACTGCCTTTCAAAAACTACTTTAAAAATATATCTGCTGCTATGAGAATTCGTATGCCCTCTGTGTATATTCAGATAGGTTTGTGGTATATACCGAAAATACTAAGTGGTCCTTGGGACCCACACTAGAGTGCTTCAAAAACTCCATGGAAAAGTGAAATTAAAAGATATGTTTATTTTAGTGCAAAGAATTTTGAAATCTGTGCACTCACATCTTCACCTTAATATGTAACACCTAAATGTTTATTGAAGTGGTGCATTAATTCAACAGTTTTATAATATCAAATAGTTTACACATTTTTCCAAACCTAACCCATACTCGCTATTGTCAGACCTTAATAATGCAATCTAGTGTTTATGCTGTGGTATCTCACTGTGTCTTCCCCTGAGAATTAAAGAGATTAAACACCCTTACATGTTTGGATTTCTTTCTTTCTGAAAGATGTGTTAGAATACTTTTGTTGATTTTTGGATAGTCTATCTTATTGATCCAATTTCCAGGAACACTTTGTATAGCCTGAATACTAGCCCTTTTAAATTAGTATTTAATTCATATTTCATATTGTTCCAATATGAGTGTTTTAATTTTCATTTCTATAATGGTTCATAAAATTCATCACTCATTCACAGTTTACTGGCCTTTTAAACATTCTGTTTTGAGAAAGTTCAGTCTTTTTGGAGAATTTTCTATTTTGTTGTCAAATTTGTAAGAGAATATTCATTTGTAGGAGTTTTTAAATATATAAAGGATATAAATCTTTTATCAGATAAATTTATTAAGAATATTTTTCATGGAAGATATTTCCCTTTTATGTGTCTTTTTCTATTTCATTCATTTTAACTTTTTAAAATTTATAGTTACTATTTTTGTTTTCTGTCCAAAATATCTTTGCCTATGCCAAGATTTTGAAGATGATTGTCTATAATCTATTTTCCTTTCACATTTATATCATTATTGCACCTGCAATTGATGTTTTTGGTTGTACAATTCACAGCCAGGTCAAGATGCATGTTTTTCCCACAAAGATATCTAAGAACTCTTTAATAAGATCACGCCTTTACCATTGCACTGTACTGCTGTCATCATTGCATTTCAGGTGACTGAAATATATCTATATTATATATATATATATATATATTCTGTCTCTAGTATTACATTTTGGCCCACTTATCAGTTTGTCCATCATTGTCCAGATATACTATTTCAATTAATATAGCTTTATAATAGATGAAGGCTTCCACATTTGCTCTACTTTCTAAGCTTTTATTGGCTAGCTTCCATAAAAAATTGCCTTGCATTTTCATATAAACATTAAAACCAAGTTGTCGGGGCTGGCGCCGTGGCTCACTTAATTAATCCTCTGCCTGTGGCGCTGGCATCCCATATGGGCACCGGATTCTAGTCCCGGTTGCTCCTCTTCCAGTCCAGCTCTCTGCTGTGGCCTGGGAAGGCAGTGAAGGATGGCCCAAGTGCTTGGGCACTGAACCCACATGGGAGACCAGGAGGAAGCACCTGTCTCCTGGCTTCAGATCGGCGTAGCTCCAGCAGTAGCGGCCATTTGGGGAGTGCACCAACAGAAGGAAGACCTTTCTCTCTGTCTCTCTCTCTCTCACTGTCTGTAACTCTACTTTCAAATAAATAAAAATAAAACTAAGCTGTCAATTATCTCAAAAAAATAAAAAAAAACAATCTATGAGGATTTCAATTAGGAAAACACAAAATTTATAGAACAATTTAAAGATAATTGATATCTTTATCCAATTTCATTTTTACTAAATTCTTCTGTCAGAAAATATTATTATCTTGTACTTCATTGATGAGATAACTGCTAAAAAAATGTAGCTAAGAAACCATTCAATTAGTCTTTGGCCCAGTCTTCATGCACAGGTTGCAGAGCAGAATGTAACGAAAGTTTTATTTTGTCTTCTTACTATTTAATTTTATGGTTACTTTCTATTTATGTCATATGCTACAAGTTTCCAAAATACATTATAATACTGTTTATATTTGAAATAAAAATAAATAGTTTAATGAAAATCTTAAATAGTTTAGATGCAGACAGAAATTGTGTATGAAAGGTTATTGTGTTTTTTGAAAAAAAATTTTTTGTTTATTTATTTGAAAGGTAGAGTTACAGACAGAGAGGGAGAGACAGAGAGAGAGGTCTTCATCTGCTGGTTCACTCCCCAAATGGCTTCAATGGCCAGAGCTGTATCAATCAGAAGCCAGGAGCCAGGAGCTGCTTCTGGGTCTCCCATAGGGGTAAGGGGACTTCTGCTTTCCTGGGCCATATAAAAGAGCTGCATTGGAAACGGAGCAGCCTGGACACAAACCAGTGGCCATATGGGATGCCGGCACCGCAGGCAGAGGCTTAGATCACTATGCCACAGCACCAGCCCCAAGGTTATCCTGTTTGAGCACTCTGGTAAATCAGAAATGCTTATCTGGTAGTTACTAAGGTATTATTAAGCTTGTTTGAAATAATAATTAGTTAAAATGGTCTAGTTCATTTATTTATTTATTGTATTTTATTTGACAGGCAGAGTTAGACAGTAAGAGAGAGAGACAGAGAGAAAGGTCTTCCTTCCATTGGTTCACCCCCACAATGGCCGCTTTGGCTGGTGCGCTGCACTGATCCAAAGCCAGGAGCCAGGTGCTTCTCCTGGTCTCCCATGCCCAAGCACTTGGGCCATCCTCCACTGCCTTCCCGGGCCACAGCAGAGAGCTGGACTAGAAGAGGAGCAATCAGGACAGAATCCGGCGCCCCAACCGGGACTAGAACCCAGGGTGCTGGTGCCGCAGGCAGAGGATTAGCCTATTGAGCCTTGGCGCCAGCCTAGTTCATATTATTGACATCGATGCAAGAAGTTTCCTTTCCTCTACTCTTGCTAGCTGGATGACATGCAACATTAAAACATTTATATAATAAGATGGGAAACTAGTTCATAACTGTATTCCAAACTATTTAAGAGTGCATTCAACAAAAACCTCATTTAAACCATTTCCATTCTGATTATAATACTGAGTTTTGAAAAGCACAATTAACCTGAGATCCACAGCAAAATTACTTCACTTGGGAAATGAGACATTCATTCGTGAGGGAACTGAGCATTATTTCTGTAGTGTCCACCAAGGTATAAAAGTCTATTATCTGTAAAATCAAAGATCTGGAAAAGATCATTGAACATTGCAACATTTTCTTTGTTATCCTTTCTTGGTAAGAACTAAACAGGGGTTATTGTATGGTACATGTAACTTTAACATGAGCTACCAATAAACAACTCCTGAGCTGTAGGCTCACTACTAGGTATTGTACATGTATCATTGAATGAAACACATGCTTTCACCTTTATGAAGCGTACAGTCTAAGGAATTAAACTCCAAGAAATATCACAATGAGAAGAAAGTCCTATAATTTGTAAGGCAATTACAAAATGATTTAACCCTATCAAGCTTCATGCCACAGTTTTTTTATTTAAGGCAATAAAGCTTACTTGGTTTGTCTTTGCTAGAATTAGCTTGCATTAAAAGTTGCTATGTATTTTATAATGAAAGTGAGTAGACAAATAGTTGTATAATTTGAGTATACAGGAGTTTCTCTCTTTTCAAAACGGGACCCTCTTTATACCTGTATGACTAGACTATGCTCAATGTATTAAAATTGCTAAGGATTTACATCTACTACTAAGGAAACATTTTAAAAAAACCTGTTAACACAATAATTCTACTAGTAAGTGTTTAAAATTTGTAGGTGGCCGGCGCCTTGGCTCAATAGGCTAATCCTCCACCTTGCGGCGCCGGCACACCGGGTTCTAGTCCCGGTTGGGGCGCTGGATTCTGTCCCGGTTGCCCCTCTTCCAGGCCAGCTCTCTGCTATGGCCAGGGAGTGCAGTGGAGGATGGCCCAGGTGCTTGGGCCCTGCACCCCATGGGAGACCAGGAAAAAGCACCTGGCTCCTGGCTCCTGCCATCGGATCAGTGCGGTGCGCCGGCTGCAGCGGCGGCCATTGGAGGGTGAACCAACAGCAAAGGAAGACCTTTCTCTCTCTGTCTCTCTCTCACTGTCCACTCTGCCTGTCAAAAAAAAATAAAAAAAATTAAAAAAAAATAAAATTTGTAGGTAATTGATATTATCTTAGAAAGTAAATATAGTTATTTGATGTGTAATATATACATATTATTTATGAGATGATGAAAAAATTGAGGTTAAATATTCTGAATTGTCATCAAAAGAGATTTATTATTTTGTAATTTTTTTCAAAGAAGTCATGCCTTGGTAATAACTTTATGTTACCTAATCTTATTTCTAAATTGACCTTTATATTAGAACCAAATTTTGCTTTAGTTTCTGGTATCATCACTTATTAAATAATAAAATATTTATTCTAATTTTACCTAAGATTATTACTTAGGTTTAATTTCACAGATTTATTATTTTTCTTATCTTTTGCTATGTCTCTGAGTCTTTGGTTATCTATATATTGGATTATTCTGTATACAGTGATACAGATTTAGAGCCAAAACCTCTCTCAGAAGAACTTGAGTAGAATGTTGGGCATTTTTTAAGCTCTCAAGGTTACTCATGCAATTGTAAAAGCCTCATTTTAGAATTCATTGTTAGAAATACAGGCATTATCAAATCAGGTATTGAAGACAGTAAATTTAAGATGAAAACGATGACTTAATTTGAAACCAAAATATCTCCTTTAAGGAAAGAGGAAAGAAGTTGCTGATTATGAAATGATCAAGTATACTTCTCCTTTCAACATAAACGTAAGTAAAATTTCCCCTGTGGTTACCCAGAAGTCTTCTTGACACTTGAAGATGATAATTGCATATTAGGACAACAAAGAACTTCCTTATTAATGTTGCTGCCTCCATTATAGTAGCCAGTAGAAAACAGTTTTTGCAAATGTAATTTTCAGCATAAAAATCTTTTCCAGAGGCCGGTGCTGTGTGTAATAGACTAAGTCTCTGCCTGCGGTGCCAGCATCGCATATGGGTGCTGGATCTAGTCCTAGCTGCTCCACTTCGATCCAGCTCTCTGTTATTGCCTGGAAAGCATCGGAAGATAGCCCACGTACTTGGGCACCTGCACCACGTGGGAGACCTGGAAGAAGCTCCTGTCTCCTGGCTTCACAATGGCTGAGCTCCAGCAGTTGCAGCCATTTGGGGAGTGAACCAGTGGATGGAAGACCTTTCTCTCTGTCTCTCCCTCTCTCTGTCTGTAACTCTATCTCTCAAATAAATAAATAAATCTTAAAAATTTTTTTCACCTTTAATTGTTAAAAAAAATCACTGTCAGTTCGATTGTGCTAATCTCCTTATATCATAATGTCAATGGACAGGGTATATTTGATTCAGAAAATCTGTATATACCTTAGCATCAGCACTCTCGTGTGTTAAAATAAAGCAGACTTGTCTGGTCAGGAAGCTTACTATTAAGGTGGAGCAACTTAATTATCTCAAAAGTTGATCCTTAGAAATTTCATCAGTGTGATTGGCCAAGAGTTGTCTCTATCAAAATTATCTTGTTGAAGTTAGGATAAAAAATCTCATTTTTAAAATCTTAGTTCTTTTTCTATTCATAAAAGGTGGAAAGCAGCCCAAGGCAGATAGTCAAGGGGCAATAATCAACAAAATGCAGGGAAGGATCAACTACTGTAGTCTTGTTTTGTTTTTCTTTGTCTTTTGTTTTCAGTGTCTTAGAGAAAGAGCCTCAGATCACAAACAGCTGGATCTAATGTTGGTAAAAAGAGAATGGAATCCCAAGGCGAAGGAGTTGCTTGCAATAGTAGATACTCAAAATCACTTTGTCTCCTGACAAATTATAACCAAAGTACTAGGAAAAGCTGTAAATTAGATTATTTATCCTCTGTAAGTAGTCTTTCAATAACAGCAAGTAATGAAAGTGAAATCATGAAACTAAGGGTAATGTAACTGTTCTTTTAAGAATGAATGAATAATATGAGAATCAAGTAGAGATTTACTTGTCTGTCTCCAGAAAAGCAATACATTAGTAATTTAACCCATGATATCTGTCTTAGTCTGTGTGGACTTCTGTGGAAAAACTCCATAGACTGGACGGCTTATAAACAACAAATGTGTTTCACACAGTTCTGCAACTGAGAAGTCCAAGATGAAGCTGCCAGCAGAGTTGGTACGTGGTGAGGGCACATTTCCTGGTTCAGAAAATGTTTGCACTGTGTGTTCACATGGGGGAAGGCAGCAGAGTTTTCAGAGAGGCTCCTTTACACAAACACTAATCCCATTCCCAAGGACACTATCTTCATAATTATTCACCTCCCAATGCTCCATCTCCAAATACCCTCACATTGCCAATTAAGTTTTTTTAGAGATTTATTTTTATTTATTTGAAAGACAGAGTTACAGCGAGAGGTACAGAGAGAGAGAGGTCTTCCATCTGCTGGTTCACTCCCCAGATGGCTGCAATGGCCAGAGCTGAGCCGATCCGATGCCGGGAGCCAGGAGCTTCTTCCGCGTCTCCCATGTGGGTGCAGGGGCCCAAGCACTTGGGCCATCTTCTACTGCTTTGCCAGGCAATAGCATAGAGCTGGATCAGAAGTGGAGCAGCTAGGACTAGAACTGGTGCCCATATGGGATGCTGGCACTTCAGGTCAGGACATTAACTTGCTGTGCTACAGTGCTGACCCCACCAATTAAGTTTTAATGCATGCATTATGTGGTCACAAACATACAGTCTCTAGCAATGATTCTAAGAGCAGACAATCATTTTATTATTTTTGTATGTTTCCAAACTCTCAGTGAGGGAAAATACTGTAGATAATCATCATATTTTCCATATAGGCATTTGATACACAAATAAATTCTTCCACTGTTCAATCCACAGAGTACATTTTAAAAATGCAGTTCTATTGTATATTTTCATAACTTGATTTCAATCAATATAATAAAAGAATCATTCACAACAATGTTTTTTGCTTTGAGTTTAAGATGTGTGAAAATAATTGTTACTTAATTCTGAACTAGAATATTCCTTAGCATTTCCTCTAGGTAACATTGTTAATGTTCCCAGTGAGACACAGAAGGGTCTTGTTGACCAGATTTTTCAGATAGGAAATTCTGAGTTTCTCTCAGTTTCTACCTCTCAAGAATTGCAAAACATCTCACTTGGCACTAAAATTAAACTCTTCGACAATCACAGCCTGAGCTTTTCATTTAATTAGTTCTTATTTTTTAAAATTGCACTGTTGACACCGATACAGGAAAAAAACCGCAGACTGCCTGTCGGTTCCTTCTGATTTTCCTTCTAAACTATAAAACACTGTGCTTCCTTTCTGGTTTCTTGTCACTGTTTTCAACAACAGGGAAATAACGAGTCAAAGAGAAGGATAAATTGCCTTCTTACAGAAAAGTCCCAGTGGTCTTGCCCAGACGTGTTTGGGCATGTAGGGCTCACCTATGCCAAAGAACATGTGAGTTAATTTAAAACTTTCAGAACAATAAAGACTGCCAGGCAAGTCTTTTCCTGAAAGTCACTAATGGCCACTAATGGCCACCATACAAATATCCAGGCATCCCTAGATGTGTGTGTGTCACTATGAATTAAAACAACAGCCAGGTAATTTCACTTCATGGTGTTCTGTGGTAAAGGTACCTATTTTGAGACATTAAAGGGTCTTAGAAGGTTTTTCTTTCATTGGTAGCAAATATTTAACTACAGATTCAGCTCTTTAACTGTATAGCTATCTGTATCTATGAACAGATGTCCGGATGTCCGTCCGGAGACTCACAACAAAGTGAAGCCACGCCCCCAAACAGTGCCTTGAATGGAAATACCTGACATCATCAGGCCCCAGACTCCGAGCCTCCCTCCATTGACTTAAAGTGTCCCTGCCTCTTGATAGCACTAAAATTAACTCACTGCATTGAGGGAGTGGCACAAGGAGCCCTACAAGGTTCTAATCAGCAGAATCCCATGAAGTCATTTGCTTCTCCAATAGATAACATCATCGCATACGAGACTTCCAGGTCTGGGCAGGGGAATTTCAGGCCCAGGACAAAAATTACTGCAGCCCACTTTGCCATCCTAAAGATTCTCAGAAGAGTACAGCATTGCTGATCAACTAGGAACTTGGACATGAGCTGAACATGTAACCAAAATAACAAATAACCACCATGACTCCAACCAGCCCCTTCATCGCCTCACCAGAGGCCAACATGCAGTTGCCCTTATTCTTTGTTCCTTAATTTTGACTCAGCGTTCCTTGTTATACTCCTCAAAAACCCCAAAGCACTCTCACTAAGCAGGATGGTAATCCTGGAGACATGAGTCTGCCACCTCCTCATCTACTGAGAGACTGAACTTTCTCTTTCCTTTATCCTCAAACCTTGTGCATGTTATTTTTATTCAGCACTTATGACAAAGACTGAACTTTCAGTAACAAAAGGGGCAGGTAGACAGAGGTAAGGAAACCAGAAAAGGGCATAGAAGAGCTCAGACTATGTCAGGTGAAAGGGATTACCACTTCTAAGTCTCAAGGATCAACGGGAGAAAATAGTACTACTTGAGCCAGATGAGAGTAAGAAAGGGTGTGAGAAAGGAAAGTAGGGTGGGGCACAAATGCCTTCAACTCTCTGTTCCAGTTCCTCCCATCACCTTAGGCAGGAGGAAAGTAGAGGTTGGATAAGGCTAGAAGTAATACTGGAAATGACCCCCTAAAATATATATGAAAATGTGACCCTTTAAAGTTCCCCAGAAGTGCCATCTGGGATGCGACATATGCTACCGGAATCTGGGGTGCCATAAGATATCACCATATGCTTATTAATAAATCCCCAATATGAATAAGCCTGAGATGGTTCTTGCCTAATATTTAGAGAAGAATTCTAAATACCGGCATAAATAAACAAGTCAGCATGGCACATTTTAAGCTTTATTTAGTGCGAAAGATGCATAGAAGAGTGAGAGCTTTATCTAAAAGAGAGAGGGGTAAATCTGGATTCACACGTGTACCAGGAACCAGCCACATGAAGGAGCATCTAGGCCAGGAAGCCTAGGGCGGGTGGCCCTGGGAGCTTAGGGCTACAGCCAGCCCCCTCCTGGCAAGAAGCCAGGGAAAGGAAGACGAGCCGGACACACCATGTCCCAGGCTTTTAACCCACTTTCAAAGGGGAGTGGTTAATTAACCTGATTGGCTGGTGGGCACCCAGGTGTGGTCAGGTAGGGGCATGAGGTCACACAGGGGCTTGGTGAAGGCATGGTCTTCCAGCTCACCAAGCTAATCGATTTTAACCTGCATGTCTGCCTACTTCAGAAGGAGGTGGTTAGGGAACAAGGAAAGAAGAAATAAACTTACTAAATGAAAAACATTATTAAAGGAGTCTTTTTCTGAGACTTTCACTGAGAAAGAATTTCCCCTAAAAAGCCTGCAAAGCATTCAAGTAAAACAGCTACTGAGACCTGTCTGAGAAGTGTCAGGACAGAGCTATTAATCTTACCTTCCAGGTCAATTTGATTTGGGTGATGTGCCCACAGGGTCTGTTTCATTTTAGCCGTAAAAAACAGCCTTGCACAATCCTTTGTTCTTTATCTATTCCCAGAAATGTCCTTCTTATATTCATCAGTCGCCTTCTTTTCATCATATCCATCTCTGAACACGTTTTTAACCAATCACACTCTGAAAACAGTAATCTCCAACCTGTGGAAAATTCACCCCACTTACCTTAACCCATTTTTGGGGGGTCAAGTCAATGTATGCTCATTGTGTAATGATAATAGTTACTGTCATGCAATATATGAATTCAAAGTGAAATCTGATTGCTTTGGAAAACTTCCCAAGAATAGTTAAGTTATTGGCTTTATCTTTACTGGGGTCTACATCACTCATATTCTGCCCTAAATGAATCTTATGTTAACCTTTGTACAGAACATGACCTATTTCTATCAACAGAACAATTGTAAAATTCTATTTTGTTTTTTTTAGTGTTTTTAATCCAATTCTATGACCCAATATTGAAGATAAAAATGAGGTTAATTTTAAGCACCTGGGACATAGAATAGCACTGAATTAATGCCTGTTGCATGGATAAATGAATAAGTGAATAAGAAACTTCATTGAATCACCTGTTAGAAATTTCTCAAACTTATATTTATTAAATACCTCGATTCTGATTTTATGATATAGTGATTTTTATATTTCCAAGACTATTTTTCATACATTTATAATTCTTTTCATTCCCGCTGCCCCACCTAGCCCTGAAATTTATCAATCTATTACTTTACATCAATGATGTTTATCCTTCCTGCTGTCAAACAAAAGTCCACAACTCATGTTGAAGCATTGACCCCAATAGAAGATGCAGGGATCCAGTCACCAGTCCAGGAGCCCCAAAGTAAGAGGATGGAATATATGATACCTGAAGCAAGCATTATACAGGATTGTTTTTTTCTTTCATTCTAGTAAGGGAACAAGTACTTTAAATTAAAAAACAGCGTTGTTTCAAGATAGAGATAGCTATTTTCTATGCTTGAAATATAGTTAAATACAAAAGAATTAGCACATTGAGGATGAATGTGGCCTTATCGAATAGATAAGCTTTAGACTGTTGTACAAATATCAGTATTTCAGCATTTTGTAGAAAAATCAAAGTAAAAGATAATACACACTTTCCATGAACTTTTTAAGTTCCCTCATACACTGACAAGCTAATAGTAATGCCTATTTAGTAAGTGATCACTACCTGCCATGCATTCCCTGAAGTGCTTTAAATAAGCACTCTCTCCTCTCCCATTTGGATACAGCATGTGTTGACCATTTTTAATGACAATAATATCAAAGAAACAGTTATCGTCTATTGGTGGTGACTACTTGTATTCTCCAAGATAATTCTCCAGACAATCTTATAAAAGTGGAATGAATATACCATGTTACTGATGATGGAATCTTGTCTGAGCTATGCAGACCGAGCACTGGAAACATAACAAGTTGTGTGATAGAGGTAGTTGGAACCCAGGTTCCTGGAACAAAACCTTTGCTCTAAACCAATACAAACACATTTTCCATTGACTCAATGGGCTTTAATATATATTTTTGGTTGAAATTAGTAAATCTCATGTCTTCCATTTGTTTCTGCAGAGTGCAAAAAAAAAAGTTCTGAGAGGAAAAAGGCAGAAATTTCATTTTTTTGCTCTGTGTGGCATAGGGAGGAAAATTTAGTTGAGTTTATTTAGAGTGACTGTGATCAGAGAAAATAAGAAAATGTACAGTTAGGGTCCCTCCCCTCCCCTCTCCTCCCCTCTCCCTCTCTTTCTCCAACTCTACCTTTTAAATAAATTAAATAAACCTCTTTTAAAAAGAAAATGAACAGTTAGAATAGTGAAATTTTGAAGGAAAAACTGTCAGTTGACTAAAGGAGACTACTGTCATGTTGCTTCACATCCACCTTCTATTTGTGCATACTCGTACTTTATACGAGACGGAGCCAGAAACATTAAACTTGACCTAACAAACAAGCTAAACAAGCTCTAACAACTGTACAGCAGATTTCACTGAATGGCATTGGCAACAACATTGACTGGCTGCTGCACCTTGCCAATCACCATGGCCCTGGCTCCTCACTTTCGATAGCAAGTTTTGGTCTGTGGTGGTTCGTTAAGCCTCCCTTCTCTGTCTTGGTGCAGTGAAACAACCTCCTAACCTTTGATTCTGCCTCATCTTCTAAAGCAATCATTAGCCACAGCTTTGAGGGAATGGACTCTTGTTCTTTTTCTCAAAATTTTGTTTTATTTACTATGCTTTTTAAAAGCAAAATATTTTATTCACAATAATTGTACCTATTTAGGGAATAGAGTATGACATTTCAATGCATGTATACAATGAGTACTGACCAAATAAGAGTTATTAGTGTTTCCCTCTGTTTGTCATTACTTTATGATTGGTGCTTGAAGTTCCATTCTTCTATTTGTTCAGGACAGTGACTGTGAACTACAGTCACCTCACTGTGCTATGAAACACTGGGAATTTATTCCTTCTAGTATTTTACTTTGGTGCCCATTAACCAACCTCCCTATATGCACCTGCATCTCAGCCTCTATCAATCATTATTCACGTCCAGATTAAAGTTATTTATTTATTTGTCTGAAAGGCAGAGCATAAGAGAGAGAAAGAGAGTGAGCGAGCGAGAGAGAGCGCACAGAGTGAGAGATCTTCCATCTACTGATCTGGGCCAGGCTAAAACCAGGAGCCAGGAACCCATCTAAGCTCCCACATGGATGGGAGGAATCAAAGTACTTGGGCCATCTTCCACTGTCTTCCTAGCCACTTTTGCGGGAAGCTGGATGGAAAGCAGAGCAAGTGGGACTTGAACCAGTACTTTGATAAAGGATGTTGACTGTAGCAGTGGCTTAACCTGCTGTGTCATAATGCCAGTCCCCAGGCTGTTTTTTTTTTTTCCTTAGTTTTCACAGTGAGGAAAAACATATATTATTTGTACTTTTGTGTATGGCTTGTTTCACTTAAAATGACATCCTCGGCCGGCTCCGCGGCTCACTAGGCTAATCCTCCAGCTGCAGCGCTGGCACCCCGGGGTTCTAGTCCCTGTTGGGGCACCGGATTCTGTCCCAGTTGCTCCTCTTCCAGTCCAGCTCTATGCTGTGGCCTGGGAAGGCAGTGGAGGATGGCTCAGGTCCTTGAGCCCTGCACCCCATGGGAGACCAGGAGAAGCACCTGGCTCCTGGCTTCGGATCTGCGCAGCACACCGGCCGTAGCGGCCACTTGAGGGGTGAACCAACAGAAGAAGACCTTTCTCTCTGTCTCTCTCTCTCACTGTCCACTATGCCTGTCAAAAAAAAATTGACATCCTGCAGTTTCATCCATTTTGCTGCAAATGATAGAATTCTATCCTTTTTATGGCTAAATACCATTTTATTGTGTATGTAGACCACAATTTCTTTATCCATGCATCCACTGATGAACATCTTGGTTGATTCTATACCTTGGCTATTGTAAACTGCTGCAGAAAAGATGGACCTCAGGTATCTCTTTGCTATAATGATTCCATGTGTTTTAGATATATACCTAGTAATGGATTACTGGATCACAATACAGTTCTCTCTCTAGTTTTTAAAGAAATCTTCGTATTGTTTCCCATGATGGCTGTCCTAATTTACACTCTCACCAGCAATGTATAAGAGTTCCCCTTTTTCCATCTCTTCACCGGCATTTGGGCATTTGTTGCTTATTGGTAGCAGCCATTCTCTCTGAGATGAGGGTTTATATTCTTCCAACCAAACCAGCCCCCATTATACCCTGGCAGAGGAGGAAACTGAAGTGCAAAATTTTGAACAAAAAAATTAAACTTCAGAGAATCATATTTAAGTATGGCAATTCTCACTTACTCTTCTCAAAGCTTAATATTTGCTTGTGTATATTTAGTTTTCTAATGAATATGCCAATTCCCATGTTTCTATCTAGATAAGAGAGTAAGATTTTTGTAGAGAGCTCTACAAGGAAAGACTTCTTTGAAGTCAGTTAATTTTCAGTGCTGCTTAAATATGATTTTAAAATATTTTAATATAAGCAAAGTGAGGAGAGTCTTGAAGGAAAATTTAACTAAACAGAAAAAAATAGAAAAACAAATATGAATCTTACAAGAAAAAAAAAAGTAGGACAGTACAGTGGTTAAACATACAGGCTTTAGTCAAACCTCCTAGGATCAAATACCAGCTTTAACACTTATTAGTGGTAAATTTCTTAACCTTTATTTGCCTGTTTTCTTATCTGTATAATGGGAATGATTATAATGATTACACCTAATACATGGAGTTTTATGAGAATGCAATGGTATAAAGTACAAGAAACACTTAAAATAGTGTCTGACATAGAATTTGCTTGATAAATGGAAATTGTCATCATCACCAGCAACTAGCTATGAGGCCAGCACAGTCCATGGGCTCCTCAGGGGCCTGTCAGCTTCCTGCATAAACAGCTTTGTCCTCAGAGCCAGAAGTCTCTTCAATCTGTGATAATAGATTTTCTTACTAGAAATATGCTTCCTTGACCAAATAGCAATCTGTTAAATTCTGGCTATCGGCGTCTCAGACATTCAATATTTCTAAGCTGCAGTATAAATCTCCTCCTTGTCCACCTCTCCACCTCCTGCACAATATGTTACACTCAAGAAGGGACAGTGAGAGCAGAAATCTCACCACAGTTATTATTCCTAATGCATGATTCCCAATGTACTAGCATTTGTCCGGAATCTGCCATAACTCCCAAAAAACCTCATTCTGTCACCAGAGATACAGCCATGGGGGATTTGCCTGCACGGTTTGTCAAGCATTGCAACCTTCACTTTATGATTTCGGCCAGAGTAGCTGCCTTGGAAAGTGAGGTCATTCTAAAGACCACACAGGTAACATATTGTCCTCTCATCTGTACCCTCCTTGATGGGCTCCTTCCCCGTTTCGGGTTAGAAGCAAGAATTATAGATAAAGTTCATCCAAAAACCCATGTCCCTCTCCTCTCAGTGTCAGATGACAGCAGTATTTGAGCTCAGCTAGGGAAAGAGAAAGCATTCTAATTTCACCACGTGCTAGTTGTGTGATAACAAGGCAAATGTCAGTCTATCTCTGTGCCTCAGTAAGTAGGTGTTATTGTGAGAGTGAATTAAACGAGGTGATGCATTTAATTCACATAGTAACCTTTCAATAGTAGTATCAGATATTGCTGTACTTCCTCCTTTCTCATACCTGGTGTGTTTTTACAGGTTTCCTTTCTGCAATGATGTGTAATATTTAAGCTTTAAAGACCCTTTTCTCCCACCAAGGTATATTCTTTTAATATCCTGCTTTCAATCCTTATTTACCACCTGATCAAAATACCTCTGGTTTAGTGATCTTTCATGTTCACTTCAAAACACTCCTGTCCATTCCTTTGGTCACAAAGGAATCTGCAACAGCACACACCACAAAGCCATCACGGTTCCACTCTTCCTAATGCACGAGAGTAAGCCTTCCATCATTGCTCTTTCTATGAAGTCCATTTTTCTGACACAGGAACGGTTCCGGGCCCCCAGGGATCCTGAAGCTGGGGGAGGTTTAAAAGCGACTGCAGTTGCCTCAGAAAGATGCTCCTGGCACAGCTGCGGTCTCCTGAGGGGCTCTGAAGCCCCAGGGTTCAGAAGCTGCCAGGAACCCTGGGCAGCTCAGGGCAGAGCAGGCAGCACAGGAGTGTGGCCAGCGCAGAAGAGGCTCAAGGATGGGGGCTGTAGAATCAAGGCAGAGAAGACGTCCAGTTCCAGCAACACTGCTTTTTCCCATGTGAGCTGGAGCAAATTATTTTAACTTTCAGACATTTGTTTTATGGATTTCATGAGAGGAGAGTAAATAAAGTCAGACCTACCAAATATAAAAGTACATTAAAAAGTGGACAAGTGAAATTACAAGAAAATTTATTTGGGTGCAATTGTTTTTGAAATCTGTGCAAAGTTTTTTTTTTTTTTGGTTGTTTTCTTTTACAAATGGAAAGATGTCCACTTCACTCACACACAGTAAATTTGAGAAATAATCACAGATCATTAAAACTATAATGGTATATCTGTATACATTAACTACCACAAATAAGAGGAAATGCAGTATTTTTATTTTGGGGTTTGGCTTATTTCATTTAGCATAATGAACTTCAGTTGCATCTATTTTGTTGCAAATGTCAGGATTTCTTTCTTTTTACGGCTGAGTAATATTCCATCGTGTGTGTGTGTATGTGTGTGTGTGTGTACAACATTTTCTTTATCTAGTTATCAATTCATGGGCATTTAGGTTGATTCCATATCTTAGCTATTATGAATTGTGCTGCTGTAAACATGGAAGTGCAGGTAACTTATATGCTTCTTTCATTTCCTTTGGATATATTCCCAGGAAAGGGACATAAAACACATTTTTCCGTGAACTTTTTGAAGATCCCTCACATATATATAATATATATAAACATTATATATATATACATATATATATATATATATATGGAATTCATTTTCTCTACAGCACTGAGGTTTCCTTAAACAGCTATCATATCGCTCCTGGTATGAGTCAATAGCTTTTCAATGGTTACATTTTCTGCTGTGTATCTCTCTACTGCAATATCCACACATATGTCAAAGCGATTTTTAAAATATATAAACTAAAGAGGCATACAGCAGTTATGGTGCAACTTGGGATGCCTGCATCCTATCTGAGAGTGCGTGGTTTTGAGTCCTGGTTCTTCCACTTCTGATTCCATGTTTCTGCTAATGTGAATCCGGGGAGGCAGTAGATGATAGCTCAGGTACATGGGTCCTGCCACCCATTGGGAAACTCTGATTGAATTATGGGCTCCTGGCTTTGGCCAGGCTTGACCACAGCCATTTATCTGATTCTATCTTACTCTCTATGTCAAATAAATAATAACTTTTTAAAAATCTTGCAAACTAAAGTATGTCATTCCTCTGGTCAAAATGACTTTTCACTGCATTTAGGAAAAAACTCCAGTATTTCACAAATTGGATCTGGTCCCTATCTACTCTCTTTTTGCAAATTTCAGCCACCTTGGTCTTCTTTCATTTCCTAAACAAATAGTCTTCCCTACTCAAGGAACATTCCATGTGTTATCCCTCTCATTGAAGGGCTTCTCACCTGGTCTTTCTCCAGGTCTTAAAAATGCACTTTCATAGAGGTCATTCTTCACCATTCTGCTAAATTTCAACCCCCTTGTATTCTCCCACAGCTCTGTGCATCTTCCTTTACAAAGCTTGTCTCTATTTAAATTTCTATATTTGTGTTGATGATCTCAGTTTAATATCTACCTCATGATTAGTCTCTAAGTGCAATAAACACAGGACTCCCACATGCTTTGTTTATTCCTTCACACCAGGTGATTAGCTCGAGATTGGACACATGGTAGAACACTATGAATATTTGCAGGATCAATGTTAAGTGGATATGACACATGCAGCAGGGAGACCCTTTCTACTCTTGCTATAACACATGTCTCACTGTCAGAAGCATTAGCAGAATCTTCACCACAGCAGTAGCTATGATTTATTAACTCTCGCGGCTGCCCAGTGTTCAGTGTTTTCCGTGTCTCTCCTTATTTAATCCTTGCTATCATCAAACCCCACTTTGAAGACAGGAGAAAGAGAACATACTCAAGATTAAACAGGGATGGTGAATCCAGAATCAAAACCAGATCTATCTGACTTAGAACCTATCTCATTGCCATAAGGAGAGAGAATGGAGCAGGATGCAACTTATCCACGGGGAAAGAATTAGTACTTTCATTTTTCTTAAAAATCTCCCTACAAAAGAAACTTTTCATTGCTCAAAATTTCCAAATGGCCAAGAAAATTAGCCTTACGTCTAAATTGCCTTTTTTCAGTACAGCTGGAAATGAATAATAAATTGCCTGTGTCCCAAGCCCAGTAACTCTTGTCATGGCATTTCTATTCTTTCATTCTATTGTGAAGGTAAGAGGTAGAATATTATAAAGTAGCATTCTTGGATATGAGTGAACTTCTGCATTGATTCTGGAAGGGTCATTCCCCCTATCACTTTGCATAGATAGCTGTCTTATCACCAAGAGGATTACTTTTAATTAGTAAACAAAGACAGTAAGAGTTCATCTTAATTTATAAAGAAAAAATAAATAGTCAAATGTAATAATATTTTTCATGATTTCCTGTAGCAGAGGTGTTATATCACTTTGCTTGGTCATAGGTAATGTGTATTAGCTATTTAATCATCACGGAATTAATTCAGAGAGCTTTGACTTCAATAGACTTTAATTGTACTTTAAGAATAAAAAGAGAAAAAGACACTAACAAAACCTATGATGCATGAATTTTATAACAAGGGGTACAGGTTCTTAAAAATAATTCTGGAGCTTTGTATGAGTAATACATTCAGACTATCCAGAAGAAAATCTACGTCCTGCTGGCTTTTGAGATGTCATATTAATTAGTCTAGAGTAATAGATGGCCAACTGTATTCAACATTAAGCTGACTTGAATAACCATGTCATCAGGACTCATAATTTTTCTTTAACATTTTTATTTATGTTTGGCTTCTATGTGAGTATGTGGTAACATTATGAATAATTTCCTAGTGCTATGGTTGTGGTATTGTATGCATCTGCTCTCTTTCAACTTCCATGCCTCTAACCAATAAAATAGTTCTGCATTGTTTTGATGTGACTGTTATGACCTGTTTCAATAGCTTTGAGTACAAATATGGTAAGTTTTTTTAGTCTGCTTAGACAGTCATAACAAAGTGTCATAGGACTGGGTGGACTACACAACACAAATTGTTTTTTCACAGTTCTGGAGGCTAAAAGTCTTAGGTCAAGTTTCTGGTCAATTTGCTTTCTGCTGAGAGCCATTTTTCTGGCTTGTGGATGATTACCTTTTCACTGTTATTATATGGGAGAGACAGAGGGAGGGAATGAAGGGGACAAGAGAGAGAAGGAAATTTGGGGTCCATGATCTGAATCTACTAGAATCAGGAAGTAGAACCTTGAACTAGCAGCAGCTCTTGCTGTCAATACTTGGATTCATGCATTGGGCCCAGCTTATCTTTCAGGGTCTTGGTTTATTTTCTTGCCTTCAAGAGCTCTTGAAAACATCTCCATCCACCAGAGCAGTGTTTGAAAAGAATATAGCTGTGCCTTCTGTACACTTATTTACCTTTCCCCTAGCACCCAGAACCACCACATATCCAGGACTATCATTCTCAAGAGCAGGCTTTCCCAAGCTTATAAATATCTCGTAATGTCATTCCACTAGGACAAGCGGGTGGTTAGCACCTTTACATCGGCAAAACTGGAATGTTCTTCGAGCAGAAGAATTATATGGACAAGAAGTGGCCTGAAGAGTTAACTTTATCCATCACTTACTAACTTTATTTTTATCTTCGTCTGCCAATCATGAAGGAACCTAAAGGATTTTCTTAGAACCCAAGCAACTGAGAATGTGAGGAAATTAGAAACTATAAACAGGGTTTATTCTCTCCTGTCAATGTTTTCTGTAATATTTTAAGAAATGGAAATCATATGAGAATCTGGGAAACGACATATCAAAAAGTGTGGCAAATAGAAGCAAGGAAGAGTGTAATCCAGTAAAAGAGGCTGAAGGCCCCCGAAAATATTCTGAGACTGAGAAGGATTTGGGTAAATGCCAGGCTCCACAAGGACACAGGCAGAGGCACTTAACATAAACTACCATGCATGTACGTATATGTTCAGGAATACAGATTAGTCAAAAGGGCTCAGTACAATTACTAGACTAATAAGAGATTTTCCAATGCAGAAACTTAGGCCTTTCACTCAGAATATGGTCAAATTAAATGAAACTTCTCACAAGGAGGAAGCTCTAGTTTTCAGAGGAGGGTATGGTTTCTAAGTAGTGGTACTGGAAGAATAGATTCTTTAATATACTTACAAGATAGGAATTAAGTTTCTGTCCTATATTTTTAACAATATTCAAAGTTTAGGGATACTGTGTGATGGGCCTCAGTAGTATTACTTTATATTCACACAATGATCCTGTTTTATATTCCCCTCCCCTTCAAGCATTTTTCTTAGCTAATGAAACTTGTTAAATATATCTGGATAAAGAACAAGTTAGATGTGTTTGGTGATAAGAATTAGGCTGAGTTTTAAACACTTTAGAGAAATACTTTTAATCTTGGCTGCTGGTAGGGCTGTCAGACATTTCTGGCAGCCTTTTCAGAGAGTGCCAAAGCTAAAAGGCGCTGCTTTGCCCAAGATCATACACCTCCCAGAAGGACCCACACCTCATTATTTGACAGAGGCATGGCTATAAAATCCCGGCTATTTAGATTCCAAGTGGAACATCTCACCTGAAATATTTTAGCACCAGAGCTTTCCATGGGCTTGGCCACGGTTGTCATCCTGCCTACATCAGAATGTGACTTCTCCTTCTACCCATTCCTGATTCCTCCGCTTCCCTTCCAATGAAGTTGACCACGACAGAGGTGGTAATTGTTTTCCAATGTCAATTACACTTGGTAAGTATACTTCTAAGTTTCAGATAGAAAAATTGCAGTTTAGGTAAAATAATTTGTTTCCTAAGCTAACTTGCAAGTTAGTAGAGCGAAGGAAATACATTTTGATGAAAAAATGTACAGAAAATGTTTTTGAAGAAATTTTCTTCAACCCTCCTCCTTTACACTGGTTGGAATGGAGATTGAGAAATGCTCTTGGACCATGAGAGAAGGCATTAATTTTGGCAGAAGACCAGGAGCCTGGCTACATCATGCTTGTGAAGCTACAGTACCAGCCAAGCTCTCTACCATTAGATTCTTTTTACACGAAAAGAGGTAAACTCCCATCAATTAAACACCTATTTGGGGATGTTTGTTTTTATGTACAGTTGATTCTAAACAAAAATAATATACAAGAGATCAGTGAATAAAAATCAATAAAAGGTAGAAGTGAAGACAATTTCCAAGATGAAATTAAACACTTGAAAGGGGGCACCTAAGAAAATATGTTTATCTGATATAGAGTGAAAATTGTTCAGACCAGGGAATGAAAGGTCCTTACAGAAAAAATACTTGTAATCAGTAATTTTTTATCATGTTTAACTGTCGGGAAAATCATACTGAGAGGCATTTAAGGAGCTATTAGAAAGTGTAAACTTAAACAGATGTTCAAAGAAAATAAGGAATGGAGGGAAGTATGGTTATCTTTTTACAACTATGAAATATATTAACTCTGTTCTGTTTATATTAATTTTTTTTCTTTTTTTTTCACTGTTTTTTTTAACTTTTATTTAATGAATATAAGTTTCCAAAGTACGAATGATGGATTACTATGGCTTCCCCCCCATACCGTCCCTCCCACCCACAACCCTCCCCTTTCCCACTCCCTCTCCCCTTCCATTCACATCAAGATTCATTTTTGATTATCTTAATATACAGAAGATCAGCTTATTATACATTAAGTAAGGATTTCAACAGTTTGTCCCACACAGAAACATAAAGTGAAAAATAATAGATGATTTTTTTTTAATGATGATGAAATCAGATCAGACCTATTGTCATGTTTAATCCCAGTGAGAGTCAAGTTGGGAGTTGATAGTTTCTTTTCTTTTCTTTTCTTTTCTTTTCTTTTTTTTTTTTTTTACAGAGGATCAGTTTAGTATGCATTAAGTAAAGATTTCAACAGTTTGCACCCCCATAGAAACACAAAGTGAAATATATTGTTTGAGTACTCATTATAGCATTAAATCTCAATGCACAGCACATTAAGGACAGAGATCCTACATGAGGAGTAAGTGCACAGTGACTCCTGTTGTTGACTTTACCAATTGACACTCCTGTCTATGGCATCAGTAATCTCCCTATGCTCCAGTCATGAGTTTCCAAGGCTATGGAAGCCCTCTGAGTTCTCCGACTCTTATCTTGTTTAGACAAGGTCATAGTCAAAGTGGAGGTTCTCTGCTCCCTTCAGAGAAAGGTACCTCCTTCTTTGAAGACCTGTTCTTTCCACTGAGATCTCACTCACAGAGATCTTTTGCCAGAGTGTCTTGGCTTTCCATGCCTGAAATACTCTCATGGGCTTTTCAGCCAGATCCGAATGCCTTTAGGGCTGATTCTGAGGCCAGAGTGCTATTTAGGACATCTGCCATTCTATGAGTCTGCTGAGTATCTCACTTCCCATGTTGGATCACTCTCCCCTTTATTTATTCTATCAGTTAGTGTTAGCAGGTACTAGACTTGCTTATGTGCTCCCTTTGACTCTTAGTCCTTTCATTATGATCAATTGTGAACTGAAATTGATCACTTGGACTAGTGAGATGGCATTGGTACATGCCACCTCGATGGGATTGAATTGGAGTCCCCTGGTATGTTTCTAACTCTACCATTTGGGGCAATTCAGCTTGAGCATGTCCCAATTTATATATCTCTTCCCTCTCTTATTCCTACTCTTATGTTTAACAGGGATCACATTTCAGTTAAATTTCAACACTTAAGAATAACTGTGTATTAATTACAGAATTAAACCAGTCATATTAAGTAGAACAGACAAAAAAACTACTAAGAGGGATAATGTATTAAGTTGTTCATTAACAGTCAGGGCTATGCTGATCAAGTCACCATTTCCCATAGTGTCCATTTCACTTCAACAGGTTTCCTTTTTGGTGTTCAGTCAGTTGTCACCGATCAGGGAGAACATATGGAATTTGTCCCTTTGGGACTGGCTTATTTCACTCAGCATGATGTGTTCCAGATTCCTCCATTTTGTTGCAAATGACTGGATTTCGTTGTTTCTTACTGCGGTATAGTATTCTAAAGAGTACATATCCCATAATTTCTTTATCCAGTCTACCATTGATGGGCATTTAGGTTGGTTCCAGGTCTTAGCTATTGTGAATTGAGCTGCAATAAACATTAGGCTGCAGACCGCTTTTTTGTTTGCCAATTTAAATTCCTTTGGGTAAATTCCAAGGAGTGGGATGGCTGGGTCGAACGGTAGGGTTATCTTCAGGTTTCTGAGGGATCTCCAGACTGACTTCCATAGTGGCTTGACCAGTTTGCATTCCCACCAACAGTGGGTTAGTGTCCCTTTTTCCCCACATCCTCGCCAGCATCTGTTGTTGGTAGATTTCTGAATGTGAGCCATTCTAACCGGGGTGAGGTGGAACCTCATTGTGGTTTTGATTTGCATTTCCCTGATTGCTAATGACCTTGAACATTTTTTCATGTGCCTGTTGGCCATTTGGATTTCCTCTTTTGAAAAATGTCTATTGTGGTCCTTGGCCCATCTCTTAAGTGGGTTGTTGGTTTTGTTTTTGTGGAGTTTCTTGATCTCTTTGTAGATTCTGGTTATTAACCCTTTATCAGTTGCATAGTTTGCAAAATTTTTTCCCATTCTGACGGTTATCTCTTCACTCTCCTGACTGTTTCTTTTGATGTACAGAAACTTCTCAATTTGATGCAATCCCAATAGTTAATTTTGGCTTTGACTGCCTGTGCCTCCCGGGTCTTTTCCAGAAACTCTTTGCCTGTGCCAATATCTTGAAGGGTTTCTCCAATGTTCTCTAGTAACTTGATGGTGTCAGGTCGTAGATTTAGGTCTTTAATCCATGTTGAGTGGATTTTTGTGTAAGGTGTAAGGTAGGGGTCTTGCTTCATGATTCTGCACGTGGAAATCCAATTTTCCCAGCACCATTTATTGAATAGACTGTCCTTGCTCCAGGAATTAGTTTTAGATCCTTGATCAAATATAAGTTGGCTGTAAATGTTTGGGTTGATTTCTGGTATTTCAATTCTGTTCCATTGGTCTATCCATCTGTTTCTGTACCAGTACCATGCTGTTTTGATTACAACTGCCCTGTAGTATGTCCTGAAATCTGGTATTGTGATGCCTCCGGCTTTGTTTTTGTTGTACAAGATTGCTTTAGCTATTCGAGGTCTCTTGTGCCTCCATATAAATTTCAGCACCAATTTTTCCAGATCTGAGAAGAAGGTCTTCGGTATCTTGATTGGTATTGCATTGAATTTATAAATTGCTTTTGGGAGAATAGACATTTTGATGATATTGATTCTTCCAATCCATGAGCATGGAAGATTTTTCCATTTCTTGGTATCCTCTTCTATTTCCTTCTTTAAGGTTTTGTAATTTTCATCGTAGAGATCTTTAACGTCCTTGGTTAAGTTTATTCCAAGGTATTTGATTGTTTTTGTAGCTATTGTGAATGGGATTGATCTTAGAAGTTCTTCCTCAGCCATGGCATTGTCTGTGTATACAAAGGCTGTTGATTTTTGTGCATTGATTTTATACCCTGCTACTTTGCCAAAATCTTCTATGAGTTCCAATAGTCTCTTAGTAGAGTTCTTTGGGTCCCCTAAATAAAGAATCATGTCATCTGCAAAGAGGGATAGTTTGAGTTCTTCCTTCCCAATTTGTACCCCTTTAATTTCTTTTTCTTGCCTAATAGCTCTGGCTAGAACCTCCAGAACTATATTGAATAGCAGTGGTGAGAGTGGACATCCCTGTCTGGTCCCAGATCTCAGTGGAAATGCTTCCAACTTTTCCCCATTCAATAGGATGTTGGCTGTGGGTTTTTCATAAATTGCTTTGATTGTATTGAGGAATGTTCCTTCCAAACCCAGTTTGCTTAGAGTTTTCATCATGAACGGGTGTTGTATATTATCAAATGCTTTCTCGGCATCTATTGAGATAATCATATGGTTTTTCTTCTGCAGTCTGTTAATGTGGTGTATCACATTGATTGTTTTGTGCACATTAAACCATCCCTGCATACCAGGGATAAATCCCACTTGGTCTGGGTGGATGATCTTTCTGATGTGTTGTTGCATTCTATTGGCGAGAATTTTATTGAGGATTTTTGCATCTATGTTCATAAGGGATATTGGTCTGTAATTCTCTTTCAGTGCTGCATCTTTTTCTGGCTTAGGAATTAAGGTGATGCTGGCTTCATAGAAAGAATTTGGGAGGACTCCCTCTTCTTCGATTGTTCTGAATAGTTTGAGAAGAATTGGAGTTAGTTCTTCTTTAAACGTCTGGTAGAATTCAGCAGTGAATCCATCTGGTCCTGGGCTTTTCTTTGTTGGGAGGGCCTTTATTACTGTTTCAATTTCTGTCTCAGTTATGGGTCTGTTTGGGTTTTCTATGTCTTCCTGGTTCAATTTAGGTAGGTTGCATGTGTCCAGGAATCTATCCATTTCTGATAGGTTTCCCTGTTTGCTGGCATACAAGTCCTTGTAGTAATTTCTGATGATTCTTTTTATTTCTGTGGTATCTGTTGTTACATTTCCTTTTTCATCTCTGATTTTATTGATTTGGGTCTTTTCTCTTCTTTTTTTAGTTAGTTGGGCCAATGGGGTGTCAATTTTGTTTATTTTTTCAAAAAACCAGCTCCTCGTTTGGCTGATTTTTTGGAATGTTTTTCTTGATTCAATCCTGTTGATTTCTTCTCTGATTTTAATTATTTCTCTTCTCCTACTAGATTTGGGTCTGGTTTGCTGTAGGTTTTCTAGATCCTTGAGGTGAATTGAAAGCTCATCTATTTGGTGCCTTTCCAATTTCTTGATGTAGGCACCTATTGATATAAACTTTCCTCTTAACACTGCTTTTGCTGCGTCCCATAAGTTTTGGTATGTTGTGCTGTTATCCTCATTTACTTCCAGAAAGTTTTTGATTTCTCTTTTGATTTCTTCTATGACCCATTGTTCATTCAGGAGCATGTTGTTCAATCTCCATATTTTTGCATATGCTCTAGGGATTCCTGAGTTGTTCATTTCCAACTTCATTCCTTTATGGTCTGAGAAGCTGCATGGTATCATTCTAATTCTTTTGAATTTGCTGAGACTTGCTTTATGGCCTAGTATGTGGTCAATCCTAGAGAAGGTTCCATGCACTGCTGAGAAGAATGTAAAATCTTTGGCTGTAGGATTGAAAGTTCTGTATATATCTGTTAGATCCATTTGGGCTATAGTGTCGTTTAAATCTACTGTATCCTTGTTGATCTTCTGACCAGATGATCTGTCTATTTCTGAGAGTGGAATATTGAAGTCCCCCAGTACTACTGTATTGGAGTCTAAGTCTCCCTTTAAGTCCGTTAACAAATCTTTTAGATAAACCGGTGCCCTGTAGTTAGGTGCATATACATTGATAATTGTTATATCTTCCTGTTGAATTGATCCCTTAATCATTATGTAGTGTCCCTCTTTGTCTCTCTTAACGGTTTTTGTGGTAAAGTTTATGGTGTCTGATATTAAGATGGCTACGCCTGCTCTTTTTTCATTTCTGTTGGCATGGTATATCTTTTTCCAGCCTTTCACTTTCAGTCTGTATGGATCTTTGTTGGAAAGATGTGTTTCTTGTAAGCAGCAAATAGATGGGTTTTGTTCCTTAACCCAATCAGCCAATCGGTGTCTTTTAACTGGACAGTTCAGGCCATTCACGTTGAATGTGACTAATGATAAGTGGTAACTTTGCCCTGCCATTTGCCAAAGATAAGTTCTAATATATGCTTTGAATTCCCTGTGATCTTTTGCTGTGAGCTTTCCTTCCTTGGTTTCCTTCCTTTACCTTCTTTCATATTGATGACCGTGTTTCTTTGTTTCTGTGTGTAACACATCTTTAAGCATCTTTTGCAGGGCTGGACGAGTGGCAATAAACTCTTTCAATTTCTGTTTGTTATGAAAAGTCTTTATTTCACCTTCATTCACAAATGATAGCTTTGCAGGATATAATATTCTGGGCTGGCAGTTGTTCTCTCTTAGTACCTGGGCTATATCTCGCCATTCCCTCCTAGCTTGTAGAGTTTCTGATGAGAAGTCAGCTGTGAGTCTGATTGGAGATCCTCTGAGAGTAATCTGACGTTTCTCTCTTGCACATTTTAGGATCTTTTCTTTATGTTTCACTGTGGAGAGTTTAATTACAACGTGTCGTGGTGAGGATCTCTTTTGGTCGTGTTTATTAGGGGTTCTGTGAGCTTCCTGTACTAGGATTTCTCTGTCCTTCTCCAAACCTGGGAAATTTTCTGCTAATATCTCACTAAAAAGGCCTTCTAATCCTTTCTCCCTCTCCATGCCTTCAGGAACTCCTAGAACCCGAATGTTGGGTTTTTTAATAGTATCCTGAAGATTCCCGACAATATGTTTTAGATTCCTTATTTCCTCTTCTTTTCTTTGGTCTGACTGTATCCTTTCCTGTTCTCTGTCTTCTAAGTCCGATATTCTCTCTTCTGCTTCTCCCATTCTGTTTGTAAAGCTCTCTATTGTGTTTTTCATTTGATCTATTGAATTCTTCACTTCAGTCACTATCCCAGTTTCCTGTTGTACTAGTTGTTTCGTTTCATTTTGATTCCTCCTTAATATTTCATTTTCACGAGAGAGATTTTCTATCTTGTCCATTAAGTATTTCTGTAGTTCAAGAATTTGTTTTTGAGAACTTCTTAATGTTCTTATCAATTTTTTGAGATCTGCTTCTTGCATTTCTTCTATGTCATCATCCTCATAATCTTGAATTGGGGTGTCTTTTTCATTTGAGGGCTTCATGGTGACTTCCTTGTTTTTATTACCTTGGTTTTTGCGTTTGTTATTTGGCATATTGGAGATATTTGGTTTCTTCACTGTGGTGCTTTTTCTTGTTATACTATGACTCTAGATTAAGTGGACTATCTGTTTTTGATGGAGCCTTAGGGCTTGAGATGGGTGTGGCCTGAGAGCTCTGTTTGGTGTGCCAAAGGTGACACTCCCAGGTTGGGCGTGGTAAACCTCTCTCTCTCTGTCTCTCTTTTTTTTTGATTCAAAAGGGAAGTTATTCTGCACAGCTGAACGAAAGTTGGAGGTAGTTAGCAGGCAAATGATATACCCACAGGAGCCAGAGATCGGAAGCTCTTTCCCAAGGTTCACACAGGGAATCTGTTCGGCCCTCGGAGTGGGCTCAAATTCTCCTTCAGTCTCCCACTGGGTTGCCAAAGTTACGGAATTGTAGCGTCTCTGGAGAGTGCTCACGTGAATTCCGTGAGTTCTCTCCCCCACCGTCTCTTTTTTCACAGTCTCAGTTCAGTAGCACCACAAATTTACTAGGTCCTAATCTCCTGTTAATTCGCCCCGCCCAGAGTCAGGTTTTTCTGCTAGGCTCAGGGCTGGTGCAGACCTGAGGTCGCTCTGCTTATGACGTATGTCCAAGATGGCGCCTGCTCTTTGTCTTGCTCGCCCTTGAGAGGTGAGCGGAGAGAGAGAAACCCGTGTCCGTACCAGTCACCTTTTTTTTTTTTTCCTCTCTCTCTCTTCCAGTTAACTTGGTGAAGTCCCCCCCGCCCCGGGGGTCGTTCCCTCTAGTCTCCTCTCTCCGCTTGCCTGCCGGTGTCTCGGGTTATTGAGGTTCGGCTCACCTCGCGTTCCAGCGCTGGTGTGTTGAGTCTGCCACTGGTGTCCCGAACTGTGGGCTCCCACGCTCTCCACGCAGGTCTGCTCCCCTTCCAGCGCCGATGTGTGGACTTGGAGCCCTGGACGTCCCAAGTCTCCCTGCTGTTGCACTCCTCTTCGAGCACTTGCGCGCAGACCCTGCAGGTTGCGCAGCTCAGTCCCGCGGCTCGGCTTCCGCGGCTCGGTCCTGCGGCTCAGCTTTCATGCGCGGTGGGCGACCTTGTTCTCCCAGTAGGTCCTCCGATTCACGCCCACTGGATCCAGAAGAGTTTCGTCTGCAATATTTTCCTGGTTCTTTTTTCTGAGGCTACCGTAACTCCCCTTTTATTAAACTAAATTTTCCCGGACTATCGGTGCGCGCCCTCACTATTCCGCCATCTTGGCTCCGCCCCTATATTAATTTTTTAAAAGAGGGATTTACTAACTACAGAGGAGACAATACTACAATACTTCTATAGTCATAATATTGGAAATACTGAATATTCTTTTTAATTTTTTAAAGTGACAGAGGAATCTATATGCTAGTTCCCTCACCATATGCTCCAGAAGTCAGGAGCCCAGAACTCAGTCCAGATCATTACATTGATGGTAGTAATCCAACTATTTAACCATTATCTACCACTTCTCAGGATGTGCATCAGCAGGAACCTGGAATGGGAAATGGGGCCAGAACTCAAACATATGCACTAAAGTGTGGAGGGGATGCAAGTGTTCCAAGCAGGGCTTAACCACTGCACCAATGCCTAACCCCTGAGTATTCTTTCAGTTAAAAATAAACAGATACTGAGAGAATGTGAGAGGTACAGAAAGGGAATAAAAACTGTGAGTTAAATACTTACATATCATATTAAAAGAAAAGCTTTAAACAAACTAAATGGAATGACTCATGAATAAGGCAGCACTCAGCACTAGCAGAGGTTCAGAGTCCTACCCAATGATTTGCTGAGGCTTGTTTTGTTGTTTTTATTTTCTTTGTCTATTAAGTTAGTTGCAATAAATATTTCCAAGTTAATTATGGTGATAAATACTTAGTAAACAAGCTTAATGGGTTGAAAGCCACTGTCCCTGGGGAACAGAATAAGTGGATCAAATAACAGTTATTTTAATGTATTTTAAATAGATTCACATTTAATTTTTTTGCAAATATTTTGTTGCATATAATTCTATGATAAAAATGACTATTTAAAAAATCATGAAACAAAACTGAAAAGAACTGAAGAAACAAGAGAAGTAGTCAGAAAGAGAGACTGAAGCAAAAACCCAATTAACTGAGAATGCTCTAAACATCTCTGCAATGTCATGTCTTTTCACATAATATTATGAAACTTGAGCCATGACAATTATAATTATTGCCAATATTCTAAAATTTCCTGAGTTAGATATCTGCCAATTCACATGAGCTTACTGTTCTGAACTTTCATTCGCAGAATTAATGTTTTTAGCAGAAGGAAAAATCTGTGAGCTATTCACTTCTAGATTTTGCCATATTGTCAGTTACTTGAAATTTCAAAAGACATTTAAAACTCAGAATTTCCAAGGGAAAGGCTTTTCAATATCTGTTGATTGTCACAAAGTCCACATTTCACTGCTATGAAATAAAAAAGGAAGAAGCTTCAGCAACTCTTAAGACAACCCGAAGGCTTTATAGGAGCTTAAAAATTCATTAAGTTCTTTTGAGGGTTAACTGGTTTCTTTCTTCACATTGACCATATACAACCTCTTAAAATATCTGACCCAGAATTATGTCTCAATAACTATCTTCTGGAATGTCTATTTCACATTACTTATATAATCTCTGATAGGTAAATTAGAATTTTCACTATTTGTCTAAAATATGATGTTTTATGTATTTTTCTTGATTTTTCTTTCATTCATGAGTCATATCAAACTATACATGTTATTATGAGCCATACAAATGTTTAAAGATGAGATAGGTGCTGTAGTAGAGCTAACAAAAATTTTACCCACATATTCTTTCTAAATCAATAAACTTTGCCAAATACAGAACTATTTCAAACTTCTTAAGGATGCCACTGTGATCAGTGGCCTTCTTTACTTAGTTATTCTCCATCAATAAAAACTATTGATATTTATATTACCTATAACTTTTAAAAATCCTTTTGAATTTGCTTTTTATGTTACAAAAATGTTATTAAATGCAGTCTTACATAATGTCTCAACTATTTTAAACAGATTTGGATTAAATATTCCATAAACAGAAGTGGTTTGGCTAATATTTCTACATAAAAAATTACTCCCCCAAATTTAGCAGATACAAGGTTCATGGCACTGGCCTGGCAAATATCTTTGTTTTTTAATATGACCCCAAAAGCACAAGCAAAAAAAGGAAAATAGACAAATGGATTACATCAAACTAAAGGCTTCCACATGTCAAAAGAAAAAATCAAGAGAATAAAGAGATAATTCACTTAAAGGCAGAAAATATTTGTATACCATATGTCTGATACGTGATTAATATCCAAAACATAAGGGTATTAAATAACTCAATAACAAGAAAAAATAACCTTATTTGAAAATGAGCAAAGGACCAACATAGACATTTCACAAAAGAAGACATACAGAAGGCCAGCTGTGACTTTAAAAAAATACCCAAGGTCATTAATTAGGAAAAGACAAGTTAAAATTATAACATATCACTTCATATTTGCTAGAATGGCATTCATCAAAAAGATAGCATTAACAAATTGAATAAAAACCATATGATTATCTCAATAGATGCAGATACAGCATTTATCCTTTCATGATAAAAATCCTTTGACAAATTGGGTAATGAAGGAACATTCCTTAATACAATCAGGGCAATATATGACAAACCCATAGCCAGCATCATACTGAATGGAGAAAAGCTGGAAGCATTTTCACTAAGATCCAGAACCAGATAAGGATACCATTGCTATTCAATATAGTTCTGGAAGTTTTATCCAGAGACATTAGGGAAAAAATTCATAAAAATGTCCCTACTACTCAAAACAATTTACAGGTAAAATGTGTTCCCAATCAAAATACCAATGACATTATTCTCAGATCTAGAAGAAATGATGCAAAAATTGATATGGAAATGCAAGAGACCCAGTAGAGCAAAAGAAATCTTTCACAACAAAAATAAAGCCAGAGGAACCACAATACCAGATTTCAAGACACACTACAGGGAAGTTATGATAAAAAAAGCCAGGTACTGCCACCAAAACGGACATGTAGACTAATGGAAATAATAGAAATCCCAGAAATCAATCCACATATCTACAACCAACTAACCTTTGAGAAGCAAGCTAAAATCTATCTCTGGAGAAGGGAAAGTCTCTTCAACAAATGGTGTTGGGAAAATTGGATCTCCTTATGCAGAAGTATGAAACAAGACCCCTACCTTATACCTTACACAAAAATCTACACAAATTGGATCAAGGATCTAAATCTACAACATGATACCATCAAATTACCAGAGGATAACATTGGGGAAACTTTGCAAGATACTGGCATAGGCAAAGATTTCTTAGAAAAGACTCCAGAAGCACAGGTAATCAAAACCAAAATTGATACATGGGATTACACCAAGCTAAGAAGCTTCTACATCACAAAATATGTACTCAAGAAAGTGAAGAGGCAACCAACAGATTTAGAGAAAATATTTGCAAACTGTGCAACTGATAAAGGATTAATATTCAGAATCTATAAAGTGCTCAAAAAACTCAACAACAACAAACCAAACAATCCAGTTAAGAAATGGGCAAAGGACTTTGCCCATTGTTCAAAGGATGAAACAGCCATTGTTCAAAAGATGAAATTCAAATGGCCAATAAGAAAAAATGCTCAGAATCACTAACTACCAGTGAAATGCAAATAAAAAACACAATGAGCTTTCACCTTCCCCCAGTTAGAATTGCTCTCATATAGAAATCAAAAAACAATAAATGCTAGTGTAGATGTGAGTAAAGTTGTACCCTAAAACATTGTTATTGGGAATGTAAACTAGTACAGCCATTGGACAAGACTCTATGGAGATACCTCAGAATGTGGAAAATAGATGTACTATATGACCCAGCCATCCCACTCCTTGGAATTTGCCCTATGGAAATGAAATCAGTTTATGAAAGAATTACTTGTACCCCCATATTTATTACAGCTCATTTCAAAATAGCTAACATATGGAATCAACTGAGATCTGTGGTAACAGAGCACAAAAATGTAATGTATATGAATGAGATCGACATTTTGATATTTGATTATTGATGACATGCCTTGTCTCTACTATTGAGAAGCAGTATTTTTTATTCTTATTTGTTTAATTCTTTACATAATGGAGAATTAAGCTTATGATCATAATATAAACTGAAAGTATGTCATTGTAAAAATTGAAAGAAAAATAGGAAAGGAAGGAAGAAGAGGATGGGAGAATGGGTGGGAGCAAGGTAGGGTAGGAAACATCACTGTGCTCCTAAATTTGTTTTGATCAGCCCTTGTCCTGACTGTCCAGGAACAACTTAATACTTATCCCATTTAGTATTTTTTTGTTCTACTTAATACTATTGGTTGAACTCTTTAATTAACACACAATTATTCTTAGGTGTTTAAATTTAACTGAAAAGTGATACCTGTTAAATATAAGAGTAGGAGTAAGAGAGGGAAGAGATGTAGTTTGGCACATGCTCAATCGGACTTGCCCCAAACGGTAGTTAGAAACATGCCAGGGGATTCCAATTCAATCCCATCAGGTGGCATGTACCAATGCCATCTCACTAGTCAAAGTGATCAGTTTCAGTTCATAATTTATCATAATGATAGGATTAAGAGTCAAAAACAAGACTAGTGTCTGCAAATACTAACCGATAGAATAAAAAAAGGAGAGGACGATCCAACATGGGAAGAGGGATACACAGCAGACTCATAGAATGGCAGATGTCCTAAACAGCACTCTGGCCTCAGAATCAGCCCTTAAGGCATTTGGATCTGGCTAAAAAGCCCACAAGAGTATTTCAGGCATGGGAAGCCAAGACACTGTGGCAAAAAAAAAAAAAAAAAAAAAATGACCTAAATGAAAGATCTCTGTGAGTGAGATACCAGCAGAAAGAACAGGCCATCAAAGAAGGAGGTACCTTTCTCTGAAGGGAGGAGAGAACTTCCACTTTGACTATGGCCTTGTCCAAATAAGATTGGAGTTGGCGAACTCAAGAGGCTTCCATAGCCTAGGCAGCTCATGACAAGAGCCTAGGGTGATTACTGACTTCATAAACAAGAGTGTCAGTTGTTGAATCAACAATAGGAGTCACTGCACACTTTCTCCCCATGTAGGATCTATGTCCTTAATGTGTTGTACAATGTAAAATTAATGCTATAACTAGTACTCAAACAGTATTTTTCACTTTGTGTTTCTATGTGGGTGCAAACTGTTGAAATCTTTACTTAGTATATACTAAATTGATCTTCTGTATATAAAGATAATTGAAAATGAATCTTGATGTGAATGGAATGGGAGAGGAAGTGGGAAATGGGAGGGTTGCAGGTGGGAGGGAAATTATGGGAGGGAAAAGTCACTGTAATCCAAAAGCTGTACTTTGGAAATTTATATTTATTAAATAAAAGTTAGAAAAAGAAATACATGAAACTTGTTCAACTTTTATAAATTTAAAAACATTTAAAAAGAAAAATATCTTTTGTATAATCTAAAACATTCAAATTCATAGCAGAGAGTAGAACAGTGGTTAGGGCTAGGTGTATGGGGAAGGGTGTAAGGAAATTTTGGTCAAAGGATGCAATATTTCAGTTAGATAGGAGGAATAAGTTCAAGAGTCTTATTGTACTGCATGGTGACTAACAGCAGTGCTTTATATACTTGTGTCCAAATACATAATTACCACAAATTTAGTTTAAAAATCTAATTGGCTTTTATTTCATTTTCATTTCTAGAATTGGGCAACATCTTATTCTATGGAGCAGAATGAGTGTTCTGAGCAAAGGAGGTTGGTCTCACAGACAAAAAGAAGAGAGGAGGTTGGCTTCATTGAAAAAAGCATAACAGGGGAAAAGCAGATTGGGTTATTTCATTATCACAGAAAAACTTCCTGTTACTCTAATTCAAATGGACTGGAATCTCCTGTATTTTTTTAATTAGTTCCTTTCAATGTTCCATTTAATTACAGGAAATTTGCACAGTTGACTCCATTCAGGTCTTGTCTGGTCTACTGAGACCCCCTAATGTTTATTTAACATTTGAGAATCATTGAGAAAGTACATGTTAAGTGTTTTTAGAATAAAAACACAGTAGGCATGTGAGATAATGTATATAGGAGTTTGCTCATTAACCATTCTGCAATGTGTACATATTTAAATAAATCATGTTATATACCACAAATACATACCATTTTATTTGTCAATTAAATAAGTTTTTAGAAACTACTGCTTTATTTTGCTTACAATTTTGTGGTCAAAAATTCAAGAAAGACTAAGACGTATATTTTTTACTTGGAGTCTCTCATACAGTTGACTGCAGTCAACTGCATAGCTGGAGTTACATTTATATGAAGGTTCAATGGCATTGAATGTGCCAGAAATCAAGCAGTATGTAATGTAAGCTGTTCACTGGAAGATCAGGTAGGGTGTCAACATAGCGCTTCTTCAGTACATTGGTTTCAAGGAAGTTAGACTTCTTATATGGAAGCTCAGGGTTCCATGTGTTCCAGGAAACAAAATGGAAACTGTGTCACCATTTGCACCTGGGTTTGGAAATCATTCAGTATCACCTCTGTTCCATTCTATTGGTTTATATAGAGAAACAGGCCCCACTCCAATTCAAGAAGATGCAGATCTTATGTATTGGTCAAGTCAAAAACCTTGTGACTCTTTAATTCTTTACATAGTGGAGGATTAAGCTTATGATCATAATATAAACTGAAAGTATGTCATTGCAAAAATTGGAAGAAAACAAGTCATTATTTTTACTACCTGCACCATGCACTACACTTTTGATCACTGATTCATTAATGAAAAAAAGAGTCAAACCAAGCAGGAGTATGCGGAGTCAAAGTGAATGTTCCCTTTAAACTCCTCTCCCTCAAGTTGTACAGACTTCATCTTTTTTTTTCTTTTTTCTTTTTTGCCAAATTGTACTTATTTTGGTGATAATTCTTATCATGAGATCTACTCTCATAAATTTTCAGTGCACAATACATTATTATTAGTCTTGGGGACAATGCCAAATAGCAAATATCTAGACTTTATTCACCTTGTTTATAGGCTTTGATTAGCAACTACCTAAGTCCTCCTATTTCCAGTCCCTGGATACCACCATCCAATCTCCTCTCTGAGAACATTTTCTGAGAATTCGATTATTTTTGATACCTCATATAACTGGAATCATGCAGTGACTGGCTTATTTCACTCAGCATAATGTATTCTAGATTCATCTATATTGTATCATACTGCAGGATTCCTTCTTTTATAAGGCCAAGTAATTGTCCATTATATGCATATATCACATTTTGTTTTTCCATTCAATCCATCATGGACTTCTTGGCTATTGTATACAATGCTACGCTGAAAACTGGAGTAGTAATATCTCCTTAGGATACTGATTTTATTTCTTTGAAATAAATACACAGAAATAAAAATCAATAAATGAATACCCAGAAGTGGGATTGCTGGATCATATGTGCGATTAGCAGTTTTAACCAACATAGGAAGTATAAATTTTGAGGTCAAGTTTTTGTAACACATGTCCAAAGTCTTATTTTTGTGGTGTTTTTGAGGCTTCTTAATAAAATAGCCTTTCTGAATCTCTGTGCTTATGAGGACTTCACTAAATCTGCCCCACCCCTTTTTATTTTTTAAATTATCTTCTACTCCTGTATCCTCTTCTTTGACAAATACATCATATTTTGGTTTTAACAAGCTATAATTTTGCCAAGTAGATGTCACAAGGGAGTTTCTAGACATTTCATACCACATGTATTAAAATGTTTTCCTAAATATTGATATATTATCACATTTTTACTTCATTTCATCATACTCCACCATTCTTCCCTTCTGTACTTCCCCATATAAAAATAATAAGAAAGTGCTTTGAATTTTGCCTCCACACTTTTCTAGGCATTGTGGATATTGAGATGAATAAAGCATATCCTTTCCTGTAGGGGAGCTCACAATCTGATGGAGGAGCTGAAGCTGACAAAGACAAACAATGTGGGAAATGTGACTGTAAGATTCATTTGAAGTATACAAGAGCAGTAGAGCAAGACAGAAGCTCATCATCTAAGTTATTCAACAGAGAGCAGTAAAACTTCATACTGAATTTATTTTTTTTAAGAATGTGAGAGAACAAAGTTAAGGTCTGAGATACATGACAATGATACCCACACAATTCTAGATCATGCATTTGCACATAGCAATGACTTTATAAATGGTAACTTCTGTAAATAGAACTTTTTGAAAAATAATATCATTCACACTTCCATAAACATCTAAAAACACACATTAATTTGAAATCAACATATAACTCACATTATCAAGCCATCAGAGGTCAGCTCCTTTGTGGGTAGCAGAGACGGCAGGAAACCCCCTTGCGATAATCGGAAGTATTAACCCACTGCAGTGGCTGATTCATACAGCTCAATTAAGAGAGAAATAGCAAGCACATCTAGCCATTTTATTTTAAACATTTATGAGTATAAAAGACCTATAAAAGTGTCCTTCACTATTAATTCAAAGCTAGATGGAAGGAAAATACCACTGGTCTCTTCTTACTTCAATATAATTTCAATGACAAGATGTGGCAAGCATTTCCCCTTTGGTTTAGATTGAGAATTAAATGAATGCTTCCATTCCTTGATGATTTTAAGGTAGTTTCTTCCCACCTTACCACAAGAAAACGGGTGCTCAGTGTCCTTGAGAGAAGACACAGGAAATGGAAACTCCCTATTTATGAGCAATCCAGAACCCTCTACTCAGCAGAATGCTGGGTATTTTAACTGGTTCAGTGCAACAACTGGGATATATATGGGAAATGTTTCGGACATATATTAGATAGATAAGTGGGACTCAAAATATTTAACACACAGGAACAATTGCTTGTGGACGAAAATGCCAGAATTTCTTGAACTTTTAGGAAGACAGAATATATAAGGAAAATATTCCTTTGGCATGTTAGCCTATGCTACAGTGGCAAAAGCTTGAAAGTAGAGATATTAATCATAAGTTTCTCTGTCTTTAAATTCCCAGCATCTAGCATAGTGTCTGACTAGTGTGTGCTCAATAATTTCACCAAATGTATAAAGCAATAAATGTGCCGACTACGACATCATCATAAAAAAATCACCAATTATAACTAGACAAGAACCTAAATGGAAGATCTCCGCGAGTGAGATCCCAGTGGAAAGAACGGGTCATCAAAGAAGGAGGTACCTTTCTCTGAAGGGAGGAGAGAACTTCCACTTTGACCAAGGCCTCGTCTAAATATGATCAGAGTTGGTGAACTCAGGGGTCTTCCATAGCTTTGGCAGCTCATGACAAGAGCCTACGGTGATTACTGATGCCATAAACAAGAGTGTCAATTGGTTAAGTCAACAACAGGAGTCACTGTGCACTTACTCCTCATGTAGGATCTTTGTCCTTAGTGTGCTGTACATTGAGATTTAATGCTATAACTAGTACTCAAACAGTATTTTTCACTTTATGTTTCTGTGTGGGAGCAAACTGTTGAAATTTTTACTTAATGTGTGCTAAACTGATCTTCTGTATATAAAGAGAATCAAAAATGAATCTTGATGTGAATGGAAGGGGAGAGGGAGTGGGAAAGGGGAGGGTTGCGGGTGGGAGGGACGTTATGGGGGGAAGCCATTGTAATCCATAAGCTGTACTTTGGAAATTTATATTCATTACATAAAAGTTAAAAAAATTAAAATAACTAGACAAGGGCAGACAAATCACACTCCCCTGTACTTGAAATTTATGGTTTCATTTTACTTAGTATTGTTCAAAGACAGTGTCTGACATGATTATCACCCTTGTCACAAGTCTTGAAGAAATACATGCTATATACTCATGTGTTAAGACTAGGGGGAATATGTAAGACCTTAATAGGTGCATAAAAATAGAACTGAGGATTCTGTTGGGTTAAGGGAATTTGGAAATGAGTTACATGGTCAGCCTCCACAGTGAAGAGGAAACAGAGTAATAATATAGTGATCCACTTAATTATTTCTAAAGTATTTTTATAAATGGATGTCACAGCTTAGCAGAAGTGACAGTGACAATGATTTTTGCAGTGACAGACTTCTTCATTATGTATCTTACAGTTCATTACAGTGTTTCCCCAATATTTAGCCTTCATTCCTATTTCTGATTAAAGCAATATTTATCCTTCATTTCCAATGCTAATTAAAGTTATTTTGTCTTAATTTTTTTAAAGCGAGGGCTTTTATCTTAAAGGTTAAGACACATATTACATTCTAAGTTGAATTAATAACAAAGAAAGACAAAATTCACCATGTAAGAGCTCTATCTCTGTCTCACAGAACTAACTGTTCCCATTGCTATTTGATCCTTTATTGCAAAGCATCTGTTCTAGTTAATTTTTGCAACAGTCATTGCCAGATAACCAAATTCCTTTTTCCTAGGAACACTGAAATCAAAATGTTAATACTTACTTAGGGAATTGGCTTTATCTTTATTATACACTTTACAAAATGAGAATGTGGTTTATGGAACTGCCATGCCCATGATATTCAGTATGAACTTGTTCAAGTCTCCTGCGGTTTATTTTATTTCCCCTTTCTTATTATTCTGAAATATATTATCAAAAAAAGATTTGATTGTATTTTTTGAAGCATTTCCTTCCTTTTGGTTAAGAGAGTTCATTTTGTATTTGGATTTTGTTGTGTTTTTAAATCAAGGACATTTATTCATAGCTTTTGTCTTTGGCTATGATTTTAACAGACTAGCAGAACTATCTGGAATGACAGATTTAAGGTTTGAGTTTTTCATTTATCAATTGATTGATACATTCATTCTACAAATATCAGTAGTTACCTATGGAGTTTGCTTATTTCCTTTGGTTTTCTTCTTTATGGATATTTCTTTCAATTTATTTGCACAGGAGAGCCATGTCATAAAAGATTTTAAGCTATATAGGGTCCTTAAACTCTTGCTCTGCACCTATGATGAGGCAGGAACTATGTTGACACAGAGAGTCAGATAAACCTAGTACCACCTCAAAGAACCCAGGGTGACAGAATGAAAAGCATATCACATTTTGATAACTTCATAAGTACCAGGAAACACAACTCAAGATGATGATTTCTTGACTTCAGTTACCAAGAAGCTCAAAAGCAGGAGGAACTTCCCTAGAGCTTAACCTTGACTTTCATCTGCTCCTTTTAATTCTTTAGCCTCTTCCCTCCTCCCATGTAGCAGTTTGAAACCTCAGACTAACTTGTCTTGTGGATATAAACAGAAACAGATACAGGGCTTCTTTCATCCTCAACCATTGATCAAGATTTTGAACTTCACTTTGATTGGACTATTTCTGAGCAAACTGTGGCTAAAGAAGTTCCGCATTTGATTTGGCTTAGGACTTTTTCTGTCCTTTCCCTCAACCAATCACTGTAGCCTGGGGAATGTGATTATATTTATTGATTTGTGCCTTGAGCAGAAAATAGAGTCAATCTCCCCCAAACCACAAAGTTGCTATACAAAAGAGGAAGACGGTTACCTCAAGGGAAACCCAGGTGCTGTTACAAAAGAGAATGGTGGGAAATTGATTTTGGTAAAGCAACCAATGAATATGTGACTGAGTCTCCATAGATAGCAGCTGTTTTCCACCTACTCCCACTTTGTGTTCAGACTCAGCACTTTATTAGTATGGCAACTTGATTGAAAAAAAAAAAAGGTCCTATTTTTTTCCATATCCCTGGTAATACGACTTTATATATGTCATCCTATCAAGAAGTACAGTCTAGGCTGGTGCCGCGGCTCACTTGGCTAATTCTCTGCCTGCAGCACTGGCACCCCAGGTTCTAGTCCCAGTTGGAGGCCAGATTCTGTCCCGGTTGCTCCTCTTCCAGTCCAGCTCTCTGTTGTGGCCCGGGAAGGCAGTGGAGGATGGCCCAGGTCCTTGGGCCCTGCACCCGCATGGGAGACCAGGAGGAAGCACCTGGCTCCTGGCTTCGGATCGGTGTGGCGCGCAGGATGTAGCGGCCATTTGGGGGGTGAACCAACGGAAGGAAGACCTTTCTCTCTCTCTCTCTCTCAGTCTAACTCTGCCTGGCCAAAAAAAAAAAAAAAAAAAGTACAGTCTATTTCCTTACCCTTTAAATAGGTGTTGGGCTGGTGATTTGACTTGGTGAAATAATGTGTTGGAAATAACTGAGTGACTATTTTAAAGCTAGCCCTAGCTTTGTGTGTTAGCACTCACTTTCTTGCACCCCTGCTGCACCCTGTAAACTAGTCTGGTCTCCTCATCTGGAGCATAGGAGACATGTATACAAGGGAAATAAGTTGTCCCCACACAGGCCATCTTAAATCAAGCAACAGCTCACCATTTGACTGTAGACACATGAATGAGCCCAGTCAAGCCTAGGAGTGTCTGAAGGGGAAATAAAAACAGAGTTCATGTAGGACCACTTCTAGGTCATCATTCTGGCATCCAATACTCTTAAAACTCAAAATATTTCTATTAATTTTTAGTGGTTGACTGACAGAAAACTCAAATCTGAATTTATATAAGACTACTTGCCTCTTTGTTTATCTCAACCACCATGAATATACAGACATTTTGCTGAAAAAATACACTAATATGTTTGACCAAAGGGTGTAACCTTAGATTTCATTGGAAATTTTATAAAATATATTGTATATGGAAACTTTTTAGCTCTCTAAATTCAAAACCAAGAAAAATTCCAAACGAAATGAAACACCAGACAAAAAAGCCATTAAAATAAAACAAAAAATAGAGCCGGCGCCGTGGCTCAATAGGCTAATCCTCCACCTTGCGGCGCCGGCACACCGGGTTCTAGTCCCGGTCAGGGCGCCGGATTCTGTCCCGGTTGCCCCTCTTCCAGGCCAGCTCTCTGCTATGGCCAGGGAGTGCAGTGGAGGATGGCCCAGGTGCTTGGGCCCTGCACCCCATGGGAGACCAGGAAAAGCACCTGGCTCCTGGCTCCTGCCATCGGATCAGCGCGGTGCGCCGGCCGCAGCACGCCGGCCGTGGCGGCCATTGGAGGGTGAACCAACGGCAAAGGAAGACCTTTCTCTCTCTGTCTCTCTCTCTCACTGTCCACTCTGCCTGTCAAAAAAAAAAAAAAAAAAAAAAAAAAAAAAAAAAAAAAAAAAAAAATAAAAAAATAAAACAAAAAATCTACTTGAACATCTAGCAATAAACAAATGGATAAATAAAATGCGAAACACACACGATTTAAAATGTTTCAGTCATTTAAAAAAGAATGTAAACTTTTCATCTGCAATAAAATGGGTGAATGTGGAGGATATTATGTTAAGTGAAATAAACCAGGAAAGGAAGGAAAAATACTGCATTGATATCATTCATATGTGGAACAGGAAAAAGTTAATATCATAAAAGTAGATAGTAGAATAGTTATTACTACAGGCTAAGGAAGGTCAGGTGGTAATAGGGAGAGACTGGGAAATGGGTTCAAAGTTATATTCAGATAGAAGGAATAGCTTCTGGTGTTCTATTGCACAGTTGGGTAACTACAGTCAACCATATTGTACTGCATACTTCACAGTAACTACACAAAAGGATTTTAAAGGTTCTTACCACAAAAAAAAAAATGATGAATGTTAGATATGATGGATATGCTAGTTGCCTTCATTTGATTATAACAGAACATACACATGTATCTAAATACCTGCACTGTACTCCATAACCATATACAATCCACCCCTCTTCCTTCAAAGCCTTTTTCTTCCAGTCTCTCAGTGTCTAGCTTCAGCCTCCTTCCCATGTTGGGACTTGCCTCTCTCAACCTCTTTCTTTATATAATACTATTTAAATCTTTCTCAGCTTCCCAGTTTGTTCTTTTATATATAATTAAGCTCAGCAAATTGAAAGGCATTCCTTGACATATGCCTTCTTTAGAAGAAAATGAAGGTTGGAGACCAAAGGTTAACTTAAGACAAATGTTCTACCCTTTCACACAGCCAAATAAAAAAAAATAATATATTACTGGTGCTCTGTTGGAGTGTAAGAATTAGGTTAGGCTGAGGAACAAAGGACGTAGTGGCCAATTCTAGACAGGATGAGGAAAGGTTGGTAAGGTAAAGCTTATAGAAAAAGCCATGGTCTAGCCGAGTTGACTTGCGTATAGGTGTTTCCTGGAACAACAAGATGGGGGAATGAAATTTAAAACCAGGGAGTCCAAGAAGAGGCAGAAGCTTGGGAAAATGGATATTGTGGGAACAGCTCAAAATTCCCTGAATTCCATATAGTTTATGATACTGGAGCCTATACTTAGAGATAAGGAAGTGACAGGCATAGGCCAGGCCATCATGAATTTTCTCTGAAAGAACAAGCTGCTCTCAAATTTGGAGGACTGTTTGGAGGAGCAAAAATCAGGAAGAATTACTACAGCATTTTAAAAAAAACTGTGATATTGGCATAAAATCTGACAAAACAATGGAACAGAATGGAGAACCCAGAAATTAATCCAGATACATGCAGTCAGCTAATTTTTGACAAAGGTGCCAAAAGCATATACACTAGAAAAAGGATAGTCTTTCCAATAAATGGTGCTAACAAAACTGAACATACACATGTAGAAGAATAAAATTATATCCCTTACTCTCACCGTATACAAAAATTAGCTGAGGATGGATCGAAGACCTAAATGTGAGACCTGAAACTATTAAACTGCCAGAGGACAACCTAAAGGAAACACATCAAAACATTGGTATAGGCAATGATCCTTTGGATAAGATCATAAAAGCCCAGACAAAAAAAGATAAAACTATACAAATGGGATTAAATCAAATCAGAAGCTTTGGTACAGCCAAGGAAACAATTAATAGAGTGAAGTTAAACCCAACACAATGGGATAAAACATTTGCAAGCTACTTATCCAGCAAAGGACTAACATCAATAATATATCTGCAATTCAAAAAACTGAACAACAACAAAAAGAACAAATTCAATTAAGAAATGGTCAAAGGAACCGAATAAACAGTTCTCACAAGAAGAAATACAAATGGGGGCTAGCATTGTGGTGTAGCTTATAAGGTCATTTCCTGTGACACCAGCATCCCATGTGGTCACGAGTTTGAGTCCCAGTTTCTCCACTTCTGATCCAGCTCTCTGCTAGTGGCAGAGCAAATCAGTGGAAGCTGGCCTAGGCACTTGGGCCACTCATTTGGGAGACCTGGATGAAGTCCTGGTTCCTGGCTACAGCCAGGCCCAGCCCTGGTCATTGTGGCCAACTGGGGAGTAAACTGGTGGATGGGAAGTTTCTCTCTTTCTCTTTCTCTCTATCTCTACCTCTGTCTCTACCTCTACCTCTACCTCTACCTCTAGCTCTAGCTCTAGCTCTAGCTCTAGCTCTAGCTCTATCTCTATCTCTATCTCTACCTCTAGCTCTATCTCTATCTCTATCTCTATCTCTATCTCTCTATCTCTATCTCTTTCCCTCCCTTGCTGTAACTCTGACTTTCAAATAAATAAATAAATCTTTAAAAAAAGAAAAATGATAAATATATGAAAAAATACTCAATATTACCAGCTGTTAGAATAATGCAAATCAAAACCACCAAGAAATATCACCTCATCCTTGTTAGAATGGCTATTACCAAAAAGATATAAAGTAAAAAAAAATGCTAGCAAGGAAGTGGAGAAAGAGGAATTCTTGTATAACATAAATTGGAATAGCTCTTAAGGAAAATAGTATGAGATTTCTCCAAAAACTAAAAGTAGAAGTGCCACATGAGCCAACAATTCCACTAAGACATGAAATCATTATATCAAAGAGATACCTGTTCTACCATGTTTATTGTAGACCTATTCACAATAGTCAAGATGTGCAATCAACCAAGGTGTCCATCACCAGACGATTGATTGAAGAAAATAGGGTGGGGTGTGTGTGTGTGTGTGTGTGTATGTACATATATGCAATGCAACATTAATCAGCCATAAAAATGAATGAAATCTTGCCATTTGCAGCAAAATTGGAGGAATTAGATAGCATCATGTTAAGTGAAATAAGCTAGACAAAAAAAAATTTGCATGTTCTCCCTCATAAATAGAGGGCAAAAACTCAATCTGAACACAGAATACTGATTACTACAGAATGAAGATGGAAGGAATTTTGATAATTGGTACCAAATCAGATTTAGATAGAAGGAATAAATGTAGTTTCCTCACAGAGCAAAGTTCATAATAACCTAGTATTTGTTGTATGAACAACCAGAAGAAAGAAACTCTAAGCCTGCAGTGATAAAGCAATATAATAGAAAGGGAAATGTTTACTCAGTACACCTTGGATTTATGTAATGCCGTCACACATAGAAACAATTGCTGTTCATTTAAAAAATTTAAAGAGATCAGGAGGGATTTGTGAAATGTTGGAATCAAATGAAATGTGTAGCAAGTCACTACTAGGAAGCTACCAAAACAGATGCAGCAGTAAATCCAACGGAAAATCTCTGCCATAAAGATGAGCATAAAAAAAAGCCAACTATTCAAAGACAGACATTCCATGAAAGAAAGATCAAGATGAAGATGTTATATCTAAGAAACAGTTAAAAGAGTAGCCAAAATGGATAGCAGTCATACATTTGAAGATATGGATGATTAACATCCATGGAGAGTTAAGGGAGGACATCACATTTATAAAATAAGAAACAGCACAGGTGGTTATGAAAAGAAAAATGCTAAAGAGTGAGGAAATGAAAGACACAATTTTTAAAATTAATCAATGGATTAAACAGCATAACAGAGATAGCTGAAAATAGTAACTAAAATGTACAAAATTATTGAATGATTATATATATTAAATGATTAATATATGACAATGTTCTATGTACTTTAAATGTTTTACTTCACATCTGCAGATAATAGTCATATAAACAGTGAAAGTATCTCTGTTTTACAGAAACGGAAATTGAACTGCAGTAATTTTATAAAGCTTATTCCAAGTCACATGCCTAGTAAATGGCAAATATTGAATTATACCAAGACAATTGACTCTAAAACATACTTCCTAAGCCTATGTACAACCAATAGAAAATTAAACCTAGAAATTCTCTTTAACTGCAACACAAGTGGATAAAAGTTAGGTATGAAGAAAAACGGATTAATTATGGGGAGAACACCTTGAAGTTCCAGCATCTAAGAGAAGCTCTACCAAGAAAACAATAATAACAAAAAGGGAGCAATGCACAATGGTTGCAAATTTCTTAGGACAGAAGAAAAATAAGGTTCTTCATTTGAAAAGGATCATTAAATGCGAAACAAAACTAACTTAAGCAGTGGAAATTATGTCTGGATTCTAAGAAGGGCACTGATATAATCAGATTTATTTTTCATAAAAGTTATTCCATGGGCTATGTTAGGTATGAATTAGAAGCTCAAGATTATAGGAAGGTATTAGCTAGCAGATCATTGTAATAGTTGAGTAAGATAATTTGAATATATACTGAGGGTGTAGAAATAAGAAAGAAAACACAAGCAGGATCAGAAAACCAGTGACAAGACTTAAAATGACAATTAAAGGCCTGCACTGCAGCTCAATAGGCTAATCCTCCACCTGCTGCGCCAGCACACCGGGTTCTAGTAGCACCAGATTCTGTCCCCGTTGCCCCTCTTCCAGGCCAGCTCTCTGTTGTGGCCCGGGAAGGCAGTGGAGGATGGCTCAAGTCCTTGGGCCCTGCACCTGCATGGGAGACCAGGAGAAGCACCTGGCTCCCGGCTTTGGATCAGTGTGATGCGCCGGCTGCAGCGCGCCAGCCGCGCCGGCCATTGGAGGGTAAACCAATGGCAAAAGGAAGACCTTTCTCTCCGTCTCTCTCACTGTCCACTCTGCCTGTCAAAAATAAGATAAAATAAAATAAAAATGACAATTAAATATTCAAGTAAAAGCATATACTAGAAGATCTAATTGTATTTAAGAAAAAAAATCCTAGGAGCTCACATTCTGTTACAGGAGGTTAAGCCTCAACTTGGGACATCCAATCCCAAATCCGAGTGCTGGTTTGAGTTCTAGCTACTCTGCTTCCTGCCCGCTTCCTGCAAATGCATCCTGGGAGGGAGAAGGTGATGACTCGAGTACTCAGGTCCCGGCCACCCACACAGGACACCTGGATGGAACACAGGGCTCCTGGCTTCAGCCTGGCCCAGCCTGGGTTGTGGGGGGCATTTGAGGGGTGAACCAGTAGATGGAAGATTTCTCTCTTTTTCTCTTTTTCTTTGCCTTTCAGATAAATAAGAATAAGTAAATAAACACTTAAAAAGTCAAAAGATCAAGAAAAAAATTAAAAACTCCAATAAAGCACAGTCACAACCTGTTAATGTAAGGCCTCTAATAAAACAGCAGAAAACATAATACAGTAGCATAATAAAGGGGCATGAAAAATAAGAATCATATAAATTGGTCTTATTTGACATGACTGTGTAGAATATCATTCTTTTAGAGCAATATACCCCAACACAATTCCAATGGGATATTTAGTAAAAAAAAAAAAAGGATTTATAACTCTTCAAAGTTGTGGAAATTTAAAACCATGTCTTGCCCTTAGAATCTCAAATCATACATTAGTAAATTAATGAATCTCAGACACTGTACATTAATGAAACCTGTTGAAGTTTTGAAATGTGGAACCCTTTGCTCTAGGATTACTTAGTTATACCCCATGAAGTTAATATTTATATGCAAAATATATTGGAGGAAATACTACTATAAACATGTTTATGTATTTATAGAAATCCAACTTAGTTAATCCTTTGATATAAATTCAAAACAATGAAACAGTCTTATTACACTTTTCAAACGCATCTATTTTATAATAAAGGAAAAAGTGGGAATTAGGGGCGAAATTCCAAGGTAAAGATTACTCAGTCTGTATTTTAAATAACATAACTCAAAAGATTAGTAATGATAATGATATGAAAAATCTGAAGTATATAGACTATTTAATTTTTTTAAATATCGAGTCTTTTTTGAGATTTATTTATTTATTTGAAATTAAGAGTTACACAGAGAGAAGAGAGGCACAGAGAGAGGGAGAGAGAGGTCTTCCATCCGATGGTTCACTCCCCAGGTGGCCACAAGGGCCAGAGCTGCGCTGATCGAAGCCAGGAGCCAGGAGCTTCCTCTGGGTCTCCCACGTGGATGGAGGGGCCTAAGGACTTGGGCCATTTTCTACTGCTTTCTCAGGCCATAGCAGAGAGCTGGATTGGAAGTGGAGCAGCTAGGACTAGAACCAGCTCCCATATAGGAAGCCAGTGCTTCAGGCCAGGGCGTTAACCGGCTGTGTCACAGTGCCGGCCCCTAGACTATTTAATTTTAACAACAGGCAAAATACAATAATTGCTTATGTCACTAACAGATAGGTAAGCAGATAATTTCTGTTCACATCTGAGCTCTCTCTGTCCCTCCTGCAATGAAGGTAAGAAGGCTGACTTTGGGGCCATCTGAGACCAACACTGCCTCAGTAGAAGTTAGCTTTATGCTTCACATCTGAATCTTATGTGAATCAGGTGACTCTCTGCTGTGATCCAATAATTCAAGCTACTTCCATATTGTAACTTCAAGGTCATTTGAGCATCACATAGAGATAGAAGTCCATACAAAGAGCACAAAGACAGAACATCAGACAAATGATTACCTCAGCCTGGAAATTAACACACATACATTCTGTTCATCAGAACTGGAAAATGTCATACAGCGATGGAGGGAATACATTCATAGGATTATTGTATCTTCTGGATATACTGACTCTTTAATTGTCATTATTTCTCTTTAGCTTGGTAATATTCTTTGGCTTGAAGCCTACTTTAATATAACCAGTACAGCTTATTTTCGATTTATATTTGCAGGATACATCTTTTTCTTCTAATTTACTGTATCTTTACATTTAAATTTGATTGCTTAGGTACTTACAATGAACTATTTGGTGAAAGTTGAGTGATCTTGTCAAAATTTAAATATGATCTTATATTCCTGTTTGAAAACTATCCTTGGCAAAATCCCCACACCATAGCCTTACTTAAAAGCCTAAAGACGATCTATTCTTCCCTGACATTTCCACTGTCATTACTTAGCATTCCACTCCTCACACTTCATACTGAGGACACACATACTGAACTTTTATGAGTTCCTATAATTCATTTCTGAATTGTCTCTTGCTGTTCATTTTCATCTTGTCTTATTCTCTTTTTTTAACTTTTATTTAATGAATATAGATTTCCAAAGTACAGCTTATGGATTACAATGGCTTCCCCCCCAATAACTTCCCTCCCACCCGCAACCCTCCCCTTTCCCACTCCCTCTCCCCTTCCATTCACATCAAGATTCATTTTCAATTATCTTTATATATAGAAGATCAGTTTAGCATATATTAAGTAAAGGTTTCAACAGTTTGCACCCACATAGAAACACAAAATGAAAAATACTGTTTGAGTACTAGTTATAGCATTAAATCACAATGTACAGCACACTAAGGACAGAGATCCTACATGAGGAGTAAGTGCACAGTGGCTCCTTTTGTTGACTTAACAAATTGACACTCTTGTTTATGGCATCAGTAATCACCCTAGGATCTAGTCAGGAGTTGCCAAGGCTATGGAAGCCTTTTGAGTTCGCTGACTTCGATCTTATTCTGACAGTGTCATAGTCAAAGTGGAAGTTCTCTCCTCCCTTCAGAGAAAGGTACCTCCTTCTTTGATATCCTGTTCTTTCCACTGGGATCTCACTCACAGAGATCTTTCATTCAGGTCATTTTTTTTTCCAGAGTGTCTTGGCTTTCCATGCCTGAAATACTTTCATGGGCTTTTCAGCCAGATCCGCATGCCTTAAGGGCTGATTCTGAGGCCAGAGTGCTGTTTAGGATCTGCCATTCTATGAGTCTGCTGTGTATCTCGCTTCCCATGTTGGATCATTCTCTCCCTTTTTTATTCTATCGGTTAGTATTTGCAGACACTAGTCTTGTTTATGTGATCCCTTTGACTCTTAGTCTTATCATTATGACCAATTATGAACAGAAATTGATCACTGGGACTAGTGAGATGGCATTGGCACATGCCACCTTGATGGGATTGAATTGGAATCCCCTGGTATGTTTCTAACTCTACCATTTGGGGCAAGTCAGCTTGAGCATGTCCTGAATTGTACATCTCTTCCCTCTCTTATTCCCACTCTTATATTTAACAGCAATTGCTTTTCAGTTAAGTTTCGACACTTAAGAATAACTGTGTATTGATTACAGAATTCAACCAAAAGTATTAAGTAGAACAAACAAAAAAATACTAAGAGGGATAACGTTTTATGTTGTTCATCAACAGTCAGGGCAAGGGCTAATAAAGTCACCGTTTCTCATACTGTTCATTTCACTTTAACAGGTTTCCTTTTTGGTGCTCGGTTAGTTGTCACTGATCAAGGAGAACATATGATATTTGTCCCTTTGGGACTGGCTTATTTCACTCAGCATAATGTTTTCCAGATTCATAACAGGGATCACTTTTCCGTTAAAATTTAAACACCTAAGAATAATTGTGTGTTAATTACAGAGTTCAACCAATAGTACTAGAACAAAAAAAATACTAAATGGATAAAGTATTACATTATACATCAACAGTCAGGACAAGAGCTGATCAAGTCACTGTTTCTCATAGTGTCCACTTCACTTCAACAGGTTTCCCCTTTGGTGCTCAGTTAGTTGTCGACAATCAGGGAGAACATATGATATTTGTCCCTTTGGGACTGGTTTAATTCACTCAGCATGATGTTTTCCAGATTCCTCCATCTTGTAGCAAATGACCAGGTTTCACTGTTTTTGACTGCTGTATAGTATTCTATAGAGTACATGTCCCATAATTTCTTTATCCAGTCTACTGTTGATGGGCATTTGGGTTGGTTCCAGGTCTTAGCTATTGTGAATTGAGCTGCAATAAACATTAATGTGCAGACAGCTTGTTTGTTTGCCAATTTCATTTCCTTTGTGTAAATTCCAAGGAGTGGGATGGCTGGGTTGAATGGTAGGGTTATATTCAGGTTTCTGAGGAATCTCCAGACTGACTTCCATAGTGGCTTGACCAGTTTGCATTCCCACCAACAGTGGGTTAGTGTCCCTTTTTCCCCACATCCTCGCCAGCATTTATTGTTGGTAGATTTCTGAATGTGAGCCATTCTAACCAGAGTGAGGTGAAACCTCATTGTGGTTTTGATTTGCATTTCCCTGATTGCTCGTGATCGTGAACATTTTTTCATGTGTCTGTTGGCCCTTTGGATTTCCTCTTTTGAAAAATATCCATTGAGGTCCTTGGCCCACCTCTTAAGTGGGTTGTTTGTTTTGATGTTGTGGAGTTTCTTGATTTCTTTGTAGATTCTGGTTATCAACCCTTTATCTGTTGCATAGTTTGCAAATATTTTTCCCCTTTCTGTCGGTTGCCTCTTCACTCTCCTGACTGTATCTTTTGAAGTACAGAAACTTCTCAATTTGATGCAATCCCAAAGTTAATTTTGGCTGTGACTGCCTGTGCCTCCAGGGTCTTTTCCAAGAAGTCTTTGCCAGTGCCTATATCTTGCAGGGTTTCTCCAATGCTCTCTAATAATTTGATGGTGTTGGGTCATAGATTTAAGTCTTTAATCCATGTTGAGTGAATTTTTGTATAAGGTGAAAGGTAGGGGTGTTTCTTCATGATTCTGCATGTGGAAATCCGATTTTCCCAGCACCATTTATTGAATAGACTGTCCTTACTCCAGGGATTGGTTTTGGATCCTTGATCAAATATAATTTGGCTGTAGATGTTTGGATTGATTTCTGGTGTTTCTATTCTGTTCCATTGGTCTATCCATCTGTTTCTGTACCAGTACTATGCTGTTTTGATTACAACTGCCCTGTACTATGCCCTGAAATCTGGTATTGTGATGCCTCCAGCTTTGTTTTTGTTGTAAAAGATTGCTTTAGCTATTCGAGATCTCCTGTGTCTCCGTATGAATTTCAGCATCACTTTTTCCAGATCTGAGAAGAAGGTCTTCGGTATCTTGATTGGTATTGCATTGAATGTATAAATTGCGTTTGGGAGAATGGACACTTTGATGGCAGTTTTTCTCTCTTAGTACCTGAGCTATGTCTTGCCATTCCCTCCTAGCTTGTAGGATTTCTGATGAGAAGTCTGCTGTGAGTCTAATTGGAGATCCTCTGAGAGTAATCTGACGTTTCTCTCTTGCACATTTTAGGATCTTTTCTTTGTGTTTCACTGTGGTGAGTTTAATTACAACGTGTCATGGTGAGGATCTCTTTTGGTCATGTTTATTAGGGGTTCTATGAGCTTCCTGTACTAGGATGTCTCTGTCCTTATCCAAACCTGGGAAATTTTCTGCTAGTATCTCACTAAAAAGGCCTTCTAATCCTTTCTCCCTCTCCATGCCTTCAGGAACTCCTAGAAACCAAATGTTGGTTTTTTTTAATAGTATCCTGAAGATTCCCGACAATATTTTTTAGATTTCTAATTTCCCCTTCTTTCCCTTGGTTTGACTGTGTATTTTCCTGTTCTCTGTCTTCTAAGTCCGATATTCTCTCTTCTTCTTCACCCATTCTGTTTTTAAGGCTCTCTAATGTGTTTGTCATTTGATTTATTGAATTCTTCATTTCATTATGATTTCTCATCATTATCACAGTTTCATGTTCTACTAGTTGTTTCATTTCATTTTGATTCCTCCTTAATATTTCATTTTCATGAGAGAGATTTTCTATCTTGTCCATTAAGGATTTCTGTAGTTCAAGAATTTGTTTTTGAGAACTTCTTAATGTTCTTATCAATTTTTTGAGATCTGCTTCTTGTATTTCTTCTATCTCATCATCTTTATAATCTTGAATTGGGGTGTCTTTTTCATTTGGGGGCATCATAGTGTCTTCCTTGTTCTTGTTACCTCAGTTTCTGCATTTGTTTGGCATTGTGGAGATATGCTTTGGTTTCTTCGCTGTGGTGCTTTTTCTCATTATACTATGACTCTAGATTAAGTGGACTGTCTGCTTTTGATGGATCCTTAGAGACTGTGATGGGTGTGGCCAGAGAGCTCTGTTTGGTTCTTCAGGGTTAAGGGTGTGCCAAAGGTGACTCACCCAGATTGTTCTCTCTGGTGCGCTCGCTCTCTCTCTGTCTCTCTCTCTCTCTCTGACTCAGTTGGGAAGTAATTCCACACAGCTGAGTGGAATTGAGGGTAGTTGATGTATGAAATCTGGTCCCTGTGGGTATTAGTCTACTCTATCCCTGGAACCACACAAAGAGTTTATGCAGCCCTCAGTGTGGTCTTAAATTTCTCCGCAGTCTCTCACCATGTTGCCAAGGTTACCGAGTTTGTGTACTCAGTGAGTTCCCTTGCCCCCCTTCAGATTTTCACAGTCTCAGTTCGTTAGCTCCACACTTTCACTAGGTCCTAATCTCCTGTTATTTCTCCCCACCAGAGTCAGGTTTTTCTGCTTGGCTAATGGAGGGCGCCACTTTACATACATAAAATGGCGCCTGCTCTTTGTCTTGCTTGGCTTTGTAAGGTGAGTGGAGACAGAGGCTAATGTCCGTGCCGGTTCCCCTTATTTATTCGTTTTTTTCTCTCCTCCAGTCAGCCTGGTGAACTTTCCCCAGTGGGGCTTCAGGCCTCGTTCCCTCTAGGCTCTTTCTGCCTTTCCCCACCAATGTCTTGGGTTACCGAGGTTTTTGTCTCACCTCCCCTTCCAGCGCTGGCGCGCAGACTCTGAGGCTCAGTTCCTGCGGCTCGGCTTCCATGCAGTGGGCGACCTTGTTCTCCCTGTAGGTCCTCCGTGTCTCATCCACTAGATCTGGAAGAGTTTCCTCTGCAATTTTTTCCTTAGCTTTTTCCAGAGGCTACAGTAACTCCACTTTCATTAAACTCTTTTCCCGGACTATCGGTGCACGCCCTCACTATTCCACCATCTTTAACAATCCATCTTGTCTTATTCTAATGGCTACTTTCCATATTTGTCTCCCTTATTTATTACATCATCTGGGAATCAACTTTGACCCCTCTGTTCTGAATTAAGTGCTCTTCATGTATTTTTCCATTATATTGCCATTTACCTTATCATAATATGGATAAAATGGTGTCAGACTTGCCTGATAAGTTAACCTCCCTTCCAAAGACTGTAAGATCCCTGGAAGTGGGGATATGTCATTCAATTCACAGTTGTACCTCTAGCACTTGGCAAAGCATCTGTTGACAATTAATACTTGTTGAGTGAATTATTCAAAGTTTGGTGCTGTGATGGTTCAATTAACTGGGTAAAATCTCAAGAAACAGAGATAATGAAAGACAGGAAGAGAGTTAAAAGAATTGAAACACTTTTTTTAGTGAAAAGAAGACCATGATATTATAATATCAGAGAGTGGTCCTATTCCTCAAAATGCCACGTCAAGAGGTGAAAAGTGAGTCATCATGTAAACAAGTTAATGAAAGAGTATTCAAAATACAGAGCAGATGTCAAAAATCCCAAACCAAGAGGGATGAATTAAATAAATAGGTATGTAAGTTGGGAAGGAGGGAGAGCAGGAGAGAAAGTGGAAGAAGAGCACTAAACAATAGAAATGGCACAGCACATACAAGATAATCACAGAATTTTCTACAGATATATTACTAGTAGACAGAAGCTTCCAGCTGTTAATTCTCATTACACCTGATGGGAGGTGCATCTTTCTGGAGATTTACTTTTAAGACACAAGTAGCAAATCAAACATCTACAATAGCTAAGCAGGTAGGAGAACTGAATCTGACACAAGATAAGGAAGAGAACTAATGAAATCCAGAGAGTGTTTGTTCCTGCTATAGAGCATAAAAGCTGTTTAACTCTAGCTGTTAACATACAAAAGTGAAACCCAATGTTTCAGAATCTCCTGCATAATTCAGGAAAAGCAGAAATATAAATAACTTTCTCAAATCTTCATGTTTGTCATACTTGCTAATTTTGTCCTAATGTGTATATGCTATTTGGATCAGAGACAGATTAACATTATGTAATTAAAAGGCAAATAATTATTGTATGGTTGTCTAAACTCAATTTTTACCCTGGGGTGATGCAATGAGAGACCAGATGTCTTCTGCATACAAATTTTGAGTTCTTTATCACAGGTGAAAAATAGAGAAGAATTAATTTTGTCAGCTTATGTACTGAAGCAAGAGAAAATGATTTCCTCTCCCCTTAAAAAGAAAGAAAAATTTTGTTCCATAGACACAAGCATCCTGGGTTCTTCCACTAGGTTTTTTGAATATAAATATATATATCTCCAAAGCCAAATAAGCTCTGGTATCTCCAGCTTTTTTAAGCTAAAAATGTTTAAGATCATAGGCCTTGTTTCCCCTGAAATAGCTACCTGGAGAACACATATCTCTAGAGTTAGAGAAGTCTCTAGCAAAAACTACTCTCATTATTTATGTAGGTATAAATTAACTATTAATGCTTGTTCTTAGCCCCCACATGTATTTTCTCAATATCCCTCACTTTGTGAGATCCTTCTACTTTTGGAATCCCAGTAAAGTTTTTCTGTCCTATAGTGATTTTTATATATTTGCTCCAAATTTTCTAATTATACTCAACAATGGATGAGTCTGATTTACCTAGTCTGCTATTTCCTGAAACAAATATTTCTCATACCTATAACTTTTTGATCCACGCAGTGTTCAACAGATTTTGTATTTTTGAATAAAAATATCTGACTTCTATTGGTATCTGTATTCGCTCGACAGAAATCATGTAGATTGGTTATGGGGTACAGCCTCCTTTAAGAAAAGCTCCTGTTCTCCTGTTCTAAATTTGGCCAAGGTCTTTTTCATAACCTTATTGTCTGTATCCAGTTTCTTTGTTCATTTAAGCAAAATATCTGCTTTTCCACTGCAAGCAACCTTAATAAAAAGAAAGCTTTTAAATTTAATATGACTTTTTTTTGGTCCCTAGCATCTTGTGAATAAACAAGTTCTTCATTACTTCAGAACATAGGGTTTTTCCTTCATTTCTTCTAAAGTTTAGAAGCCCCTGATTAGGGTGCCAAATAATTCATATTCCTGGTACTTTCCCCATTAAATGACTCATCATCTATCTAGTCTACTCTAAAAGTGCCTTTCTTATTTCCCTAGACCCATCTTTTCATGATAACACTACATTTACTAAGGATATTTATTTACAATTAGCCCTTATTATTATTGTTCAACAGAGAAAAAATGTCCCCAGTAATTATTCTAAAACACCGGTTGTTAAAACTCCCTGCAGTACCCTTGATTCACGTGGCAATCTACTGCTCTGAATCTATTTTCCACTGGCTAACTTAGTGCAATGAATGCCCCTTCCATGCCAAAAAATATGTGAAACCATGAAAATGAAATATGAGACACAGGAAAGTTTATTTCAAATCAAAATCATTATTTTTGTATCATCATTTTACTACTGTCAACTGTTTCACAAGTATATGTTGAGAAACTTTTTGCTGATATCTATAAATAGCTTCAAATAAAAGAATATATTGGTTTTCAAGAAGCCTATTTTTCTTAAGATTTATGTATTTACTTGAAAGTTGGAGTTACAGATGGAGAGAGGGAAAGAGAGAGAGAGAGAGAGAGAGAGAGAGAGAGAATCTTCCATCTGGTGGTAATCTTCCCAGATGGCCATAACAGTGAGTAGTAGGCTAGGCCAAAGCCAGGATCCATGAGTGTGTTCACCCAGATCTCTCATGTGGGTGCAAGGGCCCAAACACTTGGACCATATTCTGCTATTTTCCCCAGGCCATTAGCAGGTAGCTGGATTGGAAATGGAGCAGCTGGGATTTGAACTGGCGCTCCTATGGTAAACCAGCATTGCAGACAGCGGCTTTCTCTACTATGCCACAATTCCAGCTCCAGAGTCTACATTTAACCTAGGACAAAAGATCACATAGAAGGGCCAGTGCTATGGCGCAGTGGGTTAATGCCCTGGCCTGAAGCTCCAGTTCGAGACCCAGTTGCTCCACTTCCTATCCAGCTCTCTGCTATGGCCTGGGAAAGCAGTAGAAGACGGCCCACATCCTTGGGCCCCTGGCTTTGGATTGGCGCAGCTCCGGCCATTGCGGCCAATTGGGGAGTGAATCATCAGATGGAAGACCTCTCTCTCTCTGCCTCTTCTCTCTCTGCGTAACTCTGACTTTCAAATATATAAAAAAGATCACATAGAAAGCAGTATAAAATATAGTATACATGAAATAATTCTGTACATGCAAAATGACAGTATAAAAGGAAGTATATTAAGCTATGGGAATGCAATTAGAAGAATATCAAGAAATGGAAGATGTTGAAAAAGAAGGTTCTTTTTTCATATTCATAGCAACGTCATTCTTTTCAAATTTTATGTAAAGTATAGAGATCTAATATATTTCATATAAAAAGATTTAGGAACATAGTGATACTTCCCACTCTACTCTCCCTCCTGCCCATACTCCCAGGTTCTTGATAAATTTTCAGACGTGGACTTGTAGGAGAAAGAGAGAGGATGTTTTCCCAGCAAGTGGTAATTTTTGTAGAGCTTTTCTTTTCAAAAGCTCAGTCAACCTTCATTTATTTCTAACGAATTTTGAAAGAACTGTTATAGTACATTAGCAGTGTTGACTTTTTTAACTGCAAAGAGTATGTAGACAGTTAATTATGCCATATATATGTGTGTGTATCATATATTTATATATGCACTATCATTATATATAATGAAAGAGAATAACATGGATAATCATCTCAAGTCCCAGTTCAGTCTTGTCATCTTCCCTCACTGTACTAGGGAGAAATATTGACCTTCCTGTAGAACTAACAAGATGTTCAACATACAGATGTTGACATTAAGGTGTTTACAATTTCCATTAGAGATTTAAGTACCTAACTGAGAAGGTAAACAACAAAAAATCAAATGCATGGATGATAAATATAAAAAATATTGAAGCTGACAATTCCTAGCAAAGTTCATAGGAGATGGATTTTTTGGGGGCTGGACTGAAAGAAAAGACTTTCATGAGAGATATAAGATAGAATCTGTTCAGTAGGAAAACCACAGATGCTCTCTAGGTGAATGTTTTCTATGCCATTCCTAACAAATGGCTTTTTAAAAATATCCACTCCAGTAATAAAGAATCTACCTCCCAATTAAATCTGGTAGTGCTATCCAGAAATTTCCAGTCCCTGTATACTACAGGTGAGGGCTTCAAACAACTCAGGACCATGGCCATGAGAAATCTTATGTGGTTTTTCCAACACCATCAATATTATCACCTCATTGTGCTTTATCGTGACAAAGATCATGAAGCATTGCTCACCCAAGTATGACAGCAAAGAAATCCAAGCTTTGAATCAAAGAGATTCTTTTTTGCTGATTAATTTTATTTATGTGAAAGAGTTACAGGGAGAGGTCTTCCAGGCGCTGGTTCACTCCCCAGATGGCCGCAAAGGCCGGAGCTGCGCCGATCCGAAGCCAGGAGCCAGGAGCTTCTTCCCGGTCTCCCACGGGGGCCCAAGCACTTGGGCCATCCTCCACTGCTATCCCAGGCCATAGCAGAGAGCTGGATCAGAAAAAGAGCAGCCAAGACTAGAACCGGCGCCCATATGGGATGCTGGCGCTTCAGGCCAGGGCTTTAACTCGCTGCGCCACAGTGCCGGCCTCTCAAAGAGATTCTAATCAGAATCTTGGCTCTTCCAGTTATCAGTTTTCAGACTTTGGGAAAGAAACTACATATTTTCAAAACTCAATTTCTACATTGTAAAATGGGTTCAATAATATCACCTTCCTTTTACAGTCTAGGAATTAAAAATGATAATACATTAGCACTAATAAATACTATTCATACTATTTATTCTGTTTTTGCCCATTTAGCAATGTAGAATTCTTCTATTTTGCAAATTTTTAAACTGTTTGAAGCTAGATTTGTTTCCTTTAAGAGGTCTCTTATTCTGGCCAAATATCCAAATTCTTGCAGTGTCTCCTTATCTGACATGAGCTCAAATGCCTTCTCTTGCTGCTCCTTTTAGAGTATGTAGAACTAACAGCAGAATGCACCCCTTGTCGTGTGGGATGGGGAAATTGGGGAAAGATATCCTTAGTGGAGAACAGTGTTGGGAAAGGAGAAAAAAAAAAACCATAATGCACAGGTCATGATCATTAACAAAGGGGTCAACGGACTGAACTGAAGAGAATCATGGGGGAAAAGACTTTCAAAGAGCTGGATTGTGAAGTCTCCAGAAAAATGACACTACAGATTCCATTCAATGTAAAGGAAAACCAATAGAATCATCATTTTAGGAGACTGATCCATCGCTTGAAAGAAAGCAACCAGGGCATTTGCGTGAGCTACTCACAAGCAGGAAAATATCATAAATACGCTAATTTTCCATTTGCTGTCTTAGAAACAATCAATGACGTAGGATCCCCCAAAAGGAGACACTTGAAAATTAGAGAAGAGTGAATCACAAACTACACACACCTGGCCTTCCAGCTGTTGGCTGCTGGAGTCCACTCTGGGTCAAAGAGGATGATGACCCAAAGAAGTTATGCTTTCCAATCCTGGGAGTCATAACTCAGTAGCTTCAATCTCCAGATTTCCTTTATTCCAGATCCCTTCTCTTCTTGCCTTCTGGTCTTTTTCATTCATTCTTTTAACCCAATATAGTGCTTAGAATCTTTAGGGTTCATATCCAACCCTGACTGAATACTTGTGTGACTTTGGGGGAAATTACGTCTTTGTAATTTAGTTTCTTCTTCTGTGAAAATAAAGATCTTTACAGTACTTTACAAATCGATTGTGACCACTAAATGAGCAAATGGATGTGAAGTGCTTAGAGGAGAGCGTGGCAATGAGTGCCATTTATGCAAATTATTGTGACTTGAGACATTACTATTCATGTTTTAAGAGATAACAGAAACCAGTAAACACAGGGATACGCTGTGAACAGGACTCTGTTCCTACTCAATGGCAGTGTTTCCCCGGATTTTGTGGAAAATTTGGAATCAGATTCCTGGATGCAATTTTAGAAGCTACCGTTCATTGTTTTGTAACCTTGGATGAGTCACTTAGTCCCTCAGAGCCTGTTTCCTCATCTGTAAAATAACGATTACTACGATCCACTTTGAAGGCTTGGTTTTAGTATTAAATAAAATAAAACATGCAAATCGCTTCCCACACAATTGGAATTAAATATACCCTCCTTCCCTCCAGCCCTTCCCCTACAATCTTGTGACCACACCTGAGGCTACGGGACGACAATCTCAGTTTAGAAGCCAGTGCTATGTTCTGAAGTGCCGGGGTGGAATATGTGGGTGTAGCGGGAAGAACAAAATCAAGAAGGTTGAGAGGAAACGGAGACCAGAGATGCAGACACCATCCCTGAACTACATCTCCCGGGATGCTCAGCAAGAGGGAGCGCCCTGCCCTGCCCCGCCCAGCCCCGCACGGCAGGCGCTGCCCACCGGGCGGAGCGGAGCGCGCGGAGGCTACAAGTGCGGTGGCTGGTGATTGAGAGACTTTCCGGGGAGCCGCGCCCGGGTGAGCGCGCGGGGCTCCAGACGTTCTGGGTGGCCGAGGCAGAAGGTGAGTGGCGGAGAGTCGGGTGCGGAGGAGGCGCGCGGTGCAGGAGAGAGCCCGGGAGCCTGGCGGAGCAGGGGCTCCTGTCCCTACTCCGCGCGGAAGGTGCCTGCTTCGCCGCGGTTACTGTGCGGGCACAGCCTGGCTCCGGTGCCTGGGTAGGCTCTGAGTTCGCCTGGAGTGGGTTGATTGATGGCGCGGCGCCCGTGTGGCACACCGCTGGCCGGAGCTTGGGCGCAGGACGCATCCCGAGGTCGGCTCCCCAAGACCAGCCTCGCCCGTGTCACTTAGTTCCTGTGCACATATTAATTTTTTTTTTTTTACACTGATGACCATCAGACTAGGCAAAGTGTTATCTCCTGGCTTTGAGATTATCTGGGTTTTTAAACAGACCTGCATTTGAGAGAGAGAGAGAGAGAGAGAGAGAGAGAAAGGAAAAGAGCTGGTCCCCTGGGATTATCCCTGCTCCAGTGAGGCTAGAAGCCCTGGTTTGCGAGAATGCAAAGGAAATCGACTGTACAGATAATGTGTCTCTGATAGAACAAGCAGAGTCTCTTCTCTTTGAAGAGGGATAGAGGCAGGAGAAAAGAATTAAGCGCCAGTTTCTCCCCTTTTGTTACAAACTGGAAGTCCCCATAAGGGTCTCCTATCGATTTTATCCAAAGTAGTCTAATGTGATGAGTCAGTCGTGCCCAAGGTTAATCAGAGCGCCCTGTGCCTGAGGGAACAGCCAGACGATTTCTCATTTTACTAATTGGTAAAGCCCATTACCATTGGTTCATTCATTCAGGGATCCTTCAGTAGCCGATTGCCCGCATGCTAAGGAAAGCACTGGTTCAGATGTGGTTTTCTTGCACTTAGTGCTTTTTGCTGTTTTAAGTGCCGAGAAACTCCGATAACAGAAGGCAAACGTGTTTGTTTAATTTTTTTTCCCCAAAAATCAAATTGATGTAGAGCAGTAACATGTTGTTTTTTAAGTGAGCTGTCAGGTTGACCAGAAGCTGTGCCTTCCTCTGTGCTGCCAGTGCCTCTTACCAGCTGTTGGAGCTGTGGGTTTTGAAGCATAAAAATCTTCAAGCCAGGGGTTAAAATCAATCATTGCCCTGGATTTCAAAGCACAGTGAAAGGTTCCATTGATTAAAACCCCCAATAGTGATAGTAGGAAGAGGACTTTTATTTCTGGGAAAGATGGCAGAGGCAGAGAAAGAGGAGCAGATGGTTTTGTGCTCAACACAGAGTTCTATCCCAGAAAGGACTCCTGCTGCAGTGGGGGGTGAGGGAGTGTCATGGAAAGAAAGTTCCAGAGGTAACCTTGGAAACAGCTTTGCACCTGTTTGCTTCAACTAAACTCTGGCTGTACAGGGTTATAATTTGACTCCTTGTCAGTTTACTTCTAGTTTGGGTGTGTAAACATTTCTGGATGGTTCATTTTTTGTGCACATTTGTTAACAAACTGCACAGAGGGGAAGGAACTCAGGTCCACTTACAGCTGCATGTGTGTGGAGTGGGCTGGTTCATTGTCCTCTGCAGGGATTACCACAAAGGTGTAGCACACACTGGATCTGTGGATGGGGCAGATTGAAAGCACCGTGGACAGCCATATGGGGTCTTAGAAACACAGGGCCATGGACTTGGCTCCCTGGATGTGTGCATGAGATATAAAGTTAGAAGAAGTGGCTGGTCAAATTGCTGAGTCTTTGCTCCAGTGGTACCCACTGGGAACACGTTCTCGTTTGCTTGTGGGGATTCTCAGAAGCTAATCTGTATTACAGTCTGTTCCCAAGTAAAGAAAGATAAGGTAAACACAATCTACTTGAATTGTTAAGAAGTCTGTGCTTCCCCAAGTCCTCCAGAAATTTAGCAGTCCTGCTAAAAAGGGCGCCTGCCTTTCTCGTTTGTGTCTTTCTGCAGGAAACCCGCCTTCTCCTTTGAAGGATGCTGTCAGAGGAAAGTGTGAGTCCTTGGATAAATTTGGCATGGTGATGGCAGCGGGCTTTCTCCATCGACACTGCTGTGTCCTCCCCGTTCCCTTTCTTTGCTGACCTAAGTTTCTCAGTGTTGACGCCCACGACAAGTCAGATGATTTGCCCTTTTCACACCTCCTGCCTCTAGGTATCTGCTCCCTTGTTTGGCCCTTTTGAGGAGCTGGGGCTCAGGTGCAGACAGCAGTAGCTGCAAAGGAAATGGGAACCTCGGGAGCAGCACTCCTGTCAGTACAGCCTTAGCTTCTGTCAGGTTCTTACCTAACTGTGTTGCTATTGGCAGAACTTCCGGAAGGTGCCGGGGATGTCTGACTAGCTCCCATGGAGCTCCACTGCCTTGCTAGGAAGCGCAGCCAGACAGATCTGAGCAATGCCATGGACTGGAGTTCAGCAGGGCCTCCTGGTGACCCAGCAGATGTAGCAGCCACAAGAGCTGCTCTCTGCTGCCAGAGACACTGCACATCTGCACCAAGAGCGGCTGGGATGGAAGGGTCTAGACTTAGCCCCTCTCAGGCATCCCCTCCCCCCTCTCAGCAAGACAGTGCTGCTCTGCCAGACTCTTTCTCACCAGGACCTTTTGACTTGGGGAGCAGCCAAATAACAGCAGAACGGAAAGTCTGCAACTGCTGCAGCCAGGAATTAGAAACTTCTTTTACTTATGTAGATGAGAATGTCAACTTGGAGCAGCGGAATCAGAGGTCTCCTTCAGCAAAAAGAAGTAGTCATCCCGGAGACCTTGGCTGGGGAAATCCAAATGACTGGTCCCAAGAGGCTGCCATATCCCTGATATCTGAAGATGAAGATGACACAAGTTCGGAAGCTATGTCTTCAGGGAAGTCGGTAGACTATGGTTTTATCAGCGCCATCTTGTTCTTGGTCACTGGCATCTTGCTGGTGATCATCTCTTACATTGTGCCACGGGAGGTGACTGTGGATCCCAACACGGTGGCTGCCCGGGAGATGGAGCGCTTAGAGAAGGAGAGTGCAAGGCTGGGGGCTCACCTGGACCGCTGTGTCATCGCTGGGCTCTGCCTCCTCACTCTGGGGGGCGTCGTTCTGTCCTGTCTGCTGATGATGTCTATGTGGAAGGGGGAGCTCTATCGTCGCAACAGGTTTGCTTCTTCCAAAGAATCTGCAAAACTCTACGGTTCTTTCAACTTCAGGATGAAAACCAGCACTAATGAAAATACCCTGGAACTGTCCTTGGTGGAGGAGGATGCTCTCGCTGTACAGAATTAATTCTGGTTGTGAATTTCTGGAGAGTCTGCCTTGACATTTTTGTAAAGAAAAAAGAAAATCCCTTTTTTTAAATAACAATGCAGTTTATTTATTTATGTATTTATTTCACAAACCAATAGCCAGTAAGTGGTTTTGTTCTTCGTGTATCTTCTCTTTAGAAGAAAAGCCATGTAAGATGCTGGAGAAACCACAACCAGCTACAGCAATGCTTCTAAAGAACTAAAGACTAATCTCTAATGGCCATGAGTTTGTACTTCTATCACAAAATTTTTCTGACAGTCCAATGTACAAATGATTTCTTTTAAATGAATATGGGGGTATTCTTTGGATCCCTGGAGGTCCTAAACATTGTGGGATCAGTCAGTAATCTATTTTGTGAAAAATAGCTTAAGTATTAATCACATAATAAGGCTCATATTTAATTCTCCAAGGTGCTTATCCATTTTCTTGCTCAATTTTTCTGCCCGTGATTTGGCTAAACACTAAAATACAGAGTTTTTAATTTGAATATTTTGAAGCTTGAGGATGTTGATATTTTTAAAGAAGGCTGTTAAGAATATTATATTTAAAACTATTCCTGTATTCAGAAATGGTAATCAAGTCTTTAGGATAAAATTTCTATTAAAAGAAAATTATATAAATCATTATAAGACAAATATGAATTTAATCTACAAATTAGTGCCAGATATCTGCCAGTGTCACATGCCCGTTTTCTAAATGAAGCCAAAACCAGTTGTTGATAGTAATTTCACTTTCTGTTTGTGGGTTTGCCTTTATCCTAGTTACCAGTCTCTGCTGAGAGACAAAGCATGAAACTTTTAAAATATATTTCCAGACAGCCAATCATCTTGGCAGGCTGAGTCATGATGGACTCTGGCAAGCTCCCAGGTTATGTGGTATTTTCCTTGTTTGGAGAAAACCTTGGGTACAGCTGCAGCTAGACTGTAGGGAGCTGTGCCTAGTACACTGCATTGCTTGTTCTAGGCCAGGCAACAAGCTGATGCCTTGGATGGCAGCAGTCCTTACACCCATGGCCAAAGCGTTAGGATGGGAAGAGAGAGACAGGAAGACATTACACACACTGATTCAGTGGGTACTGCTGTCTTCATTGTTCACCAAAACTCACCTGTCTTGCCCAGTAGTCTAGGTATCATTCTCAGCACCTTACATTCAGGCCCTCAGGAGCTATCTGCTTGTGCTGCATAAAGTACAAACTCATTCTGTGCAAGAATGATCACAACTGAGCAGGGCAAGACACGTGCCCAGTGCACACATTGACATACCACCTTGGTATTGGCAGTAGATCAGGAAGGGTGTAGGGGATGCAAACTCAGAAATGTCTTGTTATCTTTGAGGTGTTCCCAACCTTCTTCTACAGGAGTTATTTTAACTTCCATTCCTGTGTTATGAGGATCAGTGAGGTCGTTCGTAAAGAGGATTAGAGGTGGCAGTTGGAATAGGGATAAGAAAGTGGGTGAAAAGTGATTTCTTTGTAGATTTTAAAACCTAACACCTGAGGCTTGTATTGTTACTGGGACTGTGGAATACATGGGTGATTTTGGCTGGCAAAGTGTCTTAGTCACGACAGGTATGTAAAGAATTAAAGGTAAAACTCAGAAATTGTATGCTCATCAGAGGAAGCTACACATAGCCCAGTTTCCTTACCCTACAGAATAATATTGACTTCCTGCTTCAGAAAGAATTGGGTCCATATAAAAGATTGTTCTTTGCTATTGATGGTTTTCCATGTTTTTGATCAAACCTTTGTTTTGCTTTGACTCTAATGTCATGATTCGTGCTGTACATACCTTTCCAGAATGTGTGTGTTAGATGAGTTATCTGATATTAGCCTGCTCGAGGATCCACGTTGGGTGGTGTTGAAGCAAGAAGGGAATGATCTGTTACTGCTTGGCGAAGTCAGTGGGTCTGAGCTGTATTCTTTTAAAGTACATTTTAAAAACAATTTTAAAAAAATATATGTTTTTTCATAGAAACCAAGTGAGATCAGCTGAATTTTTTTTGATGAAACTGATTAATTAGCCAAATGACAGGCTATAAAGAATTAATGTACAGCCCAATTTTCAATTGATGAAGGAGAATGAACCTCAGAATCAAATGTTACGAAGTCTGTTCAGTTCTTTAAAATTAATGAAAATGGAGAAAAAGCCGAAGGTTTTATATGTATGTATTTAATGAACCTTGCAATGCTACCAAATTATAAAAGTGTGATATAAAACTAACATTTAAAAATTCCATTGAGGAAAAGAAAATATTCTGGGGGGTCGTGAGATTGGGTGAGAACTGGCAAGTCAGAATGCATTTGCTCTTTTCTGAGGATTCTGTACAATTTTACACTTTTCTCTAGAATTTAGAATTGCAATTTGGTAAGTAAATGGTTATTTCAACAACATTACTTAAACCTGCCTATTTAGAAAGTACAACTCTTAAGGGTCTCCATCTATGAGGGTGGATAATTACACCCAAAGGGACCAATTCAGAATATTATCTGAATGACCCTTTAATGCTGTGGTAACATAATTCAGATAATTGCCTTAATTAACTCTCTCCCATGTATTTGGTTTGTATAGCTTTTGTCCACCCCATCACTGCCTAAATTTGAGATGAAAATTACTTAAATTTAAAATGGTGGTAATAAATGCAAAGAAAAGGCCTGAATTGCACACTGTTATTACTAATCTGATAAGGAGTGTTCAGAGCTGTGGAAGTACCTTGGCAGGAGCAGAGGACAAATGGTAGAGACTTCGTTGGTCTTGGATCCTTCATGCAGATTTATAACCCTAGATCTATCAACATCATGCCAGTTGTGAACTCTGATAGTTTTCACTGCTAGACCTAGAAAAGCAAAACTTTTTTTCAGAGTTCATAGGTCTTTAGCTTATTTACCTGGTTTTAGACCATCTGTACTCAAGAGTTATATTCTTCATCTTAATGAAAAGGCAGCCCTTCTTTCAGGAGTATGGGCCAATGGAATGAGTATCAGATCTACTATTGAGATCTACACACCACTAATGGACAGATTAAGCCTCCTAATGTCTTTACCAAACTGTTTCTTTTTAGTGCACCTTAAACTCATGTGGAGAAGTTTGTAAAGAGTTTTCTTTGCAATGCCATGCATCCTTTCTAGCCTTTTGAGCACCTGAAGCAGACCATATAGCACGATGTCCTCTGGCCCCTCATACAGAGGGTGGCTTCCCATTGCACAGCTGACCTACAGTTTAGAAAAGGGCAAGACTGCTTGGAACCATGAAGTCCTTGGTGGTTGTGCATATGACTGATAAATCCTTTGATTCTGTATTACTTGCCTTGATACACATGCTTTGCTGAATTTTTAAAATACATCCCTCCCCAGTACTTATCTATTTTAGGGAATCAATTGGGTCAATGTTGGAAGACATCCTTTTTTAAAAAATATATATTTATTTTAAAATTTTTAAAATATATATTTATTTTTATTTATTTGAAAGGAAAAAAAGAGATAAAGAGGGAGAGAGAGATCTCCCATGTGCTAATTCACACTCTAAATGCCCACAATAACCTGGAGCCCAGAACTCAATCTGGGTCTTTGATGTTAGTGGCAGGGACTCACTACTTGAGCCATTGCCTGCTGCCTTCCAGGGTGTGCATTAGCAGGAATTCAGACTAAGAGGCAGAGCCAGAACCTGAAACCAGGCACTCTTACATAGGGTGCAGACAACTCAAGTGGTGTCTAAACAGCTCTGCCAAACACCAACCCCTGAGGTGCAATTTGAAGTGGAGGCAGCTCTACCAACTTTATTTGTGCCTTTCCTTTGCCCCACCGGGGTAAGCTTAAATGAGTGAGGACCATACCAGTTGAATATCAAGAATCAAAGATCTGAACCCAAGTGGCTCTACCTTTTTTACTTCTTTGCAACAGATAGAAATTCTAAGAGGAACATTGAGCAAGTGTGATGTTAGCCACATGCAAAGGCTTACTGGTAGTAATTATCCAAAATTAAAGAAAAAGCACTCTATTTATCAGGAGAATTATTTTTTTAAGCTGAAGGTCAGATTCAATCACAGTAATTAATGCTACCATAAAAGCATGGTTTGACAACAAAGATTCATACCCTTTGTCAGATGTTCAACTACTTCAGTAAGATTTAATGTATCAACTAGATTCCACTGTGATACAGGAGTAACAGAGATCCTTACAGTTCTCTGTAATGGGTTTAACCTTTCCCAGAATTGGGCATAAAGAATGACTGTAGTGATAAGAATTGTAATGAAGTCTTACTGGCTTTTTCCCGGCATAAAAGAGTGCATAAGAAAGAGAAGTAACACATAGTTGTCTTTCAGCTGATTCTCAGCTATATCCTTTTATGGTTCATCATATTCTACAAGATTCTCTCCTTCCAACTTTTATGGACATACAACTTGGGAAATAATTTTCCTGGCAAGTGCATCAACACTGTAAAAAGTAAAATGTTATTTTAAACACGTAAGATGGACTTGAAAAACATGTGACTTACACTTGAGAGTGTACTTGTGGTTTATGTTTGTTACTGTACAAGTTGTGGTGCACTCAAGTCTGTGTATATTTTAGGAGTATATTTTATAGCTAACAACTTTAATATCCAAAGCAATTGTTAGAATAATTTTCTTATAGGAATTTGGCATGCCTTAATGTGGACTTTATGAACAAGAGAAGTCTTTCACAGGTCATGAATGAAGAATTTGGAATCAGCCTCAGAATGAGATGCTATAATTACATAAATCTGGTCTGGTTGTTCAGCATCCCACAAATGTTTATTGATTTATTTTTTAACCTTTCAGTGTCAGGGTTATAAGAGTGTGGCATATTTAGAAATTATCTAGACATGAATTATTATTTTATTTCATAGAAATATGGTCAGTTCATCCCCTTGCTCCAAGTTTTAATAACTCTCCTGTATTTTAGGAACAGCCAGTCTTATTTTCCCCCTGGCATCTTTATGCTTCCTAGTCACACTCCATGCAAATGTGTAAGAAAGCAAAGCTAGGTTATTACTACATAGAGTATTTACAGCTTTTACTGTGGTTCTCATTGTGTTTTTAATATTACTTTTCTTGCCAAACAAAAATAATTTGATGTTGATGAAGTGTTTTTTGATATTATAAAGGGCAATTTTTAAGCTTTTGAGCTCTTTCCTATGGAATTTGATGCCTTGTATGTTAATAGTAAGTGTGTCATATTTTAAAAATTAAAACTTATTTATCAAGCTATTTTATTGCCTTTAACTTTTATTTAATTTTAAATTTCTGATGATGATTTGGTCTTTTAAAATTATAGTTGAAATTTTCAGTCCAAAGAAATTAAAATTAATATTAACCACCCATTCAAGTGTAACATTGTTTTTCCTATTGTATCATTAAATAATATAAACTATGCTTTGTATTTTTATTTTTTACTTTATATGAAATATTTATTTGAATTTCTCTAAATTACTCAGTATTGAACTTAGAATGTGAATTCATAACATGGAAAAATAGGTGCATAGGTATTTTAAAAACACCTAAAAATCTAGAAGCATTAGGTGAGAAACTATGAATCAGCTTATGTGTCTACTCTTAGTGTAATTTTGAGCTCCAATTTCAATTCATCACAATTTTTTTAAAATATTTATTTTTAACTTGTAAGGCAGAGTTACAGAGAGAGAGGGAGAGAGAGAGAGAGAGAGAGAGAGATCTTCCATCCACTGGTTCACTCCCTAAATGGCTACAATGGCCAGGGCTGGTCCAGATGGAACCCAGGAGCTTCTTCCAGGTCTCCCATATGGGTTCAGGGACCAAGGACTTGGGCTATCCTCTGCTGCTAACCCAGGCACATTAGCAACGAGCTGGATCAGAAGTGGAACAGCCGGGACTCAAATTGGTGCCCATATGGGATGCTTCGCTGCAGGCAGTGGCTTAACCCACTGTGCCACAATGCTGGCCCTGTACAATTGATATTATTAAGTGGAATTTTATCCTTATTCTGTTTGAGTGCTGTCAAGGTTAAAAATTCTAGAGCCAGTTGGAACTGGGGCCCTATTTATTGTTCCACCTTTTAAAAACAAAAAATCAGGGGCCAGTGCTGTGGCGTAGCAGGAAAAAGCTGCCGCCTGAAGTGCCGGCATCCCATATGGGCACCAGTTTGAGAATGCATTTCCAATCAAGTTCTATGCTATGGCCTGGGAAAGCAGTAGAAGATGGCCCAAGTGTTTGAGCCCCTGCTCCCACCTGGGAGACCCAGAAGAAGCTCCTGGCTCCTGGTTTCAGTTTGGCCCACCACCCACCCTTGTGGCCATTTGGGGAGTGAACTAGCAAATGGAAGATTCTCTCTCTCTCTCTCTCTCTCTCTCTCCCCCTCCCTCCCTCCCTCTCTGTCCTTCTCTCTCCCTCTCTCCCTGACTGCCTCTGCCTCTGTAGCTATGCCTTTCAAATAAATAAATAAATAAATATTTTAAAAATCAATCAAGATGAGTATTCACTATAAAGGAAGTAAACCTAGTCTTCCTTCTAAATATTTTTTGCTAGAAGGGCTTCTAGGTTTTGTTAATCACCTCAAGGCACTCAGAATGGGCTGGGTAGTGCTGCTCTACAATCTTGCTCTAAGACTCTTGGGAGTCTGCAGGTTTACTCTCAGGGACCCTGCCTGGTGCAGCTACCTTTTCCAGTGTTGCTGGTTGCTAAGCTAGAAGGAAAAAGAGTCTGAAAAGTCTCAAACTGGCCTGGCACTTCCTCACAACTTACTAACCAGGACTAGTTACATAGTACCTCTGTAGCCAGAAATGCAGTTCCATCATGTGCCTTGAAGTGGGCTAGACTTTGATGAAATAGCACTAAAATTTACAATAACTTCTAAGGTCTTTGTTTTGTTCAAGCCCATTATTTATCAATGAATATAAAAATCCTTGTATTCTCTAAAGATCACTTGATTAGTTTAATAGTTTTGTGCCGGAAACAAAAATTCTTCTAAAGAGTCTCTATAAAGGCATAACGTAACAGTTCTTTACTAAAAATCCTTAAAGAGAGAAAGTATCACATTTTATCTTGATAATATGTTTATCATTTTATTGTTATGTTTTATTATAAAATTTCAGAGATTAAACCAACACATATACTTTTGGTGAATGGAATTTGTACTTTGTCTCACCTAATTCTCACCATGTTTATATAAGGCAAGTTTAATCTGCATTTAACAATGAACAACAGATGCTAAAGGATGTTAAATGACTAGCCAAAGGTGAAAAACTAACAAGCAGTAGAGAAAGAATTAAGACCTAGCATTTCTTTAATAAAAATTTATTCAGGGTTAGAAGGAATAGTGCTACTTTTCTTCCAAAAAATTGTTACTCATTTTATTTTGTATTTATTATTTTCTAAAACAAACTAAGTAATATTACTTGAGAAGTAAGAGATCTTTCTTTAGTAGAATCATACCAAATTTTGTGTTTTTTTAGATAATAGTGTGGTTTCTCAAACTAAAGAACCAAATTGAAACTTTAAAAACTCAGAGCTGTCCTATTCACCCACCCCAACCCTCAACTGAGATTCAGATAAGCCTATACTGACACTTTTCCCTGGAGCCCCAAAGAATGTTAGTTACTCCTCTATGTGCTCAACGGAGAACCTACTGATGAAAGTCATAATTGTGTGCTTAGTATGTGATAGGCATACAGTTTTTATGTACAGTGTCTTGCTTAATTTTCACAGTCCAGGGTATATTAGAGCCTTCAGAATCTGCTAAGTCAATGCCTTGAAGTTTCAATGTTTGTTCTTCTGCACTTGTCAAGTTGTGCAAGCCATAATTTCTTCATCTGCACAATAAGGACAATGCTGTTTGCCTTACAGGATGCTCACAAAACTTAAAGAAGAAAAATGAGAGGAAGTTTGGCTGTCCCCAAATTCTATTTGGTGTTCCATCATTTGATCCACTATTATCTTAAGTGAGATGCTTCATAATAGTAGAATCTGAATTTTTTGTGTACTTGCTATCATATGTTCCTGTTGATTACTACTGATTATCCTATTATCCTGTTGATTGTCCTATAATTCTGTTGATTGATGAAAAACTGAATTGGACCAACTGGAGATAAATATTCATGATAAAAATAACCTTTGTTCCTTTACTCCCCCTCCTCTTCTTTCTCTAGTTTCTTATTCTCCTTTTCTCTCCCTCTCTTTTCTTCCCTCTTCCTCTCTCTCTTCCCTCTCCTTCCCTTCTTCCTCCTCCTGCTGCTGCTGCTCCTTTTTCATCATCATCATCAACATCATACTTCATTGTCATGTGGAAACTGTTCATTTGTACTTCTCTTGCCTCCACCATCATTGATATTCCCTTCAAAAATGAGATTTATGTTTCCCTTCATAAGTCTGAAAACTTGGAGAAGTGCCTTTTGCTTAATTGCATGGTGTGGATGTGTGAAGACTTCGTACCACAAATCCAGACCTTGAAGAGTGACAGCTCCAATCATCAGCATACTACGTGACAGAAAATTCATTTATCTGTTGAGTAGAAGAGTATTAGCCATAGAAAAATCCAACAAACACTGAAAATCTTTTAGATTCATACTATTAAAACACAATATTAGTGAAAACTGTAGCAACTGACTATTCTTCACTGCTATTTGTCTAGATGGCAGAGTCCATGGCTTATATTTAATTTATCTTTGACTTTTCTTTAGCTTTGCCTACATTCTGTCAAAGTAGCAAAATCTGTTCAGGAACGCAAGTGATATTAAGAATAATTGCTAAAAAATTGAATTCATTTTCCCTTGACACTTAAATGACGTTGTCATTCATGCCCCCTGCTACTGAGTGCACCCTCAGCAATGAAACTGGGACTTCAGAGTAAGAAATGGGTAGAGCCAGATCCTACCTTAAATCACACCTTAAGTGGCATGGAGTTTGTGGTTATGAAAACAATGAAAGGGAGCTGGAAGAGAGAATTGGTAGACCCTAAACAGTCAGAGATGGGGCTGAGGGAAATAGTGATAAAAGTTCACTAGTGAGGCAGTATTATGTCAAAAATCACACTAAAGGCACAGCATTTTGCATAATTTCAAAAGAGCACTGTTAAGCTGAGAAAGAGAATTCATATAATCAAGAAGCAAGCAAATTCATACTGATGGCAGGATAGTTAGAATGTGGTTATTGTCACAGAAAACCAATGGAAAGCAAGCAGCATGGAAGTCAGAGTTTCTAAGGGAATTTCTTTGACAGAGAAGCCATTAGCTTTTGACTACTTGAGATTTAAAAAACAACACTTGGGATTCCAGACTGACTAGTAGGAAGCAGGTCAGAAAACTTTTATAATCTGCAGAGTGTCTGCTCCTGAGTATCCAATTTAGATGTGACCAAAGAGAATAAAACACAAGGAACAAACCCACAGAAACTTGAACAAAAGCCTTGGAGAACGGTGGACAAGTGAGCTCCTTCTAGAGCTCAAAACAGGGTCCAGTGTAGGAGTTACTGCACCTCTGTGGCAGGACCGCATGATACCTGCCCTACAGTTTCAGTATTGTGGTTACCATACCCCTGTTCCATGGCTGTAATTTATTTGAGGTATAGCTTATCATTTGTTTATACTTTGTCAGGCGAGGACCACAAGAAGAAATATCCCCAACCTTATGAAGGATGATTGTACATTTGGAGCTCTTGGATTTGAACTGAAACCAAGAGCTAGAGAGAGGTCTTTGTGTCATCCTCCTTGGGTGTAGGAAGGGATAGGCTATCCCAGTTCCCTTGTGTAGAGTCATTGCTAGAGAACAGCGCCCTTAGCAAGGACATTTCCCAGCTCACTTTTCATCTAGGTGAGGTCAAAAGACTGATGTGCACCATAGGAATGGGAGCAAAGTTCTGTGCTTCACTTCCTGTCTGAAGTGATTAGGAAACTGGTACACCTTTACTTATTTCCCCCCATTCTGGCTCCTGGATGAAGCTATCTAGAAAGAATAGAAGCCACATGGAGATAGCAAATCCTCCTTCAGGCAGAGGTGAGGCTGTCTGCTTCCCACTTATTCAGAACGTAACCTGATGTAGAGATTCAGTCATCTGTAACATTTGGCTTGCAAGGGACTCTGCTTGTCAGCATGTCACTAACAGTGAGAAAAGGAGACAAGGTGGAAGATTCGTGGGAGCTGATCACCTTCAGTTGTCTAGCATGCATCAGTTGGGAAATATAGACCAGATCAGAAGCCGAGGGGGCCTCAAACCTGGTCACACCAAAATGGGATTGCAGGAATCCCAGGGAGCATATTAACCACTCTGCTAAATCTCTCCATCCTTCTTCGGTATTGCTAATCTAATCGTTTTTTATTTAATTAGTACTTTAATGAAAATTCCCATTTTAATTCCCATTTTTAGGAATTTTTTTAAACTTAGGATGTATTCATGAAAATGTTGAATTTGATCTTTAAAAAAATTACCGGGGCTGGCGCTGTGGTGCAGGGGGTTTAAGTCCCAGCCTGTAGCACTGGCAGTATCCCATATGAGTGCTGGTTCAAGTCCGGCTGCTCCACTTCTGATCCTGCTCCCTGCTAATGTGCCTGGGAAAGCAGCAGAGTATGGCTCAAGTCCTTAGGTCCCTTTATCACATGGGAGACCTGGAAGAAGATCCTGGCTCCTGGCTTCAGATGGGCTCAGCTCGGCCATTGTGGCCATTTGGGAAATGAACCAGTAGATGGAAGAGTCTGTAACACTGCCTTACAAATAAATAACTAAATCTTTTAAAAAAGAAACTTACTTAAGTTTAAAGCTTATAAGTGGTGAAGTCAGGTCTGACACAAAAATCCATATTTTTCAATCTATAATGGGCTATCATTTACTTCTATGGATCTTTTCAGTTGAACTGCCCTTCCTTCCCTTTGCCAAAGCCAACCTAATGGGTGATTACTATATCATTATTGATCTCTCTTCTTTAAATGATGATCACTTTTAGTATCTGTGTTCCACAGTTTATTCACTGTAGATTGCCTTATATTGATTACTAATTGTTTCACATAAGACTCTTTCCAAATAGACGTTAAACTCTAGGACAAGGACTCTCTTTTTTCATCACAATATCTCTCTCAACGATAACTTGCACTATCTATTCGCACTATCTCGAATTGTGCCAAATGTAAGCCACTCTGGCCACAGTGCTAACTTAGCCTCTTACTCTGATTTTGATATACTAGAAAATAACTGAAGGCAGGAAAAACTCTCTAGAGGAGAATTACAAGTTGATTGAAGTTAGAAAATATGATCCAAAGGAAAACATTAAAAAAATGAGTTCCACTTAGAGAACTAAAGGCTAAGGCATTACAACAAAATTTACTAGATTATAATAGTTAATGTAAAGAACGGTTAATATACACAATTATATAGAGACATATTATTAATATGAGTTAATATTCCTCACTCTAATGAGGAATCAAAGATTCAAATTAATGTTATCATTTTTACCATTAAATTAAGAATATTTGCCTCCTTTTCAGAGCTATATTTGATGTTGCTCTGAAAGATATTCTCTGATACATTACTTCAGAGAAACATCAATTAATGCATTTCTTTTTGGAATATCATTTAACAGCATGTACCTGAAGTATTCAAAATATTCTTTTTCCCAAGGATCCTATTTCTAAAAAAATTATGAGATATCAAAGACATAATAAAAAAGATTAGTTACAAACACATTTACTACTGATTTAGATTTAAAAAATGGAATACTGAAAACAACTTATGGCTCAACAATAGGGGGATTGCTGACTGGGGGGGAGCCATAAAATGAATTGCTGTAAAGGCATTAAATGTAATTTTCAGAAACTTGTAAGGATATGAAGAAATGCTCATAAAGTGACATTAAGTGGAGAAACTTTCTCAAATATAATATCACCCTGATTATGTGCTATATATGTGACTTGTGTGTTACTTAAAACCAGCTATGTGCCGGCCGCAGCACGCTGGCCGCGGTGGCCATTGGAGGGTGAACCAACAGCAAAGGAAGACCTTTCTCTCTGTCTCTCTCACTGTCCACTCTGCCTGTCAAAAAAAAAAAAAAAAAAAAAAAAAAAACAAACAGCTGGAAATACATTAAAATGTAAATGGTACTGGAACCATTGGAACTGGGCGGGCATTTCCGCATAGTGGGTTAACTCTGCCTGCAACACCAGCATCCTATATGGGTGTCAGTCATGTCCACTTCTGATCAAGCTCCCTGCTCATGTGCATGGGAAAGCAGTGGAAGATGGCCCAAGTCCTCAGGCCCCTGCACCCTTGTAGGAGACCCGGAAGTCCTGGCCCCTAGCTCCAACCTGGCCAGTTCCAGCCATTGCAGACATTTGAGGAGTGAACCAATGGACAGAAGATCTCTCTCTGTCTCTCCCTCTCTCTCTGTAACTCTACCTTTCCAATAAATAAATAATTTCTTTTTAAATGGAGTGGGATATTTTTTGTCACATTTCTAATTTTTTCATTTTGTGCTTTAAATGTGCTTTAAATTTTAAATCAATATTTATATAAAGTCATAGCCAGTATTGACTCAAGGCTTTAAAAATATGAACTCGGGACCAGTGGTGCAGCATAGTGGGTAGTCACACTGCCAGCAATGCCGGCATCCCATATGGGCACCATTTCCTGTACTGGCTGCTCCACTTCTAATCCAGCTCTCTGCTAATAGCCCAGAAAAGCAGTGGAAAACACCCATGTGGGAGACCCAGATGAAACTCCTGGCTCCTGACTTCAACCTGACCCAGCTCAGGCTGTTGCAACCCTCTTGGGGAGTGAATTAGCAGATAGAAATCTCTCTTTCTTTCTCTCTCTGTCTCTGTCTCTCCCTCTCTTTCTGTAACTCTGACTTTCAAAATAAATAAACAAATCTTGAAAAAAAATATGAACTTATCTATCTAAAAGTCTCAAAAAAACTCTAGGAAAGAGGTCCTATTGTTATTGAAACAAAGAGGCTAAAAAAATTCCCCCTAGGCCACAAAGCTAGTAAATGGTGGAGCCCATGCATTGTATTATGGGTGTGAAAAACTTGATATTAAAGAACAAAATAATTTTAATTGATAAAAATGCAAGTTACCAATTAATTGGTTTGATCTCTCTGGGATAATGTAAGAGGATAAAATGCAATGTGAATAATTCAGTTCTGCATCAGAAAAACTATTCTGATATCTAGGACTGTTACACTGGAACAACTTACAAGGGAAGATGTGGGTGTTTCTCAGCCATAAAAATGGGATTGGTTCTCCCATGTGGGTAATGTCTTCGTGCTGAGGCAGAAAGATGGCTCTCAAGGTCTCTGCCCAGACTGTGATTCAGTGGTTCATGAAATAATAAAGACTGGATGACCTAGTTTATTCCCTAATTACATTTATACTCTCATCCTAGAACCACATAGATGAGACTACTTCCTGCAAATATAATAACTTAGAATTTTATGTCTACAACATAGAGTAATGAACATAATCTAGATAACTTTCTAAGATGACAGCATCTACTATTTTCTTACTTTTCTTCTGAGATTTGAATAAGCAGACTGAGGAAAATATGGTAGGAAGAAGAACTTGTCAGCAAATTGTCAGGTAAGTATAGGAATTACACCATATAAATAGCTACCATGAATAATTAATTTGGAAGTTAGATGGCTTTATCTGTGCTGAACTGTACTTTATCAGTTTGCCTTCCTCTTCTTGTAGGGCTTTTATGAATTTATGTTTTGTGTCATAATTTACATCAGAGGAAAAATAAATCTTCACAATCAAAAACCTAATTTGCCAACAGGCCTGTAATTATTCTGAGAAGTAGATTTTATCATTGTTGACCTCTATCTGGTTATAACAGGAAAATAGTTTTGTGGACTAATGACCATTTTTTTCTCAATATGCTAAACCATACAAGTTTCAAAAAGGAATTTTTCCATTTTATAACAGTGGAAACACTTGTAGCGTTTTAGTCAAAGATTGAACTTCTTCATCTTCCTCCACATTCCCTCCTCTCTCCCTCTCCCCTGCATTTTGAAATATTGGCAAAGTCTGTACATGAGCCACTTAGTAGACAAACATTTCTGACAAGATTTATCTGCAGATAATGTCTGATAATGTGATGAAAAATTTCACCTGGAAAACAGGATTGAAAACTGATATGATGTGATAAAGTCCAACAAAAGATATTTGTAAGACACTGTGATACTAAATTAAGAAAAGACACTGGAAAAGAAGCTGGATATTAGCCCAAGATGCTATATATATAGACAAACAATTAGCAAAGCTTGTGAGAAAGTTAAGGGAAAATTGATCAAAATTTTCAATGAAATTCACACATTGTTTTATTAAAATGAGTAATAAGATTGTGTTTATCATGTACAGCATGTTGCTTTGAAATATATACTCATACAAAATGGAATATATAAATAAAGTTTACCAACATATGCATTTCCTCACATATTTATCATTTTGTGGTGAGAGCATTTAAGATCTACTATCGAATGAAAATGGTCCTTGAGAAGTTTGACTACAAAATGCAGCATCAGTGACACTGGAGAAGAAAACTCCTAGGTAAAACAAGTCTGTCGTATTTGATGCTCTGTTCTCAAGACTGGCTAAGCTCTGATCCCCAGTTCAAATCTAGAACTGAATCAGAGTCATTAGTGTCACAACATCAAATGTACATTATTCAGTCTTCAGCTCTTACGTCTAATTCTAATCATAAGCAAATCAAACACCAGAGAATTTGTTGAAGTTGTGTGCCTGGGAATGATACCCACTTGATTTGCTATGATGTAAACTGAACAGGAAGAGACTGGGAAGGCCCAGTCACATCCGAGCCCTAAAAATATGATATAGCAGGTGGGTGAGGACTTTAATAATCTTGCAGCCTTGTTGAATACTTATGGATTTTCTGCAGCTGGAAAACATGAAGGAATGAGTTCATCTCTGGCAAAACTGGGACTAATCGTGCTCTGAAAGATGCTTAGGAGAATGAAAAATCTTCCTGAAGACAAGATACAAGCTGGATGTGAAGATGGAGCATAATGATGAAGCATAATGAGAAGTTTATCTCACCTTTTAAACCTCCACCTACCCTTTATCCATCTGGGGAAGGACTGGTGTTTTTTTGTTTGTTTGTTTGTTTTTTCATTAGTCGCCAAATGCTTGAAGAATTTACTTGTTTGGTTTTGCTTTTTTGTTTATAGAAAATGTCAATTTTATTGCAATTCCTAAAATCTCTAAGGCATGTAGATGCCACCTGCACAGTTAAATTAGCTTATCTTCTTCCACTGGTGGCAATTTATGCCATCGTGTTGTCACCCAGACTTAAAATCTGTCATTTAGACACCCTCTATATTGGTTATGTTGAAGAAACAGAGAAATTGAACACTCTATGCAATGCTATTTCACTTCCCCTCTATGTATGGAAAGGGCAGTTTTGGGAAGTGCACCTGTTCTCAGACCTTCCACTTTCCAGAAATGATACAAAAGGGAAAAGAAAAAAAAAAGTAGGTAAAAATCCATGTCTTGTCAGTTGCTTTCTCCTAGGCACCTTTTCACTAACACTTTCTCTATCTTTTTAAACTAATGTTTTGTTGAAGTGTGTGCATGAAAAACTAACTAAATAATGAGAAACCTGTAACATTAAGAGATGGAATAATTATTGTTTGATTTTTAGACTATGCAAATAGTCAATAGATTTATGGAATAACTGGAGATCAGTATAATTTCCAAGTCAAAAATGAGAAATCATTAACTGGAATAAAGATATTCATTAAAGAATTAGACATCTTTCTATACTTTGGAATGTTTATTTAGTGTAGAACTATGCCTTTGATTATAATATAAATTAAAATATATTATCTTAAATATAAATAAATAAAATTTTAAAAATAAAAAAAGAATTAGACATTTAGTAGAGAAGTACCTTGCGCATATTTTGGGGGTGCTTAAAGTTGATTCATACTTATTTATTTCTCAAAATACCATACAGATAGGGATTCCTACCAGAATTATAAATAAGTACTCTGACTTTCAGGGTTATCCTCAAATTACCTAAACCACCAACATTAAGTTCAAATATGAATGGTCAATTGTTTTAGATTATTTATAGAATTCCTGAAATTAGTGAATATTAAATTTTATGTTAATTAAATCATTGTGTTAGCAACAAAACTATATCATGCCTAGATTAGTGTTTATATAGCTAAATTTCAGGAAAGGAGTTTTAGTGCTCTGGAGATACAGTTAATGCTTTCAATAATTTCCTGAAATGCAGTTCCTTGCCTTTAACTGCTTGGGGTTTGTGTTCCATTGTGTCTGATTCACAACATGCACTAGTGAGGCTGGAAGAGGAGGCAGCAGATGATAGTTCAAGTTCTTGTGTCTGTGCCACCAATGTGGAAGACCTTGATTGAGTTCCAGGCTCCTAGCCTCAGCCTAGCCCATCTCTGGCTGTAGCAGGCATCTGGGGGGTTGGTAGTGAACCAGCAAGTGGAAGATCTCTGTCAGTGTCTCTCTCTCTCTCTCCTTTTCAAAATAAAATAAATTTATAAGATAGATTGAATTTTTTTAATATCTCATCTAAAAAATGTAAAAGGATATATTTGTTTTAATCATAGCTTTAAAATATAAACAGAACTGGGGCTGGCGGTGTGGTGCAACAGGCTAGCGACTGGGCCTGAAGCACCGGCATCCCATATGGGCACCGGTTCGAGACCCAGCTGCTCCACTTTTGATCCATCTCTCTGCTATGGCCTGGGAAAGCAGTGGAAGATGGCCCAACTCCTTGGGCCCCTGCACCCATGGGGGAGATCCGGAGGAAGCTCCTGGCACCTGGCTTCGGATCAGCTCAGCTCTGACCATTGCAGCCATCTGGGGAGTGAACCATCAGATGGAAGATCTCTCTCTCTCTCAACCTCCCTCCCTCTCCTCTCTCTGTGTAACTCTGACTTTCAAATAAATAAATAAACCTTAAAAAATATATAAACAGAACTATACTCATGGCTGTCATTTAAAAGAAAATTATAAGCATTATTCAAATATTTTTGTTAATAAGCATTTACATGTATTAAATACTTTACTGTGTTCCGGTTCTTATGCATACTTCTATATACTGATTATTTCATTTATTGCTTATAACAATATTACGATGGAGAAAATAGAGTGTAGGGAGACTAGAAAACACAGTGTAACATCAAGTAAGTTGATAATCCTAGACTGAAGTCCAAGTTTCTGACTCCTGAAATAATGTTCTTAGCCATCATAGCATACTGCTATTCATCCCCAGACTCTAATATTGTATCAGCTATTCTTTGGATATTTATTGGACTGATGGAAACATGCATTAATGGATCAATAGAAGTAAAAATAAGGTAATTGAATCCAATTAGTTTCTCTTGCAAAGGAAAAAATAAAATAAAAAAGACTTTATTAAAAATAATGTGGAGTTGGGAGGTGGTGCTGTGGAGCAGTGGGTTAAAGCCCTGGCCTGTAGTGCGAGCATCCCATATGGATAGCAGCTGCTCCACTTCGCTGCTAGTGCACCTGGGAAAGCAGCAGGGGATGGTCCATGTGCTTGGGCCCCTACACACACATGGGAGACCTGAAAGAAGTTCCTAGCTCCTGGCTTCAGCCTGGCCCAGCCCTGGCCATTGCAGCCATTTGGGGAGTGAATCAGTGGATGGAAGATCTCTCTCTGTCTCTACCTCTTTCTGTAACTCTGCCTTTCAACAAAATAAAATAAATCTAAAAAAAAATGATACGGGAAAATTTAACACACATACATATACACAACACCCCAATCCCGAAGCTGTTGTATCAGGGCTGCAAGGAAAAGCACAAGGAGGCCCTTTTAACTGACAGTAAGCCAGCCATGTCCCAGTCCAGAGCAAACAAATCATCTGCCTTTCCTGCTGCCCTGCAGATTCGCTTGCGTGTTGAACAGTAAAAGCTTTGGGAGTTGCAGCACTCAGGACAGTTCAGTATAGATCACGGTGTAGAATTACATCATTGTATCTCCAGGTAATGACACCCTTGGCTAGGGCTCATAGCAGACACCAGTCATCAGGTCTGACATTGCTGCAGCCAGACTATGAAGTGGCACGGGGAAAATTTTGAAAAAGGACAAGCAAGGGGATAATTGCATTTCTTCTAAGGAGAGCTTCAGGCACTCAGCCAAGTAAAGGTTGCCATAAGTTAATGTTGCAGTCAGAGTAAGAACGAGCCACAAGCATTTGCTGTCTCTCACACTCCTGCCAACAGATGCATTCTGTCAAAACCACACTCAGAACGGGCTTGCTGATAATTGTCTAGCTCTGCTATTGGCAACTCATCTGCTAAGATCGCACTGGTGGCCTATCACAGCAGGTACAGCCCAGCACTGCTCCCCCGGAGCACTTGGTTTTCCAGGGCAGATTACCAGTCCCAAAAGACTGACTGACCCTTGTCTGCTTCAGCCAAGCTGCTTGGATGGCTTACTTGCAATCAAGCAAAGGGTTATGAGTCCCATTGTGGGGTCCGGATGTCAGTGTGCTGCCTCCTAAGCAGTGTTCTATATCATGCATATTATGTCACTGAGCCATATGAAATTGCTTTTGATGTAGGGAAATATATATTACATGTATGTATATATAATATATATTTATCTTGCCCAGGTTTGATTGCATCAAGTGTATACAATGAAAATTAAATATCATTTCATCTTAATCATTGAGTTCTCCTCCATTAAATCATCTGTCTTTAACAATTTATTTAAGCTTCCAAATATTCTACATCTATGTCCACATAGATGTGTTTATAGGCATATACGTTTCTTACACCAGTGAGACTATATTTACATATGGTTCTACGCTCTGCTTTTTCCACTCAATTTATATTGTGGAATCTTTTCTTCTTATCCCGTAGAGCATAACCTCATTCATTTTATGGTTTTACTTTTTTCACTGAATGAACTGACCACAATTTATTTAAACATTCATCTTAAGGTTGTTTGAAAATTTTGTTGTTACGAACTGCAATAAGCATATAAGTATTATTATTATATTATAAGCTGCAATAAGCATCTTTGTATTTGTGTCTGTTCACACACACCGAGTATATCTAGAGAATAAATCCCTAAAAATACAGTTACTGAATCATAGTTATATGCATTTCAAATTTTGACAGATATTGTCAAATTGCCCTCCAAAGATATTGCAAATGTCCATCCACTAACAGTGTATGGTACTGCTCACTTTTCTTGATACTAAACCTATCCCCTCCCCTTTTTTATAGGAAATTATTATTTTATTATTTTTTAAAAAATATTTATTTATTTGAAAGACAGAGTTACAGAGAGAAAGGGTGAGACAGAGTGTGAGAGAGAGAGGGAGAGAGATAGAAAGAGAGCGAGTTTCCATATGCCGGTTCATTCCCCTAATGGCTGCAATGGCCAGGACTGGGCAAAGCCAAAGTCAGGAGCCAGGAGCCAGAAGCTTTTTAAATGGGCCTGCCTGTGGCCAGCAGGGAACTAACCAGTTGGGCCATCTTCCACTGCTTTCCCAGGCACATTATCAGGGAGCTGAATCATAAGTGTAACAGCTGGATACCAACTGGCACCCATATGGGATGCTGGCATTGTAGGAGGCAGCTTAACCTGCTACACCATGACACCAGCCCTGGAAGGTTTTTTTTTTTTTTTTAATTAACAAGGCATTACATATTGGAACTGTAGCTCCTTTTACCTCTCCCCAATCATATTCCTACCTTCTTTGACTTCTACTGAGATAACAACTATCTTAAATTCGGTATTTAACATCCCCAGTTATTTTTATACTTTTTATTCTTATGCCTGGCTATTTTTACATGCATTAAAAATATATTGGGGCCAGCATTGTGGTCTGTTAGATTAAGCCACTGCCTGCAATACCGGCATTCCATATGGGCACCAGTTCAGGTCCTGGCTGCTCCACTTCCAATTGAGCTCCCTGATAATGTACCTAGGAAAGCAGCAGAGGATGGTCCTAGTAATTGGGCACCTGCACCCATGTGGGAGACCCAGAAAAAGTTCCTGGATTCTGGCTTTGGCCTGGCCCAGCCCCAGCTGTTGCAACCATGTGGGAGTAAACCAGCAGATGGAAGCTTGCTCTATCTTTCTCTCCCTCTCTCTCTGTAACTTTCAAATGAATAAGCAAATATTTAAAAAAGAATAAAATAAGCATATTACATTTTATGCACTTACCATAAATAAATACTATACATTTGTGCATGTATTTAAGCCTTATATAAATGGTATGTTATGGTGTCATTGTCATGTGGCAACTAGCTTTTTAAAAACATCACATTTTACCCTTGGGATTTATCTATGTTTACCTATAAAACTTTGATCTGTTTCCTATTTTTCACTGCTATTTACTGCCAGTAACTGTTGTAGCAGCAAACATATTTTTCTACTTTTGTCCAAGAATTTCTACAAGGAGCATGGGCTTTGGGGTCAGAGGGTGTGAGCATCTTTAGGCTCACTAAATAATGCCACTTTGAATTTGTTTATTGTCCATGAGCAGTTTAGCAGCGCTGTCATTACTCAAAATCTGCCATAGCACTTAATGTTTTGCAGCTACAGAAGTAGCTAATTTTATGGGGATGAAATTATATAGGCATTTCTTATTGTGTCAGTCTGAGTAAGTGCATCTTTTTGTACATTTATTGGCCAGTTGCATCTCTGCTTTGTGAATTGCCTTTATGTGTGCCTGTCCTTTGCTTCAGTCAGATTAAGAGTTAAGTTCCTGGTTGTCTTCCATACTGGTTAGTTTTCCCTAATATAGTTCTTTGTGGAAGGACTAAACCTTGAAGATCCTGAATATATGCAGGAGTCTGGATTCCTGTGTTCACTGCTGATTTTCAGCATTCCATTATTTCTGCCATATCTTTTAAAATACATTTGTCCTGTTTTGTTTTACTTTGTTGTTCTTATTTTTGTAGAAGGATTTTTAGAATAATTTGTCAAGTTAACCCTAGAACTAGAAGTCTGTTAAATCTACTTAGAGGTTACTAAAAAATTCTTACAAAATTCATTAAATTAGCCTGGTTACTGATATTTCTAAGAAAGCAGCTGCATAATTGTCTAAAAGATGTTGTGGTTTTAAAAATTTCATTTTTAAGTGCTCACAAAGACAAAACATTTAACTCCTTTCTTGATAGCATAAGGGGAACAAAGCACAATGCAATAGAAAAGTGAAATATGCCGCATTAGGTGCATAATGATTCTCAAAGAGGTTCTCAAAGTATGAGCTCTGTAACTTCTTAAGTACATAAAGTCTCTGCTTCCACCTCCTACTTTCTGAATCAGAAATTCTTGGTTTGGCTTAGTAATATGTGTTTTGCCAAGCCTAACAAACCCTCAAGGTAATTTTTATGTATTCTGAAGTTTGAGAATCACTAGGATGTAATATAATGGGGGGGGGGGCTAAAAAATTTAGCAGAAGAGCTGGTATGATTCTAAAAGATAGCTGATTCATGCAAATAAACAGAGGAATAGAGGAATAAAAAGCAACACATACGGCCAAATTCTAACTTATGTAAGTCATACATACATTTAGAATAGTACAAAACAGAGTAGACCTGTCTGAAATTTAAAGCACTGAGATAGACTGAATGGATAGAAAATGTTATTTAAGATTTTTTAAGATTCGAGAGAAGAACTTGTTTGAAGTGACAATAAGGTTTGGCTGAGCCCGTGCAAGTAGGTTGATCATTTATGAGATGAAAGGAGATAAAAGCGCTATGAGACTGGCTTATCATATAGGCCATTCAGGTAGAAAGAGAAGTTGTTTGGGTGTGAGATGCCATATCAATGACTTTGGACCAGATTTCCTGAGAGCATGTTCAGTGTTGACACCCTTGACGGCCTTTACTGCATTTACTCTCAACTGCTCTGTGAGGCCATTCTATTTTTGAAATGAGGAAAGTGAGTCACTAAGACGTTAAACAATTCAAACTACAGCCACTGAACTGGAAAGTAATTCAATATCAGGGATTTCAGCTTCAGGTTCAGTGTTCCTTACTGCTTTAATATCGCCCCTCCCTTTATGCTATGTAAAATGCAGTGTGATCTATGTTTTCCTTTAAAGTAAACTTTTTCATTCGTTCATTCTGCTACAAAATTGAGTGTGTAGGCAGTGTTCTGTAGCCTGGGGATACAATGGTGAACACAGCAGTTGAGAAAGAGACTGGCATCCATGCAGTATCTCCAAATTAATGAGGTTTCTGAATAGCATCTGTTAGGGTAAGTTTCCCCCTCTTTTCCCTTTCTTTTTAAATTTGTCTTAGCTGTTTTCATATGTTTATTGATTCTGATTGATTTTAGAGTTACTTTGCATCTTCTTCAAAATCCTATTGAGATTCTAACTAGCAGTATATCATAACTAAAAATGAATTCAGGAAATTTTATCGTTCTCATTTCCTAAGATCAAAGAATTTCATTTCATTTACTCTAGATTTCTTTTTGTGTGTTGTGTGGGTTTTTTTGTTTGTTTTTTTGTTTGTTTGTTTGTTTTGAAAGGCAGAGTTACAGAAAGAGGGAGAGGGGGGGGGAGAAGAAGAGAGACAAAGGGAGAATCTTCCATCCAATGATTCACTACCTGAATGGCCATAAAGGTTGTACAGGATGGGCCAGCCCTAGAACTCAATCTGGGTGACCCGTGTGGGTGGCAGGGGTCCAAGTACTTGGGCCATCCTCTACTGCTTTCCCCGTCACATTAGCAGGGAGCTGGATTGGAAATGGAGCAGCTGGGACTTGAACCAACACACATAATGGGATGCCAGCGTCACAGGCAGTGGCTTAATCTGCCTTAACTCTGCCACAACCCTGGCCTCTGTGGTGTTGTCTTACGGTCCTTCAATAGAATTGTTTTTATTTCTTTTTTTTTCCTGAACATTTCCTGCTACACTGAGTCTATTTAATACTTTTTTGTTATTACTATAAAGGAGAGCTTTATTCCATTAAATTTTCTAACCAGTTATTGTCAGTATATACTAGAGCTATTGATTTTTACATTTAATTTTATCACCAGTGACCATGCTATATTCTTTCATAATTTCTGGTAGTATTGCGTATACTTGTTTATGTTTTCTAAATGTGTAATCATGATATTGTTTTCCTCTGGGATAAAAAAAAATATGTTTGACAGAGCCAGGTTTGAAATTCACATCTCTTGATCCAAATTCAATACCATGTCTACTGTGCTTCAAATTGTACTCATATATGTAGACATATGGATTGTGCTTCATAATGTATGGCATGGTATAATAAACACTGGATCTAAGTCTCTCTCTAAAAATGATCTGTTCTTCTTTGCTGCTTGTCATAGAACCTAAACATTTTAACCTTATAGAGCTGCTTTGTAGGGTAACATAATCAGTTTAACCCTCAAATGAAATTTTGTTAAAGTTCACATACTATACGAAATAATATTGTATGGCATTTAACCCCAAAGTGGACCATTCCTTGCTAGACTCCAAACTCTGTGAAGGGAAGAATCACTGCTATTATTTAAGAACTCCTCAAGGCACCAGGTAGGTTATCTAAATGTGTTTGTTCCTTTGAAATGAGTTAGAACATGTAGAAAACTAATCCAGACAGATGGAAGAGATGCACAGGGCAAGGTATAGGGAGTGAGCTGAGGATCCTCATGCCCTCTCCAGGCCCCTCTGTTTGTTCAACCACCGAGAATCTCTCCTAACTCAGTCCTTTTAGGTTTTCATGGAAACTTCATTCCTAGGCATAAGTGATTAAAATTAGTGATTCACTCAATCTCCAGCCACTCTCAGCTCCTTGGAGATGGGTGCAGGGATCGGGGGCGGGGGGGAGGTTGTGTGCAGGGGAGTTGAAATTTCCCACTCTCTAATCACATGGCTAGTTCTACTGTAAACTAGCCCCCATCCTGAAGCTATGTGGAACCTACAGCCACCTGTCATCTCATGTACATACAAAACAATATTCATCACTTCGTAAATGCCAAGAGTTTGAGGAGCTCTGTATGTCCTAATAACTGGTTGAAGACCTGTGTGTGTGTGTGTGTGTATCCACATATATAATAAAAATATCAGACATAACAAATAATAGTTCCAGATGCTCTAGGAGGTACTGGGGTCTAATCTCTACATTTTTTATATGCATAACCTATTGGGAGACCAACATCTAAGCAGAGATCACAAGCAATGTGGTTCATAATGGGCTACATATATGATGTCAAAAGAATGTCCACATTGTGCAGAAAAATTCAGGATGCTTCATTTTGAGACAATTCAACATTTCATCTAATTTAAAATTCCAAGTAACTCTACAACCATTTCTCAGGGTGGAAAATGTACCTGGAACTCTTTAGTCAAAATATCCTTCTCCTTTCAATTAATCCCCTCGGGAAGACCTTGAAATTTTGGACAGAAAGCAAACAGGAATCTCATCAAGTTTGGGGTGACAAAATGAAACCACTGTGGAACTGAAATGTAGCCCACCTCAGATAGTCTACCATATCTTACACAATGTAGTAACTACTTAGACATATAACAGGGTAAGTATAATATATCATCTGACCAAATCCAGCCCAATACCATTTAGTCAAAGCCCCATGATTTTTTACATATTTGGGAAAATTAAAAGAAAGACAATTTTTGAAATATAAGATCTATACAAAGTATAAATTTAAATGTTCATAAATAAAGTTGTGTTGGAAAATAGATGCACTTGTTTATGTAGTATTGATGACTGCCTGTGTTCCACAACAGTATACTTTGGTGGTTGCAATGGCAACCATAATGACCTGCAAATCCTAACTATTTACTCTCTTTTAGTCTCTGGCCCTTTGTGCAAAGAGTTTACTACCTCTGAGATTCATTATTATAAATCTGCACAGTAGTTAGGAGAATAGTCCAGCCAATTGAACACATGAAGAAAAAGGCCAAAGGGTTTAAGATCACATTACTTGGAAAAGGTATTTAGAAGAGCAGTTAAGACATTCACATCTTACATGATCAGACTATCTGGGTTTGACTCCCAACTCCAGGTCCTGATTCAAGCTTCTTGCCAATGCAGATGTTGAGAGGTAACAATGATGGCTCAAGTGCTTCGGTTCCTGTCACCACTCAAGAGATCTGGATTCAGGGGCCGGTGCCGCAGCTCACTTAGCTAATCCTCCACCTACGGCGCAAGCACCCGGGTTCTAGTCCCGGTTGGGATGCCAGATTCTGTCCCGGTTGCTCCTCTTCCAGTCCAGCTCTCTGCTGTGGCCCAGGAGTGCAATGAAGGATGGCCCAAGTGCTTGGGCCCTGCACCCGCAGGGGAGACCAGGAGAAAGCACCTGGCTCCTGGCTTCGGATCAGTGCGTGCACCGGCCATAGTGGCCACTTGGGATGTGAACCAACGGAAAAAGGAAGAACTTTCTCTCTGTGTCTCTCTCTCTCACTGTATAACTCTGCCTGTAAAAATAAAAAATAAAAAAAAGAGATCTGGATTCAAATCTGGACTATTTACTTTGGCCTGGCTCAGGTCCAGCCCCAGCCATTGTGGGCATTTGGGGAGTGAACCAACAGATCAACAGATGGGAAATCATTCTCTCTCTCTCTCTCTCTGTCTCTCTCTGACTCTCGCCCTCTCTCTCTGTTTCTCAATAAAGAAAATTTAAAAATTAAAGTAAAAAGATCACATTGCCTGTGAGTGTTGATCTCAAAAATTATATGCAGATTTCCTGACTTTAAATAGAGTCTCTTTCCATGATAGTAAATATATATTTTGACCATTTTGCTCCAATTGTTGTTACTATTATAACATGAAATCTCAGCTTGTTTATTTTGGAGAGGATAAAATTCTGTTACTGTCTGCTGAAACAGTCAAACCATCAGTGCTAAAAATTCACAAAGAATATGCACCAAGGTTAGGCTGACTCCAAAGCCCATACTAAGAATTTGTTGCCCAGAAAGTTCTTGCTATTGATGCTATGAGGATAATAGTAAAATAAACCACAAAATAAGAGGAAATGTTGAACTTCTACCAATGGTACAGGTGTACTAAACATTGCCCACTTTCTTCCTTTATTTTGTCACTTCTGCTAAGAAACTAGTAGCTTGGTTGGCATTTTTAAAATGTCTGGATAAAAACTAAATAAAGATTTCTATGTGGGCTGTATTTCACATCTTCCCCCACATTTTAAAACATTCCTTCTTTTCTCACTAAGATGTTCAGCAGAGTGCCACTGGAAAGAAGTGAAGACTGTGGAGGAGACGGAGCGAAAGGACTCTATTGAGAGAAAAATAAAATGCTGTGCAAAAATAAACTGAAATGTCAGAGCTTATTGACATTATGAATTGACTTTTTATCACCATCAAATAAACATCTCTAGAAGATTTTCCTGGGTTTCAGTGACTATCAGAGCCAAGAAACTAAAATAAACCAAACCACAGGCAAGTCTGCCAGGTAACTTTGCAAAGCTATAAAAACAAGAAAGCAATATATTTTCTTTCACTTCATTTCCTGGAGTTTTCCATCAGTAGGGATATAGCATCTTGAGGAATTGTTAGTTGGATAAACCTTCCAGAACCCTTTACATGTATTTTTCATAGTCTTTTTTTCCTAATCAAGTTCTACTTTTTCTATATCCAATTTCTATTCAGGTCTTTTTGTTGTTATTTTTGTATAGTTGAAGGAAAAGATGAGGAGGAAGAGAAGGAGAGAAGGAGGAGTAGGAAGAGAGGATGATGACGAGGAAGTGGAGGAGGAAGGGGGAGAGGAGATGATGCTTCCAACTTTTATGTGTGTGTGTGTGTGTGTGTGTGTGTATACTGTGACAATATTGCCAGGATACTCTCTTAAGAAGAAATGCCGCAAGTTATATTTTATCAGCAAATATTAAATGTATTCATATACAGTAAAAAATGTGAAACTGTTTGCTTTCTTTTCAACCAACAAAAACCACCTCCTGAATTAATTGAGGCTTAGCCCATAACAACAGATATAGATCATTTAACATTTCCTGCTTAAAGTATGTTCATTATGTTCTTGCTGATCCGTTTCAAGGCTGTTGCTATGCATAAAACTATCAACTATATCAAGCAACATGCAATGTGGAAATGCCACTTGTGCTGAAAGCAAAAATGGTCTTCAAGTTGTTTTCAGTTACAGCATCTTTGTTGATTTATGGCTTTCCTTGTTGAAATATTACACTAGGTTATTAATAATAATTAGCTCATATTGTATACTGCATCCTGGTTCACAACTGCTTCCACCTGATACCCTTATTTGATCCACATACAATCCTGTCAAATCAAAAGGCATTCTGTTTCCATTTTATAGTAGGAAACCCAGGATCTCTTGGAGAGGCAATGCAGCTTTCTCTGTTTTACATAAATAGTAAGCAGCTGAGCAAGAAAGAGAGTCTAGGGCTTGTAATCTGACCACTCTCTACTACAGCTAATGATTTAGCAAATATTTAACAGTTAACATATGTATCATCCAAGCATGAGCAGAAATAAGAATAGTACAAGTAGTATATATTAAGAATAGCTTTACAGAAGAAATGAGGTAACTTTTAAGAGTCACATAGCTAGTAGTCATGCTACTTACCTCTTGGGTTTACTATGAGAACTTATAGTTATCTACAATGTTTAGAACTGTGCTTCAATTATTCTGTATAGCCTTGTCTCTACTATTAAGGAACAGTGCTTTTTTTCTTCTTCTTACTGTTTGTTGAATTTTTCACTTGGTGTAGGGTTAATCTTATGAATATAACATAGACTGAGAGATTATTGTAAAAATTAAAGGAATGGGAATTGAAGGAAGAAGGAGGGGGGAGTGTGAGCAGGAAGGTGTGTAGGGTGGAAAGTATTACTATGCTCCTGAATCTGTATATATGAAGTACATGAAATTTGTTCACTTTAAAAAGTTTTAAAAAGAATCTTAAAAATGGAAGCTAGTAGAATAGCAGTTATCATACTATGGATCATACTGCATTGAAAATGAATTTTATTAGTTCTGATTGCTTTTCCAAACATAACACATGCACAAGGCACAAAGGTATATTTCAAAGGGATTTGTAGATAAAAATAGCTCCATTCCCTGTCTTCCAGCTACCAGATTCCTGCCACTATTATCAGTGTGTAAACTATCCTTGTTTCCCAAGTACTTTTTCCCACACGTCCTCTTCTGCAGAATGTTAGCTATAACTAACCTTTTGTTCTTTAAATTTAACTGTATATGTTTCTGAATAGGTCATATTATTAGGCTCAAATGTAATACAAACATATTGTGCATCCTGTGGGTTTTTTTTTTCTCTTTTTACTTAATGGTATAAACATGTAATTTATCACTTCAATTCCTCTGATTCCAGGGTGAAAAAATAGTGCAAATAGCAATTGTGCCAGTACCACAAGCATAAACCAGGACTATCCCATGCAAACCAAGCTGTCTACCTTAGTGGCCTGACTTAGACATCATTCCACACCAGTAACTAATGCATATCTTAATTAAAAACAAAATTTAATATGTAATACTTGATACATAAAAGAGAGTTGTAACATTTATGAGCATAAAGGATGAACTTAAAGCACTCAAAAGCTTGAATCACCTTTACATTACAGCCACCTGTGTGTTTCTGCCCACTCCTATCACTTTCCTCTTCTCCATAGAGGTCAATAGCCTGAATTTTTTCATTAATATATTATCACTTTTAAAAGTAGTTTGATCATATGGGTACACATATCAGAACAATGTATTGTATTTTGCTTTCTTTGTTTAATAACAGTAATAATGGCATCACAGAGTATGAGCAAAAGTTTTTTTTTTTTAACTCAAATTGCTTCTTTTAAGCTCACATTGTGTTTTTTTTTTTTTTTTTTTTTTTTTTTTTTTTTTTTTTTTTTTTTTTTTTTTTTTTTGACAGGCAGAGTGGACAGTGAGAGAGAGAGACAGAGAGAGAAAGGTCTTCCTTTGCCGTTGGTTCACCCTCCAATGGCCGCCGCTGCAGCCGGCGCACCGCACTGATCCTGGCAGGAGCCAGGAGCCAGGTGCTTTTCCTGGTCTCCCATGGGGTGCAGGGCCCAAGCACCTGGGCCATCCTCCACTGCACTCCCTGGCCATAGCAGAGAGCTGGCCTGGAAGAGGGGCAACCGGGACAGAATCCGGCGCCCCAACCGGGACTAGAACCCGGTGTGCCGGCGCCGCAAGGTGGAGGATTAGCCTATTGAGCCACGGCGCCGGCTTCACATTGTGTTTTATAAGGTATATCTATTGTGCTTCTCACAGCTCTACTTCACTGACCTTCACCAATGCACAACTAATTTCCTTAAAGTAAGTATTTCACAATTTGTTTATTCGTTAGTCTTTTGATGAAGTTTGGGTCATTTCAAGTTTCTCTTCCATTAGAAAGATACCGTGAACTTTCTTGCATATATTTCCAGGTGCACATGTGCAAAAATGTCTCCAAAGCACAGAAAAGAAATTGCTGATTTTTAGGTGCAGCTCTACAAGACAGTACTAAATAATTTACCAAAGATCTTAATAACATTTTACACCCACACTAGGAGTTAGAGTATTCATAACCCCATATGACAATATTGGACCACTGCTGGTAAAAAAAAAAAAAAAAATAAAGGATATAGTTAATATGATGTAGGCAATTAACAGTGCCTATCGTGGTGATGACGCCACACCCCAAATCCCAAAATGCTGTTTTTCTCACGGATTACATTCAGTCCTTTCCTGAGGGCAGCAGTCTTGAAGCTTCACTCAATTATTGTATCCACCCACACTGAAGACGTAAAGTCCTTTGTCCCTCACTTTCCAGATGTGACTCTCTGTGTCCACTTACCCATAACCTAAAGACTAGCTTTCTGCCCCTAGGAGAGAAGGGGTATCATGATCAACATTCAACAAAACAAAAACACAACCCTCTTTATAGAAAAGAAGAGAATGGAAAGCTACGACAACCGTCGATGTACAACTGAGGGAAATGCTTATCCTGAAAGCTGCTAAACTATTGCAAAGGATGACTTAAGGGATTAAGCAAACACAATTTGGTGTCAACAAGGCCTAGAGTTTCTTTGATAAAAATGTTGCCTCAAAAACATATCAGGCTTCTGGTCTGTCAACTCTGTACATGAAACAAGAGTAAAAGATCTTGTCTACATAGAGCCTGAAGAGTTCCTTCTTTAACCAGCTGATCTCTGCTGTGCAACTCTTGTCAGTTCTTTGTCATTTGTTGCTATCTTGAAGAAATTTGAAACAACAGTCTTTCAGTGGATGGCAACAGCATTAATCCCATATTTTCCTTCACATTGAAAACCTTTGAGAAAGGGCTTTATTAAAAAATTGCTTATAACATTTAAGTTTCATAATTTGAATTTTTCAGTGAATTTAGATCTCAGGACGCTGGTTTAAAACAATTCTATTAGAATATTTGTATTCCCTTTCCAAAGCCAGCATCCCAACTCCTGTAAGTCATTCTTTCTGGGATTCACAAACTTGAGTAGTTCCTGCTCTTTGAGTCCTATAAGTCACTTTTAACTATAGCATGTAATGGAAGTGATGTCGCATGTTTTCCAAGGGTAGGCCATTAGAAACCCAGTTAGCTTTCAGCTGGGTTTCTCATAAACCGTATCTGTGGAAAGTCAATGATTCTATAAGAAGAATGATTACTAAGAGATTGTCATATTGTGAGAAACTTCACTTTAGCCATGTAGAGAAGCTGTATGAAGAGAGAGATGCTCAAGACCTTTCAGCTTTCCTGGTAATTCCATCCACAACATTGACTTGTAAGGGAAGAAACTCTCTTGTATGTGCAGACCTGAAAAACCTGGTGCATTCACATGAGAAAAATCAGCCAACCAAACCCAGTAAATCCATAAGAACTGCAACAGATAATAAGTGCTGTTTTAAAACACTTAGTGTTTGGGTTTTTAAAATTATACAGCAATAGATAATTAAGCTTTTGTGTGAGAGTACTTCAAAACATTGGTGGAAAATTGAAATTAAAATATATATTTATTTTTGTGAAATAATTGAAATACATATGCATTTTTCATAAAATGCATAATCATTTTTCATGACTTCTTTGAGGACCTCTCACAGATTGGCCTGATGAGAGTGACAACAAAGTAACCACCATACCCCAATGCTCTGAACTGCCCTCCATGTTTCCTAACACTGTGGCCCAGTAGACGTATGGTCTGCTTAATAAAATACAGCAGAGAGAGTTCTGACCTAATTCTATAGGACAAGCATCAGGAATTCTCCAGCATGCAACATCAGTCCTTTATTGTTATATTGTGACAATATTTTCTTTCTTCAGACAATTACACATGTTACCTTGTTAGATTTAGTACCATCTTTTAGGATCCACATTCTGAGTTAATTAGGGAATTGCATTTTGGTGCATGTAATAGAATCTTAATTTAAAAGGTTTAGTCAAGTGTGGAATTATTTTTTAGATGTATCAAGACATCAAAAATGAGCAGTTGGGACAGAGATAGTTACTGCCCCCAATTTCCATTGCCTTCTTTCTTTGCAATAGCATTCATTATTTTTAACTGAACACACAGCTCTCTACAGTTAAGTATGATGTATGACTAATTTCTAGCTGAGAGATGTAAATAGAAATGTCCTATGTGACTTCTGAAGAGTATTTTTAACATAAGTCATTATGTCCTTATTGGTCATGAATTAAATGTGCATATAATGGCTAGATTATGTAATCTTCTGATTCCACTAAGTCATAAGTGACAAAAATGCAGGGCGTCTGAGTGCCTTATGACTGAGGAGTCATTATACCAGTACTAGGCTATCCATCCATCCCTGAAATTCAGTTACATGAGCTTCTATCTTGTAGTATCACATTATTTATGATATTTTTATCTTTTCTAATGGCTGAACTTAATTGGAACTAATGCAGGATGGTGGAGCTAATGAAGGAACTCTGGCAATGGTGCAGGTTGTGCCTATCTTTCTGGTTCACTATACTCAGCGCGCGTGTGGCACCTTTAGGACCACTGCTGAACCAAGATGATTGCTGCTCCTTTGACTTTCATTTCAGGTGGAAACACAAAGAAAGAAAACACAGGAGGAAGAAGCGATGTTTATTTCAGAGAAGTAAAACCTTCTAGAATCCAGAGGAGGCTTCTCTTCTATCTTATTGGCCATGTTTTTATATATTTAATTTAGTAGTTGGACACACTGATAATATCAGGTAAAGTTATTTAGCAAGATGTAGGAAGAAAGGGAGATTAAGACCTACTAGCAGGGTCTGATAAAACAATGTGTCAAAAGTAGTTCTTAGAAGAATGTGCTCTGGACTGCACAGAAACCCCCTAAGGTGTATAATACAGGCTCCTCAGTGAAGCTGTACATCAAAGCCATTAACAAACACTTCTTTTCAAGAATGGTTTAGACAGCAAGTACCAAAATCCATTGTCAGGAAATTGAGTCCTGAAGAGAAAATAAGAACATGGTTGTGAACAGTAGGCCACACTATGCCGATCAGGTCCAAATTCATATCTTCTTATAAATAAAAGAACAAATATTTTTAGTACTTGAGGGAGAGTAAAAACTAATATAAAAAATATTGCCTTTGGTAAAGACTATTCAGAACATTCTTCCTCTACTGAATTTGTATTGTATTGTACTATATTGAATGTTCTGATTTATGGCTGCAAGTTATAAAAACACCCTTAGCCCAGACAGGTGACACCTATTCCTACTGGTCCCAAAGAGGTAAACATGGCTTAATATATCCTTCTGAATATTAGAAGACATATTCAAATTCAGAACCTTTTAAGTAAAATGATGAATTTGAATATACTTTAATATTTGGATTCCACATATTATTCTCATCAACAATTGTGCTTGCTCTTTGAATAATGAATGAACCAGAGACAAAAAAACAAAACAAACATTCTGAGATATTATACTAGAGTACATGGAAAATCTGCCAAGTTGATTTAAAATGCAAGTAATTGAGAAATCAATTAATTCAATCAAGAAGAATTCAGGCTAGACCCTGAATTATATATTCAGGAAATAAAGGAATAAGAATGAACTATAGGAGTCAGTATTGTGGCACAGTGGGTTAAGCTGCTGCATCACATATCAGAATGCTGATTTGAATCCTGGTTGCTCAGCTTCCAACCCAGCTCCCTGCTAATGCACCTAAAAGCATTGCGAGATGGCCTAAGTGCTTGGGCCCCTGCTACCTATTTGGGAGACCTGGATACAGTTCCAAGCTCCTGACTTCTGTTTGGCCCAGCCCTGGTCTTTGTGGCCATTTGGGGAGTGAACCAGTGGATGGAAGATATCTCTCTCTCTCTCTCTCTCTCTCTCTCTCTCTGCCACCCCTTACAACCCCTCCCTGTCATTCTGCCTTTCAAATAAATATGTTTTTAAAAAAGAAAGAACTACATTGCATGCACTTTATATAATATAGTTTCCATGTTAACCCAGAAGTTTCATTTTGAGATAACAAATAACAGTAAGAGAATAGGTATTTATGACTAAGTCCCACATTTCAGTGTCTGGAGTCAATTACCAGCTCTGGCTTCTGACCCCAGTGTCTGCTAAGGTAAACCCTTGGAAGCAGAAGTGATGATTAAAATAATTGGGCTCCTACCACCCATGTGGGAGACCTGGATTACGCTCCTGGCTTCCAGCTTTAGCCTGAGACATCTTAGGTGTCTGTAAAGTGAATCAGCACTTGGGAGAGCTCTATTTCTCTCTCTCTCTCTCTCTCTGTCTCTCTCTCTCTCCCCCCCTCCCTCCCTCCATCCCCCCCCCAAATAAATAAAAATTTAAATAATAATAACAATAAGCCTCAGGGTGGTAGTTTATGCTGGAGTCCATACTGAGGAAACAGCACAACCAGATTATGAATCCACATTTTTCTGATTTATTTTCTAATACATGACTCTGTCTTCAAAGTGAACTCTTCAGAGAAAAAAAATCAAAAGGTCAAAGGGGCTCCTAAATTGCTGATTTCTTATTTTACCTTATAAAATTAAACACTTGTTTTTAAAAGCAGGCTGTGGAATAATGTAACCAAAAGTCATATGTAGTGAAGTATATATTAAATTCTATAGAAAGGAATTGGGTTTTGGAGTACTAAGGCCATCTAAAACTTTATTTCTTTGCTTATAATAGATGTGATATCAAGGTAGATTTATCATTTCTTCTAGAAAAGTGCCTCAAGAGTCTGCTCAGCCAAACAGTGTAACTTACCTGACAACCAACTGTATATACATATGGTAAACAGAAGTCCCGTGAAAGTTTTAAAAGGCGTAAAATTTCACGGCCGGCGCCACGGCTCACTAGGCTAATCCTCTGCCTTGCGGCACCGGCACACTGGGTTCTAGTCCCAGTCGGGGCACGGGATTCTGTCCTGGTTGCCCCTCTTCCAGGCCAGCTCTCTGCTGTGGCCAGGGAGTGCAGTGGAGGATGGCCCAAGTGCTTGGGCCCTGCACCCCATGGGAGACCAGGAGAAGCACCTGGCTCCTGCCATCGGATCAGCGCGGTGCGCCGGCCGCAGCGCACTGGCCACGGCGGCCATTGGAGGGTGAACCAACGGCAAAGGAAGACCTTTCTCTCTGTCTCTCTCTCTCACTGTCCACTCTGCCTGTCCAATAAATAAATAAATAAAAGGCATAAAATTTCAAAGTTGTTTCACTGGTAATGCTTAAAACAATGAAAGCACTATCTTGCATCAGTGCATCAAGATCTCTTTTGATAGATGCTCAGATCACTCTGTTCACCAATTTGTAATTTTTCTTAGGTTGAGTGTTTTACAATTTTATGTTAATACATGTTAAATTTCTCTGGGGTACAAAAGTATAGCTTCTGCGATATAATGGGAAAGAAGGAATAATATTCTAAGAGTGGCATATAGACTAATACATAATTATTATTATAATATGTATAGCTCCAAATTTATGTAGGATTATTATCTGGGAGAATAAGCTATCTATGGCACTAATTCCAAATATCATGAAATTTCTATTTTTTAAATAAAATCACACTTCAAGTAAAAAGAAAAGAGCAAAAATAAGTGCCCTGAATAATTAAAGGTAAGGCAACTGCTGAAACAAGTAGAAATCAAATGTAAAGTGATGCAAATACAACGAAATCCATTTTCCTATGTTAACAGTCCAAGTGGCACTAGCCTGGTGGTGGAGCCAGTGTGGGGTGGGGCTATCCATGCAGTATTTCAAAGATAAACACCTACAGCCCAGCTGAGGTCAAAGACTAGGAATTTTTGAATGTACTAAACTAGGAAGTTGTTTAAGAGTAGAAAATGCTCACATCAGTCCTAAACTAAGGCTTCAGATTGTAAAATAAAACAAGAAAAGAAAGTAAGAGATTTGAGAGTTACTTCAAATGAGTGATTCAAATCACTGGCTGTGGAGTAGACAGACAAGAGAATAAAGCTAGAAAGGAACTCAAAATGTGGGGAAATATGAAATTCAATTTTTTTATTGTTGAAGACTTGGTTAATGGGAAAAGAGAAAATTAGTACGTTTGATTTATGGCCAGAGAGTGAGATACGGGCTATTAAAAAGTGAGCACTTGGGGCCAGTGCTGTGGAATAGCGGATAAAGCCTCTGCCTGTGGTGCCAGCGTAACATATGAGCACTGGTTCATGTCCCAGGTGCTCAACTTCCCATATAGCTCTCTGTTATGCCCTGGAAAAGAGGTAGAAGATGGCCCAAGAGCTTGGGCCCCTGCACCCGTATGGGAGACCTGGAAGAAGCTCCTGACTCCTGGGTTTGGATCAGCGCAACTCTGGCTGTTGAGGCTAACTGGGGATGAAAGACTTCTCTCTCTCTCTCTCTCTCTCTCTCTCTCTCTCTCTGCCTGTGCCTCTCTGTAACTCTGCCTTTCAAATAAATAAATAAATCTTTTAAAAATATAAAAAACCCAGCAATTCTATTCCCAAATACACATCCAAGAGAAATGAAAGCATATATCTACACATAAACTTGTACATGAATGTTTGTAAGAACATCACAAATAATATCCAAAAAATGGAAACAGCCCAAATGTGGATAAACAAAATGTGGTATGCTTATACAATGGAATATTATTTGGTTATAAAAGGAATGATACAATGATACATTTTATAACATGTATTAACCTTGAATACAATGCTAAGTGAAATAATCTCATCATAATCATTATGTATACCATATGATTCCACTGATATGAAAGTCTAGAATAAAGAAATCTATGGAGACAAAAAGTAAATTAGTGGTTGCTCAGGACTGAGGGGTAGGGAAATCAGGAGACAGAAGAAGGAGAGTGAATGATATGGGGCTGCAGCTTAAGATGAAGAAAATATTCCAAAATTGTACAAAACTGTGAACATGCTATCCACTGAATTGTACATTTTAAACAGATGAATTCTATGTTTTATTAATTATCTCTCAATAAAACTTTAAATGAAAAGAAAATGGGCATGAAACGAAAAGAAATGGGCCAGGTCCATCATGAGGACACAGAAGTGGGCTATAGAAGCAGAATGCATGTGAAGGTAAAAGAACTCAAAAACTAAGATATTGAATGGGGTATCTATATCAAATTGCCATAGGATAATAATAGGAATGGAGGCAGGTATACTAAGTAGAGTCCTTAGTATGAGAGCCATTAGAATATCAATGGGCAACTGTGATAAGCAGAGAATGTCATGGTTAACTATGACATTGAACAGTAAATAAATGGTGTTGTTTCAGGTGTCCTTGCAAAAAAATTTTAAATATGATCTTAATAGTGAATATTGGAAGGAATAAGAATGCCTAGGAATAAGTATTCCTAGGGTCATACACAGGCCTGAGGGTGTAATAATAAGCAGCAATCACTTGAGAAAGCTGCAAGTCCCAAGTGCCCCTTCTTCAATGGATACAAAGATGAATTCAAGGCATTTTGTGAAGAGGTTCAGGCTCCTTTGGGAGAATCTTTCTCTTTTCCTGATTTTTTCCTCTTCTTTCTTTTAGAACAACAAAAATTTCCAAAAGATGCCAAAAAATCAGCAGAGAAGAAAACAATACGCACATGAGTATGAGTGGGCAAACAAGAAGCATTCAAACAATAGAGATGATTTACAAAAGAAAAATAATGAAGGTAACTGTCTTTTGAAAGGTGCCAAAGGATGCCATGGATGGGAAGAATAAAGGGATTCGATGTTTTTGAAATATATTGAAATTCTGGAAAGAACACACTAGATAACTTGATATTAATAGAATGACTAAGCCAGAACCATGTTTCAGCACTAGTGTATACCTGGACTTTTAGTAAGGGCATAAAATGTGCCACACATTGGACCATCGACTGGAATATGAAAGATCCTGCTCTAGGACAAAACAGTCCCATATTTAAAGAGTCATCACTGTATTTTAAGCAAAAAAAGATATAGAACAGTCATAGCCTAAATTAAAGTAAGCTGTAATGGACATTTTCAATGATTTTTCACTAAAGCTTACTTTACAGTCAATGAAATACAGCACTCTTATGTGTATAGTTTACTCGGTTTAACAATAAAACATATATGTAAACTACATCCTTAGCAAGACATGCAACATTTACATTGTCCCAGAAAGCCCCTTCCCCCTCCTTTCCAATAAGTCCTCTCCTGCCCCACTCCACAGAAGCTATACTCATCTAATTTCTGTCATCATAATTTTTACATATTCTAACATTCTTAAAGTGAAATCATAAATTATACACTATTTTGTTTCTGACTTCTTTTACTCAGTGTGATGTTTTTGAAATTTAGGCATGTTTTAGGTGTATCAGTAGCTCCTTTCTTTTTATTATTTTTGCATTTGTTGTGTCTATCCATCGTTTTCCTTGGTTATTCTTGTGTGGGGGCTACTATGAACAAAGTATTTACTCAGTTTCTAAAACAATGGATAGTTGTTTTCAATCCTTTTAGATAAATTCCTATGAATACAATAGTTGGACATATATGTTTAAATTTTAAAGAAATTGGGAAACTATTTTCCATAATGGTTGTATTTTACAGTCCCATAAGCTATTTATGAAACTTCCAGATGTCCTACATATTCTAAAATATTTGGTAATGTCAATCTTTTTAAAATGTGTGTTTTAATTTGCTTTTCCAAAAAGATTATGTCGAACATTTTAAGTGTACTTATTAGCCATTAATGTAATATATCTTGTAAAGTGTTTACATAAATCTTTGGTCTGAAGATTCTAAGATGGATGAATAGGAAAAAGACCTACTGCTTTAGACAAGGGAAAAATAGGAGGAAAAAGAGTGGCGGAAGCACATTCCCAGGGGAGAGTTGGAGAGAAATCTGCAGTGGAAATTCTACAGAAGAGGGATGCTGTGGATAAGCATGGAACAGCAGATGTGCAACAATGAGTGCAGGCACCACACATGATTCTGGTAGCCAGGAGATAGAGAGATGCTGGCTTTGGCGAGCCAGGTGAGAGCAGACTGCAGCAGCCTGAACCACTAGTTATGTTGCCAGAGGGAGAGCCTTCCAGACCACACTGTTTTTGGGTATGGCCTGGAACTCTAAAGAAGTTGGGAGGCCAGGGTACCCACCTAACTCAGTGGAAATAAAAACCATACCCAGTAATTGGTGAGGAGAAACCTCCATATTGACACCAGTAGCGGCTGTGTGTGGTGGCTCTTGTCCACGCATGTGATTGGGGGATTTTCCTAGAGGGAAAAACCTATATTCCTTACTGAATTTGAGTCTGGTTGGGAGAGTTGACAAGAGGCTGGGCACCCACATAGCACTGTGAGGTGCCCCCAGCCTCTCAACATATCAGAGACTCAGGGAATCAAACCACCAAAGCAGAGCACCTACAGGCAGCTGGCTCTGGGAATATCTCTTCTCTCTCCACGAACAGGACAGGCTAGCAGGGCAGAGAAGATCCTCTGTACCCCGTGACTGTGGGAGCCTTCTGTGTTGAGATTGTGGGAAATCTGTGACTGCACAATAGTGTGCAGGGTATAGCTGTCTCTGGGCAATCACTGTACAGCGCCAGAGGCTCAGAGCTCCATGACTGACGGGTGGGTCATTGCAGAGATCCATACTCACATGGAGGATTGCACAGATCCTTTGTGTGGTTCATGTGGCAGCACATGGGAGTGCTATACCCACTGTGGGCTAATCCCAGGCACTTATCACATTAGAATAGATGTTAGGATGTGAATACACCAACAGAGTGATCATACCTTCCCAGTGCTAACAGCAGAGGAGATTTGCAACACCCAAATTGGGTGTCACTCTAGATACTCACTCCATCATATAGCATTGACTAGAACTCCCTAGCCATACCCAGCACATGCCCCTGGGTAATCACTGAAAGAGCAGACACTCCATTAAGCCACAGAGCAATAGTTCAAAGATAAAATCATCAGAGGAAGGGCTAGCACTGTGGCATAGCAGGTGGGGCCGACGCCTTCAGTGCCTGTAGCCCATATGGGTGCCGGTTTTGTCCTGGATGCTCTACTTCCAGTCCAGCTCTCTGCTGTGGCCTGGGAAAGCATTAGAAGACGGCCCAAGTTCTTGGGCCACCACACTCATGTGGAGGACCAGGAGGAAGCTCCTGGCTCCTAGCTTTAGGTCGGATTAGTGCAGTTCCGACTGTTGCAGCCATCTGGGGAGTGAGCCAGTGTATGGAAGACCTCTCTCCCGCTCTCTGTCTCTGCCTTGGCCCCTCTGTGGCTGTGCCTTTCAAGTAAATGAACAAATCTTTTTAAAAAATCATTACAGGAGAAAACCAACAAGTATTTGCACAAATGCCTAAAAGTAAATGCAAAAATTCGAAAAAACAAGAATAAGGAAGACAATAAGATTCCCTGAAAGGGACACAACACTTCAATATTAGAATGCGAAGATGAAGAGATTGATAAAATGTGTGAAAGGACATTCAAAATACTGGTCATAGGATTAGTCAGAAACAATGAAAAGCAAATTCATGAGTAAAAGAAATCCATAAATGAAAATGACATGGAAGGAAAATTTTCCCATGAGATTGAGAGTTTGAAGAGAAATTAAATTGAAATATTAGAACTAAAAAATTCAATATGTCAAATAAAAATACAGTGAGAAGCCTTAACAGCAGAATGGTTAAAACTGAAGAAAGAATATCTGAGCTAGAAGACAAATACACAGCAGACCCATAGAATGGCAGATGTCCTAAACAGCACTCTGGCCTCAGAATCAGCCCTTAAGGCATGCAGATCCAGCTGAAAAGCCCATGAGAGGATTTCAGGCATGGAAAGCCAAGACACTCTGGGAAAAAAAAAACAAACCTAAATGAAAGATCTCCACGAGTGAGATCCCAGTGGAAAGAACGGGTCATCAAAGAAGGAGGTACCTTTCTCTGAAGGGAGGAGAGAACTTCCACTTTGACCATGGCCTTGTCTAAATATGATCAGAGTGGGTGAACTCAGGGGGCTTCCATAGCCTTGGCAGCTCATGACAAGAGCCTAGGGTGATTACTGATGCCATAAACAAGAGTGTCAATTTGTTAAGTCAACAACAGGAGTCACTGTGCACTTACTCCTCATGTAGGATCTTTGTCCTTAGTGTGCTGCACATTGTGATTTAATGCTATAACTAGTACTCAAACAGTATAACAGTATTTTTCACTTTATGTTTCTGTGTGGGAGCAAACTGTTGAAATCTTTACTTAATGTATGCTAAACTGATCTTCTGTATAGAAAGAGAATCGAAAATGAATCTTAATGTGAATGGAAGGGGAGAGGGAGTGGGAAAGGGGAGGGCTGCGGGTGGGAGGAATGTTATGGGGGGGAAGCCATTGTAATCCATAAGCTGTACTTTGGAAATTTATATTCATTAAATAAAAGTTTAAAAAAATGTACAAAAAAAAGAAGACAAATCTCTGGAAAATCTCAGTCAAACCAAAACAAAAGAAGAAACAAGAAAAATTAAAAATAATATTCAAGATTCTTGGAATAATATGAAATGACCCAATATATGGATTAGGATTTCCTGAAGGTGTGGAAACAGAGAATGAATTAGAAGGCATATTCAGTGAAAATAATTGCAGATAACTATCCTAATTTGGAGAAAAAAAGGGACATACAAGTACATGAGACACATAGAACTCCTAATAGATATGACCAGAAGAGAACCTCATCATAGAACATTGTAGTGAAATCTTCAACAGTAAAACATAAACAAAAGATTACAAAATGTGCGCAAGAGAAATCATGGATTATTTCCAGAGGATCTCCAGTAAGACTCACAGTGGACTTCTTATCAGAAACCCTATAGGCTATCAGAGAATGGAGGAACATAGTCAAAGTATTTTTTTTTTGGACAGGCAGAGTTAGACAGTGAGAGAGAGAGAGACAGAGAGAAAGGTCTTCCTTTTCCATTGGTTCACCCCCTAAATGGCCGCTATGGCCAGTGCACTGTGCGGATCCAAAGCCAGGAACCAGGTGCTTCCTCCTGGTCTCTCATGCGGGTGAAGGGCCCAAGCACTTGGGCCATCCTCCACTGCCTTTCCGGGCCACAGCAGAGAGCTGGACTGGAAGAGAAGCAGCCGGGACAGAATCCGGCGCCCCAACCGGGACTAGAACCCAGAGTGCCGGCACTGCAGGTGGAGGATTAGCCAAGTGAGCCACAGCGCCGGCCCTCAAAGTATTAAAGGAAAGAAAAAAAACCCTGTGAATCCAGAATACTGTACCCTGAAAACCTCTCATTTATGAATGGACATGAAATAAAGATCTTTCATAACAAATAGAAATTGAAAGAATTTGTCACCACTTGTCAAGCCTTACAAATGATGCTTAAGGGTATGCTACAAACAGAAACACAGAAAGATAGTCATCATTATGAAAGATTGGGAAGGAAGAAAAATCTCCTAGTAAATATACAAAGGAAATTCAAAGGAAATGATAGAGATACTTATGGAAAACTAGCAGGGCCAATTTGTTACTTATTAATAGTAACCTTGAATATAAATGGCCTAAATTCTCCAATTAAAAGATACAGAACGGCTGAATGGATTAAAAAACAAGACTCATCTATCAACTGTCTACAAGAAACAGACCTCAGGTGCCAGTTCATATCCTGCCTGCTCCTCTTTTTTTTTTTTCCTTTTTTTTTTTTAGATTTTTTTTTTATCTTTTATTTAATGAATATAAATTTCCAAAGTACGACTCATGGGTTACAATGGCTTTCCCCCCCATACCGTCCCTCCCACCCACAACCCTCCCCTTTCCCACTCCCTCTCCCCTTCCATTCACATCAAGATTCATTTTCGATTATCTTAATATACAGAAGATCAGCTTAGTATACCTTAAGTAAGGATTTCAACAGTTTGTTCCCACACAGAAACATAAAGTGAAAAATAATAGATGATTTTTTTTTTAAATCATGATGAAATCAGATCAGACCTATTGTCATGTTTAATCCCAGTGAGAGTCAAGTTGGGAATTGATAATTTCTTTTTTTTTTTTTTTTTACAGAAGATCAGTTTAGTTTGATTGGCTCTTTACTACGTCTGGAAAAGCAGTAGAACATGATCTAAGTGCTTGATCTCCTGCACCCACATGGAAGATCCAGAAGCAGCTCCTGGCTCCTGGCTTCTGATCAGCCCAGCTCCAGCCATTGTGGCCATTTGGGGAGTGAATCAGTAGATAGAGGACCTTTTTCCCTGCTCTTCCCTCTCTCTGTCTGTAACTCTACCTCTCAAATAAATAAAAACTTAATAAAAAAGAAACACAATTCACCAACAAAGATATATGCAGACTGAAACTTAAAGGATAGAAAAAGATATCCCATACTAACAGAAAGCAAAAATGAGCATGTATAACCAGCCTAATATCAGACAAGATAGACTTTATCAGAAAACTGTTAAAAAGAGACAAAGAAGTGCATAAATGACCTATTGATGCTTCTCAAAAAGCTAGACAAATGGGAACAAACCAAACCCAAAATTATTAGGATAAAAAATTATATTTAGAGAATAATCAAAATTGAAACAAAATATGCAAAAGATAAGTGAATTGAAGATCTGTTTTTTTAAAAACATAAACAAAACTGATACGCCATTGGACTAACTAACCAAAAAAATGAAAGAGGGAGAAAACCTAAATCAATAAAATTAGAAATCATAAAGGAAGTGTAACAACAGATACCACTGAAATAAAAAGAATTATCAGGAATTACTACAATTATATGCCAACAAATTGGAAAGTCTAGAAGACCTACATAGATTCCTGAACACATACAATCTTCCAATATTAAGTCACGAAGACAGAGAAAACCTAAACAGAGCAATAACCAAGATGGAGACTGCATCAGTAAGAAACACTCCCAACACAGAAAAGCCCAGGGCTGAAGGCTTCACTACTGCATTCTATCAGACTTTTAAAGAAGAACTAGTTCTAATTCTTTTCAAGCTATTAAAACAATTGAAAGGGAGAGAATTCTCCAAAACTCCTTCTATGAAGTCAGAACTGCCTTAATTGCTAAATCAGAAAAAGATACAACAGAGAAAGGGAAATATAGACCAATATCCCTGATGAACATAGATGTAAAATCCTCAACAAAATACTAGATAATTGAATCCAACAACATATCTGAAAGATCATTCACCCAGACCAAGTGGAATTTATCCATGGTGTGCACAGATGCTTCAACACATGCAAATCAATAATTGTTATATATCACATTAATAAACTGAAGAATAAAAACCATATGATTATCTCAATAGATGCACATAAAACATCTGATAAAATACAACATCCTGAGCCAGCATTGTGGTGTAGTGGGTAAAGCTGCTGTCTGCAATGTTGACATCCCATATGGGCAATGGTTCGAATCCTGACTGATATACTTCTGATAGTTTCCTGCTACTGTGCCTGAGAAAACATTTGGAGAGTGAAAGGAAGGATATAAGATCTCTCTCTCTCTCTCTCTCTCACTGTCTCTTTCTGTAACTCTGCCTTCCAAATAAATAAATAAATCTTTTTTAAAAAACAACATCCTTTCATGATAAAAACTTTAAGCAAATTGGGTATAGAAGGAACATTCATCAACACACTCAAGGCAATACATGGCAAACCCACAGCCAGCATCTTACTGAATGGGGACAAGTTTGAAGCATTTCATTAATACAGAACCAGACAAGGATGCTTAATTTCACCATTGCTATTCAATACATTTCTGGATGTTTTATACAGAGACATTATGCAAGAAAAATAAATTAAAAATGTCAAAGAGATATTATGCAAGAAAAAATAAATCAAATTGGAAAGGAGGAAGTCAAACTATCTCTGTTTGCAAATAACATGATCTTGTATATAGGGAATCCAAAAGATTACACTAAGAGACTATTGCAATTCATAAGAGTTTGGTAAAGTTGCAGTGTATAAAATCAATACACAAGTATCAGTAGTCTTTGTATACACAGACAGTGCCATGACTGAGAAAGAACTAACATCAATCCCATTCACAATAGCTACAAAAAACTATATACCTTAGAATAAATTTAATCAAGGATGTTAATGATATCTATTATGATAATTTTAAAACATTAAAGAAAGAAATAGAAGAAGACACAAAGAATGGAAAAATTCTTCATGTTCATGGACTGGAAGAATTAATATCACCAAAATGTTCAAATTACTGAAAGCAATTTATAGATTCAACATGAGCCAAATAAAAATACCAACGACATTCTCCACACATCTAAAAGAAATGAAGGTAAAATTGATACGGAAACACAAGAGACACCAAATAGCTAAAGCAATCTTAAACAACAAAAACAAAGCTGGGGGCATCACAATACTGATTTTGAGACAAACCACAGGGCATATATAATCAAAACAACTTGGTACTGGCACAAAAATAGACATGAATAGAAACTCCAGAAATTAATCCATGCATCTACAACCAGCTAATATTTCACAAAGGAGCAAAAATCATTCCCTGGAGAAAGGACAGTCTCTTCAAAAAGTGGTGCTGGGAAAACTGGATCTCTGCATGCAGAAGTATGAAACAAGTTGCCTACTTTACAACTTACACAAAAATCCACTCAAAATGGATTAAAGACCCAAATCTACAGCCCGATACCATCAAATTACTAGAGGAGAACATTGCAGAAAATTCACAAGATATTGGCATAGGCAAAGACGTCTTGAAAAAGACTCCAGAAGCACAAGAAATCAGAGCTCGAATTGATAAATGGGATTGCATCAAATTAAGAAGCTTCTGCACTGAAAAGGAAATACCCAGCAAATTGAAGAGGTAACTCACAGAATGGGAGAAAACATTTGCAAACAATGCAACTGATAAAGAATTACTATCCAAAATCTATAAAGAGCTCAAGAAACTCTACAATAATAAAACAAACAATCCATTCAAGAAACGGGCAAAGGACTTGAACAGGCATTTTTTTCAAAAGAGGAAATTCCAGTGGACAACAGATACATGAAAAAATGCTCAGGATCACTAGACATCAGTAATGAAAATCAAACCACAATGAGGTTTCACCTCACCCCAGTTACAATGGCTCGCATACAGAAATCAGAAAACAATAAATGTTGGCAAGGATGTGGGGGAAAAGGTACCCTAATCCATTTTTGGTGGGAATGTAAAGTGGTGCAGCCATTGTGGAAGACAGTAATTATGGAGATTCCTCAGAAATCTGAAAATAGATATAACATATGACTCAGCAATCCAACTCCTGGGAATTTACCTAAAGGAACTGAAATTACTATGTTAGAGTTATCTGCAGCCCCATATTTATTGCAGCTTGATTCACAATATCTAAGATATAGAATTAACTCAGATGTCTGTAAATTGATGACTGAATAAAGAATTGGTGATATATATATTCACAATGGGATACTACTCAGAATTCTGCAAAAAAGAATGAAATCCTGTTTTTGGCAACAAAATAGATGCAACCAGAAACCATTATGCCAGTCCCCAAAAGATAAATACCATCTTTTCCCTGATCTATGGGAACTAACAGAGTACCAAAAACATAAAGTATAGAAGTGAAGTTGTCAGTTTGAGATCAATGATTGTTTACCTCCCTTGTCTCTACTGTTGAGAAACAGTTCTTTTCTTACTATTTTTTGAACTCTTCATTTAGTGTAGTATGAGTACAAAGTAAACTGAAAGTAGATCAATGTAGAATTAAAAGAGGGAATAAGAGAGGAAGGAGGAATAAGGGTGAGAGGATGGGGAGAGGAAAGGGAGGGTGGGAAGTATCACAATGTTCCTAAATCTGTATAAATAAAATACATGAAGTTTGTTTACCACAAATAAAAAATTTAAATATTTTGTCTATATTTTATATGCCTAGTAGTTGTTGGTTTGTGGGAGTTCTTGATATATCTGCTTGGATATTTTCCCACAATCAGCTGCTTATGTACTTTTTAAAGAAAAGTATCTTCTGATAACTTCTGGGTTTTGATGTAGTCTGATTTATGCTTTCTCAGTGCTTATTAAGAAATCTTATCCTACAATATATTCATGAAAATTTTCTCTTATGTTTTTCTAGAAACTTTATAATTTTTAAGTACCTGATCCATTCAAAATTTAATTTTCAAATATGGAGTAAAACAAATATTTTAGTGATTTTTAAAATTTGGATATCCATGTGCTGGCATTATGGTACACTGTGGATTAAGCTGCCACCTGTAATACTGGCATCCCATATGTGTTTGGGTTGGAGTCCTAGCAGCTCCACTTCTAATCCAGCTCCCTGCTCATGCATGTGAGAAAGCAGAGGATGATGGCCCAAGTACTTGGGCATCTATGCCCACCTGGAAGACCCAGAGAAATTCCAGGCTCCTGGCTTCAATCTGACCCAGCCCTGACCATTCCTGTAATTTTTTTAAAAAAATAGATACCCAGCTTCTTGGCACTATTTTTAAAAGGATTTTCTCCTCATTAAATCACTTTTTTTTTCTTTAAAGTTTGATTTGATCATGTATATGTGACTCTGTTTCTAGGGGTTATATTTTAATCCATTTGTCTATCATTTTTGCTAATACTACCTTGTCTTGGGTACTGCAGTTTTATAACACATCTTGAAATCAGATATCTCTAACTTTTTTAAAATATTTTTGTCTATTCTAGGTCATCTGCATTTCCAAATACCTTTTAGTAACAGCTTGCCTATGTTCTTAAAAATCCCATAGGGAATTTAGAGAATATGTAATTATGATGAACCCAAACACAAAAAATTGGGGGAAGCATGGACATTTTAACAATATTGATTCTCCTCACCAATAAATATATATTGCTTTCTTTTTAAATAGGTCTTTTAAGTTTTCCATGCCATTTTGTAGTTTCCAGTAAGGCAATATTGTGTATCCTTTGTTAAACTGATTCCTGAATATTTTATGGTTCGAATACCATAGTAAATGGCACTATTAAATTTTTAATTTCCAATTACTCATTGTTTGAGGCATTTTTTAAAATGTATAAGTGGTTTTGAGAACTGCTGTGTATAGGAGTTGGGAATGGTGCTGAAGGCAACTGAGAGAAGAAGCTCAAATAGTAAGCCCAAGGCTATACATTTGGGAGATCAGAAAAACCTGCTGTTTAATTCTGAAACAAAGAAGTTTGCTCAAGAGAAAAAAAATGAGAGGCATTTTTTTCAGTCTTCATCTGTTTTTATAGATTCACAGAAATAACTCTACTGCATGCACTTTTGTAAAAACTGAAAAGAAAAATTCCTCTTCTAGGAAATAGTAGTTGAACTTAAATTCTTCTACAAAACAACACTCCAAACTTGGAAAAACATTAAGACACTGTATTTCTAAGAATATATTTTTATTATGTCCAGCCAAATTTATTACGTGTCTCCATCCACAAGAAAGTAAGCTTGGCTACCTGTGTTGGGAGTATTGGTAATGCTCAGAGGCTTAGCACAGGGACAGAACATAATTAGCAAGCAGAGTTTGACTGATACCGTGTCCTATTTTGAGATATATGTGTGCTATCACCTAATCCTCCCAGTGATTTAGCATGTCCCATAGAAGAAATTATTATCTGAAATCTCAGCACCATCCTTACTATAAACAACTGGGGCTACATTAAATGATTTGGCAGGAAGAAATGAGCATGGAGATTTTATGCTACCGAGTATGATGAGTAAGTTTTGCTAAATATAAATTGCTATGTTAAAATCGATATGTTGTGTTTCCAACTATTCAATTTCCAACTATTGAGTTTCCAACTATGTGTTCTACTAATTGATCCTAAGAGTATATATTTTCCCAGAAAATTTTGATCTTTTTTGAGAACTCTGCTCTGTACAGTTTTAATAACTTTTTGCTTCATCCATTTTCTTTGAACAATGGTGTGAGTCAGTAATTTACTCAATTCCCTAAATCTTGGTAGAAAATCAAGGACTACAAATAGGGTTAATAGTCAAGTGCTCTCTTAAAAACATTTATAATAGGCAAACAGATTTAAGGTAAGATGTTTCCAGAGAGAAGGGGCATCTGTCTGTATGTTGTAAAATTCCACCGTTAGCTAGGGTCACAATAAAAAGCACAGCCATGCTGGTCCAGTAAAAGTCTTTACAATAACATATGAATATGATGTCATCCATGCCCTTCTTCCTTTGCCTAGAAAACCAATTCTAACCTTGGTTGAAATAAAATAATCGCATTAGAACTTTTGAAAAATTTGTGTTTCCAAGTCCTACATGGATCTAATAAGTAAGATTCTAGCAAGGAGGGACCTGTAATTTGTATGCTTATAAAGGTTCCCCCATTTAAATATAGCAATGCTAGTTAAAGTTTTCAGAATCATAGATATAAAACCATTGTGCTTTGCTTAATTATGATGACAACCACTGTAAGAACTAAATACTGAAATAGTCAAACACGGATTCTTCTCAAGTACAATTCTATAGATAGGAAAAGTGTAGGTCAGGGGCTGGCATTGTGGTGCAGTGGATTCAGCCACCTTCTGTGATGCCGGCATCCCTTACTGGAGTGCCAGTGTGAGTCTGGGCTACTCTGCTTCTGATCCAGCTCCCTGCAATGCACCTAAGCAAGTACTGAATAATGGCCCAAGAAATAGAGCTCCTGTCACTCACTTGGGAGAACAAATGGAATTCTAGACTCCTAGTATCAGCCTGGCCCAGCCCTTGGCCGGTGGCCATTTGGGGAGTGAACCAGAAGATGGAAGATGTCTGTCTCTGTCTTTCCTTCTTTCTGTCACTCTTTCAAATTAAAAAAAAAAAAGTATATCAAAAAGAAGAGTCAAAGGACAAGTAGTTTAATTTTTCATAGTATAGTTTGAGTTTTTGCCACATGCACATGTATAATTTGAGTTTTTCGTATATGAACATACTTTAAATAATTTTTTGAAACCAATAAAATTAGAAAATAAAACTCCCCAAGAGACCTAGAAAACATGGGAGAAATGGGAAACATGGTTCTAGGATGCAGTTGTGGAGTGAATGAGTCCAAAGAAGTCAACGACAGATTTTACCCACGGCAAACTAAACTGTTGAATTATACTCTGTCTCTGGATTTGATTTTTAGCTGCCATGACCCAAATGTGTACATCAGCTATTTTTAAAAAATCTAAATATTTTCTTACCAGTTGATAACGTAGGCTCTATCTGATGCCTAGGACCTCCTGAATCTGCCTGCTTCTTCCAAACTACAAAGTTGACTCCTGGGGCCAACGTTGTGGCATAATGGGTGAAGCTGCCGCCCGTAAAGCTGGCATCCCATAGAGGGTACCGATTTGAATCCTGGCTGCTTTACTTCCAAACCAGCTCCTTGCTAAGGTGCCTGGGAAGGCATTGGAGGACAGCCCAAGTCTTTGGGCCCCTGCATCCATGCAGGAAACACAGAAGAGGTTCCTGACTCTTGGCTTTGGCCTGGCCCAGCCACTACCTTTGAGGTCATTTGGGGAGTGAACCAACAAATCGAAGTTCTGTCTCTCTCTCCTTCCCTCTCTATCTGTAACTCTGCCTTTCAAATAAATAAAATAAATCTTTTTTTTTTTAAAAAAAAGAAGAGTTAATGCCAGCCTTAGTATAGTGTTAGGACTTTACCTAACACTTCCAGCTGACATCTGGTGGGATGCTCACAAATTTGAAAAGTCCTCTGCTTTCCTCTTGTCTGCATAGACTTAATTTTTCTTTCTCTTACAAAGTCTAGGGAAAGTAAGCATACATTTAATGGTAAAGCTTATACAGCTTTACATACCCAAAGAACATAAGAAAGGAAAGAATAAATGAACACTGGAATGCTATTTAATAAATGAAAAAAATAATCATATTTGAACAGAGGAAGCCATGTATCCTTTGCAATATTGATTTCCAAAAGTGCAACAATTGGCAATACATGGCTGTGGCCAGTTGTCTCGATTGTGGTGATAAAAGACTTGGACGTTCTTGTCTGGGAAGGACAGTGCCAAGGTCTACATAACAAATTGCTTCTGTTTAAACAGAGTCATGCCAATGAATGCTTTAGCAGTCTTCTACAATGCCCAATAAAAGCAGTTACCACAGGGGTCAGGAGTACTTATATAACCAGATCCTGTCAGCTTGACTCCCACTCCCATTCTATTGCTCAGGATGAGGAGACTTGATTTTTCAGACTTTTATTTGCCCTTGCAAGGTTAAGTTACGAAAGAACTGGTTGGCTCCTCCAACTCTGAAATGTCCTTTTTAGTCACACAAGGCAATACTCAGATTTTTACTAGGCAGTTGAAAATGCAGATAAAAGAAAATTATTTTCTAGATATTATTGAAGCTCTTTGAAAATCTAGTTACTTCAGAAGTACTCCTGTGGTCCAAGATAGCTTTGGGGGTTATGGGTGTATAAAGCAACTTCGAGCAGTTTTCACCCAATTTCTTTGCCCACTTGCATCCATTTATAACACTTTATTGCTACAAAATGTGTTTGTGAGTTTTCCCTCAACTAAGTAGTGTGCTCCTTACAACCTAAGACAATAACCTGGGGCCGGTGCCGCGGCTCACTAGGCTAATCCTCTGCCTTGCGGCGCCGGCACACCGGGTTCTAGTCCCGGTCAGGGCACCGGATTCTGTCCCGGTTGCCCCTCTTCCAGGCCAGCTCTCTGCTGTGGCCAGGGAGTGCAGTGAAGGATGCCAAGTCCTTGGGCCCTGCACCCCATGGGAGACCAGGATAAGTACCTGGCACCTGCCATCGGATCAGTGCGGTACGCCGGCCGCAGCATGCCTGCCGCGGCGGCCATTGGAGGATGAACCAACGGTAAAAGGAAGACCTTTCTCTGTGTGTCTCTCTCTCTGTCCACTCTGCCTGTCAAAAAAAAAAAAAAAGACAATAACCTGCATTTTTATATCTGCTCTTCTTACCATGGTGTCTGGTACTTAGAAGGTGTCCAAGTAGTTTCTAGAACTGAATGGAATGAGATATCATGGGATGGAACGGGAAAAGGAGGAAAGGGAAGGAAAGGAATGCTATTTATGAAATCAATTAGGTTTTAGAAATTACAATTAATTCTTACCTCTCTTCTTTACTCTCTAACTGGGGTGATAACATTGTAATGTCTTATCAGATGGTATAATTTTATAGGAATGCCTTTTTAAATGATGAACCATTTATTTTATATATTTTTTAATTTCATTTATTTTATTTATTTGAAAGGAAGACAGAGAGAAACAAATAGAGAGATAGACAGACAGAGATCTCCCATCTGTTAATTCACTTCCCAAAGGCTTACAACAAAACTCTAAAGCAGGACCCAGGAATCAATACAGGTCTCCTACTCAGTGGCAGGAACTCAACTAAAGGAACCATTACCTACTGCCTCATAGTGTGTGCACTGGCAGGAAGCTGGAACTGGTAGAGGAGCTGGCACCCAAGTCAGGCATTCCAATATGGAATGTGGGCACCCCAAGTGCTATCTTAACTGCTGCAACAAACACCTGCCTCTGCCTTCAAGTTTTAGATGAAATATTTTGGTAGTCAGAATGGTCCCTCTGAGATGTTCATGTCCCAGTCCTTGGAATTTATGAATAAATTGCATGGCAAAGGGACTTTGCAGAAATAATGAACATTATGAGAAAATTGTGCTGGTTTGTCTACATGGGCCAAATCACAGGAGATCTAGAGCAAAGAGCTATCTATGACGAAATCAGACGTATTCAAAGTATGAGAGGGACTTGGCCACTGCTGGAGGCCACATGGAAAGCACAATGAAAGAAGGTGTGGGCTGTCTGCAGAAACAGAGTAGCCACTGGCTGACAGTGAGGGACCAGATGCCTCAGTCTGAAAACCACAACAAAGCCCATGAACTTCGGAGCAGTCCACTCCCCAGAGCTCTCAGTAAGGAACATAGCCCCCTTAACAACTTGATTTTAGCCCCATGAAATGTTTGTCAGACTTCTTATCCAAAAAGCTGTGAGATTATAAGCAGGTGTTGTTTTAAGCTGCTGCATTTGTAGTAATTTGTTATAGCAGTCAGAAAAAATGAATACAGTGATGCAGTAGCTGTATAATTCTTGCATTTCTAAATAACTTGGAACTTAAAAGTGTAATTGCCCTTTATTTAATATAATTAGTGAAATATATGGGTTGCCATATTTTTGTTTCCTGTTCTTTTTAGAAAAGCATATGGTTTATTAATGCATTAATTTATCCATCAAATATTTATTAGGTCTGTATGTACCAGGTACAGAAATGGCCTACAAACAATGACTCAGTTCGCCTACAGATTCCTCTGATTACTTTAGGTGGGTGATTTGGAATAATTCAATCATTTGGTGCAACTAGTTTATCTAATAAAAAAATGAAGTGTTGGAGTGAGTGTTAAGCCTAGCAGTTAAGACTCCCACAGCATACATCAGAATTATTGGGTTCAATCCTCTGCTCTGGCTCCTTACTCCAGCTTCCTGCCAATGCAGACCCTGGGAAGCAGCGGTGATGACTCCAGTAGTTGGGTTCTTGCAAGCCATGGGGGAGACCTGGATCGCATTCTTGGCTCCTAGCCTCAGCTCTAGCCCAGCCCTGGCTGCTGAGGGCATCTGAGTGAAGAAGTAAATAGGTGTCTGTCTGTCTCTCTCTCTCTCTCTCCCTCCCTCTCTCTCTCCCTCCCTCTCTTTTTCTCCCTGTTTCACAAATTAATTATTTAATTTTTTAAAGAGAAGCATTACTAATAGTAATAATATGTGTGAGCTAAGACCAGCTTCCATGAATATTATTTATTCCTTGTTAAAAGAATGAAGCGACAATAAATCAGTGACTTCCCAGTGTTCTATAGCATACAGGATACATTAGTATTGGGTTGAAGGTGGCAAGAAACAGGAGAAGTCTACATGACCAGAAGTGTGGAGGGCAATCGAGACTAGACTAAATTACTGGAACTGCTAGGACTAATTCTGTGCATCTGATCTCCCACCGTATGGCGCTGAGAGGGAATAAACAACTTCCACACAGCTGCCTCACCAATTCAACCAACAAGCTGCAGGAGCTGATCCTGCTCCTGATTGGAGGAGAACAGCATGCTCAGCGTGTGGGGAGAGAACGCCAGCAGAGTTGGGATTGGTGGAAGAGGACTATAAAGGAGGAGAGAGACAACATGCACCAGGAACATCTGAGGAACCCTGAGAGAGCCGGCCAGCGGTGTGCTGCTCCTCCGCGGAAGCGGGGGAAGCGGCGGGGATGCTGCCTCTCTGTGGAGGCGGGGGGGTGGGGGTAGTGGCAGCAAACCCGGAAAGAGCTGGGGAAAAAGAACAGCGCAGGGTCCGGCACAGAAGGGGACTTTAAGAGACTCTCACCATCTCTTGCATTTAGCTACTAATATCTACACCAACAGATTCCACCTTCCTACCAGTTACCATAAATTAACTATGCATGATGATATATAAAGCTGGTATCTGTAGCATTATTTGGGTTTATAGGAAAATGCTCTAACAACTGCTCCCTACTCTCTCCTGTGTCTTTCAGGTTTCACTCTCCTCTGAATTGCTAGTATAAGCATATAAGCACATTACTGTTTATTCTGTCTTAAAGAAAAAAACCAAGCTTCCCTAGGTCCTATTTTCCCCCCGCCTTCTTTTAAATCTCATTTGCATCCAAAATCCTTGTAAGAGCGTCTCATCATCATTATCCTTCTCCTCTCATTTTCTCCTAAACTCACTTTCCTGAGTTTTGACTCTATCATTCTTCTAAAATTGCACTATTATGATCACCAGTGACTCGATATTGCTAACACCAATGTTTAGTTATCAGTTTTTACCTTTCTGGGCCTGTCAGGAGCATCTGACACAGTGGTGACATCACTTTCCGCCTGGCCACCTAGTAGCCCCTGGCTTACTTTCTATCGTGGTGGCCACTCCTCAGTCTCCTAGGTTTCTTTCCCCTTTCTCCCCAGGATCTGTGATGCTCGAGATTTCAGGCTTATTCTTTATTTCTATTGACACAACCCTGGTGATCTTTTGCAGTTTCATATCTCTTTAAATATAATTGCTATGATGACTGCTCTAAAATTTGTATCTCCATTTCAGAATGCCTTCCTGAACTTCTAATATATCAAACTGTCTTCCTAGTATCTCTACTTCTATGCCTAAAAGGATCACAAACCCCACACTGAATTCCTAATCTTCCCACTCCCAAAATCTAGCTCCATACATAGCCTTCCCTATCTGAGTTGATGGCAACTCCATCCTTTCAGGCCAAAAACCTGGAACATATCTATGACTGCATTTTCTGTAACACCCTATATCTTACCTACAAATCCTCTCATGGCGAGGTATCCAGAAATCTCACCCCTTTCCCCATCTCCACTGCTATCCTTCTACCCAAGATTCCCATTTTCTCTTACATGGATTACTGCGATGGGATCCTAGAGGTCTTGCTTGCTTCTACCCTTGCAATCACACAGTCTTTTCTCAACACAATAAATGAAATTATCCTTTTAGAGCTCAAAGTCATTATTTCTCTGCTCAGAAGAAATGAGCCTTAAATGGCCCACAAAAATCTTGGTAAGCTGCATTCCCTCAGCGGCTTACTGTCCACACTTCTTTTGCTGAAGCCACAATGGTCCCCTTGCTTTTACTTCAATATTAGATCTGTTCTTCCCTTAACAGTGGCTGTTCTTCTGCCTGTAATGTTATTCTCTGTCGCTCCCCCTCTTCGTGGAGGAACGACACAGGACCCTGCGCTGTTCTTTCGTCTGCTCGGCCCTCCCCGGGTTTGCTGCTGGTTCTTCCCGGGTTGGCTACTATCCCTTCCACCTCCGTGGAAGGGCAGTTCCCCCTGGCCACATTCCCCACTTCCGCAGGGGAGCGGCACACCGCCGGCCGGCTCTTCTCGGGGGCTGCACAGGTGTTCCCCTTAGATGTTCCCCATAGATGTTCCTGGTGCATGCCGTCTCTCTCCTCCTTTATAGTCCTCCTCCGCCAATCCTAACTCGGCTGCCCACACGCCGAGTACGCTGCTCTCCTCCAATCAATAACAAGTCCTACAGTTTATTAGTTGAACTGGAGGCAGCTGTGCGGAAGCTGTTTACTTCTCTCCCAGCGCCATATTGTGGGAGAGCAGATGCATAGAATAAGTCTTAATTCCAGTAACTCAGTCTAGTCCGGTTGCTCCCCACAGATCCCCCTTTCTTTTTATTTTTTGGCGTTGATACGCGCCTGTCTTCGGTGTCCCGCGGCACACACTCTGCTCTACTTGCTAGAGTTGCCACAGGCTCTTACAAGTCCTATCAATCAGGCAAACCGAATCCGGGTCCTCTCTTCGCCATGTTGTGAGGAGGTTTTTAGGCGCTGATGCGTGCCTGTGTTCGGTGCCCTGCAGCGCATGCTCTGGTCGAGCCTGCAGGAGCTTACAAGCCCTATCAGGCAAACCGAATCCAAGCCTTCTCATTGCCTTTTTGTGGGGAGGCCTTACTGATGTTAATTCGTGCCTGTCTTCGGTGACCTGCGGCGCATAAGCTGCTAGCCGCCGCAGGTGCTCATCGTGCTCATCGCCTCACTTAATCAGGCAGACCGAATCCAAGCTCTCACATTGCAGTGTTGTAGGGAGGCCTTTCTATTTCTCTATTTCTCTATCTCCGGGCATTCCTATTTCTCCCATTTTACTTCTATCTTCCAGCATTCCTATTTCTCTCACTTTGCTTCTAAACTTCTATTTCTCTTATCCCTGCAGCTTCCCGGCTGCGCCCGCCCCGAGGCTGCTTCTCGGCAGCTTTCCGGCTCTGAGCCGCTTCAGCCCGCATCTCTCTCATCTGCGCGGCTCGGCTTTGCGCGGCTTGGCTTCGCGCGCTCTGCGGTCTCCACGCCCTTCGCGTCTGCACCACGGCCTAGCGCCAGCCCCGTTCCCTATCTATTCACGCCCCGTGCTCTCTCTGCACGTGGCAGCTTCCGCGAGTAACACAGCGTAGCTTACGTGTCCGCCACTAGCATTCAATCTAAGTTCCCCGGGCTAGCCTGGCGAATTCAACCCAGCTCACGTTTCCGCCCCACGATCTGGCATCCCGTCCTTTGCTCCCCGGGCTAATCAGACGGATCCCAATCTGGCTTATGTTTCAGCTTCTGGTTTCAACTTTTCGCCCCCTATTCCCGGGCTAACTTGAGAATCCCAAAGTGGCTTTCGTATCTGCCTCGGCCTGCCCCCCGCGGCTTCAATTTCCCTAACACTTTTCTCTACCCGGTATGTTTCCCTAAGTTTTCTTCCAACAATATTCCTCCCTCATTTCTCCTGGCCTCTCCCCACAGTCCGTGTCCGAGTCTGTTTGTTCTAGCTTTCACTTTCGCTTTCGACCTTAGAGATTTCTCCCAGCTTCCCCCCGTAGTCCGTATCCGAGTCTATGCCTAGGCTTTCAATAGCTTCTTCCGGCACCCTTTTCGTCCGGCTTTTCCCTAGGCTGTTTGCTAGTCTCTCTCTCCGGTAATTTCCCATTTCTTCCCGTTTCTTCCCTCCTAAGTTTGCTATCCGTCCTAGGTTTCCTAATCCGAGTCACGGCACCATTATGTCGCTCCCCCTCTTTGTGGAGGAAGGACACAGGACCCTGCGCTGTTCTTTCGTCTGCTCGGCCCTCCCCGGGTTTGCTGCTGGTTCTTCCCGGGTTGGCTACTATCCCTTCCACCTCCGTGGAAGGGCAGTTCCCCCTGGCCACATTCCCCACTTCCGCAGGGGAGCGGCACACCGCCGGCCGGCTCTTCTCGGGGGCTGCACAGGTGTTCCCCTTAGATGTTCCCCATAGATGTTCCTGGTGCATGCCGTCTCTCTCCTCCTTTATAGTCCTCCTCCGCCAATCCTAACTCGGCTGCCCACACGCCGAGTACGCTGCTCTCCTCCAATCAATAGCAAGTCCTACAGTTTATTAGTTGAACTGGAGGCAGCTGTGCGGAAGCTGTTTACTTCTCTCCCAGCGCCATATTGTGGGAGAGCAGATGCATAGAATAAGTCTTAATTCCAGTAACTCAGTCTAGTCCGGTTGCTCCCCACAATTCTCCCCAAATAGTTATTTATATAACTTCCCTTGCCTCCCTCAAGTTTTCGTTTAAATGACATCTTCTCGGTGAGTCCTCCCTTGATCACCATATTTAATGCTGAATGAAAGCTGTTTCCATCCCTGCCCCAGCCCTCCTAGTTCCTCTTACCATCCTTGTGTTCATATCATTTGTCATTTTCTATCGAATTTTATAACTTAGTTATATTTATGTCTACTGTTCATTCCCCAGTTCAATTGTCCATCAAGTAAATCCTTCAAGAACAATGTTCCTTGTCTATTTTGGCACTGGTTTATTCCAAACACCTGGGACAATGCTTGACCCATGGTAGGAACTTAATCAATATTTGTTAAATGAATGAATGGATAAAATGTGTGATAAAAGTTAACTGGGTTTTGTCACCAATGAATTTCTCAGGAGTGTTAATTTAGTAATAAAATTTGGGAATTTCTTGATGAAATAGAGTATAATGCCTTCCACACTTATTTAACCTCACAACTTGTTACATCATACCTACTAGCATCTCATAAAACTTGCACTCTGCAGTTTAGAAAATGCTATAGCAAATCATTTTTAGTTCCCTTCCATCTAAAATGTATGATTCTACCAGGAAATGCTTTTTGCAATCTTACACTGCTAGACATGGCATATCTGTGGTACTTGTTAATTGATTTAATCTTCTTTGAAAGATGTGATACACTTTTCAAGGGACACATGAGGCCATGTAGGTGGTGGTTTGAAATAGATGAGCCTGCACCGGTATCATTTCACCCTTTCCTCCTGCTTTTAGTACATTCTTCTTTTGAAACCGGCAATATTCCTGTCACTTACAGAGTTTCCAGACCTGTGAGAGCTCTTACAATAATGACAAAAATTCTTATCATTTGAAAAATGGAGAAATCCTGGCAGCAAAGGAATTATTTCCAGCATCTCACTGCTGGAGCCCAATTAATGTGGCTGAATCAGCATAGTCCATTGTTCACAATAACAAGTGTATTATGTACTACTTGCCATAATCAATCAGGTACATTTGTTGCTTGTTAAATTCTAACATGGCTGGGGCCGGCACTGTGGTGTAGTGGGTAAAGCTACTGATTACTATGCCAGCATCCCATACGGGCACCTGTTCGAGTCCCAGCTGCTCCACTTCCCATCCAGCTCTCTGCTGATGCTTCTGGGAAGGCAATGGAGGATGGCTCAAGTCCTTGAACCCCTGCACCCACATGGAAGACCAAGAAGAATATCCTGGCTCCTTTGGATCAACACAGCTCCAGCCGTTGTGGCCAACTGGGGAGTGAACCAGCAGATGGAAGACCTCTCTCCCTCTTTTTCTCTGCCTCTGCCTCTCTGTAACTGCCTTTCAAATAAAAATTTTTTTAAAAAAATTCTAACAAGGTACACTAAAATCCTTTTCTGATCCCTCCCTCCACAAGTACCCAATAACCTCACCCTAATTATGTCATTAATTTCATGTTAGTACTATTTCTGAAGACAGTATTTTCTTTATAAGTAATTTATGCCACCCTATATTTGAAAAATTCAAATTTCTGTAATAATATTTTTCCTGATTAAATAATGTAATCCATGCCACTGTATCATGTTTGAAGACATGTAATTATTTGTTCCATTTACAAAATCAAATGCAAACACTTCTCCTGCTCCTACTTTCCTCTCACCTCTTCTGTGATGCTATTTTCAGCAAAACTTCTTGAGAAAGTTGCTATATTCTCTATGTTAGCTTGACTGTAACAATCTGCACACTATTTTCAACATTTGCTTCTTGAGAGCAGAATTTTCTATCAATCTACTAATTTTCTAAATATTTAAATTAACTTAATTATTCTCAACCCTAACTCCCTCAGCAAATATTTTTTTTAATATCAGGGGTATGGTCCTGATCCAGAGGAATGAGTAGTTTTTAATCCCTACCATATGTACATATTTTTTCATTCATTTGTTTAAAAAATATTTCAAGCTCCTATTTGCTTTGTGGGGGTTGGAGTGCAGTATGAGGCACAGAGATGAACAAGTCAAATCATCTGTTCTAATGGATTATATCATTGAGTGGAGAGGAATAAGATCAACAAAGCAAGAAGAGGTCAGGTAGTGCTAAGTGCTATATAAAAGATAAAACAAGATGATGTGCTTGGACGATTTCAGGATCTATTTAGATTAGGCGATCAGAGGAGGCTAAAAAAGTCTCTTTAATGTAAGATTCAGAGAGCAAGGAAGAGCCTATCTGTTAAGCTGGTGAGGGAAGAGCCTTGCAGGGGACAAAGCTCTTCAAAGGCTGGAAGTGGAACTAAGAGAAGAAAGGACACGTGACTGTAGCTTGTGAATGAAGCAGCACAGGGTGAGGGATGACCAAAGTGTCAGCAGGGCCAGACTGTGGGGCCTGGAGGCGGAAAAGAGTTTTGCTTGATTCTGAGTGGACTGGGAGGCCAGAAGAGGGTTGTAAATAGGTAAATGAGATGGGCTGATTTCTTCGTTCGGAAAAGAATACCATTCTGGAATCTGAGTAGAGATTGAACAGTAAATAGCAGGGGAAATAAAGAATCTTTAGTCATTGGAGTCTGTCCAGAGCACCTCATGGTATACCATCAAAGTGTGTCTTTCACTCTATATCCTAATATTTTCCTGAATAAGCATAAAGAGGAACTTAAATATAGGTATTAGTAAGAAATCTTAATTTGGTCTGCTTTTATCCTAAAAATTAATTGGAAGAAAATGGATTTTCCTATAGTGAACATAATAAGGGACAAGTTTTTATTTCTGAAAAGGAAAGGAAAGATGGAATAGCTTCTTTATTTTCTATGTGAGGCTCCCCACAAACCTTAGGCATCACCATTGCCATTATCACCCTCATCTCAAGAACTTAGAGATGCCTGTGATACAGAGTATCATTATCTTTAGTAAGCTTACAAAAATCCAACCTGATTCCATAACATTTATAGAACACATATACTAGTTAATACATCCAGGAGGTCCAGAGAGAGAATACTGGAGTAAATGAAGCACCATCATTGTATACTCAAAGGCCAGCGTGTGGTGGTAATGTCTCTAAACCAACAGCTGAGATAGAATACATATTTTCTTGCACTTACGATGTGGAAATAAATAACTTCATGGAGTGGAAGAGGGGTGGAAATATTATTTAGAGAGGATTACTAAGAAAACGGGATACTTAAACTCTACCCAAAGCTTAAGCTGAGGTTTGGCAGAAAACAGAGTTGGAGAGTATGGAATGCTCACAGCAAGCAATCACCAAGTGAACCATGGAGAATTTGGAAGAAGCTGTAGCATGGGATCAAACTCAGGACCATGCTTCATCATGGTACAAAAAATTAATTGAACTATGGCACATGTAAGTTCACAGTGAAATAAAGTTTCCCTTTGTCTAAAATAGCAAATCATTTCCTTTCATTTTATAAAGTAATTTATATATGATTGCTTTGAAACTTGAATTTAGTAATTCCTTAGAAAACATTGTAAACTACATTATCTTTTTCTTGCCCTGCACAAGTTTTACATTAATTCCCCTGTTAATAGATTTTTTTATCTTATTAATACTGGTGTTAGTGTTGATTATAACATACTTCCTGTTTTACATTTTCATTTTTTCAATAAGCTAAAAATAAATTTAGGGTTGTTCTAGGTTATTTGGAATGTTGATGCTAATTGTAATCTCTTCTATTTGGACTTGCTTCTGTGAGAGCCATTTATAGTTTATTGCTTCAGCAATCTTTGTCACAGGAAGAATTAATTTCCTTGAAAGGTTATGGCTTGAAAGATTCAAAATGATTGCTGCCTTGACTATTTCAGTGTAATCATATTCATATATATATATTTATATATCCCCCAAAAATATATTGCCTAAGTTATGAGGTTTACAAACTTGGGCAGTCACTGAAGGTTTGTGAGATTATTTAAATTTTCTCTTCTTGCCAAGAACATTAAGAACATTTTGTGAAATAATTCAAATTATTGCTAACCTAGAATGAACCTAAATTAATGTTCTGCTTCAAACCTTAACAAATGCATTCATAATGTCACATGGCAATGAATCTGTGCAATTTAAATCATCGTTTAATCAGTTTTGCTAAAAACAGAATCTAAGGGAGGAAACGCCAGATTTTCCCTGCTTCATGAATTCTCACTCACGCAGAGCTCCCTCTAAGGGTCGAAAATACTCACTGCACCTCAGAATGTGCCAAACCCAGGAAAGGTCATGCACCTGTGCTGAGCTGGGACATTCACTACAACACTTACCTGCACCTGTCTCCTCACTTAGATGGTAAGAATTCCCAGGAATGATCACTGGGCCCGATCTAAGCTACAAGCCCTTACTAACATCAGGACATAAACCCAGGACTGTGTGACTGTTAACCACTACCACATATTTATAAGAAATTTAATTGAGGTTGACACTGTGGTGCAGTGGGCTAGGCTTCCGCCTGCGGCACTGGCATCCCATATGGGTTCGGGTTCGTGTCCGAGTTGCTCTTCTCCCAAATTCAGCTCTCTGCTATGGCCTGGGAAGGCTGTAGAAGATGGCCCAAATGCCTGGGCCCCTGCACCCTTATGGGGCAACCTGAAGAGGCTCCTGGCTTCAGACTGGCCCAATCCCAGCCATTGCGGACATATGGGGAATGAACCAGCAGAACCTTTCTCTCTGTCTCTCCCTCTCTCTGTAACTCTCTCTCAAAAATAAATAAAATAAAATAAAATAAAATAAAATAAAATAAAATCCTTTAAAAAAAAGAGGGAACTGAATTGTTTCAGTGCAGATTAATAGTATAAACACTGGGCCCCACACCGTCACAAAGAAGGTGAAGCCGCAGCCTGCAGTGCCGGCATCCCATGTGAATTCTGGTTCAAATCCCGGCTGCTGCACTTCGGACTCAGCTCCCTGTTGATGTGCCTGGGAAAGCAGCAGAAGATGGCCCAAGTTCTGGGGCCTCTGCCACATATATGGGGGACCTGAAGGAAGCTTCTGGCTCCAACTTTGGCCTTTCCTGCTCCTAATGTTGCATCCATTTGGGGAGTGAACTAGCAGATGAAAGATCTCTCTCCTTCTTTCTTTATATCTTTGCCTTTCAAATAAATAAAAAATAAATCTTTTAAAAAATAGCATAAGCGGGGCCAGCACTGTGGTGTGTGAGTAAAGCCACCGCTTGCAGTGCTGTCATTCCATACAGGCGCCAGTTCGAGTCCTGGCTGTTCCACTTCCAATCCAGCTCTCTGCTATGGCCTGGGAAAGCAGCGGAGAATGGCCCAAGTCCTTGGGCCCTTGCACGTACGTGGGAGACCTGGAAGAAGCTCCTGGCTTCAGATTGGCGCGGTACCAGGCGCTGCGGCCAATTGGGGAATGAACCAGTAGATGGAAGACCTTTCTCTCTCTCTCTCTTTTTGCCTCTCATTCTCTCTCTGTGTAACTCTTTCAAATAAATGAATAAAATCTTTTAAAGAATAGCATAAGCATTGGGAAAAATTAAATCATGTTTTTGTAAAGAAAAATGCAGCCTCATTGAAGCAAGGGTTTCTGGGAAACACGCAAAATTAGCATCATACATTTTATGTGTACATGCTCCCAGGCATTTTAACTTATTTTGTCTCTTTAGTCCTTAAGATAACACACAAGGTAAGCACTATTACCTTTTATTAATATAGAAACCAGAAAGCTCAAATAAATGAATTTGTAGAAGGTCATAAAGCGAAACTGGAAAATCTTGGGATTTAAATAAAAAACCTACTAATTCTGAAGTCTATGCCCTTTGCACTACAAATTGCATGAAATTCTACAGACAGAACTTTGGGGTTCAGTCTTTCCACTCCCGTGTTCAAATTGTTCACCACATTAAGCCATTTTAGAGCAACATGAAGATCACATGAAGAAAACCCAGGAACAGTTTCTTACAATAAGCCAGATGTGCTGAGCAGAATTATACATGCCCCCCTAAAGATATCCATGTCTGGATTCCCGGAACCTGTAAATATAACACATGAAGAAGTAAAAGGGACCCTATAGATGGTTTTGGGTTAAAGATTATTAAATCGGTAGATAATTCTGGATTACCTAGATGAGCCCTATATAATCACAAAGTTATACTATAGCACAAAGATGATCACACATTTAACTGTAAAATCTGAAACTACAAAAATAGAGTAATATGGGGGTACTTCAAAAATTCATGGAAAATAAATTAAAACACAATACACATATTCCAAAATCTTTTTAAAATGCACAAGATAGGAAAACATTTTTTACTTTGAGTTAGAAAAATATTTCTTAAATACCAAAAACATTACTCATAAAACAAAAAATTGTTACAAATTGTACATCAAAAAATCTCAAAATAACTGTGATGAGTGAAAGATGACAACTAGAAAAGAGCAGATATTAAATGCTTCTATTTGCACAAAATTCTGGTGTGTGTGTTTGGAATTGTAATTAAGTGCCTCTTAGGATGCCTGCATTTCACATTGAAGTGCCGGGTTTGGCTCCATTTCTGATTCCAGCTTCCTCCTAAGGCAGCTCCTGGGAAGCAGCAGGTAGTGGCTCAAGTACATGAGTCCTGCCACTCATATAGGAAACCTGGATGAAGTTCCAACTCCTGGCTTTGACCTGGCACAGCCATGGCTGTTGCAGGCATTTCAGGAGCAAACCAGCAAATGGAACAGTTCTTTGTCTGTCTGTCTCTTTCTCTTCCTGCCTCTCCAATAAAATGAAAATAAATATTTTTAAAAGAGGCATATAATAATTGTCTTGTTAAAAAAAATTCTAGGAAGTGCAACCCAATGTGAGGTAACAGAAAGCAGATCCATGATTGCTTGGCCATCAGTGAAGAGGGTAAAGAGGGACCTGAATGTCCCTTCTATGAACTGATATAATGGATAATGGACAGATTTACTATTATAAAGAGTGTTTTCATGGAGTTAATATTGTGCATGAACTAGGGGGAAAAAAGGGTACCAAAATTCACATGAAATCACAAAAGACCCAGAATAGCCAAAGCAATCCTGAATGAAAAAGATTCAAGCTGAAGGCAACACAATGCCTGATTTCAAAGCATACCAGAAAGCTATAGTAATTAAAACAGCATGACATTGGCATAAAAATTCACACACATGTTAACAGAGCAGAATACAGAGCCCAGAAATCAATGTAATACTTTATCCATTTTAGTATTTTTTTGTTCTAGTACCGTTGGTTGAACTCTGTAATTAACACACAATTATTCTTAGGTGTTTATATTTTAACTGAAAACTGATCCCTGTTAGGAATTTGGAAAACATTATGATGAGTGAAATAAGCCAATCCCAAAGGGACAAATACCACTTGTTCTCCTTGATAGGTGACAACTAACTGAGCACCAAAAAGGAAACCTGTTAAAGTGAAATGGACACTATGAGAAACGGTGACTTGATCAGCCATCACCCTGACTGTTGATGAGCAACTTGATATGTTATCCCTCTTAGTATTTTTTTGTTTGTTCTACTTAACACTTTTGGTTGAATACTGTAATCAATACACAATTCTTCTTAAGTGCTGAAACTTAACTGAAAAGTGATCACTGTTAAATATAAGAGTGGGAATAAGAGAGGGAAGAGATGTGCAATTCGGGACATGCTCAAGCTGACTTACCTCAAACGGTAGAGTTCGAAACATACCAGGGGATTCCAATTCAATCCCATCAAGGTGGCATGTACCAATGCCAGCTCACTAGTCCCAGTGACCAATTTCTGTTCACAATTGATCGTAATGATAGGACTAAGAGCCAAAGGGAGCACACAAACAAGAATAGTGTCTGCAAATACTAGCTGATAGGGAGAAAACAATCCAACATGGGAAGTGAGACACACAGCAGACCCATAGAATGGCAGATGTCCTAAACAGCACTCTGGCCTCAGAATCAGCCCTTAAGGCATGCGGATCTGGCTGAAAAGCCCATGAGAGTATTAAAGGCATGGAAAGACAAGACACTCTGGAAAAAAAAAAAACCTAAATGAAAGATCTCTGCGAGTGAGATCCCAGTGGAAAGAGCGGAAAGAACGGGTCATCAAAGAAGGAGGTACCTTTCTCTGAAGGGAGGAGAGAACTTCCACTTTGACCATGGCCTTGTCTAAAAATTATCAGAGTCGGTGAACTCAGGGGGCTTCCATAGCCTTGGCAGCTCATGACAAGAGCCTAGGTTGATTACTGATGCCATAAACAAGAGTGTCAATTTGTTAAGTCAACAACAGGAGTCACTGTGCACTTACTCCTCATGTAGGATCTTTGTCCTTAGTGTGCTGCACATTGAGATTTAATGCTATAACTAATACTCAAACAGTATTTTTCACTTTATGTTTCTGTGTTGGAGCAAACTGTTGAAATCTTTACTTAATGTATGCTAAACTGATCTTCTGTATAGAAAGAGAATCGAAAATGAATCTTGATGTGAATGGAAGGGGGGAGTGAGAGGGAAAGGGGAGGGTTGCGGGTGGGAGGGACATTATGGGGGGGAAGCCATTGTAATCCATAAGCTGTACTTTGGAAATTTATATTCATTAAATAAAAGTTTAAAAAAAAAAGAAATCAATCAACACACACCTAGCCAACTGATTGTTCACAAAGGTACCAAGAATGCACACTGGAAAAAGGATAGTCTTTTCAATAAATGGTCCTGGCAAAACTAGATGCATATGTGTAAAAGAAGAAACTCTCCCAACATAAAAAAATCAACTCAAGATGGATCAAAAACCTTAATGTAGACCAGAAACTGTGAAATAGCTAGAAGAAAACATAGGTGAAACACATCAAGACATTGGTATTGATAATCACTTCTTAGAAAAAACCCCAAAAGCACAGGCAACAAAAGAAAAACTAGACAAATGGGATTATTTCAACCTTAGAAGCTTCAGCACAGCAAAGGAAACAATCAACAGAGTGAAGAAACATTTGACAGAATTTGAGACAATATTTGCAATCTACCTTTCTGACAAATGATTAATATCTAGAATATATCAGGAACTCAAACAACTCAACAATCAGAATCAATCAATCCAGTTAAGAAATGGACAAAAGACCTGAATAGATAGTTCTCAAAAGACAAAATGCCAATATTCAACAAATATATAAAAAATGCTCAGTATCACCTGTGGGGAGCAACTCGGACTAGACTGTTACTGGAATTAAGACTTATTCTATGCATCTGCTCTCCCACAATATGGCGCTGGGAGAGGAGTAACAACTTCTACGCAGCTGCCTCTCGCCAACTTGAGTGAAGACCTGCAGGAGCTGATCCTGCTCCTGATTGGAGGAGAGCAGCGTACTCGGCATGTGGGTAGCAGAGATGGGATTGGTGGAAGAGGACTATAAAGGAGGAGAGAAACAACATGCACGAGGAACATCTATCTGAAGGAACACCTGAGCAGCCCCCAAGAGAGCCGGCCGGCGGTGTGCCGCTCCCCCGCAGAAGTGGGGAAAGTGGCAGGGGGAACCGCCCTTCCACGGAGGTGGAAGGGACGGTAGCCAACCCGGGAAGAACCAGCAGCAAACCCGGGGAGGGCCAAGCAGACAAAAGAACAGCGCAGGGTCCTGTGTCGTTCCTCCACGAAGAGGGGGAGCGACAATCACCAGCCATCAGAGAAATGCAAATTAAAACTACAATGAGGTATGAAAATATTGTTGAGGATATGGAGAAAGGAGAACTCATACACTGTTAGTGATAATTAAATTAGTGCAGCCACATGGAAAACAGTATAGGATCTCTTGAAAAACTAGAAATGGAACTTCCAGATGATCCACTACTGGACATATAACCAAAAGACATTTCTCATTATATCAAAAAGATACCTGTACCATCATGTTTACAGTAGTGTTGTTCAAAATAGCCAAAATATGGAATCAGCCAAGGTGTCCATCATCAGATGAATAAATAAAAGAAAATGTGGTATATATACACAATGGAATTCTATTCAGATATAAAAAAGAATGAATTCCTATCATTCACAGAAAAATGGTGGAACTTGAGGACATTATGTTGAGTGAAACCAAGTAGACACAGAAAGATAAGTAATGTATATTTTCCCTTACATGTGGGATCTAAAAATTTTTAAATTACTCAACATGAAAGCAAAACGTTGATTACTTGAGATTGGGAGGTATGGGAGAGATAAAAGAAGTCTGAATTAAAACAATAGAAAAAGCTGGGTGTAGTTCATTAATTGTGGCAGAGATACTAATATAGATACTAATAGGGGAAATGAGGTCAGGGATATGGAGGAACTCTTTGTATTACTACCTCATAATTTTTATTTTGCAAGCTAAAATTATTCTGAAATAAAATGTTAAAATAGTATTTTTTGTTCTACTTAATACTTTTGGTTGAATACTGTAATCAATACACAATTCTTCTTAAGTGCTGAAACTTAACTGAAAAGTGATCACTGTTAAATATAAGAGTGGGAATAAGAGAGGGAAGAGATGTGCAATTCGGGACATGCTCAAGCTGACTTACCTCAAACGGTAGAGTTCGAAACATACCAGGGGATTCCAATTCAATCCCATCAAGGTGGCATGTACCAATGCCAGCTCACTAGTCCCAGTGACCAATTTCTGTTCACAATTGATCGTAATGATAGGACTAAGAGCCAAAGGGAGCACACAAACAAGAATAGTGTCTGCAAATACTAGCTGATAGGGAGAAAACAATCCAACATGGGAAGTGAGACACACAGCAGACCCATAGAATGGCAGATGTCCTAAACAGCACTCTGGCCTCAGAATCAGCCCTTAAGGCATGCGGATCTGGCTGAAAAGCCCATGAGAGTATTAAAGGCATGGAAAGACAAGACACTCTGGAAAAAAAAAAAAACCTAAATGAAAGATCTCTGCGAGTGAGATCCCAGTGGAAAGAGCGGAAAGAACGGGTCATCAAAGAAGGAGGTACCTTTCTCTGAAGGGAGGAGAGAACTTCCACTTTGACCATGGCCTTGTCTAAAAATTATCAGAGTCGGTGAACTCAGGGGGCTTCCATAGCCTTGGCAGCTCATGACAAGAGCCTAGGTTGATTACTGATGCCATAAACAAGAGTGTCAATTTGTTAAGTCAACAACAGGAGTCACTGTGCACTTACTCCTCATGTAGGATCTTTGTCCTTAGTGTGCTGCACATTGAGATTTAATGCTATAACTAATACTCAAACAGTATTTTTCACTTTATGTTTCTGTGTTGGAGCAAACTGTTGAAATCTTTACTTAATGTATGCTAAACTGATCTTCTGTATAGAAAGAGAATCGAAAATGAATCTTGATGTGAATGGAAGGGGGGAGTGAGAGGGAAAGGGGAGGGTTGCGGGTGGGAGGGACATTATGGGGGGGAAGCCATTGTAATCCATAAGCTGTACTTTGGAAATTTATATTCATTAAATAAAAGTTTAAAAAAAAAAGAAATCAATCAACACACACCTAGCCAACTGATTGTTCACAAAGGTACCAAGAATGCACACTGGAAAAAGGATAGTCTTTTCAATAAATGGTCCTGGCAAAACTAGATGCATATGTGTAAAAGAAGAAACTCTCCCAACATAAAAAAATCAACTCAAGATGGATCAAAAACCTTAATGTAGACCAGAAACTGTGAAATAGCTAGAAGAAAACATAGGTGAAACACATCAAGACATTGGTATTGATAATCACTTCTTAGAAAAAACCCCAAAAGCACAGGCAACAAAAGAAAAACTAGACAAATGGGATTATTTCAACCTTAGAAGCTTCAGCACAGCAAAGGAAACAATCAACAGAGTGAAGAAACATTTGACAGAATTTGAGACAATATTTGCAATCTACCTTTCTGACAAATGATTAATATCTAGAATATATCAGGAACTCAAACAACTCAACAATCAGAATCAATCAATCCAGTTAAGAAATGGACAAAAGACCTGAATAGATAGTTCTCAAAAGACAAAATGCCAATATTCAACAAATATATAAAAAATGCTCAGTATCACCTGTGGGGAGCAACTCGGACTAGACTGTTACTGGAATTAAGACTTATTCTATGCATCTGCTCTCCCACAATATGGCGCTGGGAGAGGAGTAACAACTTCTACGCAGCTGCCTCTCGCCAACTTGAGTGAAGACCTGCAGGAGCTGATCCTGCTCCTGATTGGAGGAGAGCAGCGTACTCGGCATGTGGGTAGCAGAGATGGGATTGGTGGAAGAGGACTATAAAGGAGGAGAGAAACAACATGCACGAGGAACATCTATCTGAAGGAACACCTGAGCAGCCCCCAAGAGAGCCGGCCGGCGGTGTGCCGCTCCCCCGCAGAAGTGGGGAAAGTGGCAGGGGGAACCGCCCTTCCACGGAGGTGGAAGGGACGGTAGCCAACCCGGGAAGAACCAGCAGCAAACCCGGGGAGGGCCAAGCAGACAAAAGAACAGCGCAGGGTCCTGTGTCGTTCCTCCACGAAGAGGGGGAGCGACAATCACCAGCCATCAGAGAAATGCAAATTAAAACTACAATGAGGTATGAAAATATTGTTGAGGATATGGAGAAAGGAGAACTCATACACTGTTAGTGATAATTAAATTAGTGCAGCCACATGGAAAACAGTATAGGATCTCTTGAAAAACTAGAAATGGAACTTCCAGATGATCCACTACTGGACATATAACCAAAAGACATTTCTCATTATATCAAAAAGATACCTGTACCATCATGTTTACAGTAGTGTTGTTCAAAATAGCCAAAATATGGAATCAGCCAAGGTGTCCATCATCAGATGAATAAATAAAAGAAAATGTGGTATATATACACAATGGAATTCTATTCAGATATAAAAAAGAATGAATTCCTATCATTCACAGAAAAATGGTGGAACTTGAGGACATTATGTTGAGTGAAACCAAGTAGACACAGAAAGATAAGTAATGTATATTTTCCCTTACATGTGGGATCTAAAAATTTTTAAATTACTCAACATGAAAGCAAAACGTTGATTACTTGAGATTGGGAGGTATGGGAGAGATAAAAGAAGTCTGAATTAAAACAATAGAAAAAGCTGGGTGTAGTTCATTAATTGTGGCAGAGATACTAATATAGATACTAATAGGGGAAATGAGGTCAGGGATATGGAGGAACTCTTTGTATTACTACCTCATAATTTTTATTTTGCAAGCTAAAATTATTCTGAAATAAAATGTTAAAATAGTATTTTTTGTTCTACTTAATACTTTTGGTTGAATACTGTAATCAATACACAATTCTTCTTAAGTGCTGAAACTTAACTGAAAAGTGATCACTGTTAAATATAAGAGTGGGAATAAGAGAGGGAAGAGATGTGCAATTCGGGACATGCTCAAGCTGACTTACCTCAAACGGTAGAGTTCGAAACATACCAGGGGATTCCAATTCAATCCCATCAAGGTGGCATGTACCAATGCCAGCTCACTAGTCCCAGTGACCAATTTCTGTTCACAATTGATCGTAATGATAGGACTAAGAGCCAAAGGGAGCACACAAACAAGAATAGTGTCTGCAAATACTAGCTGATAGAATAAAAAAGGGAGAGAATGATCCAACATGGGAAGCGAGATACACAGCAGACTCATAGAATGGCAGATGTCCTAAACAGCACTCTGGCCTCAGAATCAGCCCTTAAGGCATGCGGATCTGGCTGAAAAGCCCATGAGAGTATTAGAGGCATGGAAAGCCAAGACACTCTGGAAAAAAAAAAAAAAAACCTAAATGAAAGATCTCTGTGAGTGAGATCCCAGTGAAAAGAACAGGTCATCAAAGAAGGAGGTACCTTTCTCTGAAGGGAGGAGAGAACTTCCACTTTGACTATAACCTTGTCTAAATATGATCAGAGTCGGTGAACTCAGGGGGCTTCCATAGCTTTGGCAGCTCATGACAAGAGCCTAGGGTGATTACTGATGCCATAAACAAGAGTGTCAATTTGTTAAGTCAACAACAGGAGTCACTGTGCACTTACTCCTCATGTAGGATCTTTGTCCTTAGTGTGCTGTACATTGAAATTTAATGCTATAACTAGTACTCAAACAGTATTTTTCACTTTATGTTTCTGTGTGGGAGCAAACTGTTGAAATCTTTACTTAATGTATGCTAAACTGATCTTCTGTATAGAAAGAGAATCGAAAATGAATCTTGATGTGAATGGAAGGGGGGAGTGAGAGGGAAAGGGGAGGGTTGCGGGTGGGAGGGACATTATGGGGGGGAAGCCATTGTAATCCATAAGCTGTACTTTGGAAATTTATATTCATTATAAAAGTTAAAAAAATTAATTAAAATATTAATAAAATGGCACTGTTTCTAAATTTAAAAATATTCTGAGACAAGCCTGGCAAGGAGAGACAAACACTGCATGATCTCACTCATATATGAACTGAAAAAGTTGAACTCAAAGAAGTAGTAAGTAAGATGGTTAACAGAGGGGAGAGTCACAGATGGGGCTGGCAGGGGTTGGAGTAGGGGAGTAGTGGTAATAATAGGTAGGAAAAGAGAAAGCATTGGTCAAAGATATGAAGTTTCAATTAGGAGGGATAGGTTCTGATTATCTGATTGAAGTCAATAATAATGTATATTTTGAAGTAGCTAAAAAACATATTTTTAAATATTCTCACCACAAAAAATGATAAGTATTTGAGGTGATATATCAATTGACTTGATTTGATAATTCCAAAAGTATCCATGTTTCAAAACATGACATTATATACATAAACATATACAATTATTTTCTTTCAATTAAAAATAAAATCATTTAGTAAGAAAATATATAGATTAAAGAAAGGAGAACAATGATTTTTCAAAAAAATCAAAAAAGGTGGTTCAAGAACAAAAAAAGAAACAACAGAAAACACCTATAAAATGTAATCAAGAGGAAAGTATAGACCCGAGACATGGAAAATGTTAAGTGCTTCTCAATTATTCATATAAAATTAACAAGATCTTGAAAAAAAATCTGACAAAACAAGCACACAAAAAGGAAAATAACATATCAACATTACTTAAGTAAAATAACCTGAATAAATACAAATGCACTAAAAGGCACCAAACATAAAATAAAGCAATAAATGTGTTAATGCAAAAAAATCAAAATCAAAGATCAGTTAACACAAGAAAGGCTATTAGATAATTATATACCCTCAATGGGCTCAGTAAAATACATTTAATCATTCAATATATGATATTTAAAATACTAGAAGCAACCATTATAAATCCTAAAATCTTAGTATACTGATTTACTCAGAAGAGTTATTGAGAAGCTTTGTTCTGTGTGCTAGGGATATAGAAGGGACCAAAAAGACAAAAATGTCTGCCCGCATGGTATCAGTGTACTAGCGGGCAGTCAGATGGACTGAGAAATAAATTGCTTTTATGGCGTATTACAGGCAATAAGCCCTCTGGGAAGAAACAGAGAGGCAGAGGGGGGCAGGTGCAGAGTGTTGTGGTCTGGAAGGGTGAGTTGCAATTTTTAATAGAATGACCAAGGGGTCTTTGCTCAGAAGCTGCCATTGGAATAGCAACTTGAAGGAGTGAGGGAGCAGCCACATCGTAATTTGGAGGGTAAGAACTCCAGGTAGAGGGAACAGAGCCCTGAGTCAGAAATATACTGTAGAAACATGCTCATGTCATGGCAAGGTGGCCAGGGTGCTTTGTTTGGTGTGAGGAAGGAAGTAAAACAGCAGGGGCCAGATTGGTAAGGCCCCTGCGGCCAGTTTGAGGATTTTGTGTTTTGTTTGTATGTAGAAGTTGAAACCATTGGAGGTTTCTGGTGACACAATCTGATTTATTTTGAAAGGATTATTCTGGCTCCTGTGCTGTGAATAGGTGAAGGAGGGGCATAGTTAGACATATTAATATAGGATGTTGACACAGCATGTGGGTATTCTTCAAATAAATAAACATACATACATGGGAACATGATCAAATATTGTTATTTATAGAGGTTCACAATGTAAAATGCCTGAAAACAATTGTTCACCACAGCCTCAAACCAGCAGATGATTGGTGTTACCTAGGAAAAGGGTGGACTCTGCCAGTTCTTAGTTTAAAAGAACAAAATTGTATAACACCTGTTTGAAACAAAACAGCCAAGGCAAACAGGATTTCCATAGCACCGAGAGAGGGAGAAAGAAATGTGGGTGATAAAATGTCCTTAGCTGTGCTGGTGTACTCTGTTTTTAAGATCTGAAGCTCCAACTCACTTAGTAGGTGATAGAAATATATATGGAATGAATGCAGCCTTCCTCTTTAACTTGATTTTTTAGAACTAGTTATTTTGGTCTTATATAAAACCATTTTAATTTTTACTTAATCTATTCTCTCTGTCAAATATATTTTAGTTGTGCCACTGAAAGTTTAGTGTTCTTAGAATATTTATTATCCAATCTCCTTTTGCATGTCATCATTTTATCAATATGCTATTCCATTTTTCTGTCATCTGTTTGTTCTTATCTCACAGTTTTAAGCCAATTTCTTACTGGCCTTATCTTCTTGTATTCTACTATTGTTGCTTAATTTCTAGGCCAATTACCAGAATCTGGTAAGCTTGTACACAGGAAAGTGGTTCCCAAATAGATCTTCAAATTCAGGGTAAAACTCAGGAAAAACAAAACCAACCAACCAACAAAAGCACATGTGTCTCTGGACTCTGTTAAAAGAAAAACTGAGCACAGTTCAACTTAACAGAGTTTACTCATTTGAGCAAGAAAAAAGTTTCTAGAACTGGGCATTGTTCCAGACCCAAAGATGATTCAGAATGCCCCACCTCACCACATGAACAGGTTATATTTAAAGTGAGAGAAAGCAGGAAGTAACATGCAGAAATAATTGGATTGGGGACTTCAGCTTTTGTGAGATGGCTGAATAGAGGTGCCCAGTGTTAAACTCTTCCTCCACAGAAAAGAACAGAAACAACAAATAAATAACTGCATCTCAAACTGAGTGGTCGAGGAAGAGCATTGGAGTTTAGTAGAAAAATAATGGGGAAACAGTAGGACTCAGAGACCTGGGAACACAGCAGAAAATGAGAAACAAAGCCAATCAGCAGTTTGAGGATACTGATTGCAGAGAAAGGGTACACAGAAGAGCCTCAGCAGGGTCCACCTGCACAATTGCCTTACAGGGGCAATCCTAGCTACAGGAGGAATCCACAGGCATCACAGGTATCAGCAAGGAGAGCTGCCTGAAATCTCAGAGTGTGCAATACCAGTGTTGACTATCAGAACTACACTGTACAGGAGCTCTCTAGAACTCATTTATCCAGCATAAATTAAACTATATATTCACTGAACAACTCTCCAGGTTCCCAACTTCTCAGACCCATTAGCTGCCATTGTATGTTCTGCCTCTACAAGCTTGATTATTTTAGATGCATAATATTCAAATTATTTGTATCTGTTCTGGGATTGGCTTATTTCACTTAGCACAATGTCCTCCACATTTATTCATGCTGTCTTCTTTTTAAATACTGATTATATAGTTTTTCTATATCAGTATATATTTGATATACTTAAATACATTAATTAATATAAAATATGATATCCCATATGTGTACTTTGGTTATATTACATAGTGTTATGTATATCTATATCTATATATGCATATAAAATCTATGTTCATGCAAACATATATTATGTAAAAACAATGCTTGGATTTCAAAATTGATGCACCAAAACAAGCTTTCATTTTTTAAAGTTTTTATTTATTTGAGAGGCAGAAACAATAACATACAGTCAAGGAACACCTCAAACACTTGCACAGAGTTAGACCAGGGTCAGGGCCAGGAGCTGAGCCTGCTAACCTGGTTGCCCACGTGGGTGACAAGGATGAAATTATTTGAACCAGCACCACTGACTCTCAAGGTTTGCATTAACAAAAATATGGGGTCAGAAGCAAGATATTGAACCCAGGTACTGCAATATGCAACATGGGCATTCAGGGGTAGGGGTTAAAATAAGATTTATTTGTTTTTGTTTTATAATTTTTTATTTATAAAATGTGAATACACTTCAAGTATTTCATATATACAGAGGTGGGAAAAGTGATATTTCCCATCCTACCCTCCCGCCTGCCCAAAATCCTCCTGTCTCTCCTTCCTTTCTTATTCTTCCTTTTAACTTTTACAGTGACATACTTTCAATTTATTTTATAATCATAAGCTTAACCCTCCACTAAGTAAAGAATTCAACAAATAGTAAGAAAAAAAACACTGTTCCTCAACAGAAGAGACAAGGGCTGTAAACAATAATCAAATCTCAAAATATCAATTCTGCTCAGACACATTAGATTTTCACTACTCTATCAGTTACCACAGATCAGAGGAATCATATTTGTCTTTTGGGAGCTGGCTTATTTCACTAAAGGTAATGGTTTCCAGTTGCTTTTATTTTGTCGCAAAAGTAGGATTTCATTTTTTTTATGGCTGCATGGTGTTCCACAGTGTATATATACACATTTTCTTTATCTAGTCATCAGCTGATGGACATCAGGGTTGATTCCATATTTTAGCTAATGTGAATTAAGCTGCAATAAACATGGGGGAACAGCTAACTTTGATATGCTGATTTCACTTCCTTTGGGTAAATTCTGAGGAGTAGGTTGATTAGGTCATATGGTAGATCTGTTTTCATATTTCTGAGTAATCTCCATGCTCTCTTCCCCGTTGGCTGTACTAGTTCACACTCCCACCAACAGTGGATTAGGGTACCTTTTCCCCCACATCCTCACCAGCATTTTCTGATTGTTGATTTCTGTATTGAGAGCCAGTCTAAATGGGGTGAAGTAAAACTTCATTGTGATTTTATTTTGCATTTCCCTGATGCTTAGTGATCCTGAGTATTTTTTCATGTGTCTATTGCCCATTTGAATTTCATCCTTTAAACAAATTTCATCCTTTGAAAAACGTCAAAGTCCTTAATCATTCCATAAATGGATTGTTCGGTTTATTGTTGTTGAGTTTCTTGAGCTCTTTATAGATTCTGGATAATAACCCTTCCATAGTTTCATAGTTTGCAAATATTTTCTCCTATTTGTCCACTGCTGCTTACTTTGTTAAGTGCTTTCTTTGCAGTGCAGAAGCTTCTTAGCTTAATGTAATCTATTTGTGCATTTTGGCTTTGATTGCCTCTGCTGCTGGCATCATTTGCAAGAAGCCTTTGCCTGTGCCAATGTCTTGCAGAGTTTCCCCAATGTTCTCCTCTGGTAATTTGATGGTATCAGGTCATAGACTTAGATCTTTGATCCATTTTGAGTTGATTTTTGCATAAGGTGTATGGTAGTGGTCTTGTTTCATAGTTCTGAATGTGGAGATCCAATTTTCCCAGCATCATTTGTTGAAGTGACTGAAGAGACTGATTTAATTACTTTGTCAAAGATGAGTTGCTTGTAGACATTGGGATTGATTTCTGGGGTTTCTATTATTTTCCACTGGTCTACAAGTCTTATTTTTGCACCAGTGAGAGGCTGTTTTCATTATACCCACCCCATAATATGTCTTGAAAATCTGCCTCCAGCTTTGTTTTTGTTTTCTAGGATTGCTTTAACTACGTAGATCTCTTTTGTTTCCATATGAAATTTAGTATTATTTTCTCTGTATCTAAAATGAATGTCATTTGTGTTTTGATTGGGATCACATTGAATACGTAAATTATTTTCAGTAGTTCAGACATTTTGATTATATTAATTCTTCCAATCCACTAACATGGAAGGTTTTTCCATTTTTGTGTCTTTTTATATTTCTTTCTTTCTTTAATGTTTTATAATTTTTATCATAGAGATATTTGACTTCCTTGGTTAAATTTACTCCAAGGTATTTAATTATTCTTGTAGCTATTGTGAATGGGACTGATTTTACAACTTATTTCTCAGCCATTGCATTGTGTGTGTATACAAAGGCTACTGATTTTTGGGTGTTGAGTTAATATACTGCAACTTTACCAAATGCTCTTATGAGTTCCAATAGTCTCTTAGTGGAGTCATTTTTTTTCCCTAAATATAGGATTATATTATCTGCAAAAAAGAGATAATTTGACTCCCTCCTTTCCAATTTGTATCCCTTTGATTTCTTTTTCTTGCCTAATGGCTCAAGCTAAATCTCCCAAAAACATATCAAATAATAATGGTGCAAGTAGACATCCTTGTCTGGTTCCAGATCTCAGTGAAAATGCTTCCAGAGTTTCCCCATTCAATATAATGTTGGCTGTGGGTTTCTCCTACATTGCCTTGATTGTGTTGAGATATATTTATTCTTCTATACTCAATTTCCTTTAGATTTTGATTATGAAAGGATGTTGCATTTTATCAAATGCTTTCTGTGCATCTATTGAGAAGAGCATTTTCTCACAGTTGAAGAATACACTTTCTTTTCATCAGTGTGTGGGACTTTCTCTAGAATATACCATACACTACACCATAAAGAATCTCTCAGATTATTCCAATAAATTGAAATTATATCATGCATGCTTTCTGACCACAATGGAATGAAGCTGGAAGTTAACATAAGAAACTCCCCAAAATATGCAAACTCATGGAGACTGTACAACACATTCATGAATGAACAATGGGTCATAGAACAAATCAAAAGGGAAATCAAAAAATTCCTGGAAACAATCAAATATGACAATACAGCATATCAAAACTTACTGAATGCAGCAAAAACAAAGGTAAGAGGGAATTTTATAGCAATTAGTGGCTACATTAAAAAATTGGAAAGTCATCAAATAAATGATCTGTCAATGCTTCTAAAGGACCTGGAAAAAGAATAACAAAACAAACTCAAAATTAGTAGGAGGAAAGAAATAATTAAAATTAGAGTAGAAATAAATAAAATTTAAACTATACAAAGGATCAGTGAAATGAAGAGCTGTTTTTTAAAAAAAAAATAAACAAAATTGATACACCAAAAAAAAAGAGGGAGAAGACCCAAATCAATAAAATCAGAGATCAAAAAGGAGATGTAACGAGAGATACCGCAGAAATAAAAAAAATATTACAAATTACTACAGACAGTTACATGCTAACATATTAGAAAATCTAGGCCGGTGCCGTGGCTCACTAGGCTAATCCTCCGCCTAGCGGCGCCGGCACACCGGGTTCTAGTCCCGGTCGGGGTGCTGGATTCTGTCCCGGTTGCCCCTCTTTCAGGCCAGCCCTCTGCTGTGGCCAAGGGAGTGCAGTGGAGGATGGCCCAGGTGCTTGGGCCCTGCACCCCATGGGAGACCAGGAAAAGCACCTGGCTCCTGGCTCCTGCCACTGGATCAGCGCGGTGCGCCGGCCGCAGCGTGCCGGCTGCGGCGGCCATTGGAGGGTGAACCAACGGCAAAGGAAGACCTTTCTCTCTGTCTCTCTCTCACCGTCCACTCTGCCTGTCAAAAAATAAAAAAAAAATAAAAAAATAAAAAAAAGAAAATCTAGAAGAAATGGATAGATTCCTGGACACATACAATCTACTAAGATTAAGTCATGAAGATATAGAAAACTTAAACAGAAAATAACCAATATTGAGATTGAATCAGACATAAAAACCCTCACAGCAAAGGAAAGACAAGGACTGGACAGCTTCTCTGCTGATTTCTACCAGACTTTTAAAGAAGAACTAACTCCAATTATTCTCAAACTATTCAAAAACAATAAAAGGGAGGGAACCTCCAAAACTCCGTCTCGGAGGCCAGTATCACCTCAAATCTGAAATGAGAGAAAATAAAATAAAAAAACAACAATAGATCAATATCCCTGATGAACAAAGATGCAAAATCCTCAATAAAATACTAGCTAATCAAATCCAACAACACATCAGAAAGATCAATCACCTGAACCAAGTGGCATTTATTCCTGGTATGTAGGGATGGCTCAGCATACAAAAATCAGTAAGAGTGAGGAGACAGCAAGATGGCAGAATAGGAAGGGAGTTTACTACTTTTGTCTAGGAAAAGATAGTTTTAGAAAAAACATAGAGAGGGCCGGCACTGCAGCTCAATAGGCTAATCCTCCGCCTGCGGGGCCGGCACACCGTGTTCTAGTCCCAGTCGGGGCACTGGATTCTGTCCCGGTTTCTCCTCTTCCAGTCCAGCTCTCTATGTGGCCAGGGAGTGCAGTGGAGGATGGCCCAAGTGCTTGGGCCCCTGCACCTGCATGGGAGACCAGAAGCACTTGGCTCCTGGCTTCGGATCAGTGCCGTGAGCTGGCTGCAGTGCACCGGCCGCAGTGGCCACTGGGGGGTGAACCAACAGAAAAGGAAGACCTTTCTCTCTGTCTCTCTCTCTCACTGTCCAATCTGCCTGTCAAAAAAAAAAAAAACATAGAGAGGCAGGCACCACAGCTCACTTGGCTAATCCTCCACCTGCGGCACTGGCACCCCAGGTTCTAGTCCTGGTTGGGGCGCCAGATACTATCCCGGTTGCTCCTCTTCCAGTCCAGCTCTCTGCTGTGGCCCCGGAAGGCAGTGGAAAATGGCCCAAGTGCTTGGGCCTTACACCTGCATGGGAGGAAGCACCTGGCTCCTGGTTTCAGATCGGCGCATCGCACCAGCCATAGTGGCCATTTTGGGGGTGAACCAATGGAAAGAAGACCTTTCTCTCTTTCTCTCTCTCTTTCTCACTGTTTAACTCTGCCTGTCCAAAAAAAAAAAAAATAGAGAGATTGCAATATCAGTGAAGAGTTAGGGAGAAAACAATAGAAGAAATACCTCACAAATTAGAGGGACACTGTACAACTACGTGGAGGGTGTGGACATGCACAACTCAGGACCACAGCAGTAGAGAGCCTTGGCACCAGCATTGCAGAGTGAGATGAGACCAGACTGCAGCAGCCCAAGCCACTGGCATTAAAGCTGTAGGAAGAGCATGGAGCAAGTATGGCTTGGTGCCTGTGGGGGACCGTGTACCTGCCAACCTAGAGGTAAAAATGGGGGGCACATTTCTCTCTCGACCAACCAGCACTGGCATTCTATAACTAACCAAGAGAGGGTGGGCACTATTTTGGACATATGCAACAGCTGCATCAGCTTGTGTCCATGTGCCCAGCAATCAGCAGAGAGGAGATGCCTGAGTCTTGGCTGGGAGAATTGACAGGGGGCTGGGTGCTCATAACTGTGGCAGCCTTGTGTGCTGGGACTATGAAAACACTGTGGCTACATGTGAGGGTGCAGTGTGTGGTTGGGCCTTTGGGTAGTCACAGTGGGCAGTTCCACACTCTTGGGGAATTGATTCTCTGCAGAGGGTCACTGCTGCAGAATTTGTGTTCACACCGAAGACACAGATCCTTTGTGTGGTTCTTGAGACAGTGTAATGAATATTATACCTAGTGGGGCTAGTGTCCAGGCATTGGTCTCCTTGGAGGAGAGGAGGTGAGTGTGAGACTATGTCAACATAACAGATTAAATCTCCCCTCTGATTAAAACAAAACAAAACAAAAAACAAACAAACAAAAAAAAGGGAGATTCATCATGCCCAATTTGGGTGTCACCTTGGATACTCCTCTTAACCAGGAGCTCTGAACAGAGCTCCCTGACCATATCCAGCACACTCTCAGGGTATTCACTGAGAGAGCAGACACTCCACTAATCCACAGAGACATAGTCCAAAGGGGGGGAAATGAGTAGCTCACAAATGCCTAAAAATTGTAGCAATTCAAGAAACAAAAATAAGAAAGACAACATGATGCCTACAAAGGAACACAGCAACATTTCAATAGTAGAATGTGAAAATGAAGAGATTAAAGAAATGCCCAAAACAGAATTCAAAAATTTGATAAGATGACTTAGAAGTAATCAGAAGCAAAGTCATGAGTTAAAGATATCCATACATGACATAAATGAACATTTTCCCATAAAATTGAGATTTTAAAGAGAAATAAAAATGAAATATTGGATATGAATAATTCAAGAGATAAAATTAAAATGTGGTAGAAAGCCTTAAACACAGACTCAGTGAGGCAAAAGAAAGAATATATTGAGTTAGAAGATGAATCTCCAAAAATTTTATAGTCAAACCAAAAAGCAGAAGAAATTAGAAAACTATAAAACAGTGCTAGAGATTTGTGGGATCCTATCAAACAACCCAACATACAAGTCTTAGGAATTCCTGAAGTCATGGAAAGAAAGAATGGATCAGAAGGCCTTTTTAGTGAAATAATTACAGAAAACTTCCCTAATTTGGAGAAAGAAAGGGACATCCAAGTTAGAGGAAGCACATAGAACTCCTAATAGATATGAGCAGAAATGATTCTCACCATGACACATTGTAGTCAAACTCTCCACAGTAAAACACAAAGAAAAGATTCTAAAATGTGCACAAGAGAACTGCCAGGTTACTTTCAGAGGATCTCCATTAGATTTGCAGCTGACTTCTCATCAGAAACCCTACAGGTTAGGAGAGAATGGTGAGATATATTCCAAGTCTTAAGAGAAAAAAAAAAAAAACTGTCAACCCAGAATACTGTACCCTGCAAAGCTCTCATTTAAGAATGAAGGTGAGATAAAGACCTTCCATAACAAACAAAAATTGAAAGAATCTGTCGCCATTCGTCCAGCCTCAAAAAAGATGCTTAAGGATGTGCTGCACACAGAAATACAGAAACACTGTCATCACTATGAAAGAAAGTGAAGGCAGAAAATCTCCCAGTAAAAGTACAAAGAAAATCCAAAGTAAAAAATAGGAATATTTATGGGAAAATGGCAGGGCCAAGTCCTTACTTATCAGTTGTCACCTTGAATATAAACAGCCTCAACTCTTCAGTTAAAAGATACAAAATGGCTGAATGGATTAAAAAAAAAAAACATCTATTTGCTGCCTACAAGAAACACATCTCATCAACAAAAATACATGAAAACTGAAAGTGAAAGGATGGAAAAAGATAGTCCATGCTAACAGAAAGCTAAAAAGACTGTGGTAGCCATCATAATATCAGACAAAATAGACTTTAACACAAAAACTGTTAAAAGAGACAAAGAAGGTCACTATGCAATAATTAAGGGATGAATTCAACAGGAATATGTTACTATAATAAACATATATGCACCTAATTACGGGACACCTGGCTATTTAAAAGAAATGTTGATGTATCTAAAGGGAAGTATAGACTCACATACAACAGTAATGGTGGTCTCCAATACTCCACTTTCAGCAAGAGATAAGACAGAAAATCAGCAAAGAAACAACCATTAATCAACACTATAGACCAAATAGACTTAACAAATATCTACAGAACTTTTAATCCGATAGTTGCAGAATACACATTCTTATCATCAGTGCATGGAACTTTCTCTAGGACAGACCACAGGCTAGGACATAAAGAAAGTCTTAGCAAATTTCAAAAAAATTGAAATTATACCATGCATCTTCTCTGAGCATAATGAAGTGAAACTGGAAATCAACAACTCAAGAATCTTTAGAACATATGCAAATACATTGAGACTGAAGAACATGCTCCTGAATGAACAGTGGGTCACAGAAGAAATCAAAAATCTGTTGAGGAAAGTTTTTTTTTTTCATGCTATTTGTTAAACTCTTTACTTAGTATAGAGTTAATCTTCTGTATATAGAGTTAATTAAAAATATATTTTAGTAAAAAATAAGAAAGGTAATTAGAGAGGGAGGAGGAAGAAGGGTGAGAAAACAGGTGGGAGGGCAGGTACGGTAGGAAGAATCACTATGTTCCTATAGTTGTGTTTATGAAGTACATGAAGTTTATATACCTTAAATAAAATCTTTCTGGAGAAAAATAAATAAATGTGATACATCACATTAGCAAACTGAAGAACAACATGAGCCTCTTAACCACCAGGCTAAATGCCCATTCCTTAAACTTATATTTTAATTCTACTTTTCCATGAAAATCTTTTGAAGTATCCTTGTGTATTTGGTGTGTGTATACACATTTTTAATACATTCATCTTTTGATGGACACTTGAGTCATTTCCATATCTTGGTGACTGTACTAACATTCCATTAACATGGGAATGAAGATAGCTCTTTAAGATTCTGATTGCAATTCTTCTGATATATACCAAAAGTAGATTTGTTAGGTTATATGGTAGTGTTATTTCTAAATTTTAAAAATTTAAAAATTTTTAACACATGAAAATTGTACATATTAACGTGCTACCATAAATGTGATATTTGGTACATGAATACATTGTATAATTTTCCAGTCAGAATAAAAATATCTATCTCCACAAACACTTAACATTTCTTTATTGTGAAAACATTTGGCATCCTTTATTCTAGGTTTTTGGTTGAGAGAAAGATAAAGTACTTTATCATTATCTAAAATCACCCTACTATGGAATAACGCCAGCACTTTTTATTCCTGTCAAACTTAATACCCTTAAAATTTTTGAGAAATGTCCATACTGTTTTCAATAATTATTGCATCATTTTACATTTCTACATATGATACACAAGTGTTCTCTTTTTTCTATATCCTTGCTAACAGTTACATTTGTATATATAACTGAAATTTAAGTCTATTTTGAGTTTATTTTTGTTTATGGTGTAAAGTGGGTAGAGGTGGGCAAATGCATTTTTTGCAGGTGGATATTCAGTTTTCCCAACATAATATGTTGAAGAGACTATTCTTCCACATTATGTACTACTGGGAACCCTTGTCAATGGTCAGTAGACTGTATGTATGTGTTTTTATTTTATTTATTTGACAGATAGACAGTGAGAGAGAGACAGAGAGAAAGGTCTTCCTTCCATTGGTTCACCCCCCAAAATGGCCGCCACCACTGGCACTGCACCAATCCAAAGCCAGGAGCCAGGTGCTTCCTCCTGGTCTCCCATGCAGGTGCAGGGCCCAAGTACTTGGGCCATCCTCCACTGACCTCCTGAGCCACAGCAGAGAGCTGGACTGGAAGATGAGCATCCGGGACTAGAACCCCATATGGGATGCCGGTGCCGCAGGCAGAGGATTAAGCAAGTGAGTCACGGTGCTGGACCCTGTATATGGGTTTATTTTAAAATGTGGACACTGTAGAATGTTTCAAAACTACAGGCTTCAAACCCATTTTATGGTTTTTATACTAAAGATAAGACATGTTATTTACATGGACTTTAAACCAGTGCTTAAACTTTAGTGTGCTAACTCTATTACATGTAATTTCCACCATGATTTTTCCAGTCCAAGTTATTCTGAAGATTTTTTTGGAAATTATTTGAATCAAGGGTTAATTAAAGATTATGAGGCCCCTGAAAAAGCAATACTTCAGGGCTACAAGAGAAAGCTAATACCATGGACATTAGTTCTCCATATTTTGTCCCATGTGCCCTTTTCATTTTACACTTTTATTCTAGTGCCTTGAGTGCCATTAAGAATTTCAGTTTTTCTTACTCACACATGTGAGTGAGTGAGTGAGCACATACATGCAGACACATGTGCAAACTCTAGAAGTTACTGTCATGCCATCTGATTTGTCTACCAGATTATTGGTGAGCATAGATACTTGGAAAGAATATTGACAACCCTATTTCAAACTATTTATGAATAATAGACTAAAATAAATATCGTCTTTAAATAGAAGGCATAATTATTGAGAAGCCTTTATAGTAATTTTCAAAATAAGGGTATATTATAACCAAAATAAACTTAAAGGTCAAAGATTCCAACTTCCCTTGATGTTTTATTTAATTCATTAAATATTTATTGCACATCAGCCCTATTAAACCTAACCACACAGGACTTAAAGAAGGTGAAGGTTTATTCATGTGGTTTTACAGCAAGTGCATTCTGGATACATGCACTCTAAATTCAAAGACCCTCATGTGAGAGTATACCTGGTACCTTTGTGTGAGTAGAGGCAGGTATAAAACCAGAGCACAACCTTAGTATTGGTCTATGGGTGAAACTGCTTTACCTTCATATTTTGAATTTTCCTAAATTAAACTGAATCATAAAACATAAAACCTGATTATATTATAAATATATTTGAAACAGATACATGTTGAGCAATTCATTCTAGAACTAGCAAGTTTCTCAGAAGTAAAACAATACAAAATGGAGCAAGAGTTCTGGCTTGGCTGGTATCTCTGGTGTGCTTAATAAAACAACGAAGGCTCCCAGCACCTGCTGTCATTTGTTGCCAATATAGTTCTCTGTCCACACCCACTTATAAAGTAAAGCAACAGGATTCAGAATCCTCTGAAAAGGCTATGGCTCTGCTGTTTGGAATTTCAGTCACAAACAAGATAAAGCTTCCAAGAAGTCAATGCTGCTATAACTCACAGAACAGTAACATCCTCAGGCTATTATGAATTATATTAATAGCAGGTGTCTAATTAGCAACTGAAAAATGCTCCTCTATAAGCATCTGTAATGAAAATATCTGTGACCATTGATGGAATACTCTCTCTGAAGTCTCTCTGCAAAACATGGAGCATTTGATCCTGTGTGATACACCTCATGTGCACATGTATTTATTTATACTATGCATGATATACCTTGAAGAAATCTTATGACGTACATAAATCAGGTATGATCCCCATTTTCCCATTATGGTATATGGCAGGGGCATCTGAAATATATTGGGAAGATTATTCACTACACAGGGAGACCACACTAAGGGCTGGAGGCAGCTGAGATCCATACTGCAGTTGACCCTTGAACAACATAGGTTTGAACTTAGTTCATGTATATGTTGGATTTTTTTTGAAGATATGTTGCAATTTGAAAAAAAATCTCAAACTGTGACTCAAAAAAAACAACAACAACAAACAAACAAAAAAAAACACAAAGAGCCCAGCATTGTGATGCAGTAGGTTATCCCACTACCTGCAATGCCAGCAACCCAAATCGGCACTGGTTCGAGTCTCAGCTGCTACACTTCCAAACCAGCTCCCAGTTGATGTGCCTGGGAAAGCAGCAGAAGATGGCCAAAGTACTCATTTGGGAGAACCAGATGGAGTTTCATATTTCTGGTTTTGTCCTGGCCAAACCCAGCCACTGTAGCCATTTGGGGAATGAACCAGTGGATAGAAGATTGATCTCTCTGTCTTTCCTTTCCTCTCTGGAACTCTGTCTTTCAAATAAATAAATAAATATTTTTTAAAAAAGGAATGAAAAAAATTATGGAAGTTAGGTATGTCATTAATACATGAAATACATGTAGATGATAATCTATGTTATCACTTATTATAAAATATACACTTGAATATATTATTAAAAAGTTTTAAAATTATCAAAATGTATGCACACAAACAGACTACACGGTACCATTCACAGTTAAAATAATGTAAACAAACAAAAAATGCAGTGTTAAATCATAAATGCATAAAATTAACTACAGTACATACTATAATACTTTCATAGCTACCTCTTGTTGTTGATGTGCAAAGTCAAGAATAACAGGCAAATTTTCAAATGCATCAGGGGTAGATATCCCTAACTATGGCATTGTTCAAGAGTCATCTGTAAATTTTGCTCATCCAACTTAGTACCAGTGGGACCACACCTACCCAACAGTTTTTTTTTTCTCTTTTTCATACTATTTGTTGAAATCTTTACTTAACATAGAGTTACTCATATGTGTATAAAGTCAATTTAAAATAGATGTCAGTAAAAAAAATAAGAGTGGGAATAAGAGAGGTAGGAGGAAGTTTGTGACTGTAAAGACTTACTTCTAATGGTACAGTTAAAAAGTTGTCATGGAATCCCATTAAGCTCGGTGGTAATAATGCCATCGTAGGTGTTAAAAAGTGATCATATTAAGTGTCAAATTGATCATATATATATTAAGTGTTAAAGAAATCATATAAATAAGATAAAGTGTCTGGTAATAACAACAGATCAAATTAAAAAGGAGAGAATGTTCCAACATGGGAAGCAGTTCACACAGCAGACTCATAGAATGACAATCACTCCAAAGAACACTCTGACCTCAGATTCAGCCCTTAAGGCATTCTGGTGTAGCTGAAAAGACCATGAGAGTATTTCAGGCATGAAAGCAAAGACAATTTGGCAAAAAAAAATAAATGTCCCACATGAAGGATCTCTGCAAGACCCAGTAGAAAGAAGGAGCCATCAAAGAAGGATGTACTCTTATCTGAAGGGAGGAGAGTACTTCTACTTTGCTTATGGCCTTGCCTAAATACTGATGGAGACTGTGGACTCAAAAGGCTTCCATAGCATTGGCAGCTCAAGTCAAGAGCCTCAGGTGATCACTGATGTTATACATAAGAGTGTTAATTGTTAAATTAATAATAGGAATAACTGTGCACTTACTCTCCAGGAAGGACCTCTGGCCTCAATGAGTTGTACTATGAGAATTAACTATAAAACTTGTTGTCAGTTTTTTAAAATATATTGTGTGTGTGTGTGTGCAAATTATAGAAATCTTTACCTAATATAGAGTCTGTCTTCTGTGTATAAAGTGAATTGAAAAGAAATATTAACTGCATGGGACTGGGAATTGGAGAGGGAGGAGGGGGTGGAGGGGAGTAGGAGTGGGAGGGCGGGTATGGTGGGAAGAATTACAATATTCCTGAAGTTGTACCTATGAAGTTTGTACTCATTAAATAAAAGGTTTCTTGAAAAAATAGTAACCATATGAGCTAGAGATAGCCCTGAATCTGGGTCTTAGGATGAAATCATTTGCCTGAGATCTATCCAGGAATCAACTACTTCTGCTTCTCTCCTGATCATATTTTTCTTATTAAGTTTGCATCTCACTACAATGTACTAAAACAGACTTTAAGAAATTGTTAATATAGATGCATATCCTTCATTCTCAATATATATTCCAGACAACAAATTCATTTATTTCCTTACCACTTTCAGGCTTTTTCCACTTTCATTTTGACACTTTCTTTACTAGACACCCAAAAGTATCTGCTAAATCACAAATTAACAGAGATCCTCAGTAAAGCCTAGGGCTTTACCCACCATGGAACTAATTTAAGCTATATACATATGTGAATATCAATTACTGTAGAAGAAAATTAGATACTATGATTTTGTTACAAATTTGACCTCATATATTTTATCAGATGTTTATATCCTTGGATTTCAGTGATCACTGAGTAGATATTCTAACTTTAACATACGCAATTCTCTGACACCTCTCAAGGGATGAAGAGTTGAACAGGAATGTTATGAAGCTCACCTACAGTTTGACATTTGTACTCTCCTTTATTTTACAAGCAGTCATCAAAAACTAAGATACCCCTTTCTCTGGACAGTCTCCCTCCCTCATTCAGTATGAGTTAGATGTCTCCTTCAATGCTCTGAGAGTTACTACTGGGGGGCCCTTTCCACACTACTGCCATTGATCATTTGTTCACTTTTCTGTCTCTTCCAAGAAAAAGTGATAACTTCTGGAGAACAGCAATCTGGGTAGTTGTCTTTGTTTCTGTATTCACAATGTCTAACAATGTTTGTCAAATGATTGAGTAGAGAGGATGATAATGTTAAGCCTATTCTTACAGGCTTAAATAACATACAAATAGTCTGCTTTTATATTCTGTTACCCAGAAATCTACATAATATATCAGACTATCATGGATAACAATTTAATACACACTGACAGAGACATTGCTGGCGACAGCGCTTAACCTGTTGAGTGCTCAACGTACATCTGTCCATCACTAGGTTATATAACAGGAAATTTGGAAGAGATGAATCATGGTCTGAATATGAGGGGAAATGTCTATTTAAATGCAAACATAGGAGTAATAAAAACATATATTTGTCGCTCCCCCTCTTCGTGGAGGAACGACACAGGACCCTGCGCTGTTCTTTCGTCTGCTCGGCCCTCCCCGGGTTTGCTGCTGGTTCTTCCCGGGTTAGCTACTGTCCCTTCCACCTCCGTGGAAGGGCGGTTCCCCCTGGCCACATTCCCCACTTCCGCAGGGGAGCGGCACACCGCCGGCCGGCTCTCTCAGGGGCTGCACAGGTGTTCCTTCAGATGTTCCCCTTAGATGGTCCTGGTGCATGCCGTCTCTCTCCTCCTTTATAGTCCTCTTCCACCAATCCCAACTCTGCTACCCACACGCCGAGTACGCTGCTCTCCTCCAATCAGGAGCAGGTCCCACAGTCTATTGGTTGAATTGGAGGCAGCTGTGTAGAAGCTGTTTCCCTTCTCAGCGCCATATTGTGGGAGAGCAGATGCATAGAATAAGTCTTAATTCCAGTAACTCAGTCCAGTCCGGGTTGCTCCCCACAATATTACTGTGCCCCTGTCCAGTAAACTTCAAAAGAAACACAATGTGTTAAAATAAAAGTCAGAGAGGATAGGTTTTAGCTCTTTAATTCTCCGTGGTTGCTACCTCTCTTCTCTTCAGAGACACAGACAGGAAATTTGATCTAACGATGAAATTTAACTAGTTCTTCCTAACCTTAACTTTCCATGAACTGTATTCACTTTAACTGCTACAAGTCAGTGTCTTCTCCTTCTGCAGATGTTCCAGAAGGGGGCAGCATTTACTCATAGTAGGGAAACAAAGACCAAGTTTTTACTTTCACTAGTCTTCAAAGCATGAAGATTGGGAAGTTGGATGAAAAACATTCAAGCACTTGTATTTGGTATACAGATAGCTGTCCAGAGTAGAAAAGGGGTTGAAAAATCTCGATATTTACTGTGTGGATATTTAGTGAGGAACCAGGCAAAGTGCTTCAAGAGATCGAATCTCTATTGTTCATTCACTAGTCTTTGCTGTTGAATGCAGTTTCTGGAATATAGTAGGTGCTCAGTAATTAATTATTATGTTTTAAAGATTTTATTTATTTTTATTTGACAGGTATAGTTACAGAAAGAGATAGGGAGAGACAGAGAGAAAGGTCTTCCATCCACTGGTTCATTCCTCAAAAGGCCACAGCAGCTGGAGCCAGACTGATCTGAATCCAGGAGCCAGGAGCTTCTTCTCGGTCACCCATGTGGGTTCAGGAGCCCAAACACTTAGGCCATCTTTTACTGCTTTCCCAGGCCATGGCAGAGAGCTGAATTGGAAAAGGAACAGCCAGGACACAAATCAGCACCCATATGAGATGCCAGTGTTGCAGGCAGAGGCTTAGTCCACCATGCTACAGCACCAGCCCCTCAATAACTAATTATTAATGAATAAGGTGGGGAATGGACTAGCTCCAGGTATAGCATGAAATAGGCAAATCTATCTCTGGAGCTTCTTTCCTGACACCTCCTTCAAGGGCTCATCCCTCCTTCCACAACCCTAATGTAAATCTGCATACCAACAAACCCATCTGCTTTATAATTATCGATTCATAACAAATACAAAAATATATTTAACGAATATACTGAGCATCTGATATGTATTAAATTTTTTTCAGACTCCTCTGCCCTGACAAAATGTACACTAATTGAGGCAGGCATTGACGCAAGGTGGGTTAAGCTGTCACTTATAATGTTGGCATCCCACAGAGCCCCAGATGCTCTGCTTTCAAACAGTCTTCTTGCTAATGTACCTGGGAAGGCAGTGGAACATGGCCCAAGTACTTGTGCCCTTGTCACCCTTGTGCAAGACCAGGAATGAGTTCCTGGCTCCTGGATTTGGCCCAGCCCATACACATCAGTTATGGCCATTTGGAGGAGTGAATCAGCAGATGGAAGATGTGTGTGTGTGTGCACGTGTGCATGCAAGTGCATGCCTCTCTCTCTTTCTTGCTCTGCATTTTAATAAAAAAATAAATCTTTTTCTTAAAAAATACATACTAATTAACCTTATGACTTAAAATGCAACAGATGCTAAGGGTAACCATTAGAGAGCAGGGTTAGGGCTGTGGGACTTTTATACATGACAGGAAAAGAACTTTATACTGGATTATCAAGTGGTGAAGGTAAAAATTGGAGGAAAGAAGACATATTCAGCTCTTCTGACATTGCACTACTTATGTGAGCTTCCCCAAGAGTAGCCTTAATTACTTTGTTAACAAAACAGAGCACATAGGGCAAAGAAGCTATAGAGATGAAAGAAATCTAAGAATAACTAGAGAGATATTCTATGTTCATGGAGGAAAAGATCCAATATTGTCAAGGTATTCATTTTTCCCAATATGTATAGTAATCTGAGACCTGTAACCTTTGCATAAATGCTTATTCAGTATTTTGCTGTTATTGTTGATTCTTTCCAATTTTGTGGAAGAACATTCATGTATTTGGGAACAAAGACAATTTAATTTCCCCCTTTCCAATCAGTATACCTTTTATTTTATTTTATTTTATTTCCTTATCAGCTAGGACTTCCATTATGACATTGAAAAGCAGTGGTCAAGAAATGCTTTGTTCTTTATCTTAGTAGGAAATCCTTTAGCTTCTTACAATTGAGTGTGATATAATTGTGGGTTTTTTTTTTTTTTTGTAGAAAGTTTTGTTATGTTGGGGAGAGTTCTCCTCTATTCATAGATTGCTAGATTAAGAGCTTTTATAAGTTTTTATCAAATGCTGGTTCTGCATTTATTATGATCTTCCTGTTATTGATGTGATGGATCACACTAACCGATTTTCAAATGTGGACCCAACCTTGCATACTTCAAATACATCCCATTTGCTCAAAGTCCTTGATTCTTTATATAGATTGATGAATTTTATTTTCATTTTGATATCAGAGACAATCCTAAGCTCCCCACGTCATCAGTTGCTTATTTCTCCAAAACTAGAATAATAATCACTGCCTCTAGTACTCCTGAAACAGAAATGTTATTCCACTGATCTACGGGAATAGCAGAAACCCAATAGCTCTGGAGTTGAGACTTATTTTGAGTCTGGCCCTGCCACTTCCTGGCCAATCATTCACCTCCTGAACATAGCCACTCACTGATCATTAAACATCAAGAACACTGAAAACTGGAATTTAAAGGAAGCTCTTCAAAATTCCAATTATACTACTTTATTTCAATCTAGATGATTAAAGGCACCATGTAAGTGAAGATATTTAGTTTGCTCTTTTTCTACTAACCTAAAATGTGCACTGTTTTCTAGAAATCATAAGCCACGACATTTGTATATAGTATCATCATTATTAGGAGCATGATCACAGCATATTTTCTTCACATTCATATTCCCTTTTAAGTTGTTGACTATTCATTAAGTCTATCACTAGGAAACAAATTTTATTCAGGTGAAATCAGCTTTAAAAGGACACCAAGGGCAACCCAGACGAAGAAAATACAACCTAAAAAGGCAGTGTGCAGATTAAAGTTCTGTCCATAAATATGAAATATTTGCCCCTTCTGTGTCAGGATCGCCTCTGCTTTAGCAACCACTGGATTAGTGCTAACTCTAAACACAAAATACCTCATCTGGAACTTCCTGTAGGAACTGTCCAGTCATAGACACTTGCGGCTGGTACCTGGCTACCAGCAAATACATATATGCACACATACACACACACACACACACACACACAGAGCAAGTATATGAACACACCATTCGTGGCCTACAATAGTTCATCTACTTCCCAAAGGCTAAACCATGGTTCCTTTTCTTTTTTGCAGATCCCTTCATAAAAGAAAGGCCTCCTTGTCACAAAAATATAAGAATTACATAATCCCAGAGTAAATGGCCTTCCTTTCAATCAAACAAATTTAGCTCTAAGAAAAAGTCCCCACATTATCCTTATTTTTTTTTTCATTTTACCTCATACCAGTGAAATTTTGTCACAGGTCTCTGTTTGGAAACCACTGGCAGAGGGACAATTCAGTTAATTAACTATAGAGAGTGCTAGGAAAGGCTGACTCACCTCCCTAAGGTGAGCAGTGTTGGAGTGTAGACAAATACTGGGAAATACTCAATTCTAAGGACAGTTTAGGTTAGGTTAGGACACGCCAACACTTGAGGTGGTTAAGACCACTCTGCATTTGGCCTTGTACAGCAAAGTCAAGGATAGTTTTGGTCAAAGCACCAAGGTCTTCTTCTCTTCCTTTTACAGAGATCATCTTTACAAACAAAACAGAAAATCCAATGTTTCATTACACTTATGATCAATATTTCAGTATAATTTTTCTTCATATATTGAGAGCACCAAGTGAGATTAACAAATGTGAATGCTTTCAGAATACGACTCACCTCAGTGACTCTGTAACCTTGGCTTAGAATTTGAATCTCTTGGTGTTTTAGATATTGTCCATGGCAGTACTACACACAATCCCTGCTCTTGAGATCCAAACTTTGCAAATGTACATATAAACACACAGCATGCATGGCATTAAGACATTGGAAATATGAAAGGATAATTTGTAACTTGTTTTTCATGTGTGCTTTAATTTTTTTAATAACAGGAACAAAAGAGAGAGACTGAGAGGGAGGGAGGGGGGGAAGGAAGGAAGGAAGGAAGGGAGGGAGGGAGGGATGCAGGGAGTAATGCAGGGAGGGAGGAAGAAGAAGGGAGGGAAGGGAAGAGAAGGGAAGGGAGGGGAGGGGAGGGAGGGGAGGGTAGGAGAGGGGAAAGAAGGGAGGGTAGGAGAGGGGAAGGAAGGGAAGGTAGGAGAAGGGGAAGAGATGGGGTAAGAAGGAGGGGAGAAAGGATGGAGGAAGAAGGGGGATGGAAAGAAGGAGAAAGAAAAGTGAGGAAGGAAAAATGAAAGGATAAGGGAATAAAGGGAAAGAAAGAAAATGGGATGCAATGGTGGTGGTTCCCAGAATGAAGAGCAGTGGCTCATCTGAGATTTATGGGAAGTGCAAGCCTTGACTCTGCCCAGCTTGTCCGGGAATTTTTCCTGCTGGTGGGTAATTTGTTAACTGCTGTCTGGTCAGCTTTTACAAGGAGGCAATTTTGGACTCTAATCCTCACATTAAGAGACTCTACAGCCAAGCCAAGATTGTTTTCCAGGAATAGGATTTTATAGGATGAGGCTACTTCATACATTGTGTAGTAATTGGTGAGTAATCTACTTCATATTTAAGAGCAGAATTGATACAGGAAAAAGTAGCAATATTATATATTAGACAGCACTAATTTAAAAATATCTTTTTTGTAGCATAGCTATGGCCCCACACAACTATAAGTATGAAGTAGTTAAACACTCTAAACTATGAACTCCAGCAGATTTGAACAACTTACATTGATATTTTAGAGTAAACATCATGATATCCTTACTTCTGTGTGATGGAAGACTACCTTCTAGTTCAGAATTAAGAATAAAAGGGGCCAGCATTGTGGTGTTGTAGGTAAAGTCGCGATCTACAATGCTGGTATCCCATAGAGCAGTGCTTTGTGTTCAGCCCTTTGTGTCCAAGCTGCACCACTTCCAATCCAGTCTCTGCTAATGGCCTGGGAAAGCAGTGGAAGATGCCCAAGGACCTGGGCCCCTTCCATCCATGTGGGAGCCCCAGAAGAAGCTCCTGGCTCCTGGCCAAAGCTTGGTGCAGTGCTGGCGGTTGCAGCAACCTGAGGAGTGAACCAGCAGATAGAACTTCTATCTGTGTGTGTCTCTCCCTTTCTTTCCATAACTCTGACTTTTTAAATAAATAAATAAATATTTTTTAAAGAAATAACAGAAACAATAGTAGTAGAAATTAGCATTTACTGAATCCTTACTACATGACAGCAACTGTCCCAAGCATAAGTGTCACATGCAATACTGCATTTGGTTCTCATAAAATCCTAGAGAGTTAATATAATAATGTCTACTCTATAGATGAGAAACCTGTACCTCAGACAATGCAGATAATTCATTCAAAGTTAATTATATTGTAAAGATTACAACTACTTCATATTTTTTTTCTAGTCAAAGAGTTGATTTCCTCATTAAAATGGGAAATGAAGAAAGCATCCTTTAAGTTTCTCTGCACTTCAAAGTCAAATGCATGTAGATTTAAATCCTGATGGTGTTACCGCAGAAAAGCCACTAAATTTTTCTGAATCTTTGTTTTTATTTGTGAAATGGAAATAACATCACCAGTCTACAAGAATACTGTGAAAGTAAAAGAAAATTCAAGGTAATCATTTAATAAACACAAAAAAAATTACCACAGAACACACAAGACGTAGCCCAGCATCATTAAAGAGGAAAAACAACCACACAGACCAAAGACACAGAATCTAGGCACTCAAAAGAGAATAAAAATACTAGTGATCATTAATTGGTAGTAGATCATCTTCAAAAGATTGAAGAAAGCAATTTTTCTTTCAGCAACTCAGTGGATAATGTAAACTTTAAAAAGTCTTTCAAAATTTGAACAGACTGCAGGTCATATTTAAATAATTGAAATATTTAGATAATATTTGGGGTCAGCAAACCCAATACAAAGAGAGAAAACAAAATCCAAACCACTATGGCAGATAACTCTCTGAGTCATATTCAGTAAAATTAATTCATATAGGAGAGAGAACTGAAACAATTGGCCTATTATATATTATTCAATATCCATAAAAGTAGCCTAAGTCAAACTCCATGTTTAACCAGACATAGTTCTTATTAAATGATTTAGAGGACTTATCTCAGTGACTCCATCTAAGCTCTAGGCCAAAGAATCATCCCAGTAAATGCATGACAGTAGGGAGCCATTGGCTCTTTTCTGTCAAGAATGGAGGGTGCAGTATGGAAAATGAGATGGTCAGCCTTTCAGAAGATTGCCATGGCCTAATCTCTTGCCTTCTCATGCTCTGTATTCTCTAAGGACTGTAATCCCCAGTATCGCTGCATTTCACAGCCTTTCTACTGTGGCACAAAAGAAGAAAGGGGGAAAAACACTAGGGAGAGTAGAAGTGATAGCACAAGTAGCAAAAGCAAAATCCAATATAGCCTGACAGGGGTTCTGATGTACTAACAGCAACAATCTTCATGAGTATTTTGTTACCTTAAATTGAATCTTCTATTTAGGTTGCTGTCTTCATAGTGCATAGTAATGAGAAAATAAAATGAATGAAAATAAGGCCTATTCCTTGTTGGAGTGTGTGTGTGTGTGTGTGTGTGTGTGTTTCTGCACATAAATTGTGCAGGCAAAGGCTGAAGTTTAATAAACTCAACCCATTAAACTTGCAGTTGTGAGATTTACTTAATTGCTATCTACTAAAGTAAAACCAGAAATCTTTATTTTTTTGCAATAAGGACTAGGAGACTGAATTACTGCATTTGCAACCCTTTTGGAGAGACCTTTTTTTCTTTTTAAAAATTGATTTATTTATTTGAAAGTCAGAATTATAAAAAGAGAGGAGAGGCAGAGAGAGAGAGAGAGAGAGAGAGAGAGAGAGAGAGGTCTTCCATCCACTGGTTCACTCCCCAGTTGGCTGCAATGGCTGGAGCTGCTCTGATCGGAAGCCAGGAGCCAAGAGCCTCCTCTGGGTCTCCCATGTGGGTGCAGGGGCTGAAGGATTTGGGCCATCTTCCACTGCTTTCCCAGGCCACATCAGTGAGCTGGATCAGAGTGGAGCAACTGGGACTCGAACCAGCACCCATATGGGATGCTGGCACTGGAGGTGGCTGTTTTACCCACTATGCCACAGTGCCAGCCCCTGGAGAGAATTTTCAAAGATTGCTTTTATAAGATATTATTATATCTTTCAGAAATTGGCTTTGAAGACAGCTATAAAATACTTTGAAGACAGAAATGATTGTGACCATGTTTCTCATTTTATGCTATGATATTTTAATTTGATACCATTATTTGAACACCCAGTAGGCATTTAATGGATATTTTTCAAATAATAGGAAGAATTTGCTAATGAGTTTCAAATGACATCTCATGAAAATTAGGGCCAAGTTCTTTGATATTAAATAGATCTGATTAGTTCACTACCTGTGTCTTTGAACAAGTTTTTAACATCCCTGAACTTCAGATTTTTCATTTGCAAAATATCAATGTATAATTACCTCCTCCATTAGGTACTCATTTAGATTAATGAGATATTTCATATAACATTCTTAGCTCAGAACCATGCACATAGGAAGTGCTAAAAATGTCAGCTATTATCACATTTATGCTTCATTTAAGATAAATAATGTATACAATTCTTTAATCTGCTTCCTTGACTACAATAAGTTATATTAAGATATTTCATAAAGTTCATGGAATGATAAAAATGATAAAATCTTATTTTGGTACAAAAATTGGGCTCTATGCACGAATTTTTTAATAATATGCATTCTTCATGAATAGTTTACTCCTAGAGAGAAAAGAAAATGTTTTCTGATGCTGTTTCACAGAATCTTTGATGGGAATCATTGTAAAAGTACACATTTTACAGCAGGGTCATCCATGATAATAGTCACATGGAAAGAAAAGGAATCCCCCTTTTTTCTTGGAAAATGATAAAGATGGAAAGAGGAAATGTAGAAAACTTCAGTATACACAAAATGGAGAAGAGGTAGGCTGAGGGGTAGAGGGTGTGTGATGCAATGGTTAGAGCATGGGCTTTGCAACGGGATAGATCTAAATTCAGTTTTTGAGATCAGATACTTGCTACCTGGCTAAGTCCCCACTTCTACTTAACAATTTTTGCCTTTCTACTTCATGGTTGTCATATAATAAAAATTAAAACTATATCACAGAATTGTCGGAAAGACACGATGAAAGCACAATGCCCATAAAGGACCCGGTCTATTTTCTAGTCTATATAAGGTACTTGTGAAATGTTTCTTGTGCACTCTGTAAACAAAGAAAGTACTAAAATGCTTTCCAAAATATTGTTTCTTGCATCTGCTTATTTATGTCTTCTATAAGTGCTTCTGATGGTTGAGAGAGATTTGTATTGCATCAATTCAGCTGAGCTGGAATTGCATTTCCCAGATCTGCCTTTTGTTTAGGTGACCAGTTCAAATACAGACACAGAACTGATGTGAAGCCCCATATATCTTCTGGCACCGGGAAGGTTGATGTAGCACAAAGTTATGCTGCTGTGGTAGCTTCTGCCAGTGAATGCTGACCTCCTGGCCTCTTAGCTGGAGTGTATCTGCAGTCAGGCCCCACCCCTATTCCAAATCCTGCTTCATTCCCCTTTCCAGACTGACTCCTGATCCAGATGTGTTTAGCTTTGTGACAGAAGGGTACCAGCTCCTCCTGCAGAAGATTCTCATTGTGAAAGCTGGAAATTAGGCAGTCCAATTCATTCCTCGGACTGAAGCTCAGACTCAACAGCTTTCAATTTGTCCTTGCTTCCCCCCATAAAGAAACATCTTCTCCCAACCACCTGCCTGCAGGCATCAACTTCCAGCATCAAACTCAGAAACTGATTTTTACACACACACTCTTTCTCCTGTTTCCATAGTTCTATAAGGACAAATCCTCATAATATGTCTCTGTATATAAATACTTAAATATATGGTAAATCTTGAAAAAGTTCATGAAAATGCATATCATGAAAACTACCCATGAATTACAAAAATTTACCAAAATAAACTTATCTTTTTTTAAAGTTTTTTTTAATTTATTGATTTGAGAGGCAGAGTTACAGAGAGAGAGAGAGAGAGAAAGGTCTTCCATCCACTGGTTCACTCCCCAAATGGCCACAACAGCCAGAGCCGTGCTTATCCGAAGCTTCTTTCAAGTCTCCCATGCAGGTGCAGGGGCCCAAGCATTTGACTCATCTTCTACTGCTTTTCCAGGACACAAAAAGCTAGTTTGGAAGAGGAACAACTGGAACATGAAGTGGCATTCATATGGAATGCTGGCACCACAGGCAGAGGCTTTGCCCGCTATGCTACAGCTTCAGCCCCATAAACTTATCTTTTAATTCAATTTTCCAGGAAACTTCTAAATACCTTCAAATGTTTGTATACATGTAGACTATATGTGTGTGGGTATATGCAGAAAGATATACCTATGTCTATATACCTTTACTTCTAAGAACTTTCCTTAACTGATATAGATCTCTCTGTGCCAGAAACTGTCTGATGGGCTAAAGAGATAAAGTGTAAAAGGCATAATACCTACATTCATCACATTTGACAGTTCTTAAAGGAGAATTTATTTATTTATTTATTTATTTATTTATTATTTTGACAGGCAGAGTTAGACAGTGAGAGAGAGAGACAGAGAGAAAGGTCTTCCTTCCGTTGGTTCACCCCCAAATGGCCGCTACGGCAGGGGCGCTGCACCGATCTGAAGCCAGGAGCCAGGTTCTTCCTCGTGGTCTCCCACGCCGGTGCAGGGCCCAAGCACTTGGGCCACCCTCCACTGCCTTCCTGGGCCACAGCAGCAAGCTGGACTAGAAGAGGAGCAACCAGGACAGAATCCGGCGCCCCGACCGGGACTAGAACCCGGTTGGTGGTTATTTAGGTTGTTTCTACTTTTTAGAACTAGATGAAGGTTACAGTTGCAAATATTTTGAGTATTTATTTGAACAATTTAAATACTACTGATTGTACAGTTTAAAACAATTCATTTTGTTTTCCATGAGTTTCACTTCAATAAATTTTTTGAAGACTATGAATTTATAAAGTTGATTTTCTTTTGATTAAAAAAGCACCTATAATTATTCAGAATTATGCTAAAGAGACTCCAGTAAAGTTTTTAGGTGCCAGACTGTTGAAAAGAATAGAAGTATGGTCATTAAACTAGACATTTCCAGTGATAAGAACAGACCCTTTCCATATTTTACTAGAATCTGCTTCGTGTATTATTCTTTGCTTTGCTATTTTGCCACACGTCTGCCATTGATTGACTTCTTGACATGCACATAAAATCAATTAGAATCCAACCTCTGAGAATAATTCTCTTAATAGGTTTCTGCTTTCACAATTTAGTCAAGAAAGAAAGATTTTTTTTATCATTTAACCAACAAGAAACATTTCTTTCTAAATCAATCTACACTTGTTTAGGCATTTGGTAACACTTATCAACCTGCACATGCCAACAATCAGATGTTAATAGAATTTCTATTCTCAATCTTTTGTTTACAAGGAATATATTAGCCAAAATTTACAGTCCTCTCTCAATTTTCAGGACTCATCAGCTTTTCCACGATAGGTGACTTCAGAGATATGGGATAAAGGCCCACTATATCTACCTCCAATCTTCCCCTAAAGAATAGAGTGGAAATTAAGATTGAGTGTTCTCCAGGCCAGTTCACTTGTTGGTTATCTACTTAACTATTCTTATAGTGTGATTTTTCCTACATCTACTCACACAGCTTTTTTTGTTTGTTTTTCTTCTTTCTTACTTCAAAGATCTCATGAGAATGTCTTTGTCATATAGACCTTTGTGAACCCATCTCCTTAAACTATTCTCTTGTACCATATTCCAGCCATTGGCTTGCATTTAGCTTATATTCAACCAATCTCCATCTTAGGACTTTTACATTTGATGCCCCTCAATCTGGAGTAGTTCTTTCAACAGTGTCATGTGGCTGTACCTTTTCTATCATTCAAGTCTCTAATTATTTGGTACCTCCTCACTGCAGGTTTCCCAAGCTAAATCAGCCCTGCAGTCACACTCTACCATATAACCTTATTGATTTTTAAATCTGTATCCTCTCACCAGATCGCATGATCTTTGACAACAGGGAATCTGCTACCAATTCACAGCTATTTTCTCACTATTTTGAACAATGTTGGAACAGTTAAGGCATGCACAATTAATATTTTTGCTAAATGACAGATTAACAGGAAATAGTTACTCAAATACACATCAAATTGCAAATATGAGTCATGCTGGTACCATTCCTTGTAACAGAGGATGATGGAAAGAATCACATCTTTATTTATTTATATAGCTATTTATTTTTGAAGGTTGGGTTATTTCAGGGAGGGGGATGCGAATTATACATCTGGTTTTTAAATTTTAATTTTAAAGTATTATTGATATCCCAAGAAGTGATATCAAATGGATCATTTTGTAGATTAGAAAAGTCTTAGTGATTAGAGGCTTATGTAGAGATACATTCATCAGATACTTGCACTCAGCAATTATTAAGTATGGGCCCAAGTAAGATCATCCAGAAATAGCCAGAATATAAAGGAGGTATGCAGGTGACGGTGGATCCCACCAGAAAAGGAACGGAGAAGGAGTGGTCAGGGAGGCAGACACCACTATATATATAGCACCCCATGGAAGATAGTGCTTTAAGATGGAGATAACTAGACCACAGGTGAGATGCTGCTGAACTTGAAGTCAGATGAGAACAGAAAAGCACCCACTGAATTAAATCACCCAAAGTTGCTGTTCCCCTTTGTCAGAGTTGTTTAACTGAAGAGATGAGGCAGTGGGGATTATGACTCTCATATCTACCTCTTCAAAAAATTAGATTTGCTCTAGGTGATCTCGGACACACTTCATATATTTCTTTGAACTTCAGCTTTATTATCTGTAACTTGAACAACTCATACCTATCTTAAGGGTGTTTTGTGAGAATTAAATTATATGATGTGGAGAAGTGTTTTGAACACCATGAGTATTCAATAAATGCAGATTCTTCCCACTTCTCCCACTCATAAGGTTTCCAAATAAATTTGCTGTCCAGGATGAAACATTGCTTTGGGCAGACTACACAAAATAAGCAAATTAATATACTTAATACATATTAATCACAATATTAGTACCCACATTAATTGAATTAATAACAAATTCAATAACACTATGTAATAAGCATTATTTCCATATACATATAGAAATTATGTGTACATCTCCTAAAATCATTTGGAGATAAGCCATACTACAGCTGTAGAACAGTAACAATTCATGTCCTCTTTGTACTTTACCTGAGCCTTGAGATTTTTTCTGGAGAATTTACTTCCTAGCTGGTTTATTTTTCCCTTTCCTTTGATTCTGTATTTATTATGCTTCCTACATGAAGCACTTTACATGTTTCATTATTGCATCTTTATATTTCTTCACTGTTCAAATTTACAGTGAACTTGAATCTTTAAAACGCCTGAGGTCACCTCCAGTTTACAGTAATTAACAATTCAGACCTGTAGTAGTCCCTGAAAACTTTAAATGCTCATTTTAGATGTCTACTCTATAGTAATGCTGAATACAAATGGCCATCTACTCTTTGTCATTTCGAGCATCTTGTTTTGATCACAAGTTCTGGATACTTAAAGCACATGTTGAACACATCAGAAACTGTAATCTCTCTGACAGCTTTCTTCTACAACCTCCCAGTGTAGGTGCTTCTCCTGAGACTGAAGATGACATTTGTCAAAGGGTACAGGTGCACAACTACCCTTTCCTTAAAGGGAGAAATCAGAGAGTTGGTATCCTTTCTCTTTGTAGTAGCATCAGAGCAGAAGCAAATGTCCCAGGCCCAGTCAACTTGGGATTGTGACTCCTTAGCAAGAAATACAGGAACAAAAGAGACCATTTAGATTCTTACTTGGTAGACTCAGTAGTCATCATGTCTTGCACGCAGCAGTAGTTCTAGACTAGCCAGTGTAAGCCAAAAGAACTTGGCTTCTTTCCTCTTGGCATAGAAAGATTTTGGTTCATACCCAGGTTCTGTGTCTGTTTCTTTATTCACCTATTGATTCTGTGAGCTTCTACTATCCTCACAGAGGAAGGTTTTCACATGATGGAGCCAAGTAAGAATCCAGCAACCAAGCCCTGTGGCTGAGCTGGCACTTGCTAACTTGTTTGTACTCTTGGCAGATTTTAGGGAGAAAAAATGACCGCCTTGCCAGATCTTCTGTTGCCAATGACTATCACTCTGAGGGTATTCGCCAGGGGAAGAGAACACTGGGGGAAACCAAAACAGCACTGCAATTCAGACTGTCACTCCATTTAATAGCTAGGAAATAGTATTATTTTACTAATAATTAATCTTTTTAGAAAGCCCTCTGTAAAATGTCAACTGGACTCTGTTTATTAGAATGTATCAACACGTTAGACAAACTTAACCTTGTTGATTTACTCAAGACAGCTAAACTGACAAATTTCAATTGAGCCTGTTACAAACCTGGCTCTGATTTGTAAAAACGCCTATTTTGAGTCAAAACTGAGTAGGACTATATATGTATATACGTATTTTTCTGCCATTGATGAGAAACACAGACATATGAGAAAACCATTTATCTTTTGAGTGGTAACCATCATTCTGAGTGCCTTCAAAATGTTAAAAAAAAAATGGAGCCATAGGTCTGTTATCTACAAGAGACAAAAACAATGCTAAGGCTTCAGGAGAAATGGGGGTAGGGAGGTGAAATGGGAAGAAAAACACGAACAGGAATGATAAACTGGGTTTTAATGACAAAGTCACTTTGCCAACTGTAACTCGGGTGCTGGGTAAGCTGATCTGACTTCATTAGGTGATAGCCAGCCTCCCAAAGCCATCATCAGTCTGGAAGAAAGCCATATGTGTTGGTCGCACAAATGGACATTGATTTTTCAATAAACTGGAACCCAAAGCCAGCATCACTACAGTGATATCTTTTCTCAGGAGAGAGGATTTCTCGCTCATGCCTGGCACCATGTCTCAGCTCTTATATTACAAGAATTACATGGGTGAAGCACAGTAGAAAACATCAGCTCACTTAAGCCATGTGATAAATGAGGCAATTAAGTCAATTAGATGCACAGTTACTGAGTTATATCTGTTTTGCTTTGTAAAATATCATTTTAAATAGGATCATCTATCTTGCCTTACTTGACAGCATTAGAATTCTGTAGGGCAGAAAAATTGTGGTTCATTATTCTATGAAAATAGTGTCTATTCTTCTAACTGGATAAAGTAACCTCAATCTTTTAAGTTGGAGGTTGTGATTCTTTAACCCTTTGTCTATAAGAACATGAAATACATTTTATATTTTCTGTTTGTCCACATTTATTCAAATATATAGCCCTTGTACTTGCTATCATGTGATTGGGGATTAGTAGACAGAACAAATTTTTTTGCAATGCATGTTGTACCAGATGCATCTCTTTCTGGAAGAGAGTGTAAAGTTGTAACAGATTACATTGTTCTGGGAAAGTCTTAGGAATGACTTTGTAATAAAAGGATGACCAAGCGCCTAATAGAAGAAACTAATAGAAGTCTAATAGAAGAGTGCCAGAACCTTTAGTGGCTTAATGCTATTCACTTCTGCCCTATTTCTTTGTATGCAGAACTCATCCCTGGGGAAGAGGTGTATACATCTTCAGAGGAATCAGCAAGAATTCTGGGAATGAAAACCTAAAGAAATCCTTTGCTTTTGGAGATTCAATGCCTGTAGAGTCTCCAATGCACTGGGATTATACAATATAATGTGTATAAGCAGGTCAAGATACCAGGAGTCAATAAGGGAAACTAACAATAACACAGCAAATACTGCAAAAACAATAATAGAACAAATATTGCACTGGTGGTCAAGGCTTGATTAGAGGGAGATCAGATCAGGATATTGCTAGTGGACCAAATTATGTTTGCTTTGATACCACAATTTTTTTTTTCATTTTAAAGCAGTGAATCAACATAGAGGATTCAAGAGGTTTAACATATAAATATGAATAATTTTAGCCAGGGTACATGCTCTGCAGTTTGCTTCAAAGCCCATCATTCGCATGCATACTCTTACTTTCTCACTCCATTCATTGCCATTACCTTCTGCAAACCAGCACACAACTGGGTTCTTCATCTTTTATTTGAGTGATGTTGAAGAACGGGTGCAAACATTTTCACAGATTATTGCTGAGACTCGAAGGCCTTGCTGACTCAGCAACCTGGGAGTATGATTAAGCTGAATCTGTGAGGAAAAGCTAAGATTTACAGCCTCGAGAACATCCTTGGCTGGACTGAGCAGGAATGTTAAATTGTGATCTTACACACTAAAAGATTAGATCAAGGAAGGGCCATGTTGTAGCAGAAGACAAGGATGTCAAAGGTCGTATTTCTGGCCAAAAATTATGTAAATCTTAAATTTCAAAGATATCATCAAATTGACTTCAGAAAAGTACAACCAAGTTAATATACCATTCAATATTTGAATATTTTCAAGGAATTTCCAGTTTATATCTATTGCTCATTTTTCTGACCAGGTTATTTGTCCTTCCTTATTGAACTGTTGAAATACATAGACGGTTTTCCTTTCTCTTTTGTATTTCTTGCAAGTATTTTCTCCCTATCTTACTTGTCTTTTAATTTTTCTCTTTCATTTTGAATAAATTTTTAATTTTTACTTGGATTAATCCAATTATTCATTAAGGTTGTGGGTTTTTATGCCTCTCATTGGTCCCCTTCATACCATGACTGTCAAAATAAACTACTTTATTTTCTTTTTATAGGCCTGTCAATTTTTGTGTTTTTATTTCATTATTTAGTCATCTGGAAGTTATTTTTCATGTTTGCTATGAGGCAAAGATATATTTTTTAAAAAAATAAATGGAAGGCCAATTAGTTCAACATCATTTTCTCAGTATTTTGAAATTGAATTTGACTTTGAATTTAAAGGGGATATATTTGGGGCAGGCATTTTGTCTAGGATTTAAGACATTTGTTAAGATGCCTGCATTCCATTTTGGAGTTCCTAGGTTCAGGTTCCAACTCCAACTCCCAATTCCAGCTTCTTGCTAGTGTGTACCTCAAGAGGCAGCACGTGATGGCTCAACTAGCTAGGTACCTTCCACTCATGCGAGAAACCTGGATTGAGTTCCTGAATCCTAGTTTCAGCCTGGTCCAGCCCTAGCTGTTGCAGACATTTGGGAAGTGAACCAGCAGAGGACAGAGCTCTCTCTGTCCCTGAAGCTCAAATGGATAAAATAGATAATTAAAAATTAAAAATTAGGAGCCAATGCTGTGGTGTAGTAGGCTAAGCGTCTGCCTGCGGTGCTGGCATCCCATATGGGCACCCATATGGTTCATTTCCTGGCTGCTTCTCTTCCAGCTCCCTGCTGTAGCCTGGGAAAGCAGTAGAATATGGCCAAAGTGCTTGGGCCCCTACACCCCGGTAGGAGACCCAGAGGAAGCTCCTGGCTCCTGGCTTTGGATTGGCCCAGTTTTGGCCATTGTGGCCATCTGGGGAATCAACCAGCAGATGGAAGACATTTCTGTCTCTTCCTCTCTCTGTAACTCTCTCTGAAATAAATAAATAAAATCTTTAAAAAATAAAATAAAAAAATTAACTGAAATAGTTTTAATTCAATTTGCACCTGAAATTCAAGCACTTGAATCCTTTGAAATTAAATTAAACTATAGACATTTATTTTAAATTTATAAGTGTCTTTTGCTTTTTGTTTTATTTTGAGACTTCATAAATAACTTCTAATTGGAAATTTGGACATGCTAATTGCTCACCATCCTTCTGTCTGGATTCCTCAAAAACTGATGATAGAAATGAAAACATGCAATATTATATTTACACTGGCTGGATAACATAGTGGTAATCCTCAAAAATACAGAACCTCCAGAATATTGTGGAAGAGAATATAGTTTGGCACAGGACAAAGATGAAGTTTCCTATTTGTTCCCTAAAATCTCCATCTGTGACTTTAAGTGTAGAAAAGGTGAACTGCAAAGCCATTATTCAGTCAGCTTAACGAAGAGAACATCATTTTCCAAACCTATCTCCCTAGACAGTTTACTCCAATAATATCTTCCTCTACGAAGAGCAGAATTTTCTCTTCTCTAAGGGAAACTATGAAACAAAGGAATAATCATCCTTCCCCCAACTTAGACTCCCATTGTGTATTTTGCTCTATTTCTTTTAAGGATATCTTTGCACGCTTTCTTTTTTAGATGTGCTTAAGAAAAAAACTCATAACTTTCATCTAAAATGCTTTTTTAATCCATACTACTGAAAGTGATCTACAGGTTCAATGCAAGCTCTACCAAAATACTAACAACATAACTGTAAAACAATCTTAAAATTCATATGAAATCACACAGAGCTTCAAATAGACAAAATAATCTTGAACAAAAATAATAAGGTAGGAGAAAATATACTATCTGACTTCAAAAATATACTGTCGAGCTGTGGTAATCAGGCTGATATTAAGGAAAAGACAGACGTATAGACCAAGGAACAAAATGGAGAGCTTAAAAGTAACCTCATTTAACAGCCAACTAATCCTTGACAAAGATAGCAGGAATATCCACTAGAAAATGGCAGGTTGTTCAATAAATGGTGTTGCGTAAACTGGATATGCACCAAGAGAAAAGTGAAACCAGACCCTGTCATTCACCAGCTATGAAAATCAACTCGAAGTGGTTAAAGACGTAAATATAAGACCTGAAATTGTGAAGCTACTAGAAGAAAACATAGGAAAAGTACTTCATGACATCAGAAAGGGGGGAGGGGTTGTTCTGGATAAGGTCCCCAAAGCATAACAAACAGATCAAATTATAATGTTTCTGTACAGTACAAAAATTAACAAGGTGAAAAGACAACACATAAAAAAGGAGAAAATATTAAAGTGTCTCTGATTAAGGGTTTATATATGGAATATATAAAGAACTCAAACTCAACTAGTAAAATTAAATAATCCAATTAAAAAATAAGCAATAAACCAAAGTAAACATTCTTTAAAATAAAACATATAAATGGATAGCATATTTGAAAAAATGTTCATTATAATTAATAATTGGAGAAATACAAAACAAAAACCACAATAATATATGACCTCTTTCCAACTAGATGGCTATTATCAAAAAGAAAAAAGATAATAAGTGCTAGCGAACATATGGATAAAGAAAATTCTTACATACTGTAGTTTGTACATTAGTATAGCCATTGTGGAAAATAGTAGAGTTTCTTCAAAAAGTTACAAATAGAACTAATAGATGCTTCAGCAATCTATTACTGGGTATACATCCTAGGGAAATGAAATTTGTCTGTCAAAGAAACATCTCACATTTACTGAAGCATTACTTGTAATAGCCAAGAAATGGAAACAAATATCTATCCACTGATGAATGGATAAAGAAAACATGATCTATACACTTAATGGAATGCTACTCAGCTATAAAACGTATGAAATCCTGTCATTTTCAACAACATGGAGAGAACTGAAGGAAATTATGTTAAGTGCAAGCCAGGCACAGAAAAACAAATACCACATGACCTTGTTCATAAATGGAATCTTTTAAAAAAAGTGATATAATAGAAGTTGAGAATAGAATAATGGAGACCAGAGGCTGAGAACTGAAAGATGGATGGAGGAATGGGGAAAGGTATATCAGTGTGTACAAAGTTATACTTTATATAGGAAAAATAAATTATGTAGGGTAACTGGATAATAATAATGTGCTGCATATTTTCAAAAACTAGAAGAAATAATTTTGAATGTTTTTACTATAAAAATAATAAATATTTGAGTTATGCTTACCCTTATTTGAATATCACACAATGTATACACATGTCAAAGCATCACCTGGTTTCTCACAAATATGTGCAAATTTTAGGTGTCAATTAAAAAATAAAAGTAATCTTGTTGACTTTTTTTTTTTTTTTTTTTTTTTGACAGGCAGAGTGGACAGTGAGAGAGAGAGACCAAGAGAAAGGTCTTCCTTTTGCCGTTGGTTCACCCTCCAATGGCCGCTGCGGCCGTTGCACTGCGGCCGCCGCACCACGCTGATCCGAAGCCAGGAGCCAAGTGCTTCTCCTGGTCTCCCATGTGGGTGCAGGGCCCAAGGACTTGGGCCATCCTCCACTGCACTCCCGGGCCACAGCAGAGAGCTGGCCTGGAAGAGGAGCCATCAGGACAGAATCCAGCACCCCGACCAGGACTAAAACCCGGGATGCCAGCACCACAGGTAGATGATTAGCCTACTGAGCCGCGGCGCTGGCCTCTTGTTGACATTTTCATTAGGATTATACTTAATATACAGACTTATTTGGATTTAATTAAGACCTTTCTACTACTGAGTTTTCTTATCCTGAAGTTTATTTATTCAAGCTATATTAATTACATTGGAAGCCAGTAAAATATATAATTTCCCCCATAAAAATTTTATAAATTGTGCTAAATTTATTTGCAATATCTTATAATTTTAATAATATTGGGTGGGAGTATTTTCTTTTTTTCTAATTAGCTTTTTACTTCTGTATATAAAAGTGATTAATTCTTGTATGTTGACATTGTATCAATATTTTACTAAATGTTGTCCCATTCCTTCTCTCAGAAAATTCTATTGTATACAAATTGTAAATGTTTTCATCCCTTACTTTAATATTTTTAAGTCATTTTCTTTTCTTGCTACATTGGTTGTATTGGTTAGTACTCTCATTCTGCTTGCAGAATTAGGCATCCTTATTTTGGTCAAAGCTTTAATGAAAATTCGTCCAATGTTTCCTATTAAGAATTATGCTTGCTGTTTTTCTTAATAAATTTTATTAAGTTAAGGAAGAACCTACTTAGTCCTAGTTTGACCTTACTGAGAATGGTATTGATTTATGAGAAATGTATTTTTGTAATAAGACAATTATATAATGCTCTCTAGATCTGTAAATTTGATGAATTAAGACTTCCCAATGGGACATCATTATTATAATTGAATAAATACTTTTGGATCAATAAAACTAATGCCTAAAAACTACTGTTTTAATTCATGAGTATTTAACATCAGATATTGTATTTATGTTTATAAATTATATTTATATACAGTTCCCCCATTTTTCTTTTGTTTTCTAGTTTTGTGACAGGTTTTTGCAGCTAAATTGAATGGATTTTGAAACTTTTAACACTTATAATGTTTTGGAAAATTTATTTAAGAGTAATTACCTGTTTCTTAAATGCTAAATGGATATGGCTTATAAATCCTTGTTGAGCTGGGGTCTTTTGATTTTAATATGATTATTAATATATTCAATTTTTGTCTCTTCTTGAATAATTTAATATTATTTATATCTTAAAGTGTTCTTCAAATTATTTGTATTTTTTTCCAAAAATTATTTATAGCATACTTCCAAAATTTCTCAAATTCCATATTCCCAGTTATATCTTTTTCCTAATGTCAAGAATGTTTTAGCCTTCTCTCACTTTTCTTTAAGACAATACTAAAAAAGTAACATAATTTTATAAATTAAATCTATTTCTTACTGTGTTTTAGTGATGTTCATTCATCTCTTTATTGAATTCTGCTCCTGTTGCATCAGGAGATGTTTTTTATTGTCTACATTTCTAGATGTTTATAGGAGCTGTACTAGAGAACTGTGGGATCACTTATGTGTGATTATGTCATTTTTGATCTTTTAAACAATCATTAAAATTAAGGAAAACAAAGCAAATTTAACTACAAATGCACAACATCTTGGTTAGTAAAGCTTTTGAAATATTTTTCTAATCTCCATCATTTTCCTCACCTAGATATTTAAATAAAATTTCTCAGTGTTTGCTATGTACTACATGCTGTGCTCTGTATTGAGGATATAGCAGTGAACCAAATAAACATTATCCCTATTATCATGGGGCTTCTAGTCTGATGGAAGAGGTAAATACTAAATGATAAAAATATATTAATAATATTTATTTTTCTGTATGTTCTGATAGAAGAAATAGGGCATTCCTAAAAAGAATAATTTAGGTTAAGAAACCAGAGATTATCTCTTTGAAGAAGTAATATATAAGAAAGGTTCTAGATGTCAGAAAGGCAGAGTGTGAAGGTAGAGCAGTAGGCGTGATTAGAGTAGCATATGCAAATGCCTGGAGGTGAAGAATGATCCCAGATTTCTCAAAATTTTAAATATATCAGGTTTAAATAGAGTGAATCAAACAGTAGAGAAGAAATCAGGCTGAGATATAGACAGATCAAGACTTAAACATGAAGGACCTGCAATCACAGCTTGAAATTTCAGAGTTAATTTTAAATAAAATGACAAATCCCTAAAAGGTTTGAATTTGAAGAGCAATGCATTATTTTTTTTTTTTTTTTTTTGACAGGCAGAGTGGACAGTGAGAGAGAGAGACCAAGAGAAAGGTCTTCCTTTTGCCGTTGGTTCACCCTCCAGTGGCTGCCAAGGCCGGCGCGCTACGGCCGGCGCACTGCACTGATCCGATGGCAGGAGCCAGGTGCTTCTCCTGGTCTCCCATGGGGTGCAGGGCCCAAGGACTTGGGCCATCCTCCACTGCACTCCCGGGCCACAGCAGAGAGCTGGCCTGGAAGAGGGGCAACCGGGACAGAATCCGGCGCCCTGACCGGGACTAGAACCCGGTGTGCCGGCGCCGCAAGGTGGAGGATTAGCCTAGTGAGCCGCGGTGCCGGCCAAAGAGCAATGCATTCTAATCCCAAAAGGCATATTTGCCTCCAGAGCAGAATATAACTTGTAGCTAAACAGCCTAAAAACAAGAAAAGTAGTTGGGAATTACAGACACATAGCGTGCAAGGAATGATGGTGGTGTGGGATAGAGTGGTAGAGTATAGGTGGCAAGATATACACTCATGCAAGGCATTTTATAAGATAAAACCAACATGACTAGGTGATGACTTTTTACATTGTATTAAAATAAACACAACATAAAATTCACCAAAACCACGTTAACTGTACATGTCAATGATGTTTAGTATATTCATAATATTGTGTAGTTATCACCCCTATCTACATCCAGAATGTCATCACCCCAAAAGGAAGACTCACAACCATTAAGCAATCACTCCGTGTTTAATGGGCTGAATTGCGTCTCTCCAAATTCATGTGTTAAAGCCCTTAACCCCAGTACCTTACAAGATAACTTCATCTGAAGATAAGACCTTAAAAGGGATAATTAAGACCAAATGAGGTCATATAGATGACCCATAATCCAATATGACTAGATAGTCTGTATTATCCGAAGAGAGTCAAGGATACACACATGCACTGAGAAAAGACCATGAAAGTATCCAGTGAGAAGACAGCAATCTACAGCTGAGGAGAGAGGACTCAGAAGCAGTCAATCCTGCCAACACCTTGAATTCAGAATTTAGCCTTCATCATTGTGAGAAAATAAATTTCTGCTGTTTTTGATGCCCAGTTGGTAGTACTTTATTAAGGAAGCCCTAGCATATTAATATACCTTCTCATTGCTTCATCCCCCAAGCCTATGACAATTTTCCTTCTGTATTTATTGATTTGCCTATGCTGAATATTTCATACAAATGGAATCATGCAGTATGTGGCCTTTCATGCCTTGCTTCTTAATCTTAGCATGTTTTCCAGTTTCATCCATGTTGTAGCATTTTTTAGTTCTTATCCATTTTATGACAGAATAAAGTTTCATGATATAGATTTAGCACATTTTGTTCACCCATCCATTAGTTGATGGTTTGTGATGACCCTGATATAAGGAATAACTTCTACATTTTTAACTAGAGAACATAAGGGAATGGATGCTACATAACGAGGTGGGAATGAAGAGAGGAGAGATTTGGGAAGCCATGTCTACAAATAGTTAAAGAGTAGTTATTTGCCCTTGGCAGATCCATGTCCTTGCACTACATTCTCCTTTCTCTTTTTCTAAGAAATCAGCGGGAGTGATATAATCTGAACCATTTTAGTGGTTTCATCCATTTGTCTTTTTCCATCTAACAAATGAAATTATTCTGCAGCATTTCTAGCCCAGGGATTTACCCTATGGTCAACCAAGAAATTCCTAAAACAAACAAGAATGACAGGCAGACTTTCAACATATGGCCACATAACTTAGTTTAAGTACTAATCCAGCCACAGTAGCAAAATTGTATCAGCTAACCAAGCAACTCTTTCTTTCTCTTTCTTCCTTCCTTTCTTCCTTCCTTCCTTCCTTCCTTCCTTCCTTCCTTCCTTCCTTCCTTCCTTCCTTCCTTCCTTTCTTTCTTTCTTTCTTTCCTTCCTTCTTTCTTTCTTTTCTTTCTCTTTCTTTCTTTCTTTCTCTCTTTCCCTTTCTTTCTTTCTTTCTTTCTCTCTCTCTCTCTCTCTCTTCCTTCCTTCCTCTCTTTCTCTTTTTTTCTCTTTCTCTCTCTCTCTTTCATCTTCCAAAATACTTCAGTTATTTTTAAACAGTATTATTTCCTGATTATTAAAAAAATTAAGTGCACACTGCACAAAATTTAGGATACATAGAGAATAATATAAAGGAAAGTAAAAACTAACTATGATCTCTCATTCAGAGATAAAGCTGTTAATGTTTTACAATATTTTTTCTATAGATTTTATAGAAATCTCTCTAAATTCAGGGATTGTGTTTCTAAAAGAAACTCAGTTGGCAAAACAGTGATTATCGTGCTCAAAGTGCTGTAGAAAATACAGATTTAAAGAAAATATTAAATTGCTTTTAAGTAGTTTTAAAACACAACAGACACAAATTGTACAATACATTCACTTTAAAAAGTTGTAAACACTTGGTCTGTTATAAAGGCTTTTTCCAAACTGCTTTTTTCAATTGTCTAGAATATATTGCTCCAGTGTGAGCTACATCACATTTTGCTTTTCTGAACAAGTATCTATTACATTGAGACATATTTTTTTAATTTTTTTTTTATTATTATTATTATTGACAGGCAGAGTGGACAGTGAGAGAGAGAGAGAAAGGTCTTCCTTTTTTTTGCCATTGGTTCACCCTCCAATGGCCGCCGCGGCCGGCGCGCTGCGGGCTGCGGCCGGCGCACCGTGCTGATCCGATGGCAAGAGCCAGGAGCCAGGTGCTTTTCCTGGTCTCCCATGGGGTGCAGGGCCCAAGCACCTGGGCCATCCTCCACTGATATTTTGCATTCATGGTTTCCATCATTTGGTCTTATATTTATTGGAAAAATGCTTGGATACTTCATTAGTCTCAATCTTTGCCTTGTCTTAGGTTCCACACAATTCATTACTGACCTTAAGAATACATTCTTTTGGGTGTGACCTTCAGTTTCTCTGGTCAGAGGGTGAATTATTTTCTATTACATAGATCGGTTTACATGGTCTAACAGTAGTTGTGTTCCCCTTTTGTTTAAGAGAATCTAACAACAATTCATGATAACAATAACAATAACAATGATGATGAAAACAGTGTAGGATGGCATTTTTCATATTTTAAAATGAAGAATTTCTAATATCAAAATCAAATTCTTCAACATATGATTTCATAAAATTGGAATATATTTATCTCACCTGCCCTTTCTAATTAATAATCTATAAGGACTTCTCCTGTGTGGTTAAAAGTTACATGAAGAAATATTCAGTAGAAAAATTTAAACATGTATTAATATACACTATGTATAGTAACAGTACTTTACGAAGGAAATAGACATTACTGTTCAGGAGAACAGCAGCATGAAAACAGCTTGAAAAAAGTATAATCTTCCTGGATATTTTACAAGGAGATAGTGAATTTAGGCTGTCTCTGCAGGTTAGTGATAGAAAATATAATAATAAAGCATCACAACTTAGATCACTGTAGCTCATCACCATTTATCTACAGGAACATAGCCATAATTGCAAGTCTTATAAAAAAGGACCTGAGATCTGAGCTCATCCAACTTCATGGCTCCAAAGCAAATTAGCCACATTCAGTCTCATGGCCAAGTGAAAATAAAATGCTGATCAGTACAGAAAGATGGATTTTGTGGCAAAAACATGAAGTCATAGTAACTGTCATTACTTGTCAATACCCCTCTTGCCACAAGGTAATGGTGGAAAGATGGCTAGAGTTTGAGCCATTTCTGGAAAAAAAGATCATCTGTTCAGATTGCATATGATTCACTTGTTTCAGAAAAGGTCAGAATACCAAGATTGTTTTGAAACACATTTCTGCCAAAAATCAATTTTTTCACATTAAACTTAAACTGTATTTTCATATACTTTTAGAATATTTAATCCTTACCTACTACTACTTCACTTATGTACATATTAAATTTTGTACAACATTTTTTCTCTTAAAATACATTTTTAAAGGATGACTATTTTATGTTCATCATCAGTCTTTTAATTACTTAAGATGTTCAAAAATATAGATTTAGGCAACTAATTATTTGGAACCACTGAGATGAAAATAAGAGAAACTAGATTATGTTCCCCTCCCACTAGAATAGACCACTCTAGGTCAATCCAGAAATAATCTCCCAGAAACTGTCACAGATTTTACTTGAATAAAATTCTTATCATCTGGCCTAGGAAAAATGTTGGATTCAAGAGATTTAGGATGATTTAGGATTGTATTCCACAGCTGAAAACTATACTATACTATACTATGCTATGCTATACTATACTATAAGTGCTAGTGCCTGGGAAGAATCACTAGTCAGTTTTTGAATGATGTTTTGATATACATTTTGATGTCTATGACCAAAGGTAAGGTTAACTTGAAATTTTATCTCAAATACATGACTTTTCTAGCTAATCTAGAAAGGTTTATTGATTCTTTCCTTGAGTTATTCAACAACAATTTTGTGCCAGGTGATGAAGATAGAAGGGGAAACAAGTCATCATTTATTCATTCATTCCATAAATATTCACTGAGTACTTGTTGCATATCAAGGATAGAGATGTATCAATGAAAAAAAAAAGGTTAGACAAAATCCCAGTTATCAAGGTGCTTTCAGTTTTACTTGGGGAAGGGAGAAGAGAGAGTTAAATAGAAGATAAACATATATATCATACATTTTGTTAGAAAGTAGAAAATGCTACTTGGAAAATGATTGAAATTTTAGATAGGATGGTGACAACTACCTTCATTGGTAGGTAGACGGATGTATCTAGAGATGAGTGTGAGAGTCATAGGAGATAAGGGTAGTGAGGTATGGGAACAAGACACATAGGATTTCTTTGGAGGGATTTTGGTTTTAGTCTGAGGAGACGGACACCACTAGAGGTTCATGAGTAAGGATTGACACGAGTTGTCCAGGTCCCCAGAAGCGCTACTAGAAAGGATATTAGTGTCCTGCAGATGTTCTGCACTTACTGACTGCTACCCTCCATACCTACCAACAAATCCCCCTTTAATGATATTCACCTTTCATTTTTTCACATTCAGTATTACTTCTCCTTTTATGTTAGTATTTTACAATTTACATCTCCTTCTTAGAAGAGCCAGTTTATCATTCTTTACTGCCTCACTTTTGGCTTTTCTTTCTCCTCTCAATTATTTTGCTACTACAACACAAGTAATAGGAATAATATTATTTTATTCTCAATTCCCCATACTAAACTAAATTCAATATTGCATGTTCCCTCTGATTTGCAAATGTGTGACAGTCTCTGGAATGAGTATCTTTTAACAACTGCGGATATCATTGACCTAGATCTGTGCTACCATTTGCCTTAGTGTGTAGGCATATCCACCATTCCCTAAAGTATTTTTAACTGTTGTGTCATATTCTCTGAGGTGCTATGTAACCTCTTCTAAATTTAAATTTTTTTGCCATTTAGCTCGCTGGGTGGTTGGCTTTCTGAGTGGCTAACAAAAGATTTTTTTTCTATTTCCTTTTCATATGCTCAGAAAATAAGGCTATAACTAGAATTACCTTAAAGAGGCTGCAGTCTTGATAGAAATAAAAACATTATTTGAACCCTTTGTGACTTAGTGGGTCCTCTAATTGGCATTTTAAATTGTTTATTCAAGGGTTTGTTTGGAGGGTTTCCTGTTACATTTTTGCAGGAATGTCCATTGTAGCATGGCAGCTGTTCAAGACTACTACTCCAACTTGAGTAGACAAGAAAGGGGCCTTCTGCTCCAAAGGGGCTAGAATTGTAACCACATTCTGGAAATTTTAAAGCTGATCTGGGTTGTAGCTTGTTTTAGTTTCAGATCTCCCAGAAGGAGATTCTGAGATGAAGATTCAAGTTCAAATAATTCGCTTAGCAAGTATAAGCAAGTGAAAGGAAAGTAGGGAGTTGACATAGTAAACAGAAGGCAGTCAATAAAGCATACGTTATTGATCCAGTTACCACAGTGGGCAACTGTAGCTTATTCCCACATGGGGAACTCCGGGAAATGATGCAAAACACATGCTTCAGAATTATCCTATCCAAGAGGCAAGGGGATTGGGATACACACACACACACACACACACACACACACCGCCAGATCCATTGGTCCAGAGTTGATGTGAGGTATTAACTCTTTTAACTCCTCCCTGCTTTTGACTTGCCACTTTTAACAGATGGAGGAAAGAGTATGAAGACAAATCCTTGGGCTCATCTGGCAGTTGAAAGTCAAGCAGAGCAAATTGAGATGTTTGAGTGATACGGGTTGGGCAGTGACAGCATCTGTTTCACATCTGGGCCCATGTCCCCTCAAGGGTTGTATATATATGAATTCATGAGTTGTCTGTGCACAATTCCATGGAATACAATTTACATAAATTACAATGTGAGTGGTGCCCCTCTAGAGTTGTGCAGTTTGATCCTACCCATCTGGAGTAAGTACACTTCAGTCCACACAACTGTGTGTTTTGTTGATCTGTATGCCATGGTCATTTGTCACTTTCTCTCATAAATAGGGTCATGTAGCTAGATATCAGAGTAGTCAAGAGGCAAAGCATTCCCTCAATCACCATGGCTCAATTACAGAAATTTATGAAGTTTTGGTGGGGTCATGAGCCCACCTGAATCACATAAGGCTGAATCTTCAAACTTAGTGTCCTTTGTTACTTCACCATAATTATTTTTTATTAACTAGTCTCTTTAGCTAGATATATAAAATCCATAACAATTAGTATGCTCCTGGAACCAAAGTGAAGATTGATGGGTTACATTAGGCAAGATGAAAGCCAAAGATATTTGTTCCCAATATATAACCTCTTTTTTTCTGTTAACATGAAGAGATATGTGTATATACACACAACATTGTTTAACAGATGCCTATAACCCTGGCATCCTGTTTCAAGTCCCAGATGCTCTGCTTCTGACTTAGTTCTCTGCTATTGCACCAGGGAAAACAGCAGACAATGGCCCAAGATCTTGGGCCCCTGTTACCCGCAGGGTAGGTGACCTAAATGGTTGCTGGCTTCAGAATGGCACAGCCCTGACAGTTGCTGCCATTTGGAGGGTGAACCAGCAGATGGAAAATCTCTCTGTCTACCTCTCTCTCTGTATCTATCTTGATCTCCCCTTCTCTTTGCCTGCCTGCTTTTCAAATAAATAAAATAAATCTTTAAGGAAAATTAAGGGCTGGTGCTGTGGTGCAATAGGTTAATCACCCACCTGTGGCGCCGGCATCCCATGTGGGTGCCAGTTCTAGTCCTGGCTGCTCCACTTCCAATCCAGCTCTCTGCTATGGCCTGGGAAAGCAGTACAAGATGGCCCAAGTGCTTGGGCCCCTGCACCCACATGGGACACCAGGAAGAAGCACCTGGCTCCTGGCTCCTGGCTTCGGATTGGTGCAGTGCTGGCCATGGCAGCCATTTGGAGAGTGAACCAATGGAAGGAAGACCTTTCGCTTTGTCTCTCCCTCTCACTGTCTGTAACTCTCTCAAATAAAATAAACAAAAATCTTAAAAAAATAAAGAAAAAGCAAATGTGTAAAGCACCAATGATATCCATAATGCTAGATATACTAACATGAACATGCTATAATAGCATCCCACACAAAAAGCATATATATGATGAAAACAGACAATTATAGTACAATGTGAGAATTTCTGCTAACATGCTTGTTAAAAGAATAATCTTTTGAGTTGTTTATTTATTTATTTGTTTGAAAGGCAGTGTTGCAAATGGGGGTGGGGGGAGAGAACCTTCCACCTGTTGGTTCATTCTCCAAATGGCCACAAAGGCAGGGGCTTACTCAGGCCAAAGCCAGGAATCAGGAACTTTTGGGTCTCTCACATGGGTCCAGGGGCCCAAGGATTTGGGCCATCTTTCACTGCTTTCCCAGGCACAAAAGCAGGGAGCTGGATCAGAAGTGGAGCAGCTGGGACTCAAACTGGTACCTATATGGGATGGCATCTCCAAAAAAAATGCTGGGGGTCAGTTTTATGTTGTAGCTGGTAAAGCCAACACATGCAATGCTGGCATCCCACATGAGTGGCAGTTCAAGTTCTAGCTGTTCCATTTCCTATCCAATTTCCTACTAATGTGCCTGGAAATGCAGTGGAGGATGGCCCAAGTGCTTAAGCCCCTAAGGTACCCACATGGGAAACCCAAATGAAGGTCCTGGCTCCTGTGTTCAGTCTCTTACAACCCTGATGGTTGTGGCATTTTGAAGAGTGAACCAGTGGGTGAAGGAATTCTCTTTGTCTCTTTCTCTCTCTTTATAACTTTGCCTTTCAAATAACATTAAATAATTTTTTAACAAAAGAAAGAAATGTTGGATTCAGCAGTTCAAGTATCCATATCTAACAAAATATATACCTTGAGGCTTAATGAAAACAGAATGAAACTGAAAAATTTTCAATGTATTCATTAGACAAGAGAGCTAAATAATTTGTTATATTTCTAAACTTAAACCAAGATATGAACCATAAATCAAATATCATTCAGTAGGGTTTGGATACTAGTTAAGCTATTCCTCACCTGAAGACTGGCTATATGAGTGATCAAGACAATAGTGTCTGTCCTAATCTCAAATGGATTCTTTTTCATCTAGGTTTTCAGACTCTCTGTACTTCCTATAATGTCTTTTTGTAGTTGTTGTTCCACACAGTCTGCCTTGGCATTGTGTCATTCTGAGAGCTTGGTTGCCATTTGTTCTAAGTAGTGTATATCATCTGATTGCTTCTGAGCTGCTATCTTCTAATGTCCTCTCTAACATGGATGTTTCTCTTCCTTGGCTCACTCATGAGTCTAACTATTCTATGGGTATTTTCTCTCTCTGCTGGACACGTTCCCTGCCATAGAGATGGTCACATTCAGCTCTTTGTGTACTGAATATTAGCTTCCTAATTGGAGCCTGTGCTCAAAATAAGCCCTTCGTTTCAAAAAGCCAAGAAATTTCCAGTGTTAACTACTATACAGCAATCTACTCCTGTAGGCCTTTGAGATCATGTGACTAAAAAGGGCAGAAGCTAGTATTCCCTGTAGGTACTGAGTAATCCCCAATGTGTACTGATCATATGGAGTAGTTACTGAGTACCACAGAAGAGTGTTGCCATGGAATAAACTTCTTTGGTCTCTGTGTGTGAGGATAATAAAAACAGTATCACAGAATTTGTAGGTATAATAGTTAATTTTCCAAATGCTGTCATTCCCTGCGTTACCCATAGCATCATTTCCTCTGGCATCCTTTTCCTGGGATAATGTTGTTCTTAATATGGATTTTTTTTTTGAAAAAAAAAAAAAAAGGTTCACAGACAGATCCTGTGTAAGCATCCTGTGAGTATTGATAAACTTATTAAAATCTATAAACTATACTTATCATTATGGTTAATTATTGCCAATACTCCTCTGAAGGCATTGATCATGGATATACAGTCCGTACAAGGGCATGATCATAAAAAATAAAAATGCAGGGATAATTAGAACTGAACTTCTGCAAAATATTTGTCTCAGTATTTTCCTTTTATTCCTCTCTGTGCTATGAGTTTATATTTGAAACTAAATCATGTCTAATGAGAGGGTTAAAAGAATAACTGGGGAAGGGAATTGATATTTATTGAGCACCTACTATGACTAAGGTATAATTCTTTACAAATACATGATTTCATAAAATCCTGGTAGTGTTTAAGTTTTCTTTTATGGTTAAAGAAACTGAAACTTTGAAAATATAAATAATTTTCCTAGGATTGGAATCTGTATCCTTAAAACCACTGAGATCATGCTTTTCTCTTTTTGTTTCTGCAACTTAAGATAAATTAAGTTGAAAAGTTGTGTTCGATTACCTTGAACTTCATGTCAAAACCATTCCTATTTGAAATGTTCCAACTCATTCACTCCAGAGCCAACATTTGCAGTACCTGCTTTGTGGGACACACTGTGCTAACCCCATCCCCCTCCTGCTTGTTCTCTATTATCTTGCTCTGAACAAAGAACTTGTCTTGCTAATCTTCCCAGATGCTGAAGGACATTGCATTATTACGACTTTGACATGGCTCAACTTCTTTGAACATCAGAAGAATCCTTGTTGGTTGATCTCTTTCAGATAGATCTGAGAAGTCAGAGGAGAATTAAATGCCATCGCTTTGCATATTGTAATCCTTTGACATGAAACCACCATGATGCTAAACTAAGCTAGCTCATTTCAATGAACCATATGTCAAAATGGGCTCCAACCCTTGGTAAGCTCCACACGAAACAAACAGTCCTTGAGAGGTTGCAGGGTGGCTGTAGCAGAGAATTGACACCTCAGAACACAGCTGTGCTAATCAAGAAAGCACCCCTGATACAATCCTAAAAAGACAAACCTAGCAGCCAACCAAAAAGATACTGAGACTGAGTCTCACAATGCCAGAAAATGAATCTGATCTTCCTCTGATTTCATCTACATGAAATGAAGCTAGGATTTCTGGAAACATCTGGACTGTGCAGCTTCATCTCAATATTTGGTAACATTTAGAAATAATCTGAGGTTCGACTCAAGGCATTCCCGGCTGTTAAGAGCACTGTTTTCTTCTCCTCCCCCTCCATTAAAATGGGCTCACTGTTCTTTATTTAGCCCAATAGAAGGATCCATGTACCAGCAGCTTTGTTTGGCTTCAGTTATCCAAACTAACCACACTCAGTGGAATGGCAACTGCAGTAGCAGTGTGCCTGCCCTTTCCAGATTCATGAGTGGAGTTTTTCCACCCACAGTGTCAGGTACAAGATCTGAAATGAGGATCAAAATTTTCTAGTGCAAACAGGGGGAAAATTCCAATGAAATAATATTGCTACTAAGGATAAGTTATACTGAACTGCTCCGTCATACTACATAATCATCATCATCATATTGGTTATAAAATTTGCCAGGTTTTTAATTGATTAATCACTATAATCCTGGTACTATACTAACTTCCTTACAAATACTATCTCATTTAATGCCTTACCTTATAAAGTAGGCAATATAGAATTCATCTATAAAGTGATTTCTTAATTTTTTAATTACTTGAACATATTTCTCTCCTACCTTGTTTAAAATCATAGTTGGTTTTAATTCTGTTAAGCTGTTGGTCTTCTCCTGCTTGCGGTCCCTGAGGGCTGTCAACTCTTTGCTGCCATGCAGTACCAATTACATATTTTCAGACCACTAATCTCCCTCCGCCCTACCAGTTTTCCTGCTTCTGACCACAGGGTGACAACATCAGCTGCACTGTGCCACGGAAAACAGGACTCAACATTTCAAGAGAACCAGCTCAGCTAAGAGAGTTTTCCTGAGTTGTATAAAACCTCTTAACACTTTAATATTACATTAACCTGAACTTCATCTGCTTTTCCTTGGGTCACAAGGGTCATTCACCATGTGAACATCTTCAGTTCAACCACAAAAAGAAAGAAATTGTTGATTTTGGTCCAGCAAGATGTTGTGCCCTAGAAATAAGGGAACACAATTCATTGGGCAGTGCAGCAGTGTGAAAATCCTATTTTCATATCATCCAGAAAACAAACAGATTGTGTGACCCCAAGATATTATTTAGACTTTTAGTTCTGCTCTGAGTCCAGTTGGAGGTCCCTTTTAAAAACAACTGGATAGTTCCTAGTCAAATATAAAAGAAAATAGTTCCAAGAGTGAATACTGGTAATTACTTCTTTCAGCCAATAGTTCAGGCAATGTATTTTGCAACTTCTTTCAATCAAATCTTCCATGGACTCTTCTCATCAGGTCACAGTGTTTATTCATTCAAAAAAAAAAAAAAAAAAAACTGCCTTGACAGAACTGATGAAAGTTTCTTATTTTTTCAACTGCAACCTCACACTTTGAAAACATCATGTCATTAGAGTGCCTAAAATGTAATGTATTGGAGTGAAATTGACATTTTGATATTCAATGATTATTTACAGCCCTTATCGCAACTATTGAGGAACAGTGTTTTGTTGTTCATAGTATTTGTTGAACTCTTTACTTAGTGTAGGGTTAATCTTATTAGTAAAAAGTAAACTGAAAATAGACCTTCATAAAAACTAAGAGTGGGAATAGAAGAGGGAGGAGGAAGAAGGGTGAAAGCATGAGTAAGAGGAAGCATAGAGTGGGAAGTATCACTATGTTCCAAAGTCCATATATTTGAAATGGATGGAATTTATATAACTTAAATAAAGTTTTTTTAAAAAATCATATCACTTGGTATAGGTAAAATATTCTTTTATTTTAATCTTCCATGTGCTTTTTTTTTGAAAGATTTTATTTATTTGAGAGGTAGAGTTACAGACATGGAGAGACAGAGAGAAAGGTCTTCCTTCCATTGGTTCACTCCCCAGATGGCCACAACAGCTGGAGCTGCGCCAATCCGAAGCTAGGAACCAGAAGCTTCTTCTGGGTCTCCCCCAGGGGTGCAGGAGCCCAAGGACTTAGGCCATCTTGTACTGCTTTCCCAGGCCATAGCAGAGAGCTGGATTGGAAGAGGAGCAGCCAGGACTAGAACCGGCGCCCACATGGGATGCCGGCACCGCAGGTAGATTAACCTTCTGTGCCACAGCGTAGGCACCCCCCCACCTTTTTTAAGATTTTATTTATCCATGTGCTTTTTAAAATTTTTAATAAGTGCCATTGGTTGTTATTTGGGACACTGAACCAGGAATTCTGAAGTTTAAAAGAGATCTGAAAGGCTAACATATCAATCACATTCCAATTATTTCTTATTTCTTCTTCTTTTTCCCAGAGACAAAATGTATTTATTCTCCAAAGGTTATTTTCCCCTAAATTTCTATGTCTTAGTGCTAGGTAAACACAGAATAAAAAAGAAAGATCCTTAGTAACATCTTAAAGCCGCTGAATTCCCCATCTTTCATATTTTTTCCTATTTGAAAAACTTCCACAAATGTGTAAAACAGTGGTATGTTACTCTTGATTAGATATAACTATTTTCCTGGCTCCTTAAACTGTTTCGGAAATATTGAACCAGGTTTATTAAAGATCTTATAAGGAACTGAGAAAGGAAGTAAAGTAAGAAAATCAGGTTCAAAGCATCAAGATAAATCTCTACTGTCTTCATTTGTTTTTAAAATGAGGATGAGATATCACAGGATGCATTAAGACTCAGCCCTACAGTGACTACAGTGTTGGGACGCTGAGAATCAGAAATCTATTAATGATCTAAAGCTCTCAAATACTGTGCTATTCAATACATTTTACTGCATTAAACTAAAATATTTCTTGTCATCCAACAACTTTGCAGAGTAAATTATTCCCTATGCAGGTGGTGCTTAAGATCTAATGCCAACTGGAAGATTTAATACTAAATGTTAAACACAACAGGAGGATGATCCTAGTTATTGGTCATTTGATCATGGAGAAGCTAAAATAAAGAAAAAAACTACAGTAAAAGCTTTTTCTTTTTTTAATTTTTTTTATTTATTTATTTATTTATTTATTTATTATTTTTTGACAGGCAGAGTTAGACAGTGAGAGAAAGAAAGAGAGAGAGAGAGAGAGAGAGACAGAGAGAGACAGAGAGACAGAAAGGTCTTCCTTCAGTTTATTCACCCCCCAAATGGCCGCTATGACCAGCGCGATGTGCCGATCTGAAGCCAGGAGCCAGGTGCTTCCTCCTGGTTTCCCATGCGGGTGCAGGGCCCAAGCACTTGGGCCATCCTCTACTGCCTTCCCGGGCCACAGTAGAGAGCTGGCCTGGAAGAGGAGCAACTGGGACAGAATCCAGTGCCCCAACTGGGACTAGAACCCCGGGTGCCGGTGTCGCAGGTGGAGGATTAGCCTAGCGAGCCACAGCGCCAGCTAGCTTTTTTTCTTAATCATGGAGTAAAGATAATTAATATAAAAGAATAAAAGTAGGATAAAATGTTTTGATCATGGAGTAAAGAGAGGCCTTTTTATTTATTTATTCATTTACTCATGTATTTATCCAAATTTAGAGTGAACGCATTATTCCTATTTTCACTATCGATATTTTCTGGAATTCAGGGGAAAGATGAATATTGGGAAGGGAGCTATATCTGTTCACCAATTCTGGGAAATGGTATGTTCTTTCATTTGGGGGGATAACTGGTACTTTCTTCCAAAGTGTGAATATCAATGATGAACTACAACATGCAATTCCTCTGCTATTAAAATCTTATTTCGAATCTTGCTACAATTAGAAAAACACGGGCCGGTGCCGCGGCTCACTAGGCTAATCCTCCACCTTGCGGCGCCGGCACACCGGGTTCTAGTCCCGGTCGGGGAGCCAGATTCTGTCCCGGTTGCCCCTCTTCCAGGCTAGCTCTCTGCTGTGGCCCGGGAAGGCAATGGAGGATGGCCCAAGTACTTGGGAGACCAGGATAAGTACCTGGCTCCTGCCATTGGATCAGCGCAGTGCGCCGGCCGCAGTGTGCCAGCCGCGGCGGCCATTGGAGGGTGAACCAACGGCAAAGGAAGACCTTTCTCTCTGTCTCTCTCTCTCACTGTCCATTCTGCCTGTCAAAAAAAAAAAAAAAGAAAAAAAGAAAAGAAAGAAAGAAAAACACAACTCATACATTATTGTTCTAAATCAGAATCTTCTCAAGAACCATCTTTATTTCCAAGAGTTGGAGGATAGTTGCCTTCTTTCTAGTACTTCCCATGGCTAATGCAAACATCACTCATCAAATTTTCCTTGAAGTTTAGCCAAGAAAGAAGGTGAAAGATTCAGGATTCAGCACATATTTTAAATAACTCAAAGCGTCAGTGATGATTACCTTTTCATGGTAATGTGTTTGGCAGAATAACTGGAGTGTATTCTTTTGTCCAATCCTTCTCCAACAAACTGGTGACCTTTGCAACCTCAGCCTTAGAGACTTTGGCAAAGTGAGAAGCAAAGAGGAAATGATGCAGTGAGGTTCAGGAAGTCCAGGTGGAAAGGAGACATGATGCTTTGACAAGCTGAAACACAGCCTAAACAGGGAGAGATCTGGAAGTTTCTTCATGACAGTGACCTAAAGAGGCATGACTTCAGAGGAGAATGGTTGTGTGATGTTTGTGAGGAATCAAGATTGTAGATGCCAAGGTTCTCTGATCATAAAAAAATCTCTGTTCCAGCACAGCACATACAGCACAGCTCCAGCCTATAATGACAGCATACACTGGACTGATGCTGCAACTGCCTCTCAACCACAGCAGACTGTTAACTGATAGGCAAATAAGCTCGTCCAGTGCTTTAGCACCAAATAGTTTCACAAAGTTTTGGAGCGTGGGTAAGTCAGTCAAACTGACCTAGAAATTTGGATACTCGAGATTGACATAAAAAAACATTTTAAATGGCATTTTTTTTGCACAAATATGTTCATATAATGCTTTGGTGAGAAGTGGACTTCTTTGATCAATGCTGTTAAGATAATATGCCTAATACTCAAATATAAATTCTTAAAAGCCAGAACAATTTTCTTTCCCTACTTCTGCCTTTTTTTTTTTTTTACCTCAAATAAGTCATTGAAATTTTCTTAGCTCCAAATGCCTCACTGTTAAAATGAGAATAAGTGCAGCTTGCAGGCTTACTGCATAGATCCAGTAGACATAAAATTACCAATTGTACTAGTACCAGCACTTGGAGGTGGTGTTACTGATGCTGCTGTTGTTTGTTTAGCCATAACATGTTTTGCATGTAGCATAGCTTCCCTGAGATCCACCAATGAAAATTATAAATATAGTAATGGGTAGACCTCATGTTCTAAAGCTAGAAAAGGCAAAAATTGTAAATAATACATGTATGCTTTCATAAATGTGTGCATACTTTGATAAATGTATTAGCTTACAGGTTATATTTTTAAGGGAGTACAATTATAAAGAGCTTTTTTTTTTTTTTTTTTTTTTTTGACAGGCAGAGTGGACAGTGAGAGAGAGAGAGACAGAGAGAAAGGTCTTCCTTTGCCGTTGGTTCACCCTCCAATGGCCGCCGCGGCCGGCGCGCTGCGGCCGGCGCACCGCGCTGATCCGATGGCAGGAGCCAGGAGCCAGGTGCTTTTCCTGGTCTCCCATGGGGTGCAGGGCCCAAGCACCTGGGCCATCCTCCACTGCACTCCCTGGCCACAGCAGAGAGCTGGCCTGGAAGAGGGGCAACCGGGACAGAATCCGGCGCCCCGACCGGGACTAGAACCCGGTGTGCCGGCGCCGCTAGGCGGAGGATTAGCCTAGTGAGCTGCGGCGCCGGCCCAAAGAGCTTTTTGAAAAGTCATTTAGTAAATACATAAAAAATACTAAGAAGATTCATTTTGATCATGTGAATAATATTCAGATGTGGGTAGTTTGACTTTAAATGATATTCAATAATCAAAGTTTGTTGGGAAACTGATTTGAAATAGAGCATAGTGTGTTAACAAAGAAACATTTTTATTTTAAGTCAGGGAAACAAGAGCTTCAGTACCAGGAACCATGGAAGGATTATGGAAAATATTTAATCAACTGCTATACCCCTCCAGGAAAATAACTGGTGCTATAAAATAAAGCAGATGACAGTGTTGTTGTTCTCATTAGTGTTACAGAGAAGTTTTTGGGTGTGCATTTTCTTTCAACTGAGAGGCAGGAACGAATATAGTGCTGTAATGGAGGAGGTGGGAAGAGGTGTGGAACCTACACAGCACTTCCCAAAGATGAATGAGAGCTAGGAATGCTACTTTTATAAATTATGTATACATATGGGAAATAAATGAAACCATTAAAAATGACTAAGTGATATGAATCTCACCAGTCTATAATGTTTAAAAATTTGATATTCCCTTTATCATAACTAGATTACTATGAAAATGATTAAAGTCAGTAAGTGATTTCTCTCTGATTTAAGCACTGTTTGATAAGTTTTCCATTATAGTAATAATCTGGAAGTCTATATTTAAATACAGCAAAGAAAAATTTACATATTCTTTGGAGTTCTTCTAGCTCATTAGCTAAAAAGTGACCTCAAAGATTACTCAATAATTTCTAGTCATTCTAATTAAAATCTAAAGGTAACATTTGTTCCTTCCTTACTTATTATGGTAAATGAAAGGCTGCTTTTGCAGAACTAAATATTTTTGAGAGAAAGATTAGCTGTGACAATTTAGTGTTTATATATTATGTATTTCCTGTCCTATCAAGTCTCAGATCTTGGCTTTAGCACCTTTAAACCAACAGAATGACTTAGTTGTGGGTGACCCAAACTCAAGAGGGTAGAAAGCCAAAAATTAGGAGACAGCTTGATAGAGGATGGTCTTTTCTCATACTTTCCTGATTTAGCCTTGATAAAATCTTTCTAGAAGAATCATTTTTTTAATTAAAATGGAAAGTTATGAGGTTAAAATTATTTATGAAAATCCCACTTCTTGATTTTCTTCTAAAAGCGAGGATGAAAGAAGCATGCATGCAAAAAAAAGTAGTGGTAGGGTAGGCACTGGCTAGTGGGTAAGATGCCAGCTGAGACGCACACATCCCACATGAGAATGCCTGAATATGGGCCAGCGCCGCGGCTCAATAGGCTAATCCTCCGCCTTGTGGCGCCAGCACCCCGAGGCTGGATTCTGTCCCGGTTGCCCCTCTTCCAGGCCAGCTCTCTGCTATGGCCCAGGAGTGCAGTGGAGGATGGCCCAAGTGCTTGGGCCCTGCACCCACATGGGAGACCAGGAGGAAGCACCTGGCTCCTGGCTTTGGATCAGTGCAGCACGCCTGCCGCAAAGCGCCGGCCATAGTGGCCACTTGGGTGAACCAATGGAAAAGGTTCCGCGCGGCGGCCATTGGAGGGTTAACCAATGGCAAAAGGAAGACCTTTCTCTCTCTCTCTCTCTCTCTCTCACTGTCCACTCTGCCTGTCAAAAATTAAAAAATTTAAAAAAAAAAAAGAATGCCTGAATTTGAGTCCTGGCTCTACTTCTGATTCCAACTTTCCATTCATTTGCACTCCAGGAGGCAGAGGGTGATGACTTAAGAACTTGGGTCCCTGCAACCCATGTGAAAGACCTAGCTTGGGTTCTTGGCTCCTGGCTTTGCCCTTGCCCAACCCTGGTTATTGCAGGGATTTGAAGAATGAACCAGTGTGGGGAGCCATTGCATGGCGCCCTAAAGATGGCACCGGCTCCTTTCCCCCGGAAGGACTGGGGAGAAACAAACATCTCCTAATAAGGAGATGGCTGAGCTCCCTTCCGGCTTCCGCATTGCTGTACCAATCAATGCTTGCCACTTGGCTGCTTTTGATTGGTGCGCTGATGGCTATAAGAGGGAGGGGAGAGGAAAGGAGGCAGTAGTAGAAGTTTGAAAGAGGTTCCTGAATAAACTGCTGGAAGAAGAGTTCGGGTCGTGTCTTCCTTGCTGGTCGAGGGACGCGACAACTGGTGGCCCGTACGGGGAACATCTCGAACGCGAACTCAGAACTTCCTGCAGTCAGGGCAGCGCTGGTAAGTCCCCCAGGAAAATAAGGTGGGGATCCGCGATAAGAGTGGGCAGTCCTGCGATAATAGCGGGAGGGTAGTTCTGCGATTAAAGCAGAGGAAGTTCTGCGACAAAAGCAGAAGGAGCTCTGACCCGTGGCCAGGGAAAGAGTGCAATTTTTGACGATGGGTAATTCACAGTCCCATCAAATTTTTCTGGCGCTGAATGCGCTGCTTCGGGAAAACGGTTTGAAACTTAAGCCTAGTACGTTGCATAGGTTTTTACGTAACTGCGATACCATTGCACCCTGGTATGGGGTTTCGGGAAGCCTTACTATCCCTTCATGGGACAAACTAGGCAGGGATTTGGATTTTGCATTCGAATAGGGTAATCTTGAAGGGGGAGTGAGACCAATATGGAAGTTAGTGCGAGCATGCCTCGAGGATGAGCAGTGTAGTGAAGCTATTCTGAGCGGTCAAGCTGCCTTGGAGGAGCTTCAGGAAGAGCGCTCCGAGAGAGCTGCCAGTGAAAAAGGGAAAACTTTGAAGGAGAGTCGGAAAAGAACTAGGAAAAAACTGTACCCCGATCTTTCCGAGTTGCGCAGCCCCTCCTTAGTAAGTAGTTCTAGTGCAGAAAGTAGCTCAGAAAGCAGCAGTGAGTCTGAAGAGTGTGGCGATAACAAAGAGTCTGATATAAAGCAAGTACGGGAATTAAATCAGCAAATGAGGAAGTTGCAATTAAAAGGAAAAAAGGAACTTAAGCATGGTACTTTCCAGGGGAACTTAGGGGAGGAGCCTGAAGCCTCTCCTCCTCAGTATGAGCCTCTATCAGCGCAAGAAAGAGGGCGGACTTTCTGTCTGGGAGTCTGGAAACAGGTTGGTGCGGAGTTGTTAAGTGCCTATCCTGTCTTCCAAGATCCACAAGGGCAGAGGTACGAGGAACCCCTCGACATAAAGATAATCAAATCACTAGCAGAGTCAGTAAGAGCCTATGGCATCAGCGGCTCTTTCACGCTGGCTCAAGTAGAAAATCTTCAAAGATACTGCATGACTCCAAATGACTGGAGCGGGTTGGCTCGTGCTGCATTGTCACCAGGACAATACTTAGACTTCAGAGCTTTCCTGATTGACTTTGCCAATGAACAAGCGGCAGAAAATGCAGCGGCAGGGAATCCGCATTGGGACAGAGATATGCTGCTAGGCATAGGGAGATTCGCTAACCAGCAGACAGGTTACCCACATGCAGTGTATGAACAAGTTAACAAGATAGCCATCAAGGCTTGGAAGTCTATACCCAACAGAGGAGAGGTAAGTGGGAATTTGACAAAGATTACACAGGGACCCACCGAGCCATTTTCAGACTTTGCAGCGCGCATGGTGGAAGCTGTGGGTAGGATTTTTGGAGATCCAGATCGCGCCATGCCGCTGATAGAACAGTTGGTTTTTGAGCAGTGCACTAAGGAATGCAGAGCCACTATAACACCATGGAAGAGCAAAGGGCTTCAGGTATGGATAAAACAATGCAGGGAAATAGGAGGGCCGCTATCCAACACTGGCCTCACTGCAGCAGTCCTTCAAATCACGAAGGGCAATAGGGGATCAGGGAACGCTGGAGCATGTTTCAGCTGTGGAAAAATGGGACATATGAAGTGGCAATGTCCGCAAAGGGGAAGAGGCAAAGAACAAAGACAGGAAGGACCAGGAATTTGTCCAAAATGCAGGAAGGGAAAGCACTGGGCCAACGAATGCCGCTCGGTAAAGGACATTGACGGCAACGTCCTTGCTTCTGGCAATGGTGGGGCGCGTCCAAAAAATGGGCAGCGGGGCCCTCGTCCCCAGGGCCCGCAAATATATGGGGCACTCGAGAGTCAGCATCAGGGCCCCCATCAGGACCAGCAGCAGGGGAGGCAAAGTCAGTGGCCCAGCTTCAGACATCCCAGAGACCACGGAGAGCCACTGCAGGCTCCGCAGGCCTGGACCTCTGTGCCACCGCCAGACTCATACTGACACCAAAAATGGGAGTGCAAGCCATTGAGTCAGACTTTCAGGGACCCCTAGAGGAAGGGACAGTGGGATTGTTGTTGGGACGTTCATCCTCTACCTTGAAAGGTCTCATAATTCATCCAGGAGTCATAGATTCGGATTATACTGGCATGGTGAAAATCATGGTTGAGTCCCCTAGAGGTGTAACAGCTATTAATCCAGGCGATAGGATTGCACAACTTGTAATCCTTCCTAGCAAGCATTTGCAGTTCAGTGCATCAAAGAAAGAACGAGGAAGTGAAGGCTTTGGATCCACAGGCGTAGATTGTACCTTCTTGTCTTTAGAACTAGACCAGAGACCAACCTTAAAGATAAAAATAAATGGAAAGGATATTCTTGGCCTACTAGACACAGGTGCAGACCGTAGTATCATTGCCTCCAAGGATTGGCCTCCAAAGTGGCCTAAGCAGGCATCCTCACAATCCCTTTGGGGACTGGGATATTCAGAAACTCCTGAGATGAGCGCAGTAATGCTGCGCTGGGAGGATGCAGAGGGACATTCAGGCACGGTGCAACCTTATGTTTTGTATTTACCTATCTCCTTATGGGGCCGAGACCTTTTGAAAGACATGAACTATAAATTAAGTAATGAATACTCCCATGTTTCTCAAAAATTGATGAAGGATATGGGACACCATCCGAATTATGGAATAGGAAAATTCTTACAAGGAAGAAATGAGCCCACTGAAGTAGTGCAGAGGCCTCCTCGCCAAGGGCTGGGTTTTTCATAGGGGCCGCTGAGGAAGGTATTCCCATTACTTGGAAGCACGAGGACCCAGTGTGGGTTCCTCAGTGGCCTCTGTCCTCAGACAAATTGGTCGCAGCGCAGCAATTGATTCAAGAACAATTGAATTTAGGACACATTAGACCCTCTGTATCGCCTTGGAATACTCCTATTTTTGTAATAAAAAAGAAATCAGGGAAGTGGCGGTTGCTACATGACTTGAGAGCTATTAATATGCAGATGCAGGTCATGGGGCCTGTGCAACGTGGGCTGCCTCTTCTATCTACACTTCCACAGGGATGGCCCATAATAATAATAGATATTAAAGACTGTTTCTTCTCCATACCCCTACATACAAAGGATTGTGAAAGGTTTGCCTTTACCTTGCCGGCGTGCAATCATGAGCAGCCTGACCAGAGGTATGAATGGGTTGTGCTTCCGCAGGGCATGGCTAACAGCCCCACAATGTGTCAGCTATTCGTGGGTCAAGCGATTGGGCCTTTACGTAAGAGATTTTCTTCCTTAAAATGCATCCATTACATGGATGACATCCTCTTAGCAGCAAAAGATGAATTCGTATTAGATGATGGCTTTGCATATTTGATTCAGTTGTTAGAAAGTAAGAAGTTATTTATTGCCCCTGAAAAGGTTCAAAAAGGAAGCATTGCAACTTATCTGGGATCCCGCATAACTAGTACTCAAATTGTTCCTCAAAAGGTGGAATTGCGCAAAGATAGTTTAAAGACTTTAAATGATTTTCAGAGATTATTAGGAGATATAAATTGGGTTAGGGGTTATTTGAATCTTCCCAATTATGAACTTAAGCCACTTTATGTCATTTTGCGTGGTGATTCGGCGTTGGACTCACCGCGGTGCTTAACTCCGGAGGCCAGGGAGGCCCTAGAGAAGGTAGAAAAGAAATTACAGGAGGCATTCTTATGCAGAATGAATGAAAATCTGCCATTGTCATTATGCATTCTCCCAACGCTTAGCCAACCTACAGGGCTAGTATGGCAGGAAGGTCTGCTTTTGTGGATACATCCAAGGAGCTCTCCAGCCAAGTCTATTGAGTATTATCCGGCAGCGGTGGCAAAGCTAGCACTGGAGGGTTTGCAACAATGTTTACAATATTTTGGAAAATTGCCATGTGAAGTGATTGTTCCTTATGATGCCAAACAAGTCAACGTCCTATGTGCTCTTTTAGATGATTGGGCAGTGTTTCGCTGTGGGTTCCCAGGCTTTATAGACAATCATTTACCAAAAAGTCCATTGTTACAATTCTTTAAAGAACATCCGGTAGTATTTCCAAAAATTACAGCCACTGAGCCATTACTAGGTGCTCCAAATATATTTACGGATGGGTCAAAAACAGGCTGTGGGGTTTATATGGTAGAGGGTAATGACCCGGTATTTCATCAGTTTCAGCCAGGCTCACCTCAAGTTGTGGAGTTAAAAATAGTTATTGAGGTCCTTAAGCAGTGCTCTTTTGCCTTTAATTTGTTGTCAGATTCCTTATATGTGGTGAACGCATTAAAGATATTGGAAACCGCAGGGCCGATTAAACCTTCTAGCCCAATTGCATCCCTATTACATATAGCCCAGCAGTTGCTTTGGTCACGGAAAAATCCCTTTTTTGCTCAGCATATTAGAGCCCACACAGGCATGCCTGGTCCTTTATGTGAAGGCAATGCGCGAATAGACCTGTGTACTAGACAGGAATTCATCTTTTTTACTACTTCTGCAGAGGCTGCTAAAGCTTTCCATCAATCTTTTCATGTCAACGTGCGCGCTTTGCAGCAGAAATTTCATCTTTCCCGCGCAGATGCCAGACAGATTGTACTTGATTGCGCTGACTGTGCTGTTACTCATGTGCAACCTAGTGTTGGCGTAAACCCTAGAGGGTTACTGCCTGGGAGAGTATGGCAGATGGATGTGACCCATGTATCGGAATTTGGGAAATTGAAATATGTTCATGTTTCAGTGGACACGTGCTCAGGCATTATGTATGCCTCTCCCCTCAGTGGTGAATCTACACATCAGGTGATTGCTCATTGTCTGGATGCATGGGCCGCCTGGGGGAAACCCCAGGTGCTAAAAACTGATAATGGCCCGGCCTATACATCTCAAACCTTTACCACCTATTGCCAAAAAATGGAGGTTCAACTTGTCCATGGATTGCCATACAATCCTCAGGGCCAGGGCATAATTGAGCGAGCACACCGCACACTGAAAGAATATCTTTTAAAACAAAAAGGGGGAGTTGGCTATAGCCGCACCCCGAGAGAGAGAATTGTCTTAGTCATATTTACAATTAATTTTTTAAATTTGGATGTGCATGGGCACTCAGCTGCGGACAGGCATCAGCAACAAGGAAACCCAAGTAGAGGGTTGGTAAAATGGAAAGATCTCTTGACGGGCCAGTGGCGTGGCCCTGATCCCGTGCTGGCATGGGCACGAGGTGCTGTTTGTGTTTTTCCACAGGATCAACATGACCTGGTGTGGGTTCCGGAGCGAGCAGTCAGGCGGGTCTGCCACGAGGAGAATCCTGCTGTTGCTTTTGATACTTCTGCCTCAAATGCAGCGGACACTGGCGGAGCAGAGATGGGGGATTCTATCAGTATTCCCAAAGCCGATGCCGAATTGGTCCGCGGAATTTGACTACACCTTGGAGCAACTGCGCCTTGCCGTGGTCACCATCAACTCCACGCGTGTGGATGTCTCCTTCGCATCTGGATTGTCATCCTGGATCCGCACAGCTGTCTCCAGCCTGAAGGAGTGGGCAGGACTTGGAGCTTTGATGGGGTTGCTGTTACTTGTTGTGTTATTTTGCCTGTGGTGTTTGTGCAGGATGAGGACAGCTCATCGGTGGGAATTGGCCATGATAGCTCAAGCCTTTTATGCCCTTGAGGCTGGACAATCGCCGCAAGCATGGCTGGCCTTCCTTGAATGCTAGGCATGGGTGCAGGGTGCGAGGCAAAGCACTGCACAGAGAACGAGCCATTACGTTCTCTGGAAGGCAAGTCTGTCTGCATGTGGGTTGGCATCCCAGATCCCACCCCCGCGAAAAGGATGCTGTTCCAGGTGGATGCCTGGCAGTGGGGGACAGACCCCTACCTTCTCCTGTAATCCTTAGATGCCTGGTTCTAAAACAAAAAGGGGGAACTGTGGGGAGCCATTGCACGGCGCCCTAAAGATGGCGCCAGCTCCTTTCCCCCGGAAGGACTGGCGAGAAACAAACATCTCCTAATAAGGAGATGGCTGAGCTCCCTTCCGGCTTCCGCATTGCTGTACCAATCAATGCTTGCCACATGGCTGCTTTTGATTGGTGCGCTGATGGCTATAAGAGGGAGGGGAGAGGAAAGGAGGCAGTAGTAGAAGTTTGAAAGAGGTTCCTGAATAAACTGCTGGAAGAAGAGTTCGGGTCGTGTCTTCCTTGCTGGTCGAGGGACGCGACAAACCAGAGGATGAGTGTGCTTGCCTGTTCTCTCTTTCTCTCTCTCTCTCTTTCTCTTCCCTCTCTTCTCTGCCTCTCAAATAATATAAACAAACAAACAATGCTGGTGAAAAGACATGTACTGGAAGGTGTTTTTAATATATGGCACATAAGAGGGCCAAGTAGTTTTCTTGCAGCAGCAACATAAAGGTAAAAATGGAGCCACTTAACAGTAAAAAACAGGGCAATTACAGTGAAGAACATGAGTTCTGAAATTTCCCCAGATAGAACTTTTTATTTATCCTTTTCTCCATTGTGCACTCCCCTATTTCCTCCTCCAACTCAGCAGCTTCTATTGCATCTTTTAAGAATGAAACCCCCTGCTTTGTATCTTTTTTGTGATATTCATTTGTTATTTTTTTCCATGTTCTAGCAACAGCAACAACATTTTTGCATTGTGAGAATTCCCCTTATCCCATTCTCAGTGCTCTCATTGAGGGAAGACTGTCTCCACCTCATGCATATATAGGCCAATGGTTTATATAGCCTATCACACTGTATATAGCCTCTCAGCAACATGTTCAGGGATGGCCATATATCCCCGCCAAGGTGAATGAGACCTGAGGAGATCTGAGTTCTGTCTACCATGGCAGCAGCCATCAGAGACCATGTCTCATGTCTCAGCCTTTGATGATTCTTGTGTGGAGTCTGACTGCTCCTGCCATGTTTTAACTCCCAAACTAGCCTGCCAGGTTAGAAGTTCTACTCTGCCATCCACTGTGTACCTCTTTACCTCTTTCCTTACAAAAATAATTGTGACAAGATTTAAATCATTTATGTATATAGAATATTTGGCACAGTTTCAGGATTGTCAGAAGTGTTTTAAGAAATATTCTTTCAGTCACTCAGATTTTAAGCTTTATGGTTTTGTCTCTTCCTAGTCATTGTATTTGCCATTCACTGAAAATTTTCCTTTGTGTACCATAACCTCCTTTTTTTTCCAAATTCAGTTATGTGCCACTGACTAGGTTCCAATTTTTTTACCTGCTTAGACTCCTGTTTACCTCAGGCATACATTAATGGACACCTGTTGAATTCTCTGTCCTGTGACTCTTTCTCTAGGAACTGGCCAACTCTTCCATTCCTTCACAAAGAATTCTATAGAAGTTCCTCTTAGTAGACCTTGAGTCAAATCTACTACTTCTAGCCTCTGTTTAATGGTCAGGCAATGGGCAACAAAGTTCATTGTCTGGAATATTTAGACTTGCAGGCCAATGGAAAGTCAGTATACTCTCTCCAGAAACTGAAGCTATAACATGTAAATTATTGGAGAGCCAGATGTTCTACCATGACAAAAAGCTGATTAAATCTGTATCATCTGTACTCAGAGGTCTTAGAAAATTTGATCATTGTGATAGGAACTGTTAGCCCATGTCCCTCTGCTGACAACTCTGACTTCTATACTTCCATCTACTAACTCACTTTTATTACATCACTATTATTAACTAGAGGTACTTATTATGCATGTACCTGTCCATGGGGATGAAGCATTAACTTCAGCCTATTAAAAAAATTTCACTCCATTTCTGGAGCTTGGATTTGTCACTATTTAATTTAATCAGCTTCCTTCAGGTTCTAGAGATCTGCTGGAGGACATTCTGAAACAGAACATGATTCTGGCAAGACCATTTTGAAATGTGCCTTGCTATCTCCATTTTACAGATGTGGAAATGGAGCGTCAGGGAAACTACTGACCCCTCTCACAATTAAAATCAGAACCAGCATGTGAATTAGTATGTCCTGTCCAACATGTATGATTACAGAGCCAGTTTTTTTCCTCTTTTTTCCATTTTCTGTTCAAAATGTATTTGTTAGTAAAGATGAAAAATTAGTATGTCCTGGCACTTTTTATCAGTCAGAAGCTTTACTGAAATAAGAGAACAGATCCTCTCAGAAGCCAAGGAAAGCTGAAGAACTGGATATCATGAAGGGCAGAAACCAGGATAGAGCTCAGAGGCTAGAATCAAAAGTTCATTGAGAAGCTACAACAGGTCTTGGAGCAAGAGTTCATTAATTTTCAGTCTAGATTTACACCTTTTCACCAACTCCAGTGTTCAACCATAATTGTTATTCTCTGTCTGTTTCTCATCCTGATACCCTCTAATTTCTTCTTCTTTTTTTTAACCTAGCAGTGCAGATTCTTAGGAGAAATCTAATGAGCTCAACAAATAATGAAATCTTCTTGGAATAGAAGTTTTGAACAACATCACATCTTCAGCTGCTGGACAAACTATGGGTGACCTAAACTCAATGCAGTTGCCTATCTAGTCTGGTCAACTGGAGAGAGGAATCAAATTGTTATGGTCAAACGGGACACAGTATGGCTGCCTGAAACTACCTTCTCAGCAAGACAGTTTCCCTTAGAAAATATGTAGTCGCTACTGCAGCATGAGCCACTAGAGTTTCTATCTGAGAAAACTGGATTATTAATCTGCATTCATCATTACACACCATAGAAGGAAAATATGTCATTTTTAATGGTCTACCTTGACCTAAAATGCTTAACAATGGTACATTAATTTGGACATTTTACACCCCTGGGAGATTGGTCGGCCTTATTTGTCTATTCAAACAGTGGAATAACAAACCCTTTGTCACATAGTTTGGACTTAGTCAGACAAGTCTGTTTTTAATCTAGATCAACTAAATTCCAGCTGTTGTGATACTGGCCACTTTGAAAAAAAAAGTTCCCTTTCAACACTTCAGTCAGACCTCTTCTTGCAACTCTCAATTTGACAAATAGATATTGTTTCTGAGGGAGTGCAGGATGAACATGGCTACATTAAACGGATGACCTAACAAGTACATTACAGATGAATCAAAGTTGTATAAGAAAATAAATGTGAATAGAATGATCAGAGTTAATGCTGCAAAAATAGCCTAAGTTCATTTGCACTGAGAAGTACCACTTGGATTGAATTATTTATAATGCTGCATACCCTCATGTAGTAAATGGGATTCATTGTTTGGGTAGTTGGTTGGTTGGTTTTAAGCCTTAGAATCTTTAAAATCCTGATGCTCTTAAATGCAGGCCAAGTGGTAAGATGTGACCACAACATGCCTTGTTGTATCTGTATTAGTCTCATTCTTCTGCTATTCAATCTTCCATCTCAATGCTGACATGATGAAGAATAGGAATTCTCATGGTGTGAGGACAGATAGGGTTATATTAACTTGGTTTTATGTAGTAGTCTAAATAAGCGAAAGTTCCCCTTTTCATCTACTTCTATGTCCACAAACTGAAGGAAAATTTGACTATTGCATTAAAAGGTATTCTGGGTGGGGTAGGGATGAACCATCAAAATAAATTTCAAATACCAGATAGTCATTATTAGTTGCTTCAAACCAAATTCATGACTGTGATGCTTATAAATCTTTCTAGGGATCATAGCCAACACATGCACTGATACTTGACATGTAGTTACCATGGCTCCTACCTGATGACTTAGCTATAAACAAATAAATCTATTAAGGTAACCTTATTTAAACACCTATGTTGCCATCTGATTATTTACAGAACAGTTATACATGTAATCCATTTCTGAAGGTGGTGGCTCTATAGAAGAATACATTTGCAGGATGTCTTTGAGGAGGACTTTCATTTGAAAGTTTGGATTTATTCAAACCAAATACATGAAATATGCACCTAAAATTTTGGTTATTTCTATTATTTGAATGCCTCATAATTTGGTGGTTTTCCTTCTCTCATCTTCTCTTCATCACCAAGGTAAATAAAAACATTTTGGTGTGGGGTGGTTTGAAACATAAGTGAATGAAATGAAAGTTTTTACTTATTCCTTATGCCTGGTATTTGAATGGCATATTATTGGCATCATCCAAGATATTGTATACCTTAACAGACATTTTACATCATTGCTTTTGTGCTGCATGCATATTGGCATTTTTTAAAAGATTTATTTATTTATTTGAAAGTCAGAGTTACACAGAGAGAGGCAGAGAGAGAGAGAGGTATTCCATCCACTGGTTCACTCCCCAAATGGCCGCAACTGCTGGAGCTGTGCTAATCTGAAACCAAGAGCCAGGAGCTTCTTCTGGGTCTCACGCATAGGTGCAAGGGCCCAAGGACTTGGGCCATCCTCCACTGCTATCCCAGGCCATAGCAGAGAGCTGGATTGGAAGTGGAGCAGCCAGGTCTCAAATCAGTGCCCATATGGGATGCTGGCGCTTCAGGCCAGGGCGTTAACCCACTGCGCCACAGCACTGGCCCGCATACTGGCATTCTTTAGAACAACTTCTCTGTCTCTTTACACATCTCCCCATCACAGGCTGAGTCAGATGCTCCAAAATAGCACTGTGATCTATTCAATAAACAAGCAAGGAGGCTTTGCTGTGCTTCAGATTCCATAACTGTCCTTTCTCTTTACATCTCAACTCCAGTTTATACCACTTTCTCTGGGACCACATTAGGCAACCACATTCTCAAGCACTGATATTGATGCTAAGCACATGGGCCATATGCATCTCCATTCACCATTCTTTGACTTGATAGTTCTGCTTCTCCTAATAGTCCAGCTATTACTTTCTTCTCATACGTTTAGTGTCTGAGCTCCTAGGCTATTAATGTATTCAGAAATCTTTGGGACTGAAACATTCTTTGCATGATTTTAGTTATTCACTTTTTTCTTAGCCCAGGATATCTTGCTATTGTGGAACAAGGCACACAGCTTCTGCTTCCTGATACTCATTTTTTTTTCTGATGCCCCTTCTCATATCCAGGATTTCAGAATACTACTCCTTCCTTATTACAATGCATCTTTGCAATTCAAATTGCCCTATTAGCAACCCCACCCCACCTCCAGCCTGTTGGTCTAGCTACTAACCAGTGACCTCCATATTTCACTTGCCAAGTCGGAGCTATTTATCTCACCTAAGAATGGATTTTTTTCCTACCACATAGCATGCCTGTTATAGTAGGGGAGGCCAGTTTCAATTCCATAGTTAGTGGCATCTAACATATGGAAGAAAATGGGGGAGATAAAGGTATTGAACCACTGGCTAGAGAAATAGTATGTATAGTCGATCATTTAAAAATGCTGTTTAGGCCGGCGCCATGGCTCACTAGGCTAATCCTCCGCTTAGCGGCGCTGGCACACTGGGTTCCAGTCCTGGTTGGGGCGCTGGATTCTGTCCCGGTTGCCCCTCTTCCAGGCCAGCTCTCTGCTGTGGCCGGGGAGTGCAGTGGAGGATGCCAAGTGCTTGGGCCCTGCACCCCATGGGAGACCAGGATAAGTACCTGGCTCCTGCCATCGGATCAGCGTGGTGCGCCGGCAGCAGCGCGCCGGCCATGGCGGCCATTGGAGGGTGAACCAACGGCAAAGGAAGACCTTTCTCTCTGTCTCTTTCTCTCTCACTGTCCACTCTGCCTGTAAAAAAAAAAAACGCTGTTTAAGTTGAATCCAAATCATCATCAGTTTCTACTTGGCCTCCTTGTAAGCCAGAGAAAGAATAAATAGGCAGACTATGATTGCTGAAGATCTATATTTGTCTTCTAAGTCATAGAACTCCCTTGAAATGAGAAGCAATATTGTAGAGAGAGAATAACAGAGAACCATCCATCTAAGTCTGTGAGCTAGACATTGATTAGCAGTGGCTATTAGCCTCTAAGCAGGTCTCTGAAAATATCCCAGCTGTTTTTCTTAAGTAATGTAGGAAATAATAACATTCACTAGCAGATACTCGTAAACCATTAAGCTTTTATGACATGATTTTGCTGAGTTAAGAAAGTAAGAGAATAAAGAAGAATTTGCCCTGGTTTACCTGGTAGAGGTAAATAACTTTTTTTTAAAGATTTACTTATTTATTTGAAGGGCAGAACCATTAGCAGAGGGCTGGATTGGAAGTGGAGCAGCTGGAACTAGAATCAGTGCCCATATGGGATGCTGGCACTGCAGGTGGCTGCTTTACCTGTTATGCCACAGTGCCTGCTCAAGCTAAATAACTTTGAAATCTTCTTTATGTATCAGGTAGGTTCTAAACTCCACCTGTATAAAGGCAGAGCCATGAATAAACAAGCTAATTTTATACATATACGTTTTGCCTATTCACTATAAAAAGAACCAACTTTACACTGATACCAGGCTCATGGTGTCTATTTATTAAAAAGGGTGACTGGGCAATTAAAGGTACCACTTGAGATGCCCACATCCCATATGGTAGTTTCTGTGTTCAAGTCATAGTTCCACTTCTGATCCAGCTTCATATGAGTATATACCCTGCGAGGCAGCAGATGATGGCTCAAGTATTTGAGTAGTTGCCACCCACGTGGGAGACCTGGATTGAGGTTTAGGACTCTTGGGCTTCTACCTGGCTCAGCTCTGGCTGTTGTACTAGGGAGTGAACCAGTAGATTGAATATCTGTTTGCCCATATGTCTCATCTGTCTCTGATTTTGTGTTTATGTGTAAGTATGTGTCTGTGTGTGTTTCAAATAAATAAATATTTAAAAAAACAAGTCCTAAAGACTGGTAATATGTGGGTGCAGATGCATAGAGCTCACCCACATTTTACCTGTGGTAAACAGAGTGAGGCAGAGTGCAGTAGAGTAGAGGGGAACACAAAAGAGGGGCACCAAACCAGCTCTACTGGCATTGGGAAGACTTCCAAAGCAAGGGGAAACTCAATCTACTCTTCTGGAGATGCAGCAAGATTCCCCAGAGCTCCCACTGCATGAGCACTGGGGTCAAAACAGGAAAGTCGGGCCAGCACTGTGGTACCAGCATCCCATATGAGTATTGGTTAGTGTCTGGCTGCTCCTCTTCCAATCCAGATTTCTGCTTATGGCCTGGGACGGAAGGGAAAGATGGTCCAAGTGCTTGGGCCCCTGTACCCACGCGGGCTTCAGATTGACCCATCTCTGGCCACTGCAGCCATTTAGAGAGTGAACCAGCAGTTGGAAGCTCTGTCTCTCCGACTCTCCTGCTCTCTGTCTGTAACTCTACCTCTCAAATAAATAAATAAATCTTAAAGGGGAGGGGGGACAGTGCTATGATGCAGAGGGTTAACTCCCTGGCCTGAAGCACTGGCATCCCATATAGGCACTAGTTCTAGGCCCAGCTGCTCCTCTTCCAATCCAGCTCTCTTCTACAGCCTAGGAAAGCAGTAGAAGATGGCCCAAGTCCTTGGGCCCCTGCACCCACATGCAAAACCCAGAAGAAGCTCCTGACTCCTGGCTTCGGATCAGTGCAGCTCTGGCCATTGCAGCCATTTGGGGAGTGAACCATTGGATGGAATACCTCTCTCTCTCTCTGCCTCTCCTCTTGCTGTGTAATTCTGACTTTCAAATAAATAAATAAATCTTAAAAAACATGAAAAACTCATGAGTGGGATCCCTGGGGAATTCCAACCCCTAACATGGCACACAGGCCATCCCTAATCTCTTCACTGCCCATGTTCTTCTCTAAGAACATTCATTAGCAGGTAGTTTTGCTAAACTTTTTGTGAAGAAAGGGATTTACCAAACATAGTACAGAGGAAACCTTCCCTTAAAACTGTGATAATAGTTTTTTTTTCCCGTAAAATTATTTTTTAAAAGATTTAATTATTTTATTTGAAAGGCAGAGTTACAGAGTGGCAGAGAAAGAGAGAGAGAAAGAGAGAGATCGGTCTTCCATCCACCGGTTCACTCCGCAGATGGCCATAATGGCTGGAGCTTCACTGATCTGAAGCCAGGAGCCAGGTGCTTCTTCTGGGTTTCGCATGTGGGTGCAGGGGCCCAAGGACTTGGGCCATCTTCTACTGATTTACCAGGCCATAGCAAAAAGCTGGATCAGTGGAGCAGCCAGGACTTGAACTGGCGTTCATGGGATGCCACAGAGCCAGCCCCTCTTTCCATAAAATTGTAATCTCTGTGGTAGCCGCTACATTTCTTATTCTCCATCACTCTAAATAATGTCTTTCTATGTGAGTCTCTCCCATTTCTCTTCTCTCAGGGCCTCTGTGTCCATCTCTGTTTATTCTTTCCTTTGGGCATTTCTGCCTTGCTTTTGTCCTGTGTCTACCACTATCTCTGTCTGACATTTGTATTTATATGCGTATATATCTTTCTTTGTTTCTCTTAGTCCCTCCCTTTCCCTCTATCTCTACCACTACCACCTCAACTATTTCACTGATTCTTTAATGCAGACTATCTAAAGCTGGTTCCCAAACTCTTTGTTCTGCCTATGGGTCTATCCATCTTTCTTAATATGGGAAGTCCCCTTGAGCTTCTTTAATTTTTCATCACTGTCTTTCACCTAACTCAGAAAATGAGGACTATTATCTCCGGAATCCACATTTTTCCTAGAAAACTGGAGATGGAAAATTTTAAATTCTTTTCCACTGGTCTCCTCAATTACTCTCTTCTTTCCATTCTTACAAGGCACGCAGAACCCCTTGTGGTTACACAAACTCCTGCCACCTCAGCAGGCCCTTTCCATGTTATTGTCCTACTGCATCCTCCTCCACCCTAGTCAACCCCAGTCTTCCTCTAAGGGCCAGAGGTTATCTCACCCAGAGAGGATACCAATACTTTCAACATGGAGCCAGGCATCCCTCCCTTCAGTGCTTCTGCAACCCCCTTTGCTTACCCTCATAGTACTCACCACACTGATTAGCAATCACTGATACACTTCAATGTCCTCCTGTAAGACATGGCTCTTGGAGACACGAATACATGCATACTTTCAATATATACACACTTTCAGCCTGGCTCACAACCTGGGCTCCATAAATGTTTGTTGAATGAAAACTGAAATGCTATGCAATAAGCAGTGATCCATGCCAACTTCTCTTTTCTTTGAAAGGTTCCAACCTTAAACTACAAACAAAAAGACCAATGTGCAATTAACTATAAGTCACTCCATCTTTCTCAGATGACCTCAGCAAAAAGACAAGAGTTGCAAGGGAGAGAGGAAAAAGACCAGGTTCAGTGGCAAAAATCACAAAACAGTTCTTGCACAATCATAAACTAAAAACATCTTGGCCACATAGAGTCATTTTTAAATGGGAATGCTATAATTAAAAATGACCATTTGTATAAGAGAGGCAGTAACATTGGCCAATAGTTCTTCTGCCACTGATGTTAAAATCTTGGAATAGGTAATTCCAAGAGAAAGGCTTAAAGTAAATGAAAATGTATCCAAATCAGAATAAAACAAAAGGACTACAGAGGAGATTGGTGGGTGAATTTTTTTCAGGGCCCTAAATTTAACCACATGGGATTCCTTTCAAGTATTATCCTAATCAGTCTTTGGGAATGAATAATTTTGTTTTTAGTACTTAGCCATATTCTGTTACAGAGATGGATCCCAACCTCATTTATTTAGTGATTCCCCTTGACCAAAGTTTTCCATGTTCTTTCCATACATTCAAGAAAGTCAGTGATGGCAGCTTTTTCATACACAACAAATTAGTGCTACAAATAAAAAAGAAACTGTTAAAATCAGTTCTCTTCTCTAAGTGAACTGAGTTGCCTGCATTAAATACTCTCAGTGGGGATATCATAGTCAACTGTTTCACAATGAAATATAACTAAAGGGCGAAAGGGGGCAGCTTTATGATGTGAGAATGATATGCCTAAGTCACTTTATAAACAATCATTCTGTAAGGCATAACTATTTAACTATAGGATTAAATAATACCCCACCCCTATGCATTGCCTTTACAGAGGTTCTGTAAGTATCAGGGACTTGAGTGAGGTTGAGGGTGTGAGTGACATCTTGGGGAGATTGTACACCAAGATGAATAACACTTGGCTTCTAGCCTGGAGGAGCACATGGTTAAATACAAGAAAGAGATTTAAGAACTTGCAATTCAGCAAGGATGAGGACAATGGCTCTTCTGAGTTCGTTGAATGAATGAAATCTTAACTTTCAAGTTTATTAAGACAGGATTGCCAATGACATGAAAACTGAGCCAGAATATTGGGAGTGAGTAGGGCACAGTACAGAAAGTAACTAAAGAATGGCAGAAAGATTTAAGGGGAAGAACTGTCAGGTTTTGATGATTGGTGGGTAAGGGGGCAGGAGGAAGAAACAGCACCTACAGTCTTCGTTTGGAAAACAGGTAGGTACTGCTGTGCTACAGATAATGTTCCCCAGAAGCAGATGGTGAAACAGAAACTGGCATGACAGGTTCTTATTAGAGATTTAATCCTACAAAAGCAGGGTTGAGGAAGCAGGCTTCAGCAGAAAGAGAAAATAAAAGGCAATGCAGGAGCTCTAGAGAGTACATGGCACAGCAGAGTTGGCCCAAGGGAGGTTGGAATGACCAGGACCTTATGCTCTCACTATGCTCAAGTCTTTGAATACAGAACAGACCAGGAAATGCATGATCACAGGCAAGATAGCTCTCTGAAGCCAAGGCAGAACTTGCACAAGTGACACCTGAGGCTGCCTTCCGACAAGTTTCCCAGCAACTAACAGCACATCCTCCTTGAGGGTGATCTTGGCAGCACAGGTTGGAGCAGGAAGCGATTTGGGTGTGAATATGAGTGTTCCTGGATGTATTAAGAGCGAGGGACTGAAGGATTTCTATCCAGAGCTAGCTTGGAGCCAACTAGTTGCATGAGAAATTTCAGAGTTCTAAAGAACGATTTGGCTCAAAGCCATAGATATTGGAATTATCAACAGTCAAGTGCAAATGGAAGCGGTGGGAATTGGGTAGCTCATCTGTAAGGCACGTATAGAATACAAAGAGAGAAGGGCTAAGCCTGGAAGCCTGGAGAGCACCAGCATTTAAGAAACAACCAGAAGAGGATGTTGACAATATTTAAGTGAGGATGAGAAGCAGAGATGATCATTTCTTAAAAATGAAAGGAAGGAAGTTTCTTAAGAAGGAGAATTTGGATAGGAGTTATCACTTGCTTTTGAAAATCTTGAAATCAAGATAAGGACTTAAAGGATGCAGAATATATACCTGCCTGTGTGTGAATGAATGTTGGGGTAGGGAGAGGTATCTGTGAAGTCTGGACTGTCACCTGTGTCAGCATCTCTACCTGTCATCTTGTTATTTTCCTTTAGTTTTGGAAGGAGTCTTTTTAACTTCTATCAGATGTACATTCACATTATTTTTATTTTCCCCTGCATTTATTTCTTGGCTTCCATTCTCCACCAACTGAAATGACTATTCTTTTCAAGATTATTAGTAATAATAACTATCTATGTGTCAAGGAGTTTTTATAATCTTTGTTTTCAAGTTATTGGCTCTGAAACAGACTTCTGGCCTTATTATTGAGGATCTAAGAGATTACTTGACTTGCCAGAGGTTAAAAATGCACAACATGTCAGACCCATGATGCATGTTGACTTCCCTATAGTAAAAACCTGCTTTATCCTATTCGAGATTATTAATAAATTCAGAGTTCTTTATCTTCTTCATAATCCTTATCTTCAGATGTATTTGACATTTTGATTTTCCTGTTTGTGAAAGACATCTATTTTTGCTGGTCTTAAATAAGTTCCTCCTAATTGAGAAACAGTATTCCAGGTTTCCCTTTAGAGGACCACCTATCACTTTTATTTCTTTTTTTTTTTTTTATTTGAGAGGTAGAGTTATAGACAGTGAGAGGCAGAGACAGAGTGAAAGGTCTTCCTTTCATTGGTTCACTCCCCAAATGGCCGCAACAGTCGGTGTTGCACCGAAATGAAGCCAGGAGCCAGGTGCTTCTTCCTGGTCTCCCATGCAGGTGCAGGGGCCCAAGCACTTGGGCCATCCTCCACTGCTCTCCTGGACCAAAGCTGAAAGCAGGACTGGAAGAGGAGCAACCGGGACTAGAACCTGGTGCCCATATGCGATGCTGGCACCACAGGCGGAGGATTAACCAAGTGAGTCACAGTGCCGGCCCCCACTTTTATTTCTAATACATCTAGAAGAGCTGGTCTCACTCACCCATCTAGAGCTAAACCATATGATTTAAATTACAGCAAATGTAATAAATCTAAAACATTGTGAATATACGCCAATATTCCTGCTTATGTTAGGTACTTTATATCTATCTTCGAGCCCCATACCAGTTTGAAAAAAAATGAACTTGCTGATAAATAACAACTAACTTATATGATGTGCTGAAATCACTCTCCCCTTTTTACTGTACCACATGATCTAGTGTTTGGCTGCTGTCCTCCCAATTCAGGCCTTGATCTCACGATTTACATGGCCAGAAGCCACCAGAAATGAGTCACAGGTTGGCCAGCCTACTCTCTGCAATGATTTTTGGGTCTTCTCATTTTCTTCTTCTTCTTCTTTTTTTTTTTTTTTTTTGTCATTTACTGTGCGGTCCTAGTGTCCACCAGACTCTTGGTCCTTTTAATTTTAGTTGATGGTGACTAAATTCCACTCTCCCAAAATGATCAATCTTCAGATTCTCAAAGGACATTCAGTGTTATTCTGGCTTACTTGCTTGCTTTATTTATTTATTTATTCTTTCTGAGAAAGTCTACTCATTCCTGGACACTTTAGAGCACTTCATGATTTAAGATCCAACATTCAGGAACTGAAACCTAACACAAAGCCATTTGGCCAATATCCAGGTTGGCTATGCTGGTACCTCAGAAGACGAGGATCAGATGGTCAATTATCTGAATTCACAACTCTCTCTCCCACTTATGAGTATAAACCTCAGGGACCAGAGTCAGGGCTGCCTAACTTTTGTATCCTTCAGTTTCTAACACCATGCGTCATACATGATGGTTACTCAGTAAATCTCCACTGAACTAATCTAGCTGAGCTCCACACAGATCAGGATTAGAATTTAGAATTTTGATTTGTAATTGTGTCAGCCATTCTCTCTAAACTAGAATGACTCAACATCTCCCCTCCTATGAGTTAGAGATGTTGATTGGAATTGTTTATAAAAGACTGCAACATTTTAATACCCTCAAGTGAATACAGTAAAATTCATTTTATGATTACTACATGTGGAGAAAATCCCTGAAAAAAAACTTTCCTTTTGTAAATGAATTACGAGCCTAATTTCAAAATTATATTTTTTATAAACACAATTTCTGAAAAAAAATCTAGATTTTGAAGAAAATTGGCTTTCATTCAGATTGAATGTAAGAAATCCTAGAACAGTGCAGAACTGTATACCACTGGACAAGACACAATTTTCCAAAAAGAAAGTGGGATTTCTCTTGTTTTTCTCATTTTTTTAAAGATTTACTTATTTATTATTTGAAAGGCAGAGTTACATATAAGCAGAAGAAAGGGCAGCGGTCTTCCATCAGCTGGCTCACTCCCTAAATGGCCACAACAGCCAAAACTGGGCCCATCCGAAGCCAGAGACAGGAGCTTCTTCTGGGTCTCCCATGCAGGTGCAGGGGCCCAAGGATGTAAGCCATTTTCTGCTTCTTTCATAGGCCATTTTCTAATGCTTTCCCAGGCCATAGCAGAGAGTTGGATTGGGAGTGGAGCAGCCAGAACTTGAACCAGTGCCCATATGGGATGCCAGCACTGGAGGTGGCAGCTTTAGCTGTTATGCCACAGTGCTGGTCCTGCTTTTCCCACTTTTTTAAAGGTGGCAGTATCATCTTCATTTTGTTACCTACATTACAAAAAAGGGGGAGAAATATCACAACAATTCTAGCTGAATCCATCATTGTGAGATGGATATGGTGAATATATCACAGAAGAATGTATCTTAGTTTCCTTCAGACAATTAAATCAACTTACAGAAATCACAAATTTTTATCTGGAACCATCTCAGGTAGAACAATGTCTAGGAAATCATGACTTTTTTTTCTCTTTTTTTTGACAGGCAGAGTGGACAGTGAGAGAGAGAGACAGAGAGAAAGGTCTTCCTTTTCCATTGGTTCACCCCGCAATGGCCGCTGCAGCCGGCGCACTGCGCTGATCCGAAGCCAGGAGCCAGGTGCTTCTCTTGGTCTCCCATGCGGGTGCAGGGCCCAAGCCCTTGGGCCATCCTCCACTGCACTCCTGGGCCACAGCAGAGAGCTGGCCTAGAAGAGGGGCAACCAGGACAGAATCCGGCGCCCCGACTGGGACTAGAACCTGGGGTGCTGGTGCCGCAGGTGGAGGATTAGCCTATTGAGCCGCGGTGCTGGCCATCATGACTTTCTACAGTGCATTGGGTTGTTGATGGTATACAGTAACTCTATGTGGAAGATAATATTATAGTTTGGGTGGAATATTCAATAATTCTTTGATTTGCTCCCTAGAATACATTATGTGATGTGGGAAATTGTCCTATAATTTTTTTTTTTTTTTGACAGGCAGAGTGGACAGTGAGAGAGACAGAGAGAAGGTCTTTCTTTGCCGTTGGTTCACCCTCCAATGGCCGCTGCGGCCACTGCAGTGCGGCCGGCGCACCACGCTGATCCGATGGCAGGAGCCAGGTGCTTCTCCTGGTCTCCCATGCGGGTGCAGGGCCCAAGGACTTGGGCCATCCTCCACTGCACTCCCTGGCCACAGCAGAGAGCTGGCCTGGAAGAGGGGCAACCGGGACAGAATCTGGCGCCCTGATCGGGACTAGAACCCGGTGTGCCGGTGCCGCAAGGCGGAGGATTAGGCTAGTGAGCCGCGGCGCCGGCCTCTATAATGTTTTATTTCATAAGAACATTCCTATTAAACCTGATGGTTGATAATCCTACTTACTTTCCAATTCATCAAAAAACTATATTTCTAGCACTTATACTAACCAGTTCTACGGTGAAAGATTTATAAGTATCTTTTTAGATACTGGTGTCTATGAAGAAGACTGAGAAGGAATGGTCATAATGGGCAGTGAGACAGAAGGAATTTTCCTAGAATCCAACAGAGGAGATTAAAGAGGAAGATTCCAAAACAGACCAAGATGTTTAAGTGAATTCACTGCACTCTGCTGACAGTTTTGGAAGAGTTGGGGCATGGATTAAAGCAGTTTATAATGCATTAAGGAGGAAACAATTTATAAAAGGCAAAGTACACTGTTAAGGGATGCAGATTTCCACCTAAACATCAGGAATAGTGTAGTTGCCATTAATTGGCATGGGAAATATGAGGGGGATAGCATATTTTAGTAAGATTTTGGGTTTTGTTTTGAACATGTTAAGATTAAGGAGCTTATTGAACATCTAGTAGAAACATTTAAAGAAAGATTATGAGAAGAAAGTGGGGCAGTGGTCACGATGCCACCACTTAGGATGCCCACCACCCATTTCACTGTGCCTGGGTTTGAGTTCCGTATCCACTCTGGCTTCTTGTTAATACAGGCAACAGATCAAGTAATTGGGTCTCTGCCACCCACATCGGGGATTCAGATTCAGTTCTGAGCTCCTGGATTCAGCTTAGCCCAGCCCTGTTTATTATGGACATCTGGGAAGCAAACTACTGTATGAAAGATCTTTCCTCTCTTCCCCTCTCCTTCTGTTCTCTCTCTCTCCTCTCCTCTCCTCTTCTCCCCTCTGCCCTCCCTCTTCTTTCCCCTCTCCACCTCTGCCCTCCCCTCCCCTCCCCTCTCCTCCCCTTCCTTCCTCCTTCCTCCTCTTCCTCCTTCCCTCTTCCCCCTTCCCTTCCCCTCCCTTCCCTTCCCTTCCTTTTCCCCTTTTCTCCCTCTCCCCTCTCCTCTATCTTCTTTCTCTCTCTCTCTCTTTCAATCTCTCTCCCTCCCTCCCTCCCATTCCTAATAGATAAAAACTTAAAATAAGTGAAGTTTGAGTGCAGAAGTCATGGAAGAGGTCAGGCTGGAGATATAAAGCTTCCAGCTAATAAAAATGGATTCATTTTTCCTTTTAAGAGTACAGAAAAAAAGGATGAACGCTAGTGTGAATACTTCTTAAATATAGGGAAAGGAAATTGCTAGCATCTATGGCATCAAAAATATTTTGGCTCTTAAGGTTAAAGCAAAGTTATCTACTAATAGAGAAAGAGGGGGTAAAGTTTGGTCTAGTGGTTAAGATGTTGCTTAAGATGTCTGAAACCATATTGGAGTGGCTGAGTTTTAAGCGAGCCTCCAGTTCCTGACAGAAGTTCCCTGCTACGGCAGACCCTGGGAAGCAATGCTAATGGCCCAAGTAATTGGGTCTCAGTCACGTCCTTAGATTGAGTGCCCAGCTCCTGGCTTCAACCTGGCCCAGTCTCAGACATTGTAGTCATTTGGGAAGTGAATGTGATCCAATGCAATATGCTGGATTTCAACCTAGCAGATGGGAGTGTTTTCTATTTCTCCTCCCTCTCAAATAACAAATAAACAAAAATAAAAGAGAAAAAGTGTCCAACAGCAGTAAATGCAAAGATTTCTAGCAGCATTGAGGGACCAGTTAAACTTGAAAATCTTAAATTCATAGCAGTTTATCCTGTGGATTCAATTTTGCACTGTTCAGTAATCTGTATGCTAAAACATGGAAGGTAGCTCCTTGGTTCAGGTTTAGGGATTTGCTGGAGTGGTATGGAGGAATGAAACAGCAGCACAATATTAATGATTCTAATGAGAGTATCACAAAATTGATGACCATAGGACACAAACAGAGCAAGAAGCATGGATGATGAGGGAAACTAGCAAACTAATACATAATATAGAATACTGACAGTATAATAGTAAAACTTAAATGAGTTAGTTACTATGTAACAGAAGTTCTGTTTTATAGCTCCAAGTGCCTTATTCACACTAACAAGATCACCACTGTGTATACAGGACATTCAAGGAAGGAAAAAGTTTGAGGTAAAATTGATACTTTCCATAGTTGTGACATTTAGTTCATTGCTCAAATTATCTCTGTATTTTCATTCCAAACTGGTTTCATTTGATTCAAGCCAAAATCCCATGTGATTCTTTCTTACTTTCCCTGGAATTTTTCAACAGACATAGGCATAATAATATAATTGTGGTCAGTCAGGTCTGTTAACAAAGGATAGAATGTCCCCTCATGACATTCCAGAGAGATGAGTTAGTCTAGGCTGAGCAGAGTACAAGAGAAGCAATGGTCCTAAACATGGAGGCTCTCTGGAAGCAGTCCTAGGCTTATGTCAACTTGTTTCAATGAAATAATAATCAATATGGAAGCTTCCTTTAAAAGACCTATAAAACACAAAAAATTTTAAAAGATAATTCTAGAGATTAGTAAATGTATTTCCTATAACACGTCCAAAATATCAGGGTGTCCAGCAGATTTATAACAGGTGGGTGGTAAGAAATAATTCTCAAATTACATTCACAGAGCTCACAGTCCAGCAGTAACAAAAACCAGATCTGGCTAGTTGAAGGATAAAAAAAAGAAAGAAAGAAAAAAAAGACTGCATTAGAAGCATACTGAAGAAAACTAGAAATCCAAAGAAGAGGTGAACAACCTAACTTGGGAAGGGTAAGAACAAGGCCAAACTAGAGACTCAGAGACAGCAGTTGTTGGATTTTGCTTTAGAAAGCTGCTGTTAACATAATTCAGGTCCATGACCTTTTAAGGCTCTACATGTCTTTGTTCAAAATTCCAAACTTTTGGTAGATGAGGCTGAAGGCCAAACTAAGTCATCTGCCCATCCCTGGATCAATGCGCAAGAAGGCAGTGGGGTGACTGCTAAGTTTCAGATATAATTTGAATATGTCCCCCAAGGAATCAGATGTTGGAGGCGTGGTCTTTAGTGTAGCAATATTGGGAGATGGTATAAATTTTTAAGATGTGTAGCCTAGAGAGAGGTCCTTAGGTCATCAAGGATACTATCTTTGGAGGGACTAAGGTTGTTCTTGTAAGAGCAAGTTGTTATGAGTGAGTCTGAATCCTGAATCTCTGTGGGCCTTCTGTCTGAGGATGGGACCTTTTGTACCTGTTCATGCTCCTGTCATCCATCGTGAGATCCTAACCAGAGGCCAATTCAATGGGGTCATTTAATCTTTTGACTTTCAGCCTCCAAAACTGTGAGCTAAATAAGCCTCTCTTTTTTTTTCTTTTAACCTTTTTTCATTTTCTTTTTATTAATATAAAGAGAACAGACTTCATGTATTTCATAGGTACAGTTCTAAGAAAATAACCATAATTCTCTACCTCTCCTTTTCCCTCTCCCTCAATCCCCCTCCTTCCTCCCTTTCTTCTTTTCCTTTAATTTGTGAAAGGACATGGTTTCAATCTACTCTATAGATGCACAGGCTTAATTCACCACTAACCATAATATTCAACAAGTAAAAAGTAGGAAGACCACAGTTCCACAGGAGAATAAACATGGGCTGAAAACAATGATCATATCACAAAATGACCATTTCATTCCTATACATTTATTTGTATTCCATATTAACTGCCACATATCAGATAAAACATGATATTTATCTTTTGGGGACTGGCTTCTTTTACTAAGCATAATGGTTTCTAGGTACATCCATTTTGTTGCAAAAGACAGGATTTCATTCTTTTTTATGGATGAGTAGTATTCCATAGTGTATGTATCCCTCATTTTCTTTATCTAGTCATCAGTTGATGAACATCTGAGTTGATTATATTTCTTACTTATTGTGAATTGAGCTGCAATAAACATGGGGGTATGGATAACTAATTTCATTATGGATAAAATTTCATTTTATTTAGATAAATTCCCAGAAGTGCAATGGCTAGATCATATGGAAGATCTATTTTCAGATTTTTGAGGAATCGCCATACGGTCTTCCATAAAAGTTGTACTACTTTAACCTCAGGTATTTCACTATATTAATGAATAACAAACTAATAGTTATTAAGCTTAGACATAGTTCCAGGTAATCACCCTATGCACTGGAACAGTTTCCAGGAAAGAGGAAGTCTTAGACAATATAACCACAAGAAGTTTCCACTGCAGAGAAACAGAAAACTAGGCAAGAAACTTCAGGTATGAACAACAATGAAGGAAAGAAAAAAACTTTAAAGAAAATATATAACAAAGTATTGAGGAAGGAAATGATACTCAAACTGGAATGGGAAGGATGTGTGCGAGTCAGCCAGTCATAGAGGAAAGAAGAGAACCAGGAGAGAAATCAGCTTATGTAAAGAGTCCAGGAGTGGCAGACAGCATAACACAGTCCCCATGCCGGTTAATGCCATCATGACCAGAACCAAGAAGAAACAGGAGGTAAGAAATTTAGGTACTGAAAAGTCACATAAGAACCAGGTAGAGGCCGGTGCCGTGGCTCAATAGGCTAATCCTCTGCCTGTGGCGCCGGCACACCGGGTTCTAGTCCCGGTCGGGGTGCCAGATTCTGTCCCGGTTGCCCCTCTTCCAGGCCAGCTCTCTGCACACCGGCCACAGTGGCCATTGTGGGGTGAACCAATGGTAAAAGGAAGATCTTTCTCTCTGTCTCTCTCTCACTGTCCACTTTGCCTGTCAAAAAAATAAATTAAAAAAAAAAAAAAACAGGTAGAATTTTGAACTTCAGTCCATAGGCAATGGAAAGCTATAAAAGAGTGGCAGAAGAACTAGATACACCTTTAAAAAAGATTAACAGTAATTGTGCATATTTATGGGGTACAATGTAATATTTCCATACACACATACATTTTTTAGTGATCATATTAGAACAGTCTCTGGTAGGTGACCCCACAGCACCAATGGCAGTTCGGCAGGCTCACTGACGAAGTAGAAGTCCAAGTACATTTGAAAGCCTTCTCTCCCTCTTTTTGGTTGACAGCAGATCTCTCCAGGGGTTTTCTTGATGACCCCCTCTCCCCATGGTTTTGGGTGGAACATTATTTTCAGTGGAAATTAAAAAGTTGTCACATTTAAAATGTGTCAACATGAGGTTTAAAAAGTTCCCCAAATGGACTATAGTTGTTCCTCTGTATCCAGGGATGGTACATCCATGGATGTTAACAACCACAAATTCAAAATATTAAAAATAACTTATCTCTGTACTGAAAAAAAGATTAATGTATTTATTTGAAAGGCAGAGTGATGGATGGAGTGGTGGGGGGGGCGGGGGATTCAGAGAAAGAAAAACATCTTTCATGTACTGATTCACTCCCCAAGTGGCCCAAACAGCCATGGCTGGGCCAGGAAAAAGCCAGGAGGCCTGATCTCCATATGGGTCTTTCCCATGTGTGGCAGGACCCAAATATTTATATCATCTGCTGCTGCATTCCAAGGTGCATTAGCAGGGTGGTGGATGCAAAGCACAGCATCTGGAATTTTAACAAGCACTCCAATATGCAATGCTGGCATGGCAAGTGGGGGCTCAACCTACTCTGCCACAATGCCAGCCCCCTCGATGTGGCTTTTTAAAGAGAGCACCCAGAAGGCAGTTAATTTGCTCACAACTACCTGTTAACAAAAAGATGAAGGACTTTGGAATCAGACAAGATTAGAGTCCCAGTACCATTGGATGCTTCTGTGATGACAAATACAATATTGCTTTAAAATCTCAAATCTGACATCTGCAAAATGGAAATACTGCCTATCTTGGAGGGCCACTGTTACTATTAACAAACATAAACATTAATTTTCCAGAACACTATGAACAATAAATAGTAGTTATTGTTACTATTCTTATCATTGCCTTTGCTATATTTTGTTTTGCCTCTAATTTCTCCTCATTGCCTTTCAATTTAGCTGGTGTTTATTGAATATTTATTGAATGTTATGTAAAGCTAAGTGTGGTATAAGTATTTTCTCAACTAAGACTCAAAACAATCCTCTAAGCCAAGTACTATTACTACCTGTTCATAGAAGATGCAGAAACTTTAATTTAGAGACTGGTACAGCATCAAGATCAGATTTCTAGGAAAAGAACTATGGGCTCCATGAGAGCAATTCTGAATTTTTACTTCAGGGTCTATCTCATTACCATATAGCCAATGGATATTCAGCTTATACTGGATAAAGGACTGGATGAAATTCTCATTTAGAATTTCAGAAAAACGTAAAAGAATGCACATGAAAGTCCATAAGAGAGAAAAACAACTATTTTTAGGTATGTTACTATAAATGTTATTTTGGGGTAAGTGTTTGGCACAGCAGTGAAGTGATGCTTGGGCTGCATATCTGCATCCCATGTTAAAATGCCTGGGTTTGAATTCTGGCTCTGCTCCTAATTCCAGCTTACTGCTAATGTAGGCCCTGGAAGGCAGTAGGTGATGGTTCAAGTCACTGAGTTCCTGCCACCCATGTTGGGGACGTGGATTAGGTTTTAAACTGGCATGGGCCTGGCCCTGTCCCAGCCATTGCAGGCATTTGGTAAGCAAACCAGTGGATGGAAGATCTCTTTTTGACCACCTGTCTTTCTGTCTCTCTACCTGCCTTTAAAATAAAATGAAAATTGGAAATATAGGATGGGGCCAGTGCTGTAGCATAGCAGGTAAAGCCACAGCCTACAGTGCCAGCATCCATATGGGTGCTGGTTCGAGTCCCAGCTGCTCCACTTCCAATCCAGCTCTTTGCTACGGCCTGGGAAAGCAGCAGAAGATGGCCCAAGTGCTTGGGCCCCCACACCCATGTGAGAGACCTGGAAGAAGCTCCTGGCTTCAGATTGGCCCAGCTCTGGCTGTTACAGCTGTTTGAGGAATGAACCAGAGGCAGGATGATATCTTCTGTCTCACTCCTTCACTTTCACTCTTTCAATTAAATGAAAATAAATACACATAAAAATAGAAATACTATTTTGCTTTTTTTTTATTTCAAATTCACAGATCAGTGTATCACAGAGCTGTTCCTGTATCAGAAACTACAACACCTAGTGACTTGAAACTTACTGTCCTTCACATTTCCCTTGGGTAATCCGGACAGTTCTGCTGGTCTGATTGCTATCTCTGCCAGTCTCTACCATGCAGCTCTGGTCAACTGGCAAGTTAAGTGTGCTGGCAGCAGAGTAGTCTAACATAGTGTATTAGGTTCCTGTTGTTACTACAAAATATTACCACAAACTCAGTGGCTTAAAATAAACTTATCATCTTATAGTTCTTCAGGTCAGAATCTGTCTGAACTAAAATCAAAGTAGGAACAGGATTGCTTCCTTTTGGGGACTTGAGAGGAGAACCTGTTCTCTTGCCTTTTCCAGACTCTGAAGATCACCTGTACTCCTGTCTCATGATCTCTCCCTCCATCTTCAAAGCTATCAGCAGAACATCTTCAACTGTTCTGACTTCCAACCTTGCTCCACATCTTCCCTGACTCCAACCTTCTGATTTCTGATCTCCATCTTGCAAGAACCCTTGTAATTACAATAAACTCACCAAAATAATCTGATACACAAATCCATCTCAAAATAATTGATTGAATCATATTTTCAGAATCTCTTTTATTATGTAAGGAAAGATATGCTCTGGTTTTGGTGAGTAGGACATGGACATAAACTGAGATAGCTTATTTTGCCTTCCATGGGTGGGTTCCATCATACATTCTTGCAGTTGGCAGATTGTTAGTGGGGATGTCTCAGTTCTTCTCTGTGTGATCTTTTTTCCTTCACAGGTGGTTGCGGGGGTGTGGTAATAAAACATAGTGGTCTCAGTGTTCTGGCTCCACAAGAGATCAGGCTCCAAGGCACAAGCATTTACCTGTTCTCTGCCATGATCACAACTGCTTTGTCTCTTTAACCAAAGAAGTCCCATGACCAGTCCAGATTTAAGAAGTAGCGATGTATGTTGACTCCACTTCTTTATGGAAGGATTAAAACATCTGTGTTTAAGAGCTTAGGTGGAAGGAGGGGAAGAATTACACTTTTATCATCTACCACAAATGGCATAACATGTGAGTGAGGTCTTCCAGACAAGTCCATCACTGGTAGAAATAACTGAGTTCATTGTACAAGCTGTTTCCATGCCTAGAATGCTCAAAATGCATTTGTCTCTTCCTGGCTAAATTATCCATGTTCTTCAGATCTTAGCTTAGAAATAAGTTCCTCCAAGAAACTCCTTTCAATCCCAAATCACATACGCTTACTGGAGCTTTATCTTTGTGCTCTCATCATATTTACTACATATTTTCCAACATAACATTAACACTGTCTTGAAATCACCTGTTCAGTTTTCTGTCTTTCCACCTAGACCATAAGCTTCTTGTGGACAGAAGATAGGTCTTAGCTGTCCTTGCTTTCCCTGCGATTTAGAGGTGTACAATCCATATGTAGTAGATGTAAGAATTTATTGAATACATATTATCAAGTGGTCTATAAACTCCATCCCTTACTACCAGTAATATTTCATTAAAATTCGTATCTTAATGACTTTGTAATTCTATACCTGTTTTTATTTCTAATTTGGAACCAAGTCTTACATTGATAAGTCAAATAGGAAAGAAAGGAATTATTTGTACTATCAGTTATAGAAAAACTTTTCTCCAGAATACAAAGTTAAATTGTGACTTTGAAAGCTTGATATCATAAATTGTGTGACATTTAGTAAATCCATACTTTGTCACCAAGGGCTGCCTAGAGATCTCTGAAGGCTTTCTTCAGTTGGGTGGCCAGACAAAATTGAGAAGCCAGGGTTAACTTGACTGCAGTTCCTTTAAACTAAAACCAAAATAAAAGCTGAAGTATTTTGGGATGCTTCCAGGAAGGTCTTAAGGGGCTGACTGATTGCTGTTAATACATAAGGCAGAAGGCAAAGATTTCCGAAATTACATGACTCAAGGGCTAAAATTCCAACACTGCAGACACAACATGAGTAAGCAGCCTGCTTCAAATTGCCAATGGAATTAAGGAATAGAAACAGAGATGGTGAGTTACAAGAAACAGAGCTTGTTTGGAGAAAGGATACCCTGTATGCCTGTAACCAAGAAAGCCAGCTATAATATAAGCTAAAATGAAAAGCACAGGTGTTCAATATGAAGAAATAACCAAGGAAAACCTACCCCTGTGTTATTTTCCAATGTTGTATTCTATGGATCACACTTGAAATAGGTGTGGGTGCTCTGTAGTTTTTTTTTTTTTTTTTTTGGAACCCAGGTAATGATATTTTTATAACCTAAGTTATAAGAGACACAATGGATTAATGATAGCATTGAAGCTCTGAAACATTTACCAAAAATTTAGATATCTTGGTAATGTTTCTATTACAATGTTAAAACGCTGAATATTACATATTATTGCAGTCAATGATGCCTTTAAACAGATAACAGTTAATAATAACAAATTCTATGATTTGGAGGAAGTTTCCGAATTCTAAGCCCTCAAGGAGAATAGACTCTGAAAGGCATATTCTTGTCTTTGAATCTTATCATGTAATATCCAATTACATAAATTGGCTAAAGACTAAAAATTATTATTAATGTTGAAATTTTACATTGCAAAATTTGAAGACATATTCATTTAATCTTCACAACAGTCCTGAGAGGTTAGCATTATTGTTATACTTATTTTTCAAATGCAAAACTGGGCACAAAGCACTTAATTTTCCAAGTTAGTTATGTTACAAACTTGAATAAGCAGGTAATTTCTGGACCAGTTCCCTTAATCATAGCACTATACGTCTTCTTTTATAATATGCTGCATCTGTCATCCTAAAATGAATACTTAGCCTACCTATATGTTGCTGATATCAAAATATCCTAATAGAGTAGTTCATTTTAGCAAATATTATTGACTCAATATTAAGTCTGGATTATACATTATACCAAACAATCATAAAAAATATATATGAAGTAGTAGGTTACTGGTTTTGTAAATTTTCTTAAAGTATCAATAGCTTAATTAACTCGGGGAAACAAGTACACATCTGAATACACAAACCCAGATATAAAATAAATAATATTATTCATTATAATTAAACCTATTTAAATCTGTATCTAAGTTTCTCTGATTTCAGTTCATTCTGTCCCTACGGTGTGTCTCTCTTCCAGGGCTGTCAGAGGCCCAGTCTGACACAGTACCAGACTGATGGGGATTGGGGTGAGTTAGTCCCTTAGTCAACACTTAATGGAATCTCCAAATATCCATTTCTGCAGTTTTATGGATCTTGTTTGTCTGGTGGCTCTGCTGTTTCTATGCTCCTTGTGTTGAGTATGGGAGTTATGGGCAGAGCTGGAAACATGATTCTGTATGTATTTAAGATCTTCTCATGTTTTTAGGATTAAAATGAGGCAAGCTTACCCTCATCATAGACTTATGATAACAGACCTTGAATTTCTCCCCAGTTTAACCAAAACATCTCCTTTCTGCTAGATCTCAAAGAAATTCCTCCAACTCTTCAAGAACAGTTGACATACACTCTTTAGCAGGAAGGCAGGCAGGAAAAAATATATCTACACAAATCAGTATTTCAGTGGATTACCTAGCCTTCAATTTATTATTGAATTAATGAGTCACAAATTGAACTTGCCCTGACCAATATTTTCTTAGTCTACATAAATGGTTCTCAAAGGGTAATTTCTGGATCAGAGGCATCAGCATCACCTGAGAACTTGAAATGCAAATTCTTGAGCTCTATTCAAGATGTAGAATCAGAAATCTTGCAAAGAGCCCAGAAATCTACATAAATATTTTTTTAAAATAATTGACTGATTGATCGATTGACTGATTTGAAAGAGTAAGAGAGAGAGGGAGAGACAGAGAAAGAAAGGTCTTCCATCCACTGGTTCATTCCCCAGATGGCCACAAAGTCCAAGCCTGGGCCAGGCCAAAGCCAGGAGCATGAGCTTCTTCTGGGTCTCTCACATGGGTAGTAGGGGCCCAGACACCTGGGAAATCTACTGCTGCTTTTCCCAGACCATTGGCAGGGAGCTGGACCAGAAGTGGAGTATCTGGAACACAAACTAGTACTCATATGGGATACTGATGTTGTAGGCAGTGGCTTTACCCACTAAGCTACAACACCGGCCCCAGAAATGTTTTCAAAAGTCTTTTAAAGGTGGGACAAGCATGTAGCATAGCACTTAGGTTACTGCTTGGAACATCTGCATCCCATATTGAAATGCACAGTGTGAGTCCTAGCTACACCGCTTCTAATCTGGCTCTTGGCTTTGCTTCCTGATTGAATATCCAGACTGGTATAGCTACAAATCTGCTTGCTTTGGAAGAATGTTCATGGTAGTCCACAAGTCTTAGGGAGAGTTATACTGAGTACAATAGAGACAGACTCATTTAGAATACAGGCAAAAATATATTGTGCTAGAGTTCACATGGTGGCCGGCGCCACGGCTCACTAGACTAATCCTCTGACTGCGGCGCCAGCATCCCGGGTTCTAGTCCTGGTTGGGGCGCTGGATTCTGTCCCAGTTGCTCCTCTTCCAGTCCAGCTCTCTGCTGTGGCCCGGGAAGGCAGTGGAGGATGGCCCAAGTGCTTGGGCCCTGCACCCGCATGGGAGACCAGGAGGAAGCACCTCGCTCCTGGCTTCGCATTGGCGCAGCATGCCGGCCATAGCAGCCATTTGGGGGGTGAACCAACGGAAGGAAGATCTTTCTCTCTGTCTCTCTCTCTCTCACTGTCTAACTGCCTGTCAAAAAAAAAAAAAAAAGAGTTCACATGGTAAGTGAGTTTTTACAGTGTATAATGGAGTTTGGAACGTATGGCAGGAAGGGAAAACACTCTAGGGTAGACTAGAAAACAGCTTTTGTCCAGGGCTAAGAGAACAGTATTTGAGCAGTGACAGTGACATGTTGGCCCTAATCATTAAAGTCTTAGAATTATAGCTATGAACTCCATGTAATCTCTTCTCTTTGTATTAGTGCCATATCAATAGGAGAATTGAAAGAAAATTGTGTTGTAGTAATTGTCATGCAATTGCTATGACCCTGAGAATATAATGTAATAATAGATTCTTTTTTAAGAAAATAAAAGCACGCCCATAAAATGAAAATGGACTCTGTCAATAATCTATTTATACTATAACTGTATTTATAACTGTTTTATTTGTACTTTGGTGTTTTTCCAAAAGGTTTCTAAAATGAATATGCATTGCTCTTATAATCTGAAAACAAATTGTGTTCATTTTGAATAGCACTAAGATTTCCAGGCAATCAACTTACATACCAACTTCTAAAAGATAAATAGCTATTTACCTTCTTTATTGTGTCATAAGCTGACATTCTAAAATCATTCTAATTAGATAATTAAAGAAAAAAAGTACTCCAAACTGTTGTATCATGACCTAATATAATGCCAGAAATTGATTATTTTTTCTTCATTTGGAAGAAAAAAGTCATGAAATAGCAACTCGGCAGAGAGAAGGTTGAAGTAGAAGCCACTTTCTATATCATTTTTAATATAAAAGGTGATATATAAATGGTTGAAGTGATGAGATCATTCTTAAACAGGTACATACTGAAAAGAGATACTTTTTATAGCTTCCTTGAAAGCAAATCAAAGCTTGTTGCTTGAGAATAATTATTTAGTTCACTGTTTAACATAATACATTCCTTGGTCCTCATGCTAATTGAAGAAAGTCAAGGGTCAGTATCTCAAAATAGAAACTAGAGAAAAACGACAATTTTTTTTCTGAACCAATGCAACATAGTGACAGATTCTGAGTAAACTGTACAGAGATTTATTATATTTGTAATATATATGTAATATTATCACAATTTTTTTCCAAAAGGTCTGAAATAAATATCTAAGATTATTCTTACAGATCAACTGTAAGAAAAAGAGAGATGAATAGAGAGAATATCAGCAGATTGAAAAAAAGGTTGACACAGTGCATTTTTGAAGTCTGTTCAAAATATAACTACAGGGGCTGGCGCCGTGGCTCACTTGGTTAATCCTCTGACTGCGGCACCAGCATCCTATGTGGGTGCCGGGTTCTAGTCCTGGCTGCTCCTCTTCCAGTCCAGCTCTCTGCTGTGGCTCGGGAGTGCAGTGGAGGATGGCCCAAGAGCTTGGGCCCCTGCACCCGCATGGCAGACCAGGAAGAAGGTCCTGGCTCCTGGCTTCAGATCGGCACAGCGCCGATCGTAGCGACCAGTTGGGGAGTGAACCAACAGAAGGAAGACCTTTCTCTCTTTCTCTCTCTCTCTCTCTCTCACTGTCTAACTCTGTCAAACAAAAATATATATATAACTACAGTGACTAGGAAAACATTTTTTATAGAAATTCAAAAGGTGATTTTTATAAAAGTTAAGATCTAGGCAGGCACTGTGGCACAGAAAGTGAAGCTGCCACTTGGGATGCCCATATTCCCTGTCCAGAGTGCTGGTTCAAGTCCCAGTTATGCCACTTCCAATCCAGTGGCTGGTACATACAGAGAAACGACAAATGATGGTTCAAATGTTTATGCCCCTGCCACCCATGTGGGAGAACTACTTGGTGTTCCAGGACCCTGGGTTTGGCCTGGCCTATCCTCACCTCTTGCAGGCATTTGGGAAGTGAAGCAGTGGAAGAAGGATATTCTCTCCTCTCTCCATCTCTCCCTCTCTGGCTCTCTGCCTTTCAAGTAGATGAAATAAGTAAAATAAAAATTTAAAAATAAATAATTAAATAAAATTCAAGATAGTAGTTACTTTCAAAAGGATCAAAGTATTGCAATTGAGTAGGTAACATAGGCAGATTATCTGGGCTAAAAAAATACTACTTCTTTACCTAAGTGGTGATGTCCCAGATGTTTGCCTTATGATAATTTATTAAGCCTTAAAAATTAAATTAAATCATTATTTAAGTTAGTGCATATATATCCACATGTATTCAGTATTAAATCTGTATTAAATTGAAATTCCAACAGTCGTTCTCAACTGAAAGTTACCCTTCTCTCCAATTCTCCTTCCATGTAAGTTTATAAATTTGGGGTAATGCACAGGGACCAAAATTAGTAATCAAAATTACTGTGTGTGTGCTTTTAGTGGTCACTATAACCTACAGGTGACATTAGTAACATTATAAGAGGCAAGGTCCATAAACAACAGAATAAATGTAACTTATGTGAAATTAACCAATCAATGATGGTCACCTTTAGTGTCATGACACTACATCCTTGTATTTCATAATGCTCATTTCTGCCCCCTTAATAATGGAAACACCATATAGCATACAACCTATCCAGTTGTATATTACTGATTATAAGTACACAATTATAGTAGTATCTGAATTCAAGACTGCTTATCTCTAGGAAATATTTTTAATGCTAGATTTTGGATATTTCAGCAAGTTACTGAAAGGTAATTGTGTAGATCTAGATTTATTTTAAATCTCTTCTTAAAACCACAAAACAAATGAGGAAAAGAGCATGCAAAATATGAGTTTTCCTAAAATCCTGTTAGCAATGAAATAAGCTGTTAGTAAAAGGGGAAAAAAGAATGAAATAAAGAACAGAGGCTGGTATTGTGGCTCAGCAGGTTAAACTACCACCAGTGATGCCAGCATCCCTTATTGGAGTGCCAGTTTGAGTCACAGCTGCTCCGCTTCCACTCTAGCTCACTGGTAATGTGCAGGTAAAGGTAGCAGAAGAGCGCACAAGGGCTTGGGTCCCTGCTACCCACACTGAGCTAGAATTCCAGGCTCCTGTCTTTAGCCTGGTCCATCCCCAGCTATTTCTCAAATTTGGGGAGTGAACCAGTGGATGGAAGATCCTTCTCTCTCTCTGCCCCTCCCTCTCTCTGTTACTCTGCCTTTTGAATGAGTAAAATAAATCTTTAAAAAGAGAGAAAGAATGAAAGAAAAGAGGGAGGGAAAAGAGAGAGAGAGAGGGGAGGAAGAAGGAAGGTAGGAAAGAAGGCAGGCAGGCAAGCAGGCAGGAATGAATCATCGTCTCCAATGCTGATCAATAGACAATCTTGAAAATGTTTAATTTGATCCCCAGGAAGTTGAAATTATGTGCAAGTTTCTGAGAAATTTTCTTCATATGGTCATAAAAGCAAATTCTCGCCGGCGCCACAGCTCACTTGGCTAATCCTCCGCCTGCAGCACCGGCACCCTAGGTTCTAGTCCTGATTGGGGCACCGGATTCTGTCCCAGTTGCTCCTCTTCCAGTCCAGTTCTCTGCTGTAGCCCAGGAAGGCAGTGGAGGATGGCCCAAGTGCTTGGGCCCTGCACCCGCATGGGAGACCAGGAAGAAGCACCTGGCTCCTGGCTTCGGATCGGCGCAGCGCACCGGCTGTAGCGGCCATTTGGGGAGTGAACCAACGGAAAAGGAAGACTTTTCTCTCTGTCTCTCTCTCTCACTGTCTAACTGCCTGTCAAAAAAAAAGAGCAAATTTTCATTTCTAATTAATAATTGTGAAATACCATGGTATTACTGGATTTTGAAAATAGTTTAGAAAAACTTTAGACAATCAAAGTTTTCACTAACCCTTCAGAATATACACTGGCCCTCTCCAAAGTTCTACTTGCATGCCCAAGCATGAAATGTATAGATTGGGACTGGCATTGTGGTGTAGTGGGTAAAAGCCACCACCTGCAATGCCAGCATCCTGTATGTTCATAACCTGGCAGTTTCAGGTCCTGTCCAGCTCCCTGCTAATGGCATGGGAAGGAGCAGAAAATGGATCAAGTGTTGGGACCTGCTACCCATGTGGAAGAACTTACTCCTGGCTCCTGAGTTTGGCCTGGCCCAGCCCTGGCCATTGTGGCTATCTGGAAAGTGAACCAGCAGATGGAGAATTTCTCTGTATCTCCCACTGCCTTGGTAATTCCGACTTTCAAATAAATAAATAGATCTTGAGAAGGAGGGAGGGAGGGAGGAAGGGAGGAAAGAAGGTAGGGAGGGAGAGTGAGAGAGAGAAGGAAGAAGAAGGAAGAGGAAGAGGAGGAGGAGGAGGAAAGAAAGAAGGAATGAAAGAAAGAAGGAAATAAAGAAGGAAAGAAAGAAGGAAAGAAATGTACACACATGTGCAAGTATGCCACATTAGCTAAATGTATCTGCAAAGAGAAAGAGGTGATACCTGGAAAGCAGAAATATACAATGAGTCCATCAGGTAGAGGAGCACCATATAATTTACTTCTCATCAATTATTTTACCAGATTTGCTTACCACCCAGAAACATGCAGGCAGTAAAACAGATCACATCATCAGATTCTTTGCTAAAGACTGTTCTTTAAGCTTCCAAGCCTTTTGGCTAAAATCAAGTGAAGACTGTTCATTAACTGTTTCTTATCATGGGGTATTAAATCCCTACTACTGCTGTAATGAATTACCAGAAATTTAATGGTTTGAAATAACACTACTGTGTGATCTTACATTCTGGTACAGGGGTCCTAAAGTAAAGGTATCATTGGCCTGCCTTCTATTTGCAGGTTCTAGAAAAAAATCCATTTCCCTGACTTTTCAGCTTCCAGATACACCTGCATCCTTTGGCTCATGGAGTCTTCCTCCTTTCTTGAACCAATATGATCCATTCAAATCAATCAATCAGTCTCTCTCTTCCTCCCTTCCCTTCCTTCCCCTCACTCCCTACCCCCAGACAAGTCCCTCCCTCCCTCTCCTTTTCTCTCTCCCTTTGCTTCTATGATCACATCTCCTCTGTGATTTTGACCTATTTGCTTCCTCCATAAGGATCCTTTCAATTCTATTGGGCCCACTAATCCAGGATAGTATTCCCATCTCAAGATACTTAATCATGTCAGGAAAGTCCCTTTGCACTGTAAAATAACACATCCATAGATCCCAAAGACTACAAAGTAGATATTTTCCTTTTATAAGTTTTTAAAATATGTTGAGATAACATATTTTAATTTACATTATAATCAAAGGCTTAATGCTCCATTAAGTAAAAAGCTCAACAAACAAAAAGACCATAGTGGAGCCTGAAAATACTGATAGAATTAAAAAGGGAGAGAACAATCCAACATGGGAAGCGGGATATACAGTAGATTCATAGAAGGGCAGATGTCCTAAACAGCATGCTGGCCTCAGAATCAGCCCTTAAGGCATTTGGATCTGGCTGAAGAGCCCATGAGAGTATTATAGTCAGGGAAAAAAACCACAACCACCTAAATCCCTAAATGAAAGATCTCTGCGAGTGAGATCCCAGTGGAAAGAATGGGGCCATCAAAGAAGGAGGTACCTTTCTCTGAAGGGAGGAGAGAACTTCCACTTTGACTATGACCTTGTCTAAATAAGATCGGAGTCAGTGAACTCAAAAGGCCTTGGCAAGAGCCTAGGGAGATTACTGATGCCATAAACAAGAGTGCCAATTTGTTAAGTCAACAACAGGAGTCACTGTGCACTTAGTCCTTATGTAGGATCTCTGTCCTTAATGTGTTGTTCAATGTGAATTAATGCTATAACTAGTACTCAAACAGTATTTTACACTTTATGTTTCTGTGTGGGTGCAAACTGATGAAATCTTTACTTAATATATACTAAACTGATCTTCTGTATATAAAGAAAATTGAAAATGAATCCTGATCTGAATGGAATGGGAGAGGGAGCGGGAGATGGGAGGGTTGTGGGTGGGAGGGAAGTTATGGGGGGGAAAAGCCATTGTGATCCATAAGCTGTACTTTGGAAATTTATATTTATTAAATAAAAGTGAAAAAAGAGAAAAAAAGAGAATTAAAAAAATAAGTAAGAAAAGAAAATAAAAAAGGGTTCATAAATGAGGATCAAATGAAAGTATGTTCAACTACACTCATACTAAGTTTTAAAATAGTCACAAAGTCATTAGAACCATAGTAGTATTTAATTCTTAACAACTTGCCGAACATTTAAAACAAAGTTTGGCAAAACACTGTATTTGCAGCAAAATTGATGCACACAGGCATTTATTGCTTTTTAAAAAAAAATTTTAGCTCCTACATATAAGCGAAACCATGCAGTATTTGTGTTTCTATGTCTGATATTCTCCATATCCAACCATTTTGATGAAAATGATAGAATTTCAACCTTTTTAATAACTGAATAATACTCCATGGTATACCACATTTTCTTTATCCATTCATCTGATGATGCAAACTTTAATTGATTCTATCTTTTAGCTACTACAAACAGTGATCCTATAAACATGGTGGTGCAGGTATCTCTGAAACAATATGTTCATGTCTTTTGGGTACATACTCAGTAGTTGCTGAATCATATAACAGTATTTATCCAGTTTTTAATCTCCATACTGCTTTCAACAGTTGTTGCACTAAGTTACATTCCCACCAACAACATATAAGAGTTTTACTTTCTCCAAATCCTTGCCAGCATTTGTTGCTCTCTGTATTTTGGATAATAGCCATTCTGACAGAGGTCATGTGATACTTCATTGTGATACTGAATTGTGTTTCCCTGATGGACAGTGATATTGAGCATTGTTTAAAACATTATTGTCCATTCTTATTTATCCTTTTGAGAACTGTCTATTGAGGTCCATTGCCCATTTCTTTTTTTTTAAGACATTTATTTTTTGAAAGGCAGAGTTACAGAAAGACACACACACACACACACACAGAGAGAGAGAGAGAGAGAGAGAGAGAGAGAGAGGTCTTCTATCTGCTGATTCACTTCCCACACAACCACAATGGTCGGAGCTGGGCCAATCTGAAGCCAGGAGCCAGGATTTTCCTCCGGGTTTCCCACATGAGTGCAGAAGCCCAAGCATTTAGTCCATCTTCCACTTCTTTCCTAGGTGTATTAGCAGGGAGCTGGATTGGAAGAGGAGCAGCCAGGACTCGAACTGGTGCCCATATGGAATGCCAGTGTCACAGATGGTGGCTTTACTATGTCACAGCACCAGCCCCCATTGCCCATTTCTTAACTGGATTGGTTGTTTTTCTGTTGAGTTTTTTGAGTTGCTGATATATTATGGATATTAATCCTTTGTCAGATAGCTTGTAAATATTGCTTTCCATTCTGTTGAATGTGTCTTCACTTAATCATTCCCTCTGCTGCGCAAAAGCTTCTGAGTTTAATATGATCCCATTTGTTTAGTTTTGCTTTTGTTGCCTATGTTTTGAGGGGTCTTATCCAAGAAGTCATTACTTACACCCATGTCTTGAATTGTTTTCCCTACATTTTTTTCTAGCATTTTCATTGTCTCCAGTCTTAAATTTGAATTATCGATTCATCTTGAGTTGAATTTTTCTGTGGTGAGAAATAGGGACCTGATTTCATGATTTCATGTTCCACATATATACATCCCGTTTTTCCAGCAGCACTCATTAAAGAGATTGTCCTTTCTCCAGTGTATGCTCTGGACACTTTTGCCAAAAATCAGTTGGCTCTATGTAGGTGGATTAATTTCTGGGCTCTATATTCTGCTCTATTGATCTATGTGTCAATTCTTGTGCCAGTACCATCCAATTCTAATTACTATAACTCTGTGGTATGCTTTGAAAACAGGTATTGTGATGCTTTGATGATGTCTTGATATTTTAGTTTTTCTCTTTCTTTTTTTTATTTTTTATTTATTTATTTTTTAATTTTTTGACAGAAAGAGTAGATAGTGAGAGAGAGAGACAGTGAGAAAGGTCTTCCTTTGCCGTTGGTTCACCCTCCAATGGCCACCATGGCTGGCATTCTGCACCCGGCGCACTGCGCTGATCCGAAGGCAGGAGCCAGGTGCTTCTCCTGGTCTCCCATGGGGTGCAGGGCCCAAGCACTTGGGCCATCCTCCACTGCCTTCCCTGGCCACAGCAGAGAGCTGGTCTGGAAGAGGGGCAATTGGGAAAGAATCCAGCACCCCGACCGGGACTAGAACCCGGTGTGCTGGTGCCGCTAGGTGGAGGATTAGCCTATTGAGTCACGGCACCAGCCAGTTTTTCTATCTTCATCTTTTTTTCCCCTCAGGATCACCTTGGCTATTCTGGGTTTCTTGTGATTCCATATGAACTTTAGGATTTTTTTTTAGATCATACGTTATAATCAAGTAGAATATTTCACATATGAAAGAGTGGTTCAACATTCACAAATCAATAAACAGCATAAATTACATCAACAGAATACAGAACAAAATCATATGATCATCTAAATAGATATGGAGAGCACACTTGATCATATTCAACACCCCTTCATGATAATAACCCATCACAAATAAGGCATGGAAACAAAATCCTATATCACAATCAATGGAGAAAAGCTAAAAGCATTTCCCCTTCAGATCTGGAAAAAGGCAAAGATGTCCAGTTTCACCACTCTTAATATAGTACTAGAAATATTAGCAACTGCAATTAGGGAAGAGAAACAAATTACGGGTAACAAAATTGGAAAGTCAAAATATCCAGGTTTGCTTTGCAGATGACATGATGCTGTACGTGGAAAAACCTAAACAGTGCCGGCGCTGTGGCTCACTAGGCTAATCCTCCGACTGTGGCGCCGGCATCCCGGGTTCTAGTCCTGGTTGGGGCGCCAGTCCTGTCCCGGTTGCTCCTCTTCCATTCCAGCTCTCTGCTGGGCCCTGGGAAGGCAGTGGAGGATGGCCCAAGTGCTTGGACCCTGCACCCACATGGGAAACCAGGAGGAGGAACCTGGCTCCTGGCTTTGGATTGGCGCAGAGTGCCGGCTGTGGCAGCCATTTGGGGGGTGAACCAACAGAAGGAAGACCTCTCTCTCTGTCTCTCTCTCTCACTGTGTAACTCTACCTGTCAAAAAAAAAAAAAAAAAAAGAACTGATAAACATGTCTTTCAAGATGGCAGAAAAGGGAGGGCGCTTTAGCTCTGGGCTAGGGGAAGATAGTCAAAAAAAAAAGAAAATAGTGGAAAAAGTACAATCTCAGGGAAGACTTAGAGAGAAAACTGCAGCAGAAACTCCACAGAAGGAAGCAGGATACTGTGGCTCTATGTGGAGGGTGTGGATGCACAGCATGAGCATGGACATCACACAGTACACCACACAGGACACCAGCAGCCAAGAGCCTCAGCAATAGCTTTGGAGAATAAGGTGAGACCAGACTACAGCAGCCCAAGCCACTGGCAATACAGCTGTTGGGAGAACCTAGCATTTGTCCAGCCTGGAGCCCTGTGGGGGACAGGGAACCTGCTAATCCAGAGAGAAAAAAGGGGCATGTTTCTCTTTCCCTATTCCCCAAAGAGTGGTACCCTGCAAATGGCTGAGAGAGGGCGAGCACCATTTTTGATATATGCTATAGCTGTGGTGGAATGAGAAGGCCACGCCAAGATTGCTGCTGGCAAGCCAGCCTCAGCTACTCAGGAATGGCTTCGGAAACCACCTGGCAATGGAGCCTGCCTGGCAACAGGCTGTGACTGGTTAGGTTATAAACTTCCCCTTGACTGGATTGGCTGCCTTGGCTATATAAGCTGCTGTACCAAATGAAATAAACGAGTCTGCGAGCTGCTCACCTCTGGCCCACTTTCACCCGACTCCCGGGGTCTGTGTGGTGACTCCATGCCTCTTGCCCCCATCATGCTGCTCCTCTCAGAATGAATCCACAGCAACATGCCAGATTGTGTCCACGTGCCCAGCATCAGCTGAGAGGACACACCTGAGTCTGGCTGGGAGGACTGACAGGGGGCTGGGCACCCACGTAAGATGTGAGTGCCTCCAACCTCCAAAAAATTACAGGCTTTGGGGCTGTAATTGCCTACGCAGAGCTCCTACATGTTGCTGGCCATAGGAACATCCCCACCTCTCTGTGGACAAAATGGACTGGCAAGGTGGAGTGGATCTTTGGCATCTATGTGGAAGGTTTGTGTGCTGAGACTGTAGAAATGGCAGGAGAGCACAGGGTACGGCTGGTTTTTTGGGCAGTCACTGTGGAGGGTTCTTCAGGCTCAGGGCTCCCCGATTGCCTAAGATGGGTCATTGCAGTGGGATCCATGCTCAAACTGAGGACTGCATGGAACCTTTGTGTGGTTCTTGTGGCAGCACATATGAATAATGCTGCCATGGGGGCTGGGGTACTGATCACCTGGGAAGAAATGCAGTGAGAGTGAGATTATAACAGAGCTGATCAAACCCTCCCTTCTGATAAAAAATAAAAAAGAGATACACCATGCCCAACTAGGGTGTCACCATGGATACTCCCCCCACCCTGGAGCACTGAATAGAGCTCCCTGGCCACACCTAGCAAATGCCTCTTGGTATTCACTGAAAGAGCAGATACTCCACTAAGACTGAGGAGGCATACTCCACAGACAAAAGCCAATAGAGAGGGAAAACCCAACAAGTATATCAACAAATGCCCAAAAGTAAATGTAGAAATTCAGGAAAAATGAATAAGGAAGACAATATGACACCCACAAAAGAACACAATAACAGTTCAATACTATAATGTGAAGATGAAGAGATTAATGAAATGCTTGAAATGGAATTCAAAATATTAATCACAGGATTACTCAGAAGCAATCAGAAGCAAATCCATGAATTAAAGAAATCTATACATGACACAAATTAAAATGTTTCCTGTGAAATTAATATATTTAAAGAGAAATCAAAATGAAATATTGGAAATGAAGAATTCAATAGATCAAATTAAAAATGTGGTGGAAAGCCTTAACAACAGACTTGGTGAGAGAGAAGAGAGAATATCCAATGTAGGAGACAAATCTCTGGAAATTTTATAGTTAGACCAAAAAAAGATGAAATTTTCTATAAACATTAAAAATAGTGTTAGAGGTTCATAGGATACTATCAAACAACCCAACATATGGGTCATAGGAGTGAGTTACCCAACATATGGGTCGTGGAAAAATAAAATGCATTAGAAGGTCTTTTTAGTAAAATAATTACAGAAAACTTCCCTAATTTGGAGAAACAGACATTGAAATATAGGAAGCACATAGAACTTAAAATAGACACAACCAGAAAAGATCTTCACCGTGACACAATGTAGTCAAACTATTCACAGTAAACATAAAGAAAAGATTCTAAAATATGCATGAGAAAAACATCAAGATTACTTTCAGAGGATCTTCAATTAGACTCATAATGGACTTCTCATTAGAAACCCTACAGGCTAGAAGAGAACAGCAAGATATATTCCAAGTCTTAAGGGGGAAAAAAACTGTCAACCCAGAATATTGTACCCTACAAAGCTCTCATTTATTAATAAAGGTGAAATAAATATCTACCACAACAAACAAAAATTGAAAGAATTTGTCTTCACTCATCCAGCCTTACAAAAGTTGCTTAGAGATGTGCTACACACAGAAACACAGTTATCACTATGAAAGAATTTAAAGGCAGAAAATCTCCCAGTAAAGTACAAAGGAAATCCAAAGTAAACAATAGGAATATTTATGGAAAAACAGCAGGGGCAACTCCTTAATTATCAACAGTAACCTTGAATGAAAATGGCCTCAACTCCCCAGTCAAATGATACAGATGGGCTGAATGGATTGAAAAACAAGACCCATTTATTTGATTCCTACAAGAAACACATCTCACCAACAAAGGTACACACAGGCTTACAATAAAAATATGGAAAAACATATTCCATGATAATGGACATCAAAAAAGAGCTGGTATAAACATCCTAACGTCTGATAGTCAAAATATACTCTTACACAAAAACTGTTAAAAGCAACAAATAAGTGCACTATGTAATGTGAAAGGGATCACTGCAACAGGAAGATGTAACTATAATAAACATATGCACCCAGTTACATGGCACATGGCTTTAAAAGAAATGATAATGGAACTAAAGGGAGATATAGACAAATACAATATTAATGGAGGACTTCAACACCCTACTTTCAGCAGAATCAGCAAAAAAACAACAGAGTTAATTAGGCCTAACTAGTAGCTACAGAATTTTTCATCGCACAGTTGCAGAATACACATTCTTCTCATCAGTGCATGGAACTTTCTCTAGGATAGACCACATGCTAGACAATAAAACATGTTTCAGCAAGTTCAAAAAAAATCAAAATCATATCATGCATATTCTTTGACTACAATGGAATGAAGCTGGAAATCAGCAACTCAAGAATCTCTAGAACATATGCAAGCACATGAAGACTGAACAACACTCTCCTGAATAAAAAGTCAGTCATGGCAGAAATCAAAAAATAAATTATAACATTTCTATAAACTAATAAAAGTGACAATACAACATATCAAAATTTATGGGATACATCAAAAGAAGTGTTAAGAGAGAAGTTTATAGCAATTGATGCCTATATCAAGAAATTGGAAAGGCATCAAATAAATGAGGTATAAATGCATCTCAAGAACCTAGAAAAACAACAACAAATCAAACCCAAATTATTAGGAGGAAAGAAATAATTAAAGCTAGAGTGGAAATAAACAAAATTGAAATCAAAATAAACAATACAAAAGATCAGTGAAATGAAGAGCTGGTTTTTTAAAAAAATAAACAAAATTGATACACCACTGCTCAACTAACCAAAAAAAAAGAGGGAGAAGATCCAAATCAATATAATCAGAGATAAAAAAGGAAATGTAACAACAGATACCACAGAAATAAAAATCATCATCAGGAATTACTACAACGAGCTGTATGTTAACAAATTGGGAAACTTTTGAAGAAATGGATAGATTCCTGGGCACATGCAACCCACAAATCTTGAGCCAGGAAAACAAAGAAAACTTAAAGAGACCAATAACCAAGACGGAGTTTGAATCATCAACACAGACTCTCACAACAAAGAAAAGTCTAGGCTTCACTGCTGAATTCTACCAGATATTTAAAGAAGAATGAATTCCAATTCTTCTCAAGCTATTCAAAACAATTGAAAGAGAGGCAATCCTCCCAAACTCTTTCTATAAATCCAGCATCGTCTTAATTCTAGACCAGAAGAAGATACAACAAAGAGAATGATAAACCAATTCCCCTGATGAACATAGGTGCAAAAATACTCAACAACATATTAGCCAATCAAATCCAACAACACATCAGAAAGATCATTCACCCAGACCAAGTGGGATTTATCCCTTGTATGCAGGGATGTATTAACATTTGCAAATCAATCAATGTAATACATCACATTGATAAACTAAAGCATCTGAATAGAAGAATGATTATCTGAACAGATGCAGAGAAAGCATTTGATAAAATATAACATCATTTTCATGATGAAAACCTTAAGAAAATTGGGTATAGAAGGAACACTCCTCAACAAAATCAAGGCAATTTATGACAAACCCACAGCCAGCATTCTATTGAACGGGAAGCCTTCCAGCTAAGATCCAGAACCAAACCAGGATTCACCCTCTCAACATTACTATTCAACATAGTCCTGGAAGTTTTAGCTAGAGCCATTCTACAAGAAAAAGAAATCAAAAGGACATAAATTGGAAAGTAAGAATCCAAACCATCCCTAATTTCAGATAACAGATTCTATGTTTAGGGGATCCAAAAGACTCCACTGAGAGAACACTGGAACTCATAAAAGATTTTGGTAAAATGGCAGGATATAAAATTAACACACATGGCCGGCACCACGGCTCACTAGGCTAATCCTCCGCCTGTGGCACCGGCATACCAGGTTCTAGTCCCGGTTGGGGCACCAGATTCTGTCCCGGTTGCTCCTCTTCCAGTCCAGCTCTCTGCTCTGCCCCAGGAGAGCAGTGGAGGATGGCCCAAGTCCTTGGGCCCTGCACCCACATGGGAGACCAGCAGGAAGCACCTGGCTCCTGGCTTCGGATCAGCATGGTGTGCCAGCCACAGCGGCCATTGTGGGGTGAACCAACGGAAGGAAGACCTTTCTCTGTCTCTAGCTCTCACTGTCCACTCTCCCTGTCAAAAAAATAAATAAATAAAATTAACACAAAAAAATAAATAGCTTTCATATACACAGACAATGCCATGGCTGAGAAAAACTTCAAAGAATGCTATAACTAGTACTCAAACAGTATTTTTCAGTTTATGTTTCTGTGTGGGAGCAAACTTTTGAAATCTTTACTCAGGCTGGCGCCGCGGCTCACTAGGCTAATCCTCCGCCTTGCGGCGCCGGCACACCAGGTTCTAGTCCCTGTCGGGGCGCCGGATTCTGTCCCGGTTGCCCCTCTTCCAGGCCAGCTCTCTGCTGTGGCCTGGGAGTGCAGTGGAGGATGGCCCAAGTGCTTGGGCCCTGCACCCCATGGGAGACCAGGATAAGCACCTGGCTCCTGCCATCGGATCAGCGCGGTGCACCGGCCGCAGCGTGCAGGCCGCGGCGGCCATTGGAGGGTGAACCAACGGCAAAGGAAGACCTTTCTCTCTGTCTCTCTCTCTCACTATCCACTCCACCTGTCAAAAAAAAAAATCTTTACTTAATGTATGCTAAACTGATCTTCCGTATATAAAGAGAATCGAAAATGAATCTTGATGTGAATAGAAGGGGAGAGGGAGTGGGAAAGGGGAGGGTTGCGGGTGGGAGGGACATTATGGGGGGCAAGCCATTGTAATCCATAAGCTGTACTTTTGAAATTTATATTCATTAAATAAAAGCTAAAAAAAAAAAAGAACTTCAAAGATCAATCCCATTGACAATAACTACAAAAACAAGTAAATACCTTGGAATAAATTTAATCAAGGATGTCAAAGATCTCTACAATGATAAAAACATTAAAGAAAGAAATAGAAGAAGACACAGAAAAAATGGAAAATCTTCCATGTTCATGGATTGGAAGAATCAATATCATCAAAATGTCCACACTACCAAAAGCAATCTACAGATTCGATGCAATTCTAATCAAAATACCCATGATATTCTTCTCAGATCTAGAAAAAAACTATGCTAAAATTCATATGGAAATGCAGGAGAGCCTGAATAGCTAAAGCAATGTTACACAACAAAAACAAAGCCAGAGGCATCATAAACCTAGATTTCATGACAAACTGGCCAGCACCGCGGCTCAATAGGCTAATCCTCCACCTAGCGGTGCGGGCACACCAGGTTCTAGTCCCGGTCGGGGCGCTGGATTCTTTCCCGGTTGCCCCTCTTCCAGGCCAGCTCTCTGCTGTGGCCCAGGAGTGCAGTGGAGGATGGCCCAAGTGCTTGGGCCCTGCACCCCATGGGAGACCAGGAGAAGCACCTGGCTCCTGCCTTCGGATCAGCGCGGTGCGCTGGCCACAGCGTGCCAGCCATGGCGGCCATTGGAGGGTGAACCAATGGCAAAGGAAGACCTTTCTCTCTGTCTCTCTCTCTCTCACTATCCACTCTGCCTGTCAAAAAAAAAAAAAAAAGACATACTACATGGAAGTTGTAGACAAAACCACCCGGTACTGGCACAAAAATAGACATCTAGACTAATGGAACAGAATATAAATCCAGAAATCAATCCATGGACACTGAGAGACTATGATTTTGGACTTCTCTTCTGTTGACTATTGAGGAAGAGTTTTTTTTTTTCTTTCTCATATTATTTGTTGAAGTCTTTATTTACTGTAGGGTTAATCTTATGTGTATAAAGTTAATTGAAATATATTTATTATATATTTATATATTTATGTATATATATGTATATTTATATATTTATGTATATAAAGTTAATATAAAGTTAATACAAATATATATTTGTAAAAATAAAAAATGGGAATAGGAGAGGCAGGAAAAAGAAGGGTGGGAATGTGGGAGGGAGGAAGTGTGGGGAGAATCACTATGTTCCTAAATTTGTATGTATGAAATTCATGAAGTTTGTATATCTTAAATAAAATGTTCCTAGATAAAAAAAATAAAAATAAAAATGAAAACCTGATAAACCAATTCAGTAAATGCACAGGTTAAAAAATCAACATACAAAAAAAAAGTAGCCTTTTCATATGCCAATAATGAACTTGCTAAAAAACAAGAAAGAAAGCCCATTCACAATAGCCACAGGAAACACAAATATTTAGGAATAAATTTAACCAAAGAAATTGAGGATTATCCTATAAGAGCACCAGTTCAAGTCCCAGCTTTCCCACTTCCAATCCAGCTCCTACTAAGAGAAGGAGCAGAGGTTGGCCCAAGGTTTGAGCCTCTGCCACCCACGTGGGAGACGCATATGGAGTACATGGCTCTTGGCTTTCGCTTGGCCCAGGCCTGTACATTTTATCCTTTCAGGGAGTGAACAAGCTGACGGAAGACTGATCTGTATGTCTGTGTGTGTGTGCATGCCAACAGTGGTAGAGAGCTACTGAGTAGAGGCTGTGTTTGTATTAGTTGATCATGGCTGATCATGGCTAATCATGGACAAAACACAGTAGCCAAGCCAAATTTTCCTTTCTTTTCTTTCCCATTCCACTCTGGGGAGGGTTGGGTACCCAAGATCAAAGCACTCTTACTTCTTTTACTCAGCCACTTTTGCAGGATGTTCTGTCATGTCCTCAATTTTCAGATCTTTTAAGCCTTTTGTTCTTCAGGACAAGTTGTCCCCAAGGAGAAGTAACTTAATTAAAGCCAGTGCCAGATAACAACTATATAATCCAGATGTATCTGCTGCCTAAAATATGGAAAATAAAGTCTGCTTTTCCTCCTTGTAAGTGCCATCTTTCTCAAAACTTGTGGAATCCCCTTAAAGACTCTTGTACCATATCATATTTGATGATAGGTAGGGCCATTCTCACACCAGTAGGGCTCTCGAGTACTGAATCCAAGGACAAGCAGCCCGGGGGAAGCCAGTTGCTTCATTCCCAGACAACTCAGGGCTCCTTGTGCAGGGTAGCTCACTTCCACTTAAACCCTTCTCAGACTGATAGAAGTTTTGATGAAAAAAGAAGTCTTTCATATTACCACAGTGTTCTCATAACATATATTTGCTTACTCAAATGGAGACGTGGGCCTTTTCCATGGTGGTTTCAACTCTACAGAGAATGGTCAGCAGCCACTTTCTTTCATTGAGAATATACAAAAATTAATCTCTGGTAGGAATTTGTTTCAATGACAATATACAAGGCTGGCATTGTGGCACAGTAGGTTAAGCCACCACCTGCAATGCCAGAATCCCATATAGGTTCCAGTTCAAGTCCCAGCTGCTCCACTTCCAATCCAGCTCCCTGTAATGTGCTTGGGACAGCAGCGGAAAGTGGACCAAGTGCTTGGTCCCTTGCACCCACGTTGGGAGACCTGGAGGAAGCTCCTGTCTCCTGGCTTCAGCCTGGCCCAGGCTCAGCCCTTGAGGCCAATGGGGAATGAACCAGCTTATGGTAGACCTCTCTCTCTCTCTCTCTCTCTGTCCCCCTCCATTTTTCAAATAAGTAAATATTTTTTTGAAAAACTACAATATACATGAAAGGACTCCATAGACTTTAAAGAATGCCTAGGTTTGAATTCTGGTTTTAACGCAGCAGCCTGTTAATTTACACCCAGGGAAGTAGTAGTGATGGCTCAACAACTTGGATTCTTGCCACTCATTCGGAGATTCATATTGAGTTCCAGAATCTGCACTTCAATGTGGCCCAGACTAGCTGTTGTAAGCATCTAGGGAGAGAACCAGCAGATGATATCTGTCTCCCCTTGTCTCCCTGCCTTTCAAATAAATGACAATAAGTAAATATTTCTTTTTTTAAGGGGGGGAGATGATTTTAAAACAAATGATGGTAGGTTTTATCTTTTGTCAGACAATGAGGGATGCAAATCACAAAAATTAGCTTCTCTGTGCATTTGAAACAAGTCTCTGCTTTTATGAGTTTACAATCTAATCAGAAAAATGATATAAACTTCATTAAAGTATTCAAGAACAATCCAAGATGACATTCAACCAGAAGAAATTCAACCAACAGAAATTCAAAGTGGTAAACAAATTCTGTCAAGGTCACAGGCTGGAGGGATCAAAGTAAACTTCATGTAAAAGAATGAGAGCTGCGAACTGGTTTTTAATGAATAAGATCCAGATAAACAGAAGGTAGTTTAAAAACCCGTCTAAGTGCAGAGAGATAGGAAAGTTAAAAATAAACCCAATCTTGGTGAGGTAAATGAGAATTGTCTAAACTAGAGGTGTGTTTAAGGGAAAGGCAGGAAATGGAGTTTGATAAATTTGAAGGTTTCTTCAACACCTTAAAAATCAGCAAAGTATTGGAGATGTGGGAGATACTGGATCTTACTGAAGGCTTCAGAACAGAGGAGAAACCAAAAGGAAACACTGTTTTGGGAAAAGCATAACTGTATGAGATGCAGAAAGGATGATGGGGAGAAAAGTCAGCAGCACCAGCTAGGACAAGATTATTGTTTACCAAGTAAAGAGACTGGGAGAGCATCAGAAGCAGAAAAAAAATCCTGTCAGGGAAGAAGTAGTCATTTTGGGATTTTGTTATTGGTTTTCAAATTGCATTGAAATTTGAGGTGTACATCAGAAATTTTTATTTTTATAAGAATTATTTATTTTGAAAATCAAGAGTTACAGAGAGAGAGGGAGAGACAGAGAAAGAACAAGAAGAATTTCTCTGGTGCCAGCCATGTTTCTCACCCTTCAACAGTTAAGATTTTCACAATTGTGTCATAATGGGTCATAAAGAAAGACATAAAAATTCCATTGTTTCTTGAGGGAAAGAATGAGCAAAAAAATGGTGTTAAAAAGTCTATGATTATTACAGTAACCCTCTGAGTGATAAAAACCAGTTTTCACAGAGAGATGACAGATTTTTCACAGAAACACCCAAGCTCATGGTTTTTATTTCATGCAAGTCATAAATGTGTGATTTTATTACTCATGGAGAAGGGAATTGCTGCCTAATGGGACTATTATTTGAGCACTCTTCTTCTGAGTATGGAATCATTAACTCAGTATATTCTGGGACCAGGGTACTTGAGTTAGAAGAAGGCAGGGAGGGAGGGAAGTTGGAATGCACCAACCACAAATTCTACTCAGGTAAACTCGAAGAACACATTTTTCTGTTTTCATCAGAGAATCATTTTAGAAGCGAGAGTGAACTTGACCCAGCTCTCTCATTTTGTCAGTGAGGGAATTCAGGTGCAGGGACTCCCACTTTGGGCTAGTCAGTTTCTTAGAAATCACACAGCAAGGAAATGACACCACCAGGAGGCAAATTTAGGTCTTTTCCATGAGCAGAAGTGACCATTCTTTCCCTTCATCTTAATACACTTTAGAACTTCAGTTAATACTTACCAAAGAGCAAGTGAATTCCAACTCCCCCAGTAGAGTGGACCTTTATATCCTGAAGTTCTGCGTTTCTAGATGCAACCAGTCACAGATCAAAGATATTGAACAAAAACATACATCTGTATTCAACATGTACAGGTTTTTTGGTCATTATTTCCTAAACAACACATTGTAACAATTGTTTGCATAGTGCTTACATAGGATTATATAGTATAAGTCATCTAGAGATGACTTATTGTGTATGTGAAGAACTATGTAGGTTATATGTACATCATATTATATGCATAAGTGACATGAGCATCTTGGAGTTTTGGTACTTGTAGGGGTCCTAAAAACAATTTTATGTGGGTAGTGAGGGATCATTGTTGATTTTCTACTCTATATGGCTCCTGAAATTCTCCTTTCTTTCTTCTTTTTTGTTTTGTAGGTAATTTTTACTTGACCATATTCTTAAAATAGTGGCTAGGGCTTTTAAAGAAATTATATTTTTATTACTTCATCTACTTTAAAAAGTCTTAACTTTGCTGTATTATTAAAATGACAAGAATATAAACTATCATTGATAAAAATATGAAAAAATAAGATATATGAAGTCAACCATTAATAATTTCTAATAAGAACACTTAACTTCTTTCCAATTTTCAAGTATGCAATACTCTATTGCCTGCTTTTTTTTAGGATTTAGTTATTCATTTGAAAGCCAGAGTTACAGAGAAAAGACAGAGAGATGGAGATTCTACATTGACTTGTTCACTCTCCCAGATGGTTGCAATGGTTGGGGCAGGGCCCAAGATGAAGCTAGGAGCAGCAACTCTATCTGGGTGTCCCAACATAAGCAGCAGGGACACAAGCCTTAGGGCCATCTTTCTCTGCTTTCCCAGGCACATTTGCAGGAAGCTGAATTAGAAGTGAGACATCCAGTCTCAAACCAGTGCTCATATATAAAATCCTGGCATCACAGGCTGTGACTTTAACCCACAGTGCCACAAAGCTGGCCCCTGCCTCTTATTTCTTAAAGATAGCATTTTCTCTATCCTACCCCACTCTCTAGGTGCTGCTCTCCTCCTGCCTCCTTCTCTGCATACTTCATGAGAAAAAATAATTCATGCTTATCACAGATATGCCATGTTCTCTCACTCCCCTATGCTACTGTGTAGGTTATACCCAATATCTGGGTTGTCCTCTCTTTTCTCTCCACCTCTATTCACCTGGCTAGCAGAATATATCACATTGAGTTCAGGCATCATTAATAGGAAGAAGCCTTTCATAGCTGCTCTAATCTCCAAGTTGAGATAACGCATTATTAGTTCTCATAGCAACACTGGGTTACTCAGCATTGAAGAAACTCCAGTACAGTCATCTATACTCACCTGAGTTCCACTCTAAACCATAAACCCCATGAGGCCAGGAAACAAATCTTATCTGACACTGAAGCTCCAATGTCAACGGAGTATAACAACTTATTTATAGTAAGGTTTTATAAATGTCTGACACATAAAAGACAGGATGAGTATGTTACTAATTAGTTTAATATAACTGTCTACACCCTCTATGGCTTCTATAAGTGAAAACAAAAACAGAAATAGTTACTGTCTTCTGAGTTTGATTTACATAAATGAAGAAAACAGAAGAGAGAAGGTATATCAAGAGCAAGATTCATAGTCTCCCCTTCCATTAATCTCATATCAATATGGGTTTCCACCTACTTGTGTTCGGTCCTTTCAGTATGCTTTTATTCCCACTTATTTAAAAATCCTTGGAAATTAAAGGAAGGGAAGGTTCAAAGATCCTGCTTCTCCCAAGTGATCTAACAAGATCAAACCAGACACAAATCAGCTACTCCCCTATGATGCCTTTCCTGGCTTGGAGGCTCTGTGCATATCTTAGCAGGCCAGAGAGGCCTAGCTTCTTTCACATACTACTGCATACATCAGCGACACACTCCCCAGTTCCAATTTAGTACATATTTTATTTTGTGAGTTAGATTCTGTTCTCACCTCATTTTAGAAACAGAGAAATTAGAGTTAAGAGGTTAAGTGTCTTTCACCAGGCTTAAAAATGGCTAAGTTAGATTTTAAGGACTGGTGGAGAATTCTTGGCCACTTCATTTAGCTATACTTCCAGGGCTACTGCTTTTTCCTTTGATGCTGTGGCTGGGGAGGGAACTAACCCAGAAGATGAAACCCAAAGCCAAAAGTGATGAGATCTTGATGTTCTAAGTTCTTTCCGGGGCACCATTCTCCTGTGGATGGTGGGTCCCTGACTATCACAATCACTCTTCATATCTAAATGCACTATTATTTAGCCTTTTGTCTACAGCCTTTATTCAAGGGACAAATCAGAAGTGTGGCGGAAAGACGGCAGTTACAAGGATTCCTCACTCTATTTAAAATACAGTAGTTCTGCAACAGGCTCGTTTCTATAAATCTAAAAATTGAATTTGCAAGTTACACTGGTTTTTATAAAATATAAATATTTTGAGTTAGTTTTACATACTGGAAATGGAAATGATAACAAAACAGAGTAAGAGGATTTGCATATTAAAGATGTTTTTAAGTCTCCATAGAATGACTTCTGGCCAGTCTAAGATTGCCTAATACTGATAAGCAATGACCATTAAGAAATCATTTATAGATTTTTTGGTGAGTGTTCTGAGATACTAATGGGTTTCAGAATTACTTGGGAATCTTCCTGAGGTCAAGGAAGGAAATAAAGAATGAAGTGATAATAAAATGTATGAAGTGACTAATGGACAGGTTGTATATATATACATAGGTTACAGCAAAAAAGAAAAAAAAACTAAATTTTTACAGCACAAATTTAAACAAATGGAAATCTCACTTCCATATCTTTTCCTTTTCACTTAAGAGGCAAGAAGGATGATAACACTGCATATAGTCAGCTTCCATAAGAGACTGTCATCTCATGTCCCGTCATCAGGCCATCAGCCCAAACCTCCTTAACAGCCACTCCCACCGTCATATGCCAAAACAAAAGCAGTGGGGAGATGAAACCACATTTTATGGGGCAGCAAAAAAAAAAAAAAAAAATGGCTTGTCATATAACACAAACAAATAGCTAACTCAAACACAGTTTCCACATGGCAAAAATATGTTTCATGCTGAAAGCAGCCCATTGAGGGTCAAGTAGTTCTCTTGCCTTTACTACATGTGTAAATCAACATCATCATCATAAATCAAATAAAATTTTGAATGCTAAGAGGGAAACTCAGAGCAGGATTTTATTTTAAGACAAAATATCACTCTTTTTTTCTCTAAAATACAAAAATGTTTTATAGAAAATAAATTTGCTAGAAATAATGTAATGATGTAAATAATGCAAAAAATGGGTAAAATAGAAACAATAGATTAAGGGTGAGTTGTTTTAGAAGAATTTTGCCTTGAGTCATCAGGAAAGTGAAGGACAAAGGTTGAATGGGAAGATGAATTGCTATGAAATAGAAGCAATCCCGGGGACTGATGTTGTGATGTAGTAGGTAAACCTGCAGCCTACAATGTCAGCATTTCATGTGGGTGCCAGTGCAAGTCCTAGCTGCTCTACTTCCAATCCAGCTCCCTGATAATGGCCTCACAAAAGCCATAGAAGATGGCTCAAGTGTTTGGGTTCCCTGTGGCAGACCTGGATGTAGCTCCTGGCTCCTGCTTTCAGCTTTGCCAAGCGCTGGTCATTATGGCCATCTGAAGACTGAACCAAAGGATAGAAGATTCCCCTCTGTCTCTCCCTCTCTCTCTTTAACTCTTCACTTTCAAAATAAATAAATACATCTTAATTAAAAGAAGAAAAATCAAGCCTAATTCTGGCTCTCAGTAAATCAGTCGACATCTAAGGTCTTCAAGCCAACTGACTACATTATTAACTGATTCAATTATAGGCTGACTTATTCTGTGATTTGGAGTATACATAAAAGTTTATATGAAGTATACCTAACACAAAACCTAACTATAAAATAGTGTTCCTATATTTAAGGAATGTATGTGTTTGAGATAGAAGGTAACTGGTATTTTCCAAATATAAAATCTATTTTTCAGGACTGTCAGACTACATCCCTATAGTAAAATTAAGCTTGCCTCCAAGTTAACATTGAGTAGAGAGTCTTAAAAATGAGTAGGTTTTCTGCAGAGCAAAACCAGTCAACAAGAATTATTTTGTGTAGTGAGCAACAGGGCAAGCACATTGGGGATATTAAATTATACATATATATATATATATTTGATAAAGTATACTCTGCAAACAATTTGATTGCTATACCTTATCTTTTTACTTTAAACTATGATCCTATTCTTAATCTAAAAAATTCACATCTGCAATACATAATTGTGTGTTTTGTTTGGAAAAGCAAATTTAAACAGTCCAAAAGAATTTTGAGTACTGAAAAGGGGGAGTAAAACTACATGTGAACTGGAAAGTAATAGATGAAAACACTTTCAAGGGAATAGTGGAAAGAAATATGTTAGTATTTAACTGTGATCTCATCACATGACCATACAGAATGTTTACCTCATCATATTTTGATTTGTTCTTTATGGTATGAACACAGTTAGGGAAAGTTTTTTTTAAAAAATGAAGAATTGCTAAACTTGGTGTTTTGCTTTCATGTATCACTGCTACCCTTTCACATATGTGGTTTGTGTTGGAGTCAACAGTTTAAAATCTGTGGGCTCTCTCTTCCACGCAATTAGCAAATATGTGAGATAAGCTCTCTGGACCTAGGTTAAACTCACCAGCAACTTCTGACCTGTGAGAAATACATATCCAGATTCTTATCTTTCATCACCATTCACCCTCCAGAGTTTCCATTAACAATAAAGAACATTCTACAGGAAAACTATGTGGAAAAACTAAATGCTCTGAAATATACCTAACTAACCAGTTCAATTCAAGTAAGCATGTCTCTCTTTGTGCATCTAGCTTATAAACAATCTCTGTCTTTTTCTGGTGAAGTGAATCCTCCATATCTGTGGATTCTACATCTGTAGATTCAACCAAATATAGATCAAAATTAGTCATTAAAAAATCACATCTGTACCAAACATGTAAAAACTATTTCTTTATCATATTCCACAAGCATCATAGTAAAAAAAAGTATTTCCAAAGCATTTGCATTGTATTAGGCATGATAAGTAATCTAGAATTTTAAAGCATGCAAGAGGATATGTGCTGGGTATATGTAAATTCTATGTCATTATATATGGGACTTCACATCTACAGAGTTTGTTGTCTGTGGAGGTCCTGAAATCAATCTTCCATACCCACTAAAATACAACTATACTTCAAATATGGTGAGATAATATGAAAGGAGGTATTTCAATTTCATTAGAGGAATGAAAAAAATAAAAAGGAAAAATAATAATTCCACTTAGCATATTATAGTCTCATAATTCCTACACAGTTAAGGAATGATAAAAGTCTCCATGCCTTTGTCTTTACTATGATCTTCAACAGCATGGGAAAGGAAAATCGGCCATTATTGACTATTCAACCCAAATCAATTGAGTACCTAGTTAATGCATTTTCAGTAGATTGGTGTTAATAGAAAAATGAAAGATATAAGATAGAATAACTTATTTTTAAAATGTTTAAAATGGACTTAGAAGACACTATGCATATTTTAAATAAAATAAATACATTTATAAACACATATGTGAATATCTGCTTGAAATGAAAGAGGAATGTATACTGCTAACACACACAAAATTAACTTAAGGAAGAAACAAATTTCTTTCTCTTGGGTTGGCCTATAGACAGGTGGGCCTTACATTATGAATTGAATCTTACTAGTTAGAGAAGTGTAGATGCATGAGCAAAAATGTTAAAGACAGAAAATCTTCAGTAGATTCTGGGAAATTGTACTTCACAAATGTCCTTTAAATTCTAACCCTTTTAACAGGTAGTAAATCTAAACCATTTAGAGCTCTTACACCAATCAAAAACAATGATGTCATATTTCCACCCATACACAGACAATATTTAAAATAAAGCCAAAGTAGCCTATAAAATTAGTCAAAGGAGGTCAAAATTCTGATTTATTTCATTTTGGATTAATAAATTCATTAGATGATATGTTGTTGGTTCTCCTGCTTTGCTGATGCCCCAAATAAATTAACAAGATTGTGCTTATCATACCACTGGGAAATTCAAAATTATGGCTGGCAGAATTAACTTTAAAAAATTCCATTGTATCTCCCAATGTTTTCAATTTATGTTTACAGAATGGGTTCATCGTTATAACATTAGAAATGCATTTCTAAGTTTATTTGTACTTACTTACTGATTGGTAATTTATGAGTAAAAACATACTCATGTATCATATACCATTATTAATCTAAAAGATGAATAGGTAAATAATTATATACTAGTAGAAAGATGAACACAAATCAGGAGAGCATCAAAGGTTATTCACAGCCAACTTAGAAACATTGTATTATCTGTGCTAATGAGAACCACTAGAAACAAAAGTAATGTAACTCGTTAGAAAGTTTTGAGTTTTGGGAAAGAAGCAGTTCTTGAGACCTGTCTTCCTTGTGCTTCAAAAGCTAAGGCTGATGAACTGGTGCCCCTGGAAAAGAGATGGTTTATTCTGCTTATCTATAACCAAAGCTAACAAGTTTCATGGTTTTGAAGATCTAGATGTTTCACAGCTTTGGGAAGAACTTTATTTATAGATAGATGTGTATATCTATAAATGAGCACACATCCTCATTTCCGTCTTAGTCTTGACATACAGTCTAAACTAATTTTAAAACATTTAATTATTATGTTACAAATAAGACTGAGAATTGATTATCTTTTTGCTCCTGTGAAGGTAGAGGATATAATATTTTTTAAAAGAGGTGTTGGCAAAGCAAAACTTGTTACTGTGATTTTTCTGCAATTATTTATGATCCTAAACTGTTAAGCAACTGTAATGTAAGTACGTTACTTTCATCTTTTAATTTCCAAACACATAAAACATGCCTGATATATAAGCTTTTAATACGTGTTTGTGGAATGAATGAAAGAAAAAGGAAAAGAATTCCAATTAGAAATTGAGAAATGTAAGCATAAAGTTAATTATAAAAGAATTTTAAATATCAACTCTCTTGTTAATAATTTCATTCATATAGATTACCACAACTCATTTCAAAGCTTTAATTCTTTTAGATGACAAAATTTACATAACACTGAACACGAAGTATCAAGATAATTTCATATAATCCCGAAAACAACCCTCTGGGATAGAGATCATTATTCTTCTTTTACAGAAAACCTGTAACATAATGAGCTCAAGAGAGGTTAAGTAATACCCAAAGCCACAAATAGTAGAGCAAGGACTCAATACAAGCTTCAATTCTAAAGCCACCATGAGTATACAGTGTCCCAAGTGATGTCAGCCGAGGATAACATTTAGCTTGTTGCAATGTCTCAGTTGAATATAACAGTTTAAGAAACATGCAATGGGGTCAGACTCTCAGCCCCACAAATTACCAGTTGTGGAATCTTGAACAAGTTATTTCAACTCTGAATCCATCTCTTCTTTTCAAGAACTGAGCTGAAACTATCTACTCATTACAAGTGGTGTAAATACTAAATAAGATAATATACCAGGTACTAGGCACATGTTCCACCAGTGGCAATCATCATTAGATTTGATTGCTAATATAATGGATTCTGTCATATTGGGTGCTGTTTCTACTCAGTTGTTAGGTAACACGAGTACTTCATTGTTTCTAAAACCTCCACTTACTATGTCCTTTTGTAACGTTGTGTCCCTTAAAAGTTGAATTCAAAATTTGACTGGATTAAGATATATGTGAAGTCCTGGATCTGAGAGAGTAGAATTTGATAAGGGATATAAAAGAAAGTTTTCTAGCTAAAGAATTAACTAGGAAGATTTTTTTTCTAAGTCCAGCTTCACATTTGTAACATTTTAAAAGGCAATATAGGTCTCCTTCATGGCCATAGGTGAGAAGTGTTTGACTGCTTAATTTATGCTTGGTTCAGTTGCAAATGCTTTACATGTGTTGGCCTGTATCAACTTGACACCAATGCACTTGAAGTAGGCTTTATTATCATTCTCATTTTACACAGGTAGGAGGACAAGCACTAGGAATTTAAATATCTAGGCTAAATTCACCCAGTTAGTGAGTAACAGAGATTATTTGAACTCAGAGCTGCTGTCAGAATCCATGCTTGAAACCACTACACAGCCTCTCGCTAGAGCTGTCTTATCTCTAATCAATCCCACGTAGGCATGGAGTCTACAGAGTAGCACAAAGCACTTCTGCCCTTTTCCTGTAAGTTCTCTGTGTTTCCTGTAAGTTCCTCTGTGTCAGATAATGTTTATATCCTGCTTCAAAACCCCTTGGCCCTCTAGTTCATCCACAACTATAATAAAGTTTACCATAAATGGACAATTCCCCACATATAACTCTCTGAACCCTGCCCGAGGCTTATTTTCGGGGATTATGGACTAGGACCTATCAAAGTACAACTTAGATGTTTAGGAAAATGAAAAATCCTTGGGGCAAACGAGTCAATCCAAAACAGAACTGATGAATAAACTCCCACCCTTTCCATCCCAGTCACCTTCTCAGAGTCCTCAGTGGAAATGACTCTGGTTGGCCCAACAGCAAATATGTGTTCATTAAGGCACCTTGTACTGGCCCTTCTCCCTCCTTTTCACTTCCTACACTGCTTCACTGTGAGTTTTTGGAATTGCCTCCTAAGCAGACTATTTACACCCAGGCTTTGTCTCAGGGTTTATTCTGAGACAAATCCAAACAACCCCAACTGGGCATCTGAAAATTTCCTGCTTTGTCCAGTCTTATAATCACTTGGACACCAGCTCCATCCAGATTTGGTCATCAATAAACAGGCATGAGAAGGGGCTTAAGAAGAAAAATTTAGATCCTTTGGATTCTTCAAACTGAAACACAAACACTTCATCTTATTATTATTATTTTTTTTACAGGCAGAGTTAGACAGTGAGAGAGAGAGAGAGACAAAGACAAAGATCTTCCTTTTCCGTTGGTTCACCCCCCCAAATGGCCACCATGGCCAGCACGCTGCATTGATCCAAAGCCAGGAGCCAGGCACTTCCTCCTGGTCTCCCATGCGGGTGCAGGGCCCAAGGACCTGAACCATCCTCCACCTCCTTCCTGGGCCACAGCAGAGAGCTGGACTGGAAGAGGAACAACTGAGACAGAATCCGGCGCCTCAACCAGGACTAGAACCCAAGGTGCCAGCGCCACAGGCGGAGATTAGCCAAGTGAGCCAAGGCGCTGGCCAACTTCATCTTATTAACATTGACCATTCTATAATATCACATCAGTATGTCATGATGCCAAATTTCTTTCATTACTAAACACCAGATACCAAGATGGCAAGGTTGTGAGAGAGGAGTGGGGAGAGAAAAAAATATGCCCTATGAGGCAAGGGTTGCAAAGGTAAAAAAAATAGTTAATAATTTATCAAAATAGATTGTTGTGAATGTATTGTGTAATTAGGAAGCCAAATATACTCACTGAAATCTGCCTGAGTTGCAATTTAGTGGAGAAAATATATACAAGTCTGGTAAAATACAGACCTGAACTTGAATGTCAGTTTACCATAAAGGTCATGACCCAAAGCAAATTAACTTCTTGGAATCTAATTGTTCATACATATATAATGATGTGAGAAGGTCTCTCTTTCCAAATTGTTAAGGATTTAAATGTTATCTTGCATGTGAAAGTTGCAGGTAAATTTTTAATCAACATCAGTTTCCTTTCCTTCTCTCCACCTGTCAGAGAAGAAAACCATGGGCAATTTTCCTAATGATTATCAGTCGTACATATGCCAGCTTATCTGCTGCTCTGTTGTATTAATTTCCTGGAAATTCTACATATGTGTGGCAAGAAAATTCACTCAGTAAGCACTTCTTTTGCACCCATTATGAGAAAGATCCCATATATTTTCAAAAGAAACCTAAAGAATTCAGAGAAAGTGCAAATGAAAATAAACATCAGATTTTGAAACAATAACATACATGCATTAACACAGTCAAATGCGTTAAAGTCAATTTAAGACAAAAAACTGATGGCTTCTATTCTATGCCACTGATAATAGCAACATAAACAGATAATCCTCTCTATCCCTATGACAGATAGACTAGCTTTTAAGAAACTAATTTTTAAAAAGGAGGACAAGAAGGATCAACAGCAGCAGCAAAAGGAAGTATCACCTTCTGTCTGATTCCAATTCTTTCCCGCTTTCTTTATTTCTCCCACAAAGACTATAATAATCCATATGTAAATGAACAGACATTTAGAAGATTCAGCTGAAGCAGGTTTTCTACATAAATATGCTTCTCTAATGTTTTGAACAATGTTGCAAAAAAAATTGTTTCAAATTAAAGGAGCATGCACACGTATGGAAAATTGCCCTCCAGAAAATGAGGGTTAGACTATGAGGTCTCCTTTAATTCTAGAGCTTCAGCTTTTTTCTAGCAGAAGTTGTAATCTAGAACCAAAGATTCAGGCAAAAAGGAGTCACTGGAACACAGGAAGAGAATCTGAAACAGTTTACTTTTTTGAACTTGTTTTTCAGATGTTACTGGAAAGTTATCTTGCAACACTGTACTCCCAGAGGACTAGATCAGCACAAACCAGGAAGGCTGCAGGAAACCAGTCTGAGAGATCTTTGAACATATGATCTATGAAGATGCACAGTGCAAGCAGGAATGGTCCTCCTGCTCCCTGCCTTTCCATATAATGGACACTGGCCTAATCCTTATTATTATAAGAGTCCTAGCAAACTGCTTCTTGGTGTGTGTGTGTTGGGGGGCAAGCTTCACTAGGAAATTATTCCTTCCCAACATTTCCTTTACTTGTCACAAGTCAATGAAGTTTTCCTGAGCAACTCCCACATTAAGCTGATTATCTGATGGCACCCTACCAGGGATGGGAAACCTTTGTTCTGCCAAGGGCCATTTGGATATTTATAACATCATCCATAGGCCATACAAAATCAGCCTGCTATAGATTTATTGAATTTTGTGTCCCACCTGCAATTACCTTGGTAGGACTGCACCAAACAATTTCATGGTCTTTATACAGCCCACAGGCCAGACGTTCCCTACCCCTGCGAGTAAGCCAATGAATTTCTTGTGTCCAAGAACAGAGCTATGCCTAAGATCCTACTGGAGAGCTGGAGAGGGGTCAAGAAATGCCAATCACTGTCTGCCTGTAGATATATCCATCTAAAGAGACAGAAAAAGCACAGAGAACCATGCCCTGGGAACTCCTAACATCAGGCTTATCCCATGATCTGTCACATGTACTGAAGTGACCCATCCATTTCTTTGGTAACTAGAAACTGTAGACAGTGGATAGGCCTCAGGCCTCACACTGAGTCACAGAAAAAAATCACACCTGCACATATATGTGGGGTTTAGAGCAGAGTTAGAAGTTTAGCTGGACAGTACTTGCAAATCTTCCATATTTTAATAGCTGAACTTCTTGCCTTGCTTATGTTAAAATAATTTTATTACTCAGAGAGTCTAGTCTCTCTTCCTGAAAAACAGTGTTTTATAGACATAGCATCATTTGTAACCAAAGCAATAAATATCTGGATCTGAATATTTATTCTGCTATTTCATAACTATATAACCTCTATATAAGCTATACATAGCTCAGTTCACAGCTATATAGGTTTCTCAACATCCACCTCTATAGAAATTAGTATTGATAATTCTTATATGATTAAATGTTCTTCTAATCCAACAAAGCTGCAAACTCTGCTGTAAACTGTAATGACTCGCACAAACTGAGTAACAGTTTTCTTGCTTGGAAATAAACAATTCTAGAAAGGAGACTATAGTTTGCCAGGGTCTCATATAGCACTACCACCTTAATAAATACTGGACAATGGTTCTGACAATAAGGTTCCATTATTGTGGTTTATATTTTGCTGAACAGGTCAAATGATTTGAGTGTTTACTAAAATTCCTACATTGTATCTTTTACATCCCATTAATCTATCTAAGAAATCAAAGGAGTACACAATTCACTGAATCATTCTTTTTTCTTGCTTTAATGTTTATTTTTATCTATGTGAAAGGTAGAGTGGCAGAAGGAGAAAAAACAGAGATTTTCACTCCCCAAATGTCCACAACCTGGCGGCCAGGCCAGGTGGAAGCCAGGAGCCCAGAACTCCATCTGGGTCTTCTATCTGAGTGGCAAGGGTCCAAGTACTTGAGTTATCACCTGCTGCCCCACAGGGTACACATTAGCTGGAAGCTGCATCAGATGTAGAGGCAAAACTCAAACCCAGGCACCCTGATAATAAGATGCAGGCATCACAAGAGGCAGCATAACCTGCTCTGCCACAATATCCAACCAATCTTTCTATATCAATAATGTTATTAACTGCTCTCTGATTTGAGAAGGTGAGTTCAAGCACCACAGCACTGTCTGGGTTGTATGTTTCATTTAATAAGGAGCATTTCCAGTATACCCATACAGAATGCAGAGTGGTGGAAAAGGTTCACTGAACAACTTCAAATAGCACAAAATCAAACCTTCACCAAAGAACTCCAACAAATGCTGATAGCCAGCATCAGAATTATTATTAATGTCTAGTACATGGAACAACAAGCTCAAGCTGCACCAGAAGAGCCTTTGGGAGTATCTATCATGTCATTCCTCAGGTCACAGATGATGAAAATGAGGGCTGAAGAAACAAAAGTACAGCAGAATTCATTTTAACAGTCAAGGTTGAATTCCAAAACCCACCCTAAGCAAGGACATACAAGGGGAAATACATGCATAAAATACACAACATATAGCAACTCATCAGAATCTGCACAAGCAAACCCATTTGCCCGACAGCTGCTTGAAAGTATTTAAACTCTAAAACTCATCAATATATTGCTTAAAAACATATGACTTACTATCAAAATGCAGACACTAGGCTGATGGAAGAGTCATGGGTATATCTAGAGCAATGCACATAAAAGATTTTGAGTTGCTGTGAATCAGGCAGTAAGGGAGAACACACTGCATGAATCACCCCGTCAACTCCAGAGGCTGACGGATAAAGGACAAGGGCTTGTTTGATACAGTTTTCTCTTCAGGCTTCATCATGGAAATAAATTGAAAAATGATGATTCATGCCTCTACCTGTGTCATAAGTCTTAACATCAAAACCCATACAATGATCTGCCTGCCATCTCTGTAAGGAAGGTGGCTATGAAGTTCACCCATGGTGAGTATACATGTTTCTGGGACTTCCCCACCTTTCCATGTTAGTACCCCCCAATACAAACCCTGGGAGAACAATGTGTGGGGAAGAGGGGAAAGTTGAAAAAAACTACTTGAGAAATAGCGTTGTGCAACACTGATAAATTTTCCTTGCAATTGAGTCCTGAGGCTAAATTCTCAAGAAGGTAAATCTTTGCTTCTATACCCTTTGATGCTCTTTCAAAAACTTCCTCTGATGCCTTGGTTTCCCTACTTTCTCTCCTTCCTCCCACCCCCATCCTACAGCTCTTTGGGTTCCACTTTTTTTTCCATTTTCATGATGGCTGTGTTCTCTATGTTACATCATCTGAATGAAAATTAAATTCCTGCTAAATTATTATGTCCCTCAGGTATACCTGCTTTGTAAATTATGACTCCATATAAAACCAAGAAACCTTCAAAAGCTGACCAAATGAGGTTTCATTGAAGGAATTCAGACAGTATAATAAATGGATAGGAGATCCCTTTCAGACTGTATTGGGGAGAGTGCAGCCCCTAACTGAAATTATATGCAGTAGCAGCTGCTTTTATATTGCATTCCAAATTTTCAAGATTTTCTTTAAACCAAAAGTTCATTAATAGTATTCACATACACTTCATCAAAATTAAATACAGAAAATAACCCACAGGCTATGTTATCACTTATGTTCCAAATTAATTAAACCTCATGAGACCAAAGAGTCAAACTAAGGGGAGAAATAAGCAAACCTCAGCCTCATTTTCTGTTTCCTACTTCAGACTTTACACATGTTTACCTTGTGCATGAAATGCTCTTCCCAAGAGTCCCCTTCAGCTACTACCTCTACTGGGTTAACTCCTACTTATCTTTCAGTATTCAGATGATGATGAATCAGAGAATGGTTTCACTGTGTCCAGAATGGAACACCTCCTCTTCCTACTCTAAAATGCTCTATTCTACCACTATATAAAAATTATAGTTAGATGAAGTTGACCAACTCCAAGTATGTTGATATATATATAATGTATATATACATATATTTATGTATATTATATATATAACAGACATCTGAGAAGGATCAACACAGAATATTATGAAAACAATATTATCTCTTGAGAAATACTAATATCTATATCATAACAAACTTGGAACCTGACACACTTTAAGTTGGTGCATCTTGGTACATCCTCTTGTGTTGTTATAAAAGCCATTTAACTCTAAAGATCTTTCACTGTGGAAACACAGGAATGAAAAATTGTTCCACAAACATAAATCTACCACCATGCCTCATTCTAGTATAGTAGACCAAATCTAAGAGCTAATTAAAAAATCTCTCCCAACTTTTCCACTAAATATGTATAAGAATTTTGCATAAAAATCATCTAACAAAATGTGGCACATGACAGTAATTAAAGGTTCAACTGTGATTATACAATGAAGATTGCATCTAAGCATAATATTTTGCCTGATTTAATATCATTTGTGGAATGAAATTACTTTAATAGCTCTTTATTCATTTGAATGATATTAAAAGGAAACTACAAGATATACATAGGGAGCGCTTTTGGGGAATGTTGTGTTCAGGTTCCCCTTTTGGAAAAAGGAATTCATTTTCCCAGCTACTGGCAGTGCTGCCTGAAGAAGGTCCTATGCATTAAGCCTTCTTGGAGGATTGTCTCCGTGGGAGAAATCTGCCTTGCCTAACACCACATCTACTTGGAGAAGAAGCCCCCATTAAATAGCCACATCCAGTCCCAATCATTGCAGGGATATAAAAGCCCATTCTTCCTTCCCCAAATTCTAAAGTGTCATCCCAGCTCCAGAGTTCCCCAAAGAATATACTGGGGTCTTCAGTGCAACTAAATCACATTCCAGCTTCTCTCTCTTCCACAATCCTGCTTCCTTTCCCTCCCTTCTATTGATATTGATCTCCAAAGTGCTTCCTAACACATATCTTGCATATTAATCTCCATCTCACAATCTGTTGTAGGAAAACTCAGCCTAAAATAATTCCAATTAAATTGTTGCCAATAGAGAAATGGCTGTAAATTAAGGAACTGAGATGAATCTCAGTTGATTCTTCTTGTTCAAGGGTTTTGGTTTGCGTAGTTAGAAATTTGAGATCAGTGACTTTCTATGAGGGAGACTTCCTAGGTGGCCACCTTCTAGCATGAAAGTGTGTTTTGTTTCATAATAACCTGGGTCCTAACCAATCCCTAGGTGAGAGCTGTGCTATGACAAGACATGTGACCCTTGGCCTTTTAGCCTAGCAACTCTTCCCTTTGAGACATCACTGGACATTATATGCCTGTCCTGTTTCATCTCTCTAGGCTGTCCAGTATCATCTAGGATGGAGAAAGTAGGTAGTGATGATTTATTGAGTGAATTCACTATTCTCCTTGTCCCCTTATCTCACAAGCTGACAGTGGAACAGAGTGACTCATTTGGTTTATTTTTCCTGTCATTCAAGAGGTTCCAACCTCTTGACCTGTCAAAATAGTGTGCTTAGTCTCATACTATTCAAACAGCACAGCTTTTATTAGAGTAGTGCATGTCTCAGAACATTCTACTTGTAATGCATTCTATTTGTAATGCAAATGTAAATTTAATTATACTTTATTGCTGACACTATTTGATTACAAAACTTACTTATTCTTACTTACTTATTCACTCATTCATTTACCTATTTCATTTACCTATTTTTTTCGCTCACTTGACATACATCATGTCAGAGTCTTCCAGGAAGCACAGACATTAATATTCCTAGGAAGTAAATACAGCATTCAGTGATCGGCTGTTGATCCTCACCACAATGCAGTGCCCCTGTTGAAGTCAATTATATTTTTGAGTTCCTATGTGGAGTTTCTCACAAAACACTCCATATCTGCACACTCATGTATCACTGGGACCTATGTGAATTCTACTAGAACTTTGCCAGCTAGTTTACAAGCATTCACATGTTAAGTCAGTTTGATTTCTCCTGTGTCGCTCCCCGTCTTCGTGGAGGAACGACACAGGACCCTGCGCTGTTCTTTCGTCTGCCCGGGTTTGCTGCTGGTTCTTCCCGGGTTGGCTACCGTCCCTTCCACCTCCGTGGAAGGGCGGTTCCCCCTGCCACCTTCCCCACTTCCGCGGGGGAGCGGCACACCACCGGCCGGCTCTCTCGGGGGCTGCACAGGTGTTCCTTCAGATAGATGTTCCTGGTGCATGTTGTCTCTCTCCTCCTTTATAGTCCTCTTCCACCAATCCCAACTCTGCTACCCACACGCCGAGTACGCTGCTCTCCTCCAATCAGGAGCAGGTCCTGCTGTTTATTGGTTGAAGTGGAGGCAGCTGTGTAGAAGCTGTTTCCTCCTCTCCCAGCGCCATATTGTGGGAGAGCAGATGCATAGAATAAGTCTTAATTCCAGTAACTTAGTCTAGTCCGAGTTGCTCCCCACATCTTGTATGTTAGTTTCAGGAATTTTCAAAGCTGGATTTCTAGCTCACTTTCTTGATATCCCTAGATTTATTCCTCTTTCTTTCCTCTTACTTTTTTGTCTCTGCAACTTCAATTTGTTTTAATCTCTTGAAACTATTCGTACATTTCCTCCAAAAAATTTGCTCTTTTTAAAAAAGATTTATTTATTTGAGAGGCAGAGTTACAGAGAGAGAGAGAGGGAGACACAGAGAAAGAGAGGTCTGCAATCACTGGTTCACTCCCCCAAATGGCTGTGGCAGCCGGAGCTGGGCCAATCCAAAGCCAGGAGCCAGGAGCTTCTTCCAGGTCTCTCACTTGGGTGCAGGGGCCCATGCATTTAGGCCATCTTCTACTGCTTTCCCAGGCCATAAGCAAAGAGAAGCAGGCAAGAAAAGAACCTGCACCCATTTGGAATATGGCACTGTAGGTGCAGGCTTCACCTACTGTGCTGCAGCATCAGCCCAAACTACTATGCCACAGCATTGGCCCACAGAAAATTGTTCTTAAAACCAAACAAAAACAGGGCCAGTACTGTGGGGTAGAAGGTAAAGCTGCTGCCTGTTGCACCGACATCTCATACTGGTTCTGTCCTAGCTGCTCTAATTCCAATGCAGCTCCCTGCTAATGGGCCTCGGAAAGCAACACAGAAGATGGCCCAAGGGCTTGGGCCCCTGCACCCATGTGGGAAACCTGGAAGAAGTTCCTGGCTCCTGACTTCAGATTGGCCCAGCTCCATCTGTGTGTCAACTTGGGGAGTGAACCAGTGGATAGAAGATCTCTCTCTCTCTCTTTCTCTGTGTAATTCTATCTTTCAAATACAAAAATGAATTTTTTTAAAAAAGAAAACAAAAACAATACCAAATGCACTTGATGTATACACTTGGGTATAGAGACTAAGAAAATGGGAAAAGAATATCAATTTTGGTTTAATAAAAGTGAGGAAAAACTTTAATTTGGACTAAACTATGAAAGACAAAGGAAAAGAAATGATGGCACTATTAAAATATGTTAGAAATTGCTGCTTAAGTAATAGCCATTAACAATCTTTTTAAATGATTTTTAAAACTAATCCTCAATAACATTATATAATTGCTTATTTAATCTCTTTTATTAGTAATGATCATTTCAGTATACTTAATAGAAAGAGAGGCCGGTGCCACGGCTCACTAGGCTAATCCTCTGCCTGCGGCGCCGGTACTCCAGGTTCTAGTCCTGGTTGGGGCGCCGGTTCTGTCCTGGTTGCTCCTCTTCCAGTCCAGCTCTCTGCTATGGCCCAAATGCTTAGGCCCTGCACCCGCATGGGGGACCAGGAAGAAGTACCTGGCTCCTGGCTTCGGATCGGCGCAGTGCGCCAGCCGTAGCAACCATTTGTGGGGTGAACCAACGGAAAAGGAAGACCTTTCTCTCTGTCTGTCTCACTGTCGAACTCTGTCAAAAAAAAAAAAAAAAAAAAAAAAAAAGAGCAAAAGAAATACAAAATACAAATAGGCCTCACCAAAACGATAGTTCTCTCAATCTTCTCATAAAGTGCTTATTGTGTGTCAGGATCACAAAGGCCCACATACAGTGTTAAAAAGTACTTGGCACTTTTATTATCCCATTAGAAGATGAAGTAAACTGAGGTTGAATAAAATGAGGCAATTGGCTGAAAGTCTCAGTAGAGGGATTTGAATTCAGGTAACATGCCCTGATTATGACATGATACTGCCTCATTTGATGTAACGTCTGGAGCCCTGGAGAGTGTGTCTGGCCAAGTTTAGAAGCCAATCAGAGTTTGTGGGTTTGGACTTTCAAAGTACGCTCAGACCTCTTGGCATTTACACTCTTTTTGTGGTGGACAAAATGCAAACTTCTATTTGAAAAGGGGGGAAAGAAAGTAGTCTAAATGGCTTCAAGGTTTTTGAACATCAAACAGTTCTTAACAAAGAACAGTACAATCACTGAAGTGTATCCAGATTAAAAAAAATACACGAGTTTGACAGAAATCTGATTCACAAAATACCCAGAGCCATTTTGTGGTTATCATAGTTCCAAGTAAAATAGAAACTTTGTCTTGTGTTATTCTCTCCCATTAATTGATTCCTGATTGGGTGTTCCTGATCTCCAAGGCATGCCAGTGGACACACACGGGGAGCTTCATCATTCAGGAAATGATGCTGGCAAGACCAGAAGGTTTGGCAGGGTGGGTGGCTTGGGGGCAGCCCTGGCTGGAGCTGCCTCACATGGTCCAAGTCAGCAGCAGCAACAACTGTAAGAACTTTCAGTCTGGAAATTTCACAAAAGGGTGGATTTTTTTTTTCCATGTCCTTCAAAGTCTGTGGATAGATGGATGGGCAAGCAATTTGTGCCTGCAACTTGCTAACGTGGGCAGCTAAGATCAAAGTAAAGGAAATTGTACAAATTGTCTACTTGAATACTAAAGAAGAAAAGAAAGCCTGGCCAACTTAACCAAATACTGCTTCTTTTTCTTTGAATTCTTTATTTTTCTAATCCAGAAGTTTATGTTCTAAATGGCTGGTGAGCAAAGCAGTAAAGTGGCTCACAGTCAGTATTTTGAGACTGTTACTAGAAAACCTTATTTCAAGAAATAAGAGACCTATATTTTTTATTTTAACACCAGTGAAAATAACAAGACATAATTGTTCAAATAATCATGTCAAGAAAATCCAGGATGTCATGATTTATAGAAGAGCACTGAGTTACAAAGTACTACTAGCTTGAAGAAGAAAGTAGCTCGGCCAGGAAGCATCACAAAACACATTTCTTATCTAAAAATGAGAGTTGAACTACACTATCCAAGGCTCCTTCTCATTCTAACACCCCATATCACTATTTGACATTTAATGTATGTGATAAACTGGATAAACTACTTGTCTTTAGTTTAATGACTTTCATATACCAATTCTTAGACAACTCTTATTAAAGGACATTTTAGAACATTCCAGAAACTGACACTGAAAGTGAGGTAAACTGGACTTGTTCCAGTTCTGACATGGGTTAGCTATAGGAAAGTGACAAGCCAATTAACTTCATTTCCTCATCTGGAAAATCAAACTAATCTTTTCAGGTCTGATATTTGCTTCCCATATAATTACCACTTATTATTCTATGGTCCTTCATAAAATTACACTAAATACTATTTTAGTACTTTTGAGTTAGTATAATGTTAAGTCAGTTTCACTAAATTTTTATTTATTTTTATTTATTTTATTTTTAACTGACAAATAATTATATACATTTTTGGGATACCATGCTATGCTTCTATAAATGTATGTATTGCACAATGTCCAATCAGGGCAAACATATCTATGTCCTCAATATTCCATATTTCTTCATGAGGGAAATACCCAGGACTCTATAAAATACTGGAAGCATATTTAATATCATTCTATTTAACACAGAAGTAAAGTGGAATTAAAGAATCCAAGAGTTAATGACTAGAAGATTTGTATCAGTAATGAAAATATATTGGAATATATCTTTCTGGAGATAAGTGACATCAGTTTATTGACAAAGAAATTCAGTCATACTAATTACCTGCCATTATTAATTAGCTACAAAGAAGACAAGATCAAGATGCTGCCAGGGAAGACAACATATAAGAGTCCTTGTTATGGGGCTAGAGTTGTAGCACAGCACATTAAGACACTGCCTGTAATGCTGGCAGCAGAAGATGGCCCAAGTGCTTGTCCCATCCCCACCCCCACCCTCCCCTCAGCCACACACACACACAGTAGGAGACCCAGATGGAGTTCAGGGTTGCTAGCTTTGGTCTGGTCCAGCCCTGGCCATGTCAGCTATTCCGGAAGTGAACCAGCAGAAAGAATCTCAATCTCTATCTCCCTCTCTCTCTCCCTCACCTTCTCCCTCTCCCTCTCTCTCTCTTTCCTTCAGTCTCTGTAACTCTGATTTTAAATAAATGACTACATCTTTTCTATCAAAACACACAAAAAGTCCTTATTTAGCCAAGCTCTGTCACCAGTTATTTTTATATTGACTTTCACTCCAACATTAGCACCACCTATTAACTTAAAGCACCATCATGTTTCCTCTGAGTCCATCTACATCTCAGAAAACCAAAAAACAAATACTTCTATATGTATACTCTATCATATGAAATATCAGCTATAATTTACTAGTGACTAAATAATGAATATTTTGGAAACAGTTGTTATTCACAAATATTTCATATGACTTGTTACATCTTCTTGGGTACCCTAGTTTAGGAAAGTTATTGATTCTGACTTATTATTCTTAATGTCACTTAGCAAGTATTAATGAAATTTATTTAAAACTGTAAATCTTAAGAAAATAAAAATGGAAGATTTCATTAACCATAGATGTATACATTCTACTTTAATTCATGGGTTTCAAATATCTTTCTACCAACATGGCCAAATTCTCACTTCCTTCATACATAGTGAAAATAATGAATATTTATATGTTTATAAAATCCTAAAATTTTGAGGCAAAGATTGACTATTTTGGATAATAATTGTTCAAGGACTAGTTTATCTATATAATCCCTATATATTTTAATACATTTTGAGGATAGGGTCAAAATTTTCACATTTTATGCAGTTCCTTCTACTCTGTAAACACTATCCATCCAATATACACTGTACATGGCTAAGTGTAATTGCTATAGAGTAATTGAATCAATATTTTAAATCTACTTCATTTATGGTAGAAACATTCTGTTTGAGATTCATATTTGCTCAAAGCCCTCTAATGGCCTCCCATGCCACTCACTCAGAGGGGAAACTAAAATCTATTGAACCCCCAACCAACTCCTGTTTAGCTCTCTTTACCTGATTTCCTGCTCTTCTCCTCCTAGTCCACTGCATTTTAGCTACAAGGTCAGTGGTGCTACCACCTTGAATCCTTTCCAATTGTTCCCTCATCCTGGATGCTTTGCCCCTGTAGGTTCTCCTTGACACTGTTTCATTCAAAGGTCTTTTCTTTCCATTCTTTCTAAAATGTTATCCCTTTCCCCACTTTGTCTATCTCCTCAACACTTCTCACTACTTGACTGATGAGCTCTTCATGTATTGCTTCCTATTGAATTTGCCTCTCAATTACAAAGTAAAATGCATGAGGGCATGGACTTACGTTCTCATATTTGCAGAATTTATTTGGCATTAAACAAATATTTCTTGAATGAGCAGATATATTTCTGGAAACTTCTCATTATAATCTGAAAATAGCACCTATAGAAACTGGTGTCCAATAAGTTGAATCTATGTCTCACCATGTCTTAAGAATGAAATGTCTTGATTCTTCTCAATATTAATCTCTTTATGTTTTTCAGTTTTCTAATTCTACAGTTTTGCTACCTGGATAGTGTTCATCAGAATCAACTTGAATTTATATGGAAATGCAGATTCCTGGGCCCTGATTCAAATCATAGTCTCTGGTAGGGAAGGAGACAGTGTTAATCTGTATTTTAAATAACATTTCCAAGGACTGGCATTTTGGCTCAGCCAGATAAGCTGCACTTGGGACATCCATATCCCATATGGGAATGCCAGCTCAAGTCCCAGCTCCTCCACTTCTAATCCAGTTTCCTGCTAATGCATCCTAGGAGACAGTGAATGATGACTGAAGTACTTGGGTCCCTGCCACACACATGGGAGACCAGGGTGGAGTTCCAGGATCCTGACTTCAGCCTGATCCAGTCCTGACTACTGTAGACAACTGGGGAGGGAATCACCTGAAAGAAGATAACATAATCCTTTCACTCTCCCTCTCCCACTCCATCTCCCTCTCCCTCTCTCTTCCTCCCTTCCTCTGTTTCCCTGCCTCCAAGTAGGTGAAAATAAATAAAAATTTAAAAACAAATAAGGAGGGGTGGGAGAGTGGGTGGGAGGGTGGGTATTGTAGAAATAATCACTGTATTCCTAAAGTTGTACTTATGAAATTTATGAAGTCTGTATTCCTTAAATAAAAGATTTCTTTGGGAAAAAAAAAACAACCAAATAACATTTCCAAGTGATATTTACACACACTAAAGTGAGAGAGCCAATTTTAGGAATATTTTATAGCACACTTATTTTCTGGTCATCTTTTTCCGAGGTTCAGAGCTCTATACAAGAGCATATATACTCAATGTTTGTCTAAAGGACCATATACTCACGGTTCTCTTTACTAGCCAGCTTTTAAGTTTTTTTTTACGTAAAGCATGAAAAGAATGATAGCAGCCATCACAATGTTTATTTTAAACTTCACATACTTCCCTTCCACTAAGTAACTCTAACTTGGGGGACTAATTACTTTCAAGTTTATTCTTTGAACAATGAAAGCATTCCATCCTTCTTTTCATATATGCATATCAAGTCCAAGTTTTTGAATATTTCAGGAATAGTTTAAATTGAACAGCTGCTTCTTTTTTGAAGAAATCTACCATAGATGAAAATTTCAGTTAATATTCAGAAATCAAATACATTTTACAAATACATCTTACCTCATTCAATCCATCGGATTCTATTGGGAAGCATCAGCATTGTTTACTTACATTCTCAGAAGGGTTTATCTATGTAGCTACTTGTCTCTAATGATGAGACAAATAGAAAAATCATGAACTTCTCAAAATCTTTAATAAAACCTGGCTTCAAACTGACCTGATATTTTTACAACAAGTGTGAGGTTTTACCAGGCAAGAGGGAAATAAAATGTGTTTATATTTTTATTTGTTTGTTTATCTAACCAGCACACACATTTTTCAAGCAATTTGGGTTTGGCATCACCCACAATGCTCTAGCCAAACACTTTTCCTTTAATTTTTATTACCAAAGAAATTTTCAGGGAAATTTAATCCACATGTTTCTGATTCATTCCATATCCAGTAATGTTTCAGTGAAGGATATTTGATTCCAAGGACTTAGCAAAAGATTTTTCATCTGCATTTCCTCAGACTTCAGGTAAGAATCAATAAGAGGGACGGTTTACTCCCATGTACAAGATTCACCCAAAATGCAATGAGCCAAACAACGCTAAGGACCAACATTTTTCCTCAAGTTTCTGGGACGTTGAAGCAGTCTGTATTGACTGAAAATTCCCAGTTTGATCAAACCAGTATTAGTTTAACAGCAGGAGTAGTTCCATTTTCTGAGAAACTCTACTCCAAATGGTTGAGTATTCAATAGCTACCAAGTACATGAAACATGCCAGATACTTTTGCTGTAGTCCAGGAAGGAAATAAGATGAACAAAGGTTAGTACTGAATAAGATAATAACAATGTTCCACCTTAAAACTTTAAGATGTGTCGAAAAAAGAAAAAAACTTTAAGATGGACTGTCTAGTTCTCATCAGAAACCTTACTCAAATCTTAATACACATAAATACAAATGCATGCACACACACAGGACCATAAGCCTTTTATGCATTTGAGAGAGAAGGAAGGGGAGAGTGAAAGAGAGAAGATACCCCACACACAAATACTTGGAATGGCCTGGGATGAACTTGGGCCCAAGCTGAGGGCCTGGAAGACAATCTGGATGATGTACCAAGTGGGTGGCAGGAGCCGAATTACCTGTGTCGTCACCTGGTGTCTCACGGTCCACATCAGTAGGGACCTGGAGCCAAGAGCCGGAGCCAGGTACTTTGAAGAGGGATGTGAGCATCTTCATGACTAGCCTAATGCCATTTGAGGATGGTAATCTTAAATTTTAGAAACTAGAATTTTATTCAGTTTAACTGAATATCTCTGTCCAGATGGCATCTCATCATCCAGAGCCTTTCCATGTGGGCTTCTTACAGTGCGATTATCTTGGGGTAATCATTCTTCCTACATATGATCACACTTCAGCCCTATTTTTCTATTGATCAAAACAGTCACAAGGAAAAAACCACTCAGTCAAGTTAGAGTTGAGTACATACCCTCCAAAATGAAGATAAAATAGAATGGTTGCTTTAAGCACTGTGTTTGTTAAGAATAAATAGGCTAATCCTCCGCCTTGCGGCGCCGGCACACCGGGTTCTAGTCCCGGTCAGGGCGCCGGATTCTGTCCCGGTTGCCCTTCTTCTAGGCCAGCTCTCTGCTGTGGCCAGGGAGTGCAGTGGAGGATGGCCCAAGTGCTTGGGCCCTGCACCCCATGGGAGACCAGGAGAAGTACCTGGCTCCTGCCATCGGATCAGCATGGTGCGCCAGCCGCAGTGCGCCAGCCGCAGCGGCCATTGGAGGGTGAACCAACGGCAAAAGGAAGACCTTTCTCTCTGTCTCTCTCTCTCACTGTCCACTCTGCCTGCACTAATATGTAAAAAGGAAAATCTAAGGGTTATAGAAGTCAAAGTCACTGCACTCAAGAATTTGATAATCCAATGAGTGCAAAAAAGCATGTGATTATAAAATGATGACGAAAGAGAAAAGAATGAGACTATAAGCAATAAAATATTTATAGTAGCAAGGAGAATCATTGGAAACTTCTAGAATTAAAAAAAATAATTCTACGATTTGAGTATGACAGCCAGAAAAGGCTTCTCATTAGATGATCTGCATCTTTAGCTAGTGATGTATTTGTATTGCCAGAAAAGAAAGAAGAGGGCCTTTTATGAGGAAAACAGTATGAGCAAAAGAGAAAGAAAGGAGGAGAAGGAAGTAAAAGGAGGAAAGGCAGAGAGGGAGGAAGGTATGCAAGGAAAAAAAGGGGAAAGAAGGGACAATCAAGAAACAGAAGAGTAAGAAAGAAATTGACTTGGCTTGAGTAAAGGGACTGAAAAAGTATATTTTGAAAGAAAAACTCATTGTATTTGAGGTAAAAGAATAAGCACACATATTTGCCTAAATATATATGCACAGTGAGTTCTAACTTAAAGAGGCTGAAAAACTATACAAAGATTTGTTATAACCTCTTAAAGCATCACACCACTAATTTAGATGTGGGTTTGATTTCACAAAACAAAGACAGAAAGTAAATAAATAAATAAGTAAATAAACAGATATCACATTCAGTTTTTTTTTTTTTTTGACAGGCAGAGTGGACAGTTAGAGAGAGAGACAGAGAGAAAGTTCTTCCTTTGCCGTTGGTTCACCCTCCAATGGCCACCGCAGCCCAGCGCACTGCGCTGATCCAATGGCAGGAGCCAGGTGCTTCTCCTGGTCTCCCATGGGGTGCAGGGCCCAAGCGCTTGGGCCATCCTCCACTGCCTTCCCTGGCCACAGCAGAGAGCTGGCCTGGAAGAAGGGCAACCGGGACAGAATCAGGCGCCCCGACCAGGACTAGAACCCGGTGTGCCGGCACCGCAAGGCGGAGGATTAGCCTAGTGAGCCGCGGCGCCAGTCACATTCAGTTTTACCCAGTACATTTTCATATATAACCACTGTGGGCATCAATTGAGCCAAAGGTCACCAGTTAGCAACCAACCCTGGGAAGAACTGTCTCACTTAACAAGGTTACTAGATCTGGCTATACCTCAGAATCTAAGAAGCAGATTAGTACAGTTGACAGCCTCCCTTTTCTGACTAAACACTCGAATGACTTTTTTAGTCATATTTGCTGATATTGAAGACCTTGGAAACATTTGGGTAGCATCATTGGACTTATCTGGCTCTACAATGGACTTTAAGCATTAGATTGAATGCCATCTGAAAGTGAGAAGTTATTGTCTTCACATTCTGCCTGCTTTGGGGCAGAACCATGAAATGAACCCAGACTTCTTTCACCTTGAGGATTTGGGCAACATACCTAGGAGGCAGCACAGGGATAGTGAAAAGAGGGCCAGAATTGAGTTCAAGGACCTGAATAAAACTCTGCTACTGCTCATGAGATATTGAGTGATTCAGTTATTTTCTCTATCAGTGCTTCCTTGTAGGAACAGGTATTAATTTGCTCCATCGTGGGCCAAGGCACTGTCCTAAGAGCTTGTAAAATATAAATGAACACAACTGATAAGGATCCATGCCCTTTTCATAATCCACACAAATAAACAATAAATCAAAGGTGACATAATCTAACTCCCATGTTAAAGAATCACTCTGGAAGATGGCGGAATAGGAAGGGAGCACACTGATAGTCCGGGGAGAGACAGTTTAATAAAAGTGGAGATACTGCAGGTTCAAGGAAGAGTAGGGGAGGAAACAGCAGAAGAAACGCTTCTGGAATGCGTGATTCACAGTGGACCTGCATGGAGAGCGTGGGAGCCCACAGTTCGGGACACCAGCGGCAGACTCAGCACACCAGCACTGGAACGCGAGGTGAGCCGAACCTCAATAGCCTGAGACACCGGCAGGCAAGCGGAGAGAGGAGACTAGAGGGAATGACCCCCGGGGGGGAAGTTCACCAGACTAACTGGAAGAGAGAGAGAGAAAAAAAAAAAGGTGACTGGTACGGACACAGGTTTCTCTCTCTCTGCTCACCTCTCAAGGGCGAGCAAGACAAAGAGCAGGCGCCATCTTGGACATACGTCATAAGCAGAGCGACCTCAGGTCTGCACCGGCCCTGAGCCTAGCAGAAAAACCTGACTCTGGGCGGGGCGAATTAACAGGAGATTAGGACCTAGTAAATTTGTGGTGCTACTGAACTGAGACTGTGAAAAAAGAGACGGTGGGGAGAGAACTCACGGAATTCACGTGAGTACTCTCCAGAGACACTACAATTCCGTAACTTTGGAAACCCAGTGGGAGACTGAAGGAGAATTTGAGCCCACTCTGAGGGCAGAACAGATTCCCTGTGTGGTCCTTGGGAAAGAGCTTCCGATCTCTGGCTCCTGTGGGTGTATCATTTGCCTGCTAACTACCTCCAACTTCGTTGAGCTGTGCGGAATTACTTCCCTTTTGAATCAAAAAAAAGAAAGAGAGAGAGAGAGAGAGATCTACCACACCTAACCTGGGAGTGTCACCTTTGGCACACCAAACAGAGCTCTCAGGCCACACCCATCTCAAGCCTCTAAGGCTCCATCAAAAACAGACAGTCCACTTAATCTAGAGTCATAGTATAACAAGAAAAAGCACCACAGTGAAGAAACCAAATATCTCCAATATGCCAAATAACAAATGCAAAAACCGAGGTAATAAAAACAAGGAAGTCACCATGACGCCCACAAATGAAAAAGACACCCCAATTCAAGATTATGAAGATGATGAGTTAGAAGAAATGCAAGAAGCAGATCTCAAAAAATTGATAAGAACATTAAGAAGTTCTCAAAAACAAATTCTTGAACTACAGAAATCCTTAATGGACAAGATAGAAAATCTCTCTCGTGAAAATGAAATATTAAGGAGGAATCAAAATGAAACGAAACAACTAGTACAACAGGAAACTGTGATAGTGACGAGAAATCATAATGAAGTGAAGAATTCAATAGATCAAATGAAAAACACAATAGAGAGCCTTACAAACAGAATGGGTGAAGCAGAAGAGAGAATATCAGACTTAGAAGACAGAGAACAGGAAAGGATACAGTCAGACCAAAGAAAAGAAGAGGAAATTGGAAATCTAAAACATATTGTCAGGAGTTCCTGAAGGCATGGAGAGGGAGAAAGGATTAGAAGGCCTTTTTAGTGAGATATTAGCAGAAAATTTCCCAGGTTTGGAGAAGGACAGAGAAATCCTAGTACAGGAAGCTCACAGAACCCCTAATAAACACGACCAAAAGAGATCCTCACCACGACACGTTGTAATTAAACTCTCCACAGTGAAACATAAAGAAAAGATCCTAAAATGTACAAGAGAGAAACGTCAGATTACTCTCAGAGGATCTCCAATCAGACTCACAGCTGACTTCTCATCAGAAACCCTACAAGCTAGGAGGGAATGGCGAGATATAGCCCAGGTACTAAGAGAGTAAAACTGCCAGCCCAGAATATTATATCCTGCAAAGCTCTCATTTGGGAATGAAGGTGAAATAAAGACTTTTCATAGCAAACAGAAATTGAAAGAATTTGTCGCCACTCGTCCAGCCCTGCAAAAAATGCTTAAAGATGTGTTACACACAGAGACACAGAAACACGGTCATCAATATGAAAGAAGGTAAAGGAAGGAAACCTCACAGAAAAAGATCACAGGGAATTCAAAGCATATATTAGAACTTATCTTTGGCAAATGGCAGGGCAAAGTTACCAATTATCATTAGTCACATTGAACGTTAATGGGCTGAACTATCCAGTTAAAAGACACAGATTGGCTGATTGGGTTAAGGAACAAAACCCATCTATTTGCTGCTTACAAGAAACACATCTTTCCAACAAAGATCCATACAGACTGAAAGTGAAAGGCTGGAAAAAGATATACCATGCCAACAGAAATGAAAAAAGAGCGGGCGTAGCCATCGTAGTATCGGACAACATAAACTTTACCACAAAAACTGTTAAGAGAGACAAAGAGGGACACTATATAATGATTAAGGGATCAATACAACAAGAAGATATAACAATTATCAATGTATATGCACCTAACTACAGGGCACCGGTTTATCTAAAAGATTTGTTAAGGGAATTAAAGGGAGACTTAGACCCCAATAAAATAGTACTGGGGGACTTCAATACTCCACTCTCAGAAATAGACAGATCAACAGGACAGAAGATCAACAAGGATACAGTAGATTTAAACGACACTAAAGCCCAAATGGATCTAACAGATATATACAGAACTTTCATTCCTACAGCTAAAGATTTTACATTCTCCTCAGCAGTACATGGAACCTTCTCTAGGATTGACCACATACTAGGCCATAAAGCAAGTCTCAGCAAATTCAAAAGAATTAGAATCATACCATGCAGCTTCTCAGACCATAAAGGAATGAAGTTGGAAATTAGCAACTCAGGAATCCCTAGAGCATACACAAACACATGGAGATTGAACAACATGCTCCTTTATGAACAGTGGGTCATAGAAGAAATTAAAAGAGAAATAAAAAATTTTCTGGAAGTAAATGAGGATAACAGCACAACATACCAAAACTTATGGGATGCAGCAAAAGCAGTGTTAAGAGGAAAGTTTATATCAATAGGTGCCTACATCAAGAAATTGGAAAGGCACCAAATAGATGAGCTTCCAACACATCTCAAGGATCTAGAAAACCTACAGCAAACCAGACCCAAATCTAGTAGGAGAAGAGAAATAATTAAAATCAGAGAAGAAATCAACAGGATTGAATCCAAAAAAGCATTACAAAAAATCAGCCAAATGAGGAGCTGGTTTTTTGAAAAAATAAACAAAATTGACACCCAATTGGCCCAACTAACTAAAAAAAGAAGAGAAAAGACCCAAATCAATAAAATCAGAGATGAAAAAGGAAACATGACAACAGACACCACAGAAATAAAAAGAATCATCAGAAATTACTACAAGGACTTGTATGCCAGCAAACAGGGAAACCTATCAGAAATGGATAGATTCCTGGACACATGCAACCTACCTAAATTGGACTAGGAAGACATACAACACCTAAACAGATGCATAACTGAGACAGAAATTGAAACAGTAATAAAGGCCCTCCCAACAAAGAAAAGCCCAGGACCAGATGGATTCACTGCTGAATTCTACCAGACATTTAAAGAAGAACTGACTCCAATTCTTCTCAAACTATTCAAAACAATCAAAAAAGAGGGAGTCCTCCCAAATTCTTTCTATGAAGCCAGCATCACCTTAATTCCTAAGCCGGAAAAAGATGCAGCGCTGAAAGAGAATTACAGACCAATATCCCTGATGAACATAGATGCAAAAATCCTCAATAAAATTCTCGCCAATAGAATGCAACAACACATCAGAAAGATCATCCACCCAGACCAAGTGGGATTTATCCCTGATATGCAGGGATGGTTTAATGTGCGCAAGACAATCAATGTGATACACCACATTAACAGACTGCGGAAGAAAAACCATATGATTATCTCAATAGATGCCGAGAAAGCATTTGATAAAATACAACACCCGTTCATGATGAAAACTCTAAGCAAACTGGGTTTGGAAGGAACATTCCTCAATACAATCAAAGCAATCTATGAAAAACCCACAGCCAACATCCTATTGAATGGGGAAAAGCTGGAAGCATTTCCACTGAGATCTGGTACCAGACAGGGATGCCCACTCTCACCACTGCTATTCAATACAGTTCTGGAAGTTCTAGCCAGAGCTATTAGGCAAGAAAAAGAAATTAAAGGGATATGAATTGGGAAGGAAGAACTCAAACTATCCCTCTTTGCAGATGATATGATTCTTTTTTAGGGGACCCAAAGAACTCGACTAAGAGACAATTGGAACTCATAGAAGAGTTTGGCAAAGTAGCAGGGTATAAAATCAATGCACAAAAATCAACAGCCTTTGTATACACAGGCAATGCCATGGCTGAGGAAGAACTTCTAAGATCAATCCCATTCACAATAGCTACAAAAACAATCAAATACCTTGGAATAAACTTAACCAAGGAAGTTAAAGATCTCTACGATGAGAATTACAAAACCTTAAAGAAAGAAATAGAAGAGGATACCAAAAAATGGAAAAATCTTCCATGCTCATGGATTGGAAGAATCAATATCATCAAAATATCCATTCTCCCAAAAGCAATTTATACATTCAATGCAATACCAATCAAGATACCGAAGACCTTCTTCTCAGATCTGGAAAAATTGGTGCTGAAATTTATACGGAGGCACAAGAGACCTCGAATAGCTAAAGCAATTTTGTATAACAAAAACAAAGCCGGAGGCATCACAATACCAGATTTCAGGACATACTACAGGGCAGTTGTAATCAAAACAGCATGGTACTGGTACAGAAACAGATGGATAGACCAATGGAACAGAATTGAAACATAGAAATCAACCCAAACATCTACAGCCAACTTATATTTGATCAAGGATCTAAAACTAATTCCTGGAGCAAGGACAGTCTATTCAATAAATGGTGCTGGGAAAACTGGATTTCCACATGCAGAAGCGTGAAGCAAGACCCCTACCTTACACCTTACACAAAAATCCACTCAACATGGATTAAAGACCTAAATCTACGACCTGACACCATCAAGTTACTAGAGAACATTGGAGAACCCTTCAAGATATTGGCACAGGCAAAGAATTTCTGGAAAAGACCCGGGAGGCACAGGCAGTCAAAGCCAAAATCAACTATTGGGATTGCATCAAATTGAGAAGTTTCTGTACTGCAAAAGAAACAGTCAGCAGAGTGAAGAGGCAACTGACAGAATGGGAAAAAATATTTGCAAACTATGCAACAGATAAAGGGTTAATAACCAGAATCCACAAAGAGATCAAGAAACTCCACAACATCAAAACAAACAACCCACTTAAGAGATGGGCCAAGGACCTCAATAGACATTTTTCAAAAGAGGAAATCCAAATGGCCAACAGGCACATGAAAAATGTTCAAGGTCACTAGCCATTAGGGAAATGCAAATCAAAACCACAATGAGGTTTCACCTCACCCCGGTTAGAATGGCTCACATACAGAAATCTACCAACAACAGATGCTGGCGAGGATGTGGGGAAAAAGGGACACTAACCCACTGTTGGTGAGAAAGCAAACTGGTTAAGCCACTATGGAAGTCAATCTGGAGATTCCTCAGAAACCTGAATATAACCCTACCATTCGACCCAGCCATCCCACTCCTTGGAATTTACCCAAAGGAATTTAAATTGGCAAACAAAAAAGCGGCCTGCACCCTAATGTTTATTGCAGCACAATTCACAATAGCCAAGACCTGGAACCAACCTAAATGCCCATCAACGGTAGACTGGATAAAGAAATTATGCGATATGTACTCTTTAAAATACTATACCGCAGTAAGAAACAACGAAATCCAGTCATTTGCAGCAAAATGGAGGAATGTGGAACACATCATGCTGAGTGAAGTAAGCCAGTCCCAAAGGGACAAATATCATATGTTCTCCCTGATCGGTGACAACTGACTGAACACCAAAAAGGAAACCTGTTGAAGTGAAATGGACACTATGAGAAACAGTGACTTGATCAGCATAGCCCTGATTGTTAATGAACAACTTAATACATTATCCCTCTTAGTAGTTTTTTTTTGTCTGTTCTACTTAATATGACTGGTTTAATTCTGTAATTAATACACAGTTATTCTTAAGTGTTTAAATTTAACTGAAATGTGATCCCTGTTAAACATAAGAGTGGGAATAAGAGAGGCAAGAGATGTACAATTTGGGACATGCTCAAGCTGACTTGCCCCAAATGGTAGAGTTAGAAACATACCAGGGGACTCCAATTTAATCCCATCAAGGTGGCATGTACCAATGCCATCTCACTAGTCCAAGTGATCAATTTCAGTTCACAATTGATCATAATGATAGGTCTAAGAATCAAAGGGAGCACATAAACAAGTCTAGTACCTGCTAATACTAACTGATAGAATAAATAAAGGGGACAGTGATCCAACATGGGAAGTGAGATACTCAGCAGACTCATAGAATGGCGGATGTCCTAAATAGCACTCTGGCCTCAGAATCAGCCCTAAAGGCATTCCGATCTGGCTGAAAAGCCCATGAGAGTATTTCAGGCATGGAAAGCCAAGACACTCTGGCAAAACAAAAACAAAAACAAAACCTAAATGAAAGATCTCTGTGAGTGAGATCCCAGTGGAAAGAACAGGTCTTCAAAGAAGGAGGTACCTTTCTCTGAAGGGAGATGATAACCTCCACTTTGACTATGACCTTGTCTAAACAGGATAAGACTCGGAGAACTCAAGGGGCTTCCATAGCCTTGGAAACTCATGACTGGTGCATAGGGAGATTACTGATACCATAAACAGGAGTGTCAATTTGTAAAGTCAACAACAGGAGTCACTGTGCACTTACTCCTCATGTAGGATCTCTGTCCTTAATGTGCTGTACATTGAGACTTAATGCTATAACGAGTACTCAAACAGTATATTTCACTTTGTGTTTCTATGGGGGTGCAAACGGTTGAAATCTTTACTTAATGTATACTAAACTGATCTTCTGTAAAAAAAAAAAAAGAAGAAATTATCAATTCCCAACTTAACTCTCACTGGGATTAAACATGACAATAGGTCTGATCTGATTTCATCATCATTTAAAAAATCATCTATTATTTTTCACTTTATGTTTCTGTGTGGGAGAAAACTGTTGAAATCTTTACTTAATGTATGTTAAACTGATCTTCTGTATATAAAGAGAATCGAAAATGAATCCTCATGTGAATGGAAGGGGAGAGGGAGTGGGAAAGGGGAGGGTTGCGGGTGGGAGGGACGTTATGGGGGGGAAGCCATTGTAATCCATAAGCTGTACTTTGGAAATTTATATTCATTAAATAAAAGTTTAAAAAATTTAAAAAAAGAATCACTCCGTCTCTTACATTGAAAATTAATTGTAGAGGGGCAAAAAAACATTGTGGGGGCATTTGGTGCAGACACTGAGACACCACTTGGATAACCATGTCCCATATCAGAGTGCATGGGTTTGAGACTGACTCTGCTTCTGATTCCAGCTTCCTGCTAGTGCACAACCTTGGAGGCAACAGGTGGTGGCTTAAGTATTTGGGTTCCTGCCACTGATATGAAAGATCCAGATAGAGTCTGGGCTTCTGACTTTGTCCTGCCCATTGCTGGGTATTACAGGCAGTTAGGAAGTAAACCAGTGCATCAGAGATTAATCTCTTTCTCTCTCTCACTCTCACTCTCTCACTGCCTCTCTCTTTAAATTAAAATGAAAATAATAATGACTTTAAATAATTTTAAAGGGGAGTAGCCAAGAATGGCAACAAGGAGATATATCTGGGGTTATTACAATAAACCAGGTAAGCATAGTCTGGACTAGGGTAGCAATGAGAGAAGCAAGGGAAAGTGGTTATATTTTTCACGTAAACCAATGAAGTTTCCTGATGGATTGAGTATAAAATCCAGAATAAAGATAACAGTCCAACAGACTCCATAATTTGGGATCTGAGCAAATGGAAATATGCAAATGTCATCAACTGAGATTAAAAAAAATGTTCATAGAAGAGGTGTAGGAGTAAGATCTGGAGATCTATTATAGACACTTTAAAACAAGAAAGTCCTGGAGCCAGCACTGTGGCATGGCCAGTAAAGCTGCCACTGCAGTGCAGGCATCCCATATGGGCACCAGTTCTACACACAGCTGCTCCATTTCTGATCCAGCTCTCTGCTATGGCCTGTGAAAGCAGTTCAAGATGGCCTAAGGCCTTGGGCCCCTGTACTCATGTGGAAGACTTATAAGAAGCTCCTGGATTCAGTTTCAGCCATTGCAGTCATCTGGGGAGTGAATCAGTGGATGGAAGATCTCTCTCTCTGCCTCTGCCTCTCTAACTCTGCCTTTCAAACAAATAAATAAATATTAAAAAAAAAAAAAAAACTAGAGGGGTCGGCGCCATGTCGCACTAGGTTAATCTTCCACCTGTGGCGCCGGTGTCCCATATGGGCAGCCAGGTTCTAGTCCCAGTTGCTCCTCTCCCAGTCCAGCTCTCTGCTATGGCCTAGGAAAGCAGTAGAAGATGGCCCAAGTCCTTGGGCTCCTGCACCTGCATGGGAGACCAAGAAGAAGCACCTGGCTCCTGGCTTCGGATCTGCGCAGCTCTGGCCATTGTGGCTGTTTGGGGAGTGAACCAGCAGATGGAATACCTTTCTCTCTGTCTTTCCCTCTCAATGGCTGTAACTCTATCTTAAAAAAAAAAAAAAAAAAAACTAGAAAGTCCTACTGACAGCCTTGCTATAATAGCATCTTCTATGGAGTCCAAGACACCTGATTTTGTTCTAGTCTAGGGTCAAGCATCCTGTTTGAAAGAATGAAGGCTACCCCCTTAGTCAGCTAACAGTAATAACAGTTAAGGGATCCTTCAGTTTTTGACTTAATGGAAGATAACAACAACAAAAATAACTTCTCATGACTAAAAGAGCACTATATGTTGAATACTATATAAATATATATATGTTGATTTAAATATAGATGTCAAAGTTAATTTCAAATTATTTACAGTAGATTTCAGTCTCTAGTTCCTTCTTACACAACTCACCTACAATTTTTATTGAGTCATGCCTTAAATAGCAAGCATACAATGTGCATTTCTCCATGTGTTTTGCAGTTTCTGAAAATCTGTTTCTTTATGTACCAAATCTTTTCCCTGCTAACATGCACTGGGATCTGTCATTGCCATATCTTGGACCCTACAATTCAGAGATTTGCTAGCTTTTGTCCTGGCATTAAGTTCAAAGTCACTTTTATAGGGCAAGTAACTGAGAAGCTTTCTCTCCATTTGGAGACTTCTGCAAAATGCTGACAGCATAAACCCTGCTAAAGCTCTATTCAGCATTTCTATAATCTTGGCACTCTGGATTCTCTTTCTCCTCTACTTTTGAATTACTATGTTATTATTTAATTTTGTTTTTTATTTTATGTCTTCTTTTACAAAGCTTTTAAGAATGATTTCAATCATGTATACAATATGAAAGGGCATCATACTTGTATAAATGTATGCCATCACACAGAATTTTCTAAATGGTACACTATCAATAGTTTTCAGGTGCACAAACATACTCATCTGTTCACTTTCAGGGAAGCCAGATGTGGCTGGGTAATGCAATATGGGGCTGGTTGTTTCAGTCTTAATTTCTTTCCCTGGGTGTTTGATATGGTTGGAACGTATCAGATCCAAAATTTACGTGCTGAAATTTAGTGGTCAATGTGATAATAGTAAGAGATGGGACTATTAAAGGCTCATTAGGTCATAAGGATTTCTCCTTCATAAACAGAATATGGCCGTGACATAAGAGAATTCAGGCAGCCTTTACTTCTTCTTCCCCTCTGCCTCCCTGTGGTGTGAGGACACAGCATACCTCCTTTCTAGCAAATAAAAGGAAAAGACACTATCTTAAAAACAGAGTATGCCTTGCCAGAAAACCAAACATGCCAGAGCCTTGAACCTGGCCTTCTCAACTTCCAGAACTATAAGAAAGTAAATTTCTGTTCTTCATGAATTTCTTAGTCTCACATATTTTCTTGAAGCGGCACAAATGGACCAAGACTGTCACACAAATATAAGCATTTTCTTTGTTTACACAACATTGTAAACCTTAATAAACTTGTTATAAGATGAATAAGTTCAGGAAATTTAATGCATAACATGTGACTTTAGTTAATAATATTGCATGTTTACTTACAGTTTACCCAGAAAGGATAAGTATTTATGGTGATAGATGTGTTAATTTGATTATAATAGTCACTGCACAATGTCCACATATATAAAACCATACCTTGGTACATCTTGAATATTTAAAATTTCCATTTCCCAAATATGCATCAAATCTGGAAAAAAGGAAAATTATACACCACAAGAGAGAAAGAAAAAAAGTTAAAAAAAGAAGGGAGAAAGCACCTTTAAAGTTGTTAAGAACAAGATTCCTAGTGGAAAAAGGAAAAAGGAACCAGAATAAAATTTTAAAATAACTGTTACGATGGAAGTATTATTCTGAGAAACTTCAGAGTAATTTATCCAGCTCTCTCTCCTTTTTGTAGTGAATAACATCTTTCACAATGCAGCTACCATGCTTATAATGATGAATTCTGAATACATATTTCTACACTGCCTATCAATATTGGATGAGGCCGGCGCTGCAGCTCACTTGGTTAATCCTCTGCCTGTGGTGCCAGCACTCTGGGTTCTAGTCCCAGTTGGGGCGCCGGATTATGTTCCTGGTTGCTCCTCTTCCAGTCCAGCTCTCTGCTATGGCCTGGGAGTGCAGTGGAGGATGGCCCAAGTGCTTGGGCCCTGCACCTACATGGGAGACCAGGAGGAAGTGCACTGGCTGTAGTGGCCATTTCGGGGGTGAACCAACAGAAAAGGAAGACCTTTCTCTTTCTCTCTCTCTCTCTCTCTCACTGTCTAACTCTGCCTGTCAAAAAAAATGGATGAAAATATAAATTGAGACATTATTCCATAAAATTAGTTTAATGATGACATAAACCTTATAACATTAATACACCACTCTTGCTAACACTGCTTGATGTAAGAAGAAAATATGGAAATATCCTGAAGGCCTCATTTCCTTTAGGTAGTATTCCATAAATATTATCATAAATCTTTGTTTTATTTCTATAACAATTTGTCATCAAAGAGTTCAAAGAACATTTCCTCAAAGAAAGTATTCAGTGCAAATGCTCTGTTACATATTTAGCAACCAACTAAGCAGAAAGTTAAGTTAGGCTAACATTTTCCTATGAAAAGTCTAATCAAAGCACATCTTAACAAAGGGCCACCTCACTTGAATGGCCAAGAGATTACTTACAAATGGTGCCAGCAATTTTCTCTGCTAACAGGGTTGGTTTCAAGCTACAAATGGATAAATAGCCAAAGCCTCAAGTCTCTAGATTTATATGAAATTTTAGCTTGGAAAATCTGGGGCAGGAATTGCCAAACATCACTCAGAACAGGAAACCAGCTGTGATAAGTGATTAACAGGATGGTTAATTTTGGAACCTACAGTATATACACCTACTTTTTGAAATAAGTTTTCTGTTCCCTGGGGTAAATAAGTGATTTGTCTTACTGTACCCAATTATTAGATAGAAACCAATTCAATACCATTTGACACCTTGCAGGGTAGATGACTTAGATATCAGAGTTCTGATATTAATCCTTCCTTTTTGGAAATAACAAAGCAAGACAAACTGAGTATGGTGATTATTTCTAGACTGTAATGATAAAACCCAACCATCAGTAATTAACTAAAATAATTAGCATTGTTGAGTGTTCACAATGTGCCAAGCTCTGTTCTAACTGCTGTATATTTGCTAACTCATTCAACCCTTACAACTCTTTGGGGTGTTGTAGAATCCCCCAAAACCTGGCTTTGCTTACCTGTTATGCAGCAAGCCAATCACTGACAGCTTGGTAGAAGATAAAAGTAGGTATTTCTTTGCAGAGCAAAGATCAAGGAGTTGCACAGCTATCATTTCATTATGACTCCTCAAGAAGTTGGGGATAGTTTCTTATAGACTGAAGTTGGGGTTGAGAGGTACATATTCAGCTCATGTCCCTCCTTTGATTGGGCAGCAATATGATGCTCTTTAGGGGAATACTGATGATGAAAATGTGGGCTATGGCCGGTCAATCAGGTGGTAGTTACTTTTTGCTCAGGACCTGGGTTTCCTAGAAAAATACTCAAGAGAAGACTTAGCATCAAAATGTTATCTATGGAGGAGATAAATGACATAATGAGTCTTGTGGTCAGAGACCCTGTGGAAATGGCTGATCACTCCCTCACTTCAGTGAGTTAATTTAGTAAAAGGTTGATCTGCAAATAAACTAAGGTAAGAAGAGAGACAGCGACTGGGAGCCTACGGTCTCATAATATCTAGTGTCTATATCAATCCAGTGTATAGGGGCTTGGTTTCAGAGGTAAATACAATAGTATCCTCATTTTATACAAAAGGAAACTCAGAGATTATTTCACTTGTTTAGATCATACAATTAGAAATCAGAGAAGAGAGGATACCAACGATGGCAGTCTGGTCCTATAGTTAACATTTATATCATAATTTTTTATACTTCTCAGTATAGAAAAATTATCTTTCTATTCCCACAACTAGAAAATACATGTCCATCTTGCCTAAACAGGATACCATTAATATTCAATTTCAAAAGCAAAGTTTAAAAAATACCATAAATTACTGTCTTTTCTGTCATCTCTGAAATCTATTCTAGTTGCTTAAAACTACAATGATTCTGTCATTTTTAAATCTTGTTCCTTTTTTTCTTTTGTAATGAAGTGCTACTTCCAAATTAGGGTCCAAACTATGTAGTATTTTTTTAATAGAACAAAAACCTACAAAGCAGGATATTCCTGCACAGTTCCATTAAATTGTCTCTCAAATACTAGGTGGTTAATGCTCAAATTTCATGCTCAAAATTTTGCAAGCCATCCTTAACAATAAATCTGGAGATGGGTGTTTGGCACAGCAATTAAAATGCCACTTGGGACATCCACATCCCGTTTCAGAGTGCCTGTTTTGAGTCCCTACTCCTGGGCTTCCAATCCAGCTTCCTGCTAATGTGCATCCTGGGAGGCAGTAGATCAGGGTGAACTTTTCTCTGCCAAGGGCCTTTTCTGTATTTATGACATCGTTTGTGGGTCATACAAAATTATTAACTTAAAAACTAGCCTGATGTATTTGGCCAAACATTTAATTAACTCACCCCAATGTGATGGCTAGAACTGCTTCTCTTTGGTGGGCATGTAATCTTAGTTGGTATTGATGATACTGCTACTCCCAACTCCTTCTCCAGGTTTTTGTCAGTCTGCAGCCCAGTCGACCCTTTGCAATGGGAAGTTTTGAAGAGGACTGCTTGTAGCAGTAAGTTGTTCCAAACACAGATGCATATTTAAATACATGTCTCCTCAAAGTGGAAAATTCATCACTGCTTATGGAAGTGACATTTATAAATCTCAAGCAGTGGGAGATTGTTGTACCCAGCTTCCAGCTCATCACTGCTTTGCAGCAGGATGATTTTCTTTTGTAGATTATCAGGTATATCAACTGGGTCCATATTGAATGATGTAGCAAAGATACTCAATTCCATTAGTTTATTTTTCACATCTTTGAATCTTTCATTACATGTCTTAATAGATTTATACATTCACCAGCATAGTCAAGCATCAGAAGGTTTTTGTCCTTCTAGAGTGCGGAAAATTCAGCATGTAATCCTTTTGAATTACACTTCACAGCCTTAATTTAGCTTCAGATGATTTCATATTTGTCAGCAGGGAGCTGAGAAGCTGGTTGGAACCCTGCATCTTCATATCTCTGAGAGGTATTTGGTAATGTCCCCCATGAACGCTAGATCACACAACCACTTGCTGTGATTAAGTTCTCTGACAAGTTTTCCCTCATTTCTATTAATTTCTTGACTTCATCCTGCAGTTAGCAGAACCTCATGAGCCTGTTCTCTTGACTCAACCACCACACTACACAGTGATAAACAAGATAAATAACTTTACTCAGAGTCAGGTCATTCAGTAACTCCTTAAACTGGTGGCTGTTAAACCTTTTGGTTTTTTACAAAATTTATGCATGACATTACTGTTGTCCCACATTGTTAAGATACAATGTATACAGACTTTCTTGGTGTATAATCCAGTGGCATATAATTAAATCATTTGAATCAATACTAAAAAGACTCAGTCCTTTCTTGACAAACACAATTAACCTTCAACCATGGCTAGAGCTCCATCTATTGTAAGGCCACTTTTCAAATGTTATCTCAAGTTTTTTCATTGATAAAACAAGTCTCTCTCACAAGTCCTCACCTCTTGCAGTGGCATACATGCTTTCAGAAACAGCAGTTCCTCTCATGTGTCAAACTGTAATAATCCCACAAATGAAAATGGCCAGCCAGGCAGTGCTTGTTATGTCTGTTGTCTCATCACAAGCCAAAGAGAAAACTTGGAAATCTCCACAATCATACAGTGTTTTTCTAAATATCTTTTTTTTAAACTTTTATTTAATGAATATAAATTTCCAAATTACAGCTTATGGATTACAATGGCTTCCCCCCCATAACGTCCCTCCAACCCACAACCCTCCCCTTATCCACTCCCTCTCCCCTTCCAATACCTTATATTGTCAATAATCCAATCTAAGATGGCTCTCCAAGACTCACCTACACTCTGAAATAATTTTATTTTCGTGCTAACAACTCTACAGCAGCCACTGTGCACTTTCACAATTTCTCCCCCTGCATGAGGCCTCAGCTTCTTTGAGATTAACTTGTTCAACAGAAAACTCATCTGAATAACAACATCTCTGTCAGGAAGCCTGGTGAAAACTCAAATGTGGCTGAAGAGTACTGACTCTATCAGGATGCATTTGTCCTCCAAATTCATTGAATTTAGCATGATTTCAGCAGTAATGACGCTCCAGATTGGCTTTTTGCATTACAGTTAATGTGAACTAGGCATGCAGGTGTGATATGGCGTAATTAGGCAGTTAAAGCTGAGGCCAGCTAGAACTACTGCATCCCTGCAAAGTGATGCTATCTCTTTAACCATTGGTATGATACATCCACCTTCCTAGGATGCACATGAGGCATCCAGGACCAGGCCACGGGCTCACACCCAACCCTGTTTGTATGTGTGATTTAGAAGTAGCACCCTCTTTCTCATAAAAAAGAGGCAGAGGGCAGGAGAGAAGTTTCATGACACTTTGGACCAGTTTTAGACCTCTCCCACTCTTGGATGGATCTCTCACACTCTGGTTTAGAGGTACCATTTTTAGGATTTTTTTTCTGTATCTCATTTACCGGCCACTCTTTGGCCCATTCATGTTGGGTATTCCTCTGTGTCCCACCCAGGCACATGAATGTGTGTTTATTCCCTCACTATTACATAAATTCTGTTCCTATTTGCACACAATACTAATCTGCACTTAGGGATTTACTTCTGCAGGAGACAAGAACTTCAATAAGAAATTAATATATTCATTGCCCACATCAGGTTTGTCATTCAGTTCAACAACAAATTAACCATCTTCCATTTCTCTTGGAAAGATCAACACTTATCATCAACTTTTCGTTAGTTTGTATCACCATGTGTAGAATGTCACACCTCTTAAGTGTTGATAACTATCCAATGTGTGTATACCCAGCAACATTAATACTTTGTTTTAATTGCTGTTCCAATTATGCATCTTGGATTTGGAACACATTCAATATTAATATCATTAGCTTGAGATTTTTTCATGTACTGTAATTTCTTTAATCTTCATTTTAGATTGTTAGTTTTTGCTACTATTGTTGATCATGGATGCACGGATAAAGGTTGGATCAGAGTTATTGTCTGTGTCGACAAACAAGTTGAAAACATCATCTTTCAATCATCAGAAGCCAGGTCATTGACATAGCAAGGAACCACCTTATTGCATCACCAAATGGGCATAGTTTCATCATAGTGTGTTAACACATGCGCAACATGTACACTCCAAGCCTGCCTGGCACTAACTGTCATTTGAGTCATTGTCATACAGATGCACTGTCCTCTGAGTCACCATCATACAGGCAGGTGAACTGCTGGCAATACGTGAGAAGTATATGTGTCTGTCTCACCATGTACTCATACGTGTCCTGTCTATCCTGTAATGGATATTCTCTATTTTCCCTCAAAAGTTACGTTTTTATGAGTCACTTAGTATAAATTTATGTGGCTATATGAAAAGCTCCTAGGTTTATTCAATTTTGAGTATCACCCGCAGTTGCCTTGTTAGGACCAGACCAAATGATTTCATGATCCTTGTATGCACTGCATGTTGCTGTTCCCCACCCATAAAGTAGATGGTAGATCAAGTGCTTGGGACCCTGCCACCCACATGATAGACCTGTGGATGGAGTTCCAGGCTCCTGGGTACAGCTTGGCCCAGCTCTGATTGCTGTGGAAATCTGGGACTGAATCAGTAGATGGCAGCTCTCTCTCAATCTCTCTTTTCACCCCCCACCCCACTTCAAGTAAAATAAATAAAATATAAATCTTATAAAAATAAATAAATTCTGCAAGAAACATTTTAGGAAACCTGTGTGATGCTTTGGAAACACCCTTCAGTGGTTTAAGTAGGATTTTGAAGGTCTTTCTTATGTGTGGGTAAAAAATGTGAAATGTCTTTGAATTAACCATCCATGCAGACAATGAAGTTCTAATGTTTTCTAAAAATTGCCTTTAAAATTAAGATTTTAAATAACAACAAGATATCAAGGTTGATAGGGAATTCTGTTCTTTTCCCTTTTGTTTCCATTCTTTGCATGCAAAATCCATTTCTCTTCATGTGACACCTGTTTCTTAATGATGACAGAAGAGTCATGTTATAGTACATGTACATTTTTATGAACATCCTTATAACAAGGTATGACTGTGCCTTCCTTTTGTTAGATCCTTTTCCTCATGTATGGTTTTCTCTTTTGACTTTTTTTCTAGCTCTGTGTATTTCTGATAAGGTGTTTTTTTTCCTGTTCTAGGAAATGGATGAGGTATGTAGGTGACTCTAATTTGCAAACATTTTGACAAATATAGGAAAATGGAAGTATCCAAGAAATGATCGCAGAAGCTTACTTGCTATCAGAAGTGAGACTGGATTCTGAAGAAAATAATTTGAAGAGCTTAAGAGTGTATTTACGTGGTAGCAATTTATTTACTAGGACAGGGAACAATAAACCAGTTCACAAATGAATGGTTTTAGTTATTTAGAGTTAGCTTAGTTTAAGCTTAATTATTTAATATTTCACATTAATTCAATGTATTACGTTACTTTAATTTCCCTTGTTTCATTTTATTAGACCTTGAGAACAAAATAGTATTTTAAAGATCCTTATCAACTCATTAAAATTGGCCTCTGCCCTCAAGTTGCTCAAAATTTAGACAGTAGGTACACTAAATAAGTAATGAATACTAATTTCCCAGTTAAATTCAGTTATGCAAAACTGGAACTTCCAGCTCAACAGTGAAAATCTTTAATCTAGCCTATTTGAGACACTTCTGGTTTAAAACTTAGTTTCTTTACTATTAAGTCCATTAACATAGGAGTCTAATTACCCACTTAAATTGGAGGGTGCAGGAATAGGCGCATGTCCAGTCTATAGCAGTCACCTGACCTTTCTGGGCCCTACTGATGTTTGATGTAGTCTTCCTGCTGTTGGCCTTTGGCTGCTGAGCCTACTTTTTCTGGAAGCTTATGAGACTTGTGGTACCAAGTGGCATCCATCAGTCAGAGTCATGCAGTTGTGTTTCACGAGTTTCACTGGGTCACTTACTAACTTTCTCTTTCTCTGATGGCCATGAGAAAAGTTAAACATTATTCCAGGGCACTGAAGTGTGGGGACTTATTTCAGGCCACCTCAACTTCATTCCCTGACTTTTTGACTTTGCTATTCCAACCTCTTGTCTATTTTAGATGTGGGGCTCCTAAAAGTAGGGCATCAGTACCTATGATACAAGTATATGGGTCCCAGAAAACTGTAATTTATATCCTGACATGATTTGAGGAAGGCATGTTCGGATTCCCACACCTTCTTCCAATACTTCCTTTTCATTTCTCCATTTCTTATGTGATATTTCTCCCCAGATTCTCTGCACGGTATAAAAATCATTTTCTTGTCAATATGCACCCTCCCTGACTTCAGTAAATGATATAAAAACCTGAAACCTCCAGGCCTTTGAAACTGAGTGGAACACTGATTCCTTTCTGGCTTGCTTCATTTTTGCAGTAAGGCATGCAGAAAGCCTCAGTGCTGGGCCATTACAACAAAGCATGCAGGCATCCCTCTGTATCTGCAAGGGATTGATTCCAGGACCCTTGGCAGATACAAAATCTGCAGATGCTAAAGTTCCTTTTTATAGAATCATATAGTATTTGCATATAATCTATATAATACTTCCAAATACCTTAAATCATCTCTATGCAATGTAAATGTCATGGTGACAAAAAAATAAGTCTGCTTATTCAGTACTTATGCAATCTTTTCTGATCATTTTGACCCACAGTTGGTTGAATCCACATATGCCGAACTTTTAAATACAGAGGACAGTACATGAGACCTGTGGTCCCACGTGCATTCAGCAGTCATGGCTGTGCAGTCTGTGTGTACATGCCAATTCTCCTTCTAAGTTACCAACTACATTTTTTTAAGATTTATTTATTTATTTGAAAGGCAGAGATACAGAGAAGCACAGGTGGAGGGAGGGATGGAGGGAGACAGAGAGAGACAGAGAGAGAGAGAGAGAGAGAGAGAGAGGTCTTCCATCCACTGGTTCACTCCCCAGATGGCCGCAACAGACAGAACTGTGCCAATCTGAATCCAGGAGCCAGGAGCTTCTTCTGGGTCTTCCATGTGAGTGCAGGGGCCCAAGGACTTGGGCCATCTTCCACTGCTTTCCCAGGCCACAGCAGAGAGCAGGATCGGAAGCAGAGCAGCTGGGACTTAAACCAGTGCCTGTATGGGATTCTGGAACTGCAGGTGGTGGCTTTACCCCACACCACACCGCTGGCACCCCAACTACATTTTTTAAAGATATTCATTTATTTAAGAGGCAGAGTTACAGACAGACAGAGGGAGAGATTGAGAGGTCTTCCATCTGCAGATTCACTCCCCAAATGACCACAACGGCTGGAGCTGGGCCAATCTGAAGCCAGGAGCCAGGAGCTTCTTCAGGTTTTCCCAAGTGGGTGCAGGTGCCTAAGCAATTAGGCCATCTTCCACTGCTTTCCCAGGCCATTAGCTGGATTGGAAGTAGAGTAGCCAGGACTCAAACTGGTGCCCATATGGGATGTTGGCACCACAGGCAGAGGCTTAACCTATTATGCCACAGTGGCGGCCCTACCAGCTACATTTGATGCTTGACTGTTCGTCTTATAGCTAACACATACTGGTCAGTCTCAAAGACAACAAGAACTATTTATAAATGCAACTTGGACGACAAAAAGGAACTGTTCTGTTGGTTTTGTATAGGCCACTTACTTACATTACAAAGAAAGCTACTACACTATCCAAGAAGAACTTGTGAAGAAGATGTTAGAGAACACCTTGGGACCAAAGCTGATCATTAACTTCCAGTCTATAAAATAGGCTGGGGAGTCTGAGACAATTTAGTAGAGAATTATAGTCTTTCTTTGAAGATAATTATTGATGGGCTGTAAGACATTTGAATAGCTTCATTAATGAATCCTCAGAAGTTTAAGGGATACAGAAGACTGATCTGACTCATGTACAAGAGAGTTAAAGGGTAAGAAACATTAGAGTGGAAGGTTAGGCTTTGGGAAATGTAGTAAATTTGCCTATGTGAGAGAAAGAGAGGTATCAAGCCTGGAGTGGAATATTCTTAAATGAATTTTTTTCCCAAAAGGGCCAGCTCAATAGGTGCTACAAGATCAGCATTGAGAGTTGGTGTGAAAGGGGTACATCACCTGTATCATGTAACTGTAGGTGAAAGATCTACAGTGGAGAAATATCTGAAAACTGAATTGAGAGTCTATTTAGCTTTAAATATCTAGCAGAGTCAGGATCAATGTCAGCTAACAATAGCACTAGGCTAGTAACACTTTTCCTGGCCCTTAGACCTTGCCTGCATTTCCTATTCTACTCTTCAGTTCTGAGGAAGTCAGAGTGCTTAGTGAGTGGAAGAGGAAAAGGAAAATGCTAGGAAACAAAATAGAAATATTGACAACTCTGCCCCTTAGTTACTTTAGGACCTGAATCTGGAGTATCTGCAGGACAGAGGGGTGTGAGTGGGAGGGAAAATATGGGGGGGGGGCGCCATTGTAATCCATTAACTGTACTTTGAAAATTTATATTTACTAAATAAAAAATAAATAAAAAAAGAACATACCAGAATTCAAAATGTCATCTAACTTGTAGTGCATCACAATTTTCTTTTCCTCTGCTATCAACCAGCTGGAACATAAGGAATTCTGAAACCAGAAGTGCCATCAACATGGAAAGACAGAGTTAGAGAAGAAGCTATCTAGTTTTGAAGTAATGAGCAGGAAAGATATAAGATCTCTTAACACTGTGAGTAGTTAAAATTTCCCCCTAAGATTGGCAATAAATCAAGGACATACATTCTCTCCATTCCTATTCAATACCACACTGGACTTCTTAGGCAAGACAAAATAAAGTCATACAAGTACACGCACACAACACACACACACACACACACACACACACACACATGAAAATGTCAATTTTACTCTATTAATTCAAAAACTAAAATGAAGAGCGAAAATAAGTTGTGAAGGAATTTCTTGTTCTCTCCTTTTACTTTCTGGTAATAGACAACAGCTTGCCAACAACCTCTAGCCAGACTGGATTATCCTACCAGACATGCATTAAATTGTCTAGCCGAGATGTGCCTCTTAATCACACAAGCACATTACTGAAGGTGTTCTCCAAGAATTACAGAAGAACTTCCAAAAATTTTGCCAGAATAAGATTTGCCAAAAAAGAAAGAAAGGGAGAAAGAAAGAAAAAAGACTCAGGGAAGCCAGACCCTGTTATTCTTGGGAAGCTTAATTGCCAAACCAAACCCTGTCAATTATAAGATAACATTTACATGGAGTTTGGATGATTTCCTTTTTTACCAAGGGAATGGGGCATTTACATTTTCCTGATTTAAATACGTCAAACTGAACATTATTTCTTTTGGGAAATACTTGCTCAATACTAATTGCAAAGTTAACATTGCCATTATAAAGATTGCAAAATGAGGCCTCTTTGTAAATACGTCATGATCATGTAAAGGGATGATTTGGTTAAGAAAAAAAACCTCAAGAAAATCTATTCTTTGGTCATACATGTGGGATGTTAAATATACATATATATATAATTTCTTTACTGGATCAAAATCTCAATAAATGTATAAATACTATATATATATGTATATATGAATTTGTTCATATAGTGAAAACATTCAATAACCCTAGGAAAAGTATGGGTTTTTGTCCTCAGAAAAATAAAATAAGTATCATGGAATGAAATAAAGAACATTTCCTGTGTTTCTCTTTTTTTCTTTTCTTTTCTTTTTTTTTTTTTTTTTTTTTTTTTTGAACAGGCAGAGTGAATAGTGAGAGAGAGAGAGAGAGAGAGAGAGAAAGGTCTTCCTTTGCCGTTGGTTCACCCTCCAATGGCCGCTGCGGCCGGCACACTGCACTGATCCGAAGGCAGGAGCCAGGTACTTATCCTGGTCTCCCATGGGGTGCAGGGCCCAAGCACTTGGGCCATCCTCCACTGCACTCCTGGGCCACAGCAGAGAGCTGGCCTGGAAGAGGGGCAACCGGGACAGAATCCGGTGCCCTGACTGGGACTAGAACCCCGTGTGCCGGCGCTGCAAGGTGGAGGATTAGCCTATTGAGCCGTGGTGCCGGCCTCAACAAGACTATTTCCTAACAGGCAGTAGAAAGCATCTACACTCCCCAAAACAGGGCTTTTAGAAATGATTTGACTTTTAAAGGAACATCAATAATAATGGAGCAGCATCAAGAGTAGTTCTTAGAGTGGAGGATCTTGTTCAGCCAGTGTTTCTTTCTCATAAATGCATTGCAATCTCATTTCAGTAACTATTTAGAGTCTAAATTTTATCTTCTAAAGCTACTGAAACAACCCAGCTCTCAAATCTCTTCCTTGCTTTTCTGATAGAGATACAAGAGAACTGAGCACGCAGGCTAGTAAGTGAATAATCACCCATGACAGAATCTTCAAATGTCCCCTGTTATTTTTATCACTTATGTGTTTTCAATGTCTGTAGACATTATAAATATGGCATTTATAAAGAGTGTGGTATGTTTCTTAGAGTAAGTGAGATAAACAAAAGCAAGAATTTGTGTACCTATGGAAAGCATAAAATCTGTTTATATTAGTAAAAAATTTAGGAATTCATTTAGAGTAGCAGGTGGATTGGAGAAAAAAACTAGAATTCAAAGTAGTGATTTCATAGTAGTTATTTCATTCCACATATAACAGACACACATGTACTGATTTGGAGATGGAAATCTGTCTTCCTCAGGGAAGAAGAGATGGGCAAGGAGACGGTTGCCATTCTACTCCTTGATAGGAGGCTCTAGGATCTACTTTGCCATTTATCTCTTCTAGGGAAGGAGGAGCAATTTGTCCCAACCCATGGCAGTCCAGCTCTCCTGTCTGTGGAAATCCTAGCAAACACCCATATATTCAGCAGTAGTTCTTTCCCCAAACATACCTCCTCCCTCTTGATCTCTGATCTAGTCATAGTTGTCTAGATAAGTATGTCAATAATCAAATAACTATCAATAACATATCTGGAAAAAATTAACAGCAACAGGCATATGATGTCCATATATTTTCCTTCTCTCCTTTGCTGACTGATGTTCTCCCTTGGACAGATTTCATGTCTCCTTACTCACAGGCAATATTTCTGTATGCCTATGCAACTCAAATAACCTCCACTTACTGCACACCAATTTATACAAAGTAATGTAGATGAATTTCTTTGATCTTGGGAACATTGCTACCATTAACCCCCTTCCATGAATAAATATGTTAAACCTCTTAGAAACTGCATAGCTGACCATGGCCTGTCTAACCATTTGAAGCTCAGTGGGGATTCTGGTCAGGGTCTGTATAATACCACATTGTCTGAGACCCGACAGACTCATAGACATGGTGACCATATGTCCTGATTTGCTCTGAAGAGTCCAGATGTATATCTGTTCTTCAAGTATCCCAACTTATTTGGCATTATTTTTCTCTGTCCTTTTCACTTTCAAAAGCATTCCAGTTTTGACAGTACACTATGGGATGGCCCTGCCTTTGGAGCTCTGACTATCACAAAGGGAAAAGATGTATATCTCAATTGCTTTCTCTCTCTCTCTCTCTACCACTTTGCTCTTGATTTATTTTCCTTTACTCCTCACACAAGACCACAGCTTCTCTAAGAGCCTTCCTTCTCAGCTGGTCCTTTGAGAGCTTTTGTCTATATTAGAATTTTACTATAAAGCTGAGACATACCCACCATGAGCCCCAATTGCAAGAGTGCTACTGCTGGATATGAAAACAAAAAAGATTGCTCATAAGGCCTTCCAAAATCATGTTCCCACTGGAGAGCTTTTATTATTTTCTGGGATTTTTGTTTGACAAGAATAGGGATGGAAAATTAGACTAACATTTACTAAATGCCCATAAGCAAGCACTATGCCAAAACTTTTAAATGAATAAATTTCTCATTTTGCCAATGAGAAAACTGAGATTCAAAAGAATTAAGTAACCTTTCCAGAGCCTAAATAATGATCATAAACTTCAATAGTTGACTCACACACCTTTTTTTCTCCAACATGCTGATTCCTACTTATATGTAAATATAATACATCCATGCATTAATATAAAAATATTGTGAATTGGCTTAAGTAGGAGCTATTCATTCCATATTTAAAGAATTTATATTTTGCAAAGACTTTAACTATATGCTTTTTTCTGTGTCACAAAGCCATATGCTGGTATCAGGTGAGCTTGTGGTAACCAGACTTACATTATTCTCCACTGATTTTTTAAAAGATTTTATTTATTTATTTATTTGACAGAGTTTCAGACAGTGAGAAAGAGACAGAGAAAGGTCTTCCTTCCATTGGTTCACTCCCCAAATGGCCACATGGCCAGAGCTGTGCTGATCCGAAGCCAGGAGTCAGGTGCTTTTTCCTGGTCTCCCATGTGGGTGCAGGGGCCCGAGCACTTATGCCATCTTCTACTGCTTTCCCAGGCCACAGCAGAGAGCTGGACTGGAAGAGGAGCAACCAGGACTAGAACCAGCACCCATATGGGATGCTGGTGCCACAGGCAAAGGATTAATCTAGTGTGCCATGGTGCCGACCCGTCTCCATTAATTTTTCTATATAGAGGTACCAGTAATGTGCCTGCCTCTGTGATCAGCTTCAATTGTTTTGGATTTGGAGTGGAGTGGAGCTCTTTATTTGACAGAATAAATTCTGTAAATTTACCTTATTTTTTTTTTAAATAAAGCTATGAAGAACTAACAAATAAGTTTCCCTGTCATATGTATCAATATCAGTAGTTACTCAGAACTCACTTTTAAATTACTAACAATCAAGTGTCATATTATTTAAAAACTAGTGATTTCTTTCAGTTATACACGTTGCCTAAAGAGTCTATGGATTGAGAAGATTTTAGCTTGTTGGAAATATTAAGATAGCCTACAAAAGGTATTGAGCTGAAGCAGAGAAGTACAAGCCAGAAAGGTAATTGCTAAGAGAATAGATTTGAGAAGATTTTAAATGTTTCCACCACAAAAAATAAGTCATGTATATGTTCGTTAGTTGAATGTAGTTTTTCCATAATACATCCATACATTAAAATATCAATATGTTATACACCACAAATACAATTTTATTTGTCAATTTAAGAAATATCAAATAATTACAAATAGAATGAACAAACAAAAACAAGTCAGAACAGTCATATTTCCATCAATTGCCCAAACCACCCAAGCTCAATGCCAGCTCACATGCAGGCTGGGCTACTTTTCTCCACAGTTTACTGTCACCAGCCTTGAAACTGATTGTGGCCTCCTGTCAAAAACAAAAGGCATTTTTGTCTTCTTATACTGTGTTTGAGAACACAAATCCCATGTGAATTTGGTGGTAGCCCTCAGCACAACCCCCTCCATTCTTCCCAAGCCTCCATATATACAAAGGTTCTGCTTCATGGTCCCTGTGGCGCTTTTGTGAATCTGGGGACACTCCAAGTAAGTGACTCAGAATGTTTCAGCAGCCAAAACCAGGGCATGGAGTGTCTTTGGCCCAGCTGCAGAAACAGACTGCCATTAGCCAGGTTCCCCTAGAATCTACTCTTTGTCTCCAGATAAATGAAAAGGAAGCATAAAGTTTTCACATCAGGGCCTCTGACAAAGGGAAATTGTGAAGTAGACAAAAATCTTCACCTACAACTCCTTCTACAGCAGAATTCCAATCCCCTGATCCTGGGCTGCAAATAAAGCTTTGGAAAGAATGTGATTCAGTGGGATGAACACTGGTGAGGACATTGCCCTACGGTCCTAGTTCTGCCCCCAATTTGTTCCCTGACCCTAGGCAAGCCACAGAAATTCTCAGTTGCTCTGTAGCTCCATTATCAAACTGGGGTGGATTCTGCTTTCTAATTAACTGGCTCTTGCTCATCGACTATTAGTGACCTTTATCCTATTCTTGATCACATGAAAGCACCAAGCACAACACATGTGTTGTGTCTGCCTTCCATGAGTTGGAGAACTCCTTGAAGATAATGTCTGCCCTCTCTACCTGCATGTCCTAGAGATCAGGTATAATATCTACTACACACAGGTATTCAGAAGAAGTACCTGCCTAGCTAATGGCTATAGATGTTTATGTTTATGTTTATATTTATATTTATATAAATAAAAATACTTATATTTATAGCTAATGGCTATAAATGAAGCCGATTTAAGAGGGCACAATGACACAGAAGATTGTCAGGAAGAGAGTTACAATACAGCATGAAGTACGCTGTACTATCTTGCAAACCTTATCCCAAGGGTACCTACACTACTACTTAAAGGTCAGCATTGACTCATCACAGAACAGTCTCATCCTTGTAATCCATACAGCTTTATTTTATTTTAAATTTCCTCAGCACACACATATATGTGTGTGTATGTGTATATATGTGTGGCATTTTTTTACAGTCTCATTCATACAGGTTTCTTCTTCCAACAGTAAAACCGAGCCCTGGAAGCTATTCTCTACATCCTGGTCCTTCTCTACTACCTGTTGATGGACTATATTAATTGATTACATTAATTTATGTGTTAACCCAAAAACTTAGTGAAGAATTAAATTCAAAGAAAAGACTCAGCAAAGCAAGAAGTGTTGAGTCAGTAATTTGAGTAGGTCACTAAATAATATTCTGTTCAAATTTGTTTACCATTGCCCAGGCTTCTGATGAGTAAACTGACAGTCAACATACCAGATTCCCCCAAATTAAACATACTTCTCTATAATTAAATATCACAGCTTCATTGTTCCGATAACAAAATTGAAATATTTTCCACCATCATAATATGCTTAGCAGATAATGTCATTGGAATAGAATGATGTTACCACATGATAATAGGCTCTCAACGCCAAAGTCAAGTTATACTGTTTATTTTCAAAGCAGATCATTACACTGACTTTTTTTTCCATTACCAAGTGATTGATGCAACTTTAAAGGTGACCAACAAACATTTCATTTAAAAATAAGATAACGATGGGGTTATATGCAGAATGATTCAAATACCAAGGGAGAAGTTGCACATAGCAGCACAGAACACACTTAAAAATTAACCTTTGCCATCTTCAGCAGAAGTTCCCTCTGCAAAGTAAGAACAGCTGTTAGAGGCTCCAAAGTGCCTCAAAATACAATAAAAGCTTGTGTTGACATAATCCATTTCTTGATAACTGTGGAATTCTGGATTAGAACACCTGCCAACAGAGGAACCTGGTGAACAGCTAGCAGACACAAGCCAACTCATCTTGACAAGCAGCCTGAAGAAAGGTGGTGCTACAAATGCCAGACCCTATGAACAGGCGCTCACCACAAACCAAAGAAAGCCTTCCCACAACCTTGGAGACCATAGCCCTTTCAGCCACTTGGGTATAAAACCCTATCAGTGAGATCATCTTCAAATACCTGAAGACTAACAATGAATACCTTTCTCTGAGACTAAAAAAATACCTACAAAAGGCCTTTCAGCTGGAACATGCGCAGTACTGATGATTACATTATCACATTTCCTCTCTCCTTCAGAAGAATTCAGAGATACCCAGGAGTACTATCTTCAAAATAAAAATGGTAGGTGATTTTACTTGAGCTGGTTTACTTCAAAATCAGATGTGGCATTGGAAAAATACACCAAATTCTGTGTGCTTTTCATTTTAACAAATATTTAATCTGTAAGACATTGTACTTGCTAAGGGCTGCTAGAGTCAGAAAAAGAAAACTTCTACCTGCCCCTCCCCCAAAATCTACTTTACCCAGATCATCCTGCCTGTTCACTGTTATTTATTTTCTCTGCATGAAGTCATTTGGACTGAGACAGCTCCCACTGAGAGTACTTTGTACAGTCAGTGCTTGCTGTTTGTGTGAGATGTGTGCCACGCATGATACTTTTGATGATGATGTTAATTAGTGTTGAATACAACTTATTTATAATTTTAAAGAAATATACATGTGTTAGGGATGCCTGAGGCTCCAAGAGCTTAAGTTGCATATTAAAAATTAAAAGAGACAGATTTCTCAACTGGACAGTCCAATAAGATGACAGTAACTGATCATTTGCAAGTATGGTAGCCAAGGTGGTTGAGATGAAGCATTTGCAGAAGAGAAAAACTTAGAAAATAGTCCATTCACAAGAGAAAGCACAGTAACTCAGAGCCCTTCAAACATATTTCAAGAGACCATTTCTCAATGTGACATATTGCCCCCAAAAAAGATCTTGTCCAAGTATAGCTAACCAAGAGCAATTGAGCTCTGATTAATGTAGTAGTCCCACAAAATCCTTAGTGATTCTCCCATCCTAAGCTCCAGCAACTTCTGCTGTGATGTCCCTTGCCAACAGAAAATCCTGTCAATAAAGTCCTAGTTCTGTACATGTTTGCTCTACTTTTGCTTCTTCAGCAATGCCCTGTTTAGTTTTCTTGCTCCAATTGTTTTTGTGCTACTTTCTCAGTGTGCCCTGCACTTCTCTCTAGCCGTATTGATCATACTTGTTGCTAGTTCAATGTCTTTTTTTTTTATCACTGCACAGGAACCACCATGGCCTAGGTGTTAGCATCTGATTATTACCCACTGTATTTCCAATACTGAACACACACCCAAGCACACACAGTAGGTTCTTAATAAACTCTAGCTGATTAATTTGATCCCAAAATGCAAATCTTTGTGCTTGGGCTTAAAACTCATGGGATTCAGGAGCAAATTCAACTTACTAACAAGATATTCTTTTACCTTGTGCTGACTTATCAGTATCTTATTCAGTATCTTACTTATTCTTGAGGAAAAAAAAAGTCCTGACCCCAAACTCCTGTTTTAGTAGTCTAGGGCTGGGGCAATGACTGGCTATTACCAGTAATCTCTTGTGGAGATAAGTATTTTATGGCTACCCTGCTAGCCCATGTTGCTTAGTCTCCATTTCTCAACTCTCATCTTTCTGTTATCATCATCACATTTAATTTAAAACCTGGTTTAGCCTTAGGCAACCTTACTGTTAGAAGCAGCATACACATGCCAAGGAATATATTTTAAAATCTCTATGTCCTTCGGATCTGGCTAAAAGGTCCATGAGAGTCTCACAGGCATGGAAAGCCATGACATGGTGGCAAAAAACAATCTAAATGAAAGATCCTGGTGAACAAGACCCCAGCAGAAGGAACAGGCCATCAAGGAGAGAGGCGCCTTTCTCTGAAGGGAGGAAAGGACCTCCACTGTGATACGGCCTTGACTAAACAAGTTCAGAGTCGGTGAACTCAAGGGGCTTCCATAGCCTAGACAACTCATAGCAAGAGTCTCGGGTGATTGCTGACGTCATAAATAAGAGTGCCAATTGTTAATCAACAACGGGAGTCACTGGGTACATGCTCCCCACGTAGGATCTCTGTCCTTAATGTGTTCTACTATGAAACTTAAAAAACAACACTACTATTCGAACAATACCCTATACCTTGTGCGGTTGTGTAAGTACAGCCTGTTGAAATCCTTGCTTAGTATATACTAAGTTGATCTTCAGTATATGAAGGTAATTGAAAATGAAACTCGATGAAGGGCGGGATGGGAGAGGGAGTGGGAGAGGGGAGGGTCACGGGAGGGAGGCAGGTTTGGGAGGGAAGCCACAACAATACAAAAGTTGCACTTTGTAAATTCACATTTATTAAATAAAAAAATAACTATATAACAAACAAAAAAGAAAAAAGAACTTAATACTTTACCCTTTTAGTATTTTTTATGTTCTACTTAAAACTATTGGTTGAACTCTGTAATTAATACACAATTACTCTTAGGTGTTTAATTAATGCTATAACTAGTACTCAAATAGTATTTTACACTTTGTGTTTCTGTGTGGGTGCAAACTGTTGAAATCTTTACTTAATATATGCTAAATTGATCTGTATATAAAGATAATTGAAAATTAATCTTGATGTGAATGGAAGGAGAGAGGGAGTGGGAGAGGGGAGTGTTGTGGGTGGGAGGGAAGTTATGGGGGGGGAAGCTATTGTAATCCATAAGCTGTACTTTGGAAATTTATGTTCATTAAATAAAATAAAATATAAATATAAAAAAAAACTCTATGTCCCTTGTTAAATATAATTAGTAAAAAATTGAAACATCTTCATAATTGTGTTTTTTTTTTTTTTTTGACAGGCAGAGTGCACAGTGAGAGAGAGAGACAGAGAGAAAGGTCTTCCTTTGCCGTTGCTTCACCCTCCAATGGCCGCCGCGGCCAGCAGGCTGCAGCCGGCGCACCACACTGATCTGAAGCCGGGAGCCAGGTACTTATCCTGGTCTCCCATGGGGTGCAGGGCCCAAGCACTTGGGCCATCCTCCACTGCACTCCCTGGCCACAGCAGAGAGCTGGCCTGGAAGAGGGGCAACCGGGACAGAATCCGGCACCCCGACCGGGACTAGAACCCGGTGTGCCGGCGCTGCAAGGCGGAGGATTAGCCTAGTGAGCCGCGACGCCGGCCTCATAATTGTGTTTTAGATATTCTATTGTATACATAATTTATTTAACATAGAATTAGCAGCAAATTACTTATAGTCATGATACTTACTGATAATGTGGCCAAAGTAATAGCATCTAAACTCTAAATTGTTTTCAATTACAATCAATATTTAATCAATAAGAAATCTAACAGACAGAATAACATTATTTTATACCTTAAACACATTGAATTAAACATCTATTAATTTCAATTTTGTCACTGCCTTTTCACATTTGGAGCTAATTTTTTTTCCAAGCCTCAAGCATTTTGAGGCCTATAAAAAGGTAACGATCCATAGGCAATATTTCCACAGTGTCAAAGGCACAAAACTGCATTGTCCTACAAAGGCTTCTATTCCTCACTCACATGAACCTATGCAAAGTTCCATGACCTTGCCTTTGCTAATCTTCTAAGAGATACAGAGCTCAGCCTTTCTCTTTTTTTCAAAAATTTATTTATTTATTTATTTTAAAGGCAGATTTATAGACAGAGGGAAAGACAGAGAGAGACAGAGAGAGAGACAGAGAAAGAGAGAGACTCTTCCATCCATTGATTCACTCCCCAAATAGGAGGAACAATAAGGGGTGGCCCAGACTGAATTCAGGAGCCTGGAATTCCACCTGGGTCTCCCATATGGCTGAGGGGACCAGGACTTTAAGCCGTTTTCCACTGATTTCCCAGGTGCATTAGCAAGGAGCTGGATCAGAAGTGGAATAGCTGGGATTCAAATTGGTGCCCATAAGGGATTCCAGCCTTGCAGGTGGCCGCTTAACCCACTATGCCACAATCTCAACCCCAAAACTAAACTTTTCAATGGGCAGCTGTATCAGGGTAAGTAATAAGCTATGCTCTTCTCTTGGGTTAGTGAAATCTCCATGTCATCCTGATTTTCCTATTGCTATTAAGCACTACATAGTTTTTAGAAAGACTTGAGACCCCAGTCCTTGAAGGACCCATTTCTTTGCTTATAAAAGCTCCACTCATGCATCATTTTATAGAACAAATGACTCTTAAGACCATGCCATGTACATTCAGAATTCTTGCTAGCGTAGCTGAGGAAAATCCAGAAAAAGACATTTAATCACAAAGGACAAGTCCATTCTCTAACCAGTGTCTGCTGGTTTTGATCAAGACACTTTCAAAAATACTCTCTTACACAGGAGTATCTAACTCTGCATCCCAGCATTGCTGCCTCTCAGCCTCTTTAGAATGGAATTGAATTATTCCTTTCCCAAGGAATCATACTCAAGTTTTTATTGTTTAACAGATAGTTATCAAGTATCTACTATGATCAATTGGGTGAGCGGACAATATGGTTGTGAGTGGGAGGGCCTGCGAGGTGTTTTGTCTCACTGAACATCCCTCAGTCACTCAGTAATGCAAGCTCCAGCAGCTCAGACAAGGCATCATTTCCTGCCAAATGCAGAGACAGCACAGACTTTCTCCTGGTAACCAGGCAGGCACACAAAGACAAACATGCCAAACCAATGGCAATTGGATTTGAGTCCCAAAATAGACATTTCTGGTTACAATATTAATTTACCTCAAATTACATATGCATCTCTGAAGTATTACCAAATAACACGTTTCATGGATATTGGAGATGGGAAACCTCATTAGATCATGCAATTCTCTCTCTCTTTCTCTCCTTTTTTTCCTCATGTCTAAATGATTTCTCCAGTACCCTATGATTAGTGGGATTTGGTCATGACCAAACTGTCAACTGTTTGGAAGCACTTACTTAATCATGTTACAAGGACAGGTAAAATTATGCCATGACTGAGTCTGTTTGCTGTTCATAGGGTTTTATTTCTACATAATGGGTTAAACTTTACAAATAGAGGTTATCTGCTGTTTTTTTTTTTTTAAAGTAATGTGTTGCTAATGAGTTTTCCTAATCCATTCAAGTGTGCTACAGATTTGAATATGATTAGTTAACATTTTATTTTAAACCACTGGAATGTTTCTCTTCCATTCTTCCAAGGAGCCATCTGCGCATTTCCAGATATATTAGTGAAACACAAGTGAATTAGTCCACCAAGGTCCACAGTTCCTTTGGATGAGATCTGCTGACTTTCAATGTGGATGGCTGCCATATTCTTTGGATAAACGATTAATCAATAGGGGCAATTTGTTGAGTCTGAGAAACACAGAGGTGGAGAGTATGGCATATGCACACAGATTAACCAGATATTATTTAAAAAACGGGGGATAATGCCGGCACCACGGCTCACTAGGCTAATCCTCCTCCTGTGGCTCCGGCACCCACGGTTCTAGTCCCGGTTGGGGCACTGGATTCTGTCCCGGTTGCTCCTCTTCCAGTTCAGCTCTATGCTGTGGCCCAGGAGGGCAGTGGAGGAAGGCCCAGGTCCTTGGGCCCTGCACCCACATGGGAGACCAGGAGAAACACCTGGCTCCTGGCTTCGGATCAGTGCAGCGCACCAGCCACAATGCACCAGCCATAGCAGCCACTTGGGGGTGACCCGATGGAAAAAGGAAGACCTTTCTCTCTGTCTCTCTCTCTCTCTCACTGTCTAACTCTGCCTGTTAAAAAAAGGGGGGGGATATTATTTAAAGAAAAAAAACCCTCTGTCTCCTCCCCTTTATTCCTTTATCTAGAAAATATTGCTGGTGATAGCAACAACCTGTAGAGTTGCTTGTAAAGACTAGATGAATGAGAGAAGCAAACTGACACAGAACAAATGCTCAATAAATGAAATGTTAACTTTACATGAAAATATGACTGGGCCATAAGGTGCCTGAATATTTCACCAAACATTGTGGGTGTTTTTGTGAAAGTGTTTTTGAATGAAATCAACATCTAAATCAGTAGACTGAATTAGGTAAACTGCCCTCCCACACAATGTGGAAGGCCTGAAATGCCTGAATATGATTTTTAAAAAGAAGGAAACTGCTCCTCTGAGTAACACAATTCTTCCTGACAAATTGACTTGAAGCCAGGACAGTAGCTTCTTGGGGTCTCTTCCCTGTCAACCTTTGGACAGGAAGTACTTTATCTGTTCTCCTGGTTCTCAGGCTTCCAAACTCAGACTATAACTAAACCATCCACTCACATAAGTCTCCAGCTTGCTGCCTCACTCTACAGATACTACAACTTTCCCACCTCCATAATTATCAGTCCATTCTTCTTAAAGAATCTCTTTATACGTATATGTTTGTGCCTTTATATATGCATATATGTGTGTTTGTGTATACCTCTCTACACTTAAATAGTTGTATGTGCTTGTGTATCTATTTGTCTTTCTGACTCTGGCTTGGTGATGTACAGCGCATGTGAAAGAAATGTAGGGAGCCTCTCAGTTGCTGAGACAGTTCTCCCTCTGCTCACATCCAGGAAGGAAACAAGGACCTCAGTCCCACAACCATGAGGACTGAATTCTGCCAACAACTGCAATGAGGTTAGATGTGGACCTCTCCTTAGAATCGTTAAAGTATTTTTTTTAATTTCTCACTAAAAGTCTCAAGAGCAGAAAATAATATTTCCATCTTACAAGTGCATAAACCAAGTTTAACAATCATCAATCAGCAACCTTTTCTAAGATCACATAACTAGTATATACTACATCTAAAATTTGAACTAAAGTTTCCTTGAAGGCATAGCTTGAATTCTTAGCATAATACCAACAATAATACAAACTAGAATTTAAAATAGCCATGCTATTCCTGTACTTATATATTCATTTAGCATTTATTGAACATTAACCATGTACCAAAAGTAAAGACATTCTGTCCTCCAGAAGGAAACAAAGTTAAAAAAAATCACTTCTAGCTAAATATGAGGAAAGAGTGCAGGAAGGAAATGTCATTTAAATTGAGCCCAGAATATGAGTAGGAGTTCTCCAAATCAGACAATCCAGAGATAGTTAGGAAGAAGGCTGAAATTTCATCTCATTTAGATCATATCTAAGACTTAAATTCCCCTTACTCTTAGTTCATCCAATTAATGGAGGCATAGATGGCTCCAGAGACATAACTGATGTTCCACTAGTCATTCTTGAAGATATTTTTCAATTCTGAAGCTATGTTTCTTTCTTTTTTTTTTTTTTGGACAGGCAGAGTGGACAGTGAGAGAGAGAGACAGAGAGAAAGGTCTTCCTTTGCCGTTGGTTCACCCTCCAATGGCCGCCGCGGCCGGTGCACTGCAGCCGGCGCACCACGCTGATCCGATGGCAGGAGCCAGGAGCCAGGTGCTTTTCTTGGTCTCCCATGGGGTGCAGGGCCCAAGCACCTGGGCCATCCTCCACTGCACTCCTGGGCCACAGCAGAGAGCTGGCCTGGAAGAGGGGCAACCGGGACAGAATCTGGCGCCCCAACCGGGACTAGAACCCGGTGTGCCGGCGCCGCTAGGCGGAGGATTAGCCTAGTGAGCCACGGCGCCGGCCAATTCTGAAGCTATGTTTCTATCATTTTAATATATTTACTGAATTTCTTTCCAAAATGATGTTATATTATATAAAGATAATACAAAAAGCTAGATTTTTAGGCAAGAAAAGACTTGATCTTTGAGGCTGTTGTCAGTTATGAGAATGATCAAATCAGAAATGGTTACATTCACATTTTCAAAGATCACTCTACTAGTCATGTGGAGATGGATGACATTGAGGGCAGAAGAGAGAAGGTATTAGACTCCTCAGGAGTGGGGGAAATGTCTAGCCTATGGGCCCTATAAGGCTGGTAAAATCACTTGGTCTGCAGGCAGGACTTGAAATTCAATAAATCTAGAACAAACTAATTTTTAAGTTGAAAATTTTATATGACCCATGAATGATGTTACAAATATCTAAATGGCCCTTGATAGAAAAAGGGTTCCCCACTTTTGTATTGTGATAGAGAGGAAGAACACACCTAAAAAATACTGAGACATAAAACTAACAGTTATCAGTAACTGACTGACAATTAAAAAGGTATTGGGGGCCGGCACTGTGGCATAGCAGGTAAAGCTACAGTTAGGATGCAGTGTTGGCATCCCATATAGGCGCCAGTTCAAGTCTTGGCTGCTCTTCTATCAATCCATCTCTCTGTGATGGCCTGGGAAATCAGTAGAAGATGGTCCAAATCCTTGGGCCCCTGCACCCACACGGGAGACCTGGAAGAAGCTCCTGGACCCTGGCTTCAGATGAACGCAGCTTCGGCCACTGCAGCCAGTTGGGGAGTGAACCAGCAGATAGAAGACCTCTCTCTCTCTACCTTTCTTCTCTCTCTGTCTAATTCTGACTTTCAAATAAATAAATAAATCTTTAAAAACAGTTATTAATAAAAAATGATTTCAGTACCTGGTTTGGCAGAATACTAAAATGGAAATTCGAAAGGATGACTAAATTTCTAAGTGTTAATTTATTTTCATGCCAAATATATTTGAGTCATCTGTATGATGTATGAGTGAAATATTACATCTAGTGATCAAAGAGTTGAGATATGGAGAGCAAAATGGGGTGTCATCTCCATTTCAGTAACCACTGAAGCCATATGAATTGGCACAGTTACCCAGGTAGAGAAGTTAGGAGGGGAGGGCAGCAACAAAGAGCCCTAGGCAATGCCAATATTAGACGATGAAAGGAATTGGGAAAGGAAAGGGAATAATTGTAGAAGAAGCTGGAAGAACAATAGGGGAAATTCCATGTATGTATTCCTCAGCCACTGTGCTATGTATTAACAAAAATAAGATAAATATTTGAGAAGCAGTATTTCCCTTTTTTAATCACTTTCACATAATTAAAGGGTTTTTCCCTAGTTTAGACACAGTGTATCCCTCACTCGGTTAGGAAAAACAGAGATAACTGTCAGTATTTATTTCTCTGTTTTCTGAATCCCCAATACCAATTCCTTCTCCAGTTCCCCCCAGTAATGGAATTCCCAAGCTGTTGTGCTTTCCTAAATGCATATCAGTGTAGGTATTTGAAGTGATGTCCTGGCAATGTCAGGTCCCTCCCATCTTGTTTTCCTGTCACATGCAGCTTTAATTGAACATTCTTTTCCCCTATGCAAAGAATTCAATTCTCGAAAATAAAGAAACACAAGCTTTAGTGATAGTGTGTCAATGTTGGTGAATTGTGCCTTTGTGGTAAATGAGATTCTCAAAGGTAAATGAAGGTAATCAGGATGGCACTCATGGCAAACCACTCTTTCATTACATTACCCTTATCATAATTTCACATTGTTCATATCTGGAGGAAGAAAACAAACTTCGGAAGAATTGTATCTGATAATACTTCTTCATTAGCAGCTCCCCTGACTCCCTCATAAGATTGTATAATGCCCTATGTGTCCTCTCTTCTTACCTACTGGAATTTCAAGCTCATATGGGATGCTGGCACTGCAAGCAGCGGCTTCACCTGCTAAGCCACAGTGCCAGCCTCTCTACAGACTTTTTGATGTGCCCTCATATATGTTGATAAAAATTTTATTAAAACTATTATTAAAACTATTGACAAAGAATATTAACAAGTGTGAAGGTCATGTGTACTACAAGCTTTTCCAGAAGTGTTCTTATGTAGCTACATAATCGTGAACAGTTAATTTTCCTGAAATTCATTATATTCATCTACAAAAGAAGAAAGTAAGGTAAATTGATCCTTAAGATCCCACATAGCTTGAGAAACTGATTCTAGATTTGGGCTAAGGGAATAATGAAATGAAATGAAATTAAATGAAATAAGAGAAATTGATATTTAAACTCACTTTTTATGGAAATATGGCCTCAAAGGATGGGATGAGTAATGACTAAAAGTGAAGACAGGGTGTGTAAGCAGAAGTAGGCAGTCAACTGTGATGAGCAGGATAGAAATGTGAATGATCAAGAGGAGACAGATCATGACACGTTTGTACTTAGGGCAATCATTTTGGGATTTAGGATGAAAGAAGCAAGATATGGAATACTATCTGTCATCTGAGAAGAACTTGTGAAGAAATGAGTCTTGAATAGGGAGAACTATCTAAGAGCAAAGTTCAGTTTGGAACTCTGATAGGGTCACCCATGACAGAGAAGCCTCAGTTTCATTGCTGACTTTGTGCTGCTGCTGGATTCTTCAGTTCTTGGCTTCAGGAGAGAAGGATGGGCTGATAGAAAGACCTAGATATATTTTTCCCTTGAAAAAGCTAAAGAGAATTCTTAGTAGCTTCTTTTAGAAAATCTCAAGGAATGGTTCATCTTTTCAAGTCCTTTCCCCTCTGTCTTGCCTTTGCTTACCATCACAAATCAAAGAATGTTTTTCTGAATGCTTATTTTGTTTACTTAGAGTTTCACAAGGCCTCAATTCCAAACTGATATGTAGTAAAAACATAGAAATTGGAGGGTTTTCTTCTTAGAGAAAATTCAGCTTTCTCAATAAGCACATACTTTTGCAACATTCAAAATGACTGTAAGTAAATATTTGGTTTCATTTCCTTCATTCTTAAAAAAAAGAAATTTAACTGACACTCTAACATCATTGAAATCTTATTAAATAAAAAGAATCACTAACATCAAATATAATCAAATAAAAACTATAATCATTCCTTTAACTTGTATAGCTATCCACAATTCCAGTAGGGTTTCCTAATTAAAACCAAAAAGGAAATAAACTGACTAAATCCCACAGGAATCCATTGAATGTAGCTATAAATTTTAAAAATATAAAACACTTCTATGAGCATGTCTTTTGAATGAGTTCCTGCATTCTTTCACTTGTTTATTTAAACTATAATTGCTGTGTTGAAATATCACTAAGAAAATAAATATAGCCTTAATAGAAAAGAATAAAAACAATATTTTAAATGACCTAATTATCTCTACTAGTCCACCCAACAACTGTTTTTTACTCAGCACCAGACTTTCTGGTTTTGGAAATAATGCTGATATAAAAGCCCTTAACAAACTTCGATGATAAAGTTACTGTTTTTTCCTTGCAAATTTAACAGCACCTTACTATTCATTTTCTTTAAAATAAAATTTTTGTCTAAAATAAAATCTTTGATATCAACTCAGTTTTTTTCAGTGATATCTACATTATGAGAAAAGAGTATTCCAGGCATGTCTTAGTGGGAAAAGGCAAAAACTTTTATTTTATTTTCTTGAAAACTTTATAGGCCTTATGGTTAAAAAGGGGGGGGGGGCATGGTTGAGCTTCTTAGAATTGAAGAGTGGCTCCAGAACAGTCTGGGAAAAGTGACTCCTGCATAGCTTCTCAGGTAATACATGTTGGAGTGGGAACTCATTTGAGGGGAAGGATAGTCAGGGCAATTCCTTGGTTCATTCGCTAGTGTTTATGACGGGTGAATGTTTTTCAGCACAATATAATGCAGTAGCATTAAAAATATATTCTTCCAAGCTATATAAAGAATATGGGCCACGGAAGGAGAGGAAGCAGCAATGAAAATCTTTATCAAATGGAAAACTATGTTACTAGAAGTGCTGTGGAACACTTAGTGCACACTATGATATCAACAAAGGAAGTTTATTGAAAGGGAAAGAGTAATTATTATCCAACTGCTTCCCCTCCTCTAAAATCACCAATGGAGAAAAGCCATGTTTTCTAAATATTTCACAAATGAACCAACTCTCTCTTCAAGTAACATGCTATACAAATATAAGCCAGATGCAAGGAAAACTGCTGCCTCTAAATTTCCTAGAGCTGCTATAACAAAGTGCAACAAACTGGGTGGCTCAATACAACAGAGAGGCATTCTCTCAGAGTTATGGAAATGAGAAGCCTGGTTTCAGCAAGCTTATTTCCTTCTGGAGGCTGTGAGTGAGGGTGTGTTCTATGATTCTCTCCTAGATTCTGGGTGCCATTGGTCCTTGGCATCCCTTGGCCTGTAAAGACATCCCTCTAATCTCTGCCTCCTTCTTCACGTGACATTCTCCCCAGTGTGTGTCCTCTGTGTCTATGTCCAAATTTCCATATTCTTGTTTGTATACAGTCATCAGATTAAGATCTATCCAAAGACCCTATAAGGAGACTTCAAAAAGTTGGTAGAAAATCGAATTAAAAGATAAAATTATTTTGGTAGAAACAAATTTAAAGTCCATGCATAATTTTTATAGTGTACATTTCTCACAAGCTTTCTGAAGACCCCTCTTAAATGTTGGTTTCAAATTTTTTAACCAAAATACTCTTCTAACTTGCTTTTCTGTAAACTTTTTTGAAGACCCACTGTATAAACTTATATAAGTTAAAGTCCTTGTGTGTGTGTGTGTATAGTTTCTTAGGTTTAGTAATAAAATACCATGTTTGTATATAAAAAAAAAAAAATGGTCAAGTGTAAAGAAATTTCATGTGGTTCAGCCTAAGAAAAACAAATTCAAGAGTGATTAGCATATAAATACTAGATAAACCACAGGACTTACTCAGATTATATACTAAATGTGAGTAAATGAAGAGGGGAAGAGATATAAGAACCTACGCTATTACAACATTATACATTAGGAAAATGAGCAGGAAGCAGGAAAAGGAAACTAAGAAGGAGTAACTTAGAAGACAGGAGAAAATTGTGCATTAGAAAACAACCAGACACACTGTCCCAAGGAGGAGGGATTATTACAGTTTATTAAATGCTTCTGATAGGGGCAGGTATTGTGGCACAGTGGGTTAAGTTGCTGATTGAGATTCCCACATCTCATATTGGAGTGCCTGGGATTGAGTCCCACCTCTATTTCTGATCCGCTTCCTGCTAATGCACACCCAGAGAAGCAGCAGATGATGGCTTAAATAGTTGAGTCCCTGCAATCCATGTATTAAACCCAGATTGAGTTCTGGGATCCTGACTTTGACCTGATTCAGCCCCAGTTCTTCTAGGTATTTGGGGAGTGACCCAATCCATCAAAGATTTCTCTCTCTCTCTCTCTCACTCTCTCTCTCCCTCTCTCTCTCTCAAATAAACATTAAAAGAAGAATTAATGCTAGAAAAAAAAAAAAAAAAACAGAACCATTTGTACCGTCAACTGCACCTGTTGTGAAAAGATATGTTGCTGGAATTATGCATAAATGGGAGTGCCAGGCAGGCGTATCTTAGCAATATCTTCATTCTATGAAGTGATATCATGATTATGGACTACAAATTTGTGTAACAGGATATTTCAATGTCCACTTCTTCTGCCATAGCAAGAATGCTTTCTGACCTATGCACGTATACAAAGAACAATATGTACTGAGAAAAAGAATAGCAAAATAAAAAAATGTAAACATAATGAATATAGACATAACAATACAGCCTCAAAATATATACAATAATAATATAAGAATCATGAAGTAATTTGTATTTGGAGATTTAAATATATTCTGCTCAGAAACTAATAGTTTAAAGCTATAAAATTTAGCATATAAATACAAAATTTTGAAGAACATAAATAAATACTTCGAGCCAATAGGTAGAGAAAGACATTTATATCTAACAAAAAGAGAAAATATATTTTCAGCAGGTGAGAATTCAAAAAAAGTAACTAGTACTAGGGCAATTAAGATAAAACTGAAACCTCAAGAAACAACTAGTAATTAATAATACACAGATTATTTTCTCTAACCATAACATAAAATTAAAAATCAACTACAAAAATTAGATAGCTTAAACAATTATATATAATTATATAATGTTATACCAATAAATAGTATATGTAAAGTAGAGATTATATATCTATTACCTATAACAGACACATAAAAGATACATATATTTTATATAATACTGTATCTCAGAGAGAGATTTTAAAAATACTGAAATAATTAATAATCTTGGGAAAAAGAAAAATAATGTGGACATTACAATATACTTCAAACTGTCAATGAAAGCACTAAATATAATTTTGAGATAGAGCTTAAGTTAAGCTTAGAAGAATATGTAGAGTTTTAAATAAATATATTTTAAAATAAGAAAAATATCAAATAATTGAGTTAATTATCCAACTGTAATTTTATGAAGTGACAACCTACTAAAGCCAAACAAGAAAAGGAAAGAAAAAAATAAACATAAGGCCAGACATCAATTATATAAAGTTTTTTTTTTAAGATTATGTATTTATTTGAGAGGCAGAATTACGGATAGAGTGAGGGAGAGACATGGAGAGATGTCTTCCCACCACTGGTTCACTCCCCAAATGGCTGCAACAGCCAGAGCTGGTCAGTTAGGAGCCAGGAGCTTCTTCTGGATCTCTCATGAGGGTACAGGGGCCTATGCACCTGAACCATTTTCCACTGCTTTCCCTGTCCATTAGCAGGGAGCTAGACAGGAAATGGAGAAGCCAAGACTCAAACCAGCACATATATGGGATGCCAGCACCACAAGTGGAGGCTTATCCAACTATGCCACAGCACCAGCCCCCAAAAGATTATTTTTAATAAAAAGAGTTACAAAAACTAAATGGTGATTCTTTGAATAGATGAGTAAAACAGAAAAGATTTTGGAAATATTACTTTTAAAATATGGGAAAGAATCACTAAAAATTGTACATGTAAAAGAGATTTTTTTTAAAATAATAGAATATTATTAGAACTAAACACCAAAACATTGGCTTAAATGGGCACATTTTTTTGGAATGATATAAAATGCCAAAATAAACCCAAGAAGAAATATAAATACTTGAATAGATGAATTACGATTAATGAATTGGATATACAAATAAAGGCCTCAAAAAATGACCAAATATTGGCTCCATATGGTTTTGCAGTACTACCATATGGTTTTGAGTACTACCAAACATTCAAGAACAGATAATCCCTTTCTCATACAAGTTGTTCCAGAAAAAAAGAAGAAAAAGGAAAGTCTCCTAGCCCATTTTATGAAACTTGTGTAAATTTGAGTAAAAAAAAAAACAGGTGAACAATATAGGAAAAGAAAATTACAAATATGTTTAATGGACAAATTTATTTTTATTGTTAAATTTATTTATTTAATTATTTGAAAGCAAAGTGACAGAGAAAGAGAGAGACAGAGACAGAAACAGACAGACACATCTTCCATCTGCTGGTTTTCTCCTCCAAATGACTGCAACAATTGGGACTGGGCCAGGCCAAAGCCAGGAACCAAAAATTCCATCCATATCTCCCAAATGGGTGACAAGACCCAAAGCAACTGGACCATCATCTGATATCTTCCCTGGATGGGAAACGAAATGGCTGGGACTCAAATCAGCACTCAGATATGGGATGCCAGTATTTCAAACAGAGGCTTAACCTACTGTGCCACAGAACTGGCTTCAAATATTGGAGTATTTAAAACTTGCAAAAATCTGTATATAAACTATTGTATAACTATCAGTTTATTTTAAAATTACTATGTTGTGATTGAATATGGTATATTCAACCTATCCAAAGTACTTCTACATCAGACATTTATTAATATAATTTACAACATGACTAAATAAAAAAAATACAGACACCTCAACAGGTGAAGAAAAGTGTATTTGATAAAGATCAACATACTTGCATAATTGTGAGTAAATTCTCTGAGTGAAAGGAAGTTCCTTGACTTAATAAATATTATTTACTAAAAACTCATAGTTAACTACATTCCTTTTAAGAATAGGAACAAAATAAAAATCTGCATTATCTGTTACTCTTCAACTTATATTCGGCATACTAACACATTAAGAAAGATAAATAAAGCTTTCAGTGATTGCTAAGTAAAATACAATACATTATGTCTAGATAATATGCTCATTTACAGAAAATAAAAAAAAGTCAACTGTTAGAACTGAAAGAAAATTCATTAAGATTATACATGTACTATTACATCATAGAAAGCAGAAAATCAAAAAATGAGTTTAATTCAATGAATAGTGGACAAAGCATTTGTGATGAAGGAGATGTTGAAACATTTTAACTGCCAAAAAGGAAGGCCTGAAGAAACATACCACATTTAGGCAAAAAAAAAAAAAAAAAATTGTTCAGAAATACACCTATGGATTATATAGAATATAAAGTAGAAATACAACATCCAACTTCTTGCTCACCATATAGATTTTTTTCAAAACTTCTATAAAATTATTTGGCTTTTTGTCCCACAAATACTGTGGGGGAATTTATGGGATTCCCAAGTAGGGATTTAATAGAAAAATAAGAGTCTTGTGTTTACACCTAATTCAATATATTGCTTATACTTATTTCAATGAAAATTAGGAATATCTTGCATCTACTAGCTTGGACAATTAACATGACAGTAATCCCAAGGTCTCTCAAGGTTCAAATCAAGATACCTTGGAAGAGAATGCCACAGCATTTGCAAAAGAATTCAAAGAGGGTTAATAGGAGAAGAAAAAGGAAGTGACTGATTCCATGCTTTGTGAAGAGATCTTCAAAAATATTTCGTTCAGACAAAATAATTTCTTCAACATTACACAGAGTATTGAAGTTTCAGATGGAGGTAAGATTCTGAAAAGATGCACAGAAAATTGCAGACCAACAAGGAGCATGAAGACTCAAGATACACATGGTAGTGAATCCTTGGGTTTTCTTTTTACCTCATGTCACAGATTTTGAATTAAAGAAATTAGCAACCCAGAAACAAAAATGGACACAGATAAAACAAGGAAACAAAGCAAACCTGTCTTCTTTAGCTAAAGGACAAGGAAAGGACAATTTACTAAAATAGAAAACTTCTGCAAAAATAATTATTCTACTCCAGGCAAACACCACAACACAAACTGACAGTCCCTCCCAATCCCACCTCCCTCCCCCGCCAACATAAGAACAAAGATTCAGTGAAGCATCTAGACTTCCACATTCAACAGGCCACAACCTGAGAGGATAAGTGAAGGGCTGGGATTTTCATCTCTACCAGGTTGTAATGAGACAGGGTAGAAACAAGAGTTTACTTACAAAATCAACCTGCTTCCTAGCCAACTAAGTATCTATCTCTGGTCTGGCTGCAACCACAAGCCACTCTACCCAACCCCCAGTCAATCAGAAATAAGAAGCTATCAAACACTAATCACAAAAGACTCCCTTTGGTGCTGTTACAGACTTCCCCAATCCACACACACCACCATAATTTTGAACAGGAGCAAGAGTGTCTGCACAGAACATCAAGCTGGATGCAAACCCAAGTACGAAGTGCCAAGGGGAATGAGCCGCAGAACAAGAGGATGTGGCCATGCCTCTTCAACTAGGTAAATAAACTTGCTCAGCTCTCTTTGGAGTTCCTGTTGGTGGAACCTCTTCCCATCGAGCTATCTCCAATCATAAGCTCCTAATAAAATTGTCCAGGTTAAAGCTTTTCCATTTCTATTACAAGTGAGTCAAAAAACCTTGAGTTGGTAATAGTAAAGTGCTCCTCATTCCTCATAGTGTCAGTGGACACAATGTGGGATCCAGTATTTTCACTTTCACCCAGCAGTGATGAGGTATTCCTCTCTCCCCCTGATGGAATGAAATTAGAGGAGACCTAATAGAAAATTAAGATTTTCACTACTTCTCAGTAGTAATGAGGTAAAAACCCTGCCATTTTGTCAATGGAGGTTTGATGAGAAGGTAGCCCTGTACCTTCACTCAGCAGTAACAGGGAATGTGCCCCTCAGGTAACAACAAGGCCAATGGAACCCAGCCAAAAAAAGGTTTATGAAAATCTAGGTTTCTAAAACATAATACTCAAAATGCACAGGTTTCAAGTCAAGAACAAGGAAGATTCCATACTGAACTTAGAAAGACACTTAGGGCAAGTTGTTTGGTGCAGTGTTTGGGATGCCTGCTTCGCATATAGGAGTGCCTAGATTCAAGTCCCAGCTCCATTCTCCATTCCAGTATCCTGATAATGCACATCTTGGGAAGCAGCAGTTATGGCTCAAGTACTTGTGTCCCTGCCGCCCTCATTGGAGACCTGGATTGAGTTCCTAGCTCCCAGCTTCCGCAAGGCCTAGTCCTAGCTATTGAAGCCATTTGAAGAGTAAACCATTTGAATGGAAGAAATGTAAGATCTTTCTCTCTCTCTTTCGCTCTCCCTCTCTTTTCTGCTTTCCCAGACCATAGCAGGGAGCTGGATCAGAAGTGGAGCAGCTGGAACTCAACTGACACCCATATGGGATGCCAGCATTGCAGGTAGTGGCTTTACCTGCTACGCCACAGCACCAGCCCCAAGATTTCTATACTTCACTCTAACTGATCAGATGATGACATCAGTAGACTAAGTTAGGTAAATAAAATGTAATAACTAGAGCAACCACTAAAAAATTGTTATACAAAGGAATGCTCAAAAAAAATGAGGTATATCAAAGTGGATTCCCCAAAATTGTTTAAGTTACCCATAAGGAGGCAGAAAAAAGGAACACAAGGATAGAAAACTGAGAGAACAAAGAGTAAATTAAAAGGTGTTGTTTTCAGACCCATGAGAGTAATATAGGAGATCATGCAACCTCTTCCAGAGATTCTGGATCTGTCCCCTGAAGTCAATGTCAAGCCATATAACCTTGTGTTCCCAGTGTCTACACAATTTAATGTCTGGCTGCTACTCAAAGGCAAGCATTTTGGCAAACTTCTGGTCATTGGACACAACTCACTAAAGGCATTTTCATTCAGCCCAACCTTCCTTTTCCATAGTTAGTACATGTAAGATAAAATTGTGGCCAGCGCTGCGGCTCAATAGGCTAATCTTCCACCTAGCGGCGCCGGCATACTGGGTTCTAGTCCCGGTTGGGGCGCCGGATTCTTTCCCGGTTGCCCCTCTTCCAGGCCAGCTCTCTGCTGTGGCCCAGGAGTGCAGTGGAGGATGGCCCAAGTGCTTGGGCCCTGCACCCCATGGGAGACCAGGAGAAGTACCTTGCTCCTGCCTTCGGATCAGCGCAGTGCGCCGGCCGCAGCGCGCCAGCCACAGCACGCCAGCTGTGGCGGCCATTGGAGGGTGAAGCAACGGCAAAGGAAGACCTTTCTCTCTGTCTCTCTCTCACTGTCCACTCTGCCTGTCAAAAAAAAAAATAAAATAAAATAAAATTGTGCAGGACCAGCTTCTTGTGTCCTCATAATGTAATTTAACATCTCCGAGCACATCCCGGGAGACACTCTATCTAAGACATATTACATAGCTTGGAGATGGTCTGGGAAATATTTTTCCCAAAAGTATATAGATATCAAAAAAGTGGACATATATAAATTATAGACACAATTCTAAACCTACCCTGGAAGTCATCTACAAAAGTGAGAAATCACATCAAACAGCTAAGAAAACAGAACTTTAAGGATGGTGCTTCTAAATTCCAAATTCTCAAAATGGTTTATTATAGTATAAGAAAAGGAAAAGGAAAGAAAACCTAAATGAAAATTCTGTTAGCACTAATATTGCAATTTGGTTGACAAAAACCATGAGTGAAATAACCTCTAATGACGTTTCTGTGGTTCCCTGTGATCTGGGGTGATGACAGGCATAAATGTCTGGTTTTGTTGAAGAAGTTGGTAGATGGGATATGGCAGGCTTACAGAAAGAACTTACTATGTATGTAGTAACAAGATAATAGTTCAAGGCCCCTCCAAATAATAAGATCACATTTGGAATCATAATCACAGCTTGGATGGCCTCATAAGATTATCACACCATTATTCCGTAAGACTCCTCAAAACTAGAGATTACATACTGTCTGCATCACCTATGATTTGGGGCATTTGATAACGGTTATTTATACCATTTTCGAGTTATTAACATGACTAGAGTGGAACTTAAATTCTATCCCTCAAAGGTATGATACTGACACTTGCACTTGCAGTGGCAAACTGAAATTTACAATCTTCCCTCAAAGTCCAAGGTAAGGACAGGAGATTTGAAATTGGGTAATTAAGCAGCACTAAGACTAACTTCTTAAACTAGGCATATCAATAAAACAATCTGAACACAATTTAAAAAGCCAGACTCTGCTGTTTTTACTACAGTTACATTGAAATTCATTACAATTGAGAAACATGGAAGTCCTTCACAAATAGTAACATGTAGTGAAGGAAGCTTGGGGCAGACATTTTCTCCCATCTAGCTGAGTTTCCAGCCTCTTATTTCCCAATATGATTTTCAGTTAGTACATAAAGATCAGAAAGTAGATATAAAATCTCAAAATTGGCTGTGGAACAGGGCTAAGTATTACCAGTGTTTTCTAGAAAGCCTTTTTTTTTTTTTTTTAATAAAATGAAAGCACTGTTCTCCAGATAGCAAGTCAAAAATCTGTAGGCCTGATGACTGAATAGGGTATAGCCACACTAATAAAGCTGCTCTGGGATATGAAAAGAACAAAGGAAGGACTACGCTTCCAGGGGTCTAACTGACAGAAGTTTCTGGCAAAGAAGTTAAAAAAAAATGGAGACTCAGTGGGACAAAAGAGTGAAGATAGTGACACTGCTACAGCCAGTCACATGGCACAGCCAGCTGCCAGCTGTGAGTCACCATCTTACCACGTTAAAATAAGAATAAATCACCATACCCCCTACTCACAGTTTTAGCTAAGAGAGAATTCCACAGTCACTCACTGACCTTCACTTCAGTCTGGAGAACTGACTGGGGTCTGAGCAACTGCTGGGTTTGGAGAAAGGACGCCATCTTGCTTCTATCCCCTATCCCATTCTCACAGATCACCATACTCAGCAGCAAAAAGCTGTTCAGCACATCTCTATTTTGTTCTTACCAGCACTGTGGTCAGAGTCAGGGCAGTGTGTGGGGGCAAAGTATTGATCCCCTGTATCCTGCAACACTAGGAATTTTGGGCATTTGTCCCAGAGCTACACACACACACTCAACATGAGGCAGGGGGATTCGCCTAAGCTACTGTGGGCTAACACCAGAAGCAGACCAAAAAAAAAAAAATTGCTTCCATCCTGGGAGATCTGTGTAATGACCCCATTATACCCTGCAACACCAGGACTGTAATAATTCATTCTAAATTTCTCCTTGCCAGTGGAATCCACCCAGTAGACACAGGGAAGAACCTACTTGTATTCCACCTCTCTGGATGCATACACTCCAAGAGTAAAATCTCCTCTATCCATTGTAGTCAGCCTGTAGGACTGGAACAGGGTTCAGTCACACCCCTTAGTCCTAGGACTAGGCCTGTTGGTATTATAACCCACAGCACCAGCTGGACTCTCTTAGCAGGATCTGATGAAAAGTCCATCTGTATCACACAGCAATTGGTGCCACAAGCAATTGGTGGCACAAGGCCCAAAATCAATCAGGCTTACCAGTAGGATGATGAAGGGGCAGTCAGCCTTGTCTCCCTCAGCACCAAGAAAAAGGTCCTGGCTATCACACTCACCAGGGAGAATGATATTGAACTCTCTATGGCCAAAGATACATATTCGAGGAAACCCTTATTCATCTGAAAGTCACACTTCTGTCCTTAAAGAATAAATTTCCCTTCTGTTTAAAGAGAGAGAGAGAGAGAGAGAGAGATTTACTACACCAAACCTGGGTGTATCACCTTAGGCATGGCCTTAACCCTGGAGAACTGAGAAGAGCTCCCTGGCCACATGCACAACAAAACTCTAGATATTCATTGACAACCACTTATCTACAGAGTCATAGTACAAAGATAAAAGCTGCCACAGCCAAAAAAAAAAAAAAAAAAAAAAAAAAAAAAAAAAAAAAAAAAAAAGAAGAAGAAGAAGAAGAAAGAAGGGGGGAGGAACAGGAAGGAGGAAGGAGAGGGGGAGGGAAAGGGGAGGGGGAGGAAGAAGGAAGGAAAAAAGAAGGAGAAGGAGAAGGGGAAAGGAGAAGGGGAAGGAAGGAAGGGAGGGAGGGAGGGAGGAGGGGGAGAGGGGAGGAGAGAGGAGGAGAAGGAGGGGAAGGGGAGGAGGAGGAGGAGGAAGAGGAGGAGGAAGAGGAAGAGGAAGAGGAAGAAGAAGAAGAAGTAGAAGAAGAAGAAGAAACCAACAAATATCTCCACAAATGCCAAACAACAAATGCACCAATTCTAGAAACAGGAATAAGGAAGACAACATGATCCCCCAAAGGAACACAACACTTCAATACTAGATTGTGAAGATGATGAGATAGAAGACATGCAAGAAATATAAGTCATGGCCGGCGCCGCGGCTCACTAGGCTAATCCTCTGCCTAGCGGCGCCGGCACACCGGGTTCTAGTCCCGGTTGGGGCACCGGATTCTGTCCCGGTTGCCCCTCTTCCAGGCCAGCTCTCTGCTGTGGCCAGGGAGTGCAGTGGAGGATGGCCCAGGTGCTTGGGCCCTGCACCCCATGGGAGACCAGGAAAAGCACCTGGCTCCTGGCTCCTGCCATCGGATCAGCGCGGTGCGCCGGCCGCAGCGCTGGCCGCGGTGGCCATTGGAGGGTGAACCAACGGCAAAGGAAGACCTTTCTCTCTGTCTCTCTCTCTCACTGTCCACTCTGCCTGTCAAAAAAATAAAATAAAATAAAATAAAATAAAATAAAAGAAATATAAGTCAAAATCAGAAGCAAATGCACAGGACATGAAAGAAAATTTCTGCCATGAAATTGAGATCTTAAAGAGAAATCAAAATGAAATGAAGAATGCAATAGAACAAATTAAAAAATGCAGTGGAAAGCCTTAACAGAATCAGCAAAGCAGAAGAAAGAATATCAGACATAGAAGACAAAGCACAGGAAATTATACTCAAATAAAAGAAGAGGAAATCAGAAAACTAAAAAAAACATTGTTGGAAATCTACAGGATACTATAAAATGACCCAACATATGGTTTCTAGAAGTACCTGAAGGCATGGAAATAGAGAAAGGATTAGAAAGTGTTTTCAGTAAAATAATAACAGAAAACTTCCCTAATTTGGAAAAAGAAAGGGACATCCAAGTACAGGAAGCCCATAGACATTAATAGACATGACCAGAAAAGATCTTCACCATGACACATTGTAATCAAACTCACCACTGTAAAACATAAAGAGAAGATTCTAAAATGTACATGAGAAAAATGGCTGATTACTTTCAGAGGATCTCCAATTAGACTCATAGCAAACTTCTCATCAGAAACCCTACAGAGTTAGAGAGAATGGCGGGATATAGCCCAAGTCTTAAGAGAAAAAAACTGTCACCCCAAATTATTTATGAATGAAGGTGAAATAAAGATCTTCCATAACAAACAGAAACTGAATTTGTCAACACCCGTCCAGCTCTACAAAAGATGATTAATGATGTGTTGCACAGAGAAACACAGAAACATGGTCATTACTTCTAAAGAAGGTAAAGGAAGAAAATCTCCCAGTGAAAGTTCAAAGGAAATTCAAAGTAAAAAATAGTAATATTTTTGGAAAAAATGGCATGGCAAAGTCATTACTTATCAATAGTCATCTTGAATATAAATGGTCTCAACTCTCCAGTTAAAAGACACAGACTTGGGGCCAGCACTGTGGCACAGTGAGTTAACGTCCTGGCCTGAAGTGTCGGCATCTCATATGGGTGCTAGTTGGAGACCTGGCTGCTCTACTTCCAATCCAGGTCTCTGTTATGGCATGAGAAAGCAGTAGAGAATGGCCCAAGTCCTTGGGCCCCTGCACCCACGTGGGAGACCCAGTAGAAGCTCCTGGCTCCTGGCTTTGGATCAGCGCTGCTCCGGTCATTGCGGCCATCTGGGATATGAACCAGCCAATGGAAGACCCCTCTCTCTCTCTCTCTCTCTTTCTCTCTGCCTCTCCTCTCTCTTTGTAACTCTGACTTTCAAATAAATAAATAAATATTTTTTAAAAAGGCACAGATGGCTCAATGAATTAAAAAACAAAACCCATCTATTTGCAGCCTACAAGAAACACATCTCACCAACAAAAATACATGCAACTGAAGGTGAGAGGATGGAAAAAGATATTCCATGCCAACAGAAACCAAAAAAAAGAGCTGATATAGCCATCCTAATATCAGACAAATTAGACTTTAACACAAAAACTGTTAAAAGAGACAAAGAAGAGCACTATGTAATGATTAGGGATCAATTCAACAGGAAGATTTAACTATTATAAATGTATATGTACCTTATTACAGGGCACCTGGCTATTTAAAAGAAATGCTAAGGGAATTAAAGAGAGACTTAGACTCCAATACAATAGTAATGGGGGACATCAATACTCCACATTCAGCAATGGGCAAATCAACCAGACAGAAAATCAGCAAGGAAACAGCAGATTTAGTTGACACTACAGACCAAATGGGTCTAATAGATATCTACAGAACTTCTCATCCTACAGTTGAAGAATTCACATTCTTCTCAGAAGTACATGGAACCTATTCTAGGATTGGCCACATACTAAGCCATAAAGCAAGTCTTGAAATTCAAGAAAATTTAAATCATACCATGGATCTTCTCAAACCACTATGGAATGAAGTTGGAAATCAGCAACTCAGGAAACTCTAGAACATATGCAAGCACATGGAGACTAAACAACATGCTCCTGAATGAAGAGTGGGTCATAGAAAAAATCAAAAGAAAAATCAAAAACTTTCTGTAAACAAATGAAGATGACAACACAACATATTAAAACTTATGGGCCGGCGCCATGGCTTACCTGGCTAATCCTCCGCCAGTGGCACTGGCACCCCGGGTTCTAGTCCCAGTTGGGGCGCTGGATTCTGTCCCAGTTGCTCCTCTTCCAGTCCAGCTCTCTGCCATGGCCCAGGAGAGCAGTGGAGGATGGCCCAGGCCCTTGGGCCCTGCACCCACATGGGAGACCAGGAGGAAGCACATGGCTCTTGGCTTCAGATCAGTGCAGCGCGCCAGCCACAATGCACCAGCCGTAGGGGCCACTTGTGGGTGAACCAATGGTAAAAGGAAGACCTTTCTCTCTCTCTCTCTCTCTCTCTCTCTCTCTCTCTATCTAACTCTGCCTAATATAAAAAAAAAAAACCTTATGAGATACAGCAAAAGTAGTGTTAAGAGGAAAGTTTATAGCAATAGGTGCCTCTATCAAGAAATTGGAAAGACACCAAATAAATGAGCAATCAACGCATCTCAAGGATCTAGAAAAATAACGCAAACCAAACCCAAAACTAGCAGGCAAAAAGAAAAAATTAGGGAAGAAATCAACAAAATTGAATCCAAAAAAATACAAAAGATCAGCAAAACAAGAGGTTTTTTTTTGCAAAAATAAAGAAAATTGACACAGCATTGGTCCAACTAACGAAAAAAAGGAGAGAGAAGACCCAAATCAATAAAATTAGAAATGAAAAAGGAAATTTAACAACAGATACCACAGAAATATAAAGAATCATAAGAAATTACTACAAAGAGCTGTATTGCAAGAACTGGGAAACTAGAAGAAATGGATAGATTCCTAGACACATACAACCTTCTTAAATTGAGCCATGAAGACATAGAAAACCTAAACAGACCCATAGCCAAGACAGAAACTGTATCAGTAATAAAGGCCCTCCCAATTTAAAAAAAAAAAAAAAAAAAAAAAAAACCAGAGCCAGATGGCTTTACTGCTGAATTCTACCAAACATTTAAAGAACTAACTCCAATTCTTCTCAAACTATTCAAAGCAATTGAAAGAGAATCCTCCCAAATTCTTTCTACAAAGCCAACATCATCTTAATTCATAAACCTGAAAAAGATGCAGCAGAGAAAGAGAATTACAGACCAACTTCCCTGATGAACATAGATGCAACAATTTTCAATAACATCCTGGCCAATGGAATTCAACAACACATCAGAAAGATCATTCACCCAGGCCAAGTGGGATTTATCTCTGGTATGCAGACATGATTCAGCATTCACAAATCTATCAACGTGATACACCACATTAACAAACTGCAGAAGAAAACCATATGATTATCTCAATAGATGCAGAGAAAGCATTTGAGATGCAGAGAAAGCATTTGATAAAATAAACACCCTTTCATGATAGAAATTTAAGCAAACTGTATAGAAGGAACATTCCTCAAACAATCAAGGCAATTGATGACAAACCCAGAAACAGTATCCTTTTGAACAGGGAAAAGTTGGAAGCATCCCCACTGAGATCTTGAACCAAACAAGAATGCCCACTGTCACCATTGCATTTCAATATAAATAGTCATGGAAGTTTTAGCCCCAGCAATTAGGCAAGAAAAAAAATCAAAGGGATACAAATTGGAAAGGAAGAACTCAAACTATCCCTCTTTGCAGATCATATGATTCTTTATTTAGGGAATTCAAAGAACTCCACTAAGAGACTACTGGAATTCATAGAAGAGTTTGGCAAAGTAGCAGGATGTAAAATCAATGCACAAAAATCAACAGTCTTTCTCAGCCAATGCTATGGCTGAGAAAGAACTTCTAAGATCAATCCCATTCACAATAGCTACAAAAACAATCAAATACCTTGGAATAAACTGGATCAAGGACATCAAAGATCTCTACAATGAGAATTACAAGACTTTAAAGAAAGAAATAGAAGAGGATACCAAAAAATGGAAAAGTCTTCCATGGTCATGGATTGGAAGAATCAATATCATCAAAATATCCATTCTCCCAAAAGCAATTTATACATTCAATGAAATACCAATCAAAATACCAAAGACATTCTTCTCAGATATGGAAAAAATGACACTGAAATTCATATGGAGGCACAGGACCTCGAATAGCTAAAGCAATCTTGGACAACAAAAACGGAGCCAGAGGCATTACAATATAAGATTTCAACACATTCTACAGGTCAGTTATAATCAAAACAGCCTGGTACTAGTAAAGAAACAAATGGATAGACCAATGGATCAAAATAGAAACAACAGAAATCAATCCAAACATCTACAGCCAACTTATATTTGATCAATGAGCTAAAACCAATTCCTGGAGTAAGGACAGTCTCTTCAACAAATGGTGCTGGGAAAACTGGATTTTCTTATACCTTACACAAAAAAACACTCAACATGGGTTAAAGATCTAAATCTACAACCTGACACCATCAAATTATTAGGGAACATTGGGAAAACCCTGCAAGACATTGGCATAGGCAAAGATTTCTTGAAAAAGACCTCAGAGGCACAGGCAATCAAAGACAAAAATAACAAATGGGATTACTTCAAATTGAGAAGTTTCTGTACAGCAAAAGAAATAGGAAAATGAGGAGGCAACCAATAGAATGGGAGAAATTATGTGCAAACTAAAATCAAGAAACTCCATAACAACAAAGCAAACAACCCAGTTAAGAGATGGGCCAAGAACTTAAACAGACATTTTTCAAAAAAGGAAATACAAATGGCCAACAGACACATGAAAAAATGTTCAGGATCACTAGCCATCAAGAAAATGCAAATCAAAACCACAATGAAGTTTCAGCTCATCCCAATTTGAATGGCTTTCGTACAGAAATCAACAAACAAATGCTGGTGAGGATGTGAGGGAAAAGGTACCTTAATTCACTGTTGGTGGATCAATTTTCAGCCCACAGTGGCTACACCTCCCCCTACAGGAGTATGAACCACACAAAGAATCTGTGCAGTCCTCAGTGTGAACACAGAACCCTTTGCAATGACCCATCCCAACAATTAAGGGAATTCAGCCTCGGAGGCCAGACACAATTACTGCCAGAGCCCCAGCTACACACCATGCTATATCATGCAGCCACATAATTCCCACATTTAAAGCATGAAAGGCTTCCAAAGTTAGAAAGAGCAGGGGATCAACTCTCAGTTCTGTGATCATACTCCTTCAATGGAGAAAGCCAAGGGCTTCCAGGGTCTGCTGCCTGTTAGTATTCTGCCTTTTCAGTTTGAATTAGGAGATTGGAGAACCTTATAAACTTAAGTGGGCTTCAATTGACTTTTAAAATAGATAAATGGGGGCCAGTGCTGTGGCATAGTGGGTAAAGTCAGCATCTGCAACGCCGGCATCCCATATGGGCACCAGTTCAAGTCCAGGCTGCTCCTCTTCCTATTCAGCTCTCTGCTATGGCCTGGGAAAGCAGTAGAAGATGGCCCAAGTCCTTGGGCCCTTGCACCTGTGTGGGAGACCTAGAGGAAGCTCCTGGCTCCGGGCTTCGGATCGGTGCATCTCTGGCCATTGTAGCCATCTGGGGAGTGAACCAGAGGATGGAAGACAGACACACACACTCTCTCTCTCCCCCCACACCTCTGCCTCTCCTTCTCTCTGTATGTAACTCTTTCAACTAAATAATAAATAAATCTTAAAAAAAAAAAACCTGTAGTATAGCTTAAAAAGGGGGGGAGGGGGCGGCACTGTGGCACAGTAGGTTAATCCTCCACCTGCAGCGCCAGCGTCCCATATGGGCGCCAGTTCTAGTCCTGGCTGCTCCTCTTCCAATCCAGCTCTGTGGCCTGGGAAAGCAGTAGAAGATGGCCCAAGTCCTTGGGCCCCTGCACCCACGTGGGAGACCCAGAAGAGGCACCTGGCTCCTGGCTTCAGATCAGCACAGCTCCGGCCGTTGTGGCCATTTGTGGAGTGAACCAATGGACGGTAGACCTTTCTCTCTGTTTCTTCCTCTCACTGTCTGTAACTCTACCTCTCACATAAATAATTAAAAATAAAAAAATTAAAAAATAGATAAATGATACATGTAGTGCTATATATTAGGCAATGAATCAAGTGTGTAGAATAATGCTTTCTAATTTCAAATACCAGTAGCCTTGTTTCATGAAAACTTCATTTAGGGTGACAGATAATTTCCCAGGAAGATGATATTCCACCCTACTGGAGATCCCTTTAATCTTCTCATCTCCCCAGAAGAAAATACTTTTGACTGAATTTTCTTACTTCCCTACAAACTGCTTTATTCTCATAATAGAAAAGTATTTATGCAACTGTGGTTAAACCTCTGGAAAAAAACACATACTTGTATTGTGCAGAGAAAAAAAGAGGAGTAGGTGAAAGCTCTTACTAGAGAGGCACAGAAAGGTAGAGAGCTGTCTTTACAAGTAGTTACAATGACACTAGTGATGGAGATCTATGATAGCTTAGCAATTTGATGCAGTTCTGAGAAATAGATAGTTTTCAGGCCAGCAAAAATGGCAATCCCCCAAATGAGGGGCATTCATGAAATCTTTGGCATTCATGAGAGTCATAATGATTACTTCAAAGTGAGCAAGATTGAAGAAAGCCATAAAAAATGTCCTTGCCTGTCGTGGCCATCATTGTATTCATACAGCACAAAGATTAAGAAGCTCTATGTCTCTTTGAAATAGTACCAAACAAAAATAAATCTACCAATCACCAACATGTACTCTAACGTCCATCTGGTTCCAAAGCCAGAACCTTGACTTGGAAACTCCATACTTCTCCCCTTTACTCCATGTGCACATAAACATATGAACAAACACTTAAATGGAAAAATCAAGGATAGATAAAATCCATCTGCATACAGTGTGTGATCTGGATTTCAAGTGCCATCTTTAAAGAGGTTAAAAAGTAGCTGATGAAGGGCTGAGAAAGGAGGGATCTAAAATATGAGGGGGCTCTCAATTTCTCAAGGTTTCAAGCCATTTTCAAGCTCTATATTATTTAAGTCATTTTTCATAACCATGACAACAATGTTTTTAGTTCTCTCTTCATTATTCCAGTCTAACAGATGATGAACCAAGACTTAAAGATGACATGCCATGCTTATGAGCAAAAGAAGCCAGGACCAGCACTTCCACCTACTTTTTTTTTTTTTTATTTCACCTGCTATGCTCTTCCTCCTGTAAAAATGCTCAAAGCAGTCAAAGGAGCAGCAGACACAGAGAGAAATCACTTCTCCAGTAGAAGTAAATTGCAATTACAAATTTCAGTCAACCATTTCTAGTTCCTTTTTTGTGGAAAACAAAATGATGCAAGTGTTCCTCAGGCAGTAGTGATCTTTAATTGATATTTTGCTCACCATGAAAATGAGAAGTTTGTGGTATAAAACGGCTAAAGTTTTTCTAGAGCTAATATATTTTGTGGTGCTCCCTCCCAAAGGATACCCTTCTTTCCCACTGTCAATTACAGCTTTTCATGATTTGTGGCTTCCCAATACTAGCCTTCAACAACAGAGATGTGCCTTATTCCAAGACCAAAAGAAACAGCTGCCCACTGCCTTGGACCCTTACCCCTTACACAAGAAATATTGCCCAAACTGCCTGGTTTAATTTACTTCAAGGTCTCTGAAATGAATCCAGCTATTGATTTTTTGGGAGTTCTAAGACTCTTCTTAAAATGTGAACATGCTGGGAGTAATAAGAAGGCTATCGTTTATTCATATTTAAAGAGTGAATTAGTTCAGCTACCAGGCTGCCCTCTTAAAACCCTCTTGAAATTGCTCTGAGGAAAGTTAAGAGTAGTATTTTAGAGGGAAAAATATGACTTGGGAATATTATGAAGTCAGAAGACACAATAACTGGGATTTTATGTATCTGGAGGGCATTTAGAAGTACTGCTCCTCTAGAACAGGAGTTCAGAGGTTGACAGTGGAGGAAAACATAGGATGGTGAAGAGGTAGATGGGAACGGGCAAAGGTAGAAAGTGCATTTTGCCTCTATGCTAACATGTGAGTTCATCTATATCTTGAGACTCTCCAAAGAGACTTCCAATTAAACTAATTCCCTATTCTCAACAGTTTGCACTCAGTAGAGTCATAGTCTGAAAACCTGGATATAATTCCTAGCCTCACCCTTTCTAGGTAAGAGAAAATCTTCTGTACTCATAAAGTTCTAGGAGACTGTAGTCATCTTCTTCCTGTATAACAACAAAATGAACTGCAATCAAACTGTGGCCTATCTGAAGCGGGTGAGATGTAGAAAGGAATTAAGGATGACTAGATCTTCACTTTTATGGGTCTGCGTCTCTAGTTCATATGGTTGGGAAGAGAACCTTCTGCTTTAAGTATGGTAGTGAGTTCCAAGTTGAGTGTCTGTTGTCAACTGCATGAGGAGAAGAGAGTAAGAATGCTTTAATATTCCCTTAGGCAATGTTGCTTTTACTGTAAAGAAAAATGGGAAAAAGAAATGGAGTGCATATTTCACCACCTTACTGAAGTCTCTGCAAACTCCTCCAGAAGCTAAGCAAATTGGTAAGTTTCATTCTTTCCCTTTCCCCTCCCTTTGGTTACTCAGAAAGAACAGGCAATGGAAAGCATTTAGAGTGTTGGTGGAAAGACTGCAGGGGTGTGTTCGTTAGCATTCTCCTATAAGTTTCTAATAAATGTGTGTGGTTACACGGAGATGATATAATCAGTGTGTGGGGAGTGCTTTTCTGAATGCCTGTCAGATGGCTTCCTCCCAGCTGTGTACTATGCTAACCCTAAGAAGTATCAGACTCCAAAAAGGATGAGGATTTTCAAACCTCATGAGTTTGCTGGCAGGGAGGAAAAAGCAGATTTTGCTTCACAGTGGATTTGTTCTTTTGGTAGTACTTGGTCTCTAGACAGAGATCAAAGAGCCTTACACTTGGGATGATACTAGTAAATCCTAGGGACTTTTATCTCAAAATTAAATAAATAAGGTTATTTTAGAGGAGTAGAAAGAATCCTTGAAATATTTGGGAAGAAAAATCTATAAAATTCACACTTTGACCCTTATGATAGCCAGAAGCAAACCCAATTATAATTTCCCTTCTAAAGCAAGCTGCACAGTTTGTTGTCTGCAGAGAGTAAGAAATAGTGATATTTCATTGCAGAAGAAAAGGAACAGAACAGTTGTTCATATGTCTTTGACAGCACTTTGGAAATACCATGTTATTGAGGCTTAGTCTTATTCTTCTTTGGAACCCAATGCTTCATGTGCTGGAATATATAAACTCTCATTAGTCCTATTCTGCTTTAGTCTTTTGCCTACTTTTCCAGTCATCCACATAGGAACAGTGTTTGTTTTCATGGTATTGAAATGAGGGAATTCTCAGGAAGCAGACAATTTGTGGGATGGGCATTAGAAACAACCCAGTGTGTGACATCCAAACAGAATCCTCTTGCCTATGCTCCTCTGATACAACTGTTCAGGGACATCGTACTTTTGCAAGACCAAATTCTTAACAGAGGCTGTTTCAGGAAATCTGGCTTTTATACAAAAGAATAAAACCTCAGGACACCGTGTTTCATTGCTGACAATCTCCTTTTGACTGAACTTTTCTTGCTTCACCACGCTGATCTTCTTGCCCTCTTTTATGCCTCATTTTTACCCCACCATTGAGAAGCTGTTCTTGTCACAGACTTTTGACATTCACTGAATTGTAGAGTGTTTTGAGATGTAAACTCTTGCAACCTGTACTGAATTCCAGTTAAACAATAATTGTGATTCTCTGGGACCGGTGCTGTGGAGCAGTGGGTTAATGCCCTGGCCTGAGGTGCTGGCATCCCATATGGGCGCTGGATTGAGACCCAGCTGTTCCACTTCCTATCCAGCTTTCTGCAATGGCCTGGGAAAGCAGTAGAAGATGGCCCAAATCCTTGGGCCCCTGCGCCTGTGTGGGAGACCTGAAAGAAGTTTCTGGTTCCTGGCTTCAGATCGGCACAGCTCCAGCTGTTGTGGCCAATTGATGAGTGAACTAGTGGATGGAAGACCTCTCTCTCTGCCTCTACTCTCTCTGTATAACTCTGAATTTCAAATAAATAAATAAATCTTTAAAAAATTGTGATTCTCATAAAAGAATATAGAAATAGATCCTAGAGATGCTCTCATGGCCCTCCAGTTGACATTGTAAAAACCTTTAGTAAACATATACTAAGCCTTTGATGTTTCCAAGTTAACAAAGTAAATGCTACTCATTCCAACTTGAAAATAGGACCTTTGCAACAACTGCAGATACACAAACCCCAGACTTCTGTGGAACTTTGAGGTTAGGTAAGCTCTGCTAAATCTGATGAAACCAAACACTGTATCTTTATATTCAAAGCATTTCATCTATAAATTTCCAAAAAAACTAGGCCTGATTCACAAAAACATTTAACAAAGCATATATAGCATTAGGACCACACATTGGAATCACTGAAGTATAACGAATGATAAAGAATTGCTTACTGAGATCCTATAGCATATTCATCATGATAGGCCAGAAGACCAAAGAATCAATGATACATTCTATGCCTTCACCCAGTTGGAGAGACATGAACTTTTACACGGCTACAACAAAGGAAACCATTCCTGTGTAGGAGAGACTGTGGATACTATTAAGAGAATGCAAAAGTGGTAAATTTTCCAAGAAAATTGATAGGTACTGAGCTGAGCCTTGAAGGAGAAACAGAGCCTGTGTTTTCAGTAAGGAGAGAAATGAAAGCAATTGCAGGAAAAACTAAACTGAATGCAATAATTCAGAAAGTAAATACTGAGCACCAATTTCACCAAGCATTGTGGGCCTTGTGGGAATTCAATAGAGATCAATCCATACTTTCTTAGCCCTAAGAATTTGTCAGAGGACGCCAATGTTCAATTCTTTCTTAATGATATTCACACTTAAGGGAAGTCATACCTAAACTTTGCTTTCTGTTCAACCATCTTGATGTGTATACGTTTTAAAAAAATATTTAACTAAAATGCTGATTATCACACTCAATGTCAAAAATAGAAAATTAATTCAAAGAGATTGTTTTAAGTCTTCCATCTGAGAAGATAGTCTTATCAGAGTAGTAAAAATATCTTGATTCTGAAATAGGCACCTAAGTGTACCAATATTAAATTTTGTATATGAGTCTCTCAAGGAAAGGGAAAAAGATGCAACGTAACTAAGGATTTTCAAGCTCAGTTCTTAATACACTCCAGAGTCCATGGGCAGGTTTCTGAGTTTCTGTAAATGTTTTAATAGAACTTAGTTTTATCAATATGATTTAAATAATGTCTGAAATTATATAAAAATACATTTTACACCAGATTTTTAAACATCGGAGGCACAATGTGATCCCAATTTTTCTGTACTGAATTACACCCAAGATAGAATTCTTCCACAGGAAGTATATCCATGGAAAGAGCTTTCACTGAATGATTTGATTTGTTCTATAGAATCTTTATATCACTATAATAGCTAACATTTACGGGGTGTTTGCTAAGTGCCAGATAGTTGAGCTAAGCATATTACATGAGATGATTTACCATTCACAACAACAGTATGAAACAGACACCATTAATCCCATTTTGTGATAGGATCAACCAAGCTTAAGAGAAAACAACAAAGGGGCCTAAAGTAAACAGTGAGATCAGTATTGCTACCTGGAGAGTCTGACAGCAGAGGCCACACTCTTAGCCACTACCCTGGACTTCTCCTAAATATATCTATGTAGCAAAACTCAGAATACTTGGCACTGATTAAATCATATCATGAATTCTTACAGTCAGCATCAAACATCTGCTCAAAGCTGGGCATTTTCCACCAAACAAATCACTTTTCATCCTCAGAAATGCTCACAGCTCTTTGCTTCTCAGAAAATGAAAGAATTATTTTAAGATGTCATTTTCTGTAATTCTTCATCCTTTAGCTAAATATTACTTGCATGTTATTTATGCTCAAGATTACTTTTTTCTCACTGTTGAAAAGATAAGCCATTTTGAGTTTGTGCCCACCTTCAAGATATCCAATAAGGAAAATTCTTCATCTGATAATGGGGAAATTATATGTTTACAATTAAAATACAATAGTTTCATGTCTTTTAGAGTGCTTAAGCTAATGAAAATGTCTTGATTTCAGTCCAGTGAGGTGATACCACCAGGAGCTCCAGAGTTAGTTTTCCTTTTTTCCTCAGAAATTTTAACTTATCATCTTCTGAAATCTACTGGCTGAAGAGTTAAGAATATAAATTGCATTGCATAGCCCTCACACTTTGAGTCTATTTCCCCCATTTAGTTGATGAGATATTTTGCTAAAACTTAAGGATTTAAATGCATTCAGCAGCTCAGATTTAAGTAGCTAATTTTCCATAACAGTGGTTTTTTTGGTTTGGTTTTTGGTTTTTCTGCTCTTTCTTTACATCAGACATGAGCAAGACATTATTATATAAACATAAACTGTTAAAGGGAGTTCAGATTTCAATGACATCATTTCTAAGCACCACTTAAGAAAATTTATTTATTTTTTAATATCATTTTACATTTATCCTGATAACTAGTCACTAGTTTTAAGTATCCAGTTCAGAGTCTAAATAGGAACAATATTTATTCAATGCTTTGTTCACACAAAACTAGATCTTTAAAGGATTTATCAGTCTGGGGGTATTGTGTCCTTATCTTAAAAAGAGTATGGCTTAAAGTCCTGGTTTTCATTATTCTGAATCTCATAGACCACTGCCAAAGCAAAATATAAAAAGGGTTCTTTGAATTATTAACACATATTCAGAAGATATATAGTTTTGAATCAACACAAAGCCTAGAAAAGCAAATCCATTGTGTATTTGGAATTTATATTCTCTGAAGATCTAACAAAACTCAAAACTACATGAACTCATCTTAGTTCTGGACTGGTGGTGGTGTTTCAACTTCAATACCATGTCATCACATTATGGTCAACAACTGTAAGATGCACTAACAACCTTTTCTTGTATCTTTCTCTTCGTCTTATTTTCTTATCCTTTATCTAACAGTTAATTTCCAGTCTTTTGTCCTTAGCCAGGATAGCTGGATTTCCTACAGATTTCCAATGCTTAGTACCAGGCAGATTAAATAAGTTCATTTATTCCAATTAAAAATATGCAATCTTTTAGTAAAATTATATTCCTTTTGAAACTCATTCCAAATGAATTTTAAAACTATATAATGCAAATACAAAATGCATTTCTATGACACCAGTGTGACACAAATGCAGGTGTGTTCATGAGAAGTGGGCAGCAAAGCCGAGATTAAATAGAGCTACGTCTTTCTAGCCAGAAAACGACAATGAGAACAAGAGGAAGGACCTCAGGGAAGTAATGCCATAAAATTATTTATAAACTCACAGGCTCATCCTCAAGTTGAATATGGTGGATTAGATTATAAGTAACAAGGATAAGTAACAAAACAAAAACGGTGGCCAGCGCCACGGCTCACTTGGCTAATCCTCCACCTGCAGTGCTGGCACTCCAGGTTGTAGTCCCAGTTGGGATGCTGGATTCTGTCCTGGTTGCTCCTCTTCCAGTCCAGCTCTCTGCTGTGGCCCGGGAGTGCAGTGGAGGATGGCCCAAGCGCTTGGGCCCTGCACCCACATGGGAGACCAGAAGGAAGCACCTGGCTCCTGGCTTTGGATCGGTACAGCACGCCGGCCATAGCAGCCATTTGGGGGGTGAACCAATGGAAAAGGAAGCCCTTTATCTCTGTCTCTCTCTCTCATTGTCTAACTCTGCCTGTCAATAAATATGTACATACGTACCTACATAAATGAAAAAAAGAAAACAAAAACTGTGAGAACTAAACTATGAGGCAGGTCCCAGACTGGACATTGGGCGGTATGTACATTGGGCACATCAGAATACTTTTGCAAAGCCTTTGAAAATGGAACTGACATTGAAACCACAATCCACAGAAGGCTATACAGACTTTGCAACCTAAATCCAATTGGGTGAATTGCCAGCTGAAACAAAAATATCAACATGCTCCATAGGATAAACAAAACCAAGAGACTCATGAGGTAATATTCAAAATATCCAGAATACAATCTAAAATTATTTGACATATAGAGAACTATGAAATCTGAGTTTGCAAGGGAAAAGATAACCAATAGATACTAACACTAAAATGATAAGACATAGCAACTATCTCACTGTCTAGATAGCACATATTATAAAAATTTTCTAACAAATAAGACAGAGCACTCTACAAATTAAAGAAAAGAAATCTCAGCAACAAAGTGTAAGCTATGAAGGATCACGAAATGAAAATGTTATAAATGTAAGATACCCATAATTAAAATTAAAAATTTAATTGAAGGCTCAATAGCAAATTTGGAGATGATTATAGTATGTGTGTGTGCACGTGTGTGTGTGTGTGTACTTGTCGGTGGGTGTGGGTGTGAGACAGAGAGACAGAGAGAGAGAGAGAGAATAGTGTACCTTTCTGTTATTACATATAAAAATTAACTCAAGATAGTTTAAAGATCTTAATGTAAGACCTGAAACTACTAAAGGAAAACACTACAGAACATCAAAATGGGCAAGGAGTCTTTTTTTTTTTTTTGGCTGAGACCCCAAAACCCATAGAAAAAAAATCAAAATTAGACAAATGAGATGTTATCAAACTAAAAAGAAACTTCTGAACAGCGAAAGAAATAATCAATAAAGATTCAATCTACAGAATGGAAGAAAATATATACAACTCATGCATCTGACAAAGAGTTAGTAATCAGAACATATAAGGAATTCAACCAACTCAGTTGGAGGGGGTGGAAATCCAACTAAAAATATGGATGGTACATCTAAACAAGAATGCAAATGGCCAATAAGTTCACAAAAAAAATATTTAACATCACCAGTTAACAGAAAAGTGCAAGCCAATATCATCATAATTTATCATTTCAATCCAGTTACATTGGTTTTTGTCAAAAAGAGGAAAAGTGATGCCACGGATATGCTGCAAGGAAACTCTTCCATATTGTTTATATGAGAATGTATATTAGGAAAACAGTATGGACATTCCTGAAACTAAAAATGATCTAGCAATCCCACTATTGGGTATATATCCAAAGGAAATTAAACCAGTCTATCAAAGAGACATTTGCACTCCTAAGTTCAGTGCAGCACTATTCATTCAAGATATCGAAATAACCTAAGTTGCCAACTACTGATGAATGGTTAAAGAAAACATAGTGCCTATTCACAACAGAATAACATTTGACTCTTAAGTAACATGAAATGTTAGCATTTGCCACAACATGGATAGAACTGGATGTCATTAGGTTAAGTAAAATAAGCAAGTCACAGGAAAACAAATATTACATGATCCCACTCATATGTGAACTCTAAAAATTTTATCTCAAAGAAGTTGGAAGTAGAATGATGGTCATCAGAGACAGAGGACAGTGACAGTACAACAGATGAATGTGGAAAAACTGAATAATAGGCATAAAATTATAGATAAAAGTTATAAGTTGGAATTAAAAAATAAGCTAGAAGAAAGGACTCCGAATGTTTTCATCATAAAGAAATGATAAGTGTTTGAGGTGATACTTCTGTCTATCCAGATTTGAACATTATACAATGTATGTGTGTACAGAAATATCACAAGGTATACCATAAATATGTACAATTTTTATACCATTAGTAATTTTAAAAGAGTAGGTAAACTTGACATAGATCCATATACATCTTCCAAACTGAACAGAGGGAAAAAAGTAAAAGGAAAAGAAAAGCTTGAAGAACTTATATTAATATACCAAAAGTTCTAATCTTTGTGTCTTTGGAGTCACCCAACAAGAGAAACTCAAAACAAATTGTTGATACATACAACAAAATGGATAAATTTGAAAGATATGACTCAGTAAAAGAAGCCATAGTCTCAAAAAGTTATACATACTATGATGATTCCACTTATAGAAGTCTCAAGAGGAGAAACTACAGTGACAGAGAACAGATCAGCAGTTCTAAATAGCAGGAAAAAGGAGCGACTAGCATGAGGAACATTCTTAAGAGTGACAAAATGGTTTTGTATGCTAGTTGTAGTGGTGGTTAGAAAATCTTTACCAGAGGTGTTCCAAAAGTTCATGTAAAATGTTAATCATGAAAAAGCTATGTGTGGATTTCAAAATTTTTTCACAAAAATATACTGATTTTTAAATTCTACTTTCCACTAACATTTTGAAGCACTGTTATACATGTGTTAAAATTCACAGAACTCAATACCAAAAGAAAGTCAATATTACTTTATGTTAATTTACAAAATGTATTTTTTAAAATCATGGTCTTTATCTCAAAAATCTTATTGGCAGGACATTTTGAACTGTACCTCAAATACTGGAAGAATGTTTTCTACCAAGTTTGTAAGGGGAATTACATTATACATACTATTAGCTCAATAAAGTCACTCAATAACACTCTGCTAAGAAAGAAAATATGTATGCTGTTTTTCTTTTTACCAGGCATCTTCCATTCTCTAATCTCCACTCCCTCTATACTCTTTAAACTAGGCCTTGGCATCACCACCCAATCAAAATACAAAGGAAAATAAGTTAATTATTGGTTGGAAATATAAAGAACTCATGTTCTGACAGAAAGGAAATTTCTGGGGTAATTTAACTTAACTGGATTTTAATCTTACATAACTAGAGTATCCAAGACATTTATAACTATACTCCTGCCGCCTCTCTGAGCCTCCCCGAGCAAAAGTTCTCTGGATTGGCTGGAAACACTCCACACTGGACACTTCAGTTCCCAGTCTTTTTGTAGAGGAATGAGGCTATCTTTTAAACAGTCACCAGAAACTTTCCTTTAATTTTAATTTAGATCTCTTCATTATGTCTTTTCTTATTTTTGTTTGGGAGACAAGACATAATTTCCCCCTTAAATGTCAGTATTTTGCTTTTCCTAAATAGAAAAATTGAGAGAGACAGAGAGAAGGAGAGAGAGAGAAGAAGAGAGAGAGAGACGGAGATGGGGGAGGGAGGGAAGGGCAGTGATGGGGAAAGGAAGTGGAGGGGAGGGGAGAGAAGAGAAAAAGCAAAATCTAACTACTTTTCAGAGGTTCTGAAAACCTAACTAAACTCTCAACAGACTTTTTGTTTGCTTGTTTCACTGATTGTTTTTCTACACAGTGTTCCAATTTTTTTATCTTGTTCTTATTCCTCCAACCTCTTTAATCCAGTGTCCATCTCTTCACCAAAAGAGCTCTTGCTAAGGTAAATAAATGTGTTCTGTGCTACAAAATCTATGGACATGTTTTAATACTTATCTACTACCACATGTGTTAACCATCCCCCATTTTTTTTAATAGTTTTTAATTTATTTACCCAAGAAGTAGAGTTATAGAGAGTGTGAGGGAGAGACAGATACAAAGGTCTTCCATCTGCTTGTTCACTCCCCAAATATTCACAATGCTGGAGCTGGGCTGATCCAAAGCCAAGAGCCAGAAGATTCTTCTGGGTCTCCCACATGGGGGCAGAGGCCCAAGCACTTAGGCCGTCTTCTACTGCTTTCACAGGCCATAGCAAAGGGCTATATCAGAAGAAGAGCCGCCGGGACTAGAACCGATGCCTATATGGGTTGCTTTTTTATTTACCATCCTCTTTTTTTTGAAATACTTTCTGATCATAGTAATTTGGCTTTGTCTTCAATGGGTAGACTTCACCAAGCCTAGGTAATAGACAATCTTTTATTTCTCACATTAAGATTTTTCCAGGAAATCACATCCATGTCCACAACTTCCATCACCATACACACTCTGATCATCCTTCTAAATTTATACTTAAACCAAACTATTCATTTAATTTTATGTCTTTATTCTCAATTTTCCCTACATCTCCATTTGGAAGGCTGAATCTCAACATATCCAAATTCAGCATATACAAAAGCTAACTCATTGGTTTTTCCCCTAAAATATGATTATGTTTCCCCTGAGTGAACCTTACAGAACATAGTTATTTCCTCACTTCACCACTCATATCTAATCCATTACAAAGTCCAATTGATTAACCCCTAACTTAAATCCATTAAATTTTAACTCTTTTTATTACCATTGGTTTTCTCTAAGAATCTTCATCTTTCACCTGGACTACTGCAATAGATTTCTAATTGAGCACCCTACATTCACTGGTAGTTCTCTAACCTATCTCTGCACTGTTGTCAGTGTATCTTTTCAAAATGCAAATATAGGCATTTCCCAACTGCCATTCCCAGCTACCTACTCCCATTCCATATAGATGAGCCAAAGACTGCCAACAGACACAAGCTAATCCAGGTGGCTGTGACTGCATGTAAGTGTGAGTGGGAATACCAGACAAATATCTAAATGGGCAAGTCTGAGGATATGTCTGAATGGTTTCAAAACTCCCACATACACCCAAAGTTTCTAGGTTTATTTGCCATTTGAAATCACTTTGTGTGTTTTCCCAGGCAATCTCAAGTGATCTGTATAGTAGAAATCATCCTCACTTTCTGTTTTTATATTTCTCTCTTTATAGTGTACAGAAATTAATGTGTTTCAGGGGACTTTGCCTTTTGAGAGGTAGCATGGTAGAACAGATGGATTAGGGAGTCAGATGTGGATTTATATCAAAGCTCTGTGATTTATCATAATTATTTTACTCTCATTTTCTTATTTTAAAATAAGGATAGCTCATAGATTTCTTAGAATTTGATTGAGCCCCACAATGCCAAGCATATCATGTGATATATATTCAGTGAAAAGTGAATGATTTTTCTTTCCTTCCTGGATGGCTGGTATCAAAGTATTATAGGTCAAAGAAAACTCAAGGTCATTTGCAAATTTCTGCCAAACATAAGTTTGCTTCACAAATACGTGGACATGAGGGTTCAGCTGAAATTTCATTTTTTGTTGCTACTTTTTAGTTAGCATATATTGAGTATTTCCTACGTACAAGGATCCATACTACAAAATTTACCTTATTTCCTTATTTTTACAATGACATACTTTCAATTTATCTTTAATCATAAGATGATCATTCCACTAAGTAAAGAATTCAGTAAAAATTAAGGGAAAAAAAACAAAACACTGGTCCACAACAACAGAAACACTGATCCACAACAATAGACAAGGACTGTAGATAATAATCAGTTTTCAAAATGTCTGTTTTGCTAATATACATTATGCTTTTTGTATTCTGTTACCACAGATCAGATAAAACACTTGTCTTTTTCATTATTTAATCACTACAAATTCCCTACAATGTATCATACTATTCCACTGTATAGCTAAAACTGCCAGAACTTGAATTATTAACACAGGTAAACTGACTCCATAGCTTGTGGTTTTATTCATAGGATTAAAGATTACACACTTGATCCTAGCCAAAAGGCCAAGAAGAGCTAGAATTAAAAATTTGTTTGTTTGTTTGTTTTTAAAATCCGTTATGGGGGGGAGGGGTATCTATCTGCTGCTTTACTACTAAAGTGGCCAAAACAGACAGGGCTAAACCAGGCTGAAACCAGAAGCCAGGAGTTTTATCCAGGTCTCCCATGCGGGTGGCAGTGGCCCAAGTACCTGGATCATCTTCCATTGATTTTCCTAGGCCATTAGCAGGGGGCTGGATCAGAAGTGGGGCAGCCAGGACACAAACTGGCACCCACATCAGATACCGGCATTGTCAACAGTAGCTTTATCCACTACACCACAATGCAAGTCCCTATCTACAGGAATTTTTACCTCCATCATGGAACAATCAAATCTAGAAAACTCAGAGGAAAAATGGTATCTTTGACCATCTAAGTTTCATCAAGGAACTACAGAATGATTTATTTCATTTGCTAAAATCCAGAGCCTGAAAATTTGACCATATGAACTTCTTTGAATGAAGCAATTCCACTCAATTACATTACAGGGCAATTCTAAGCTACGAGACCTAAAACGCAATTTGCTTTTCCATGTTTGATATTAACCAAATAATTTCTGGAATTACAAAAATTATTACCTCTTTATAACAGTATAAATACTAATACCCTAAAGAATTAGTGATGCAGTGCTAAAGATGAGAATTTGGCAAGAAAGGGAATTTTAATTATGGTCTTTATAAAACCAAGAACAGCTCAGGGAACCCAATTATGACAGGACCATGTAAAGATGTGTGTAAGCCTCTATCTTTTACAATCCTAAATAGAGTTTTAAACAAACTGTCTCTGAAAGGAAAGCTTGAATCCCAGAGAATATTCAACATGTACAGGGACATATACCCAAAATAGTTATAAAACATGATATATACTAAGGTCATATGCAGAGAAACATTTATTTTTCCCCAAGGTGGACTAGGGTTGAAATCTATCCTATAAAGGGAACACTACAGCAGTACCCAAAGAAAAACACATGTCTGTCTGACAGCCTGCAAAGAAATCCTTAGGAAAATACCAGAGATGCATTATAATATTAGTTAACAAATCTGAATGCATTGCATACTATCTGCAAAGGTTTGGATTCCAGACCTAATATGAAAATCACAGAGTAGCTATAGTTAAATAGAGTGACTGCCTTTCTTTTTGGTTCTTTCTGTCCTTAAAATGAAGGTCTCTGAAATCTAATAAATATTGGTGGAATCTTTTATTTTAAGTTTATGCTAAATATAGTTATCTAAAGGCAATGATTTTGCTACCTGATCACTCTCAATTTTCCTTGAACTATATAATTTTCTTAGTGGAGATAGTAAATATTTACTAAACTTTACTCACATGCTTGTTTAAGGCCAAAATATATGGCAGTTACTCAATGGAATAGAGTCAATTGACCAACAACTCAGAAGGTTAATGATGCCTTTTTTTCCATTATGTCTCAGGCTTCTTTATTTAAAAACAAAGTGATGTGGGTATTAGAATCAAGAGCATCATTGAATTTCATCTTCTCTCCAAGCAGTTCCCCAAAACTCCTTGCCACACCCTTTGTGTTTACAATGCCTTCTTTAGTGAAATGAAGAACTGAATCCCCAAAGCCCTGACTCCAGGTTCTCTTTCCCTAGTGTCTCCCCTGACCTCTGCCCCCACCCTGGGTTCCTGGGAAGGGCAGGCAGCTCAATTTGAATGCATGGAGGAGCACAGAGCAGGGACAGGCACAGAGGGGAAGGCTTCCCCCTCAGGGAAGGGCACTGGCAAGCTGAAATGAGGGCTGCCATAGGCTGGGGTACTGAAATGGGGCCCCGGTGCCAGAGGAAAAGACATAGGCCCCTGAGAAGGGAGAGCCGGCAGCCTCAAAATCCTCTTGTTGAGAACAGTCACTGCTTAATTGTTTGCCCTTCTGGCACCGGTTACAGAACCACACTTGAACCATGTTCTTTGTGAGCCCCAGCTGCTGGACCATGTGGCTGATATGCTGCGGTGTGGGATCCCAGCACTGCAGGACCATGTTCCCCAAGTTGCCTCTCACTCAGTTCTCCATACTCATTCGCTTTCTCTTCCCGGCCTGCACTAGGGTCTCTGCTTTGCAAATCTCCTGAAGGTTTTCGTTGTTGTTGGCCTCTTCCACCTACTTCTGAAGTAGGAGCTGCAGCTTACACACATTCTTGAAACTGAGCTGAAGGGCCTCAAATCAGCAAATACACGTTTGGCTGAACACCTTTCCAAAGAGAACCCCCAGGGTGAGCTCCACGTCAGCCTGAGTGTAGCCTAGAGTGATCCTCTTCTGCTTCAGGAGCTTAGCAAACTGCTTGAGTTCCTTCGGTAGAGCTTTGATGTCCTGGGAATCCTCGGGGTTTTGCTCTAGCTTCACAGCACCAGGAGGGGCAGCGCAGGGATTAGGGGAGGGCCCTCCGAATGCTCCCCTTGCCGGCCCCTGCCTCGCCCACCAGCTGAGTGGTCTCCAGGCCGCCTTGAGGCATGAGGCCCACGGCAGCTCGATAGAAGTCAAAGGGAGGCAGGCATATGGAATCCCCCCCACACCTTGGTGCCCAGTGCAACCCTGGGCCAGATGATGGGGCCACCAGGAGGGCTTTGGAAGCTCAGCTAGGTCCAAGAGTCCATCCAGCCTGGCTCCGGAGCTCCCGGCCCATCATCACCACCGCCTGGTGGGGACAAGAAGGCAAAGTCTGAAGCCAGGTGTCCTCCTTGGGGGCCTGGTAAAAAGGGGGTTAATTATGTTTTTAAGAGAGTAAAGTTAGATAATATACTTCTCTATTTCTCTGCTTTATACTTTTAAATTATTAACTAATTATCATCTTCAAAATAACTTACAGCCACTGTGTCATCAAGTTCATTTTTAAATAAGACAATTAAGAACACAATTAAATGTCAGCACTGATTGGCTTTAACTAAACTATCCATCGCTTAAAAAATATCAAACTGAAATTTTTTGATTTAATGCTTTTGCATTTGAAACAGAGGTTGAGAATAGAGGCAACTGCCTAATTCTGTCCTTACATAATAGAGGGTTCACTTTTACAAGATAAAATATTATAAACTCACATTTATGTGGAAAATACATAATGCCTTGCCATTTGCTTTTCTATGTGAAGCCATCCTTCATGGTAGGAGGAATCTGTGACTTCTTTCTAGCCAACAGAATAGGACAAAGATGACAAGAATCTACTCCCTTTATTTATCACTGTTATTCACCAAAGATAATAAGATGCTAGTCACATTACATTGTTGTATCAGTTTCCTAAGGCTATTGCAACAAAGCTTCCCAAACTTGGTGGCTTACAATGACATAAATTTATTCTCGTACAGGTCTGGAGGGTCAAAGTGTGAAGTCATGGCATCTGCAGGGCCAAGATCTCTCTGAAAGCTCTAGAGATGCCGTCTTTATTTGTCTCGTCTAGCTTCTGTGGTTGCCAACAGTCCTTAGTGTTTCTTGGCACTTAGTAGTCTAATTCCAGTTACTGCAGCTACTGCCATATTGCCCTCTTCCCTCTGCGTATCTGTAGGATAATTATTATATTAGGGGTAATTCTACTCCAACATGACCTTATTTTAACTTGACTAATTACAAACCCATAGACCCTATTCCTAAACACAGTCACATTGTGGGGTTTCAGGTAGATGGGTATTTGGGAGTACACAATTCAACCTAATACAGATACATTATATATATATATATATATATATATATGATTTTTTTTTTGACAGGCAGAGTGGACAGTGAGAGAGAGAGACAGAGAGAAAGGTCTTCCTTTGCCGTTGGTTCACCCTCCAATGGCCACCACGGCCGGCACGCTGCAGCCGGCGCACCGCGCTGATCCAATGGCAGGAGCTTGTACTTATACTGGTCTCCCATGGGGCGCAGGGCCCAAGCACTTGGGCCATCCACCACTGCACTTCCCTGGCCACAGCAGAGAGCTGGCCTGGAAGAGGGGCAACCGGGACAGAATCTGGCACCCCGACCGGGACTAGAACCCACTATGCCAGCACCGCAAGGTGGAGGATTAGCCTAGTGAGCCGCGGCGCCGGCCCTATATATATGATTCTGATTAGCACACACAAGGAGTAGACTACCCCTTACTAAGTTTGAAGAAGTAAGCTCTAGGGGCTCCAAGATGGCGGAATAGGGAGGGAGCTCACTGATAGTCCAGGAAAAGATAGTTTAATAAAAGTGTAGATACTGCAGTCTCAGGGAAGAGCAAGGCAAAAAACTGCAGAAGAAACTCTTCCAGAATTAGAGGGACATGGTGGACCTACATGGAGGGAATGGGTGCCCATGGCTCAGGAGCTCAGCTGCCAAATCTATACACCAGCGCTGGAAAGTGAGGTGAGGCAAAACTGCAGTAGCCCGAGACACTGGCAGGGAAGCGGCAGGAAGAGCCTAGAGGGAACAAGGCTTGATGCCCCATGGGGGAAAATACACCAGCCTAACTAGAGGAGAGAAAAAAAAAAAGAGAAAAGGGACTGGTATGGACAAGATTCTCTCTCCACTCACCTTACAAAGGCGGGGAAGACAAATAGAGCAGGCACCATTTTGGACATATGTAACAGCTGCGCTAGCTCAGGATTGTGCCCGCCCTCACCAAGCAGACAAACCTGACTCTGGTAGAGAAAAATAACAGGAGACTAAGATCCAGTGAATGTTTGTAGCTTATGATTTGGAACTTTGAAAAAAAAATGAGAGTGTGTGGGAGAACTCATGGTGTGGCTGAAACATGACTAGTCTTGGAGACACCACAAATTCGAGCAGCTTTGGCTACCCGGTGAGAGACATTGCAGGGGAATCTGAGCTTACACTAAGGACTGCACAGATCCTTTGTGTGGTCCTTGATACAGAGCAGACGAGTATTATACCCACTGGGGCTAGCGCTCAGGCACTGATTGCCATCAAGGAGAAGAGCTCAGCTGAGCAGAATTACTTCCCTTCTGAAAAAAAAAAAAAAGAGAGAGAGAGAGAGAGATTTACCACACCAAACCTGGGTGTGTCACCTTTGGCACCCCCTTAACCCTGAAGAACTAAACAGAGCTCTCGGTCCACACCCACAAAAACCCTCTAGAGATTCACCAAAGCAGAAAATAGACTTAATCTAGAGTCATAGTATAATAAGAAAAGCCACCACAGTGAAAAAAAAAAAAAAAGAAGAAGAAACCAAAATATATCTCCACAATGCCAAACAATAAACGCAGAAACCGAGGAAACAAATATAAGGAAGACATCATGACACTCCCAAATGAACATGACACTCCAATACAAGATTATGAAGATGATGAGATAGAAGAAATGCAAGATATAGATTTCAAAAATTTATGATAAGAACATTTAGAAGTTCTCAAAAACAAATGCATGAACTACAGAAATCCATACAGGAAAGAACAGACAATCTCTCTTGTGAAAATGAAATCTTAAGGAGGAATCAAAATAAAATGAAGAACCTAGAAGAACATGCAATTGTGATAGTGAAGAGAAACCAAAATGAAGTGAAGAACTAAAAGAACAAATGAAAAACACATTTGAGAGCCTTAAAAACAGAATCAGTGAGGCAGAAGAGAGGATATCGGACTTAGAAGACAGAGAACAGGAAAGTATGCAGTCAAACCAAAGGAAAGAAGAGGAAATTAGAAACCTAAAAAATATTGTCGGGAATCTACAGGATACTATTAAAAACCCAATATTCAGGTTCTAGGAGTTCCTGAAGGCATGGGGAGAGAAAAAAGATTAGAAGGACTTTTTAGTGAGATACTAGCAGAAAACTTTCCGGGTTTGGAGAAGGAAAGAGACATCCAAGTACAGGAAACACATAGAACCCCCAATAAAAATGACCAAAAGAGAGCCTCAGCACGACACATTGTAATCAAACTCACCACAGTGAAACATAAAAAAAAGATTCTACAATGTGCAAGAGAGAAACGTCAGATTACTCTCAGAGTATCTTCAATTAGACTCACAGCAGACTTCTCATCAGAAACCCAACAGGCTAGGAGGGAATGGCGAGATACAGCCTAATTACTGAGAGAAAAAAAAAAAACTGCCAGCCCAGAATATTATATCCTGCAAAGCTCTCATTTGTGAATGAAGGTGAAATAAAGACCTCTCATAGCAAACAGAAATTGAAAGAATTTGTTACCACTCGACCAGCCCTGCAAAAGATGCTTAAAGAAGTGTTACACACATAGAGCCGGCGCCGTGGCTCAATAGGCTAATCCTCCACCTTGCGGCGCCGGCACACCGGGTTCTAGTCCCAGTCGGGGCGCCGGATTCTGTCACGGTTGCCCCTCTTCCAGGCCAGCTCTCTGCTATGGCCAGGGAGTGCAGTGGAGGATGGCCCAGGTGCTTGGGCCCTGCACCCCATGGGAGACCAGGAAAAGCACCTGGATCCTGGCTCCTGCCAACGGATCAGCGCGGTGCGCTGGCTGCAGCGGCGGCCATTGGAGGGTGAACCAATGGCAAAGGAAGACCTTTCTCTCTGTCTCTCTCTCTCTCACTTTCCACTCTGCCTGTCAAAAATAAAATAAAAAAAAAATAAAAAAAAAAAGAAGTGTTACACACAGAAACACAAAAACATGGCCATCAATACAAAAGAAGGTAATGGCCATCAATACAAAAGAAGGTAAAGGAAGAAAACCTCCCAGTAAAAGATCACAGGAAAGTCAAAGCTTATATTAGAAATATCTTTTAAAAAATGGCAGAGCAAAGTCACTACTTATCAATAGTCACATTGAATGTAAAAGGCCTCAACTCTCCAGTTAAAAGACACAGACTGGTTGAATAGATTAAGGAACAAAACCCATCTATTTACTGCTTAAAAGAAACACATCTTTCCAACAAAGATGCATGCAGACTGAAAGTGAAAGGTTGAAAAAACATAGTCCATGCCAAAAGAAACCAAAAAAGAGCTGGTGTAGCCATTTTAATATCAGACAAAATAAACTTTAACACAAAAACTGTTAAGAGAGACAAAGAGGTACACTATAAAATTATTAAAGGATGAATTCAACAGGAAGATATAACGATTATCAACGTATATGCACCTAATTACAGGGCACCAGCTTATTTAAAAGATATGTTAAGGAACTTAAAAAGAGACTTAGACTCCAATACAATAGTACTGGGGGACTTCAGTACTCTACTTTCAACTATAGACAGATCAACCACAGAAGATCAACAAGGAAACAGCAGATTTAATCGACACGAAAGCCCAAATGGATCTAAGAGATATCTACAGAACTTTTCATCCTACACTTAGAAAATACACATTCTTCTCATCAGTACATGGAACCTACTATAGGATTGACCACATACTAGGCCATAAAGCAAGTCTCAGCAAATTCAAAAGAATTAGAATCATACCATGCATCTTCTCAAACCACAGTGGAATGAAGCTGGAAATTAGCAATTCAGGAATCCCTAGAGCATATGCAAACACGTGGAGATTGAACAACATGCTCCTGAATGAACACTGGGTCACAGAAGAAATCAAAAGAGAAATCAAAACTTTCTGGATGTAAATGAGGATAACAGCACAACATACCAAAACTTGTGGGACGCAGCAAAAGCAGTGTTAAGAGGAAAGTTTATATCAATAGGTGCCTACATCAAGAAATTGGAAAGGCACCAAATAAATGACCTTTCAATTCACCTCAAGGATCTAGAAAAACTGCAGCAAACCAGACCCAAATCTAGTAGGAGAAGAGAAATAATTAAAATCACAGAAGAAATCAACAGGATTGAATCCAAAAAAAAAAAAAAAGTATTACAAAAGATCAGCCAAACGAAGAGCTGGTTTTTTGAAAACATAAACAAAACTGACACCCCATTGGCCCAACTAACTAAAAAAAGAAGAGAAAAGACCCAAATCAATAAAATCAGAGATGAAAAAGGAAATGTAACAACAGACACCACAGAAATAAAAAGAATCATCAGAAATTACTACAAGGACTTGTATGCCAGCAAACAGGGAAACCTATCAGAAATGGATAGATTCCTGGACACATACAACCTACCTAAATTGAACCAGGAAGACATAGAAAACCTAAACAGACCCATAACTGAGACAGAAATTGAATCAGTAATAAAGGCCCTCCCAACAAAGAAAAGCCCAGGACCAGATGGATTCTCTGCTGAATTCTACCAGACATTTAAAGAAGAAATGACTCCAATTCTTCTCAAACTATTCAGAACAATCAAAGAAGAGGGAATCCTCCCAAATTCTTTCTATGATGCCAGCATCACCTTAATTCCTAATCCTGAAAAAGGTGCAGCAGAGAAAGAGAATTACAGACCAATATCCCTGATGAACATAGACGCAAAATCCTCAATAAAATTCTGGTCAAAGAATGCAACAACACATCAGAAAGATCATCCACCCAGACCAAGTGGGATTTATCCCTGGTATGCAGGGATGGTTCAATGTTCGCAAATCAATCAATGTGTTACACCACATTTAAAAACTGCAGAAGAAAACCATATTATCTTAATAGATGCAGAGAAAGCATTTGATAAAATACAACACCCTTTCATGATGAAAACTCTAAGCAATTTGGGTATAGAGGGGCCATTCCTCAATGCAATCAAAGCAATTTTTGAAAAACTCACGGCCAGCATCCTATTGAATGGGGAAAAGTTGGAAGCATTTCCACTGAGATCTGGTACCAGACAGGGATGCCCACTCTCACCACTGCTATTCAATATAGTTCTGGAAGTTCTAGCCAGAGCTATTAGGCAAGAAAAAGAAATTAAAAGGATACAAATTGGGAAGGAAGAACTCAAACTATCCCTCTTTGCAGATGATATGATTCTTCATTTAGGGAATTCAAAGAACTCCATTAAGAGACTACTGGAATTCATAGAAGAGTTTGGCAAAGTAGCAGGATGTAAAATCTATGCACAAAAATCAACAGCATTTGTATACACAGGCAATGCCACGGCTGAGAAAGAACTTCTAAGATCAATCCAATTTATAGTTGCAACAAAAACAAATACCTTGGAATAAACTGGATCAAGGACGTCAAAGATCTCTATGATGAAAATTACAAAACCTTAAAGAAAGAAATAGAAGAGGATACCAAAAAATGGAAAAGTCTTCCATGCTCATGGGTTGGAAGAATCAATATCATCAAAATGTCCATTCTCCAAAAAGTAATTTATAGATTAAATGTGATACCAATCAAAATACCAAAGACATTCTTCTCAGATCTGGAAAAAATGATGCTGAAATTCATATGGAGACACAGGAGACCTCGAATAGCTAAAGCAATCTTACAACAAAAACAAAGCCGGAGGCATCACAATACCAGGGCAGTTGTAATCAAAACAACAGGGTACTAGTACAGAATCAGTTGGATAGACCAATGGAACAAAATAGAAACACGAGAAATCAATCCAAACATCTACAGCCAACTTATATTTGATCAAGAATCTAAACCAATTCCTGGAGCAAGGACAGTCTCTTCAACAAATGGTGCTGGGAAAATTGGATTTCCACATTCAGAAGCATGAAGCAAGACCCCTACCTTTCACCTTACACAAAAATCCATTCAAAATGGATTAAAAATCTAAATCTACAACCCAGCACCATCAAATTATTAGAGAACATTGGGAAACCCTGCAAGATATAGGCCCAAAGACTTCTTGGAAAAGACCCCAGAGGCACAGGCAGTCAAAGACAAAAACAAAAAACAAAAAAACAAAAAACAAACAAACAAAAAAAACAATTGGGATTACATCAAATTGAGAAGTTTCTGTACTGCAAAATAAACAGTAGGAAAGTGAAGAGGCAACCAACAGAATGGGAAAAAATATTTGCAAACCATGCAACTGATAAAGGATTAATAACCACAATCTACAAAGAGATCAAGAAACTCCACAACAAAACAAGCAACTCACGTAAGAGATGGGCCAAGGACCTCAATAGACATTTTTCAAAAGAGGAAATCCAAATATCCAACAGACACATGAAAAAATGTTCAGGATAACTAGCCATCAGGGAAATGCAAATCAAAACCACAATGAGGTTTCACCTTACACCAGTTAGAATGGCTCACATACAGAAATCTACCAACAACAGATGCTGGCAAGGATGTGGGGAAAAAGGGACACTAACCCACTGTTGGTGGGAATGCAAACTGGTAAAGCCACTATGGAAGTCAGTTTGGAGATTCCTTAGAAACCTGAATATAACCCTACCGTTCAACCCAGCCATCCCACTCCTTGGAATTTACACAAAGGAAATTAAATTGGCAAACAAAAAAGTGGTCTGCACCTTAATGTTGATTACAGCTCAATTCACAATAGCTAAGACCTGGAATCAACCTAAATGCCCATCAAGGGTAGACTGGATTAAGAAATTATGGGATATGTACTCTATAGAATACTATACAGCATTAAAAAAACAATGAAATCTGATCATTTGCAACAAAATAGAGGAATTTGGAAAATATCATGCTGAGTGAAATAAGCCAGTCCCAAAGGGACAAATATCATATGTTCTCCCTGATCTGCGACAACTAACTGAGCACCTAAAAAGAAACATGTTAAAATGAAATTTACACTAAGACAAACAATGACTTGATCAGCCCTTGTACTGACTATAGAGGAACAACTTACTACTTTATTCCTTCTAGTATTTTTTTGTTCTACTTAATAGCATTGGCTGAACTCTGTAATTAACACACAATTATTCTTAGGTGTTTAAATTTAACTGAAAAGTGATCTCTGAAAATATAAGAGTGGGAAAAGAGAGGGAGGAGATGCATAGTTCGGCACATGCTCAATTGGACTTACCCCTAATGTTAGAATTAGAAACGTGCTAGGGTAATCTAATTCAGTCCCATCAATGTGGCATATACCAATGCCATCTCACTAGTCAAAGTGATCAGTTTCAATCCACAACAGATCATAATGAAAGGATTAAGAGTCAAAAGGATCACACAAACAAGACTAGTGTCTGCTAAAACTAACTGATAGAATAAAAAAGGGAGAGAACAATCCAACATGGGAAGTGAGATACACAGGAGACTCATAGAATGGCAGATGTCCTAAACAGCACTCTGGCCTCATAATCAGCCCTTCAGGCATTCAGATCTGGCTAAAAAGCCCATCAGAGTATTTTCAGTCATGGAAAGCCAAGACACTGTGGGGGAAAAAAAACCTAACTGAAAGATCTTGTGAGTGAGATCCCAGTGGAAAGAATGGGCTATCAAAGAAGGAGGTACCTTTCTCTGAAGGGAGGAGAGAACTTCCACTTTGACTATGACCTTGTCTAAATAAGATTGGAGTTGGTGAATGCAAGAGACTTCATAGCCTTGGCGACTCATGACAAGAGCCTAGGGTGATTACTGACGCCATAAACAAGAGTGTCAATTTGTTAAGTCAACAACAGGAGTCATTGTGCACTTACTCCCCATGTAGGATCTCTGTCCTTAATGTGTTGTACTATGTGAATTAGTGGTGTACCTAATACTCAAACAGTACTTTATACTTTGTGTGTCTGTGTGGGTGCAAACTGTTGAAATCTTTACTTAGTATATACTAAATTGATCTTCTGTATATAAAGATAATTGAAAATGAATCTTGATGTGAATGGGATGGGAAAGGTAGTGGGAGATGGGAGGGTTGTGGGTGGAAGGGAGGTTATGGGGGGGAAAAGGCACTATAATCCAAAGGTTTTACTTTGGAAATTTATATTTATTAAATAAAAGTTTAAAAAAAGTGGGGAAATCTAAACACAGTCAGTGGATTTTTTATGTGAATTTCCTGGTTGTGATATGGTGTCATCATTTCAGAGTGTTTGAGAAAACTAGGTAAGAGTACATGGGATCTCTCTATTACTTCTAAGAACTGCATGTGTGAATCTGCCATTATCTGAAAATAAAAAGCTTAATTAAGAACAAAAGAAAACAAAACAAGAAGTAGTAAGCTCTAACTTTTGAGATGAATTATGAGCAAGAAATTACTGGAAATCTCCTATTCCTGAGAATTACCTGCAGCAATAAACATGAAGAAGCAAGGTAGCTTGTTCACAACGTATCCCAAAGAACACAATAGTTCCCCAGAATTAGATTCTGATCTGAAGACGATCTATGAAATGCAAAAAACAGAATGCAAAATAGTGACTGTAAGGAAACTCAATGTGATGCGAAAGACTATAGACAGATAACTCAAAGAAAAGAGTAAAACACATGAACGAAAATATTACTAAAAATATAGAAGTCATTAAGAAGAATCAAACAGAAATTTTAGATTAAATCTTCAATCAGTAAAATAAAAAAATATTAATGAGAGCTTTAACAGGATAATAGCCAAGTCGAAGAATTACTGACATTGATGATAAGAATTTTGAAATAACCCAATCAGACAAGAATAAAGAGAAATGAATTAAAAAGAATGAAGAAAGTCTACATTAAATGTAAGCTACCAGTAAATGATTAAATATTTCTACTATAGGGGTTCCTAAAGAAGAAGAGATGGAAAAATGCATTGAGAATATGCTGAATGAAATAATAGTTGAAAATTTCCTGGGTCTTGAAAGAGACATGGACATGCAGATACAGCAAGTGCAAAGGATGCAAAGCAGACTCAACCAAATAGGATATTATCCAAGGCATTCTGTAGTTAAATTATCAAAAGTTAAGGAGAAGGAAAGAATCCTAAAAAAAAAAAATTGTCAAGTTGCATATAAAGGAAAACCAATTAGACTAACAGCAGACTTCTCAGCAGAATCCCTACAGGCCAGAAGAGAGTAGGATGATATATTAAAGATCTTAAAAGAAAAAGGTTTCCACCCAAGGATATTATATCCAGTGCAGCTATCCCTTAGAAGTGGATGACAAATAAGGTATTTCCAGGATAAACAAAAACAAAGAATCCAGATGAATTTTACTATACAGATGAGTCTTACAAGAAATTCTGAAGGCAGTCCTGCATCATAAGTAACCATCATGAAAACACATGATACTCCAAATTCACAAACAGAGCAGGTATATTCAATAACCATTCAGCAAAATGACAGACATTACTTTAAATGGATTAAATTCCCCAGCCAAAAGATTAAGGATTGCTGAATGGACAAAAAAACAAAACCCCACTATATACTACCTACAAATAATTCAGTTCACAAATTAAAATACAGATAGACTGAAATGAGAAGTGCTGAAAAATTTTATACCAGGCAAACTAAGATGGCACCTGCTCTTTGTCTTGTTCGCCTTGGAGAGGTGAGCGGAGAGAGAGAAACCCGTGTCCGTATCGGTCACTTTTTTTTTTTCTCTTTCTCTCTTCTAGTTAGCCTGGTGAACTTTTCCCCCCAGGGTTGTTCCCTCTAGTCTCCTCTTTCCGCTTGCCTGCCGGTGTCTCAGGCTATTGCGGTTCGGCTCACCTTGCATTCCAGCGCTGGTGTGTTGAGTCTGCCGCTGGTGTCCCAAACTGTGGGCTCCCATGCTCTCCACGCAGGTCCACTGTGATTCACTCGTTCCAGAAGAGTTTCTTCTGCTGTTTCTTCCCCTACTCTTCCTTGAATCTGCAGTATCTCCACTTTTATTAAACTGTCTCTCCCGGGACTATCAGTGTGCTCCCTTCCTATTCCGCCATCTTGCTAAACCTCTGTACTGGAACCATGATCTTTATGTTTTTCTTATGGTGCTTGGGTTTTGTTTTCTCTGTGACTCCTTTAAAAGCATTTCTTTTTAAAAAAAACTCTTATCTACAATGTGGGTATAGATTACTGTTCACAAATTAATTTCATACATAGGTATATACTTCAGTGTTTTATACACACATACAAAACATGTAAAATTTTTCAGAGTATAAGGACTGTGTATCCCTCTAATTTCTCAACATCTTGACTCACATTATGCAGGCATCTCAACTCAAAGCCAAATCCTCAACTGACGATCTTTCCTCTCCCTATCCCCTTGCGCATTTTCTTCTGTGGTTCCCAATCTCAGTAAGTGGCAAAACTAGTCATCCAATTGCCCAAACTATAAAGTATGGCCTCAAATGCCCAATCTCCAAAATAAGGTTTCCTTAGATTTTTTTCTTGTGTTACATTTGGTTCTACAGTTGTATAAAAAATTTAATAAAAGGGATTTTGCAATGAGTTTTGCATGAATATTCTTCTTCCTTAACCTAAACTTTTCATTATTGAAGTAAAGTTCTCCCTTTCTGGAATACATCAGTTTCTGTTTGTAATGTTCTTTTCTGCCTTGTTTTCTTCATGAAATTCTTTCTTAAAAACAAGATGGATCTAAACTTAGAAGCTTCTTGGAGATAAATTGAAGCTATATGCTTGTGAAAATTAAATATGAAAATATGCTTATTTTTTGATTACTACATACCAGTGGGAAATACATATGTGATTCGGGAACAAAGGAAATAGTACTTGCATCTTCAAGGATAGATTTTTTTTTTTTTTGACAGGCAGTGTGGACAGTGAGAGAAAGAGAGAGACAGAGAGAAAGGTCTTCCTTTGCCGTTGGTTCACCCTCCAATGGCCACTGCGGCCAGCGCACCGCACTGATCCGAAGCCAGGAGCCAAGTGCCTCTCCTGGTCTCCCATGCGGGTGCAGGGTCCAAGGACCTGGGCCATCCTCCACTGCATTCCCGGGCCACAGCAGAGAGCTGGCCTGGAAGAGGGGCAACTGGGACAGAATCCGGTGCCCCGACTGGGACTAGAACCTGATGTGTCGGCACCGCAAGGTGGAGGATTAGCCTATTGAGCCATGGCGCCAGCCCAAGGATAGATTTGAAGGAGCAAATGTTTCTACTTTTAGTGACCTTGGTAATGTCCACATGAGATCAGCATATCACCAGAGGAAAGGAGTAACAAGTTAATTTACAAAATTTCAAGGAAAGCCTGAATGTCTAAGTGTTTGGACATTTCTTCATATTACTAACAGTTTTTAGTGACTGTGCTTGATTCTTCTGATTACTTGTTAGCTCTAGGAGGAAACAGATATATCTCTACTTAAAAACCAACAAAATCATAGACCTTTAGATTTGGAGTGGATCTTAGAGATTGCTTTGCCAACCTCTTTTATTCTTAAGATAAGAAAACTGGGTCTGGGCTTACATTTATACAACTTGTGAAAACCTAGAAAGGACTAGAATCTGTGGTTAGAGTTGCAGGGTTATAAATGCAAGTGAAAAAGAAAACTTGGGTATTTATTCTTAAATTGTGCCTGGTTTCCTTCTCTACAGCTGTAAACTCACTACTTCAGAAAGATTTGTCCTATTATTGATATAATTTTTTGTGATCATTTTCCCCCAATAATTGTGACTTTATTGTAAAAGATTTATTTATTTATTTGAAAGGCAGAGTAACAGAGAAAGAGTGGAGGAGGAGAGAGAGAGATCCTCCATCCACTTGTGCAGTCCTCAAATGGCCACAAATGCCAGAGCTGTGGCAATCTGGAGTCTCTCCTGTGGAATCCTTTAGGGCTCTCATGTGGAATCCAGGGCCATCCTCGGCTGCTTTTCCCAGGTGCATTAGCAAGGAACTCTAATGGCTGCACATATAGGATACCTTCACCTGCTACACCATAGCACCGGCCCTGATTATAGATATTTGCAAGCAGAATTCTAGCCACAAATTGCATCCTGAGAGTAATTTTCCTATGGAAGGATATTAAGGATCAGTGCTAGGAAAACAAAGTCTAACAAAATTGTGGGTTGGGGGTGTGAGGTAGAAGCTATAGAGAGTGTGGTATGCATATCCGGTCATTTGCAACAAGATGGAGGAATCTGGAAAACATTATGCTGAGTGAATTAAGCCAGTCCCAAAGGACAAATATCATATGTTCTCCCTGATTGGCGACAACTAACTGAGCACCAAAGGAGAAACCTGTTGAAGTGAAATAGACATATGAGAAACAGTGACTTGATCAGCTCTTATTCTGCATATCACTATGATGCTCCCAAATGAAAAAGACACCCCAATTCAAGATTATGAAGATGATGAGTTAGAAGAAATGCAAGAAGCAGATCTCAAAAAATTGATAAGAACATTAAGAAGTTCTCAAAAACAAATTCTTGAACTACAGAAATCCTTAATGGACAAGATAGAACATCTCTCTCGTGAAAATGAAATATTAAGGAGGAATCAAAATGAAACGAAACAACTAGTACAACAGGAAACTGTGATAGTGACGAGAAATCATAATGAAGTGAAGAATTCAATAGATTAAATGAAAAACACATTAGAGAGCCTTACGAACAGAATGGGTGAAGCAGAAGAGAGAATATCGGACTTAGAAGACAGAGAACAGGAAAGGATACAGTCAGACCAAAGAAAAGAAGAGGAAATTAGAAATCTAAAACATATTGTCAGGAATCTGCAGGATACTATTAAAAAAACCAACATTCGGGTTCTAGGAGTTCCTGAAGGCATGGAGAGGGAGAAAGGATTAGAAGGCCTTTTTAGTGAGATATTAGCAGAAAATTTCCCAGGTTTGGAGAAGGACAGAGAAATCCTAGTACAGGAAGCTCACAGAACTCCTAATAAACACGACCAAAAGAGATCCTCACCATGACACGTTGTAATTAAACTCTCCACAGTGAAACATAAAGAAAAGATCCTAAAATGTGCAAGAGAGAAACGTCAGATTACTCTCAGAGGATCTCCAATCAGACTCACAGCTGACTTCTCATCAGAAACCCTACAAGCTAGGAGGGAATGGCGAGATATAGCACAGGTACTAAGAGAGAAAAACTGCCAGCCCAGAATATTATATCCTGCAAAGCTCTCATTTGGGAATGAAGGTGAAATAAAGACCTTTCATAGCAAACAGAAATTGAAAGAATTTGTCGCCACTCGTCCAGCCCTGCAAAAGATGCTTAAAGATGTGTTACACACAGAAACACAGAAACACGGTCATCAATATGAAAGAAGGTAAAGGAAGGAAACCTCACAGCAAAAGATCACAGGGAATTCAAAGCATATATTAGAACTTATCTTTGGCAAATGGCAGGGCAAAGTTACCACTTATCATTAGTCACATTGAACGTGAATGGCCTGAACTGTCCAGTTAAAAGACACCGATTGGCTGATTGGGTTAAGGAACAAAACCCATCTATTTGCTGCTTACAAGAAACACATCTTTCCAACAAAGATCCATACAGACTGAAAGTGAAAGGCTGGAAAAAGATATACCATGCCAACAGAAATGAAAAAAGAGCAGGCGTAGCCATCTTAATATCGGACAACATAAACTTTACCACAAAAACTGTTAAGAGAGACAAAGAGGGACACTATATAATGATTAAAGGATCAATACAACAAGAAGATATAACAATTATCAATGTATATGCACCTAACTACAGGGCACCGGTTTATCTAAAAGATTTGTTAAGGGAATTAAAGGGAGACTTAGACCCCTTCAATACTTCACTTCAATACTCCACTCTCAGAAATAGACAGATCAACAGGACAGAAGATCAACAAGGATACAGTAGATTTAAACGACACTATAGCCCAAATGGATCTAACAGATATCTACAGAACTTTCAATCCTACAGCTAAAGATTTTACATTCTCCTCAGCAGTACATGGAACCTTCTCTAGGATTGACCACATACTAGGCCATAAAGCAAGTCTCAGCAAATTCAAAAGAATTAGAATCATACCATGCAGCTTCTCAGACCATAAAGGAATGAAGTTGGAAATTAGCAACTCAGGAATCGCTAGAGCATACGCAAACACATGGAGATTGAACAACATGCTCCTGAATGAACAATGGGTCATAGAAGAAATTAAACGAGAAATCAAAAATTTTCTGGAAGTAAATGAGGATAACAGCACAACATACCAAAACTTATGGGATACGGCAAAAGCAGAGTTAAGAGGAAAGTTTATAGCAATAGGTGCCTACATCAAGAAATTGGAAAGGCACCAAATAGATGAGCTTCCAACACATCTCAAGGATCTAGAAAACCTACAGCAAACCAGACCCAAATCTAGTAGGAGAAGAGAAATAATTAAAATCAGAGAAGAAATCAACAGGATTGAATCCAAAAAAACATTACAAAAAATCAGCCAAATGAGGAGCTGGTTTTTTGAAAAAATAAACAAAATTGACACCCCATTGGCCCAACTAACTAAAAAAAGAAGAGAAAAGACCCAAATCAATAAATCAGAGATGAAACAGGAAACGTAACAACAGACACCACAGAAATAAAAAGAATCATCAGAAATTACTACAAGGACTTGTATGCCAGCAAACAGGGAAACCTATCAGAAATGGATAGATTCCTGGACACATACAACCTACCTAAATTGAACCAGGAAGACATAGAAAACCTAAACAGACCCATAACTGAGACAGAAATTGAAACAGTAATAAAGGCCCTCCCAACAAAGAAAAGCCCAGGACCAGATGGATTCACTGCTGAATTCTACCAGACATTTAAAGAAGAACTAACTCCAATTCTTCTCAAACTATTCAGAACAATCGAAGAAGAGGGAATCCTCCCAAATTCTTTCTATGAAGCCAGCATCACCTTAATTCCTAATCCTGAAAAAGGTGCAGCAGAGAAAGAGAATTACAGACCAATATCCCTGATGAACATAGATGCAAAAATCCTCAATAAAATTCTTGCCAATAGAATGCAACAACACATCAGAAAGATCATCCACCCAGACCAAGTGGGATTTATCCCTGGTATGCAGGGATGGTTCAATGTGCGCAAAACAATCAATGTGATACACCACATTAACAGACCGCAGAAGAAAAACCATATGATTATCTCAATAGATGCTGAGGAAGCATTTGATAAAATACAACATCCATTCATGATGAAAACTCTAAGCAAACTGGGTTTGGAAGGAACATTCCAAATACAATCAAAGCAATCTATGAAAAACCCACAGCCAACATCTTATTGAATGGGGAAAAGTTGGAAGCATTTCCACTGAGATCTGGTACCAGACAGGGATGCCCACTCTCACCACTGCTATTCAATATAGTTCTGGAGGTTCTAGCCAGAGCTATTAGGCAAGAAAAAGAAATTAAAGGGATACAAATTGGGAAGGAAGAACTCAAACTATCCCTCTTTGCAGATGATATGATTCTTTATTTAGGGGACCCAAAGAACTCTACTAAGAGACTATTGGAACTCATACAAGAGTTTGGCAAAGTAGCAGGGTATAAAATCAATGCACAAAAATCAACAGCCTTTGTATACACAGACAATACCATGGCTGAGGAAGAACTTCTAAGATCAATCCCATTCACAATAGCTACAAAAACAATAAAATACCTCAGAATAAACTTAACCAAGGACATTAAAGATCTCTATGATGGAAATTACAAAACCTTAAAGAAAGAAATAGAAGAGGATACCAAGAAGTGGAAAAATCTTCCATGCTCATGGATTGGAAGAATCAATATCATCAAAATGTCCATTCTCCCAAAAGCATTTTATAGATTCAATGCAATATCAATCAAGATACCGAAGACCTTCTTCTCAGATCTAGAAAAAATGATGCTGAAATTTATATGGAGACACAGCAGACCTCGAATAGCTAAAGCAATCTTGTACAACAAAAACAAAGCTGGAGGCATCACAATACCAGATTTCAGGACATCCTACAGGGCAGTTGTAATCAAAACAGCATGGTACTGGTACAGAAACAGATGGATAGACCAATGGAACAGAATAGAAACACCAGAAATCAATCCAAACATCTACAGCCAACTTATATTTGATCAAGGATCCAAAACCAATCCCTGGAGTAAGGACAGTCTATTCAATAAATGGTGCTGGGAAAACTGGATTTCCACGTGCAGAATCATGAAGCAAGACCCCTACCTTTCACCTTACACAAAAATCCACTCAACATGGATTAAAGACTTAAATCTATGACCTGACACCGTCAAATTTTTAGAGAGCATTGGAAAAACCCTGAAAGATATAGGTACCAGCAATGACTTCTTGGAAAACACCCCAGAAGCACAGGCAGTCAAAGCCAAAATTAACATTTGGGATTGCATCAAATTGAGAAGTTTCTGTACTGCAAAAGACACAGTCAGGAAAGTGAAGAGACAACCGAAAGAATGGGAAAATATATTTGCAAACTATGCAACTGATAAAGGGTTGATAACCACAATCTACAAAGAAATCAAGAAACTCCACAACATCAAAACAAACAACCCACTTAAGAGATGGGCCAAGGACCTCAATAGACATTTTTCAAAAGAGGAAATCCAAATGGCCAACAGACACATGAAAAAATGTTCAAGATCACTAGCAATCAGGGAAATGCAAATCAAAACCACAATGAGGTTCCACCTCACCCCAGTTAGAATGGCTCACATTCAGAAATCTACCAACAATAGATGCTGGAGAGGATGTGGGGAAAAAGGGACACTAACCCACTGTTGGTGGGAATGCAAACTGGTCAAGCCACTATGGAAGTCAGTCTGGAGATTCCTCAGAAACCTGAAGATAACCCTACCGTTCAACCCAGCCATCCCACTCCTTGGAATTTACCCAAAGGAAATGAAATTGGCAAACAAAAAAGCAGTCTGCACATTAATGTTTATTGCAGCTCAATTCACAATAGCTAAGACCTGGAACCAACCCAAATGCCCATCAACAGTAGACTGGATAAAGAAATTATGGGACATGTACTCTATAGAATACTATACAGCAGTCAAAAACAACGAAACCCAGTCATTTGCAACAAGATGGAGGAATTTGGAACACATCATGCTGAGTGAATTAAGCCAGTCCCAAAGGGACAAATATCATATGTTCTCCCTGATTGGCGACAACTAACTGAGCACCAAAGGGGAAACTTGTTGGGGTGAGATGGACACTATGAGAAGCAGTGACTTGATCAGCTCTTGTCCTGACGGTCGATGTACAATGTAATATTTCATCCATTTTAGTATTTTTTTTGTTCTAGTACCATTGGTTGAACTCTGTAATTAACACACAATTATTCTTAGGTGTTTAAATTTTAACTGAAAAGTGATCCCTGTTAGGAATTCAGAAAACATTATGCTGAGTGAAATAAGCCAACCCCAAAGGGACAAATACCACTTGTTCTCCTTGATAGGTGACAACTAACTGAGCACCAAAAAGGAAACCTGTTAAAGTGAAATGAACACTATGAGAAACGGTGACTTGATCAGCCCTCACCCTGACTGTTGATGAGCAGCTTAATATGTTATCCCTCTTAGTATTTTTTTTGTTTGTTCTACTTAATACTTTTTGTTGAATACTGTAATCAATACACAATTTTTCTTAAGTGCTGAAACTTAACTGAAAAGTGATTGCTGTTAATATAAGAGTGAGAATAAGAGAGGGAAGAGATGTGCAATTCGGGACATGCTCAAGCTGACTTACCTCAAACAGTAGAGTTAGAAATATACCAGGGGATTCGAATTCAATCCCATCGAGAGGCATGTACCAATGCCATCTCACTAGTCCCAGTGATCAATTTCAGTTCACAATTGATCATAATGATAGGACTAAGAACCAAAGGGATCACATAAACAAGAATAGCATCTGCAAATACTAGCTGATAGAATCAAAAAGGGAGAGAATGATCCAACATGGGAAGTGAGATACACAGCAGACCCATAGAATGGCAAATGTCCTAAACAGCACTCTGGCCTCATAATCAGCCCTTAAGGCATGCGGATCCGGCTGAAATGCCCATGAGAGTATTTCAGGCATGGAAAGCCAAGACACTCTGGGTGAAAAAAAACCTAAATGAAAGATCTCCACGAGTGAGATCCCAGTGGAAAGAATGGGTCATCAAAGAAGGAGGTACCTTTCTGTGAAGGGAGGAGAGAACTTCCACGTTGACCATGGCCTTGTCTAAAAATGATCAGAGTCAGTGAACTCAGGGGGCTTCCTTGGCCTTGGCGACTCATGACAAGAGCCTAGGGTGATAACTGATGCCATAAACAAGAGTGTCAATTTGTTAAGTCAACAACAGGAGTCACTGTTCACTTATTCCTCATGTAGGAACTTTGTCCTTAGTGTGCTGTACATTGAGATCTAATGCTATAACTAGTACTCAAACAGTATTTTTCACTTTATGTTTCTGTGTGGGAGCAAACTGTTGAAATCTTTACTTAATGTATGCTAAACTGATCTTCTGTATATAAAGAGAATCGAAAATGAATCTTGATGTGAATGGAAGGGGAGAGGGAGTGGATAAGGGGAGGGTTGCGGGTTGGAGGGACATTGTGAGGGGGAAGCCATTGTAATCAATATTCTGTACTTTGGAAATTTATATTCATTAAATAAAAGTTAAAAAAAGAAAAAAAAAGAAAAGGAGATTATCTGGGTGAGGCTTAATTAATCACGTGATCCTTTCCTAAGCAGAGAGTTTTTCTCAGGCTGGTCACAAAAGGGAAGCCACAGAGATTCAAAACATCAGAGCCGTTCAACTGGGGAGAAAGTCTCCACTCTGACTTGAAGATGGAGAGAGCCATTTGGCGAGAAACACGGCGGCATCTCAGAGCAGAGAGTGACCCCAGGCTGACAGCTAGAAAATGTGCACCTGCATCCTACAACTACAAGGAAATGAGTTCTGCTAAAAAGAATGCGCTTGGAAGCAGATTTTTCCCTGAGAGCCTGCTGAGAAGAACCCAACCCAGCTAACACCTTGACGTCAGCGATGTGACACACTTATCACTCAACCGTGTCAGGCCAGGCTTCTGATCTCAGCATCGGTGAGAGAGCAAATTTGTGTTGTAGCTTTCTATGTGGCATCTAGAAAACTGTACATTTTCCATACCACTTGTATTTGACAGTGGGGCGCTGTTTGGCTTGGTGGATCAGATATCACCCAGTTTATGGTGGGCATCTTGTGTTCTGTAATCAGATACTCTCTCTTTTATTTTAGATTTTAATTAATTAATTTCAAGTCAGAAGGAGAGACAGACTTAAACACAAAGAGAGAGCTTCCATTCACTAGTTCCCTCCTCAAATGTTTGCAACAACCAGGGCTGGGCCAGGACCAAGCCAAGACCTGGAAACTAAACCTGGACCTCCCATGTGGATGACAGGGGCTCAGATACTTGAGCCATAACCTGCTGCCTTCCAGCAGGAAGCAGGAATCTGAAGAGCAACTGGGACTCGAATCCAGGTGCTCTGATATGGGATGCAAACATCCCAAGTAGCGTTTTAACTGCTACACCAAACACCCTTCCCCATGATTAGTTACTCTCAGAAGAAAACTCCAAAGAATATCTTACTCACATGGCTAATTTCAAAATCCTTAGGGTCGGCTGCTGAGATTTTTCTCCAGGGATTTACCACAGATTTTTAACAAGCTTCATTCATTAACCATCATTTAATCTATGGTAACAAAGGCCATGAAGAAGAGTTTGACTTGTGACCTAAATTGTGGGAGCTTTCTGTTTCTCTACATTTCACTCAAATTTGGCAGTCTTATGGAGAAACAGTTGAAAATATCAGAGAAGCACCTCCTAACACAGCATGTACTGACACCAACTTCTGTGGCACATGCAGAGGTCAAGTCCTGGTCTGATCCAAAGGGTTGTGCAGTACCAATTACTTGCTTAACTGCTCATTTACTTATGCTAGAACAGGACAAATTTGAGATCTAGGAGGACATTATCTGAGTAGACTGAGATAGCTCTGAGAACTTTGAAACTGCAACATCTCCTATGGCCATCCCTTGTCAGTGGAAGCAGCCTTTGTCACCTTCTCATTAGAAAGCATAAGTGTTCCTCTACATAAAAGTATTTCAGTAACTTTATGATCATTGCTGCTCAAGGGACAATACTCCTACTCCAGTTCCTCCCAGTTCTTCTAGGACTATAATTAGCATTAAGTTCCAGCACATCCTAGAGTGAGGAATGCATGGTTAACGGTCCCAGAAATATGTAGCACTCCCCTTTCCCCTGGGGATAGTTTCCTGAATAAACAGTAAAAGGTCCCTTTAGGGAGGACAAGGAAATCATTCCACATACACTGGCTTTAGTGTTTTGGTTATAGGGTCCTTTCTTTGGAGGATCTGGCCTCTTCTGCAGTCAATGGGGTTTGATTCTAGCTCAGTTCTGAACACTGGGGTAGTGTAGCAGGCAATGTAGTGTCTCTCCCCCAGACATCTACATTCTAATCTAATTTCCATTTAGAAAGGCTCACAGTGTCTTGATTAGTATTGTGGTGAATCGATAGTTCATTCTGGGGAAAACTTCTGTCTTAAAAATAATGAATCTTTCAAATAATGAACATGGTCCACTGTCGCTCCCCCTCTTCGTGGAGGAACGACACTAAACCCTGCCTAGGCTTCATATCCGAGTCACGGCACCATTATGTCGCTCCCCGTCTTCGTGGAGGAACGACACAGGACCCTGCGCTGTTCTTTCTGTCTGCTCGGCCCTCCCCGGGTTTGCTGCTGGTTCTTCCCGGGTTGGCTACTATCCCTTCCACCTCCGTGGAAGGGCAGTTCCCCCTGGCCGCATTCCCCACTTCCGCAGGGGAGCGGCACACCGCCGGCCGGCTCTTCTCGGGGGCTGCACAGGTGTTCCTTCAGCTAGATGTTCCCCATAGATGTTCCTGGTGCATGCCGTCTCTCTCCTCCTTTATAGTCCTCCTCCGCCAATCCCAACTCGGCTGCCCACACGCCGAGTACGCTGCTCTCCAATCAGGAGCAAGTCCTACAGTTTATTAGTTGAACTGGAGGCAGCTGTGCGGAAGCTGTTTACTTCTCTCCCAACGCCATGTTGTGGGAGAGCAGATGCATAGAATAAGTCTTAATTTCAGTAACTTAGTCCAGTCCGGATTGCTCCCCACAGTCCACTTGCCCACTATGGAACTGTTCTCTAATTTAACTTAATGATGATTTATATGCTTTAATGTAGATATTTTTAATATCTTCTGTTAACTTTATCACTTAATGCTTTAATGTTTTGATGCCATGAATGTGGTTTTGAATTACTGCATTTTAAGATCATTTTCTGATTATTTCTTGCTAGTACATACAGATGCAACTAAAGGTTTAATTAACCTTGTATCCTTACTAAATTCACTTATTACATACAGTATTTTTGTTTGTCTAGATCAATTAACATTTTCTATGTGCAAAATCATGCCATCTTCAAATCATCATAAACCTGCTTCCTTTTGATATTTACAGTTTTCATGCTATATTGTACTGGCTAGCATCTCCCATAAATGTCCACTTTCACTGGAAATAGTGCATATTCCATATTTGTTGAGTATCTTATTCTACAAATGTCAATTAGGCTGAGTTAAGAAATGTTCAAATCATTTATCATTATTTGTCTTCTTGTTTTATCTGTTACTGAAGAGGTTTGCTAAAGTCTTGAATTATGACTAGACATTTTTCTAGATATTTTTGATCATTTATTTCACAGATTTATCATTAAATACATTCACGTCAAAAAAAAAAAAAAAGAAATGTTTCAAATAAATAATCTAATGATGCATCTCAAAGACTTAGAAAACAAGAACGGGTGCCAGTGCTGTGCAACAGCGAATTAAACCACTGCTTGCAGTGCTGGCATCCCATATAAGTCCTGTTTGGAGTCCTTCTGATCCAGCTCCCTGCTTATGAGTCTGGGAAAGCAGTAGAAGATGGCCCAAGTCCTTGTAGGAGTCCTAGATGAAGCTTCTGGCTCCTGGTTTCAGCCTGGCCCAGGCCATTTTGGGGAGTGAACCAGTGGATGGAAGGCATCTCTCTCTCTCTCTCTGTGTCTCTGTAACTCTGCCTTTCAAATAAATAAATATATCTTTATAAAGAAAAAGAAAAGTAAGAACAAACTCAAACCAGCAGAAGATAAGAAATAATAAGGACCAGAGCAGAAATAAATGAAATTGAAACTTAAGCAGTAAAAGAGAAACAAAACAAAAAAGATGTTTTTCTGAGAAGATAAACAGAATAGACAAAACCTTAGCCAGACTAACAAAGAATAAAAAGAGAAAAAACTCCAATAAAATTAGAGATGAGAAAGGAGACATTACAACTGACACTACTGAAATATGAAGGATCATAAACTATGAAAAACTATGTTAAACAAACTAGAATACCTTGAAGAAACAAAATTTTCTGCATGCACATAATCTATTAAACTTAAATCAAGAATACATAGAAAACCTAAAGAGACCCATAACAAGCAATGAGATTGAAGCAGTAATCAAAAGCTTTCAAGGGAAAGTCCAGGACCTGAGAGCTTTACTGCTGAATCCTACAAAACATTTAAAGAGGAACTAACTCAAATACCTTACAAACTGTTCACTGAACTCTTTTTATGAGGCCAGCATCACTCTGATACAAAAACACAACAATGACACTACACAAAATGAAAACTATAGACCTATAACTTTGATGAACATAGATGTAAAAATTCTCAACAAAATACCAGCAAACTGAGTCAAAAACCCTAACAAAAAAATGAGATTTATCCCAGCGAGGCAAAGGTGGTATAACATTCACAAATTAATAAATGTCCTAAGTGGGAGCAGGTGTTATGGCTAGTGGGTAAAGTTACCACCTGTGATGGGTGCCGGTTCATGTCCTAGTTGCTCCACCTCCAATACAGCTCCCTTCTTATGAACTAGGAAAAGCAGCAGAAGATGGCACAAGTGGTTGGGCCCCTGACACCGACATGGGAGATCAAACAATGCTCCTTGGCTCCAGCCTACCCAGCTCTGGCAACCATTTGGGGGTTGAACCAGCAGCTGAAAGACCTCCTTCTGTCTTTAACGCTAATATTCAAATAAATAAATAAATCCTAAAAAGTCATAAATCTCAACAATATAATGAAGAACAAAAACCACATAGTCATCTCAAAAGATAAAGAGAAAGCATTTAAAGGATGCAACATCACTCATGATAAAATCCTTCCACAAACTTGCTACAGTAGAATATACCTCAAAATTATAAAGGCAATATATGACAAATCAATAGCCAGTATCATAATGAATGTGAAAAGCAGAAAAGATTTTCCCTTCATGTGGGGAGCAATCCGGACTAGACTAAGTTGCTCGAATTAGGACTTATTCTATGCATCTGCTCTCCCACAATATGGCGCTGGGAGAGAAGTAAACAGCTTCCGCACAGCTGCCTCCAGTTCAACCAATTAACTGTGGGACTTGCTCCTGATTGGAGAGCAGCGTACTCGGCGTGTGGGCAGCCGAGTTGGGATTGGCGGAGGAGGACTATAAAGGAGGAGAGAGACGGCATGCACCAGGAACATCTATGGGGAACATCTAAGGGAACCCGTGCAGCCCCCGAGAGACCCGGCCGGCGGTGTGCCGCTCCCCTGCGGAAGTGGGGAATGCGGCCAGGGGGAACTGCCCTTCCACGGAGGTGGAAGGGATAGTAGCCAACCCGGGAAGAACCAGCAGCAAACCCGGGGAGGGCCGAGCAGACGAAAGAACAGCGCAGGGTTCAGTGTTGCTCCTCCACGAAGAGGGGGAGCGACATAATGGTGCCGTGACTCGGATATGAAGCCTAGGCAGGGTCCTGTGTCGTTCCTCCACGAAGAGGGGGAGCGACATAATGGTGCCGTGACTCGGATAGGAAACCTAGCTCGGATAGGAAACCTAGGACGGATAGAAAACTTAGGAGGGAAGAAACGTGACTCGGATAGGAAACCTAGGACGGATAAAAAACTTAGGAGGGAAGAAACGGGAAGAACTGGGAAAATACCGGAGAGAGAGACTAGCAAATAGCCTAGGGAAAAGCCGGACGAAAGAGGTGCCGGAGGAAGCTGTTGAAAGCCTAGGCATAGACTCGGATACGGACTACGGGGGGAAGCTGGGAGGAATCTCTAAGGTCGAAAGCGAAAGTGAAAGCTAGAACAAACAGACTCGGACGCGGACTGTGGGGAGAGGCCAGGAGAAATGAGGGAGGAATATCGTTGGAGGAAAGCTTGGGGAAACATACCGGGTAGAGAAAAATGTTAGGGAAATTGAAGCCGCGGGGGGCAGGCCAAGGCGGAAACGAAAGCCACTTTGGGATTCTCAAGTTAGCCCGGGAATAGGGGGCGAAAAGTTGAAACTAGAAGCTGAGACGCAAGCCAGGTTGGGATCCGTCTGATTAGCCCGGGGAGCAAAGGACGGGAAGCCAAATCGTGGGGCGGAGACGTACGCTGGGTTGAATTCGCCAGGCTAGCCCGGGGAACTTAGATTGAATCCTAGTGGCGGAGACGCAAGCTACGCTGTGTTACTCGCGGAAGCCGCCGCGTGCAGAGAGAGCACGGGGCGTGAGTAGATAGGGAACGGGGCTGGCGTAGGCCGTGGTTCAGACGCGAAAGGGTTAAGCGTGGAGACCGCGGACCGCGCAAAGCCGGGAAGCCGCGCAGATGAGGCGCGGGCTGAAGCGGCTCAGAGCCGGCGAGGCGCGGAGAAGCAGCCTCGGGGCGGAGCCCGCTGGCGGGGCGAGGCGCCGGGAAGCTGCGCGGAGCCGTGAAGCTGCCGGCAGGGCGAGGTGCCGGGAAGCTGCGGGGATAAGAGAAACAGAAGTTTTAGAAGTAAAGTGAGAGAAATAGGAATGCTGGAAGATAGAAGTAAAATGGGAGAAATAGAAATGCCCGGAGATAGAGAAATAGAGAAATAAAAAGGCCTCCCTACAACACTGCAATGTGAGAGCTTGGATTCGGTCTGCCCGATTAGTGAGGCGATGAGTACCTGGGTGGCTAGCCGCAGGTCACCGAAGACAGGCACGAATTAACATCAGTAAAGCTTCCCCACAATGCAACAATATTAAGCTTGGATTCGGTCTGCCTGAATTAAGGCGGTAAGCGCCAGCAAAGCTCGACCAGAGTATGAGCTGCAGGTCACCGAAGATAGGCACAAACCAACACTAATAAGTCTCCCCCACAATACGGCAATGAGAAGGCTTGGATTCGGTTTGCCTGATAGGTTTTGTAAACACCTGCAGGCAGTTCTAGCAGAGCAGAGCATGCGCTGCAGGGCACCGAACACAGGCACGCATCAGCGCCTAAAAACCTCCTCACAATGGCGAAGAGAGGACCCGAATTCGGTTTTCCTGATTGATAGGACTTGTAAGAGCCTGTGGCAACTCTAGCAAGTACAGCAGAGTGTGTGCTGCGGGACACCGAAGACAGGCGCGTATCAACGCCAAAAAATAAAAAGAAAGGGGGATCTGTGGGGAGCAATCCGGACTAGACTAAGTTACTCGAATTAGGACTTATTCTATGCATCTGCTCTCCCACAATATGGCGCTGGGAGAGAAGTAAACAGCTTCCGCACAGCTGCCTCCAGTTCAACCAATTAACTGTAGGACTTGCTCCTGATTGGAGAGCAGCGTACTCAGCCGAGTTGGGATTGGCGGAGGAGGACTATAAAGGAGGAGAGAGACGGCATGCACCAGGAACATCTATGGGGAACATCTAAGGGAACCCGTGCAGCCCCCGAGAGACCCGGCCGGCGGTGTGCCGCTCCCCTGCGGAAGTGGGGAATGCGGCCAGGGGGAACTGCCCTTCCACGGAGGTGGAAGGGATAGTAGCCAACCCGGGAAGAACCAGCAGCAAACCCGGGGAGGGCCGAGCAGACGAAAGAACAGCGCAGGGTTCAGTGTTGCTCCTCCACGAAGAGGGGGAGCGACATAATGGTGCCGTGACTCGGATATGAAGCCTAGGCAGGGTTTAGTGTCGTTCCCCCATGAAGACGGGGAGCGACATAATGGTGCCGTGACTCGGATATGAAGCCTAGGCAGGGTTTAGTGTCGTTCCCCCATGAAGACGGGGAGCGACATAATGGTGCCGTGACTCGGATAGAAAACCTAGGACGGATAGGAAACCTGACTCGGATAGGAAACCTAGCTCGGATAGGAAACCGAGGACGGATATGAAACTTAGGAGGGAAGAAACGGGAAGAATTGGGAAAATATCGGAGAGAGAGACTAGCAAACAGCCTAGGGAAAATACCGGAGAGAGAGACTAGCAAACAGCCTAGGGAAAAGCCGGACGAAAAGGGTGCCGGAAGAAGCTATTGAAAGCCTAGGCATAGACTCGGATACGGACTACGGGGGGAAGCTGGGAGGAATCTCTAAGGTCGAAAGCGAAAGTGAAAGCTAGAACAAACAGACTCGGACGCGGACTGTGGGGAGAGGCCAGGAGAAATGAGGGAGGAATATCGTTGGAGGAAAGCTTGGGGAAACATACCGGGTAGAGAAAAATGTTAGGGAAATTGAAGCCGCGGGGGGCAGGCCAAGGCGGAAACGAAAGCCACTTTGGGATTCTCAAGTTAGCCCGGGAATAGGGGGCGAAAAGTTGAAACTAGAAGCTGAGACGCAAGCCAGGTTGGGATCCGTCTGATTAGCCCGGGGAGCAAAGGACGGGAAGCCAAATCGTGGGGCGGAGACGTACGCTGGGTTGAATTCGCCAGGCTAGCCCGGGGAACTTAGATTGAATCCTAGTGGCGGAGACGCAAGCTACGCTGTGTTACTCGCGGAAGCCGCCGCGTGCAGAGAGAGCACGGGGCGTGAGTAGATAGGGAACGGGGCTGGCGTAGGCCGTGGTTCAGACGCGAAAGGGTTAAGCGTGGAGACCGCGGACCGCGCAAAGCCGGGAAGCCGCGCAGATGAGGCGCGGGCTGAAGCGGCTCAGAGCCGGCGAGGCGCGGAGAAGCAGCCTCGGGGCGGAGCCCGCTGGCGGGGCGAGGCGCCGGGAAGCTGCGCGGAGCCGTGAAGCTGCCGGCAGGGCGAGGTGCCGGGAAGCTGCGGGGATAAGAGAAACAGAAGTTTTAGAAGTAAAGTGAGAGAAATAGGAATGCTGGAAGATAGAAGTAAAATGGGAGAAATAGAAATGCCCGGAGATAGAGAAATAGAGAAATAAAAAGGCCTCCCTACAACACTGCAATGTGAGAGCTTGGATTCGGTCTGCCCGATTAGTGAGGCGATGAGTACCTGGGTGGCTAGCCGCAGGTCACCGAAGACAGGCACGAATTAACATCAGTAAAGCTTCCCCACAATGCAACAATATTAAGCTTGGATTCGGTCTGCCTGAATTAAGGCGGTAAGCGCCAGCAAAGCTCGACCAGAGTATGAGCTGCAGGTCACCGAAGATAGGCACGAACCAACACTAATAAGTCTCCCCCACAATACGGCAATGAGAAGGCTTGGATTCGGTTTGCCTGATAGGTTTTGTAAACACCTGCAGGCAGTTCTAGCAGAGCAGAGCATGCGCTGCAGGGCACCGAACACAGGCACGCATCAGCGCCTAAAAACCTCCTCACAATGGCGAAGAGAGGACCCGGATTCGGTTTTCCTGATTGATAGGACTTGTAAGAGCCTGTGGCAACTCTAGCAAGTACAGCAGAGTGTGTGCTGCGGGACACCGAAGACAGGCGCGTATCAACGCCAAAAAATAAAAAGAAAGGGGGATCTGTGGGGAGCAATCCGGACTAGACTAAGTTGCTCGAATTAGGACTTATTCTATGCATCTGCTCTCCCACAATATGGCGCTGGGAGAGAAGTAAACAGCTTCCGCACAGCTGCCTCCAGTTCAACCAATTAACTGTGGGACTTGCTCCTGATTGGAGAGCAGCGTACTCGGCGTGTGGGCAGCCGAGTTGGGATTGGCAGAGAAGGACTATAAAGGAGGAGAGAAACGGCATGCACCAGGAACATCTATGGGGAACATCTAAGGGAACCCGTGCAGCCCCCGAGAGAACCGGCCGGCGGTGTGCCGCTCCCCTGCGGAAGTGGGGAATGTGGCCAGGGGGAACTGCCCTTCCACGGAGGTGGAAGGGATAGTAGCCAACCCGGGAAGGACCAGCAGCAAACCCGGGGAGGGCCGAGCAGACGAAAGAACAGCGCAGGGTCCTGTGTTGCTCCTCCACGAAGAGGGGGAGCGACACTTCAGATGTAGAACATGACAAAGATGTCCACTTACAACAGTCTTATTCAATGTAGCACTGGAAGCATAACCAAAAGCAATTAGGGAAGAGAAATAAATCAAGGATATCAAACTTGGAAAGCAGGAAGTTAAAATATCCATATTAGCAGTTGACATGGTAATGGAAAAACCTTAACACTCCATCAAAAATCTGTTAGAATTGATAAGTCAATTCAGTAAAGCTGTAGGTTTCAAAATAAACATACAAAAACAGTAGCTTTTTATACACTAATTATGAACTCACTGATAGAGATATCAAGAAAGAAATCACATCAAGCCACAAAAAACAAGTATTCTACAAATAAATTTAATGCAAAGAGGTGAAACATTTGTATAATAATAATTATAAAACATTGATGAAAGAAATCATCAAGGATACACACAAAAATGGAAAAATATCCCTTGCTCATGGGAATTCTCAACCTATCACAGGCTCCAGGGCTCAAAGTGCCAAGGCAGAGCACCCACAGGCAGGTGGCTCTAGAAAAGACTCTGCTCTTTCAGTGGATGGGACAGCCTCAAGCAGTGGAGAGGGGATGCTCAAAACCCTGTGACTGGGAGCCTTGCATCCTGTGACTGTAGGAATCCTTTGACAGCATGATAGCAGATGGAGTGTAGCTGGGTCTCTAGGCAATCACACTGGCACCAGAGGCACAGAGCTCCCTGTTGGACTGGAGTGGGTCATTGCTGAGGGTTCTGTGCTCACATTGAGACTGCACAGATCCTTTGTGCAGTTCATGCACCAGTGTGAGTGATGGCTGTACATACTGTAGGCCAACCCCAGGTACATATCACCTTGAGGAGAGGAAGTACATTGTTATTAAGCCAACAGACATGACCATACCCTATCTCTTCTGACAATAGACGAGATCTACCAAGGCTGGTGCTGTGGCACAGCAGGTTAAAGTCCTGGCCTGAAGCGCCGGCATCCCATATGGGTGCTGGTTCTAGTCCCAGCTGCTCCTCTTTCGACCCAGCTCTCTGCTATGGCCTGGGATATCAGTAGATGGCCCAAGTCCCTGGGCCCCTGCACCCATGTGGGAGACCCGGAAGAAGCTCCTGGCTCCTGCCTTTGGATCAGCATAGCTCTTGCTGTTGTGGCCATCTGGGGAGTAAATCAGCGGATAGAAGACCTCTCTCTCTGTCACTACCTCTCTCTGTCTTTCAAATAAATAAAATTAATCTTTTTTAAAAAAAGAAGAAGAGATCTATCATGCCCAACTTGTGTGTCACCCTGAATTCTACTCCACTCTTAAGCATTGACCAGAACTTCCTAGCCCCACCCAGCACACACCTCTGGGTATCCACTGAAGGAGCACATAGAAGCATAGTTCAAAAACAAAATACATCAGCAAAGAAGTTGAACCAACAATAGTTTCCACAAATGCCCAAAAATAAACACAGAAATGCAAGAAAAAATAAGTGAGACAACATGATTCCCCCAAAGGAATACAACAACACTTCAATATTAGAACATGAAGATGAAGAGATTGATGAAATGCCTGAAAAGGAATTCAAAAAAATGATCATAGGGTCATTCAGAAGCAATGAGAAGCCTATTTATGAGTTGAAGAAATTCATACACAATATGGATGAAAAATTCTCTCATGAGATAGAGATTTTGAAGTGAAATCAAAATGAAATATTAGAAATGAAGAACTGAACATATGAAACAAAAATTACAATAGAAAGCCTCAACAACAGACTGGGAGACGCAGAAGAAAGAATTTCTTCCCAAATCTTTGGGAATTTTTCAGTCAGAACAAAAAAAAAGAAATTAAACAATTAAAAACCACATTTGAGATTTATGGGATACTATCAAATGACTCAGGAGTTCCTGAAGCTCTGGAAAGAGAGAATGGGTTAATGGCCTATTCAGTGAAATAATTACAGAAAGCATTCCTAATCTGGAGAAAGAGAGGGACAGCCAAGTACATGAGGAACAAGAACTTTTAATTGACATGACCAGAAAAAAATCTTCATCAAGACACATTGTAGTCAAACTTTCAATAGGAAAACATGAAGATTCTAAAATGTGCATGAGAGAAATGCCAGATTACTTTCAGAGATCTTCAATTAGACTCACAGATGGTTTCTTATCAGAAACTCTACAGGCTAGAAGAGAATGGAGAGAAATAGCCCAAGTCTTAAGAGAAAACAACTGTCAACCCAGAATACTGTAGCCTGAAAAGCTCTCATTTATGAATGAAGGTGAAATAAAGACCTTCCATACCAAGTAGAAATTGAAAGTCATTACCACTCATCCAGCCTTACAAATGATGCTTAAGGATGTGCTGCTACACACAGAAACACAGAAGCATTGTCATCGCCATGAAAGAATGTGAAAGCAGAAAATCTCCTAATAAAATACAAAGGAAATTAAAAGTGAGAAATAGGAATACTTATGGAAAAATGGCAAAGGCAAGTCATTACTTATCAATACTAACCTTGAATGTAAATGGACTAAATTCTCCAATTAAAAGATACGGAGTGGCTTAATGGAATCAAAAATAAGACCAACCCAAATCAATAAAATAGAAATGAAAAAGGAAATGAAACAATGGATAACATAAAAATAAACAGAATAATCAGAAATTACTACAAATAGTTATACACCAACAAATTGGAAAATCCCAAAGAAATGGATAGGCTTCTGTAAACATACATTCTACCAAAATTTAGAAATGAAGACATTGTAAACCTAAACGGACCAATAATCAAGATGGAGATTGAATCTGTAATAAAGACTCTCCCAACAAACAAAACCAAAGACCAGATAGCTTCACTTCTGAATTCTCTCAGACCTTTGAAGAACTAATTCTTCTGAACTCTTCAAACAATTCAAAGAGTGGGAGTCCTCTCAAAAATCTTTCCACAAGGCCAGCATCACCTTAATTTCAAAATGAGAAAAATATACAACAAAGAAAGGGAGCTATAAACTAATATCACTGATGAACATAAATGAAAAAATCCTCAAAAAATATTAGCTAATCAAATCCAACAACACATCAGAAATATCATTCACCCAGACCAAGCAGGATTTATACCTAGTATGCAGGGATGGTTCAACAAATGCAAATCAATAAATGTGATCTATCATATTAACAAAATGAAGAATAAAAATCATATGATCATCTCAATTGATGAAGAGAAAGCATTTGATAAAATACAACATCCTTTAATGATTAAAAAAAAAAACCTTAAGCAAATTAAGCATAATCACAATCAAGGCAATATATGACAAATTCACAGTCAGCATCATATTGATTGGGAAAAGTTGGAAGCACTACCAGTAAGATCTGGAATGAGACAAAGATGCTCACTTTCAACATTTATTCAATATAGTCCTGGGAGTTGCAGCCAGAGCCATTAGGCAAGAAAAAGAAAGCAAAGGTATACAAATTGAAAGCAGGGAGTTAGAGAATCCCTTTTGCAGACGTCATGATTCCATGTATAGGGAAACCAAAAGACTCCACTGAGAGAGTATTGTAACTCATAAAAGAGTTAGGTAAAGTTGCAGATAATAAAATTAACACATAGAATGAATAGCCTTTGTATACACCGACAATGCCATGGCTGAGAAAGAATTTGTGAGATCAGTTCCATTCGCAATAGCAACAAAAAAACTTTCAATGCCTCACAATAAATTAAACCAAGAATGTGAAAGATCTCTATGATAAAAATTAGAAAACATAGGCCAACACCACGGCTCACTAGGCTAATCCTCTGCCTTGTGGCGCCAGCACACCGGGTTCTAGTCCCGGTCGGGGCGCCGGATTCTGTCCCGGTTGCCCCTCTTCCAGGCCAGCTCTCTGCTGTGGCCAGGGAGTGCAGTGGAGGATGGCCCAAGTGCTTGGGCCCTGCACCCCATGGGAGACCAGGAGAAGAACCTGGCTCCTGCCATTGGATCAGAGCAGTGCACCGGCCACAGCATGCCGGCCGCGGCGGCCATTGGAGGGTGAATCAATGGCAAAAAGGAAGACCTTCCTCTCTGTCTCTCTCTCTCTCTGTCCACTCTGCCTGTCCAAAAAAAAAAACTTAGAAAACATAAAGAAACAGAAGAAGACACAATGATGGAAAAATCTTCAATGTTTGTAGATTGGAAGAATTAATATCATCAAATCTCTATTCTACAGGAGGCAATTTATAGATTCATTGCAATCCCAATCAAAATACCATTGACATTATATTGAGATCTAGAAAAAAACTGGTAAAATTCATATGGAAACATAAGAGAACTGGAATAGCTAAAGCAATCTTAAACAACATAAACAAAGCAAGAGGCATCCCAATACCAGATTTCATGACATACTTACTATAGGGCAGTTACGATCAAAACAACTTGGTACAGGCACAGAAAAAGACATCTAGACTAATGGAACATGATAGAATCTCCAAAAGTCAATCCATACAGCCTCAACCAGCTAATACTTGACAAAAGACCTAAAATCAATTATTTGAGAAAGGATAGTTTCTTCAACAAATGATGCTGAAAAAAAACTGGATTTCTGAGTTTAGAAGTATGAAATAAGATCCCTATCTTACACCTTGTATAAAAAACAACTCAAAATGGATCAAGATCTCAAACTATGACCTGATATCATCAAATTACTAGAGGAAAACATTGGGGAAATTTTGAGGCATAGGCAAACACTTTTTTAAAAAAAGATTTTTTATTTTATTTCAAAGTCAGAGTTACAAAGAGGCAGAGACAGAGATAAAGAGAAAGAGAGAGAGAGAAAGAGAGAGGTCTTCCATCTTTGGTTCACTCCCCAGATGGCCGCACTGGCTGGAGCTGAACTGATCTGAATTCAGGAGCCAGTAGATTCTCCTGGGTCTCCCACGTGGATTCAAGAGCCCAAGGACTTGGGCCATCCTCCACAAAAGCCTCCAGAAGTACAGGCAATCAAAGCCAAAATAGACATAAGGGATTACATCCAGCTAAGAAGCTTCTGCTCAGCAAATGAAAAACTTAAAAAAAAGGCGAGAGGCAACCAACAGGATGGGAGAAAATATTTGCAAACTATACAACTGAGGAAAGATTAATATCCAGGATATATAAAGAGCTCAAGAACTCAACACCAACAAAACTAAGAATCCAGTTAAGAAATGTGCATAAGACTTCAACAGGCATTTTTCAAAAGAAAAAAAAATAAAATGGGTAACAGACACATGAAAAAATGCTCAGGATAGCTAGCCATCAGGGAAATGCAAATTAAAACCACAATGAGGTTTCACCTCACCCCATGTAAAATGGCTCTCATCCAGAAATCAACAAACAACAATTGCTGGCAAAGATGTTGGGGAAAAGTACCCTAATCCATTGATGGTGGGATTATAAACTAGTGCAGCCAATGTGGGAAACAGTATGGAGATAACTCAGAAATCTGAATAAATACCTACCATATCACCCAGCCATCCCATTACTGGGAATTTACCCAAGAGAAATGAAATAAGCATATGAAAGAGTAATATATACTCTCATGTTTATTGCAGCTCAATTCACAAAAGCCAAGATATGGAATCAACTCAGATATCCATCAGCTGAAGACTTGATAAGAAATTATGGTATATATACACTGTGGAATATTACACCATGGGGGAAAAAGTTAAATCCTGTCTTTTTCAACAAAGTGGATGCAAGTAGAATCCATTATGCTTAGTGAAATAAGCTGGTCCCAAAAAGATAAATACTATAGGTTTTCCCAGATCTGTGGTAACTAATAGAGAAATTAAAAAGTAATCTATAAGAATGAAATTGACATTTTGAGATTTGGACATTCAATTATTTACAGCCATTATTTCGACTGTTAAGAAACTGTGGTTTTTTTTCTTCACACATTTTTCTTCATACTATTTATATTTTTCTTCGTACTAACACTCTCTATTTAATGTAGGGTTAATAGTATGGGTACAAAGTAAATTGAAAATATATCTTTGTAAAAATCAAGCATGGGAATAGAAGAGTGAGGGGGAAGAAGGGGTGGGACCATAGGTGGTAGGGAGGGGAGGGTCCTAAGTATCACTGTTACTGAATCTGTATATAGGAAATACAGAAATACATATACCTTAAGTAAAATTAAAAATAAATAAAAACATAAAAATGAAATAAAAGAAAAATTCAAAAATGGTCAATTACAAATAAACTTACATATATTAAATTTTCTTAAAGCACTGCAAAAAATACACAGCAGGTGGGACACAAACCACTGCCCATACAAGATGCCAGGATCACAGGCAGTGGTTTTACCTGCTATGCCACAACACTGGCTCCTCATTCTGTATCTTTCTTTTTAAAGATTTATTTACTTATTTGAAAGTCAAATATACACAGAGAGAGGAGAGGCAGAGAGAGGGAGAGGTCTTCCATCCAATGGTTCACTCCCCAAATGGCTGTAAAGGCTAGAGCTGTGACCATTTGGAGCCAAGAGCTTCTTCTGGGTCTCCCACATGGGTCCAGAGGCCCAAGGACTTGTGCCATCTTCTACTGCTTTCCCCAGACCATAGCAGAGCGCTGGATTGAAAGTGCAGCAGCCAGGTCTCGAACCAGCGCCCATATGAGATGCCAGCGCTTCAGGCCAGGGCGTTAACCCACTGTGCCACAGCGTTGGCCATTGTTCTGTATCTTTAATAATACCTATTAAATTAATAAAAAGGAAATTGAACATATGAAGAATCTGTGGAGTACCTTAAATAAATATTGGAAATCATACAAAAGAACCTCAGAGATCATATATTTCAATCCTTTCCCTACAAAAATGAAAAGCCTAGCAACTTAGTAATCAGCTGTCTTATTTATATAGGTAGTAAGTAGAAAAGGCAAATGCAGGATTCCTGGGACCATTTCCAACATTTTTCAAGATTGTAGAGCCTCCCCAACTCCCCAATCCTTTGAGATTCCTAACGCAAAACAATAGTAGGGCTGAAAACAAATCACTTTCAGAAAATGCATGTTGTACAGCTTTATAAATGCCAATGTCTTCAATTAACACAATTAGCTCCTAGAAAAATGTGGGGGGGTCAGTGACGTAGCATAGCAGGTAAAGCCACCACCTGCAGTGCCAGCATCCCATATGGGCGCCGGTTCAAGACCCGGCTGCTCCACTTCCCATCCAGGTCTCTGCTATGACCTGGGAATGCAGTGGAAGATGGACCAAGTCCTTGGGCCCCTGTACTTGTGTGGGAAACGTGCAGGCAGCTCCTGGCTCCTGGCTTTGGGTCGGCGCAGTTCCGGCCATTGTGGCCAACTGGGGAGTGAACCAGTGGATGGAAGACCTCTCTCTCTCTCTCTCTCTCTCTCTCTCTCTCTCTCTCTGCTTCTCCTTCTCTCTCTGTGTAATTCCGCCTTTCAAATAAATAAATGAATCTTTAAAAAAAGGAAAGAAAAATGTGGGCTTCATTTCTGTTACCAACCAACTTGGTGATAAATAACAAATAATAATATCACATTTTCCTATGCAATCACGATTATGAAATGCAAAAGACAGGAGCCCTCCCCACATATTTTCACGAGAAGGCAGCATATCCTCATGGGCAAGATTCATGGCTGTGAAGTCAGACCCACTTGGGCTTGAATGCAGATTCCAATATGTATTCACTTATAAATTTGGGAGATTCTTCAAACTTTCAGCTGTCAGCTTACACATTTGTAGAATGGAAAAGAAAATAACGACCTCCTAATGTTTTGTTTAGTTTCAAACAAAATAATAAATGTATAATTCCTGGCAGTTAACAAGGTGCTCAATAATTGTTAGTCTGTTTCCACTTGCTGATGAATTTTTCTTAAAAGAACAAATTTCTGCTATTCAGATATTTGAATTGTAACCTGTTCTAGGGACATGTAATACAAATGTACTTTGAATCCTACATTGTGACAATTTCTTGGAAAACAATTTTCTTTTGTGAAGATTTACTCTTCCTTGGTTCCAAACACTCATTTTATGGTCTCCTTAACTAGTTCAGGAGAAAATAAATGCCTAAAATGTTTAGAGAAGAAAAAATTCATTCAAATTGGCCTGAATTTCTTTTATTGACACTTAGGAACCACACACAAAAGTACCAGCTCAATGATTCTTAAATTAATCATTGATTAGGAGTTTACATAATTTAGAGTTAGTATTACAAAATCTGTTTCAAATTAGATGAGAGAAGAAACGTGATGTGGAAGTAGTTACTGTTAAACTGGATTTCTCCTGATTGCACTATTTATCAGGTAGTATTTCATATAACTAAATAGAACTATGAGTATTATGAAAGATTATAGTTATGGTTCATTTTTGCATGAGTCTGTTGAGACACAGAAATTATGTGCAGGCAGAGTTGGAAAAATTCCAACACAGACCATACTGAGTTAGGTAACAGCTGGTGAAGAAGGTTCAATTCTGGGGACTATCCTGACAGCTGGAGAAAGGTGATATGTGGTTCTTACTAAATGTTACATTAGAAATTAGTAGTAAAATAATTACAAGGTAATTAGAAATTTATTATCTTGATTTCAAAGCCTAAACAATCTTTCTTGGGGCCATTTTAAGGCTATTTTAAAGTTATTTAATCCATGTTTGAGAAAATTTATTTTCTAGCAGGTGTGCCTTGAAGTTTAAAAAGCAGACATGACTTAAAATCACTTCCATGAGTTTCAAGCACTTCCACATGTTTTGAAGAATAGTCATTTCAACCTTGGTTGAAACCCAGGAAAGGTCATGGGGAGAGGAAGCTGTTAAAACCTTAATCCTGGAAATCTCCTGACACATGGAATGATGCAATGGTGTTGGGGTCCAGAAAGCTTGGGTTCTAGCCTCTGCTCTGCTAATTACTAAATATGAGGTTTAGGATAGAATTCATACCCCTTTTTGTATTTTATTATCCTTATCCAACTTGAGAATCATAATGCCCACCTTGCAAACTATTCTAAATTAGTAATCTATATGTAGTACCTAGGTCAATGGGTTCATGGTTCTCACAGTGCACTGAGGTACCCCAGGGCTCTGCAGCACACTTACAGGGGTACCATCAGACATTTTAAAGTCTGGAGGGAAATACAGGTATCCTGAAAATCTGTCAGCCACTGTGTGAACCATTAATTCAAATTAGTTCATACTTTCAACATTAAATCATTTTATATTCTTTTCAGTGACACCATATCTTTGCAAAGTTGAATTTTTGTAGCTGATGGATAAAAAAGCAATTAAGCATGAAAATCAATGTAGAACAGGAAATGAGGGGGGTGGTATCCAATCTGATTTAAAGTTCTGGACAGTGCCCATGTTGCCTACACATCTCATTAACAAGTAATATGATAAAGACTAGAATAAAATGTTTCTTCTTCTTTCAACTTATGTGTAGTATTATTTGCAAACAGATACCAAATTGTTAGTATATAAATATTGTTTAAATTGTTTGGATCTAACTGCCCAATCCACAGCACAATTAGTTATATTCATTTTGGCCTAGAAATCCATGTGAAAAGCACTGAAATATTAAGGATGCTATGAATCAAATATGCTTGGGAATTTCAGCAGAATTTATTTTAGTTTACTCTCAGACTTAAAGTTCACATGATTGAACACTTCCCCTCAAAATTAAACAAATTTAGTCCATTCTCATCATGGCCTTTTATAATCAGCAGAGCTCTGTGACTAGTTCTGGCTGGTGCAGTTTGAAGAGGTTCACTCTATTTCCTTGTGAAGTATCCTACTGATTTAAGACAATGATGGAGCCACAAGATCTGCCACTTGTTCAATAGAAACCAAGTTCCAGTTATCTTAGCCTTTATGGAATTAAGATATTCAGTAAACACTGATGAATCAATTAATGCAATTCTCTTTTTCCTGATTTCCTTCTAACCTGTTTCATCTTTTTTACCTGGTATTAAGGAATTTTACATTTTTTTCTTTTTAAAGCATGTCTACTTTAAGCAGCCTCAGTGGTCAAGTTACTATATAGAAGACCTGCTTTCAGTTTTAAATCTAAAAAAAAAAAAAAAAATGTTTTCCCGGAAAATCTTGGACATGTTGATGTGGACCCACTGAGTTGACCCAAAGGGATTTGGGGGTTTCTTTGCTATGAAGTAAAGGCTTGCCCTATACTGATGAATACTCAGACTTTTTTTTATTGTCCTCTCTACTATTCTCCCAAATATGTTTTTCTTATTCTTTGTGTGGCCATCTGTAAAAGATACTAGGTAATAACTTGTATTGTAGAAAATGTGGCTTGCATAATAGAAGCCTAAATGGTAGAAAACTTAAACATCAGTTATTACTAACATAAACTCAAATAGTGTGATCACAGTTTGATGCTCTGTATCACAAACTGGAGTCAAGTACATGTTCACTCAATGATCCGAGCTGTGGTTTACATCACAAGGTAAAAAAGGAAATGGCAAAAATTTTAATAGGATGATTTTAGTTAGATCAAGAACATATACAGTGAGATAAAGCCAATTCAACTTTAATATAAAATATCGGGGGCTGGCACTGTGGCATGAGTGGGTAAAGCCACCGCCTGCAGTGCCAGCACCCCATATGGGCGTCAGTTCAAGTCTGGGCTGTTCCAATTCCAATCCAGTTCTCTGCTGTAATCTGGGAAGTCAGTAGAAAATGGCTCAAGTCCTTGGGCCCCTGCACCCACATGGGAAGACCCAGAGGAAGCTACTGGCTCCTGGCTTTGAATCGGCACAGCTCCAGCCACTGCAGCCAGTTGTGGAGTGAATCAGCAGATGGAAGACCTCTCTCTCTCTCTCTCTCTCTCTCTCTCTCTCTCTCTGCCTCTCTTTCTCTCTTTCTGTAAAACTGACTTTCAAATATTTTTTTTTTAAATAAATAAAGTAAAATATTGGAATCAAAGGTGATCACTAAGAATTTTTGTATTCATGAAAATTTGGGAAAGTAATTCAAACATGCACATAGTACCTTGATGGAAAAATTTATGATTGGTCTGCAGCATTTAGAGGAAATCATCTCTGCAAGTGGTTACAAAAGAAGACTAGCAGAAACTGATTTTAAGAAAAAGCAGGTTGGCACCGCAGCTCACTAGGCTAATCCTACGCCTGCAGCGCCGGCATACTGGGTTCTAGTCCTGGTCGGGGCGCTGGATTCTGTCCCAGTTGCTCCTCTTCCAGTCCAGCTCTCTGCTGTGGCCCGGGAGTGCAGTGGAGGATGGCCCAAGTGCTTGGGCCCTGCACCCCATGGGAGACCAGGAGAAGCACCTGGCTCCTGGCTTCGGATCAGCGCGGTGCGCCAGCCACAGCGTGCTGGCCGCAGCAGCCATTGGTAAGGTAAAGCAATGGAAAAGGAAGGTCTCTCTCTCACACTGTGCACTCTGCCTGTGAAAAAAAAAGGGAAGGGAAGGGAAGGGGAGGGGAGGGGAGGGGAGGGGAGGGGAGGGGAGGGGAGGGAAGGGAAGGGAAGGGAAGGGGAGGGGAGGGAAGGGAAGGGAAAAAGTAGAGGCCGGCGCTGTGGCACAGTGAGTTAAAGCCCCGACCTGCAGTGCTGGCATTCCATATGGGACCCGGTTTGAGTCCTGGCTGCTCCACTTCCCATCCAGCTCTCTGCTATGGCCTGGGAAAGCAGTAGAAGATGGTCTGAGTCCTTGGGCCCCTCTACCCATGTGGAAGACCCGGAAGAAGCTCCTGGCTCCTGGCTTCGGATCAGCTCAGCTCTGGATGTTGCAGTCATTAGCAGAGTGAACCAGCAGATGGAAGATCTCTCTCTCTGGCTCTACCCCTCTCTTTAACTCTGTCTTTCAAATAAATAATGTAAATCTTTAAAAAAAAAACCACACAAAAATGTAAAATTCCTTAATACCAGGTAAAAAAGATGAAACAGGTTAGAAGGAAATCAGGAAAAAGAGAATTCCATTAACTGATTCATCAATGTTTACTGAATATCTTAATTCCATAAAGGCTAAGATAACTGGAACTTGGTTTCTATTGAACAAGTGGCATTTGTTGTGTATTATTAGGAATAGAATTCTGAGCTCTTCTGCCCTCTGCCACTGGTATCGGAGTTACCAAGGAAAATGCAATGCAGTCAATCCCTGGGTGGAACTCTTTCCTCTCATAGAGAAAAGACAGAGCAATACCAACTTTAGTAGTGGGTGTCAATCTCCCATGGTCATCTAGTTCCTCCCAGCACTGATACAGGGCACTTGGCTTGCACACACCCTTCTTAAATTCCCTCTCCCCAGGGAATAGTGTAGTAAGTTGGCCAGGTGCCATATGACACACAGGCTTAAGCAGAGTATTACATCTGAAACAGAAAAGTGATTCCCACACAAGGTGACAAACCAGCACAGCCTGTGAAGACTTTTTATCTCTTGGTGAGGAGTGTTCTAGGCCCAAGGTTCATTGTTTTTTTCAGGGAGAGGAGACTGAAAGACTGCTCCCAGGATAAGATAGCATGATATTGTAGAAGAATGTATAACATGTAAATAGCTGAAATGTAGAACCCCATTTAAAGAAAGAAGCAGTGGGAAGTGTAGGCAGTGAGGAGGAGTATTGCAAAAGAGAAAATAGACCCACAGAACTACAGTGGAATTAGATAATGGAGAAAAAAGACTACTAGACTTGTCCACCAACATTTATGCAGTATCAAGCTTATGGTAGGCATTCATTATATTAATTGAAGGCATAAAAGAACATGTTGGTCTTGTAAGCATGGGGAGTCATCATAATTGATTAAAAGAGGCACTTAATGATCATATGCAGCAGCAACGGTACAAAATCATTACTATTGAAAGAGAATAGTTTAGACATTTTGCTACAGTTAGAGAACTTTTCTAACAAGACAGGTCAGGAGAGGTGAAGGAGCACTCAGGTTTGAGAAAAGCTGTTGAATTAATTTGGAAAAACCAACAAAAGAATCTGATGGTCAACTGGATGTAGAATTGAGAGAGTTCAAGGAAAAATATTAATTTTTAGTAGGTCTAGAAGGGAAAGTTATCTAATACATAGTGATGTTGCTATCATTGAAAATTCAAGAGGAGATGCATTTAGGAGATAAAGATCTTGAACTTGGTCTGTGTCACTTACATCTTAAGAGGATTCTAGTGGCAATGTTCAGAGGGCTTTCTGAAGCTCCAGATATAGGGTGAACTGGCAAGGAGTGATAGGCATTGATAATAGCCAAAGACAAAAGTGAAAAGCAATACTTGAGGAGAAATTCTCAGCCAAAAGAGAAGAGGCATGCTTATATCCAGGAAGTATTAACATTACTGTGTGGGATAAAGAGAAAAAGGTGATGAGGATACGTGAGGAAAACTACTGGAAGAGTTGGGGAGAGAACCAAGGGAATACGCTGAAACCAAAGAAAGACAGTTGCAAATGGAAAGTTATTAGCAAAGATTTGTCAGATTGAAAAAGACTTGAAAAGCACCCATTGCATTTGGCCTTTGGTTCCTCACGAATTTCAAAAAAACAGTAAAGGCAGATGGCATTTTAAAGAAAAAAGACAACTTCTTAATTCATGAGAGAAAAGAAAGACAATTTCAATCAACTTAGCATCATCTACTCAGTATCATTTTAGAGATGGTGGGAAAGCAGTTTTCCAAACTTACATCTTAAAAGGAATGCTCCCATTGGCATACACAGGTCACTATTCAAAATATTCTCCATTATAAACTGCTACTTTGAATCATGAAGATTTTTCCTTTTTCAAAAATCCCTCTAATAAAACATGATTACTCCTGAAAATAGCAATGCCTTAAATTATCCCTCTGAAGTGTTAATTGATAAAGATTTAACAGAGAAATTATTCTTGTCCAGTGAGACACCAAAGTGGTTTTGATGTTCTGCAAGTAGAGCAACAAAGAACAGGGCCTGTTAAATGGGGGACCTATAAGACCTCAAAGAAATGTCTCCCAGTGGATTATCTGGTTAGAGTCATGCTAGACTGTCTTTGTTGGTTGGCTCTGCCAAAATGTATTTTCTCTTCCCTTCCCTCCCCTCCCTGTTTTCCTTTCTTTTTCTTCATATTTCTTTTTTTTACTATTTAAAGAAATGGGGTAGTTAAGAAAATATAAGTGTATAGTAGAAAAAGCCTTCTTAAAGCACATGGCATCTGGTTAAAAGGGACTGAGATGTTAATTATTGCTGTGGCAACCCACAATATCAGCCAAAATCTTAAGGTACTGCATTTACTTTGATTATAGCATGATTTTCTGGTATATTTTGTTACACAGCCACTAATCTTCAAGGAAAGCAGATCCACAATGACTGCTTTCCTGCTTAAAGAATTAATCAAGTATTTACTGAACACCTACCATGTATCTGCAATTAGCAAGATAGTACTTAAAGCAAGAAAAAGAAGAATCAAGGTTAGCTATTATTTTAATTGAAAAGTAAGGCTGTGGTATGTAAACAGGTAACAAGTAACTGTATTAAACTAGAAACCATAAGGTTTCTTTTTTGAGAAACATAACTGCCACAGTGAGATTAAAAAATCTTGGGTACTTAATAACATTCATAACATTTGCCTCAGGAAGAAAAATTCTCATGAATATTCTAGGGAAGAAAAAGAAACAATATAAACCTACTATCTAATTTTTCATGTTTCAAAAAACCTATTGTCTACTTTCACTTAGCAAAATGATATGTCCTTACGGTAAGCAATCCAGTGACTAATCTATTATTATATTATCTTATAAAAATTTGAAGGAAAAGTAATGATTATCTTTTACTCCAAAAATATACACCTATTTATGTCCTGATTTCCCTTCTTTTCTCCTATCCTTATTTGTAATTATAAAATGCTTGAATTATGCTATAAACATAATTCTGCTCTAAAAAACAAGTCTATTTACATTTTTAAAAAAGCTTGAGGACAGGAATTTAATTTTTTCATGGCTAGCAAATATATTTGTTGTATGTACAGATGGATGATGGATGAATGGACCTTAATCTATTTCATCACATTATGAATAAATAAGAGAACATGATAAATCTAGATCTACCACTAATATTTTGAGTATTGTTGATTTACTTTTATTTATTTAAAAGGCAAAATGATGGAAAGAAATACTAAGAGATATTCCATCCACTGACTGGTTCAATACCCAAAGACCTGCAACTGCTTAGGCTGGGCTAGGCTGAAACCAGAAGGCCAGAACTCCATCCAGGTCTCCAATGTGTGTGACAGGGATTAAAGTACTTGAGTCATCAAATGTTGCCAACCAGGGTGCGTATTAGCAGCAAGTTGGATTGGAAATTGAGCTGGTATTCAAATCCAGGAACTCTGATACGGTATACAGGCACAGGTATTCGCTGTGCCAAAGAATAATTTTATTTTTTTAAAGTGAACAAAAATCATGTATTCCATATGTATAGTTTTAGGAGCATAGTGATACTTCCAGCCCTACCCTCCATTCGACCCATGATCCCACCCTGCCTCCTCCTTCTTTCTTTATTCTTTTAATTTTTACAATGATCTGCTTTCAGTTTATTTTATACTTATAAGATTAGCTCTACACTAAGTAAATAATTCAACAAATAGTAAGAAAAAAAAAAACCACTGTTCCTCAACAATAGAGGCAAGAGCTGTAAACAATCATCAAATCTCAAAATGTCAATTTCACTCATATACACTGAATTTTTGTACCCTCTAACAGTAATTTTAAAATAGATTTAAAGCTACTGCTTTAAAAATAAATTCTTCATTTAAATTTCACAAATACTTGGCAATTTCAAATTTTAATTCTTTGTTTCTGGTATAAGAGAAGCAACTACCACATTGATTATTTGCAGAGTACTTTACACCATATGAAAGAGTTACTTCTAACAAACTAGGGTTAAGGAGCATGTGCAGTGTGGAGAATTTTGCATATAACTCACAGGCTGCCCTTGAGATCAGGATGACAGGAACTTGAATTGCTGCTATGAACAATGTGTCAACCCCCAGCAAAATTTAAAATTGTGAGTAACTCTTTGCCTCAGAAATTCTATTTCTAGGAAGTTATCCTTGTGAAATAGTCATGGATGCATGTGTTCAAAGATGTATTTATAGTGTTAGTCATCATAGCAATGGTTATAGAAAGTGCAAATGTCCACCAACAGGGGATGATTCAATTCAATGAACTATAATATTTCCACATGACAGAATATTACCTGGTCATTGAAATTAACATAGAAAATATTAAATGTTGAAAAACGTCCACAATAAATTGTGAGGTTAAAAAATTAGAGTTTAGACAGTAATATGGTATAAAAAATTTGTTTAAAAATAGCCATAGTCATAGGCAGACAGAGATATAAATAGAATAAGACTTGAAAGATCACGCTTGAAAAAGTTATCATTCATCTGCTCTACTCTAATAACCTCTTAACTGGTCTTCATGTACTCTTGACCTCGAAAAAATTTTCCTCTTCTTGGGTACAGTCATATTGTTTCAAAATACATAGCCTATCATATCATTTACTGTTAAAATACTTGGAAATAATTATCCTCCTTTAGGGTAAAGAACAATCTCTTTATTAAAACTTGTAATTATCATTCACAGCCTGATTATCTTTCTCACCTGCTGTCACTCTCCAGGTTTTCGTAACTCCTTTGTCTATATTCCTAACAACTGCACCCCAAAATTCAGATAATGTAGAGAGAAGTCAGGTATTCTTATACACATTGAACCAGGCATTGTTTTCATTTCCTCTATCTCTGTAGTACATAATAGGGGTGCTTCAAATGTTTGTAGGAAATGGAATTTAAAAGTATGTTTATTTGGTATAAAAATAGTTTTAAATTCATGCATAGTTTTTTCATAATATGCATTTTCCAAAAAGGTTCTGAAGGACTCTTATACAAAAGGCTTGAAAAATCCATTCCTAAAAAAAAATTTATATTTACTATCACACCAAGAAGGAGGCAAAGGCTTTTTGAACATCCCTGTAACAAAGTCTTAGGTGGGGACAAAAAACGCAAAAAGGTAGTTGGTCTCTCTCTGAAGGGTTTCTCTGGTAGGCTGTTTAGCTTACCAGACAAGAGCAGGACTGCCACCACTTGGGCATAAAATGGAGAGGATCTACCTTTTCATATCAATCTTTGAGTCTTGGTTGTTAAAGAACATCAATCATATTAGCAATGTTCACATCCTTTCCTCATCACATCTACCACTTAAACCAATTATGAGTATTTGGGAAAACCCTTTAACCTCTCAGTACCTCAGTTATCTATACTATAAAATGGGAGATGAACTCAGTCAAGTCTATTTCAACACTTCATCCTGGTAGTTATATCTCCAAGACTTGCTATCCTTTGTTCACCTTAACTTGGTTCTACCTGTGCACAAAACTTGAAGTTAAGAAGACACCTTGATTTATGCTGGTCCTATAAAACCTTAGGAACGGATTTGATCAAAAGATGCTATAAAGAAAAGATTGTTTTGAAAAGTCGACAACACATGGCATTGACACACAAGGCAAAGCATTTAGTCAAACACATCCATATCCACAGGACAAATCTAGGCAGCGTTCTTGAATTTCAGTGATTGGGTGAAACTATAAAGTTGCATAATGTATATGCGTGTGTGTGTGTGTGTGTGTGTGTGTGAACTTCTTGAAAGAAAACTCTCCCAAAGGTGCAAACAATGCTCCCTGTTTTCCCAAGGCGTAGATTGATCATGGTTACAGAGAAAGAATTTTAATCTGATAAAATGAGGCACCTTAGGAGGCTAATAGACTAGTAGCCCCTAATCCTCACAATATTCCACATTAAAATTCCATTGAAAAAGACCCTCATAAATGGGAAACAACAAATCCTGCACAGAGAAACCAAGGTAAGACAGTGAACTCTTCCCCCCATAATTTTTCTTACTGGTCTTTCTTATTTCACAGCATTATATGTTCTGAAGCTTTTAGTAAAATGGGGGTTTCTCATTTCACCTTAACTGCTGCTAATTTGTTCCAAATGTTAATGTTGCAAGTAAGGTCTGGCAACCATCGCTGTATTGAGTTGATAATAGGAATAGAGCTGATCACCATCTGGTTTGGTTCAGAAAACAACTTGCTGCCTAATATTGCAGAATTTAAGTTGGAAGACTCCCGCATTTCATGAATGCCACAAAAAAAGAATTTAAACTAACAGCCCTCCTCAATAGGCATGTGTCCTTATTTATTGCTCTATAGGTTTGCTAAATATGGAATATCACATTACTAATTTTGGCACATTCCAAGGAACATAAACAGGCCAAAACCTCTTAACATAAATTACACCAGAGCTCCTAATGATAATTTTAAAAATTCACAGGACTAGTTTTCAAGAGTTATGACAGAAAACCATTTCAGAAATAAGAATCAAAAATTGAAATTGATTTGTTGTTGCAAGCCTCCTTACCAATGCTGCTGTTTCAGATCTATAAAAATATACTCTGTTCTACCACTTTACAAAAAAATTAGAATATCTGATTTATCAAGAACTACCAGTGATTTCTAAAATGGATTTTTTTTACTCAAAAGAAAATATTTCACAAATTCCTTCCCAATTCCAAAATTCTCTAGGTATTACAATAATTCTTGCAATCATCTAGCTTTATACAAAGGAATCTTATAATTATTTTAAGTGTTTACTAAATACAATACTATATAAAGAGGTTAGGAGTCTAGACAATGACTATGTAATGAGAAGACCCATGTCATTCATATTCTCATTGTATTCCTAATGCTTTGAATTATGCCTGGCACACAGTAGGTAACAATTTAATGAATGGAGCCCAAGGATCCTTAATGCATAGAGTTTAAGAAATCTGGAAAACAACAAGGTTTTGGATAGCAATTTCCTGCTTAGTTAAAAGCTCTATTTCTAAACCAGGGACATTTCAAAAGGTTATCAGAGAATATAAAGTCTCTATAAATATGACATAAATATGAAAAAACATGCAATGTCTTTTCAGGTATAATGTCTATATTAGTTGCATAATGCTATTTCCTGAAAATTAGTTGCCCATTTATTTAGGTTGCATGGCCAAAATATAAAAGCAAAGCAAAGGCATATCCTTTAAAAAGACATTATCCTTTTTAAAAAAACTTTTTTCTTTATATACAGATATAAATACAGAATCTCTCTTCATTAAATTTTAATCATAGATATTTGTAGGACACAGTGTGATTCTGACACATATGTAAAATGTGTAATGATTAGTTCGGGTAGTTAGCATTAAATTTTTGATTAACATATAATAATTTTACATCACTTTTCAGGTTCACTGTGTTATTTCCATATGTGTATACAATGTGTACTGATAAAATCAGGGTAATTAAAATTCCATCTCTTTATCATTAATTTGTTTGGAGGCTTCTAGGTCCTCTCTTCCAGTTACTCATAAAATATATAACAGGTTATTTTGAATTTCAGTCAACCCACTATACTACAGAATACCAGAATATTTTCCTTCTATCTGTTTTATTACCTGTTATTCAACTTACCTCCACACCATTATCCCTATACTTCTTTGTCTCTAGAAATCACTATTCTAAGTCCAGATCAACATTTTTAGCTTCCACATATGAGACAGAATATGTGGTATTTGTTTTTCTGTGTCCAACTCACTTCACTAAACATAACATACTCCTGTACCTTCCATTTTGATGCAAATAATCTCACTCTGGATATTTTCAATGGCTAGAATATTTCAAAACACTGCCTGTACTACAAAGAAAATAAGGTGTAATTAGGTATATCTTTTTCCATTAATATAGGATTCAGGAATTCTTTCTGAATTTTTTGTCCCAGGGTTCCAATTTTTAAATTATGTTAATAATTGTGAAAATGTATCTGGGTCAGCGCCGTGGCACAATAGGCTAATCCTCCACCTAGCGGCGCCAGCACACCGGGTTCTAGTCCCGGTCGGGGTGCCGGATTCTGTCCCCGTTGCCCCTCTTCCAGTCCAGCTCTCTGCTGTGGCCCGGGAAGGCAGTGGAGAATGGCCCAAGTGCTTGGGCCCTGCACCCCATGGGAGACCAGGAGAAGCACCTTTGGATCAGCGTGGTGCGAAGGCTGCAGCTCACCAGCCGTGGCGGCCATTGGAGGGTGAACCAACGGCAAAAGGAAGACCTTTCTCTCTGTCTCTCTCTCTCACTATCCACTCCACCTGTCAAAAAAAAAAAAAAAAAAAAAAAAAGAAAAGAAAAGAAAAGAAAATGTATCTGGACAGACAGGGTAGACTCTTCAAAGTGTCTCTGTTAAATACTTATAAATATCTAAATGTCAATTTGCTTGCAGTAATTTGCTTGAATGTAAGCATAGACTTGCAAGCCTGCAGAAGTCATCTAATCTACCTCTCTGTATGCATTTAAAGGCAGAACTCTATGAAAGGTATCAAAGAAAATAGAAATTTATCACTCCTAGTTTCAAAGACGTCCCAGCTAGATTTTAAGGATAACCACTGAGTAACCATCTAAGAATTCTGATAGTATCTTAAGCTTCATTCTCCTTCTATATATTCTGACCTATCAGCTAAAAGAACAGCTCTCATCTCATGACCAAAAAGCTAATGTCTGTGAACTTCCATTTTTAATTTAACAATATGATAATAAGAACATAGATTGAAGTAAAACAGTAAACTTACCTTCCTATTCCTTTTCTTCTGCTTCCTTTTCTATCTTCACACTCCTTTCCTTTCCGGTTCTTTACATCATATCTCAGAAGCCTATTGTGAGTTTCTTTTGTCACCCATATGATGGAACTCTACAGAGAGAAAGAGTGCCTCTGTGATACTATATAACTTTTGCCAATAAACTTCACAGTATCAGGAAAATTCCTTTTTACCGTGATGAAGGTGCCTTCTAACAGTCAGACAGTAAACACCGTCCACATGTGCACCTTCAAAGAAACTTCGCCCATTTTGTTCCCCCTGTCCAGCTGACAGTCTTGCAATCTGGGAAGCTAAGCAGAATTCAGTCTGCTTAGTACTTGGGAAGGAGACAGAGAATATGCAGTACTGTATTCTTTCCCCTACCCCATTACCCTCACCTCACCTGTGCAGAGCAGTATGGCAGTAAGAAAAGCATACTGAATTCAAGAACTCTGTATGCATTACAAACCCTCACTGTGCCAAATTTTCAGGACAGATTTTTTAAAGTCTCATCGCAGTCTATAAGTCCAAAATAGATTTTCATATCAGAAGTCCATTTGTCCATAATGGTTGGAAATGATGAAATATAAAGTTTGCAGTAGAAAAAGGTGAATGTATGCAACATGGGAAATTCCATGAACTTACATTCTGCATTTTTCCTGCATTATTTTGCTCAGCTGCTCCATGACCAAATTGTATGTTCCCTCCACTCTGCCTTCACAAGTTCTGTTTCATCTTTAAGACCTAACTGAAGTATAAAGTTGTTCAAAGCCTCACTATTACTTACAACCCTCATTAATCTCTCTGTCCTCTAAATATCATACCCATAGATCCTGCCAAATGATGCCAAGTTTAATGTTTTCTAATTTTTTCATATGTCAGTCTCATCATTCTATCTGGATTGCCTACTCTTTGAAAAAAAGTTAAACTACCCTGATATTTGATGCTATTCCTTCTTTCATCATTTATTAGCTGGGTCATCTTGACAAGGTTCTTGAAATTGCTTGCACCTAAGATTCCTCATCCCTAAAACAGGACTAACAACACAAAGCTTACATTGTTGTTTGGATTTCACAGATAGTCAATAAATAATTGCTGATGGATGAGTATTTCCTTAATGACCCATGGAAAGTATTTTAAGTACTTTAGGATTTTTATTACAAAAATCAGTTTCCATGGGACAGCATTTTAGATCTAAGATAAGATAGACACATAACTTAGTACTGCTGACCTAAAAAACTTTTTTTTTCTCTTAACAGTTATTTTCACTTTTTCCCTGCCCCTCTCAAATAAAAAGAAAGAGCCAAAGAGAACCATGTTTGAGTTTGGTAATTGTTTCTACTTAAAATTAAGTGGAATTTACCATCATTTATGAACTGAATATGCCTGCTGAAAAGCTATTAAGAGGCAAATAAAGCAGCTGAGAGAATCTGCAATAAGGAGTTTAGCCCCCCAACCTTTTGAAACACCATCCAAAGGAAGATAGCAGTAGTATCACAAATATGGGCAACTGAACGTGAGTAGGGCAGGTCAAACTATCACTCATTTTCACTGTCTTTCTTGCTTGTATGATACAGAAAAGTCCTCTTCAAGTAATGATCTGATTTCCCTAGAAATTCCATTTTCTCCTCTGAGAGTAATAAAGTTAAAGCAAATGACAAAAAAGTTTAACAAAAAACTATCTTTCACTGCTAACACTAAGCAATAAAGAAAAAAACTAATTAGAAGAGTATTTCTTAGTGTATGAATCATATCATCCTTTGGCTAATTAACATTAAACCCTCTGTGTGTTCCTGGAGGAAGACCAAATATAATAAGATACTTCATTACTAACATACCATATAAGATATGTCAAAAGGACAACAGGTAACAAAGCCAGAGACATCTAAGTTGATTCTTCTTAGAGTATATACCACAGGATCCAAAGCTCCATGGAAGTCAGTATTGCTGTGACTCAGCAAGTACATGAGGAATAACTGAGTAATGTGAGTAAATGACTACAGGGGAGCAGTTCGTCAGGAACATACTAGAAAAGTAATTTTCTAAAATGGCTCAACTTGGATATGAATTTAGTTTGGATTAGAAAGGAGAAACTGCCCAGCATTGTCTGAATTCTAGCATCACTGGAAAGACATGAAACTCCACCAACAGTGCCAACCCTCTTACCCACTCACTATGCTCATGTTGAGGAACATGGTTTTTAAAGTCATTCCATTTTTAATTATCTTTATATACAGAAGATCAACTCTATACTAAGTAAAGATTTCAACAGTTTGCACCCACACAGACATACAAAATATAAGTACTGTTTGAAGACTAGTTTTACCATTAATTCTCATAGTACAACACATTAAGGACAGAGATCCTACATGGGGAGCAAGTGCACTGTTGACTCCTGTTGTTGATTTAACAATTGACACTCTTAGTCATGACGTCAGTAATCACCCAAGGCTCTTTTCATGAGCTGCCAAGACTATGGAAGCCTCTTGAGTTCACAAACTCTGACCTTATTTAGACAAGGCCATAGTCAAAGTGGAAGTTCTCTCCTCCCTTCAGAGAAAGGTACCTCTTTCTTTGATGGTGCCTTCTCTCCACCGGGATCTCACTCACAGAGATCTTTCATTTAGGTAATTTTTTTGCCACAGTGTCTTGGCTTTCCATGCCTGAGATACTCTCATGGGCTTTTTAGCCAGATCTGAAAGCCTTAAGGGCTGATGCTAAGGTTAGAGTACTGTTTAGGGCATTTGTCGTTCTGTGAGTCTGTTGTGTATACTGCTTCCCATGTTGGGTCGTTCTCTCCTTTTTAATTCTATCAATTATTATTAGCAGACACTGGTCTTATTTATGAGATCCTTTTGACACTTAATCCTATCTTTGATTAGTTATGAACTTAAGCTAATCATTTTAACTAGTAAGATGGCATTGGTACTTGCCAACTTAATGGGATTTGGAGTCCCATGTACTGCCATAATTTATCTACTTTCCTGGAATATCCTCCCCTATATCACTCTCTCCCAAAATTCATCAAGGTATGGGTTACTTTGTATAAGAACCCCAATCCCCACCCTGTCACCACAAAAAAGAAAATTATGTGTCTGTGTATGTGTGTGAGAAAAGCCTAAGGCCGGTGCTGTGGTACAGCAGGTTAAAGCCCTGGCCTGCAGTGCTGGCATCCCATACATGTGCCAGTTTGAATCCCAGCTACTCCACTTCCAATTCAGCTCCCTGCTAATGCACCTGGAAAAGCAGTGGAAGATGGCCTAAGTCCTTGGACCCCTGCATCTGTGTGGGAGACCTGGGAGAAGCTCCTGGCTCCTGGCTTCAAATCAGCCCACCTCTAGCAGTTGTGGCCATTTGGGGAGTAAACCAGTAGATGGAAGACCTCTCTCTCTCTATCTCTCTCTACCTTTCTCTGTAACTCTGTCTTTCAAATAAATAAATCTTTAACAAAGTCTATCACTCTATTATATACAAAATTTATATATATATAGATAGATATTGTATATAAATAAATATTTAAAGATATATAAAATTACATTCTATCATCGAACAATCCACAGGTAGAACTGGCAGGACAACAATGTCACATGCAATGCATAGTTCTAAGTTTAAGGCAATTGTTCAATTCTCATCATCTAAACCAGTGACAAAAGGAAAAGAGGATGTCGAGGTTGTCAACTTCCCATTTTAAGGGGTGACACAGAAGTTGCATAAATTAGTTCTCAAAAACAGTGGTCAGAATTGAGTCACATGAGCACAATAAGTCGTGAAAATAACTGGAAAATATCATCTCTAGATGGATGGCTTGGTGATGTCCTTAAAAGTACTGTAGTTTCAACAAAAGAAAGGAAGGATACACTGAAGGATAATTATGTAGGTCTGCCTCACTTCCTTAAAGACTGCATCATATATAATTTATGTGAAGCATTTTCCTATCTAGTATATTAAGACAGTAATTACAGCAACCAGTAAATAGAAAAAGAATGATTCACAATAAAACATCAGAAAGGATCCCCCACTACTTTCAACTCAGTGTGGGTGGGGGAATAATACTTTCCTTATCCAAAATGAAAAATTTCATTATTTTTTCTCTTTTTGGAAATACAATGTTATAGGCTTAAGTAGCAAAAAAAGAAAGAACCAACCAACTTCATTTAGAAACCCAAAGGGCCAGTCCAATGTATTCACCAAACACTTGTCTTCATCAAAAGGTAAGAGTAAGTCCTAAATAATAAATAAACGTTGTTTCCTTATAAGAGGATACAGCATGAAAACCTATAAGGCAAGGTGCCTCTCCTTAAGGAATATACAGATGTATTGAAAAAGACATTTACTTCCTCTTCCTTATACCTTCAAAAATTTTTAATATTGGCCCCTTAATTAATATAATTATAATTCTATCATTGTTAGTGAAATGAAACCGTCTCAAGCAGCGGATGGCATCTTGGGCTCTGGCCCAGCCACCAACCTGTATACTAAGTTCGGCCTCTCCAGGACCCAGCCTGACTTACTAGAAGTCAGGCAACCAACTGGCCCAACCACGAGGGTCAGCTCTACCCCCACCCTGATGGGATTATTGTTCCAACTTCCCTACCCCCTGCAAGACTATAAAAGGACCTGCTCTCCTCTCTCTTTTCGTTCTCTCTTGCCCTCTCCCTCCAGCCTGTCAGATTTCCCTTCACCGGGCAATAAGCCTTTCCATTAACTCTGATGTTTAGTGTGTTTTGTGGCGGCTTTTCAGTCATGGCATGTAACATAAGCAAATCATTGTTAAAGCATTCATTTCACAATGAGGAATTTCTATCAAATAATGAACCTGGAGATTCCATGATGGCAGAATAGGGAAAAGGCATACCGCTCTAGGCAGGGGGTAAAGAGTTAAAAAAAAAAAAGTGACATATTCCCACTAAGATCTGGAACCAGACAAAGATACCCACCTTCACCACTGCTGCTCAATATAGTCCTGAAGGTTTTAGCCAGAGCCATTAGGCAAGAAGAAGTAATCAAAGGATACAAACTGGAAAGGGGGAAGTCAAACTTTCCCAATTTGCAGGTGACATATCTATATATAGGTGAACGAAAAGACTCTACTGAGACTACTGGAGCTCATAAAAGTTTTTGGTCAAGTGGCAGGATATAAAATTAACACACAAAACCAGTAGCCTTTGTATACACAGATAATGTCATGGCCAAGAAGGAACTTGTAAGATCAGTTTCATTCACAATAGCAACAAAACAATTTCAATATCTTTTAATTTTTTAAGATTAACCAAGGGTGTCAAAGCTCTCCACAGTGAAAACTATAAAACTTTAAAGAAACATTAAAGAAAGAAAGAGAAGAAACAAAAAACTAAAATATCTTCCACATTCACGGAAGAATTTACATGATCAAATGTTCACACTACTGAAAGCAACTTACAGATTCAATTTGATCCCAATCAAAATACCAATGACATTCTTCTCAGATCTTGAAAAAAAGATGTAAAAAATCATATGGAGGGGGCGGTGCTGTGGCGTAGCAGGTAAAGCTTCCTAGAAGAAACATGCCTCACCAACAAAGTTACACATGGACAGAAAATCAAAGGATGCTAAGGAAAAGCAAAAAAGGGCAGGTGTAGCCATCCTAATACCAGACACAACAGATGTTAACACAAAAACTGTTAAAAGGGGCCAGTGCTGTGGCATAGTGGCTAAAGCCTCCACATGCAGTGCTGGCATCCCATATGGGCGCTGGTTCAAGTCCTGGATGCTCCACTTCCAATACAATTCTCTTCTATGGCCTGGGAAAGCAGCAGAAGATGGCCCAAGTCCTTGGGCTCCTGCACCCACGTGGAAGACCTGAAAGAAGCTCCTGGCTCCTGGCTTCGGATGGGCTCAGCTCCGGCCATTGCGGCCAAGGAAGATATCTCTCTCTCTCTCTCTCTCTCTCTCTCTCTCTCTCTCTCTCCTTCTCCTCTCTATGTGTAGCTCTGACCTTCAAATAAACGAATACATAAATCTTAAAAAAAATTCTTATGGAAACACAAGAGATCCTGAATACCTAAACCAATCTTATACAACAAAAACAAACTGGGGGCATCGCATTACCAGATTTCAAGACATACTTCAGGGCAGTTATAATCAAAATAGCCTGGTGCTGGCAAAAATAGACATGTAGACCCATGTAACAGAATAGAAACTCCAGAAATCAACCCACGCATCTACAATCAACTTATCTTTGACAAAGGAGATAAAATCAATCTCTGTAGAAAGGAATTTTATCATCAATAAAACAATGCTGGAAAAACTGGATCCATTTATAATAGTATCAAAAAGAATAAAATACTTATGAATAAATTTTAACAAAGAAAGTATACTAGAAAGACTAGTATACTGAAAATTACAAAATACTGATAAAATAAATTGAAGAAAACACAAATAATTAGGGAGATATCCTACAAATAAATGGAAAGATAATACACATTCATGGATTGAAAGACTTACTATTGTGAAGTTGCAGAATTCATCAGAATCTTTTATCTTGAAAAATGGTACAAGAAATTGTTTTAAAATAAAATGCTTTGAAATAACAAAATTAGCTGTATTGATATATTATGTTCTTAATTAGGAATTATTTCAAAATTAAAATTGATTTCCATTAAGTTTTCTCCCATTAAGTTTAAATAACAAAAAATTAAATCAACTAGAAATGGAAGAGAATCAATCTTGCCTCCTATGCAAAAATGGTCATTTTTTACTTGAGATTTCCAAAAAAGTCTAAAGTAACAGAAATATCTTTAATCTGAAAACTTCAAATACCTTCTATGTATGTTGAGGACTTAAAAATACCAAACAACTGATAAGAAATCCCTACAAGTTAGGGGAATGAGTGGTAAAGATAACCGCATTAAGATATGTTAATTTGGGACTCCAGCTCTACTGTTGTAAATAGATTCATTCATTCATTCATTGCTCGCAGCTTAAGGTTTCTATTCTAGCATTCCCAAAACAACCTGCTTTAATACATTATTTCTGAAACCAACATAGTGTAGAATTTCTAAAAAGATTTTTTAAGAAAACATTTTGAGGAGGAATGAAGAAATGAAAAGGAAAATAGCACCATCAGTAATGGAGCACTTAAGAACAAACCCTGCAGGTTCCCAGAGACTTTATATACCACCCAGAGATGAAGTTTCTTCCTTTCCTTACATATTCACCTAAAACTTATATCAATTAATATAATTTAAGCATTTATAATCAATGGTACTGAATTAAAACTATGCTGTTTAACACAATAAAAATATTCACAGGAAAGTACATTATAGGAAAAGCATTTACTTCAATGTCATTTTAAAAGCTTGTAAATTCACTGAAAAAAAGAAAATAATAAATATAAAATAGTTAAATAGAGTCAAGTAAATGATAAATCTAGCTGTAAAGTTATATACTGGATATAGAGTCTTATTGGAACTAATGAGATATGACTTAAGTTGTCCCTGAGGCAGAATATTTAAAGAGGAAAGGCATTCCAAGCCTTCAAACTGTAAGCCAAGAAAAAGTCAAGGAAATTCTCATGGAAGATTTTGAAATAGAGTGAAAATTTTTCTCCACCTCTTTCTTTTGATCGGAAGTCACCAGAAACCTCTAAGGAAATTCAAGACAAGAACCCAAATGGTCATAGTAGCAGTACTAGTCTTTAAAGTCTGTCTATGCCTAACATGAAACAAAAAGAAAATGATCACCCATGATCTATGAACCATAGTGGATGTCTGAGTAGAAGAATAACAAACTTATTCTGACTGTGTTAAGAAAAAATTTTTTTGGCCTTGTAAAAGCTGTAGGTTAAAGGAATAAAATAAAGATTTGAACCAAGTTAGTGTAGGTGGAATGAGAAATAAAGGATCCATTTAGGAGACAGTTCAGAAATAGAATCACAAGGACTTGGAGATTAATTGGATATGGATATACAGAGGGAGATGGTTAGAACAATTTTTAGAGATGTTTAAGGTAAGAGGGTTTTTTTTATTTAGTAAATATAAATTTCCAAAGTACAGTTAATGGATTACAATGGCTTCCCCCCCTCAATTTTCCTCCCACTCACACCCCTCCCATCTCCTGCTCCCTCTCCCATTCCACTCACATCAAGATTCATTTTCAATTATCTTTATATACAGAAGATCGATTTAGTATATATTAAGTAAAGATTTCATCAGTTTGTACTCACACAGAAACACAAAGTGTAAAATACTGTTTCAGTACTAGTTATAGCATTACTTCACATTGGACAACACACTAAGGACAGATCCCACCTGAGAAGTAAGTACACAGTGACTCCTGTTGTTGACTTAACAATTTGCCACTCTTGTTTATGGCGTCAGTAATCTCCCTAGGCTCTAGTCATGAGTTGCCAAGGCTATGGAAGCCTTTTTAAAAATTTATTTACTTGGGAGGCAGACACTCATATACATGGTGAGGTAGGGGTTTGAGATCCCATGCTGTTTTATTTCCCAAGGTCCTGAAATGGCTGGGGCCATTGGGAGCTCAGGAACCCAATCCAGGTCTCTCATATGGGTAGCAGAAATTTAGTTACTTTACCCATAACTACTGCCATGCAGGGTCTCAATTAGCAGGAAGCTAAAGTCAGGAACAGAGGTCAGGTATTGAATCCTGGCACTCCGATATGAGACCCAAGCATACTAACCAGTGCTTTAACTGCTAGGCCAAACATTGGTCCCCATTTGGAGGCTTTAAACCTGAATGATTATATTTTGAATACTTTCTCTTTTTCATTGGTTCTATAACCTCTTTCCAGAACTCTGATTCAAACTATTATAAGGTGTGGGCATTTGTGGCACAGGTTAAGCTGCTGCTTGGAAAACCTGCACCCTATATCAGTGTGCCTGGGATTAAATCCTACCTCTGCTTCCAACCCAGCTTCCTGCTAATGGCCACGCTGGAAGGCAACAGATGATGGCTGTAGTACTTGAGTCCCCACCACCCACACGAGACCCAGATGGAGTTCCTGGATCCTGGCTTCAACCTGATCCAGCCCTGCGGCTGCAAGCATTTGGCAAGTGAACCAGAAGATAGAAGTGCTTGCTCTAGCTTTACTGCATTGCTTTTCAAAAAGTAAAAATTACTGAATAAACTCTTTAAAAAAAACTATTTGAGACCTTTCCCTCCATTTTCCACAATATATAAATTCTTTATAGCAATCCTCATATGACTCTCTATATTTTATAGCATTCATCCAGAAATTAATTCACCAACCCTCTCTTCTGCTGTATTGCTTATTAAACTTCCCATTTTTTATTTCGATTATTAATTTCTAGAAGTTTTCTTTATTTAAAAATCTACCAGTTACATGTTTTCAAGGTGTTCTATTTTTAAGCATATTAAATATAGCTATATATTCTGTTTTTATTTTAATGTTTATAGTTTAAGGAGTCTACTTTTGGGATCTTTTTTTCTTTTGATTGATTCTCATTTATGCTGCCTTAACTCCTTGTACATTTTAAGATTTATGACTGTGTGTAGTCATCTTTCTTACCATCATCTGTAGAAAACATAGAATGAGGCCCAGATTGAAGTTGAATTTTTCCAAGTGATTTGTTTCTGACATTCATCCACGTGTACTATTAGCCAGGATCATTCTAGGATAAATGCTTCACTTGAGACTTTTCAAACCCACTAAGGGCCACCTTGTGCTTATATATATTTTGTTTGTGTGTGTGTGTCTAAGTATATAATTAAAAATTCCACTTACCTACTGTTAATACAGGCAAGCTTCCCTTGGTGTTTGTTTCTTTTACTCTTGCACATCTCAGATTTGTGTAGAGATAGCCTATTGGGTTTCCTATTATAGGTGAACCCTGAATCTTAATTAGTGTTCTCCATGTCCCAAAAACCTGCCAAAATGGAAACCCAGTATTTTAGAAATCAGCAGAAATCCCTGCAACTAAAACTAGATTTGACATTTACCTTTTCTGGCTCCTGGATTCCTTTATTTGGGGGCATTTTTTCCAATTAATCAGTATATAATAATATGTTTTATTTATCCAGTATTTCAAAATGTGTTAAAGTGGCAGTTTTTGGATATCTAATATCCAAAAATATAAAGATATCCATATACCTTTAGTGGTCTACTCAACTTTCTTGCTTCCCACATTGTAGTATATCTTCTGTATTATTTCTACTTCTTGTGGATCTCTGATGTATACAGCTCTCTACAGTGGCTTACTGTACTTCTTTACTACATTAGAGGGTTAAATTAACCTAGTAATACATGTGGCTCACTGGGGCCAAATAGATAGTTTGTCATTACATGTCTATAAAAAAATCATTTCAGGCTTCTGGGAAAATAGTAAGGAAGAAATAATATTATAAGAAAATGTAGTGGCCTGTGTCGCGGCTCACTAGGCAAATCCTCCGCCTGTGGCGCCGGTACCCCGGGGTTCTAGTCCCAGTTGGGGTGCCGAATTCTGTCCCAGTTGCTCCTCTTCCAGTCCAGCTCTCTGCTGTGGCCCCAGGAAGGCAGTACAGGATAGCCCAAGTGCTTGGGCCCTGCACCCACATGGGAGACCAGGAGGAAGCACCTGGCTCCTTGCTTTGGATCGGCGCAGTGCGCCAGCCACAATGCGCGAGCCGTAGCGGCCATTTGGGGGGTGAACCAACGGAAAAGGAAGACTTTTCTCTCTATCTCTCTCTAACTCTGCCTGTAAAAAAGAAGAAAAAAAAAAAGAAAATGTAGTAAAAAAAAGAACATAAAAAATATAGTAAGTGGCTTCTAAAAAATCAAGGGTTGCTATATCTATTATGGAACAAATTAATTTTCAGGGAAGTATTTAATGCTTTTATTTATTCTGTCAGTGTTTTCTTCAGTTGTTCTTTGTTGTTGGAAGACTGACTTTTAGATTAGCCTTTTTAGATCAATAAAACAGAATTGTACTAAGAAGCCATTTCAAAACTAGAGTTCTGAATGAAGTTATCTATCATTAAAAGGCCTACTATTTAAAACCAGATGATTGTTTTAGTCATAATTACTGGAATTAACCAGTACTCAAATATATGCTCAAAAATATGTATAAATTTCTGACTGTTGTTTCACTAAAGAACATAAATCCAGTCAACAAAAATATTGTTGATTCCTAGAATTAAGCAAGGTTAAAGATTAATTAAGCAAGTTAAAGATTAGAAGAGATACACAGTTAGAAGGGAATTAAAATCAGAAATAGTGGAAGTGAGGAGACATCTAGACATCTACCACTTGAGAAATATGATCTGGTTCTTCATGTCCTCAAAATCAGAAAAAATTTACCATGGACATAATGGTAACTATAAATATGAGTATGGAGAAGCTTTACTTTTTTTGCAAAGTAAGGCTGGATGATTTTCCCAGATACAGAGTAACACAGTAAAAAATTACTTTAAACATCATTAAGTAAAGGACCTAAAATTCAGATAGGATAATTGGCAAATTCATAAAATCAAAAGTAAAGCAATATAACTAGCATGTCTCACCTAAAGCTTCATGTCAGAAAAGTGGTTTATTCTCAATCTAGCTAGCTAGTATGTAACATTATTACTTATACTACTGTTTAAAGTAAAGCTAGAATGATAGAAGCTGGTCAATTCAGGCAGAAATAAAATTCAAGGAAGAACTCAAGTCTCTATTCAAAAGAGTAAGAGAGACCGAGGAATTAGTATACATCATTTATTCATTTATTTTACTGTCTATTAGATACGTTATTTTGCTCTTATAGATCCACACAAACTTGGACATTTGAGCCACTGAACTTTATCTTTGGCATAAGTTTTGGATTCAGCCACAGCTTTTTCCCCTGATTCAATTTTCTCCCTTAGTTAATAATAAGAAAAAGAAAATGTAGAGCTGGCCAGATGCTTCAATGATGAAAGAAATTGTTTTGGTGAAATCCAAAGAGTAAGAGAGCCAGGATATTTGGAAAGTTCAAGCCATTTTAGACCACACCCGTCTGCTGCACGTAGCCTGGGTGACTCCTTTTTGGCAACTTCCAAAACAGCTATATGTACCCTGTAGGTTCAGCATTTAATCCTTAAAAATGTGTGGCCCAAGTTGGCTTCGATGAGCTATTTTATTTCTTGCAGTCCAAATCACCCACAATGTTAAACATCCTTCTAACTAAATCTTGAGTGCAAAACTGTCAGCCAATCAAATGGCAGGATAACAGGACTCTTAACTTTAAAGATGCAAAACCTAGACTTAGAATATAAATCTCCAAGAGATTAAAAGAAGGTTATACAATCCTAAGAATTCAGCAAACACCATAACAAATTAGAGATGTGCTTAGTGATTTACGAATAGGAAAATGACCAGTGACATATAAAATACTTAGTAAACCAAGGAGGTCATCTTTCACCATAGGAACAAACCAGATTCTATGTCTTACCTCAGGTCCAGAGGTTTTGGGTACTGTTGCATTCCCTTCCAAATACTGTAAAGTCTTTGTTCACTGGGAATTATCATTATTAAAAATAACCTGCTTTGTGGTATAAAATATTTTCTCTAAGAACTATAATACCTACTGCAGAACAACGTATTTTGTTTTGCCATTTGGAGAGTAAGGATATCCAAGATTTGGCATTTTCACTCTATACAGTTTACTGTGTAGACCTAATCTATAAAGTTTTTTTTTGTTCTGCTACCTTTGAAAAGAAAATATGAGGCTTTCGGTCTCTGTAAAAGTGAAAGGTTAATTTTTTTAATATATAATATGGTATTTCAAGTCCTAACAGATATTTATAACATTCCAGATTTCCTTTGATGTAATTTGTTGTTTTAAATTGGTTTTCCTGAATTTTTAATGCAAAAAGAAATGGTCTCAAAGTATCAAGACAGACATACTTGAAATCTGTATCTATATATATACTAAAAATCCAACTCTTATCATTTGTTCTTTAGAAAGTTATTGATACATATTAACATTTTATAGGATCACTTGACTTCTTTTATTTATTTTCAGAATCAAGATTCTGCTGGAGCATTTGTGTTTCTAACTTTCTCATCTCCCTTGGCATAAAACTGGCTTAATATTTTGCAAACAATATTTCATTTAGGGATTTGTTACAATGCTAATAATCTTACTTATTTTCTTGTTACCAAGATTCAATAATTTACTTTAAACCATAGCAAAATTTTAAGTTTTGCATCAAAACCTAATATCAAATGAAATTATTAAGCTCATAATATAGTGACATCATTACAGATGTTCCACAATTGGTGTTCTTTACTTTCCATCTTTTTTTTTTTTCAATCTAATCTATTTGATGGTATTCTACAGGTCAAACTTAAATAAAATGTCTGTGAAATTTCTCTCAAATCTGGGTAAGTGGCAATGCCAAAAGAGAATATGCTGATTTTTTTTAGTTTGCATTTGCATTTATTGAATGGACTTTTCAAAATGCTTTACATACTTTTCTGAAACAGCATTTTCCACAACCCATTTCAGAGTACCTGGGTTTGATAACCGCTCCAGCTCCCAACTCCAGCATCCTGCTAATGCAGAACTTGGGAGGCAGTTGTAGAAGCCCAAATAAAAATTGAGTATCTGCCACCCATTTGGGAGACCTGGATGAGTTCCAGGTTCCTAGTTTGGCCTTGCTCAGTTGTGGACATTGTGGACTTTTGGGGAGTAGATCATCAGATAGAAGTGCGTGCCACCCAACCTTTCTTCCTCTCCCTCCCCTACCTTTCCACCCTCCCTCCCTTCCTTTCTGTTTCTCAAACATATTTTTTAAGAATTTGGACTTGAGTTTTTTAACATATAAAAACATTCATACATTTGAATTGAGCTTTGTTTCAGTATTTCTGAATCAAGAATTGAGTCTCCTAATACAAAAGAAGAATAATAAATATGACTGGTACTCTTTTCTAAGTTCTCTATGTAAAATCAATTTAAGTATTCTTTCTGATTTTAAACACCAACCAGTGCTGAACCTAATGGCCAGAACCTTAAAAATAATCTAACAGCTGTATGCTCAATCCCATTTGAGGGAAACACTTTTTCATGTCTATTTTTGATATAGATATATTAACAGCCATTTACTCTTTCAAACTACTTTTTAATATTTTATCCAAGTTCTCCATTATTTGTGATTTGTTTGGAAGAGGGGTGACATTCTATATAAAACTACTTGAGCAACACAAAACTTTCTAATTCCAGGTAGACCCAACCAAAAAAGCATATTTAGAATTTATTTTTAAAGTCACTTTTCAAGCACCATTTCAAAAACTTAAAATAAATGATTACGATATTCCTTACTTATTTCCTATCAAACACTGTATCACTGAGGTGTGTACATAAGTAACTGAGAAAGAGACTATATGAATAGTTTGTAAAATAAAACTTCACATGGGCAGATAAAAATAATTCAAGAAAATCTGAATAATCTTAGATACAATTTTTTAAAAGAATGGGAAATATTAAAATTTAGATAAAATTTCATCTCTATAGAAGATATGCTTGCTAAATCAAATCTCTCTCTAAAGGTAGGAAAAAAGTTTTAAGAATCTTATTGCAACTTCTGAAATCATGTTTTACATTTAAGTAGTCTCTTTGCAATAAAAAAATTAAATACTACACCCTCCCCTAATTTTACCTTTCTTTATAGTTCATCAACGCTTAAATTTATATTTTGGTCACTTACACTTTGTTTAAATAATTTGATTTAGTTCTGTACAAGTGTTTTGGTTAAATCAAAATCATATAGTAAACCCTTAACAAGTACTAGAGAAATATGCATATTTGTTCTAACATACTTATTTTCTACCCTAATGGGAAAGATCTGCTCACTGTGCTTCTAAAAGGTGTTTTGTCTTCCCTTCTTTATGGCTGATGCATTAAGTTGTTCCCCTCCTTAGGGCATCAACCTTTTATAATGCTATCCAACTTTCTACTACAATACCAAATCTCATGGCCACCCTTAAGTCTTTACAGAAACCTCCAACCTTCAATTGTGTATTCCTCTGAATATGTACATCACAAATATTGTACTTCACTAGGCAAACAAGAATCACTCTCATACTGATCTACTGGAAAGTTACTGGCTGATGAAAAGAACTTTCATTCTTTTACACTGTCTTTCAAACTAGGTGCAGGATCCTTGAGGACCAGAATTAAGTACTGGATTTTTCTCTCCACGTTGCCTTCTCTTTTGTATTAGCCCTATCAATGTATTCACTTTATAACCCTCTAGAGTCGAGTGTATATAGTTATGCACATCTCTGGGGTATATAAAATGTCCTTATTTAAGTTAATAGACAGTTAACTAAGTTGTGTCTCTGAGATGGCCAGTGTTCAAAAATGAAAATAGATGATTTATAATGAACAAAACCTACAAAAATACAAATTACAATGAACATAATTTGTCAACATTGGCTCATAATAAAATTTTTCTACGTCCCTGAAGAAAGATGTCTAAAGACAATCTTTATGAAAATTAAATACTATAGGCCTACCTGGAAGACACAAATCAGTTTAAAAGATTCAACGCAAAATTTTTTAAAAAGTAATCCATTTAGCATTTCACTTATTCTAAGATGAAAGCTTACATAATGCTATTGATGGCATTTTTTTCTTACTAAAACAATACAAAAAATAAGCATTATTCTGTAAAGGTTAATCTCCCATATTAAAATTCATTTAAACAGTGTCATATCAACTGATAAGGATTAACCTGATTTTTAACTTTTGGGTTTTAATGTTTTTAAAAATTTATTTATTTGAAAGACAGTTAGAGAGAGATAGAGGGAGACAGAGAGATCTTCCATCACCGGTCCTCTCCCCAATGGCCACAACAGCCAGGGCCAGGCCAGACTGAACCCAGGAGCCAGGAGCTTCCTCTGGATCTCCCAAGTGGGTGTCAGGGACCCGAGCACTTGGGCCATCCTTAGCTGCTCTTCCAGATCAGTAGCAGGGAGCTAGAACAGAAGTGGAGCAACTGGGACACAAAGCATTGCCCATATGGGATGCTGGCATTATAGGCGGTGGCTTTACACTTATCCCACAACACCAGCCCCTAGGTTTTAATATTATTATACAACTTTATGATAGTGCAACTGTAGTTAGTCATTTGTAGAATAACTATGGCACACAACTGCAGTTGTATTTGGTGTTCTTGGAATATATGGATGCAAGTAACAAGAAGCTACTGCTTCATTGCCAAAAAGTCAAGTTTAATTTGCTTTCTTTTCTCCTTCTCTCGTCAACTGGCTGAAATACAAGTTCCACTGCAAATGCAACAACCAGCAAACACAGATGCCATCATAAATATAAAATGCTGCCAAGTAGGAAACCCTACATTGACAAATACCAGAACTCCCCATAGCAACTGGAACATATTCTAGGCAGTGTATTTAAAGTCTTGAAGCTATATAATAAATAAAATATATGTATCCATCATAACTGAAAAATAAGTTTTTGGATTTTTTTAACACTGACGATTACTGTTACTCAATGGGTATCTTTTCTGTCTGGCTCTTATTCTTAGTGGATTGAGAAATTTTATAAACCTTTCATTCTGAACTTCTGTAATACATAACTGCTACCAAGGAGTTTCTGTTGAGCCTTAAGGTTTGCCATACTCAATTAAAAATAAAACAAACAATATTCAAACTTCACAAATCAAATTCATAGTCTGATAACCTAATTTGAGTGTAAAAAGGTTAGCAGCTGAATGACATTCATTACATACATTTTTGGGGGGCAGGGAGAAAAAATGTGAAATCAATAAATGTTCATAAGTATCCACTGTGAGATCAACATATATATATTACTTATTGAAGGGGAACGGAAATTGAAGACAAGATCCCCACTCTCAGGTATTGTTCCTTTATGTTGTAGAAATCAATAATACAGCCACTAATAAATCACAGCAGTATTTCACTAGACAATCTTATCTCTTGTAATCTTAAAAGAATATCATTTGTTCACAAGTGCTCCAAAGTGGGAACACACCAATGTAAAAATTCTAAGTATTACATATCAACAGACAGAAAAACAAGAAGAGTTAAGGATATTTTAAAGTAGAGATAAAGTAGCAGCTCTTGACCTCTGTAAATAGTTTTGGTTTTAAATCCAAAAGTTTTACATTGATCTTTCTGAAATCTTTCCCCATCACAATCACTATGACATGTCAATGCTTTTTAACAACACCTAGTTGAAGAAACCTATTGGCTTCAACATCTTACCCAGTATTTTCCTTCTAAATAAAATTATTTATGTCTATAGGCAAACTTTAAAACCAATTCCAATTTTTTTCTTACTTACAAGAAAAATGCATGTATTGTGTTCAACTCAAAAGTCATAAGCAGCTAAATAAAAGGATTCTTTTCATCCACATTTTATAAGAATTTGGAAAATGTTACCTACTATTATGTTCAGATATCTAGAATCAAAGCTCACGAGACAATGGCTTTGCCATCTACAATTAAACTTTAAAAGTTCATTTCAACACACCAAAGATAATACACATTGTATGTATAAAAATATACAATGGTATGTATATATGAAATCTTTCAACTATTTCTACAAGAAGCTTAATTGGTAATAACAATAAAATTAGGCCTAATGTCACTGAATTGGGTTTTTAAAATTGTACTTTCTTAATTTTATTAGCTTCCTATCTAAAGTATGTGTATTAGTTGAAGTACTCAAATCTGGAACAATTAACAAATATCATGTTCTATATATAAAAATGTAAGAATCAAGTATACAAAATTTCATGCAATTATATTTGGCTTGGTTTTGATTAAAGTGTCTCATTTGAAGTTTAAATTAACATCAAACCAGCCTGCAGTTTTTTATTTAAAAATTTTAAAACTCTAGGTGGCGTACTTCTACAAGCTTATAGAAAAAAATTCTACAATTGAAATTTTAAGAAAATCATTTCTAATCACTGATAAGAGTATGACTAGAAAAACTAATACAGTGACATGAAATTTGGTGATATAAAAGTATGTACAAATCTAAAGCTGTTAAGCTAAATGAGGACACAATTAAAATCACAATGAACTCTATTGAGTCTTTTTAGGCTGGTGAGTACTTCCTTGTGGGAAAAATATTTTATTATTGCAGGGGTAGGGAAACTTTTTTCTGCCAAGGGCCATTTGGATATTTATAACATTTGTAGGCCATACAAAATTATTAAAAATTAGCCTGCAATAGATTTATTGAATTTCAAGTCCTGGTTGTGGTTGCCTAGGCAGAGCCAGACCAATGATTTTGCTGGCCTTATAATGGTCCTGGAGCCTGATGTTCCCCACTCCTGATTAAAGAGAATCTCATGGCAGAACAATGAAATACTCAGCAGTACTCACTACCAAATGAAAAGAAGCTTTATAGTCAATTACCCTTACATCTTTTCCTTCTCTAAAATTTTTAAGATTGCAATGGTACAGGCATAAGAGTCATTTCCAAAGGTACACTTTTTCACTGCCATCTTGGAAAATAATTCTACATGCATATAAATACAATAGTATTAAATCTTCCAGGTGACACATACAGTAACCAGAGTTAGCTGACACCACTGTGATGTGCAGCTGATTCTTGGCTGCCATTTGGGATGCAACTACTTGGCTTGGTACTGTGTCTAAATTCTCCATTCCTACTTCTTTTTTGAAATTACAGGTAGGACTAGTTGAAATTTTCTTATTGTCGTTTTTAAAATTTTATTTAAGATATATAAATTTCATATATACAGATTTAGGAACATAGTGATAACTCCCACCCGACCCTCCCTCCAGCCCATGCCCCCACCCCTTCGCCTCCTCCTTCTCCTATTCCCACTCTTAATCTTTACAAAGATCTATTTTCAGTTAAATTTATACTTGTAAGATTAGCCCTACACTAAGTAAAGAGTTCAACTAATAGTATGAAGAAAAAAACAGTTACTCAACAGCAGATACAGGGTTGTAAATGATCACCAAATCACAAAATATGTGTCATTTTCACATACAGTATTTCTTCAATTTGTTACATTTGGAACCACCTCATCTTGTTCCTTCCAAGAGCTGTAGTCAGATTTATCCCAGTCGTTTTTCAATCAGACTAGTAGACATATCCCTGGGGAATTTCCAATCAATGGGGCTGTCTCTGATCCTCTATCCTATGGAGCATGACAGATATTAGATGCAGGACGAGTTGTCATTTGAGCCCAACTCTGAAACCACTGGCTATAGTTATCAATCTGGAGACCTTCTATTTGATTTTAAATAGATGTGTTGATGGTGTACATTGTTACTTACGGTTTTCAAAAGATGTGTTACATTTACAATTTCACATAGTACTTAAATTGCCCCAAAAGAAATTGAGTTCACAATTAAAGGAAATTCTCAGTTTTGTATCTCTTATGTTCATTGACTATGATCTCAGATTTTCTCAAAGTTACTAGTCCACTCTCCATTTGGAAGGGTCATTACTTGGACTTCTGTAGATAGATGTTTCCACAGTAGTGACTTATGTACAAGACTGATGTCTCCAAGAATACTGCCGGTGGAAAAAATTTTCTTGACTTCAAAATGAGCTGCATATTTTTATAACAGTTTCATTTTCTTATGCTGAGAAGGGGAGATGTAACTTACCCAAATGAAATTCCCTATATTGTGTCTGAAAGTGACTTGCTGCAATACACTTTTAACTTCTTAGATATCAAAAGCTTTGTAATTATTAATCATTTTTTAGTATTAGGAGACAATGAATATAGAAGTCTTGAAATTATTTTTGCCTTCTGCTATGCTCACTGTAACACAAAGCTCATATCTTTTATACCCCACCAGTTATTACAAGATAAACAAATGCATCTGCATGTTTCTATTATTATATGTAGTGTATACATATGTACAAATAGAGATGTAAATATGAACGTGTTGTGTATAAAGACATAAAATTCCTCTTTTAAAAAAGCACTCTTCTTCATTCCTTCTCTTAAAAACATCTTAATTACCAAAAACATTATTGGGGGAAATTAATATAAATCAAAAGAATTAGTTTGACTTTTGAGAAACAGAAGAGTAATAATTTTACCTGTGAACTAACTTTAAAATAACTGACAGAAAAATGTTCAAGATATAAAACACACATGCATAACTCAGTTCTTTATTAAAGTATCTAGAATGGACATTCTAGAATGAATGGGAAGCAAAATGGAGGGAAAAACGGTGAAGAAACTATAAAGCAGAGGAACATGGCATAACACGAAGAATGTCATAAACATTAGGGAAAAACACAGGAAGTAACATACAAATCTTCACAGAACTATTTGCTTCTTCCAATGACTATTTTCAAATCATTGAGTCTAGTCTATATCAGTGGTTCTGATTTTAGTAGGCCTTAGGAATACCAGGCTTCTTAAAACACAATTGCTGGATCCAAACTCATTTCTCACTTAGTAGGTCTGAGGTGGGGCCCAATAATTTGCATTTCTAACAGTTTCCATTGAGAACCTCTAACTAGTTCTTGTTATAACTTTAGAGTTCAGAAAAATTCTCAATTACACTTTCTTTACCAGGGAACTGAGTGAAATGGAAATAAGCTGCTGCTGGAACTAAGATTTGCTGAATTACACCTAAAAGTGTTTAAGAGTTTGATTGATTCAAATATGTACTATATGCTATACTGATAGCACACAGAAGTATTTTTGTACTGGCCTTGTATTCTGTGATCTTACTAAACTCACTTGCTACTAAGTTCTTGGAGACTTCTTGGGACTTTCAATGTAGACTATCATTATTTGCAAACAGGGGCAGTTTTATTTCTTCCTTTCAATTCTCTGTGTCTTTTATTTCCTCTTATTTTATTGCTCCAGTTACAACGTCAACTACTACGCTGAACAGAAATAGTGAGAGTACATATCCTTGCCTTGTTTCCAATCTTAGAGAGAATATATTTAGTCTTTCATAATTCAGTTTTTTTATAAGATTCATTTATTTATTTGATAGGTACAGTTGCGGGGGTAGGGGGTGGGGGGAAGAGTGTGGGAAAGGTCCTTCATCCGCTGGTTCATTCCCGAAATGGCAGCAACAGCTGGAACTGGGTCGATCAAAGGCCAGGAGCCAGGAGTTTCTTTCAGGTCTCCCACGCAGATACAGGGGGCCAAGCACTTGGACGATCTTCCACTGCTTTCTCAGGCCATAGCAGAGAGGTGGGTCCGAAGAGGAGCAGCCAGGACTCTAACTGGCACCCACTATGCCACAGCACTGGCCCCTCATCATTCAATTTTTGTAGATGTTCTTCAATCTCAGAAAGTTTCCTTTAATTTCAGGGATTTGTTTCCAGTCTTAAATAGGTCTTTAATTTTGTCAAATGACTTTTCTTTACCAAATGCTGTAATTGTACTTTTTTCATTTTCTTATTGTAATGACTGAGTTTTCAAAAACTGACTCAGACTTACATTTCTGAAATAAACTCAATGTGGTCATGGTGTAGTATTCTTTTTTACATATTCAACTTGCTAATATTTTATATCTATGTTTAAGGAAATATTATTTTCTTATTGAGGGTAATATTGGCCTCATTAATGAGTTGAAGGTGTTCTAATCTGTATTTTCCAGCAAAGGTCATACAGAACTAGTTCTTTAAATGTTTGGCAATTTCTGAAAAGGTTAACCCATGCAATGTACCATAAAACACAGCAATCACTTATTTATTCTAGATAAATAAAAATTTTATGTTCATGTAAGAGTCACTATATAAATGTCCATAGGAGCTTTATTTCCAAAGAAAAACTTGGAAACAACACAACTGTTCTTCTATGGTGAATGTATTAATGGGAGATAGTACATTCATATGACGGAATACTATTTTATAATAACAAAGAACAAATTACTGACACAAACACTGAGGATCTAAAGGCAATATGTTGAGTGAAAACAATTTCTCCAAGAATTTTATGCTTTATGATTCTAGTTATATAACATTCTGAGGTGGTAAAAGGAAGTTTGTTTGTATTGATGTAAAGTTCTTTATCTTGACTGTAGTTACAGTAACACATGAAATCTACATATATGATCACATTTGGTAAACACGGAAAAAAGCAGTATGTAAAAATTGTAAAATCTGAGTAAGGTCTGTACCTGAGTTAACAGTAAAGTTGCAATGTCAATTTCCTGGTATGATAATGTTCTGTGTTTATATAAAATAATAGGGAGAAGCTGTATTATAACTGGCAGAATCTCTGCAATATTTTTCTAACGTACTATGAGTTAAAGTATTTCAAAATGAAACATTGTAAAAAAAATTACAAGCAGGCAAAAAATAACAAAAAAACCAACTGTATGAGATAAGTCCAGCCTTAGTATTCTAGAAGAGGTATCAAGGCTGTAGAAGAAGGAAGTTTATCAATTTCAGGGCATTTAAATGTGGCTGAACTCAAGAGAGGGAAGGTAGAGGGGGCCATTTATAATTAAGGAAATTTGAATCTTCCTGTTGGTTCTGACAGTATATGGAACCTTCAGGGTTATGTTAATACCCAAGAAATGTGAACAATATTAGAATTTTAATGGGGTAGGGGAAGGGGAAATGAAATGGCATTATTCATAGTGTATAGCCACATTCTGATTGCAGTGTGGAATGGACTGGAGAGGATGTAGGAAACCTGGCTGTCAGGCTGTGGTAGTAGTTTGGAAGCTGTGTGATAGTAGCTTGGACTAGAGTGATGGCAATGGAAATAGAGAGAAATGGACAGATTTGAGATGCACAGTAAGAGCATAAAAGTAATGGGACATGGCCATAAATTTAAAAACAGAATAACTATTAGATCAGTGACATGAAACTAAACTATTTTAATGGAATAGTTTGGCAGGAGGAATGCAAAAGTATGGCAATTTTAGAAACTAGATGGGAAGAATAGATTTAATTTTAGATAACCAAAAAAAAAGAAAGAAAGAAAGGAAAAAACTTACTGGGGTGGGCATTTGGTGTAGTGGTTAACATGCTGTTTGGGATGCCAGCATCCCATATTACAATGCCTGGATTCAGGTCCCGGCTTTGCTCCCAACTCCAAACAAAGCTCAGGGAGGTAGCTCAGGTAAGTAAGTTGGTTCTCTGCCATCCATGTGAAAAACCTGGATTCAGTTCCTAGCTCCCTGCTTTGGAAGGCATTTAGGATGTGATTCAGCAGATGAGATACTACTCTGTTTCTGTCTTTCAAATAAATAAAATAGTATTTTTTTTAAAAATAATTTGATAGTAAAAGAAAAAAGAAATGGGCTAGTAGAGGAAGGAGGGTTTGAAACGAGGAAAGGACATTTTAAAAAGTGGAAGTGGTAAGTTTATTTTACTATATTAATAGCAAGAACCTAGGTGAACTGAAAGAGAGAAGTTATGAAGAAACAAATATAAGGACAAGTTGTGCAGAAAAATAAAGAAATATTTTGGGGAAAGCAGGATGTTTTGAGGTAGAAAGGAGTAATGGCAAGTTCATGACACTGAAGTACAGCTAGAAAGAAAATGCAGGAGGGCTGTGTGGGACATTACTCAGAAAAGTAGGCATTTTCTACTGGAAGATGAGGGGGGAGAAATTGTTTATAGAAATAAAAATGTCAGATAGTAAGTATGTTTTATCCAGTGACTTCTCTTTTCTCTGTGATTATTACTTTGGTGGGGCTGCCATAACAAAGTACCACAGACTGGTCTGAAACAAAAGAAATGATATGTCCTTACAGGGCTTGAGGCTAGATGTCTGTGATCCAGTATTAGGACAGGCTGGTTTCTTTGGCTTTCTGTCTTTGTGCCTGTGTCCTTATCTCTCTCTCCCTCTCTCTCTCTTTTTTTTAAGATTTATTTTTTTGAAAGCCAGAGTTACAGAAAAGGAATGACAGCGAGAGAGCAAGAAAGCGAGATCTTGCATAGGGTGGTTTTCTCTCCAAATGGCGGCAATGATGGGATGGGCCAGGTAGAAGCCAGGAACGAGGATTCAGGAGCTTCATGCAGTGGCAGGGGTCCCAGTACTTGGGCCATCTTCTGCTGCTTTCCCAGGCACTTTAGCAGGAAGCTGAATGGGAAGTGAAGCAGCTGGGGACAGACGTAAACTGACAGGCATATGAGATGTTGGTGTCACAGCTGGTATCTGTTGTACCACAATGCTGACCCCTTAGCTCTGCTTTTAATATGAATACCAGTTAGGCTGAATTACTGTCCACTGTTATGACCTCAATTTAACTTAATTATCTCTTTAAATACCCAGTCTGATCACAGTCTTAGATACTAAGGGTTAGGACTTCAATACACAAACTTTGGGAGAACATAATTCAGCCCATATTAAAAGATAACCTGTCAGGGGTCATATGGGAGATAGGATACATCAAAGATTCAAAGCAAAAGAGGTATACAGTACATCTAAGTATTCTAAAATACTCTTCACAGTGATTACAAATGAAACACCTTAAATAAGTTAAATTCAATTTAAATGAAAATAAAATTTTGACTTTATTAATCAAAACATTGTTTTACAAATCAGACAACATGAATACCACTTCTTGTTCTGTTAACAAGCTATGACCCCTACATATGTCTGGTCCTCATTCTAGTCACCCTAAAATTGGAACACCCTATCACAAAACAGACATACACATCAGAGGGTACTAGAAAAAGTACTGAAATGAAAATCCCTGATATACTGGACACTGTCCCTGTCACAGAAGACATTAATTTCTTTGAGCCTCAGATTCTTCATCTTAAGATTGAGTACAACCAAAACATCTTCAATGTCCCCTCTAAAAGTATATGGTTCTATGGCATTTAGTCACATAAGTTATTTTGAGAGTAAGCAGGCTGCAGATTAAAAGAAAAGATTTTTCTAAATATTTGCTGTTAAAAAGTTAAACTCAATGTTCACCAGCATCTGAAACACTGGCCTTCCATTGCTATTTTTTTCTACATTCCTCTCTGCTCCCAAATCAGCATTATTTTTATGGTTAACATTCTACAAATATGATTTTTTCAACTCTGTTGGCTTAAAATGCTAAGTAAGGGCTGAGCTGTAGTAAGATATTACTTCTTTTGTTATATGTGATTATCTTCTTGCTTCAAATTAACTTTCTGAAATATCAATCCTGACAAGTCTAAACTAAGAGTTTTGCAGGATAAAAATAGTTGAATAATGGATATATAAGTCAGACACATACATGGCTAAAGTAATAAGAACCCCAAATACAGTATCTTAAATATCAAGAGTTATCTCTTATGCAATGGTAAGTGCAGAGGTTGGTAACTGCTCATGTTGGTTCAGGCATTCAAGAAAGCCATCAAAGAGCCAGGACCTCCCTAATGCTTCAACCACATCTTTGAAATGCACCTTCATTCTCAAATTTGTCATGTCATGGTTTTAAGATGGCTGTTGTACTTCTCAGTCTCTCACTGGCATATGGTCAGAAGAAGAAAACAGGTAAAAACTGTCAACTTCAAAAAAGCTTTGACTTTTTCATTTGAAAGGAAAGCCCTTCAAGCAATCTTCTCTTCATTTCATTTACCTAATTACATCATCCCACATTTTGGATCTATATTGTGTGATATGGTAGCCTTTAGTGATCTGTGGCTGTTTAAACTTTAAGAAACTAAAAATTCTTTTTTGCAGTTGTACTAGCTATATTTGAAGTACTCAATACATGGCAAGCAGCTACCACACTGGACAGTAACATATAGTTTGTTTTCTTTATTGAAAGAAGTTCTGCCTTGGACTAATAATCACCAAACAAAAGGAATGAAACCAACATTTCTGTTTCAGATCAACTGAGCTCTATCTTCTGGGGCTATGGTAGGGTTCTCATCTCTTTGAGGTAAGATCTTTGCTACTATCTAAACAAAATAGGGTACTGTTAACAAAGAAGAAATAGAAGTAATAACAGTAATGAAGGCAACTGTCTGCCACATGGGATTATCAGAACATTGAAGTTGAAGTTTATAAGGGTGATATTAATAAATTACACTGTCAGTGTGCTTCAAAAATTTTGGCAACAAATTACAGAAAATTAGAGAAAACTAAGGCTGACACCTATTGGAGGCACTAAGTTACTTCTCACACACATACAATTATTAATTAAACAGTAATCTATTGATTGACAAGCAGGGGTGAGAAGGAGAAAAAGCGGCGGGACAATGTGCAGACACTATTTCCTTTAGAGCCTAAGTAATGCTGAAATGGATAATGTTGAGACACAATTACTATCTCATGTACAGAAAGAGTACATCCTTGTGATAACAAAAATTAGTGGGGGCATGGAGCTGGCGCCATGGCGCAGTGGGTTAGTCCTCAGCCTGCGGCGCCGGCCTCGCAAGTGGGCACCAGTTCCAGTCCCGGTTGCTCCTTTTCCAGTCCAGCTCTCTGCTGTGGCCTGGGAGGCCGGTGGAGGACGGCCCAGGTGCTTGGGCCCTGCACCTGCATGGGAGACCAGGAGGAGGCACCTGGCTCCTGGCTTCAGATCAGAATAGCTCCTGCCATTACGGCCATTTGGGGAGTGAGCCAGTGGAAGGAAGACCTTTCTCTCTTTCTCTCCCTCTCACTGTCTGTAACTCTACCTCTCAAGTAAATGAATAAAATCTTAAAAAAAAAAAAAAAAAGAATTAGTGGGGGGAACAGTTAACTTCCTATTAGAAGAGCTTTTTTAACAAAAGGTATTTAACAGCTGCTCATTATTTTGGCAGAATAAAATGAAAGACATTATGTAACACTGAAGATTAGACTAAATATGGAGAATAATTCACTAACAGAAAGAATTACTTAAAACATTAAAAGGAGCTGATATTAGCCGGTGCCGCGGCTCAATAGGCTAATCCTCCACCTAGCGGTGCCGGCACACCGGGTTCTAGTCCCGGTCAGGGCGCCGGATTCTTTCCCGGTTGCCCCTCTTCCAGGCCAGCTCTCTGCTGTGGCCCGGGAGTGCAGTGGAGGATGGCCCAAGTGCTTGGGCCCAGCACCCCATGGGAGACCAGGAGAAGCACCTGGCTCTTGCCTTCGGATCAGCGCGGTGCGCTGGCCGCAGCGCGCCGACCGTGGTAGCCATTGGAGGGTGAACCAACGGCAAAGGAAGACCTTTCTCTCTATCTCTCTCTGTCAGAAAAAAAAAAAAAGAGCTGATATTGACAAAAGTTTTCTTCCTAAACACTAGGTTGTCAAATCCTTCACAATCCCTACTTGCCCAAAAACATCAGTAACCAGTCCACAGAAGTCTCAATATATTGTTAACACAATTAAAATTTAAACATTTATAAATTGCAAACTACTAACGATATTTATTTGTCCAGAATAAATACCTGTCTATTTGCAAAACTTATTTGCAGCTAAAGTATTAAACTTTCAAAGTCTTTTCTGTTCTACTGAAATGTGCAAAACACGGTTGAAGGTAGCACAATGATTAATTACTATTAAAAGATAAAAATATATTGTAATTATAACTAAAGGAGGAGATAGAACATGAGAACTATACCTTTGTCCCTAAAGATAATTTAGATTTTCTCATTCTTTCCCCCAAACTAAAAATAAGCCTCTGTAATGTGATTTTTCTCACAGTTACTTTCTATGATCCTTAAATATTCTTTTATGTAATTTACAGTTATAAAGTTCACTAAGTATAACTTGTAGAGAGGTTAAATGTAAGTATTATACCAAACATTAACTTTCAGGCAAAAAATCTGAATTACGTCTTAAGTGAAAACAAAATTTACTAAGAAATACTACTGTACCTTGCAGAATGACATATTTTAACCAAAGTTTATCAGAATAACATTTCAGCATGTAAATGAATTAAGTAGCCCACTGAGAAGACAGAACAAAATTCAAGCTGACACCATAAACAAAGTCAAAAGAATCTACTGTTGTCAATTTTGTATGAGGTGTATTTCCTACTATCAGTGAGGAGTTAACTAGAAATTGAGTTCTAAAACTACAGACTGATTATAACAAAAAGAAGCTACAATCTTCATATTCAAGTTTAATAAATCATAATGGTTTATTTAACAAGGTTATTTCTGCATCAGGTTGTGGTTTAAAAGTAATGATTATATATGTGATATGGAGAGAGTGGTATACAATCAGTAAGTCTTAAATCTCTCTTCCTCGGATATTCCCCCATCTACCTGCTTAGCAGTAAAAGGCATTTTTAGGTTTATATAAACACATTCTTTGTAACTGCCTTCTTAAGAGAAAATTAGAATATAAATAGCACTGGGCATTTAGTAAATAAGTCACAGGCCAGTAAGTTCAATTGTGCAGTTGTGAAATCTAATGTCAAAGAGTTTTTGAAACCTTAAGACTGGGTGATCTGCAATGTTTCCAACATGTCTTCAACTGCCTTTAGAGAGTATTTGGTTTCCTTCTTACTTCGACCTGCAAACTAATTAAAAACAAAAATTAGGCTCAATTTCAGTTGTACCTTCAAAATCACAATCTTTAAATTGTTAATAAAGCTTAGTATTCACTATTTTACCACTAACGTGAAATCAAATATATTCTTTTTCATCAATAAGAACAAAACTTGAGTTTTAAAGAATATATTTATAAGGTTTTGTCAGTTGAAGTGTACAATGACATCACTGCATACTTGTCAGTTTCAGTGTTAAACATGATAACCTATAAATCACAGATTTAAAAACTGTCCTATATTCAGACCCAAAAAACACTTAGGAAATTAAAAGTACAATTTTAAATAGAAATTTAGCATATATTTACATACAAATATGGTCTATTTCTATTTGACTTCTAAACTGATTTCTTTAATTTCAAACAAAGGTATAATGTAAGTTAAAATACTTTTTATTAACCATTTTAAAATTGCAAGTAATTTCTAAAATTACTTAAAGTAGGACACAATATACATACTTTTAATTTTCCAAATTAGTTGAAAAATGATACATTTCTGAAGCACAGAGCTATCAGTAAAACTATGGTGCATGTTTAAGTGATGTAAACAAGGATTAAAATATGCACTTGTAGTTTAAGTGTAACTATAAAACTACACTGGGATTGGATTTTACAATGAAAAAAATAATGTATCAAGTACTAACTTTACATAGTTAAAATCAAATTAATGGCACTTTTAGTTCAGTATAGTAAACATTATCAGTGAGGGGATACACTGTTGAATATACTATGCTGATTTCAAAAGGAATTTTCTAACTGAACTGATAGTCCTATCATTTATCAGTCTAATTTAACACTCCAGATTTAAAAGACAACTAAGTGTCTTTTGTGTGGATGGCAGAAAGTTTATTATATCTATATTACCTGCTTTTCTCCCTGGTTAATGTACTGATTAAAACAACATCCAGTATTTTCAACCTAACATCTAAACACTGAATGCATTTTCAAGTGACCGATCATTTCTTCAAATAGCAACGCTGTCTAAAGTACTAGGTACTTGATTTATGATGTGTTTCTTCTCTTTTGTAATTAACTTAATTTGGCAAACTTTTCATGACCTGTTCAGAAAGATTAAGTGATCAAGCAAAGGTACTATCACTGAAGCAACAGGCTTCAGGAATTGGTAACCTGCCTCTGACCCCTCTGGCTTCAGCTTAACATTTTGATTCAACTACTTCCTAAACCATTAGCTTCTCTGTTGAATTCTTGATTTCATAGAATAAATAAAGGGGGTTTCTAGTGGAAATGCCAGGGAAAAAGAAAAGCTTTAAAAATCAAAATCACTTTCCATTTAATAAGGCAACACTAATTTAAGGAATTCAATTGTTAAAAATACCAGTCATAATTACAAAATATGGTAATAACACCACCAAACTGTAACCCTTTTTTCATAATCTCCCTGGGTAAGTAAACAATGTGGAATGTGTCTTTTACTTCTATTATCCAGTTGATAAATTCACCTTCACAAGGATTTACCAAGAACAGAAAGCCTTTTCTTTTACCACTGCCTACCCAATGTAAACAGGACTGGTCCTAATCAGATACTTTAAGGTCTAATTCCAAGGAAAAGCTTTGATGGGTTGGGGGAAGGGTACCAAATAGGATATCCCACAGTAACTTTCATTCTAATTTTTAAACAGCAAATTAAAAGTGAAAAAATTTGTAAGCTAAAGTCCAAACATGTATTTTATAATACAGCATTTTTCTTGGTTTGCACTTTAACGTAATAATAGTATGATTTTTAAAAATGAGCTAATTAAAAAAAAATCACCCAAGATGGTGTCACACTACTGACAACCAATGTAATTTAGAATAAATCAAACTAACTTATTGGTGTCAGAACAAATAGAAAGAAAGCTGGAATAAAAATCTAGACTTCAAATTTGTTTGCCATGCAATTATTTTGTCTATTCCAGAATTATATGGTAACTTAACTGATTAAGCCAGAATTGCATTTTTCCTTAAAAATCATGATTTAATTTTCTATTTCCCAACAGGATAGTTACAGAATCACCTCTGTGATCATAGTAACATATGGATCGCTGTTATAGACAAATTCAACAGTGTACCAAAGAAGCATTTATCTGGAAAATTATTTTGAGTAGATTCACATTGAAGTTTCTCATGAGCATTAATCAAACATGCCTGCCTCTGCTGAACATGCTAAACCAATTAGCTAATTGAAAAGCAAGTGGTAGCCATGTTCTTTTTCATTATGAGGAAACAAAGAAGAGCAATTCTTAAAACTTCATTTTCTCCAAATATCTATAAAAGCATTATAAGAATATGTATTAAATACTTTATACAGGCTTATATGAGTAGATATGAGTCAATTGGATCTGAGAGCTATCTAATTTAAAAGAAGTCAATCTCGCACAAGTTATATTTTTCTACATTATTCAAAATTGTGGTTTTTTGTATGGTTGAATTTGCATAAGTAAACCTTTCATAATTCAGCTAGATTTTTAAGAAAATTTACCATATAGAAAACAAAACAACCACTTAAGAAAAACTAGCTTATCAATCCACAGGTCAAAGATTCATCCACTGTAATACACTGGGATATATTGGGATAACATTTCTATGCAACTTGCAGAAAATCACATGGGTGGACAATATAATAGAATAACTGAAATGAATTCATTATGCTGACAGAAGCCAAACATAAAAAAGTACATAACATATGATCTCATTTACATAAAACTAGTACAGGCAAAACTAATGTTTGTGCTAGAAAGTCAAATCAGTGTTCGCCTGCTGTGGGGAGGGTAAAACTGACTGTCAAGGGAAAGGAGGGATCTTTCTGAGGTGAGGGAAATGCTATCTGTCTTCACTGGAGTAGTCAAAATTCAAACTACATTTAAAATATGTGTGCTTTATTATAACTAAAAAAGTGGACAAAAAGGCACAATGAACTGACTCAAAAGGATGGAATTAAGGAGTTACACGATAGTATAATAAATTGTCAAATAATTACATGTTTTTCTTCTCACTGAGAGGTGAAGTCTTGTATTTCTTGACTCTGGGTTGACTATGTGACTTGCTTGGGCCAATGGAATATTAGCAAAATCTGACACAATCAGAGGCTTAAAAATGTGTACACAATACAATTTGCCTAATTGATGCTACTGGAATCCTGAGACAACAATGTGAATAAGCCCCTCTAGCTTGCTGAATGAGAGACATGAGGTCCAGTACCACTAGCTAACAGAGTGCCAAGTGGTCATTTATGTGAGATCACTGTTCACCAGGATAATGTAGAAACATGAATGAACTCAGCCAAGATTAGCAGAGTTACTCAACTGACCTCAAGCCAGATCTGCAGAATGAGGCATTTTAAGCCACAAAGTTAGCAAAAGGTAATAGATGTAAAGATTTATGGAACCTGACTTCTAGGAAGAAAACACAGAACATCTGTGGAGGAAAGCTTCAAATGCACCAAGAGATTGTGCATAAAACTTGTTACTGGTGTCAAGAGATAAAAATAAATGTTGTCTGACAGGCAATTCTCAGTTAAGAAGTTTCCAAGTTGCTATACAGAAACCTGACATGACCAACTGAGAAATGTGTTATCTTCCTGCAGTGAGATCCAAAATGAGTAAGAAACTGACAAGAAAAATTCCTTATATTATCCTTTCCCATGGAGTAATGAAAAGGCAAACCACATCTTCAGTAAAGAGATCTCAGGGCAAAACCCAAAGACTGAAGAGCACAAGTCAACAAGGCCTTGTATCATTGAAAACAAAGGAAGAAAAAAAGAAATAAAAGCCTAAAAAAACAAACTCTACTATTAAGAGTTTTATGTCTGGAATGAAGAGAAACAAGTGTGGGAGAGATGTCATTTTCTACAGGGGAAAATAACTGAGGGAGTAAGACATTACTTTTATGATAGCTCCAGATAATTTATGCATGTCATATCTTTTTAGAGGTGATATATTATGACCCCTAAAAGTAGCAACTCTGGCATCAGACTGCCTGGGTTTGAAATCAGATCTGTAATTAACCAGCTCTGTCAACCTGGGAATGTTATATCTTTCTACTACTTACAATCCTCATTTCTGAAATAAGAAAATTATAACTAAATAAGTTCTCTATGAATGTGTGCTATTATTATTGTTATTGCAATAATCAGAAGAAACATAAAGCAAAATTCAAGTACATAATTAATAACACAATGTAACAAATACTACTATAATTTGAGAAAGCAGCAGAGGACTGTCCAAGAGCTTCGGACCCTCCACCCACGTGGGAGACCAGGATGAAGCCTGGGCTCCTGGCTTCAGCCTGGCCCAGCCCTGGTCATTGAGGCCATTTAGGGAATGAACCAGCAGAAGGAAGATTTCTCTCCCTTCTTTTTCTCTCTGTAAATCCGACTTTCCTATAAATAAATAAATCTTAAAAAAAAAAACAAACACAAAAATCAGCTGACATTTATTGGCCATGTGATATTGGATCAATTATACACATCTCTGAGTCCAGAATAATAAAAGTATTCTGCAGATTGAAAGAGTTGTAAGTCAATACACTTGAAAAGAAAGATAGAAGTAGAAATTGAAAGGACATACAAAGAAGTATATGTATATTTACTGCTCTGGATAATTTCATCTTGCATTATTCATTGAAATGTATACTTACATCAGGTTATTTTTCTATGAATATAATAATTTAATAAAAAGTCACTTAAAAAATACAGTTGTGGGTCAGGCACTGTGGCATAGTAGGCTATTTCTCTGCCTGCAGCGCCAGCATCCTCTATCAGCTCCAGTTTTTTCCCTAGATGCTTCTCTACTGATCTGGCTCCCTGCTTATGGCCTGGGAAAGCAGTGGAAGATTGGCCCAAGTGCTTGGGCCCCTGCACCCCTGTTGGGGACCTGGAAGAAGCTCCTGGCTCCTGGCTCTATGGGATAGAAGAGAGGGCTAAAGAAACAAAATCTTTCTGAGTCAGACTTAGTTCTAAGGAAGTTCTTGTATTTGAGACCTTAATTAGGATGGAATGAGGAGAAATCAAAAAGTAACAAAAAGAAGGAAGACTTAAGAAACCATGCCAGGAAAGGGAAAGCTATCCTATCCTATATCCAACTCCACCCCTCTACTTACCTCCTATCCTGTTTGTTCTCTTAACACTTACTTCCTCCTAAAGTCTCAGAAAACTAGCTCACTTAAATGTAAAGAACAACAAAAATACTATGAACCAACTCCATCAGAAATTATTGAGGAAAAAAAATCAAACAGAAAATGATAAAAAATAATTTGCAAAGAAAAAAATGATATAAAAGGTAGGAAAAGAAAATGTGATACAATTGGAGACCTAGAAAAGAAAACTTAAGCAAAAGAAAAAAAAATACCTGTAATTCTAAAAGCAATTTTTTCTCAAATAAAAGGGCTGAATCCACATCCTAAATCAGTGTATTGTATATCTGGAAAAACTAACCCAAGAATAATTAACAAAACATATAATAAACTACTGCAGTTTAAGATTTAAAAAAAAAAATCCCTTGTAAGTCTAAATCTCTTATGAAAGAGAAAGAAAATCAGGACTGTATCAGACTTCTTGACAGCTGCATTTTACCCTAAAAGACAAGAGAACAGAATGTTTAAGACACATGAGTAAGTAAATATAAGCCAAAAGGGTGCATAAAGAGCCAAGCTTTCCTTTAAATATAAAGGCTGATAATTACAAGCATAAATGATGTCAGATAAATTTTCCCATGAAAAAAATTTCCTGGAAAGTCTCAGAAAACAGAACATCAGAGCACTAAGAAACAAATGGAAAACTTTGAGTATGAGATCTTAAGTTTAAGCAGACTGCACAAACTATGTTTTACAAAGTACAATGTTTCACTTTTAGGCTTTCCTTTTTCCTTTTGTATTTCCTGAAACACCCTCCCTAATAATATATACCCAATCTTCTTCAGAAATGTATCATGCAATGTCTTTATCCTTGCTGGATAATTACTTTAGATGCCAAATGAAGCAACTGAGATTTCCAGATTGGATAAAATGCTGACTCTTTTGGGGGGTTAAAAAAAAAGTGGCCCTAAATTGATCATACACAATTAAAACACATTGGATAAAGGTGCAAGGCATAAAAAGTACAATCACATTTGGTTTTATACTCTGTAGAAACAAAAATAACTAAGAAATACATTAACTGACATACATGATAATAAAATTATCAATACTAACCTGATAAGCTCTGTTTATTTGACTAGCTGCCCAACTAGCATATTTCATGTTGTCCTTTTTCATTTTTGCACTCGCTTTTGCATTAGAAGCAATATGACTTGCCGACTAAAAACAAAGAAGCATCAAAAACAAAATTCCATCTTTTATAATCAAGATAATAAAAAATAAAAGCCTTTAATGCTGTGAGATAGTTTCAAAAAAGGTACCAAACCTATTTTTAAGATAAAAATATAATTGAAGGAAATTACTGTATAAAAATTAAAATTATTTTATAGCACAATCCACATGGGAAGAAAAAGATAATTATGTACCTAGCATTGCTCCTAAAGATAAAATCCCTATCATTTAAATAAAATATCATTTAAATAAAGTATTTAAATAAATAAAACAATCAAATATTGCATTACCACTGCAGGATATTACTAGTGTTATATCTTGTTACTAAATTGTATCAGCCTTTTAAAGTTAAAATCATATAATTAAAGGGATATCAACAATTTAATATACCCTCTGCTTTTTAAAAAAAAAACAAAGTTCTTAAATGGGGCCTATGAAAAACATCTGTGAATTTGTTAACTGATATGCCAATTATTAACTGTATGTTTTTATTTCTAAAAAAAGGGAAAATACAACTTTTTACTTATTCTTAAATATATTTATTCTTTTTTTTATTTTTATTTTTTTTTATTTTATTTTTTTTATTTTTGATAGGCAGAGTGGACAGTGAGAGAGAGAGACAGAGAGAGAAAGGTCTTCCTTTGCCGTTGGTTCACCCTCCTATGGCCGCCGCTGCAGCCGGCGCACCGTGCTGATCCGATGGCAGGAGCCAGGATCCAGGTGCTTTTCCTGGTCTCCCATGGGGTGCAGGGCCCAAGCACCTGGGCCATCCTCCACTGCACTCCCTGGCCATAGCAGAGAGCTGGCCTGGAAGAGGGGCAACCGGGACAGAATCCGGCGCCCCAACCGGGACTAGAACCCGGTGTGCCGGCGCCGCAAGGTGGAGGATTAGCCTATTGAGCCACGGCGCCGGCTAATATATTTATTCTTAAAGAATCTGTCCATATGATACCTGTAGGTCTTTAATGTCACTTTTTTTGAGTATGAATTTCAGTAAATTAAGTGGTTATAAGAAAGGTTCTGGAGTAACATGCCCAGGGTGGATTCCAGCTTAATCAGTTAGGCACACTGTCTCCATCTTAAATCTCTGTATCTCAGTTTTATCATCTGTGAAATGGTAGGAGTAACAGTACCTACTCAAATACCTGATGTGTGGATTTGAGGATTTAAAACAAACAAAGCTCAAAGGTATCAACTGGCTCTGGCAGAATCCAGAAAAATTTTCTTGAAATATCTTTGAATCATCTTCTATTACACTTTGATAGTCTTTTCTAAAAATTACTTCATTTATGCGTCTTTCTTTCTTCAATCAATTATTTTTCACTGAACTGCAACAAGAAGATTCTTACCAGAAAGTCCATAAAAAGACTAGGATAAATCAAAATGTCTGCAACTACTCTATTAAAGTTTATTTTCCCAGCCCTTTTAATACAGAGAGGTGCTTATTTTATATATATATATATTTTTAAGGTTCAACAATACTTCCTGTTTCCATAGCTCTTGTAATTGACTTAAGTCTTTTCACTGGACATACATAAAAAAGGTAATTACTTCCTACAATTTCCAAACAGTTTTTCTATCTAATAAAAAATGTTTTACTCTGACATATCAGAGATCTTATTTCTAATATGTTTCATTGGTATATTTAAAAAATAATCATACAAATATCATTTAGATAAGAAATACAGTAATGTTGAGCATAAATCCAAGAATAGCAAAACAATGAAGAAATACATAATATGGTTTTGTATCATTATTTAATTTTGTAAGGGCAGATTTCAATTGTGATATGACAAAAAGTTAATTTACAATGAAATGTTAAACAGCTAGGGTGTTTTAACATTAAAAAATAAAAATGCCTTACAACCTATTGCTCATAATTGACCGTAGGAAAAAAGTTATATGTCCATCAGTAAAAGACAAACAGCCAACGAAATGTCTGGAAAAGAGAGATTTTGTAAAATAACATTGAACATGCTTCTCAACTCACCATGTAAAGCCCAAACAAAGCTCTCATATTTCTGTTGTTCAGTTTCAATGCCTGTGCAAAATACTTTCTTGAAAGTTCCAGGTTTTCAAGTCCACCTTGGGTATATTTAACCTGTTAAAAAATGCAGAGTGCTGAAATCTGTTTATTTTACTACTTTGAAATATAGCATGTTTCATCAGACCATAGGCATTTAAGTAACTGAAACAGATACTCTGTAAACAAATGTAAGATTTTAAAAGAATTCACCTTAAGAATATTAGGCATAATCTAAAACTTAAAACATAACCCAGCTCCAAAATTGTTCTATTCCATGAATATTAAGATCAATGAGTAGCCTTTGAAAAAAATAACCTCCTAAAAAGAAAACACCAGTACATTATCTATTTGAACTGCCTTGCAAATGCTTCATATTACACTTGTATTTTCTATTATTAGCATTTTAAACCTAGATTTGGATACTGAATTGCTGTTTTTCATCTACATTGATTTTTTTTAATAATGAAGTCCTTCTAACCTCATAGCATTTTGCTGTACTGTTAATAGTAGGCAAATTAAATACTTCTTATACCCTAAAATATTGCTCTTAATATAATTCCCTTAGAATACAGCTTTAAAAATTATAAATAGATGTCTCAGAAGTCATTAAAGACTGGCAATTGTGATATAATTAATGATTTTATAAGAAAACAATATAATTTATAAATTTTATACAAATACTATATAAAATACAAAAAATTTTACCTTTAAAAACTGGACTTTCAGTTCATCAGTATTTGCATCAGTGCAGCATTAAAAATTTAGAAATTTTATTCCCACAACCCTACACTTATCAGATGTTTTAAATATTTATATACTTGCCTAACATGAAGGAAATGTTTTTAGTATCATAATAATATCCAACAGCAATAAAATGAAATCACATGTACTCTTGTTTCTGAAAACACTTACTTCAGCATACTGCTGACAGTATAAGTGGTTGTGTGGATTTGTCATCATAAGCTCCTCTAAACAAAAGGCTGCTTTTGCATAGCTGAAAAATGTCAAGAGAAAAAATTAATTCTAAAAGTCATAAATTTTATTTTATTTACATCTTAAAATAATTTAGAAATAATTTCAATGATGTTACATATTTTATTCCCACAATTTAAATGCTTTCAGTAACAAAGTATTTACCCTGAATTCATACACATTAATAACATTAAATTTTTAATGAAATGGTCAAACTTAAATCCTAAAGCAGCCTATGAAAAATCAGTACGTATTACATTTGAAAAATTGGATCGGGGTGGGCATTTGGTCATGTGGTTAAGGTGTGCTTAAGATACCCATGTCCCAAATTGAAGTTCCTGGGTTTCATATCCAGCTCTGCTTCTGACTCCAGTTCTTGCATTAATGGACCCTAGGAGGCAGCAAAGATGGCTCAACAGACTTGGTTTCTGCCACCCATGTGGGAGGCCTAGATGGAGTTAATGGACCAGCAAATAGGGCTTTCTGTCTCTCTTACTACTCATTTTAAATAAGAACAACAGAAAAATATTTTTCATCAAATAAAAAAAAAAAAAACCTTGGGTTACTAGTATGATATCCAAATATTATTAATAATATAAGCTTTAAGATCTTAGATTAAGTTATATACAAAATAACTTGGAAATCCAGATCATTTAAAATTGTTTGTAGTGTAGGAACTAGGCATTTTATTAAATATTCACTGTTTTCTAAAAATTCTTTAAACACCTATTTACCATTATAAAAGCTTCAAACTACTTAGGTTTATTGTAAAATATCAAACTATAATAAAACTTCAAAGTAATGAAAAATAATCAAATTAGTTTTGATGTGCATTCTACTATTAAATCTTGCTAAAAATCTTCAGAATGAACTGGGAGAAACTGCTCTAGAAAAACCAGTTTTAAATCATGGGACTAAAATTCACCTTCATATATTTTTCATGTTTAAGGCTTCTAAATATCTTCACTATTTACAGCAAATACCAAAGAACACAGGTGTTGCAAGTTTATTCCCAGTGAGGTGGTGATGTCATCACTCAACAGAAACAGGCTACCTAGACTTAGATTTGGCATCTGTGTCACAAATATGCAAAAGTACTTACCCTTTACAATAATGTCTGAAATACTTAACTTTTTAAAATACTTATTCATTTTCCTGTGTAAACTAATTAATAATAACTTTCTTCTTCTTTTTAAAATTTTATTTATTTATTTGAAAGGCAGAGTTACAGAGAGAGGGAGAGACAGAAAGAAAGGTATCCACTGGTTGACTCCCCAAATGGCCACAAAGGATACAGCTAAGCTGCACTAAAGCCAGGAACCAGGAGCTTCTTCCGGGTCTCCAACATGGGTGCAGGTGCCCAAGCACTTAGGCCATCTTCCACTGCTTTCCCAGGCCACAAGCAAAGAGATGGATTGGAAGAAGAGCAGCTGGGACACAAACCAACACTCATATGTGATGCTGGTGCCACAGGCGGAGGCTCAGCCTATTACGTCACAGCATCAGCCCCCAATAATAGTTAACTTTAAGTGCTCATTATGTGTCTTACACTGCTCTAAGTGTTACATGTATTAACTCATTTAGTCATAACAAAACCCTACCAAGTAGGAAATTATCATTACTATTCTATAAGTGGGAACACTGGAGGGCCTGGGTTCAGGTACTGGCTTCTCTTCCAATTCCAAGTTCCTGCTAATGGACACCCTCGAAGGCAGCAGATAATGACTCAAGGACTTGGATCTCTGCCATCCAAGTGGGAAATCCATTTTGAGTTCCACACTCCTGGCTCTAGTCTTACCAAGCCCTGGCATTTGGAGCCTCAGCATTTGAACCATCAGATGTAATAACTCTCTTTGTCTGCTTCTGTCTCTTTGTCTCTCAAATAAATAAAAATAAATATTATTTGAAAATTTTAAGTGTATTTAAAATAGAAAACAACTATTATTGCTAAATCAGAATCAATATTAGAACTAAAAATTTCTTCTTCTGTTCCACAGAACAGTATTATAACTACAAGTAACAGAATTTGTTCCTATACTGCTTTTCCAACATAATGGTTTCTTTTCTTTCACAGTTTTGCTAACTTCCTTTGATAAAGAATTTTACAGCAAGGATGAGCCTACAAAAAGGCACTAATAATCATAATCTAAATTAAATCTAATCAATCCTGGATGTTATTTGATTTAAAATCTAGCTTTAGTTAAAAATCAAGCTAAAAAATTAAGTTCTATTAAAAACAAGTCGATGTAACTTTTGCTTATAATATATATTGGCAGTACTGATATATAAATAATAAGATAAATTTTTATATTTAGAAATAATGTTTCAATATGGTCACTGGGTGTGACATACACCACTGAATAACTAAAGGTAAATTAGAATTCATAAATCAGAATCAAACTTAAATAAAAGTAATAAAAACAGCAAAAAACAAAATTGTGTGATAGAATTCTATATCCTCTTTTCATTATATAAAAAGACTAGGTTTATAGCAGGGGTAAGGAACTTTGTTACGGCCAAGGGCCATTTGGATATTTATAATATAACTTGCCGGCCATCCATACAGAACTATCAACTTAAAAACTGGCCTGCTATAGATTTACTGAATTTCAAGTCCTGCTTGCATTTGCCTTGGCAGCGTCAGATCAAATTATTTTTTTGGGCCTTATCTAGCCTGCAGGTCAGATGTTCCCCACCCCTGGCTTATACGAACATCTATCATAGAAATTTATATAGAGTGAAAACTTGAAGTTCTAGGCCACTAGTACTGCCTGTGACCTATTATACTTAAAAGAGCTTGTAACTGTTCATATGCAGCTTAACTGTTACATTTTTACCTCTATGTCCAAAAAACTGGTGCTAACATGACACCCCCAATAATTTAAAATTACACCAAAAAATTCTTACTTACTACAATGACATACCAAGTGAACTGACTACTAATTGCCAGTTTCAAAAAAAAAGCTGGAGGTGTTTATTCCTTCTAATCATTTAATTAGAATATTCCTTCTAGTCATTTAATTAGAAAAATATAAATGCTCACTTTGAAACTAACCAGACTTAGGACCAAAAAGAGTTTTGTGATACAGGATAAAAGGGTAGGATGTCCACAGCTATCATTTCTTCAAAAAAAGAAATTATTTCTGGGTCTTTTGTAATTTTACATTTTGATTTCATGGGATTTTTCAGTTTATTTCTCCTAAATGTACAATCAACTCTATTTCAATAAATTCTTTACAGATAATTCACAAATAAATTCTTAATTTATATAAATAAACTTAATGACAGGTTAAAACTAAAATATAATCTAAATTGGATGATTAATATAAAAAGATCACATATGCAAAACTGAAAATAGAAAAAAACAGTTATTATATAGTTCTAGGACAGAACACACAATCATGCTAAAAATTAATATCTGATTTCTTAAAAGTCTAAAGTTACTGTAAGGTTAAAAAAAAGTATTAAAAAGGTATGTAATGAGAATAAGTATTTGATAATGGTTGACATCTTTTTTTACAAAGAGCGTTATATATACAGCATTCTGTAAAAACACAGAATGACCTTTATGAGTATATTCCCCTAGGAAATTGGCTAAAAATACAAAGGTACAGTAATAAGATACAATAATAAAAATAAAAAAAGCCATGTTATATAATGCTTATAGTGATCTATGGTAAACTATAGAGCATAAGGTCAAAAGATGTTTTGTGTTTTCTTTAAGAGGTATAGAAGAATAAAAATCAAATATAAATGGTACTAAGAATGATAAAATTATAGTAATTTTTGATCTTATGTTTTAGTTTTCCCAATTTTTGGCAGTAAGCATTTCTTTAACTTGAAAAGAAAACCAAAGATTTTCTTAAACTGAAATGTTTTTACAAATCTTTAAAAAGTACAAAAAAAATTTAAGAGCTTGCCTCCTCTTTTAAGAACAAAATAAATTCTTTTAAACTCTACTCTGAATATTCAGCCTTACAGTATTACATATATCTCACAAGCATCAGAGAATCATGAGTATATTTAAATATATATATAAATAGATATAAATAGATATAGAAGCATTTAGCATCCTCACTGAACAAGATTTCAGGAGTAATTTCCTAACAGAAAACAATCTGATAGACTACTGCAGAAAAATGAAGAAAAACTCTAAGAATTTAGCACACATCCACTAGATGACAGTTATTTCTTTTATTTTAGCTCTCACTTTTAGTAAAATTATGGAAATAACTACCTTATCTTCTATTCCACAATATATCTATAGACCAAGGCAAAGGCAACAGTGTCTTCACTCTAACTTATTTCCTGTGTCAGCTGTTTGTAGTGTGAGAATGCAGTTAATAAATTTATATACATTAAGAAAATGTACATGAGAATCTCTCAAAAAGGACAGAAAAAAATGTGATATACTTCAGATTCAGAAGGACTAAGGAATAAAGAAAAAAAAAGTATGCCTCTTGATGAGGTTAGTGTTAATGCTGTGATATTAGAAAACTTGCACTAAGACTCTGCACTAATCCTCTCACACTGGGATTTCCTCCTGTCACTACAGCAATAAAAAAGCTAACAAAAACATTAAATATCCAATAAGCAAGTTCCTACAGCATTCAACATTCTTGATTATTCTTGGTTTTTTACCCAGGCAACAGAATTCTTCTACTTTGGAAGAGCTGATTCTCTTAGTGCTCAGTCTAATAAATGCATATAACTGACAGAATTTTTAAACAGCAGGGAATATAATACTCTTTGTATACAAGAACAATTTGAACATTAAAAATTCACAAATTTAATTCACCAAAAATAACCTTAGGTTAGCAAATGCAGGACTTTCTAATTCCAAAGAATGCTATCTTACTTAAAAGAAAAACTTGTTTCTGAAGCAAAAATAACTTAGCAAAATATAAGTAACATAAATAAAGCTATATACATATTAAGACCAGAATATTTTTATCTGTTATTTTTCATTTAATTGTTGACTTCCTTTCCTCATTTAAAATGACGTATACTTCATACTTTCTCACCAGTCCTTTGAAAACTACTATGCTTTCTGAACTTAAAGTGATGAAAACTGCACTCCTAACAAAATTTTATGCATGTTAACAACTCACTCATGTTCATTGATATAAAGTTCTGCCAGTTCATGCCAGGCTTCTTGATCTCCAACAAATCTGGTGGGAGGAAAGGAGGAAAAAAAGTGTGTAGATAGTCTGTAAATGAACAGCCTGGAGGCAAATAGGAAAATCAAATGCAAATTCCATTTTAATTAAAAAAAGATTTATCAGAATAACAAAACCCAATCCTCTTGTAAAACACTCACTGTTCCAGATACTCATTCAGTTCCCGAATGGCCTCCACATTTTTCCCCTGGGCTTTTCGAATGGCAATCTTACGCTTTCTTGCAGCCTATGGATTGACATTAATAAAGGATTAGGCCCTCATGATTCCCTGGGTTTTTGTAAAGAAGATAATTTGTGCAAATTATTATCTCAATGCCAGTGAAATTCCACTGTAGAACCACTGCTTAGTGGGAGTTTATAAACATACCCCATGACATCCCACTTGGGGAATTCAAACATTCCTCTAACAATCACATATGCTTTACTCTTGATGCATAAAATGTATGCATCGTTTCACCCAAATAAATAACCATCCAGATTCTGATAATTACAAGCCAGCAGGGAATCCTAATCTTTCTCCAAAGTAAAGCCTTTTAGTCTGTCTCATTCCTAAGATCTGTATCTTAAGAGGTAGAGGGATAGTGGAGATTAGGGAAAGAAATCTCACCATGGCCACTTGAATGTCATTACATAAATATGGCTTCTAACAACTTTTTTCACAATTTTAAGGGAAAAGTATGCCTGTCTTTCAAAAGAATAATATAGGTCCTGAAAGAAATAAAGTTTGCTATTTTAAAGTTTAAAAATGATAAATATAAAAGCCAAAAGCCATTGATATACTCATTCATCAAAATGTATATCAGACATCTTTGTTTGTCAGGTACTATGCTAGACAATGAAAACATAAAGATAAAAAAAGAATAGACAATTCATTGCAGAAGCAGGAGCTCAGTCTCATGAAAAAGATACACCACTTTAAGTAAAAAAAAATTAATGCAGTAAAGGCAATGATAGAGAATTCTAGGCTGTTGTGACAAGGAGAGGATCCTAACACAGGCTGTGGTGGAGTGGAGAAGTAGAAGTACAGGAAATAATTAAAGTCCCAGATGTGATAGTTGCACTGAAACAGAAAAGCTAAGTAGACATTAAGAAAGCAAAATAGGAAGTTATGTGTGGGACACTGCATACTAGGAAGAACACAAGAACAAAGTCATAGAGAAAAGTAGCATTATGTGTAATCAAGACTGTAAGTTTGAGGCGAAAGTGCACTTTCTAAAAAGGGTCCAGAGAGTACTATATGAGTTATTAAATTTGCATCCTCTCTATATGTTTAATTCTAACAGAAGGATAAACAATAAAGCATACTATAAATGACACCAAGTTAAGCTTCTAATTATGAACGTGATATAACACACACTCCACAAAATGCAGGCGGAAGTAAAATGGATAGGGCCTCTCTGAAATAACAAGAGCTACAAACTGTGGGGTAGGGAGCTTAGTGCTTTGGCTCTAAAGAAAATGTAAGTGAATTTTAGATAAGTAAAAGATAATTTTAAAAATAAGACTGAGAACAATATAATAGTAGTAATATTTTAGAAATAAAGAATGACATTTTACAAAAATTACATGCTTGATTTTTCAACTCAGGTATGCCGAAGGTATAGCACAGTGTATGCCACACAGTAGGCACAACGAAACATTTTTGGACTCACTACTTAAAACAAAAAACACCATAATAAATGCCAAGTTTTAAAAAGTCTCAAAGATTCAGAAGTAAAAGTAAAACCCTTGGAGTAACTCAAACCCTAAAGCAATTAGGAAGGATATCAGGCTTAAAGAGGGAGCCATGTGCGAAGTCCTTCTGAAAATAGGCATGGGATACATTAACATTTAATTAAGAAACTAATTTCTTTCAGATACAGAATGATTTCAACAAGCAGCATCATCATTTGAAACATAACTATACTTAACTCCTTTCACTAGTCATAACATTACTTCTTCTAAATCGTATAGGAAAAAGAGGCTAGATTTTGAAATCAGAAACACAAGAAACTGAATCCCAACTCTATCACTTAGCAGCATTTTTAACCTCTTTAAACCTCAGTAATAGCCGCTACCTTCAAGTATAAATGTAAAGCAATTAACACAGAACATAGCATATAATGGTATCAAGTAATGTTATCTCCTTTTTTTACTTTGGTTTATGCTTAACATTTATGTGTTAAGCCTTACCACAAACTCTAACAATGAGCTTTAAAGCACTGGCACAGATTTGCTTGGTTTGATATTTATAACTGCTTTCAATCATTGTAGGATTTGTACCAGCTGAGATGAAATACTCTAAAACGCAGTGAAAACTTGAATTTAAATAGCACAATTCACACACACACAGACACACACAAAGTATAAATGTGAATAGTAACCAATACATCTACTATCATAGTAAGCAGTATGGAAAGAATACTATAATGGACATTGTTAAGGGCAGTATGAGTTTAGATGTACTGAAATCATCTGTTTAACTCACTTTTTCAGTTACTTGCTACTATTCTCCTACTAGTGAACATTTACTAGTGTTTCCAGATCAACAGTATTTTGCAGAATACAGTTTGTAAAGCACTGCTTTAGAGTGCTTCAAAGAAATTAATGTTTAACATTATCTTGTAAAAAACAATCCTTTTGCAAATGATGAGAAATAAAGGTGCAAACAACTTAAATGCTTCAGAAAGGTAGAATTAGAAGTAGGAACCAAAATTTCTGATTCCCTTCCTAGATTCATCCTTCGGACTTGGTGAGAGAAAAAAATCGAAAATATTACAAATTATCTGATATCATTAAAGTATTTTTTGTGGTGGGTAGAATATAATTTTTAAGAATTAAGTAAGAGAAATCAGTATTAACTCTGTAATAGCCAACTATAAAAATAGTTTTTCCATTTCATTTTCATAACTTTTTTTTTTTTGGACAGGCAGAGTAGACAGTGAGAGAGAGAGAAACAGAGAGAAAGGTCTTCCTTTTGCCGTTGGTTCACCCTCCAATGGCCGCCGCGGCTGGTGCACTGCGGCCGGCTCACCGCGCTGATCCGATGGCAGGAGCCAGGTACTTATCCTGGTCTCCCATGGGGTGCAGGGCCCAAGCACTTGGGCCCATTTTCATAACATTTTAATAAAAGAAACACGTTATTACTCAATGTGAAGCTTGCTCCCAAATCTCCACTATATAGTAATAAATTGTTTGATCATGTAAAACCTAAGATACAGTATTTTATCTCCTAATATTCTAAAGTTTAGAACAAGCTTTTAAGTGGTAACTGCTTAGCTATGCAAAACCAGTCTCCCTAATGAAAATATACATGACAACTTCAAGAAAAATAACTTGGCAATCAGTATCATAGAGGCAAAATTATATTATTAAGTCATATAGTTCTTTATTAAACAACAGCCTTTTCCAAGTTATTTCTTTTAAAGAAAAATAACACCACATTTTGGCATAAGAACCTATCTTTATTTATCATGATTGTTTTAAATTAGCGTTAAGCAAGGATTTCATTTTCAGCCAAATGGAGTAACAAGGACCAGATTTGTCCTCCTGCCTGAAACAATCTAAGAACTGAATTAAATACATGAAATAACTATTTTTAAGGTACAGGATATCAGGCAATGAAACAAAACAGCTTAGCTTTCTTTTTATTGTTCTGATCACTGCCTTGAGAGAATTTTATGGGTGCTGTACAAGCAGGGAAATTCAGGTTGAGTCCAGTAGAGTCCCAAAGCTCAAGAGAACAACTGAGAGCCCAGGAAAATCAAAGATGCTAGAGTTCAGGCCGGCGCCGCAGCTCACTAGGCTAATCCTCCACCTTGCGGCACCGGCACACCGGGTTCTAGTCCTGGTCAGGGTGCCGGATTCTGTCCCGGTTGCCCCTCTTCTAGGCCAGCTCTCTGCTGTGGCCCGGGAAGGCAGTGGAGGATGGCCCAAGTGCTTGGGCCCTGCACCCCATGGGAGACCAGGAGAAGCACCTGGCTCCTGCCATCGGATCAGCGCGGTGCGCTGGCCGCGGCGGCCATTGGAGAGTGAACCAACGGCAAAGGAAGACCTTTCTCTCTGTCTCTCTCTCTCTCACTGTCCACTCTGCCTGTCAAAAAAAAGATGCTAGAGTTCATAAGACAGAGAAAAAAAAAAAAAAAACAGAATAAGGACACTGAAGTTTGAGTACTCAGCTTTGGGCTGATCAGCACAATACAGATGGCAAAACTATCCAAGGGCAAAGAAAAACCAAACAGAAAGGTTAGAAGAAAGAGCGCCAAGCACTCACACGCGGTTGAGAATAGTGCCTCTTCCATCAGTTACATTGGAAAATGTTCTAAGTCATGGTGAACTGGATACAGAACCCAGAAAGAATGCGGAATAAATAACTTTACTCTAAAATTTGTTTTAATTCTAAGAAGTACCTTAACTGTATCAAAGAAGAAAGCTCAAGAATATTTATAGGAATACAAAACTGGAGAGGGTTAAAAGAAACTTTGGATGATGATAATTTTTGTTCACTATCTTGATCATGGTGATGGTTTCATCACAGGTATATATAAACAATGTTAAGTCTTGAATATTTATTAACTTTCAGTTTGCATTTCCCTCTTGTAGTTTGTCTCCTATAAAAAATGTCAACATTCTTAATTTTCTATATTTCTGGTTTGAATTACTCTTTGCAAAACTTGCTATTTCTCAAAAATGAAAACTTCTATATTTGTAATTCTAATATTTGGAATTAAAATGTCTATTACAAAAAATACTCAAATACAATACATCTTTTAAAAATGCAATGAATTCCAAGAGAAAAAAAAAACATTTAAAAATCTTAAAAGGTAGGCCCAACATGGTGGTGCAGCACGTTAGGCCACCAGCTATGATGCCAATATCCCCTATGAGCATCAGTTGGACTCCTGGCTACTGCATTTTTCAATCCAGTTTCCTGCTAATGTGCCTGAGAAAGCAGTGGAAGATGGTCCAAGTGCCTAGATCCCTGCCACCCACATGGGAGAGAGGGATAGAGTTCTGGGATCCTGGCTACAGCCTGGTCAAGTCTAGGCCACCATAACAGTTTGAACTAGAGGACAGAAGATCCCTCTGCTCCCCACCTACCCAAAATTTGCCTTTCAAATAAAGAAATAAATCTTTAAAAAAGTCTTACAGTCTTGCCATTTACTTCACATAAGCACAGAATATACAATGTATCTTATATAAAACATCCAGCCAATTATAATACAAAGATATTGGCTTAAAAAGTTAAGACAAAAATGGAAACACCTCAGTTTTTGTACATTCTCAAAGAACAGTACTGGACACTGAAGGAAGTATAAGGATACTTTAAGAAGTTCATGGAAGGAGCCAGTGCTGTCTCATAGTGGGTAAAGCCACTGGCATCAGTTCGTTTCCCGGCTGCTCCACTTTCCTTTTTTTTTTTTTTTGACAGGCAGAGTGGACAGTGAGAGAGAGAGAGACAGAGAGAAAGGTCTTCCTTTGCCGTTGGTTCACCCTCCAATGGCCGCTGCGGCCGGCACACTGCAGCCGGCTCCACTTTCCATCCAGCTCCCTAATAATGTGCCTGGGAAGGTAGAGGACGACGGTCCATGTCCCTAGACCCCCAACACAAATGAGAGACCCAGAAGAACTTTCTGGCTCTTGGCTTCAGGTTGGCTCAGCCTTGGCTACCAAGGCCACTTGGGGAGTGAACCAGTGGATAGAAGATCCCCTTTCTCTGTTTCTTCCTCAGTCTCTGTAACTTTCTAAATAAATAAATAAATGAAGTTTATGCAATAATGGAATTAAAACGTAAGTTTATCTAAACACAAAAAATTTTTTGAAGGTGTATATATAAGGGATCTTCAAAAGTTCACAGAAAATGTTTATTATGAAAAAACTATTAGGCTTAAGCCTCTGCCTGCGATGCCACAAACATCCCATATGAGTACCGGTTCCAGTCCTGGGGGCCCCACTTCTGCTCTAATTTGGCCAGGCCCAGCCCTGGCTATTGCAGCCATTTGAAGAGCAAAACTAGCAGATCGAAGATCGTTCTAATTCTGCCTTTCAAATAAATAAATCTTTAAAAAAATTACACTTGAGTTTCAAAGTTTTCTACACTAAAGCAAGTATCTTTATTTTTTTCCATTAACTTCTGAAGTGTCCTCACAGATGCTCAGTAACCCTCTGCAGAAAAACAAATACATCTTAAAAGTTTATAGCTGGGAAGAATTTAAAGAGCAGGAAGTAATAATTAAATTTCTTCATTTTACATAGACAAAAACTAAAGCCTAGAATACACAGCAAATTCTAGGACTTGAATCTATTCACTTCTCTTTTCTACCACAGTCTTTTGTTTTCTGGACATTTACTATGCAGTTATCCAACTTTTTATTTACATAATGTGTAAACTGTGAATAAACAGAAGCAGCCTATTTCCCCAAAGCCACACAAAACCCTATGTTTCAAACTGTAACCTAGTATCCAGAATAAGATTCAAAAAAGCTTTCTGTTGGCTTTCAAACTTTATCCAGAGCCCACAAAAAAAGGTTTGTAATAAAACCCAATTTCCTTCTATCAAAGCTTCCCTAGTGTAGTATTCTATAAAGTAGAAATTATACTTGAGATTAAAAAAAAAGTAAAAAACAAAACTCTGACAATAGCAAAAATACTTAAATGCTGAAATTTAAATACAAAATGTGCATAGGTGTCAAAAGCTGGGTGTCATGTATATTGTACCACTCAGTCCCAATTCCATTCATTACAACTGTACCTTTATCCATGATTAAGAGCCTTAAACTGTGGAATAAAATCAAACTGCCTTTGTAGAGCTGCTTAACTTAGCAACTGGCATAACCTTGGGCAAATTACTTAGCTTCTCTATGACCTTATTTGCCCATAAAGAAAGATAATAATAACTGAAAGGATTTTGGTGATAAGTAACAAGATGACACACAAAAAGTGCTGTGGCTCAGTGATGGCCCATAATAAACAGTCCACAAATGTTACTGTCCATCAGTATCATTTTCTTCAATTCTATTACTTCTTTCACCACTGTCTTCTCATATATATCACACCCTCTGATTGTAGAAAGCTGCAGCTTTATTCTAAGTGAGATATAAGATAAAAAATTAGACATGTAGATCATGTAAGCTGTTATTTTAACTGTATAGGTTATCTGCTTTACTTAGATCAATATTTTTAATTAACAAAATTAGAACACACTAAATAAATCATATCATCTCTTAACACTAACAACTGCACTTTTGCCCTCTGAAAGATTAGATTTTAGCCAATCTCAATTCAAATAATTTAACTGTTATCTCAACTGATATTCTGAGTAAATCTGGAGGTATTCAGAAATGCAATAATAGTTCTGAAAAATGCATCCACCATAGTAAGAATGACTCGACTAGAATACTATTGACCACAAACAATTTATTCCACTCAATAAAGTAAATGAACTAAACAACAACATGGATCCTGTTCTATTTTCTTCAATTGGCATCAAATAAATATCAGTCAGTACTTGGCCTCAGAGAATTCATATTCTTTTTGGTGATACATGTATAATAGCTATAACAACTGCTAAGAAACAATTATAAAAGTATAATATTTCTTAAACTTCAGAATAAGAGTAAAAGATATTGCTGTGATTTTTACTAAATAATGTAACAGAGGTGGCGACAGAGGAGTTGAACCCCATGGGAAGAACAGAATTTGAAGCGACGTGTTCCTATAGGAGTTTTCCAACCCCAACTGTATACACTAATGCCAAACAATAAACAAGGGCCTATATAATTTCCTAAAAACCATGAATAAATTTCTATCAAACTGAATGCATGTCTTCTGTTATGTTACATTTAATGGGGGTAGCTAAATGCAGCATTTTTGTTCCTAAAAAATCTAACATTTAAAAAAAATAGGCTACTTGCAAAGACACTTCCAAAAAAGGATTAAAGGATTAAGGCCCACCTACATTACAGAGTTGAGGACCCTGAAAGAAACAGATAGAAAAACCACAGTTCCATGTTTTGCTGCCTCCAAGGCTTATGTCCATACCCCTGAAAATTGTGGCATTTTAAAGCATCTTTACCCCGGCATATATCTAATTCCAAAATAAGACATCAAATATTTCATAACTCAGGGTTAAAATCTGATCTTTCTGATATAAAAATCAATGAACAGGGGCCAGCACTGTGGCATAGCGGGTAAAGCCACTGCCTACAGTGCCAGCATACCATATGGGTGACAGTTTGAGTTTCGGCTGCTCCAGTTCTGATCCAGCTCCCTGCTATGGCCTCGGAAAGCAATAGAAGATGGCCCAAGTCCTTGGGCCCCTGCACCCATGTGGGAGACCCGAAAGAACCTGCTGGCTGCTAATTGGCACAGCTCCAGCCTTTGTGGCCAACTGAGGAGTAAACCAGCGGATGGAAGACCCCTCTCTCTCTCTCTGCCTCTCCTTCTCTCTCTGTGTAACTCTTTCAAGTAAATAAATAAATATTTAAAAAAAAAATCAATGCTCTGTGAGTGAGATCCCAGTGGAAAGAACAGGTCATCAAAGAAGGAGGTACCTTTCTCTGAAGGGAGGAGAGAACCTCCACTTTGACTATGACGTTATCTAAACAAGATAAGAGTCGGAGAACTCAGAGGGCTTCCATAGCCTTGGAAACTCATGACTGGAGCATAGGGAGATTACTGATGCCATAGACAAGAGTGTCAATTGGTAAAGTCAACAACAGAGTCACTGTGCACTTACTCCTCATGTAGGATCTCTGTCCTTAATGTGCTGTGCATTGAGATTTAATGCTATAACGAGTACTCAAACAATATATTTCACTTTGTGTTTCTATGGGGGTGCAAACTGTTGAAATCTTTACTTAATGCATACTAAACTGATCTTCTGTAAAAAAAAAAAAAAAAAAGAAATTATCAATTCCCAACTTGACTCTCACTGGGATTAAACATGACAATAGGTCTGCTCTGATTTCATCATCATTTAAAAAAAATCATCTATTATTTTTCACTTTATGTTTCTGTGTGGGAGCAAACTGTTGAAATCCTTACTTAATGTATACTAAGCTGATCTTCTGTATATAAAGAGAACTGAAAATGAATCTTGATGTGAATGGAAGGGGAGAGGGAGTGGGAAGGGGAGAGGGAGTGGGAAAGGGGAGGGTTGTGGGTGGGAGGGACGGTATGGGGGGGAAGCCATTGTAATCCATAAGTAGTACTTTGGAAATTTATATTCATTAAATAAAAGTTAAAAAAAGAATCAATGACAATTTGGGACATGCTCAATCAGACTTGCCTCAAATGGTGGAGTCAGAAATGTACCAGGGTATTCCAATACAATCCCTTCAAGAATGCATGTACCAATGCCATCTCACTAGTCCAAGTGATCAATTTCAGTTCACAATTGATCACACTGATAGGTCTATGTGTCAAAGGGATCACACAAACAAGACTAGTGTCTGCTAAAACTAACTGATAGAATCAAAAATAGAGAGAACGATCCAACACGGGAAGTGGGATACACAGCAGACTCATAGAATAGCAGATGTTCTAAATAGCACTATGTCCTCAGAATCAGCCCTTAAGGCATTCAGATCTCGCTGAAGAGCCCATGAGAGTATTTTAGGCATGGAAAACCAAGACACACTGGCAAAAAAAAAAAAAAAAAAAAAAAACCAAACCAAACCTAAATGAAAGATCTCTGCAAGCAAGATCCCAGTAGAAAGAACGGGCCATCAAAGGAGGAGGTACCTTTCTCTGAAGGGAGGAGAGAACTTCCACTTTGACTATGACCTTGTTCGAATAAGATCGAAGTCAGCGAACTCAAAAGGCTTCCATAGTCTTGGAAACTCATGACTAGAGCCTAGGGAGATTTCTGATGCCATAAACAAGAGTGTCAATTTGTTAAGTCAACAACAGGAGTCACTGCGCACTTACTCCTCATGTGGGATCTCTGTCCTTAATGTGTTGTCCAATGTGAAGTAATGCTATAACTAGTACTCAAACAGTATTTTACACTTTATGTTCTGTGTGGTGCAAACTGATGAAATCTTTACTCAATATATACTAAATCAATCTTCTGTATATAAAGATAATTGAAAATGAATCTTGATGTGAATGGAATGGGAGAGGGAGCAGGAGATGGGAGGTGTGTGGGTGGGAGGGAAGTTATGGGGGGAAAAAACCATTGTAATCCATAAACTGTACTTTGGAAAATTATATTTACTAAATCAAAGTGTTTATAAAAAGAAAAAAAAATAAAATGCAAAAAAAAATCAATGAACAGACAATAAATAATGTATTTTCTGGAAGGCATTTATTCACCAAGTATTCATTTTGATCCACCATATACTAGGCACTGTTCCATGGTAGGGACATAATTTTTCTCTTCAAGAAGAGTTCAGGGTACTGGCGCTGTGGTACAATGGGTTAAAGCCCTGGCCTGCAGCACTGGGATCCCATATGGGCACAGGGCCAAGTCCCAGCTACTCCACTTCCAATCCATCTCCTTGCTAATGTGCCTGGAAAAGCAGCAGAAGATGGCCCAAGTTCTTGGGCCTCTGTACCCACGTGGGAGATTCGGACGGGCCCAGTTCCAGTCATTGTGGCCATTTGGGGAGTGAACCAGTAGATGGAAGACCTCTCTCTTTCTCTGTATCTACCTCTCTCTGTAACTCTTTCAAATAAATAAATCTTTAACAAAAAAAAAAAAAAAAAAGAAAGAAAAAACTATTCAAAGACTAAAATCTAAAATGTCTAACTTTATTTTAAAAGCAAGAGAAAACAAAATTCATTGATGGTACAGTAAGGAATAAAATCTCATCAAGAGCCTAATCCAATTTTTTTTCATAGTGCAGTGACTAAATTTTTCACACTTGAACTCCACTTTTTTTTTTTTTTAAATATTTATTTATCTATTTCAGGCAAAGTTACAGAGAGAGTGAGAGAGATTGATCTTCCATCCACTGGTTCACTCTCCAAATGGCCACAATGGCTGGGGCTGGGCCAGTCAAAGGCCAGGAGCCAGGAGCTTCTTCCAGGTCTCCCACATGGGTACAGCAGCCCAAGGACTTGGGCCATCCTCCACTGCCTTCTAAGGTACATTAGCAGGGAGCTGGATTGAAGTGGAGCAGCCGGGACTTGAACCAGTTCCAATATGGGATGCCAGCACCACAGGCAGTGGCTCTGCCTAAGCCACAGTGCCAGCCCAAGCACTACCTCTTCTAAAAGGTATTTTCACACCTTAATTTTTATTGCAAAATATACTTTCATTCATTTACATATCTCCTTCAGTTCCACTTATTCTAGTTTTAGATAACCATGATCTCTGGCATAAAACAGAACAGGCTCTAAAACACTTTTCTTATCTCCTTCAAATCATATCCCATACTGCTGAAATGTTATCTCTAAAAATATCTGATGCTATTTCCCTAATCAAAACTTGACTTCTTCTCCATTCTCTTAAAATCCAGAATTTTGAAGAGTAACAAATCAGCCTGTTCACAAATGTTGACCTTACTGCACCTCCAGCTACTGTGTAGAATGAACCAACTCATGAATACGAAATATTGTTTTCCTCAGATGTAAATCAGTGGGAAAAGGAAGGTTAACTAATTCATTAAAACTCTCCAACCAGAGGAGAAATGAAACTTCATTTGAAAAAGATGTAAAAGGAGGCAGTTCATAAAAACAAATGACTTATTAGGCATACTAAAAGATGTCTAACATCTCACAATGCAAATTATAACAAGCTAGTATTTTTAATCTATAAGACTGGCAAGGATGAAAACTAAAAACTGATAATAAATCCTGTGGGAAGGAAAGAGGCATTCACACACTACAGAAAATAGGTATAGTTGACTAAGAAGCCTTTTTGGAGAAAAGTATAATAACATCTCTCAACATTTAAAATGCACTGACCTGCTGACCCAGATATTTTCCTTCCAACAATTTATCCTACAAATCATAGCCACTGCAACACTGTTTCTGAGAATGTATTAAAATCAACTAAGAGTTCACCAAAGGGGACTTAAATTGTGTTTCATCAAGATAGGGACCATTTTGCAATATATCCATGCTGCAATGTTATGTATCTACTCAATAGGATGATATAAAGAATGTGCTGACATGGCATAATTTTCAAAACTTTTGTTATAGATTATAGGCCACCATTTACACTTCCAATCATTCTCCCAGTCAAAAGGATTACACACACACACACACACACACACACACACACTGAGAGAGAGAGAGAGAGAGAGAGAAAGTAAGTAACTATTTGCCTAAGGGAAGAAGAACCTAAACTAAGAAATAGAAAATAGAAAGACAAAATTTTCACAGGATACTGCTTTCTATTATCTGGAACTTTAACATGAGTATGTATTACTTTTGAAAATAATATGTACCAATTAAAAATAAAATAGAAAGTATCCCATTCCATCACCTTTCTAAAAGAAAAATTTGGAAATGGTTATTCTTTCTTGCCCAAAGCAAACCTTATACCCTAACAATGCAAAGGTTACTTACGCTATTCACATGGAATATGTTTCACAGCTCACTGTTTTGACTAAGCCACATGGATTCTTAAGGGTGTCCTAGGCTCAAAACGCATGCAGCAAGTCACCCAAGAAATAGAATTTAATAAATCTGTTTTGAAGTCTACAATGGTTATCACAGCATGCTACCCTCTGAAAAATAAAGGTAGGATAGTGTGTAATTCATACTTTGGTTCTCAAGACCACATAGGCTGCCAGCACTCAATCACTATTTTCTGAAAGAATAATGAATTCATGTGAATGGCAATGAGAGCCCTTTAAAGCTTAAAAAAATTTCATTTCTTTTTCCCCCCATTTTTACTTTAATATGCAAATTTAACCAACTACCCCACAATATCACCTCTGCTAAAGCTTTTCATTTAACAGCAAGATCTTTGAAAAAATTACTGCATTACAAGTAAATATACAGGATCATATTATGTCTGTTGATCTCTGGCACATTTGTCAAGTTGCAGAATCTCAAAAGGCAACAAAATTTTGTTTTGCATATCCTTTTAATCTTTACATTAAAATATAAGGCCACTTTTTGTGGCAAGTTGAAATTTTAGGATATGTGGAATTGTTTTATTAGAGTTTTGCATATAGTACCCTACAGATAGAACAGTGTGTTTGCAAATTTAAATATCTGAACATACAGTGGCATGTATTCTTATCAAAGATAAGATCAAGTTTATTATCAGTTCAGAAATCCATTTATACATATAGCTAGAACTGAAAAACAGAATGAGGCATAAACTATTCAAGCGTTAAAAGTCATCAAATAGCCTCTTCAACAGCCCTTTTTCCCCTTAAAAAATTTCAAAACTTGTACATTTTTAATTTTTAAAAACAGTCTGTTAAAAGGTAACATTTCATGTTAAACATCAATTTACATAGTCTATAGTAATAAAACTAGATATGTGTGATATAAATATGTATATGTACATATGTACATTGGCTGTCTGTTTAAAACAAGCATACAAACACATATCTGTGTATGGAGCACTGGGGCACAATTCCCATAAGGACTGGCAGACAGTAGGATGCAGGTTCAAAAGCCAACAAGAGTTAACGCAGCAACTTAGTTGACTGTGGTTTCAGAAATCTGTCCATTTATAAACAAAGCTACAAGTTTTGACTGTACATGTATTTAAAAATAAAATTCATCTTCAGAAATGAAGCTTTTCTACTATTCCACTAATAGCAGTTGAAAAATCCACAGCCACAAGTTATTGTGATATGTTTTCACTCTTCATCCCAGCTGAAGTTTATTTACAAGTTTTTTAAAGAAGGTAAACACCAAGCATATTCAAGATTAAACTGTATGTTGAATAATGAACAGTGCCATTCAACTATTTATACAGCACATGTGATGTACTGGTTTTAGATGGACTGATGATGTTACATAAAATTTAGGGTGAGAGACCTCCCCCAATATTTAAAATTCTCCTCCCAGCAGGATCATCAACATTTGGTCCATCAGACCCTTCTGCAATTCTAAGGAGCTTAGTGCCTACAATAAATTCCAATTATTTGGTGTTTTTCAAATAGATTCATAAGGAATTATGAATTCCACAATTATTTTCCCCAGAAGTGAGGTATCTACTGTCAGCTTTCTGATAAAAGACATTCATCAACCAAGAAATAGCCCATAATCCTCTAAAAGCTTAAACAATCTAAACTTCTATGCAGCTAGATCCAACTACTGAGAAGACAATTCTTAGAGCAACCTTGCAGAACTCTAGAATTTCGATTTCCTTTACAATTTTATTTTTAGCTAAATGCTGGCTTCTAAAAGTGATTCCTCCTACTAAAATCCATATAAATACATCATGCCTTTTTCTATGGGTACCTCAAGCTTCACATAAGCAACTATTTAAAATTCCTGCCAATTCAATTCCTTTAACATAAATGATACTCTACTTTACAGACCTTTGGCATACAACACATTCTCATTTACAGCTTGCTTATGATGTTTCAATATAAGCTTCCGATAGAGTTGTTCTTCACTTTGCTTTCCAAGGTGCCATCCCACAGATGTCACAAAGCAGTAAATGTCCAAATGCTGCTTAAGTATTTTAACAATCCACCTAGCAGTCAGGTGGATAATAAAAGTGATTCATCAAAAGAGACAAACATTACATTAAGTTTTCAGAGGATCTGGTGGCTCCAATTCACCTGTGAAAGCAATTCAGCTTTCCAGAACATCAACCTCTTCTATCAGATCCATCCTGCTGGTGATTTGATTTTGCATGTTTTCTTTCCTTTTTTTTTTTTTTTTTAGATTTATTTATTTATCTGAGGCAGAGCTACGGAAAGAGAGATGGAGAGAGAGGGAGAGAGGTCCTCTATCTGCTGGTTCACTCCCCAAATGACCACAATGGCTGGAGCTGGGCCAATCTGAAACCCAGGAGCCAGGAGATTCTTCCAGGTCTCCCACGTGGGTACAGGGGCACAAGCACCTGGGCCATCTTCCACTGCTTTCCAGGCCATTAGCAGAAAGCTGGATGGGAAGTGGTCTGACTTGACCCAGTGGCCATATGGGATGCTGGTGCCATGGGCAGAGGCTTAACTCACCTACTACACCACAGCATCAGCCCAATTCTGCACATTTTCTATGTCTATCAACAGATCGAGCTGCCATTGAAGATGCGAGTCTAGTGTATCTTCAGAGTCCTTTTTATCATTATAAACAAAAACTATATTCCCTTCAGCAGGATTCTTTTCAGGTATTCTATGCTCTTTTGCTGAGAATATTAAATGGTTTTTATCTCCCATGTGGAATTCTTGTTCTTCAAAACTACTAACATCATAATCATCTAAGCTCCCAGGGACTTCAAGAGATTCTTAGTCCTGACCAAACTTTGTGTATTTGATAGCTGTGCTCATTTCTGATATAAGTTCCTTCAATTCTTAGGGGCAAATGAGGTGGTTCTTCATGATTCTGTACATATTTCTTTACTTCTAGAGTAACTGTGTCTCACACTGCTTCTTTTTTCTCTGTTCCCACTATTATTTCATCTCGGTCTTTATGCCTGCCAGAACATGCCCAGCAATGAATATCAGGATGTTTATTCTTCAGTATTTCAATATCAGATGTAACCAGTGTAGTACTTCTGTAACACCATAGATATCAGCAAGCAGATGTCCAGAAAATATCTTTTTGACACTGAGATGAGAAATTTTCTTTTAAAACTGATAGCCCACGGAGCCAGCGCTGTGGCGTATCAGGTAAAGCCACTGCCTGTAGTGCCAGCATCCCATATGGGCACTGGTTCAAGTCCAGGCTGCTCCAGTTCCGATCCAGCTCTCTGCTATGGCCTGGTAAAGTTAGCAGAAGATGGCCCAAGTCCTTTGGCCCCTGCATCCTCATGGGAGACTCAGAAGAAGCTCCTCGCTCCTGGCTTCAGATCGGCAGAACTCGGGCCATTGCAGCCAACTGGGGAGTAAATCAGTGGATGGAAGACCTCGCTCTCTCTGCCTCTCCTTCTTTCTCTGTGTAACTCCTTCGAATAAATAAATAAATCTTTAAAGAAAAAAAGATATCCCACACATTCTCCCATAATTTATCCAATCCTTATCATAATGTTTTATGCTCCACCTCTAACGAGGAAGGTCTCTGCAGACATAGCAGATGTACTGCTCTGGAATGTTCTTCTCCAGCAGCCCCATTCACACACTGTGCTACCAAAACAGACACTCTTCACATTGAATCATGAAGCCATTCTCTTCATCCATTTCCCAAATACATCACACAATTTCATTGAGAGCATCGTCTTCCTCCTGAAATTCCTCAAAACTAGTTGAATCAAAGTCCTGATTATACTCATCTCCACTCAGAAGCAAGCTCTCCATTTAGGAATCATCTAGGAATTCCACATCTGTTAAGTTTTCACCACTAAGATCAACGGACAGAATTGCCCTTGGGTACTAACAGGTTGTAGTTTTCTCCATAAACGTGCTTTGCGGAGCCAGAGAACTCCCAGAAGATCGAGTTAGTGAAGAGCACCTTTCCAAAAATTTTAGGGAATTGGCTTCATAGTCTGAATAGCCATGCTGCTTAGATGGTAAGAAGAATGATAAGAAGAATCTGGGACTAGGGGTTTGTAACTTTGGAACCGCAACTTAGATCAAGAGGAAGATAGGGTCCTAATATTTCCAGCGGCAAATTTGAAACATCAGGCACCTCTGCTACTGAAGACTATTGCTGATTCTGATACCTTAGAGAATAATTTCCCATCAGTGGCTGGAAAGGGAGAAGAAAACTTTTTTACAGAATCACCATGCATGTGTAATGTGGCTAAACACTTAGATCTTCTCCACTCACTATGCTTGAAAGGTCTAGGGGCTATGGAGGACTAGTTTTATCATTGCAGAAAGCTGAGATAGAAGTGTCAAATCCTTGACTTGTATTAATTCTGGAGACAACAGTGACTTATGGGTTTTTATATACCCAGAAGAATCACAATTTATGTTTGCATTTCTTGTTGTGTGCCCCCCCTGAAAACAAAGTGAGGATAAAGCTGCACGTTTCTGAGTGTTGACAGAACTGCTAATGTCTGACTTTGAGATTTAGGTGAACAACTTCACCTCATTTCTATACTGGCTATGTAGAAACAGAGACACAAGACAAATAAAAGGGTCAGATGATCATTTTTAGACAAAATATAAACATCATAAAATTATGAATTACAACCGTGGCTACGGATGAAATTGGACTTTCTCACCTTTGAGATAATAAAGATGTTTTAGAAAAATATAGTGATGTCTTCACGAAAACTTAACTGTTTAACCCAAGTGAGTGTTCTATTAGACTTTATTAGTTCTAAGCTTTTTATGGCTTTGCTTTTTCCCTCAATGTCTTGCCCAGTGCTTTCTAAAGATACAGAAATAGAATCAGTATCTTTACTCTTGGTAATATTAACACTGTGGTGAGTCATGAGAAATAATCAAAAATGTTTATAGAAAGAAAGGATGGATTAAGGAAAAATTAAGTAACATTTGACAAAAGAATAATACAGTTAGCAAAGCTAAATTTAGTAATCTTTTCTAAAAAGTTTACCTGATCAGTGAAGGTCATAGTTACTATTTCTACACACATATGATCATATTACACAAAGTTCATAGCAAACGGAATTGAAAGAAAAACTTATTTTAGTGCAAAATGTTGAAGCTGATATAGTTTTTCTATAGTAAGACTTTGCCAAAAATTTTTGAAGACTCATCATATGCGTTGACTTTCAAAAATTTTCTATCAAGTAAACTAATCTTTAATTCTACTTTTTAATAAACTTTTCAAAGTATCCCCATAATCTATGACAAGAATCATATAAATTCTCTTTGGTTTCTAAAGTCACAAAAAGTCATAACATAGGTTTTATAAAGTCATAAAATAGTACTATAAAGAAAGAATATTTAATCATGTATTATCTTATATCCTGGAAATAGAATAAACTTATTAAAAACATCCCTTATGATGAAACAGAAGTAAAATGCAAAAAAATTAAATTATTAGCTATTAATTTATTAATAGCTCTATAACTCAAAAACTCTTTATAAACCTGACTTCATTTTTTTCAACACATGACTGCCTAAGCAGAAAATGAGTATTTTGGAAACTGTGCTGAAATCTAACATTTAAAGTAAGTGAATGAGAAAATCTTTACCAAAAGAAAATGGTACTCTTTATAAGGCTTCTTTTTCACTAACATGGATGGTAAACTCAGAACAGTTAATATAATTAGTCAAGAACATTCAAATTTTATTTTCTTTATATTATTAACATCCAATATTAGATAAACTGAGAGACACTGATTTTTTGAAACAGGTAGGCTTTCAGCTCTCAAAACTTCCCCCTGAACTGTCTGTATTCTGAGAACTCTCATGAAACAATCAAACTTTCTCATGCAAGTATCTACATAAACACATACAAGAAGAACCCAAAAGTTTCCAGAGAAAATTTCCATAGGGTGGGATAATAATAAACATGGAAATCTATTACTTACAGAACATATCTACTACTATAAATACACAAAAATTACTATGGAATATCAAAAGAAATAAGCATAGATAGGGACTTATGATCAAAACCTGGAATAAATTTGCTCTACAATTACACATTTGAAAATTAAGTAATTCTCTATGCTAATATAATTACTTAAAATGAATGAAGTTATCACTGTTTTAAATATCACAGTTTGGCACATTAAAATTCAAGTCATACTCATACATTATATGACTATTTTTAAAGAAATAGTTGTCAAATGAGGGAAATTTTTCATGTGTCAGTATTATGTGTTAATATAAAATTTTCACAATTACAAAAGAAGAAAAACTCAACTTTTTCTTTAAAAATTCTGAAAGGTTTTCTTTCAGGGGCATATGTCTGCATGGCAATAGTGATATAATCCTTTAAAATGACTAAAATATCATCTAAAATATCTCTAACTTTGCGTTGAGTAAAAAATTAAATCTGAGGAAGCTTTTATGCCAATTTTTAACACTAAAATGTTCTCAATTGAAAAAAAAGCCATAAACCTCAGCAGGGCATTTTTCTTTAAGTAAAAATTATTATATAGACATATTTAGAATACATTAGTGTGAAATCAGGGTAAAGCTGCCATCTTCAGAAAACCACGGATACACAAATATAAACTTATGTTTTCTTATTCATGTTTGAGGTTAGAAAAAAGCAAAGGCAAAATATCTTCATTAATTCCACATATTAATTAAAATATTTCCTTCATTTTTCATTAACTAAAATATAGCTACACAAAATAGACAAGTTAGCTTTCATAAGCTTCAAAATATTACAAAAACACAGGTTTTCTAGGCTTTTATATTAGTATGCAGTCTATCTACTCTTTCCAAATTTTAACTAGATTCTTTTCTAACAAGGTAGCTTCTACAAGTCAAATTTTATTGGAGTTTTAAATCTATTTAAAATAAAATGTGGTCTATCAAGAACTATTTAAAATAAAACCTGGGTTCATATGTATCTTTCTTCAATGAATTAATTTCACTTCTTAAATTTAACTTTAGATTATATTAAAGAGAAGCTGTAAACTTACAGTGTTAGTTGGATCTTCCTGTAAAATTCGATCATATAGCTGTATAGCATCATCATATCTATTTAAAAAGAGAAGGAAACATCAAGAAACATGAATTTAAAATATGATAAATGAAAGTTAAACAGACAGGGCTGTGAAATTTACAGCAGCTTTACTTAAAATACTTCAAACCTGGGCCGGTGCTGTGGCACAGCGGGTTAACACCCTGGCCTGAAGCGCCAGCATCCCATATGGGCACCAGTTCGAGTCCCGGCTGCTCCACTTCCCATCCGGCTCTCTGTCGTGGCCTGGGATAGCAGTGGAGGATGGCCCAAGTCCTTGGGCCCCTGCATCTGTGTGGGAGACCCGGAAGAATCTCCTGGCTTCAGATTGTCACGGTTCCAGCTGTAGCGGCCAGTTGGGGAGTGAACCATCAGATGCAAGACCTCTCTCTCTCTCCCTGCCTCTCCTCTCTCTGTGTAACTCTGACTTTGAAGTAAAATAAATAAATGTTTAAAAAAAAATTACCTCAAACCTAGAAACAACTCAAATATCCTTCAACAACTGGAGTAAAACAGACCATAATATATGTACACAATAACTACTAAGCAATAAAAAGCCAACAAATAATCACACATATAACCATAGAAATAAAACTCAAACCCAGATATCAGATCCACTGGGTGTCTGGCATTGACTGTAAAAGCAAAGAGAACTTTTTGTGTGACACAAATTTTCTATATCTTAAATGGGATGGCTATAACATGGGCATAAAATACTTACTAAAATTCAGTTAACTGTATTCTTCAATTGAGTGCTTTTTCATATATTACATCTCAGTAAATTTAAAAAACCCACTAATGGGAATAAACAAATATATTACAAATGAAATTAAGAACTAGAATTTGTGCTAAGCAATACTTAAAATAATATTTTTTCACTTATGAAAAAAAGATAATATAAGTAAATAGCTATATTCACTGTTTTAAGGATGAGGACACATCAGGAATTCTTTTGGGTGGACAATTAACTTGTGTGTTCTGACGGGTACTCTAGCATTGTGTATCAATAGCCTTCAATGTAAGCATATCTTTCAATCCAGTAAATTTTCTCCAGGATCTTGTTCTAATGCAATCTTCTTAGATAAGCAGAGATTTCATTGCAAGGATATTCAATGAAATAAAAAAATTGGGCAATAGGCAAGATAAAAAAGAAGAAAAATAGTCAAGGAACAAGCTAGGCTAGAGGACATATTTTTATTTTTGCTGTTGCAACTCAACACTGCAAAGAGTATCTTTATGCACATATTTCTTTTAGTTTCTGTTTATCAGAAAAGCCTTAATATCAATTAACTATGTCAAACCTTAGAATGTATTCCAGACTTCTTTTATATAAATTGTGTAAGATGACATTCTCATATCTGGTATGAGTGATCTTTCCATCCCATCAATACAAACTAAGTCTCTGACAGGTGGACTTGATTCTCTATTTGCTCCACATGGACAATCTATCTCCTCAGAATATATATTCAACTTCTTTTTTCCAGCAAGATATCCCCTAAGAATACATCAAGCTCAACGTATCTTTCCACCCAAACCTATTCCTCCTCATTCTTTATTTGTTTGTCTGGTTGATGACACCTAAGTAGTCAAGATGAGGAAAACAAATCATTACAGATCTTTCGCCCATATCACTAAAATGCAATCAGTAAATAATTTTCTACTCATACCTCATACCTCATACCTTAATTTCTCTCATCTGTCCTAATTTCTGTCATAATTTCAGATATCTTTATCTATGATGCTGGCATTGTGGCACAGAGGGTTAAGCAGCAGCTTGTGACACTGGAATGCCATACAAGAGTGCTGGTTCAAGTCTCAGCTACTCTGCTTTCAATCAAGATCCCTGCTAATACACCTGGGAAAGCAGCAGAAGATGGCCTATGTGCTTGGGACTCTGCTTTCAATGTGGGAGACACAGAAGGAGTTTTGGGCTCCAGAGTTCTGGCTTCAGAACTAGCCTAGTCCTGGCTGTTACAGGCATTTGGGGAATGAACCAGCAAATGGAAGATTTCTCTCTGTCTCTCTCTCTCTGTCTGCCCTCCAAATAAATAAGTCCTAAAAAAAATAGCATTCTCTCTCTCTCATGGACTAGTACAACAGTTCTCAAAGATATTCCTTTTAAGATTACTGACTCACATTGATCTTACAAACCAATTCAATTGTTACTCACCCTTACATTGCTATGATTTCCTCATACCTTCAGCTGAAACTCCTTGGCAGAGCATACAAAACCCTACACAATATAGTACCTGTGTGTATCTCCAGTTTCAGCCCAAGAGAAGAACTCTATAATACCTTGCTTCCTACTTAAACTCTTGAATCTGTTCCCTGCAGATGGCTGCAGAAGTTAATATGGAAGAATTAGAGATGGGCCAAGTTGGTCTCCATGCAATGCTTGAAATAGAACAGATCAGATCATCTTCTCTCTCTTGCCTTTCTGGGTTAAGAGTAAATGTGAAAAACAGGTTTCACTTTCAAAAATGTTGAAAATGAAAATCCCTGAGCTAGATGATCAATATGCCTCCCACTTGCTTTGTTTTGAGTGTATGTTTATATATAAATATGTGTGTACAAACCATCCTGAGAAGTTGAAAATACCATTATTTTTGAAGAGTAAATTTAAAAACAAAAACAAAGTTAAATAAGTTGTCAATTCAAGATTTAATATATGCAAGAATCATGATTTGAAGTCAGTTTAGTCCAAAGCATGATCCTATTTCACTAGGTCACAGACAGCTAATGTATCCTACTCTTATATATTGAATTCTGTTTACTGAGAATAGCTGGCGAGATTGATCATGAGCATCACTATGTCACTGCGACATATTTCAGAGTCAACAGCTAAGGACCTTGTGCAATTAATTAATAATATGCCAGTGGTGTAGAAGGACTTAAACACAGGCTCGTGTTTGCCATTTTTAAATGGAATCACATTATTCAGATTTGGTTACCTTTCCATGGCTTCAAATCTCATGCCTGTTAATCGCTTGACTCTGTGACTGCCAGGAAACTGTCTTCTTAACTCCTGAAGACAAAACTGAAAAAAATAATTCATTAAAAAAAAGAAAAATGAAGAGTAGTAATTACATTTTATGTATACTAAATGGACTATGAGGAGTAACCTATATAGTCTTCAATGTATCATCTTGAATAATTTCATTAGCGTCACCTAATATCATGAAGTAAAATTAATGAGTAATGAATAATGAGGTGAAAGAAAACTATGAAATTAATGATGGCAACAATCAGTTCTTAAAAACTGATCATGCAATCAACTGAGAAAACAAGCAGATTAGGACATCAATTAATAACTCTTTAAAAACTACTATCACATTACTCCTTCTTAAAAACTGTTTCCATAATGTACTTAAATGCCAACAGCTTCCTAGTCTTTTCTTCCTAATTATAACATAAATATTCTCTTGGTAAGAGTTAAGTAAATAATTTTAACATTTTATTTAATTTTGCTCTGTTAAAATCATATTAATCAATCATCCTTCAAATTCACATATATCATTTTGGGTTCAGAAAAAAGAGACACCAAATCTAAGAGTACCAATTTTCTTTGGACAGGTATCCACAATTCATTCAACAACTAAATAAATAATCAAGTATTTACTGAGTAGCTCTGTTCTCAGCAACATTTAAGGGACTATAAGGGTCTTACAATTCTAAGAAAAATCAAAAATTACATAAATGGTCCATTAAAGTGCCCTAAAGTATGAGGAACTAGTTAATAGCCTTTAACTAGTGAGGAAACTTAACCATTAGCAAAATGTTTTAATGGGTTCTGGAAATATAGCATCAAGGTCTATGTCTAAAAATTTAAATCTAATGAAATGTTTTAATGTGATTCGGAAATACAAAGTCTGTGGTTGTGTATGACAAATAAAAACTTTTGATAATTTAAAATACATGTTGATAATATTGCACACCAGTATTTACACTATATACTATGAAAGTCATTGAACAACCCAAAAGAAAAACTTGTTATAGTGTTTAACCACAATTTATAACAAGTTTTTCTTCATGCTATTGGCCTGGGAAAAGCAGCCGAATATGGCACAAGTTTTGGGTCCCTGCCACCCACATGGGAAACTAAGAAGAAACTCCTGGCTTCTGGCTTCTGGCTTCAGCCTGGTCCTGCCCTGACCATTGCTGCCATCTGGGTACTGAACCAGCACATGAAGATCTCTCGCTCTCTCTAATTCTTTCAAAGAAATAAATCTTAAAAAAAGAAAAAAGATTTAAGATATTGTATCCCAAATTATCTACTTATTCTCAGTCACTAATTAAGCCTATGATTAAAGAATGGATTAGAATTATGGACTTTGAAGCTAGCACTGTGGCATAGTAGGCCAAATCTCCACCTGCAGTGCCAACATCCCATATGGGTGCCAGTTCGTATCCCGGCTGCTCCTCTTCCAGTTCAGCTCTCTGCTATGGCGTGGGAAAGCAGTGAAAGATGGCCCAAGTGCTTGGGTCTGCACCCGTGTTGGGGACCCAGAAGAAGTTCCAAGTTCCTGGCTTTGGATCAGATCAGCTCTGGCCATCGCAGCCATCTGGGGAGTGAACTGGCGGATGGAAGACCTTTCTCTCGGTCTCTCCCTCTGACTGTAACTCCACCACTCAAGCAAATAAATAAAAACAAACAAAAAACAAGTTTTGCAAAAACTGATGAAGCAGGAGAGGGACTGGGGGGAGCAGGGAAGTGAGGGAACTGTCTTCTTAGAACTGTACCTATGGAATGCATAAAATCTTTCAATAAAAATAATTAGCTAAAAAAAAAAAACAGCATTCAAAACCAGTTAGAGAAAGCATTTAGTTCAAGCCATATCCTAAGACTTACCTATTTATATATAATTCATGAAGCTAATTAAATATAAGATAATTAAATACCTACCAATGCCAACTCATCCCGACCATAGTCTAGGGCTGCAATCATCACCTGTTCATATATGATCCAAACTGATACATAAAGAGGGGGAAAAAGTAGAATTTAATATTAGACTCTCCAAGAATTCAGATTAATGAATTTTCTAGCTTCTGATATTTTAAAGAACACCATTTATACTTAAAATTGATTTATGGTATAATTTCAAGAAGAAAGTATTCTTATAAGCTGTCAGTGATGTAAAATATTTTAACATCCTTTATGGTAAAAGTTTCCAATTATTTAATACCTTTATTGTTCTAAAAATGTTTTATGAAATACATGTTAGCCAGACCAGAATGTCTTTATGAAACATAGTCTGGCCAGATGTTTGGCAGCCTTGTGAACTTTAAAACAAGAATGGCTATTTGGCAGCTTTATTACTACCCACAATTTTAAGTCTTTTCAAAATATAGTATCATTAAATTTCCTGAAACAAAAAGTCACAGGTAAAATTGATATGACCAACAGAACAAGCAAAGCTAAAAGGTTAAAAAAATTGCAAGCATGAATCATTAATAAGACATGTGCTGAGCCTGAATGAAATAAAGAACTTACTGTCATCTCCAAGCTTAGAGGCATATTCATTAATTAATTCTTCTCCAACTTCCACAATTTGCTCACTATTTCGTGAGTTTTCTTCTCTCCATTTTCTCATTTTATCTCGCATTTCTGAAAAAGAAAAAAGACTATTATTTACATATAAATGTACACATACTCACACAAAAACATTTATGGCTGATGTCCAAAACAAGACAAGAAAAGTCAACTTTTTAGTTAAAAAAAATAAAGACACACTAATGTAGAAATCTTAAGATTTCTCAGCCTTCAGCACCCAGAGTCAAAAAAATTTCTGTTCATAAACTACCATGGAACCCTCATGAATAGAAGTAGTATCATAAAAAGGCACAAAAGACCTGACATTTTCTCTCTACTCTCTGCCATGTGAGTGGAAGTAGGCTATCATCAGACATTGGATCTGCCAGCATGTGGTCCTCAGATTTCCTAACCTCAATATTTTTTAAGATACCCATTCTGTGATACATTTCTCAGCCCAGGTTGAACAAGACAGATAGTTAATGTAGAATTAACTGTTCAACATACACGTTTTCTTACTCTTTAGACTGAAAATCTTACACATATACTCATTTAAGTATCACCGTCTTTCTATAATAGATACTGAATAGGTTTAAATGGTTGAACTACATAGTTGTTGAACAGACAACTCAAATGAACAACGTATTTGGGAACCTGGAGAATAAATACTAAGAGAAGCACACGAGGTTTTCACTACCTTTTATATGTATTATCTGAGTTCCACAGTTAGAAGTCTATAAAAAAATTCATCATTATATGAAAACAGATTCCAACTAAATTTACAAAAATGGCCCTAGAATTTATAAAAATCATTGCAAAATAGCAAATCATTTATTCTACTGGACTTAGAAATCAGATTGCCTCTCATTTCACATAGGAAATAACCCTGAAATAAGTCTTAAAGATTGAAGAAACAAACAAGAAGTTAAACCAAAGGAACTCATGTCAATTTGTAATTAAATAAACAGCAGAATCAGAAAAGGAAAGACGAATGAATTTCTAAGAAGTCTTTTATTTCTCTCCAAAGAACCTGAAGTTTGTTTTTAAAGATGCAAAAGAACAACTAAAAAATGTTAAGTAAAAGAAAAGCAAAATGATTAGATCTGTATACTAACAAAGTTATTCTGATACAGAAAACAAAAACAATGGATAATCTGGAAAGGAATAAAAAGTAAAAAGAAGCCAGTTGGCAAAAAAGAGAACACAGATTTTGAAGGCTTCTTTTTCTGTTTTGTCTTTTGTTTTGTTTTTTCGTTTTTTTAAGGCTTATTTATTTATTTGAAAGTCAAAATGACAGAGGGAGGGAGAGATAGAAATCTTCCATCCACTGGTTCACTACCCAAATGGCCCCAATGATCCTTGCTACTGATGTTGAAGCCAGGAACCCAAAGCTTCATCCAGGCCTTCCAAATAGGTGGCAGGGGACCAAGAACTGAGGCCATTCTCCGTTGCTTTCCCAGGTGCATTACCAGAGAGCTGGTTCAAAGGAGGGCAGCCAAGACTTGAACAGGTGCTCCGATAAGGGATGCTGGCATTACAGATGGTAGCTTAGCTCACTTGGTTTGAATATAAACTCTTTTACATGGGCTCATACAAATTTCTGAACTTTTGCTAACCTTCCACATCCATGAGTACAGGTAACACATACAGCTAAAGGACAAGCAGTTAGGATTCAATATATATATAAAGATTCAGTGAAATGTCTGGCACATGGTGGGGACTCTCCATGTCAATGGAACAGTCTAGGTGAAATACATGAATCAAGCAATGATCAAAGACACAGAGAATGAAGGAAACTAGGCATAAAAAATTATATATGAATTATTTTATTTTTCTTTTATAAAACAGATGGGAGAGATCCCAGAAGACAGTGGCAGCTACAACAAAACAGTCAAGGGTACAAGACATCCATGACACCACCATCTATGCAGAAGAAAGCTAAAGGAAGCATCAGTGCTATCTGATGGACCCAACAACAGGAGAAACCAGAAAAGCCCATGAGCCAATATGTAAAAAGCATCTGAAACAAGGAAAGGCTCTGGTCTCTCCCCAGGTGGATGTAAGCAGCCAGCAGTAAGGATTAAATAAGCAGAAGCAGTCTAAATTGTCAAAATTAACTGGTCAAGGAGAATGGAATCAAAATTCAGCAGCCCTGGACACATATATGTAAAAAAAATGAAATTAGATTCCTACCTCTCACCATATACAAAAATCAATTCAAAATGGATCAAAGACCTAAGTTTGAGATCTGACACAATGAAATTACTAGAAGAAAATGTAGAGGAAACATTTCAAGACACTGGGGTAGGTGATGACTATTTGGATAAGACTCCCCAAAGCATAACAACAAAAGCAAAACCAGACAAAAGAATTTTTTTTTTTTTTAATTTGACAGATAGAGTTAGACAGCGAGAGAGAGAGAGAGAGACAGACAGACAGAAAGGTCTTCCTTCTGTTGGTTCACCCCCCACATGGCCGCCATGGCCGGAGCTGTGCCAATCCCAAGCCAGAAGCCAGGTGCTTCCTCCTGGTCTCCCATGCAGGTACAGGGCCCAAGCACTTGGGCCATCCTCCACTGCCTTCCTGGGCCACAGCAGAGAGCTGGACTGGAAGAGGAGCAACCAGGACTAGAACCCAGAACCCATAAGGGATACCGGTGTGGCAGGCGGAGGATTACCAAGTGAGCCATGGCACTGGCCCCCAAAAGAGATTTAAAAACTCCTAAGATTCTTCACAACAAAGGAAACAGAATGAAGAGACATCCAACAGAATGGGAGAAAATATTTACTACTTATCTGACAAAGGATTAATACCCAGAATATATCAGTAATTCAAAAAACTCAACAACAAAAACCAAGGCAGTTAAGAAATGGGCAATGGATTTGAATAGACAGTTCTCAAAAAAGGAAATACAAATGGCCAACAAATATATGAAAAAAATGCTCAGTGTCACTAGCCATCAGGGAAATGCAAATCAAAAACCACAATGAGTTATCACTTTACCCCTATCAGAATGGCTATTACTCAAAAGACAACAAAAAATACTGGTGAGGATATGCAGAAAAGAGAACTAAAAAATTTTGGTGGGAATGTGAAAATTAGTGCAGCCACTGTGGAAAATGAGTATGGAGATTTCCTAAAAAGACAATAGAAATAGATTTGCCATCACACTACTGGGTACTTACCCGACAGACAAGAACTCACTGTATCAAAGAGATAGATGTAAACATGGTGTTGTACAGCAGCACTGCTCACAATGATCAAAATATGGAATAAACCAAGGTGTCCATCATCAGATGAATGGATAAAGAAAAATATGGCATACAAATATACAATGGAATATTATTCAGTTATTATAAAGAATGAAATTCTATCATCTGCATCAAAATGATTAGAACTGGAGGACATTCTGTTGCATGAAAAAAGCCAGACACAGACACAAACACTGCATGTTCTCCCTTATATATAGGAGCTAAATAGGAGCTAATTATAAATTGGGGAGGGGGGGGCCCTGCTGGCTAGCTGTATCAGTTTTGTTGCAAATATGGCATTTTTTGTCAAATCTGTTTTAAATATCTGCCAAAAAAATTGACAGAAATTATATACTAGTATAGGTTTGCTGACTTTGTGACTATTTTAGAATTTATATGAATGGAGTCAAACATCTTACCAACTGATAGTTAATAGCCTTTTGCCTATTTTTCTGCTGAACTATGGTCTCTTTATTTGTGAACTCTTTATTCAGTGGCACCATTAAGCCTTTCACTATAATATAAATTTAAAATGTTAACTAAAAAAAAATTAATGCAAGAAAAATGGCTTCAGGTGCCTAAAAGCCTAAACTAGAAAAGAGAAAGATAAAAGATGAAAAAACTGAAAAAACGTCCACAAAAAATCTATATATAGGGTGAGGAAAATACAAAACTGAATATAGCATAAACATGTGTATGTGTAATTTGATCCAATTAACAATCTAAAATTTATTTTTAAGTGATACAACCAAAAAGGAAAAAATAGCAGCAGCCCAAGGTCAACAAGAAAGGATATATAGCCATGAAATTTCAGAAAGCAAAATACTACACAACAATAGAGGAGGGAACACACTAAAGTTTAAAAAAAAATTTACTGAATCCCACACTTCATTTTAAAATTTCAGAAAAGCTATTTTCCCCATAAAATGAGGACCAAGGCTGAGCATTTTACATAGTGGTTTAAAAAGCTACTTGGGACATCAGTATCCCATATCTGAGTGGCTTGGTTCAAATCCTGAGTGTGCTCCTAATTTCAGTTTTCTGATGGCTCAAGGACACTGGTACCTACCACTCACGTATCAGACCCAGATTGTAGCTCCTAGCTTCGATGTGGCCCAGCCATGGATGTTGCAGTCATTTGGGAAGTAACCAGGAGAAGGGAGATTTCTTCTCCCTCTCTGGCTCTTTGCCTATCCCTCTCACCTATCTCTTCTTCCCTCCTACTTCCCTCCCTCCTCTCTGGCTCCAAAATAAATCAACACTTAAAATGAGCAACAGAAATGTATCAAGGTCAAGTTATCAAAAGAAAAATATGAAAGAAAAGAATTGCTACATACACTGAAAGTATGCCAGGAAAATAAGCCCTTAAAACTGTAAAATACTATTTCAAAATGAACATTAAGAAAATGATACAGCACATAAAACGATGATATAATTTCGAATTAGAATAACTCACAAATGAAATATAAGAATTAATAAAGATTTATTTATATGAAACACAGAGTTACAGAGAGAAAGAAAGAGATCTTCCATTCGCTGGTTCACTATTAAAATGGCAGCAATGACCAGGGCTGGGCCAGGCCAAAGCCAGGAGCGAGAGCTTCTTCTGAGTCTCCCGCGTGGGTGCAGGGGCCCAAGGACTTGGGCCTTCCTCCACTGCTTTCCCAGATGCACTAGCAGGGAGCTGGACCAGAAGTACAGCAGCCAGGACTTAAACAGGTACCCATGTAGGATGCCAGTGAGACAGACCGTGGCTTTAACAAGCTGTGCCACAGAATTCTTGATAGTCAAAAATAAAACTAATTTCAGAAACAGAAACTAAACTAGAAAGAACGGATGAGAAAATAAACCCAGGGTAAAAAATAAAGAAACTATAAACATAGAAGAAATGAGGAGATAAGGATTTGAAAGAGTAAGACAAATATTTAAGATAATCAAGATAAACAAAGAATATCCAACATGCCCAAGAAAGGATTCACTGAAGAGGAAAATCCAAGCAAAAACACAGAATATTTAAATCTCTAATTCAAGAATATTGTACTGACATAGTAAAATACCTAAATCTAAACAGCGAAAAAAATGCTAAGAATATTAACCCTAAAAGATGAATATCATTTGTATATCTTAGTAAAATGCATTGACTTTTTAAGAAAATATTTATTTATTTATTTAAAAGGTCAGAGAGAGTGAGTGAGGGAGCTCTTCCATCCACTGGTTCATTTCCCAAATGGCCACATCAGCCAGGGCTGGGCCAGGCTGAAGTTAGGAGCCTGGAACTCCATTTGGGTTCTCCTGGATAGAGGGCAGGGGCCCAAGAACTTGGTCCATCTTATACTTTATCAGGCACTTTAACAGGGAGCTGAGTCTGAAGCACAACAGCCAGGACTCAGAAGAAGCACTCCATTATGGGATGCTGGTGTGGCAAGCAGCAGCTTGCCCCACTATTCCACAGCACTGGCCCCAAAATGCATGGACTCTCAAGGAGAAAAATAACATTTTAAGAACTATAGATTGGCCGGCGCCGGCGCTCACTAGGCTAATCCTCCGCCTTGCGAGGCCAGCACACCAGGTGCTAGTCCCGGTCGGGGCACCGGATTCTGTCCCGTTTGCCCCTCTTCCAGGCCAGCTCTCTGCTGTGGCCCGGGAAGGCAGTGGAGGATGGCCCAAGTGCTTGGGCCCTGCACCCCATGGGAGACCAGGAGAAGTACCTGGCTCCTGCCATCGGATCAGCGCGGTGTGCCAGCCGCAGCGCGCCAGCCGCGGCGGCCATTGGAGGGTGAACCAATGGCAAAGGAAGACCTTTCTCTCCGTCTCTCTCTCTCTCACTGTCCACTCTGCCTGTCCAAAAAAAAAAAAAAAGAACTACAGAAACAGGACTTCACTTTAAAAGGGAAGTAAAATTAGCTGATTAAATTTTCCAGAGTAACATGTTATACCAAAAGAAAATATATTAACATATTTAAGACAAAGAAAAAAAGGTATAAGCTAAAGGCTTCCTATTCAGAAAAATTCAATTCCAAGTGTAAAGTGTACATATTGTGATCAACATGCAAGAAGTTAGCAAATATTATATCATGCTCATGCATTATTCTGGAGGAATTTACTAGAAAAGAAGTTTCAAACAAATGATTAGAAAGATTACTGTAAGACCTGTGATTATTAACTATAGTTGGTCACGGAACTAAAAATAAATAATGGCTAGGAGGGAGAAAACACGTTTTATGCTCTGATAATGTACATGTAACAACCATAAAAACAAATGGATAAGAGAATAACTGTTATAGTTCAAATGATTGTGTCCTCTCCAAAATTCACGTTGAAACTTCATCCCCAACACAACATTATAAAGACATGGTGCCTTCAGGAAGTGATTAGGCATTGTGGGTTCCACCCCCATGAATGGGATTAGTGCCCTTATAAAAGAGATTGAATTCAGCCTCTTTTGTTTGCTCTTCCATCCCTTCCACCAAGTGATAACAATCTTAAAGAACAGATGGGGCCCTCACCACACAGGAACTTACTGGCATCTTAATCTTGAATTCCCAGCCTCCATAACTGAAAAGTAAATTTCTTTTCTTTTCTTTTCTTCTTCTTCTTCTTTTTTTTTTTTTTTTTTGACAGGCAGAGTGGACAGTGAGAGAGAGAGACAGAGAAAAAGGTCTTCCTTTGCCGTTGGTTCACCCTCCAATGGCCACCGCGGCTGGCGCACTGCGCTGATCCGATGGCAGGAGCCAGGTGCTTCTCCTGGTCTCCCATGGGGTGCAGGGCCCAAGCACTTGGGCCATCCTCCACCGCACTTCCCTGGCCACAGCAGAGAGCTGGCCTGGAAGAGGAGCAACCAGGACAGAATCCAGTGCCCCAACCGGGACTAGAACCCGGTGTGCCGGCCCTGCAAGGCGGAGGATTAGCCTAGTGAGCCATGGCACCGGCCTAAATTTCTGTTCTCTATATATTACCCAGTCCTCAGGTATTTTGTTACAGCAGTACAAATGGACTAAGAATGTGATTTAAAAAAAAAATGTTTTCTGTAATAACATTAGTATTAGTACTTTTTTTCTAAGATTGCTATAGCTGTGATAAAAAAATTTCATGGGATATTCTAGTTCTGTCATCTCCTGTGTTCATGAACACCAGATGTCTTCTAAAGAAAGGAGATTCAAAAGCAAAAGAAAAGGAAGTCAAGCAAATAATCTAGTTGTCTTGAAGTATCAGTATGAACTCCTAGGGCATTATCTTTAAATACATATACAAATGTATTTCCTACAAAAATGATGAGCATTCATAGCACCCACATTGAGGTCTTAAAATACCATGTCCCACTAAAACAAATCTGAACTTCTCAAATAGTTAATTTCAGGTATGGGGCAACAAATGAATGATGATTAGGGAACAACTCTAAAATGCAAGGAGCTGATACTAGAAAAGTCAGGATAAGGTTTACTGATGTAAGAGCACTAGGACTATGGTGATGTACCTACCTGAAAGGGACTTCTGGAAGGGATAACAAAGACTTATTTCTTGGCCTGGGCAGTAATTTCTGGCATTTTCACATTGTAATAAACAATTACAGTGTAAATTTATTTTGCGTGGCTTTCTCTTTCCATTTTACAATAAAGATACCAAAAAAAAAAAAAAGAGTGGAAAAAGAAATATGGGGGAAGAATTTTTTTAAAATATAGATGAAAGAAAACCTTTGCTTTTACCAAATAAAACACTGGAAGGCTCAAAAAATATCTAGGTTGAGTAGCACTATATTTTCCTTTAAACTTTGGCACAGATGTTTAATAACTAAATAGTTTTAAAATACAGAGCTTATATTTGCGAGAAATGACCTCAAATCTATCAAAATTGTTACTATGTAATATTTTAAATTCTGAAAGTCAACCAAAACCACCTTAAAGATACTTTTCCTTTGACTAGCCAAAAATACATGGTTCTTCATAAATATTCCAAGAAATCAAGTTAACACTACAAAAAATGAGTAAAAACAATGGTTTTCAGATAATGACAGCTTTAAAAAAGTCATCAAATTTTATAGCTCGCAAAAAAGTTTTGACTAAAATAAAAAATAGTAAAAGAATATGACAACATTGTCATTCATTTAATCACTAATACAAGACCAATGCTGAAAGAGATTTTTTTCACTTAGCTAACATTAATTTGTAAAAGAAAAAACAGTGCTACTGTATTCAAATCCAATTATAGAATATCTGAGGAAATAACAGTCCCTTAAAACTGTAGATGGCTAAACAGGATTAAAATAAAGTAACAGGATATTGTCTACCTAATCTATAAAATTGTTAACCCTAGTGGCTTTTGTAATCCAGATTTTAATCTATAATTCAACAAATGCATTTTTACAAGGAACATATATATTATATTCAGATCTATAAACTTGGTTGCTAGACTCATTCAAATCACATCCCCACACCAGTTCACTTTACCAAACTGAAGTCTATATTCCCTACCAACCTGGAAGAGTATTTTTAAAGGAAGAAGGGACTTGAGAAATTCCACAGCAGTACACCCTCTTGTTCCCTTGTCCACATTCTGGCATCCCAAAAAGAAGTATTAGCCCAAATTAATGCCATTTGAATTATCAAGAATTATCTTTTAAGATTATATACATTTTTGGCAATATACTGTAAAAACCAGAATAGCTGCCAATAAGCTACAGATAGAAACTAGTAGAGAAAAATCGGTTACCATTTCCTGTTTTGTCAAATTCTCATTTACCGGGGTCCAGCACTGTGGTATAAGTGGGTAAAGAAGCCGCCTGCCAGTTCAAGTCCCAGCTGCTCCACTTCTGATCCAGCTCTCTGCTGTGGCCTGGGAAAGCAGTGGAAGGTGGCCCAAATCCTTAGACCCCTGTACCCGCGTGGGAGACCTGGAAGAAGCTCCAGGCTCCAGGCTTCAGATCAGCACAGCTCCAGCCATTGCAGCCAATTGGAGAGTGAACCAGTGGATGGAAAACCTCTCTCTCTCTCTCTCTCTCTGCCTCTCCTCTCTCTTTGTAACTCTGACTTTCAAATAAATAAAATAAAATCTTAAAAAAAATTCATTTACCAAGATTCTTGGATTTTCCATCAATTTTCTCCTCCTTATCAGTCAAAATATATTATTGGAAAAAATCTGATTTCAAAGATATTCTCCTTTCATGTACTGATACATCTCTTTTCATTCATTCACTAATATGACTTTCATTCATCCAAAAATACATTAATATTTCCATGATGTGCCAGAAATACAAAGATAAAAAAGGATCCTTTGTGACTGAGCTCGCAAGGTAAGAAAAAACTGTACACAACTTCAAAATGTGATAAAAGCTGTAACTGTAGTATATCCACAGCACTAAGAAAGAAAAGTGAGAGAAAGATTAATTCTACTCAGCAGAAGGAACAGGTTAGTGAAGAATCTACGATGAATTGATTCCTAAGGATCAAAGGGTGTTTCAGGTAAAATTTAGGGCAAAAGCAAAGGCAGAGACAGGAAAGTAGCTCATGTCCTCAGGAACTGGGAAATTACCCAATCTATCCAGAATGGGGGAAGATGGGGGCAGACTGGGGAGAGAGAAGAAAAGCAAATAAAATCAATGCAAAATGGAGTACAGGTTAAATATATACTGATTGTGTCCAAAGAAAAACAAACCATGGTGAAACTGGTGAGAAACACATTTCCTTGTCAAAATCTGTTCCCAGGGATTCCAAATAAAAACCTGAAGGATTAACCACAAAAACAGGGAACATTAAAATAAACTACTTTTTCTAAATGACCAAATGGAGAAAACAAAGAGCTCTTCCCCACCTCCAAATTTCCCTATGTATCATACTCTACATTTTAAAAGAATATGGAGAGGCTGTGGCTGTGGCACGGAATGTTATACCTCAGCCTGAAGCACCAATATGCTGTTTTGGCACCAGTTCAAGTCCCAGCTGCTCCACTTCCAATCCAGCTCCCTACTAAAGTGCCTGGGAAAGCAGCGGAGGATTGGGCCCCTGCAGCCACGTAGGAGATCAGGAAGAAGCTCCTGCCTCCTGGCTTTGTGGCCATCTGGGGAGTTCCAGCTGTCATGGCTGTCTGGGAAACGAGCCAGTGAATGGAAGATATCTCTCTCTCTCTGAAGTCTGCCTTTCAAATAAACAAATAAATCTTATAAAAAAAAAAGTACTGAGTACACTAAGTACTTCATGGTATTTTTAAAGTAAGATAAAAAAGTAAAAACATTACCTTTACATTTTTATGCACCCTTTAAAGATATTTTTAGAGCACTATGTACACCTTTTCTCTAAAACTCTTTATCATTCAAAGGTTTTTCTTGTTTCCTCTTTTGTTGCTTTAAGATTTTTATTAATTTGAAAGGCAGCATTAGAGATCTTCCAATTGCTGGTTCACTCCCTAAATGTCCCCATGAGCCAGGATCGAACGCTATCCAATTCTCCTACGTGGGTGGCAGGGATACACAGAGTTGGGCCATCTTCTGCTGCTACCCCAGGTGCCTGATCAGGTATATGGATAGGAAGTGGAGCAGGAAGGGCTCGAACTGGTGCTCTGCAGATCGTGGCCTAACCCACTGCACCACAACATCACCCTTTAGCATGATTCAACATTGTTAGGGCAGGGCAATCATGATCAAATCATGGTGACTTTACAAGAAGACACAGTCAGTATGCTCTATGACGCCTCAGGACCCTGCCAAGCCAGAATACCATCACCAGAGGCCAGTCAGCCTGATCTTGGACCACAAACCTCCAAAACCAAGAGTCAAAATTAATCTTCTTTCATAAGTACATCATCTTAAGTATTTCACTGCAGTAACAATAAGCTGACTAAAACACCTACCTACCATCTCTGCCTTGCTCCTCACATTGCATTTAAAGGCAGAGAATTTAAAGCAAAGGTCAATAAACTACAGCAAAATCTGCAGTCACGTGTCTTATACATAAAGTTTACAAAAACAGGTTCACCCTTATTCCTTTAAGTCAAAAGCGTAGAATGTTCAGTCCATGGGCCATATAAAGCTCGCCAAATCACATGGTCTGATTTTGCCAAGGCAACCACGGGTGCAACTCAAAATCCACTAAACTTATAGCAGGCTAATTTGTCGTTAAGATTATTTTATTTATTTGAAAGGCAAAGTGATAAAGAGACAAGAGTGAGAGTGAGAGAGCAAGTGAGTGAGAGAGAGAGAGAGAGAGAGAGAATCTTCTACCCACTGGTTCACTCTCCAAAAGGCTGCAATAGTTGAGGCTGGGCTAGGCCAAAGCCACAAGTCAGGAACACTATCCATGTCTCCCACGTGGGTGGCAGAGACTCAAATCCTTTGACCATCCCTGTTGCTTTCCTAAGTGCATTAGCAGAGAGCTGAACAGGGAGTGGAGCAACCAGGACTCAACCTGGTGTTGATATGGGATTCTGACATTGCACTGTTGGCTTAAGGCACCGCAACATGATACAGACCCCTAGCAGGCTAACTTCTAAGTTTATGACTTTTAAGGCCCACAAACGATGTTGTAAATATCCAATGGCCCTTGGAAGATAAAAGGGCCCCCACCCCTGCTTTAGGTGATGTTTACAGCTGTTTTTATTCCACAACAGCAGAGGACTAGTTAACAAAATGATGGCAAGCAAAACCACTAATGTTTATTGTCTGATTCTTTACAGAAAAACAAAAACAAAAACAAAACAAACAAACAAAAAACATGGCTTAGAGCAGAAACTGGCAGAAAGGGTACAGGAACTAAGTCAGGGGAATAGGTTTATATTCCAGCTCTGCCACCAATCAACATCAGCACAATGATCTATCTTTCTTTCTTTTTTTATGATTTATTTGAAAGACATAGGGAGAGAGGGAGAGAAGGAGAAAAGGAGGGAGGGAGGGAGGCAGGGAGGCAGGAAGGGAGGGAAGGAGGAAGGGTGAGAGGGAGGGAGAGAGAGAGAGAGAGAGCAAGGGGTGGGGGGAGAAAGAGGAAAAGCTCTTCCATCCACTGGTATTCACCCCAAACAGCCATTAGGGACAGGCTGGATCAGGCTGAAGCCAGGAACCAGAAACTCCACCAAGGTCTCCCTTGTGGGTAGCAGGGGTCCATCCTCAGCCTTCCACTGCTTTCACAGGTGCATAGTAGGAAGCTGATCAGAAGTGGGGTAGCCAGGACTGGAATCCCAGCATCAAAACAGTAGCTTAACCCAACATACCACATTGGCCCTTTAACATTTCTAACACGATCACAAACCTGTCTTACAGGTCTCTGATAAGAATTATATAAAGCAAAATTTGATTGTTCCCTCAGATGTTCCTTGGACAGTTCTGGGCTTTCAGTTTTTAAGTTTATTTTGATTCCCTTAAGGTAGGGTATACACTGAGCAGTTCTTAATAGGCACTGCTGTAGTTTTAATCAACTTCATACATTTTCTTCATTTGCTTGGCCCCTCAGTTTAAGAATAATTTATGTAAAGTGTTTCATAAACTGTGAAGCAATCTAAAAATTTTAGTTAGCTTCATTTTAAGGAAAACAAATGATAGATGTTTCAGCCTCTGGCAGGAAATAAAGGCTCTTTCCTCACTCCTTCCTCAAAGAGGCTTGAAACATCACTTTACCTTCAAGCCCATGAAAACAGCATATTCCTCCAAGCCAAAATTACCTTATTATATACTGAATAAGTTGCTCTTTGCTTATCTGCACGTTTTATTAATTACTGTTCAAGCGTTATGGGATAATCTGAAGATTAACAGAATGGCTACAATTATTCTGTTTCTGTTTGATATTATTCTTCCATGAGGATTCAGTACTATTGTGGTAAAACAGCCAGCCTCCTAAAGATGGAAAAATATGCTAGCTATTCACTCTGCTGATTTCTTTAGTCCAAAGCTTCTTTCTCCCAACCTATATTTTCTCCATTTATTGTATTTCCTGAAATAGCATTTACAGATTAATTTTCATGAACCACCATACTCTTTTTAAAAGGTCAGTACCTGTGGGATAAATTTCAAATTACTCAGTCCCACAAATTTGTCTAGTCAGATTGGTTGCAGGATATTGAAAACAGCCATTCTAAAAGGTTATTTGATTTGAAAAAGGAAGGTTTAATTTATTTTAATGCATGAAGAACTCTAGCAGAAATGTTTTTTCAAATCATGTATTGTAGCACATTAGTGGGGTATGAAATCAATTTAGTGAATTTCCCTCAGCATTTGATGATGAAAAAAAAAAGAAACAGAATGCATAGAATTCATTGCTCATACTAAGCATAGTTTTTAAGGAAGCTTTGGCTTCAGTTTATACACACTCTCAAACATTCATGTATATGTATGAGTATACTTGAGCATGAGTTAATTTGTAAAAGTTATTCCTAACTGCGGAAAAACACTATGGTAATAAAGGACAGACTTCTTAATAACTTCTAAGAACGATTTAACATAGTCAAACATTATTTAAAAACTTAACATCTGGACTCAAAACAATAAACATTGTTTATGTATGAAAATATAAATTTTAGGCCAGTGCCGTGGCTCACTAGGCCAATCCTCCGCCTGTGGCCCCAGCACCCCGGGTTCTAGTCCCGGTTGCCCCTCTTCCAGGCCAGCTCTCTGCTGTGGCCCGGGAGTGCAGTGGAGGATGGCCCAAGTCCTTGGGACCTGCACCCGCATGGGAGACCAGAAGCACCTGGCTCCTGGCTTCAGATCAGCGCGGTGCGCCGACTGCAGCAGCCATTGGAGGGTGAAACAATGGTAAAGGAAGACCTTTTTCTCTGTCTGTCTCTCTCACTGTCCACTCTGCCTGTCAAAAAAAAAAAAAAAGAGAGAGAGAGAAAAAAAATATAAATTTTATAAAATAAATGGTATTTAACTTATGACATCTTGAATTATACTTACAAGGTTGACACTAACACACTCTAGATGTTGCTACAATGTAAAAGTATTTGTCATATATTAGTATTTTCAGAAATGCCATAAATACATTAATCAAAAGATTATTAGTAAAAATAATCTCTTGAAACATCGTTTTGCCTTTGATAGTCCACTATGTTAAATTTAATACATCAGAAAAATGAAATCATCTTTTCCTAAAAATGTGCCTTTCGGGCTGGCGCCGTGGCTCAATAGGCTAATCCTCCACCTAGCGGCGCCAGCACACCGGGTTCTAGTCCCGGTCGGGGTGCCAGATTCTGTCCCGGTTGCTCCTCTTCTAGTCCAACTCTCTGCTGTGGCCCGGGAAGGCAGTGGAGGATGGCCCAAGTGCTTGGGCCCTGCTCCCGCATGGGAGACCAGGAGGAAGCACCTGGCTCCTGGCGTCCGATCAGCACAGCGCCGGCCCTAGCGGCCATTTGGGGGTGAACCAATGGAAAAGGAAGACCTTTCTCTCTCTAACTCTGCCTGTCAAAAAAAAAAAAAAAAGTGCCTTCCATTTTTGTTCACTATACCTCTGTTAAATGACTTAAGATTTTAATTTTATTGCTGTTTCTGACTACTCCTTTGATATCTAAGTCCTATGGACTCTTTGAAATATTTTAAGATTTACACCTTTCACTCTATTTCTACCACTACTATCCAAACCCTGGCTCTCATCGTACCATGCTAAAATTGCTAGGATAGCTTCCCAACTGCTCTCTCACCCTAAAACAGCTTCCCAACTATTATCTCTACCCAAAAACAACCTGTAAATCACTACAGTTATTTTGTAAAAGGTTCACTTATTACACAATTTAAATTCTTAAGATATCAACAATTCCTATTACTTTTCAGGTAGTACAGCATAATGATGGGACCACTGCCTTTGTAGTTACTCACCATTCAACTAATATTTACTGACTGTCATACATATATGCCAGGACTGATCTGGGCACTGGGGATAAAGTAACAAAATGAAGTCTTTGATCTCATATTGTTTACATTATAGTAGGGCAGAAAGATAGCAAAACATACAAATTGACTGTGACAACTCTTATGAAGGAAATTAAAGGACTGTGTTGATTAAGTTAAGAGATTGTGGGGAAAGAGGAATGTCTAGAAAGGATGCTCAAAGAAGGCATCTCTGGGAATAGTTTTTAAATTGGGGGAGGGGGGTGCAGGGAACAGAGGAGCCAGTCATAAATACCAAATATAAGTTCTAACTTGGTATGCTCCAAGAACAGCAGAACGACAACCTGGGTGGATGAGCATGACCAGTTAATAATTTAATAGGGGAAAGTGGTCTAAAAACATTTATCCCTTACACAGCAGATTCATAGAATCACAAATGCCCTAAACAGCACTCTGGCCTCAGAAGCAGCCCTTAAGGCATTCAGATCTGGCTAAAAGGCTCATGAGAGTATTTCAGGTGTGGAAAGCTAAGACACTGTGACAAAAAATTACCCAAATGAAAGCTCTCTGTGAGTGAGATCCTAGCGGAAAGAACAGGCCATCAAAGGAGGTACCTTTCTCTGAAGGGAGGAGAGAACTTCCACTTGGATTATGGCCTTGGCTAAATAAAGTCAGAGTATGTGAACTCAAAAGACTTCCATTGCCTTGGCAGCTCACGACAAGAGCCTTGGGTGATTACTGACGTTATAGATAAGAGTGTCGATTGTTAAATCAACAACAGGAGTCACTGTGCACTTGCTCCCCATGTAGGACCTCTGCCCTTAATGTGTTGTACCATGAGAATTAACAGCAAAACTAGTCTTCAAACAGTACTTTATACTTTGTATGTCTCTGTGGGTGCAAACTGTTGAAATCTTTACTTAGTATAGAGTTGATTTTTTTTTTTTTTGACAGGCAGAGTGGACAGTGAGAGAGAGAGAGAGACAGAGAGAAAGGTCTTCCTTTGTGCTGTTGGTTCACCCTCCAATGGCCGCTGCGCTGCGGCCAGTGCACTGCGTTGAAGCCAGGAGCCAGGTGCTTCTCCTGGTCTCCCATGCGGGTGCAGGGCCCAAGCACTTGGGCCATCCTCCACTGCACTCCCGGGCCATAGCAGAGGGCTGGCCTAGAAGAGGGGCAACCAGGACAGAATCCAGCACCCGACCGGGACTAGAACCCGGGGTACCAGCGCCGCAAGGCGGAGGGTTAGCCCATTGAGCCACGGCCCCAGCTGAGTTGATCTTTTATAGATAAAGATAATTAAAAATGAATCTTAATTAAGAATGGGATAGGTGAGGGAGTAGGAGATGGGAAGGTTTGCAGGTGGGAGGGTGGTTATGGGGGGAAAATCACTATAATCCAAAAGTTGTACCTATGAAATTTATATTTATTAAATAAAAGTTTTCTATAAAATAAAAAAAAATTATCCCTTTCACCAGCTGTGTTACACTAGACAAGACACTTTGCTTCTCTAGTTTACTTCCCACCAATAAAACAGGAATAAAAATAATCTCATATAAGGATAAAAAATCTTCACATGTGAGGATTAAACAAAATGATGTCTGAAAAATATCTAGTAATTTTCATTATTTATTACCAGTACTACAGATATCACTGAATCAAACTTCAAAAGCAACTTTATATTTTAAATTCTATTTATTAAGCCAACCAGCATCTATTGAGAGCATAGTCCCTGACTCTCATTAACAGAAGGATTAAGAGCTATATGTGTAAACAAGGTAAACAAGTAATTAAAATATGATGGGTGAGCTAACAAGTTCAGTACAAATTCTCTTCACCATCACCCAGTCAGAATCAACTCAAAAAACTTCTTTCTGTAAAGTCTACTACTGATGTTCACAAGAAGTCATATGAACGCCCTTGGTTTATAGTTGGTCTTCATCAGCGAGCTCTTGGTTGTTTCCATCAGTTGCTACATTTTAAAAACTTAACTGTTTGTGTATTCAAACCAGTCCATGACAGTTAAATTTAATATAACTATACAGAATAATTAAATATAAGCCAAAGAAAACTTGAGTAAAGAAACATGGACTCATTTCTATGAAACAAAATAGGATGATTTGAAGATTCCATAAAGGTAAATAGCTTTGAAAAACTGCTATTGTATTAGATATGCTGTCTTAATTAAAAATATAATAAGGAAAATTAAAATCTAAAACATTTGTACACTGTTGCCCAAGTGGGGTCTTTATGTTTCTATGTTAAAAGAAAAACTGAAAATGGTTTATTAAACATAGCAAATAATTTCAATCAGGGTATCTCCATTGAATAAAAGGTCCTGTGCTACATCAACATGTAAATTTAAGTTTAATGAAAGGAACCACTGACTTTATTCTCAAATAGAAGAATGGTTCTGAAAAATAGTCATTCAAGGCACCATTCTAGCTCATACCTTGCAAAAATGATCTTCACAAAACGTATACTCTATTGAATCTGATTATTATCTATTTCCCATACATATTTGTACTTTCCAAACTACAAAGACCCAAGATTTCTATCTTAAAAGATAAACAGGAGGGACCAGGTTGTGGCACAGGTGGTAAAGCCGCTGCTTGAAGTGCGGACATCACAGTCCCAGCTGCTCCACTTCCAATCCAGCTCTCTGCTATGGCCTGGGAACGCAACAGAAAATGATCCAAGTCCTTGCGCCCCTCTACCCATGTGGGAGACCTGCATCTTTACAAAGACATTCAATTTTGCACATAATTCTATGGAATTCACAGACCATAACAGCTATACCTGAATCAGTCAGGGATCTATTGATCTCAAGCTTAATAACCACTGATGACAAATTAAGAAAAGGCTAAGGAAAACTATCCGCATAAAATGAAGTAGAAGATTCAGCAAAGAGAAGTCAGAGAAGTCTGAAAGGTAAGAAGAAAACCTGCAAAGATGACATAAGGAAGGAGCTGGACCTGTGGCATGGGAGATAAAGCTGCAGCATCCCATACAGGCACTAGGTACCAGTCTGAATCCGGCTGCTCCATTTCTGATCCAGTTCCTTGTTAATGTGCTTGGGAAAGCAGCAGAGGATGGCCCAAGTACTTGAGAATAAAGTCAATGGCTCTTTTCATTGGTCTACACCTCGACATGGGGAACCAGAGAAGCTCCTGGCTCCTGGTTTCGGAGCAGCCCAGTTCCAGCAATTGTGGCCATTTGATGAAAGATCTCTCTATGGCAGGCACTGTGGCACAGGTTAAGCCTCTGCCTGTGGAGCCAGCATCCCATATGAGCGTCAATTCTAGTCCCGAATGCTCCTCTTCTGATCCAGCTCTCTGCTGTGGCCTGGGAAAGCAGTGGAGGATGACCCAAGTGCTTGTGCTCCTGCACCCACATGGGAGACCCAGAAGAAACTCCTGCTCCTGGCTTCAGATTGGCACAGCTCCAGCCATTGCAGCCATTTGGGGAGTGAACCAGCGGATGAAAGACCCCTCTCTGTCTCTCCCTCTCACTGTCTATAACTCTACCTCTCAAACAAATACGTAAAATATTTGAAAAAAAAAAAGAGATATCTTTCTCTTTCTGTAACTCTGCCTTTCAAATAAATAAATAAAGTTTTAAGAAAGAAACAAACTAGCCAAGGGAAGAATTTTTCAGAAGGACTGAGCTAAAATAGCAAAGGCAGTACAGATGTATAAAGCACACATACCAGAGTCAGCCTTAGGTCTCCCTAGAGACCTTAGGGGAGCAGTAGGGTGTGCAAACCAAATTGAGGTTGTTTAAAGTACTTAAGACGGGAGGAAGGGAGAGTAAGCATGGACAACTAAAATTCTCTCAAACGTATACACCCAGCATTGTACTCTTTTCCATGTCTTGCACAAATACCATATTCTCAAAAAACTTGCTTATACTGTTCTTACAACTCTAAATTCTCTTTCCACCTACAAACTCCTAATAAAAGTATGTTACAAACATCAAGAGCTTTCAATAGACCTAATATATAAATCATACATTCTATATTTTTTACAGAGCCTACTGCATACATCTTTTATGAACAATAAGTCTTCCTATCACAAAAATCACAATATTCTTTGAATTAACCAACTCATGATGCTACTCAGGATGGAGAAAGAAGTCTGTCACAAATGTTCCAGAGTTAATCAGTTCTTTTTCCCTTCAGAAAAGGAATTATTAGTAGGGAGTAAGAAGGAAATGTGTTCTATGTATAACTGTAGTTTCAGGGCTAGAGGGTCAGAGATTAAACAAAAAGTGGAAAAAGTATAAACCTGGTTTGGAGGAAAAAATAAAATGTAAAGTGGCACGACAGAGAATGCTCACGCACCTGCACCTTCTACACATCTTTACTGCAGAGCTGTAAGCCTTACACCTCAGTCAGTACAAGGCCTCACAAGCCTCTGTATTTCATGGCTCCAAAGAAGCTTCAGCAGCCACCTAGCCAGCTCCCCGCGCTGCCAGCAACCCCAAGAGAAGTGTCACAGCCCCAGTACCTGCTCCCTCCCGCCTCAGAAACGGAAGCTGCCCCGGGGGCTGGACTGGCGCCGAAGTAACTCGCTCAGTCTACTGCTGAGCCGACGCGGTGGGGAACGCCACTGAGTTCGTGTCTGGGCCAAGGAAGGGGTCAGCCTCAACCTCCACCTCAGCTTGGCCCGTCAAGAGAGCGCTGCTCCGGTACCGAAGAGAAACCGGACAGCCCAACTCTCCGAGGGCAGCGGGTGTCCCGAATACCTGCCGCGGACTTTTCATGTTTCTGCTCCCGCCCCGCCCGAAGTTACCTTCCCAAGTGACATCGTAAAGCTCCGAGATCTTCGCCATCTTCCCAAAACCCAGAGGCAGCGGGGTGAGAGGGCGGGGAGACGCCGTCACGTAACCCGCGACCGGGAGGTGGCGGATTACGAAACCACTTCTAATTGGTCCAGAGGACGGAGGGGGCGGTACCCGCCGCGCACGTGTGCGCCGCTCTGTGGTGGGGGCGTAAGGAGTAAGGGGCGGAGCTTGCCCGGCGTTTCGCGGCGCACCCGGAGCCTGAGGATTCCCGGGCGTTGGTGAGGTGTTTTCTGTTTAGCGTGTATTTTAATAAATGCTGTGTTTTTTTTTAATGTCTTTCACCTCCGGTTTTTCATTTTTCCCTACATCTGTGTATTCCTTCTCTTCATACTCTCCAGTGAGTACTTTGTTGCCCGCATGGCCTGCCGCTACTCAGCCTTCAGCCCCGAACACCAGATTCCCACCTTCCCTAAAGGGATTCTCTGACCCTTTCCTTTTTAATGTCCTACAAAATTGGTAAATTCCAAGATTCTCACTAAGTCTTTTGAAGGAACTGAGTAGGAATCTGCCTTTAGCCTTCATGTTCCTGTGGCCTGGACTTGTTAATAGTCACGTAAACACCCTCCCGCCAGCTTACAGCCTTAGTTAACACTCCTCATGCGTGTTTCTAATTACTCGATCCCTGTCTCCAACTCCGGATTTGAAACTGTAAGCCTTGCCAGTGTGTCAGTGGTCATTAGTAATGAGTGAATGTCCGAATGACACTCTGACTCTCCCACGCTTGGCTTCTCTTTATTCCTTCAGAAGGAACCTCCTTCCCCACCCTTTCTCACCACCTTAGTTGCTTTCAGGAACCTTTGGACCTAGTCCTGTCGCGCTAGGGAGAAATGTCTGGGCTGCAAGCAAAAAAAAAAAAAAAAAAAAAAAGAATTTTGTTTTAATTTTGCAAGCCAAAACACATGAATTTACTCCTGGAAGCAATGTAAATATGAAATTAGAGAGGAAAGGTACATCAAGTGAGTAAAGAAGGCTAAAAATACGTGTTAAACAGAAAAACAGTGCTCCGGATACCTGCATTATGCCACAGAATGCTTGGGTTCAAGTCTCAGCTTCACTCCCTGATCCAGCCTGCTGCACCTTGGGAGGCAGCAGTTGATGGCCAATGTGGCTGGCATTTTGCCACCTACGTGGGAGACTGGGATTGATTTCCAGGTGTCCAGGCTTTAGACTAGCGCAGTCTGGGCTATTGGAGGTATTTGGGGAGTTAGCCAGTAGATGGGAGACTCCTGCCTCTCTGCCTTTCAAATAAACAAATAAATAACTAGGTTTTTTGTTGTTGTTGTTTTGTTTTTTAAATTTTTTTGAAGGAATACAAATTTTGTAAGAACAACTTTAGGCATATAGTTATTCTTCCCAACATACCCACCCTCCCATTGACACTCCTACCCCTGCTCCTCCCTCTCTTCCCAGTCCCGTTCTCCTGTGTCCCATTCATTTTCAGTTAACTTTGTATGGAGACCAACTCTATACTAAGAGTTCAACAATTTACGCACACACACACACACACACAAACAGAACTATGTTACAGTTAATGCTCATAATATAACTCATTGAGGACAGAGGTCCTGCATGGGGAGTTAGTGCACAGTGACTCCTGTTGTTAATTTATAATTAACACTCTTATGTATGACATCAGTGACCACCCAAGGATCTTCTCTTGAGCTGCCCAAGCTATTGAAGCCTTCAGTATTTAGAATAGGCCATTAGCAAAATGGAAGTGCTGTCTTCCCTTTAGAGAAAAGAACATCCTTCTTTGATGGCCACTTCTTTCCACTGGGATCTCACTCACATGTAGAACATTTTTTGCCACAGTGTCTTGGCTTTCCATGCCTGAAATACTCTCACGGGCTTCTCATCCAGACCAGGAAGTTTTAAGCGCTGTTTCTGAGGTCAGAGGGTTACTTAAAGGGTTTGTCAATTGTGAGTTTGCTCTGTGGACTGCTTCCCATTTTGGAACAGTCCTTTTTAATTCTATGTATTATTACTAGACACTTGATCCTACTTATATGATCACTTTGACACTTAATTCTATCTATATGTTCACTTTAACACTTAATATGATCACTGTAGCACTTAAGATGGCATGTTTAGCACCCAGCGTAATGGAATTTGGCATCCCATGGCAAGTTTTTTACTGTACACTTAGGAGTAAGTCCGTAGGAATGCATGCAGAACTATACGGCTTTACAAACTTCCTCCTCCCTCCCTTATTCCCACTCTTATTTTTTACTGAGATACATCCTAAATTGACTCTGTACACATATGATTAACTCAGTGTTAAATAAAGAGTTCAACAAATAATACGAAGAAAAGCAAAAAACAATAAAGCAAAACTGTCCCTCAAAAGTGAAGACAAAGGCAGCTCAAGTCATCATTTCTCTAAGTGTCAATTTCACATCTAGTAATTTCATTTTAGGTGCTCTATTAGTTCTCACAGATCAGGGGAAAATATGGTGTTCATACCTTTGGAACTGGCTTATTTCACTAATATGATATTTTCCAGTTTCATCCATTTTGTTGCAAATGACCAGATTTCATTTTTTTAAACTACTATGTAGTATTCCATAGTGTACGTTTCCCATAATTTCTTTATGCAGTCTTCATCTGCTTCCATGTCTTAGATAATGTGAATTGAGCTACAATAAATATGGGCATGCAGGTAACTCTTTTATTTACTGATTACATTTCTCTTGGATAAATTCCCAGGAGTGGGGTGGCTAGGTCATATGGTACATCTATATTCAGATTTTTGAGGTATCTCCATACTGTCTTCCATAGTGACTTTACCAGTTTACATTCCCACCAACAGTGGATTAAGGTGCCTTTTTCTCCACATGCTAGCCAGCATTTATATTGTTGTTTTCTGTATGATAGCCATTCTAACTGGGGTGAGATGAAACCTCATTGTTGTTTTGATTTGCATTTCCCTGTCAGGTAGTGATGCTGAACATTTTTTCTTTTTTTATATAGAAAGCTTTTATTTAATAAATATAAATTTCATCAGTACAACTTTTGGATTATAGTGTGCTTCCCCCCATACTCGCCCTCCCACCACCAAACTATCCCACCTCCTACGCCCTCTCCCATCCCATTCTTCATTAAGATTCATTTTTAATTATCTTCATATACAGAAGATCACTTGGTTACTCCTCCACCTGTGGCGCCAGCATACCATATGGGCACTGGGTTCTAGTCCCAGTTGCTCCTCTTCCAGTCCAGCTCTCTACTGTAGCCCCGGAAGGCAGTGGAGGATGGCCCAAGTGCTTGGGCCCCTTCATCCACATGGGAGACCAAAAGGAAGCACCTGGCTCCTAGCTTCGGATCGGCGCAGTGCCGGCCGTGGCAGCCATTTGGGGAGTGAACCAATGGAAGGAAGACATTTCTCTCTGTCTCTCTCTCACTGTCTATAACTCTCCCTGTCAAATTAAAAAAAAATACAGTTGTAACATACTAATAAGAGTCATGATCGGCCGGCGCCGCGGCTCACTAGGCTAATCCTCTGCCTTGCGGCGCTGGCACACCGGGTTCTAGTCCCGGTCAGGGCGCCGGATTCTGTCCCGGTTGCCCCTCTTCCAGGCCAGCTCTCTGCTGTGGCCAGGGAGTGCAGTGGAGGATGGCCCAAGTGCTTGGGCCCTGCACCCCATGGGAGACCAGGAAAAGCACCTGGCTCCTGCCATCGGATCAGCGCGGTGCACCGGCCGCGGCGGCCATTGCAGAGTGAACCAACGGCAAAGGAAGACCTTTCTCTCTGTCTCTCTCTCTCTCACTGTCCACTCTGCCTGTCCAAAAAAAAAAAAAAAAAAGAGTCATGATCTATAGTTTAAAAAAGACCCATGAAGATTGTGTTTCTCAGTTTGAGGCCCTGAAGTGAAATGATTTGCCCAAATTTTAGCCACTAATTAGTAACAGAATGAGTGATTCATACGGAGATCAGTTGTTTAGATCAAAGATGAAAGATGAAATATTTACAATAAAAATGTATCTTAGAGAAATTTTGTCATCATTAGTACCGTTTGGGGTGGGGAAAGTGATTGTTTATCAATTATGATATTTCAGCTGTCTAATAAAATTTTCCTTCCATGGGTGCACTCAAAAAACTAGTGTGTCAGTGACAAAAATTCTATATTTTTCTTTAACTTTTTTAAAACATTTATGTATTTATTTATTTGTAAGGCAGAGAGAGAAAGAGTGAACCAGATCTTTTATCTGCTGGTTCACTCCCCAAATGGCCACTACGGCCAGAGCTAGATCAATCCAGGGCCAGGAGCCAGGAGCATCTGCCGGATCTCCCACAAGGGTGCAGGGGCCCAAGCACTTGGGCCATCTTTTCCCAGGCCATAATAGAGAGCTGGGTCAGAAGTGGAGCAGCTGGGACTTGAACCAGCAGCCAAATGGGATGTCAGCACTGCAGGTGGCAGCTTTAACTGCTAAACCACCGTGCCAGCCTCTTCATTAACATTTTATAGCATTTAATTGTAACTGTAAGTAAAGAAAAATGTTCTGTAAATAAAATCATAAACCTGAAAACATAGACATCAACTTTATCTTCTTTTTTTCTTTTCTTGCCTTTTTTTTTTTTTTTTTTTTTTTTTTGACAGGCAGAGTGGACAGTGAGAGAGAGAGACAGAGAAAAAGGTCTTCCTTTGCCGTTGGTTCACCCTCCAATGGCCACCGCAGCCGGCGCACCACACTGATCTGAAGCCAGGAGCCAGGTGCTTCTCCTGGTCTCCCATGCGGGTGCAGGGCCCAAGGACTTGGGCCATCCTCCACTGCACTCCCGGGCCACAGCAGAGAGCTGGCCTGAAAGAGGGGCAACCTGGGAAAGAATCCGGCGCCCTGACCGGGACTAGAGCCCAGTGTGCCAGCGCCGCAAAGGCGGAGCATTAGCCTAGTGAGCCACGGTGCCAGCCCAAACTTTACCTTCTATAACTACATCTTTACAAGATGTCTCAATATTTTGCCCTTGATTCATTTGAAAAAGAATTTCCACTCTCTTAAGTTAAAAATATTTAACCTAGTTTCTCTGAACACTGCCCAAATAGGAAACAAATACCTAGGAAATTTCCAGACAGCCAAATTTTAGTTTATATTAGTACATGCATTATTATAATGTGCTAAATGCTATGGGGACATTATCTCATGTAGTGATCTCAGAGACACATGAAAATGGCAGATGAATGTCATCTATGACATCATTTTTCTGTGAAGCTATCTTGTGTTTCAGTGATCATTAATCAGAATCAACAAGGATCATACAGGAATACCATTAAATTAAGCCCACATTTCTTTTTGAAATGGGACAAAGTTCAGTTGTTTACCAAGCCAGATTGACCCACAAAGCACTTGAAAGTGTATCTCTTTTATGGTTTACTTAATTCAGTTAATATCTTCAGATCTTATGAGAGACTAAAGAATCCTCTTAAATTTAATAAACTTTTAATTGCATTTACAAAATGTACATTATTTAACAGGACAGAACATAGTACCATTTTCACCACTTTTATAATATCCAGCATTTTCATCAAATCATTTATTTAGACTCTACTGTCCATTATGTACCCTCTTAATTATAGTGAATTAAAATGTCCCACATTATGTAGGTTTTCAACTGCTATTCACTATGATAGTTGTCCATTAAAATAAATTGATTTCACTACAACTCTCATACAGAATGTACCATAGCTTTAAATCATGTTGTTTCTCATTAGTGGATCCTAACTGCAATCCCTTTTTAAAAACTTAAGGGGAAATATAACATACTTATCTTCATTTCATGTTAATAGATTTTTTTTACTGTGACATGTAACATAAGCAAGGAAATTTTCCATACATTTTTATTTACTAAAAGCCAATTTTTTTTTCAGTTTTATTTTATTTATTTAAAATGTAGAGCTACAGAGAAAGAGATGTTCTGTATGCTGTGTCACCACCCAAAATGGCTGCAACAGCCCAGTGCTGGGCCAGGATGAAGCAGGAGCCAGGAGCTTCATCTGGGTCTCCCAAGTGGCTGCAGGAGCCCAAGCACTGGGTCATCTCCCACTGCTATCCCAGGCACATTAGCAGGGAGCTGGATTGCAAGTAGAGCAGACAGAACTCCACCTGGAGCCCATATGGTATGCCTGTGCACAGGGCTGAAGCTTAACCTTCTACACCAAAACACCAGGCCCTGAGAGCCAGATTTGTATGAAATTGCTTTAAAAATCCACTGAACAAACATTATTCTTATTAATTTTTAAAAGATTGTTTATGTATTGTATTGTTTCCCACTGAAAAAAACAAGAGCTTATACTCCTTTAACAACCCAACAAATACTAAAATATTAGCATTTCTAGTTTTTTCCAAGTTTGCTGCCACTTGAAAAATCTACTTTTTTGTTTTTTTGGTTTTTTTTTTTTAAGATTTTATTTGTTTACTTGAAAGAGTTACAGAGAGGCAGAGGCAGAGAGAGAGAGAGAGAGAGAGAGAGAATAGAGGTCTTCCAGATGGCTCCAAAAGCCGGAGCTGCACTAACCTGAAGCTGGGAGTCAGGAGCTTCCTCCAGGTCTCCCACGTGGGTGCAGGGGCCCAAGGACTTGGGCCATCTTCTACTGCTTTCACAGGCCATAGCAGAGAGCTGGATCATAAGTGAGCAGCCAAGACACTAACCAGCATCCACATGAGATGCCAGCACTGCAGGCAGTGGCTTCACCAGCTATACCACAGCACCGGCCCCAATATATACATTTTAAAATATGCCAGCCATGGATAGGCACTGTGGCATAAAGCTGCTGCCTGTAGTGCCAGCATCCCATATGGACACTAGTTCCAGCTGCTCTGCTTTCTATCTAGCTTTCTGCTATGGCCTGGCAAAAGCAGTAGATGGCCCAAGTGGTTGGCCCCTGTGCCAGCATGCAAAACCCGGAAGAAGCTTCTGGCTTTGGATTGGTGTAGCTCTGGCCATTGCAGCCATCTAGGGAAATTGGGGTGCCGGTTCTATCCCAGTTGCTCCTCTTCTAGTCCAGCTCTCTGCTGTGGCCCAGGAAGGCAGTGGAGGATGGCCCAAGTGCTTGGGCCCTGCACCCGCATGGGAGACCAGGAGGAAGCACCTGGCTCCTGGCTTCCGATTGGCACAGCACGCTGGCCGGAGCGGCCATTTGGGGGGTGAACCAATGGAAGGAAGACTTTCTCTCTGCCTCTCTCTCTCACTGTCTAACTCTGCCTGTCCAAAAAAAAAAAATTAAACAGCAGCAGATGGACGATCTCTCTGTCTCTGCCTCTGCCTCTCTGTAACTGTGCCTTTCAAATAAATAAGTAAATCTCTTTAAAAAAATGCCAGTCATTCATTCCCTGTCCAAATATATTTTAGAAAGAAGAGTCTCTTGGAAACATTTCCAGTGAGAAAACTTTGGTCCTTCACAGAATTCAAAAACTGATAATTACTCTGTTGTGCCATAGTTGTAACTGTGAAAAGCAAAGTACATCTAGAATATCTCCCACATGAGCAATAAATTAGAGCTGTTTCTTTGAGATCTATAACAATACTTAAGAGTCCACATTTCAAATGATTTTTGTTTAATTTCCCCAAGGTGAATATTCTGTTCTGATGCATATATCTGTGTAAATGTTAACACTTGTGTAAAAATGTATTTTCATAAACATCTGTGTACCAAATATCCAGGAGTCCCTAAGTACAACTACAGTGACTTGATGGTACTAAAACACCATCTGGACTCTACTTTCTACATTAGGACCAGAAATTGTTTGAAAAATGTTTTTAAAGGATATGTGTTCCTGCAGCTGGCATTGTAGCATAGCACATTAGGCCTCCACCTGTGATACCAGCATCCCATATGAGCACAGCTTCATGTACCAGCTGTACCACTTCTGATCCTGCTCCCTGCTAATAGCCTGGGAAAAGCTGTGGAAGATGGCCCCAAGTGCTTGGGCCCCTGCACCCACAAGGGAGATCTGGACGAAGCTCCAGGCTCCTGGCTTTGGCCTGACCCAGCTGTGGCCGTTGCAGCAATTTGGGGAGTAAGGAAGGATAACTCTTTATCTCTCCTCTTAGGTCTGCAACTCTACCTTTCAAATAAATAAATAAAGATACATATTCCTAATGAGTGTATTAAAACACACTAATGCAAGAATATATTGAATACAAACTTATACATGTTTTAATCACGTGATACTCAGTTATAGATGTAATTTTCATTTTGAGCAGTCCCTCTCTCTGGTGGTTGGGTGGCAGCATCCTTATTACAAGTGACTAAGTCTTGGCTGGCGCCGCGGCTCAATAGGCTAATCCTCCACCTAGCGGCGCCGGCTCACCGGGCTCTAGTCCCAGTCAGGGTGCCGGATTCTTTCCCGGTTGCCCCTCTTTCAGGCCAGCTCTCTGCTGTGGCCAGGGAGTGCAGTGGAGGATGGCCCAAGTGCTTGGGCCCTGCACCCCATGGGAGACCAGGAGAAGCACCTGGCTCCTGCCTTTGGATCAGCGCGGTGCACCAGCCGCGGCGGCCTTTGGAGGGTGAACCAATGGCAAAGGAAGACCTTTCTCTCTGTCTTTCTCTCTCACTGTCCACTCTGCCTGTCAAAAAAAAAAAAAAAAGTGACTAAGTCATTTTCTTAGACTTCTAAGCTACCTTAACCTGTCACCAAGCTACAATGCCATTTACTTTACTGGTCATCTTTTCCTTCCTGTGGTCATGCTGACCACTCTTGAATAAAATTAGCTTGAAGATCAATGGCAACGTTGGGCATAAAGTGCCCATGTCATCTTTCAAATCATAGGTCATATCCTCTTTTGAATGTAAGCAGGCTTATTTGATCAACCCCATGGATTGATTGGGGGAAAACACTAGTTTCCTGACATTATATCTCTAAAAAAAACTGTTCATCCACTATACCCATTCCACCAGTCCCACGCCATCTTAGTCACAAGGAAACAGCATGGTCTCAAACTTTTTGTGACATAATTTTAAACATTTTATGTTCTTTATCTTAAAACTATAGAGAACAATATGTATGTGCTTCAAAAGCTGTTGCTTAGTGCAGATTACTGCTTCCTCATTAGAAATCCAGCTTTAAAATACATACTTTAATTTCCTTCTGTTCATAATGTTTATCACATTTTTTTCGAATCTTTAAAATGAACATTTGATGTGAGGAGAGGGGAACATTAGAGGGAGGTAATTACAGTTGATAGCAAGATTATGGAATTTTAAACAATCTAATCATGAGAAAACCCTGGACAAACCTACACAGAGGACCATTCCACAAAAATAATAACTGATTGGTACTCATCAGGGAGTAGCAATGATATATTGCTCTTCTAAGCTTTTAGGCAAATGTTTGGCCTAATACCTATTGTCATATTTTAATGTCCTGTATTTTGTGGAAATTAAAAGTACACGCTTACATTTATGAAAAATCCCCAAAATATTCTATATTAGTTACCAATTGTACATACCATGCCACTGAGGGTGTGGAGCCCCTTTACATTATGCATAATAGCAATGGATTTGCCAACATATATTGCTGTCTTCTACAGAGTTTGCTGGGTTTTAATCCCAAGTTACACAGTCTAGCCATGTAAACTAAGTAGCTTGAGTAGGTTATTTACTGAACCCTAGTGTCCTCATATGTAAATGAGCACGATAATACTTACTGCTTTTATAACAAGTATCATAAATGATAAACACAATGTTCCCCAGATTCTGGCATAATAATATTCTTGAAGTTATATACCAGTTATTGAGTACTTACTATATACCAGGAATTGTACAAATTGCTCTTTTACAGATTATTTCATTAAATTATTAGAACACTACAACAGTTAGGAGAAATTAAATAACTTCTCCAAACACTATGATACAATCTGCCACGTAATAGGTTCCTTGCAAACAGTAGCTGTGTTATTTTGGTCATCTGGGAAGCAGATACTGAGATGTAGTTAGGAAAGCAAGATTCTTGTTGGGAACACTATATGAAAGATAAAAGGGGAGGGAAACAGGATTGATTAAGGAGAGCCTTTAGACCATGATGTATATGTGATATTTGTGAAAGTAGAAGGGAAACTTTTCAATGAGAACCTCAGACCATACTCTGGCCCTGAGAAAGTATCGGCCAACTCAATGAGGAACTCCTGAGCAAAGATTGCCCATAGAAAAATTTCCATTAGGCAGAAATGGCCAGATGTAGTACACCCACATGCTCCTTTATTGACCATCCCAAGAAGGGCATGACCTCAGATCAAAAGTTGAGTTAAATCTTGAAGGTTTTAATAGCCAAAGACTGTAAGCTTCATACACTCATTGTAGCTGAACAGCAAGTTCTTTCTTGCATCTTCCATTGCTTTTCCCAGAAGCCTTAGTGGGGATCTGGATCTGAAGCGGAGCAGCCGGGACTTGAGCCAGTTCAGATATGTGATGCGGGGACTGTAGGCTATGGCGTACCTTGCTGTGCCCCAGTGCAGACTCCAATTTGCTTGTTTTTTTGTGAGACACAAATCAAGAATCATTCTTTTCATGGGTGGATATTAATACTACTGCCACTGATAAATTATTTAAAACTTCGTATTTCTTCTTCTTCTTTTCAGTTATGTGTCAAATATATCCAGGTGACTTGGAATTTTTAAAATATTTTCCTGGGGCTGGTGTTGAGGCATAACAGGTAAGGCCACCACCTGCAACACTCGCATCCTATATTGGGCACAGGTGTGAGTCCTGGATGTTCCACATCCCATTTAGTTCCCTGATAAAGTGCCTGGGAAAACAGCAGAGGACACCCCAAGTCCTTGGGCCCCTGCATCCATGTGGGAGACTTGAAGGAAGCTCCTGGCTCCTGGCTTAAGTCTGGCTCAGCCCTGGCATTTGCAGCCTTTTGGGGAGTGAACCAGCAGATGAAAGACATTCTCTCTCTCTTGCTCGCTCTCTCTATCTCTAACTGCCTTTCAAATAAATAAGCTTTCTTTTAAAAAAAAATCCTAAGAATAGCAATATGGCTTTGAAAATGGCAACATTTGTAAAATAATTACAGAGTTTAGAAAATTCGAAAGACATTGCACTCTAATAGTCCCTTGATAATTCAGTGGTGAGCTGCTATACGATCATTGATGGTTGCTTGTTAATAAACTTAAGCAGAGCTAAATATTTAATTAGTATTTTCCCCCAGCAATAGATAATTGATTGTAGGTTTGAAAAATGAATACAGCAGACCCCCAAGGTCAACTTTCACTATCCTTCTGAATGCCAAGACAGTTCCACTTAGCATCTGCTGTGCTGCACAGATACTCTTCTGCGAGGGAATTACAAGAGGTCCATGCTCTGGGATGCCAGAGGAATGATGTAATGACATTAGTACCTACTAGGAAGAGGAAAACTGCTTCCTAGACTGAAATGAATGGCAAAGGTATTCAACGATTGTCTCTTTTAAGAAAATAATTGTACCAACAGAAGACTAGTGACTTTTAAAAGAAAAAAACTTTGGCAGTTAATTCAGGCAGTTACAAATCTCAGAACAAGTTCAGATGTGCAGGAGCAAAATTTGCATTTTTATAAAACTTATTTGAAGTATCAAAATTTAATCTCAATCAATCAAGGTTGGCCCTGCACTGCCCTGCTGCAGCTGCCTTTTTCAGTGCTACTCTGACTTGAGTGAATTTATTCTCAAAATATTTTGCAAACCACAAGATAAGTTCAGACGGTGGAGGAGCCTTTAAAATGGTCTCCAGTGATTTTTAATTTCTGGTTAGCATACCCTATGTGACCCCTCCTGCACTGTGTTATCAATTAGATCTTTCAGAAGTGATGGATTGTAACTTCTGAGGCTAGGTCATAAACAATACTCTGGCTGCTGCCATATTCTCTCTTGATTTAGATATTTCCAGGGAAAGGTAGCTGCCATGACGACACTCAAGCATTCCACACTGTTCGTATGGCAAGGAAAGACTCTGCACCAGCCAGAATTAACTTACGAATTATGTGACACATTTCAGTATTGGTTCTGTAGCCCTACCCAAGGCTGGAGATCCAACTGAAATCTTGACTGCAAACTCATGAAATGCTACCTTGTGCCATACCCACCCAGCTAAGCAGCTGACAGATTTCTAACCCACAAGATCTCTGAGATAACAAAAGATCATTGATATAAGCTGCCAATTTTGAGAGTAAACTCTTACATGACAACAGATAACTGTGCCCCAATCAATTGGAAAGGAAGTAGACACTAATTTTAATGATTTTAATGCTTCTGTGGGGTTTTGGAGGCTTCTCTGCTATTTCAGTCCTTTATCTTTAATTTTGGAGTAGACTAATGATTATGGGTAATGGCTGTTTATCAGCTTTGTCCATTTATTAACAAGCACAACCATTCCCTTCCTTTATCACTCCTGCCTGTGTAGTCTCAAGGCATTGCAGAGAACATTTGGCCCACTAGTTACCAGTACAGACCTTGTACCTGTCTCAAAAGGTCTCTAGGTCATGAGGTTCTCTTAAATTCCCTCCCTAGTCACATCTCTTAGCACCCATTCTACCTCTGGCCCTGTTCTGGGTAATCATACCTCCCTGAGACTGACTAAACATAGTGAAGGCCTCTCTCCCTGACAGCCTGGAAACTGCTTTCATCAGCTCCCCTTAGGTTGCTTGTCTTTCTCTCTACCCTTCCACCTTCATTTCCCATCCCTATGAGAGTCCTATTTCAGTGGCTGGCATTATGGTGTAGAAGGTTAAGCCTCCGCCTATAGTGCCAGCATCCCATCTGGGTGCCAGTTTGAGTCTTGGCTGATCAGGTTCCCTGCAAATGCACCTGGTAAAGCAATGGAAGATGGCAAAAGTACTTGGGCCCCTGCACCCATGTGGGAGACCTGGAAGAAGCTCCTGGCTTCTGGCTTCAGCCTGGCCCAGCCCTGGCCATTGCAGCCATTTGGGGAGTGAACCAGTGGATGGAAGATATATCTATCTATCTATCTGCCTGCCTGCCTATATATCTATATTTCTGCCTTTCAAATAAAAATAAATAAATCTTTAAAAAAATTGACAGCTTCTGCCTGAGTTGATGCCAAATGCCAGACAGTTTGAGAACTGCATATAAAGTCTTAAGTCTTTCTGTTTTGTAAAAAATTTTATTTAAGGTATACAAACTCCATGTATTTTGTATATACAGATTTAGGAACATAGTGATACTTCCCACCCTATCCTGCTTCTTGCCCACACTCCAACCCTTCTTCCTCCTCCCTCTCCTATTCCCACTCTTAAGTTTTACAAAGATCCATTTTCAGTTTACTTTATACTCATAAGATTAAACCTACTCTAAGAGTTCAGCAAATATGAAAAAAAAAAACCACTATTCCTCAACAGTAGAGATAAGGACTATAAACAATCGTCAAATTTCTAAATGTCAATTTCACTCCAATACATTACATTTTAGGTATTCTATTAGTTACCACATATGGGGAAAATGGATGGTATCTGACTTTTTGGGGCTCATTTATTTCACTAAATATAATGGTTTCCAGTTGCATCCATTTTGCTGCAAAAGATGGGGTTTTATTTATTTTTTACTGCTGAATAGTATTCCATGTATATACCATAATTTCTTTATCCAGTCATCTGTTGATGGACATCTGGGTTGATTCCATATCTTAGCTATTGTGAATTGAACTGCAATGAAATGAGGGTACAGATAACTCATGTGCTGATTTCATTTTGTATAGGTAAATTCCCAGGAGTGGGATTGCTGGGTTGTATAGTAGACTATTTTCAGCTTTTAGATATACTGTCTTCTACAATGGCTAAACCAGTTTGTATTCCACCAACAGTGGATTAGGGTACCTTTTCCCCACATCTTTGCCTGCATTTATTGTTTGTTGATTTCTGTATGAGAGCCATTCTGACTGGAGTAAAGTGGAACTTCATTGTGGTTTTGATTTGCATTTCCCTGATGGCTAGTGATCCCAAGTATTATTTCATGTATCTGTTGCCCATTTGAATTTCCTCTTCTGAAAAATGCTTGTTCAAGTCATTTGTCCATTTCTTAACTGGATTGTTTGTTTTGTTGTTGTTGAATTTTCTGAGGCCTTTATATGTTCTGGATATTAATCCTTTATCAGTTTCATGGTTTGCTAATATTTTCTCCCATGTTGTCAGTTGCATATTCACTTTGCTGAGTGTTTCCTTTGAAGGGCAGAAGCTTCTCAGGTTGATGTAATCCCATTTGTCTTTTCCAATCGATAAATAAGTCAATAGGAAATGGTAATTCACCTATTTTTCAAAGTGACAACATCTTTACTTTTAATTACTCTTAACAAAACCCCCAAAAGCCAAACTTGTTTCTTAACTGTATTATCTGTGTCTTTAAATAAAAAATATGTTACTGGAATGTCTTGGCATATGAGTCTCAACTAGTGTTCATTATCATTTTAAGAATTTTTTTTCTCCTTCTTAGTAAATCTCTGAAGGAATAAGCATATTACAAAGTAAGAACTACTGTAATTTTTTTATTTTAAAAACATGTTTGGGGAAGGGTTGCTCTAGTCTGATCTAAGAAGAAAAATAAAATTATAGTTGAAGTATTTTATGATGTAAAATATTTCTGGCAAATTTAATTTGGCTATAGATCTTCTCTCATGGAGTCAGCAAAATTCATTTTGGTTAAACTTTAGACTAAAGCAGTAAATGTATTACTCATTTTTTATTTCACAGATCACATACATTCTTCATTTCAGCAACAAAGTAGTGAATATACAAGTATGCAAGGCATTTTCATTGGATGTGGAACTGAAGATACTGTGACCCTTACAGATAGGGATAGTATTAACAAGTAGAAAATACAATGAAGAACACATACACAGTGTTTCTGTTTAAACTTTACTTACTTTGAGAACCCATGGGATAAATTACTGCAGCCTTTGGGAAAGCAGAACCATTAAAATTAGGAGATGGAAAAGATTGAATCAGTGCTGATGTAATCTAGGCCACTGATGATACAAGAGATTCCCTTAATTCTGCCTACATGTAGCATCTGTTGTAATGCTTCAGACTAGGAGAAATTTCTGAATCTGGTTTGTGCCTTTCCAAATCTGTGCTTTCACCTTAATTTTATCTCAGTTTCTGTTGTAACTTCTTTGCTATCCTCAGAAAAAAAGAAAGGAGGCCTTAAAATTCTATTTCATTCAGTTTCTTTATAATAGTAATCTTGAAAGCGAAATATGTCATTTTCTGTGATAAGATAACTTTGTGGAGCACAATGGTTTAAACACAGCTTAGGATGCCTTCATCTAATATCAGAGTGCATGGGTTCAAGTACCTGCTCTATTCCTGATTCCAGTTTCCTGCTAGTGCACACCTTGGGGAAGAGTAGGTAATGGCCCAAGTACATGTGTTCCTGCCACCCACTGGGGAGAACTTGAGTGAGTTCCCATCTATTAGCTTCAGCCTGCCCATCACTGGCTGTTGTAGGCCCTTGCAGTGGGCAACATCTTTTCCTCCATTAGTGAGGCTGTTTCCTCTCTATGCCTTTATATTTATAAAATAATTAATTTTTAAAATACTTTTTCAGGTAAATTTCTCAGTTTAAGTCTTTTCTCAATAAAATAGTAAATCAAGCAATATTCTTACATATAAATGAAAATAGAAATCTCATAAATTACAGACTTTTGTATGCTGTGAATTCTCAAGAGGAAATTATGCTTTATTCCATTATGCTCTTTCATCAAGATTCATTAGAAATAAAAGTGTGGTACAGTTTGAAATGGATAGCATATGATCAAACTTATGAAAGTAATCTGTTTTAATATGTTGATTATCCTAATTAAGGTACTATCTTATATACTAAAGGAATGATTTAGGAGCTTGATATGGCATTTATGATTCTTATTCATCGAACTTGACTCAGCCTGAATATAGAGCATAAGACATCAGGTTTGCACTGTGTGTTTTTTTAAATGAATAATAAAAAGTGTAAACTGGCTACTGGGTTTTTCTTTAGTTCATAAATAGACTAACATATCATAATACCATTAATTATATTTTCCCATTCTAAAAATCCTAGGAAATAAAAAAAAGCTGTTGATATCATTTTTGAGGAGTGTAAATGATAACAGTGAAATTTTTTGTGTTATCAAGAGCTAAATTTGACTTATCACTTATGAAAACAGTTATAATTGGCAGCATAACATCCATCAGTAGATATTTACGTGTCATCAGAGGAAAAATTATCAACCTAAACTGCACACTAAACACAATTCACTGAAAAACAAAACTTAACCCACAGTCCACTTGTTTGATTTTGAGACTTCTTTAACATTTAATTATAATCATTTAAGATTAATTACATGAATATAACCTGCATAGACAATTTTTTATTAGAAGAAATAAGTATTTTTTAATTTGAAGAAGAAAAATTTTTGTAACTCAGCTGAACTTCTGAAATATATCATTGAATTCCAGTAGGCAAATGTATGAGGTTATGGTTTTTTATGAAGAAACTGTCACTACCAGTCACCCAATTATATTGTAGGAATGCAAATAATGATTTGAATGAATATATGATACAAATATAAGAACAAGCTATGGGACTGGTACTGTGACATAGTGGGTAAAGCCGACACCTGCGGTGCTGGCATTCCATATTGGCACCGGTTCAAGTCCTGGCTGCTTTACTTCTGATCCGGCTCTCTGCTATGGCCTGGGAAAGCAGTAGAAGATGGGCCCCTGTGCCCATGTGGGAGACCCAGAAGAAGCTCCTGGCTTCTGGCTTAAGATCAACCCAGTTCTAGCCATTGCAGCCATTTGGGAGTGAACCAGTAGATGAAAGACTTTCTGTCTTTCTCTGGCTCTTCCTCTCTGTAACTCTGCCTTTCAAATAAATAAATAAATTTTCAAAAAAAAAAAAAAGCTATTTCTGTTTTTTACCATCGAGAAACTGTTGAATTAGTTTTTTCACCTAATATAATTGTGCGTCATATGCTAAAACATTTGTATTCCTTGGAATTCTAAAACTTGGATACGATTTCTGGCTTTACTAGTTATTAATAATGTGACCTTACAGAAGACCTGTATTATCTCATTTACTAGAAGGTAATAATACCTGCCTTCCAGGGTTTTTGAAGAGATTAACATAAACATGTCTGTAAAAGCATAGCACAATACCTGACACATCAATAAAATAAATCTTGTTTTTGAAAGTAATCATTGTAATGAAGTCACCATTTCATGGGCTATTTCTGTTTCTTTTTCCATTTATCATTCTGCCTTAGTACAGGATGATCTAGCAAACTGTAATATTTTCTTGATGACAGTTAAATAGAAGCCTGATGTCGACTTGAAAATAATATCTCAAAAGCAGCAAAGATAATTTCCATTTGTTACCTTTTAATAAACATTTTATTACTCCATCTAAGTTTGTAAAATCTATAGGCAGTTGTTTTGAATTTTTATCTAGATATCCAGGAAGTCCAAATGAGTTCTTAAGCTTATAAAATAAGTGTCTTTCTACTCTAAGGTCTTTATGAAGACTTGGAATGCAGTGAGATTATAATCACACCTGTCTTGAGTCTTTTACGACATGTAACCTAAACTGAAAATTTTTAATCCATAAAACCACTGCTGATAAACACTTCTAACACACAGATTTTTTCTTTTCTCTTTGGAGTTTCCCTTTAATGACTTCAGTAAACAAGGCCGAGATATGAACATCATTTAAAATAATTTTAATTAAAATTTTCAGCTTCAAGAGAAAATGAATAAAAGTATCAAGACATGAATAAATGAGATATTTTTGTGCCTGGTAACATGCTAATTCAAATACCTTGCATTTTAGAACCTAGTATATTTTCTTCTAGCCCATTACTCATCATCTTAACCCTATTTCTTGCTTCTTAGCTACATATGAAATAAAATAGATGAGGTTGTAAGGATTGGTTCCACATGGTTGAAAATAGAAATGTACTTTTTAAACTCCTTTAATAATAATCAAAGCAACAGTTGTATAAACAATAATTCCTGGAATACTCTTCTGTAATACAGGGGTTGTTTTCATACCACTGGCACCCTTATGAAAATCTTCAAATAACAACTTACATCACCAGGGTATCATATTGACCTAGAATACTGGTCAATTGTGATAATGTCTCTAGGAGAAAAAAGAAGATTGGGAGTTTTCCTAAAACATCCCAGATTTAGAATACCAGTGCCTACATGTGGAAAAAAATTTAAGGGTGAGCACAGAGGAAGACATAGATTCTTCTTTACATTTTTCACACTTTACCATCTCATTTGCGATCCTTATGAATGAGGAATCTGCTCTGTAGATTCTGCACATATAAGGATGAAGATATGGGCATTCTTGTGACTCTGGATAGAGAATTGGAGAGAATGAAGTAACTTTCATGGATCTTGATAACTCTCTGTGTCTTTGAGTCTTGAAAGACCTGTTCTTGAGTTTTTAATTAGTGATTTATTCTTTAAATATTTCTTCAGGGGCCGGCGCCGTGGCTCACTTGGTTAATCCTTCGCCTGTGGCACTGGCATCCCATATGGGCTCCGGGTTCTAGTCCCGGTTGCTCCTCTTCCAGTCCAGCTCTCTGCTGTGGCCTGGGAAGGCAGTGGAGGATGACCCAAGTGCTTGGGCTCTGCACCCGCATGGGAGACCAGGAGAAAGCACCTGGCTCCTGGCTTCTGATTGATGCAGCGCACTGGCCATAGCAGCCATTTGGGGGGTGAACCAAAGGAAGGAAGACCTTTCTCTCTGTCTCTCTCTCACTGTCTATAATTCACCTGTCAAATAAATTTAAAAAAATATTTCTGCAAATAAGTTCTCCATCATTACTTAGCTAATTTTTTAAAAAGATTTTGTTTTATTTATCTGAAAAACAGTTGTACAGAGAGAGGTAGAGACAGAGAGAGAGGTATTCATCCGCTGGTTCACTCCTCAGATGGCTGCAACAGCCGGAGCTGTGCTGATCCAAAGCCAGGAGTCAGAAGAAGAGCAGCTGGGACTAGAACCAGCACCCATATGGGATGCCGGCGCTTCAGTCCAGGCCTTTAACACACTGCGCCACAGCACCAGCCCCTGCTTAGCTAATTTCAGTGAGTTTCTGTTCCTCACAACCAATGACTACTTAATTTTGAGAGCAATCTTTCACAGAGGTAAATTGTTAAAGAGATTCTTTCAGCTGTAGTATGACATGTTAGATCTTTTATTCTTGTTTTTAATAGTTAGTGTATATATACATTATATATATATATATACACACACATCTTGCAAAGTTATAGATGCCAAACAAAAGCATTAATTTAGTAAATCAAAACACTAACATAATGTGAAAATAAGAAACATTATTTCACCACAATAAATAAAAAAAATCTAGAGGTGAGCATTTGCCCTAATTACTAAGATACCAGTTAAGAGACCTACATTCTGCCAGCGCCGCGGCTCATTAGGCTAATCCTCCGCCTTGCAGTGCCGGCCCACCAGGTTCTGGTCCCAGTCGGGGTGCCTGATTCTATCCCGGTTGCCCCTCTTCCAGGCCAGCTCTCTGCTGTGGCCAGGGAGTGCAGTGGAGGATGGCCAAGTACTTGGGCCCTGCCCCGCTGGGAGACCAGGATAAGTACCTGGCTCCTGCCATTGGATCAGCACAGTGCGCCAGCTGTGGCGGCTATTGGAGGGTGAACCAAGGGCAAGGGAAGACCTTTCTCTCTGTCTCTCTCTCTCTCTCACTGTCCACTCTGCCTGTAAAAAAAAAAAAAAAAAGAGAGAGAGAGACCTACATTCCACATTGAAGTGCCTGGGTTCATTTTCCAGCTCCTGCTCTTGATTCCAGCTTCCTTCTGTGGAACCTGAGAGGCAACAGTGATGGTCCAGCTGGTTGGATTCCTGCACCTTGCATGGGGGACGTGGATTGAGTTCCTGGCTCCTGACTTGCTGTCCTCCTACCCCTACCCCTGCCATTGTGGGTATTTGGGAAGTGAGCCTGTGGATGGGAGTCCTCTCACTCTCCCTCTCTATCTGAAATTATCATAAGTAGAAAATACCTTCTGAACATCATAGCTTAATAACACAGTAAACTGTATGATAACAGTTTTTCCTCCTTATAATCATGTGACCACTGCTCAGCATCTTGAGAGAGTATCATGCCATATATTGCAAGCCTAGGAAAATGCCAAGATTCAGAATTCAAAATTCAGTTCCTAAAGCCATTATTTTCATGTGGCTTTGCATCATCATAAACTCAAAAATTGTAAGCAAGGGGCTGGCATTGTGGTGTAGCAGGTAAGGCTGCCACCAGCAATACCGACCCAGCTGCTCCACTTCTGTTCCAACTCCTTGCTAATGGCCTGGGAAAAGCAGCAGAAGACAGCCCAAGTGCTTGGGCCCCTGCACCCACGTGGGCTACTTGTTGAACCTCCCAGCCCTTGGCTTCAGCCTGGTTCAGCCCTGGCTATTGCAGCCACTTAAAGAGTGAGCCAATGGTTGAAGATTCCCTTTCTTTCTGTAACTCTTTCAAATAAATAAATAAATCTTTTTTTTAAAATAAAGATTGTAAGCCAAAACATCATAGATTGGGAACCAGCTGCATGCTCCTATATAGATCTTGACCTTTAGTTTTCCAATCTTACTTATTTTCTCTGTTAAATATTAGGATTTCCTTTTGATATTTTATTTAGTTTTTTTATTGAATGTACATAGTTTTTAAGAAGCATGTTACTAAAAAACTTAAAATAATGCCAACCCCCCTTCCCAAATCACACTTGAATTCTTGTGAACAAATGTGTTTTCTCAGTTATTACCATATTTCTAAATGATATATTTTACTTCATATCAATGTTATCAATGACATCTTTCCCACCACTTCATTTCCCCTTCCCTATTTTTCCTACATAGTCTATACTTTATTATGACTTTACTGTGACCAAATACATTTTATTTTTACAAATTTATTTAGAGTTACTGTTTTTATTTGAAGAACAGCAACAGAGAGAAAAATATGTCTTCCATCCACAGTTCACTCCCCAAATTCATTTTATTACTGAGCCAAATAGGACACTACAACCTCTCTTTCTTTCTTAAGGAACCCTCATTATCCCCTGCCCCCAGAACCAGTAATTTTTAAAGTTTTCATTTGCTAATTTGTATTTATTTTTCATTTCTAAATTTACCCTAGTTTTTCAGTGTTATTTTCCAAGCACTCAAACATCAATTTCTTTGTTTTTCCTCATCTTCTTTTTCCTTCTATCCCCCTGCTCTAATATAGACTGTTCTCTAGATATTTCAGTTTTAAGAGATTTTCCTGTGTAATTCTTTTGAAGATGTCATTCCCTCCATTTTCTTATTAAAAAGCTAGGCTTTTGGGGGGGGGAGGATCCTCTAAGTTGTTTTGTTTTTTTACTTTTCATCTGTTTGATCTTTTTGCTCTACTCAACATTATCTTCCAGATCTATTGAATTTCTGATTTTTGGCCATTTTACTGTTTTCCAAAATTTTTCTGTGTTCCACTTCCAGTTTTTATAGCATCCTATTCTTGTTTTCACTTGCAATAATCCTGTTACCTCTCTAAGAACATCTTTTAGTTATATTGCATTCCCTTCAGTGTCCCTGATTCCTCTGGATATATTTTCTCTGAAGTCTTGAGTCTGTCTTTCATGTTGAAGAATTTCCTCAAACGTCGTGTGATGTTTAGCTATTTCATTTTTAAGAATAGTATGCTAGAATGGTGTATGGAAGATCTGTATATTTTTGAACAGGTCCTTCAGCTATATCATGATTGTCATGAACCTGATTTTTTTTTTATTAGAATCTCCCAAACATCAGTTTCTTTCTTTTTCTTTCTCTTTCTTTCTCTTTCTCTTCTCTTCTTCCTTTTTTCCTTTTCCTTTCTTCCTTTCTTGAAAATTTAGACTTAATCTTTTTTGGCATCAGTAACCTTTCCCTTCCTGTACTTCACTCTGACCAATGTCGCTGATCCAAAACATCTTAGTTCTAGTAAACCAAATAGAGACTAAAACATTGATATTTTAGAAAACAGAATAATAACTTAGTTTAGGGATATAAGGTAGGAGACAAAACCTGGGGACTTAGCCACTTTTCAACCTTAGTCACTTTTCAACTCCTTGTTTTCAGTGTTAAGCTTTCACTACCAGCACATCCAGTGCCTTGTGCCTCCTTCTCCTAAACCTTTCCAAGATTCTGTTGTGCAAATTAGAATTGAAAGGAAAAAGAATGCATGTTTCTCTTGGATAATCTATGTAGACACCCAAGTTATAGTTTCCACTACCGAGCACTACTCTCCTGCTTTCTCTCAGAGAATTCCATTGAAATTTCTCATTATCTTTATCTCACCATTTTTATTATATTTTTGGTCTGTTTTTGTTCCTGTACTTATTTTATGAAGCTCTGAGAGACTGAAAAAATGGGGCATGTTTTACCTGTTTTCTTATTTCAAGAAGGGTAAACTTAGATTCCCTTCTTTTTAAAAAGTTTTTAAAAAATGTTTGAGATACCATTATTTTCATTTTCTGTTATAGTCAAAGGCTTAATGCTCTACGAAATAAAGAGTTTAGCAAACAAAAAGTAAAAGACCATAGCTTAGCAGGAACACAGGGGACATAATAATAATCAAATGAAAAAATGTCAACTTCACCAATATCAGTAAACTTCAAGGTAATCACAGACCACCAAAACTATATAGTAAGCTCATAAAAATTTGCCCAACAAAGATTCAAAACAAACTCTGACAAAACAGTGTATTTTTCAAATGCACAAAGGCATTTTTTGCTTTTTTAGTTCCCACATACAAGGGAGAAATGCAAAATTTGTCTTTCTGTGTCTGGCTTATTTCACTCAACATGATACTGTCCAGTTTAAGATGCTTCTGCTCATTATTTTTCCAGTTCTTGGGTTTATCCCCAGGTATATGATACTTTAGGGATTGCAACATTAAAAAAACTTGCATGAAGAATTTTCCTGAATTGACGAAGAGAACTTTAATTATAATATCCTATAGTTTACTCACTAAAAAGCATGATACTAGCCAACAGGAAAAAAAAAAAACACTGTAATATTGGTAGCCACAGGTGGCAGAGCTGTGAATTTTTAGACAATGAACACAGGAGCTCAGTGAGTGGAATAATGATGCAGGTAATTTCATGAAGCTAAATTATGGAGTTTTTGTGACATTCTTGGGTTGACAGATGGGATGCCATGTGTTTGCCAGTGATCCTATGAAATGTGACACTCTGCCCTTTAAATTTCAGCATTAAAAGTTGAGTACAAAATTTTTGTTTACCATGATTACTACCCCCCAACTAGGAGTCATCTGAAGTTGTATACATTGGCCAAAATTTTTAAATACTTAGGAGTTGGAGAAAAGTCTGGTTATAAACTATATGCCAATATAAAGTATTCAGAGAAAAATAGTTTAGTCCAGTTTACAAAATAAGACTGTCTGCCTAAATTTCACCTTGCTTCTGCCACCCATCATAAGTGCCAGCAACCATTCATATTGTCCTTGAAAAAGCATTACACAACTATGGGTTTAGGCCTAACCCAGTCTTCTAAAAATTGCCTTACAACTTATGCTATTTGAATATCCAAATTTTCATGCACATGAATTTCCATCTGCTGTTCTGTTTTCTAGGTATGAAATAATTAGTTACTGAGTGAAGAATGAAGGCAAAGTTTTAGACTAGCTGTATTTTCCAAATTTCTTTGAGTGCCAATTTCACAGATTGTTAGACTCAAACAAGAATAAATACATGAGAGGGTGGGAATTTGGCCTAGCAATTAAGATGCCCACATCCCGTAGCTGGATTTTAAACCCAAGTGAGGCTTCTGATTCCAGCTTCCTGCTGATACACACCCTGAGAGACAGTAGTAATTGCTCAAGTATTGACTTATTGCCACCTTCAGAGGAGACTTGGATTGAGTTCCTGGCTTCTAGATTCAGCTGGGTCCAGCATGGCTGTTGCAGGCATTTAGGACATGCACTAGTGGATTGGTGAACTCTCTATCCCTGTCTCTGCTTCTCAATTTAAAATAAATAAATAAATAAATAAATAAATAAATAAAAGTTTTTTGCGAGTTATAAAGAAGTGTATATAATCTATTCCACCATTTTTAGTTTTTCAAAGATTATTGGGTGATGATTCTGTTCAAAATAATAACATACTAATCATGAGTGAATTCCAGAGGTGGGAGTTTGATGTAGCCATTCAGATAGTGCTTGGGATGCCCAAATCAGACTGCCTGTCTCTAATTCTAGCTTCCTGCTAGTGCAGATCCTATGAGGCAGTAGATGATGGCCCAAGTACTTGGGAAACTACCACCATGTAAGAGATCTGGGTTGAGTTCTGGATTCCTGACTTCTAATTGCCTACTTTACATCCCCAGTTAGATGTTTAATTATTTCATACTTAACGTGATTAAAATTGGACTCCTGATTGCTATCCTTACATTCTCTTCTAAGCCAGCTTTTCCCATAGTCTTCCCTTCCTCAGTAATGACAACTCCATCCTCAGGTTTTCAGGTCAAATATATTATTTTTTTTCTCTCACATCCCACATCCCATGTATTAGCATATTCTATAGGCTGCACCTTTGAAAAATATCCAGAATGTAATCACTTCTCACCATGGCTACCACTTACCTGGATGATTGCAACTGTCATCTTACTTAACCCCTTATCCTCTTATAGTCAGTATAAAAGCCAGACTAGACCTTTTTGAAGATATTAACATCAAACTCTTTAAGTCTTTAAATATATATATATTTGAAAGAGTGGCAGAGAAAGGGACAGAGAAAAAGAGATCTTCCATCCACTGGTTCACTCCCCAAATAGCTGTATTAGTTGGGGCTGGGACAGCCTGAAGTCAGAAGCCAGGAACTCTTGTGGGCCTCATGTGGATGCAGGGATCCAAGTATGTGGGTCATCTTCTGCTTTCCCAGGCACATTAACAGGGTGCTGGATCAGAAGCAGAGCAGCTGGGACTTGAACTGATGCTCCAGTATGGGATCCAGGATTGCAGGTGGCAGTTTAACCCATTGAGCCACACTGCTGACCTGTTTGCATCATTTATTTACTCAAAAATCCTCCCACAGCTTCTCTCACTCTTTATTTATTTATTTATTTAGTTATTTTGACAGGCAGAGTGGACAGTGAGAGAGAGAGACAGAGAGAAAGGTCTTCCTTTGCCGTTGGTTCACCCTCCAATGGCCGCCACGGCCAGCATGCTGCGGCCGGCGCACCATGCTGATCCGATGGCAGGAGCCAGGTGCTTCTCCTGGTCTCCCATGGGGTGCAGGGCCCAAGGACTTGGGCCATCCTCTACTGCATTCCCTGGCCACAGCAGAGAGCTGGCCTGGAAGAGGGGCAACCGGAACAGAATCCGGCGCCCTGACCGGGACTAGAACCCGGTGTGCCGGTGCCGCTAGGCGGAGGATTAGCCTAGTGAGCCGTGGCACCGGCCTTGTCTCACTCTTCATATGAGACCTTAACCTATTACTGTTAATACCTTGCTATTCTTATTGCCTGTTAATCTCCCCTCCTTCGCTATGCTCTAGTCCAGCTGTCCTCTGTTCTGAACTGTTTCTCATGAAACTGAAACTGAAATGATTCTACTATGGGCCCACATTGTGGTGTGGCAGGTTAAGCCCCACCAGTAGAGCTGGCACTCCATATGAGCACTGCTTTAAGTCCAGCTGTTCCACTTTCAATTCAGTTTCTTTCAACTGCACCTGAGAAATTAGTGAAAGATGGTCTAGGTGCTTGGGTCCCTGACCCCAACATGGGAGACCTAGATGGAGTTCCAGGATTCTGGCTCTCACCTGAGCTTGACCAGGCCACTGCGGCCATTTGGGGAATAAACCAGTGGATGGAAGATTCTCTCTGTCTCTCTGTAACTGCCTTTTTTTTTTTTTTTTTTTTTTTTTACAGGCAGAGTGGACAGTGAGAGAGAGAGACAGAGAGAAAGGTCTTCCTTTACCGTTGGTTCACTCTCCAATGGCTGCCGCAGCTGGCGCACCGCAGCCGGCGCACCGCACTGATCCGAAGCCAGGAGCCAGGTGCTTCTCCTGGTCTCCCATGGGGTGCAGGGCCCAAGCACTTGGGCCATCCTCCACTGCACTCCCTGGCCACAGCAGAGAGCTGGCCTGGAAGAGGGGCAACCAGGACAGAATCCGGCGCCCCGACCGGGACTAGAACCCCGTGTGCTGGCGCCACAGGTGGAGGATTAGCCCTGTGAGCCGTGGCTCCAGTGTGTAACTGCCTTTTAAATACATAAAATAAATCTTTGTGAAAAGAAAGAAGTTATTCTACCTTAAAGCTTTTGCACTGCCTAAAGATCGCATTCTAACTTCCTCCCACTTTTCCTCCATTCCTCTTACCTCCCTTTTTACCTTCTCAATGATGGCTTCCCTGATGACCATTTTTAGAATATTTAACTCTCCCTCCCCTTACTCTTGAAAATTAATATGCCTCTTTCTGGTTTGTTACGCCATTTGTATTTCTCACCATATGATATAATACAGTTTGCTTATTTAATATTATATTCTATGTCACTCCTCACTAGAATATAAGCCCCAGAAGGAATATTATTGTTTGTTCACTATTGTATTCCCACAGCCTAATACAGTTCCTGGTATTAGGTAGGCCTTCAGTAAATATTTTCTTAATAAATTAACATATACACTGATAGACTTTTTTTAAGATTTATTTTATTTGAAAGAGTGTCAGAGAGGGAGAGATAAAGAAGAAGAGTTTTTCCATCTGCTACTTCACTCTGCAGATGGCCACATCATCATGGGCTAGGCCAGGCTGAAGCCAGGAGCCAGGAGCATCTTCCTGATCTCCCACATGGGTGGCAGGGACCCAAGCACCTGGACCATCTTCCACTGCTTTAGCAGGTATTAGCAGGGGGCTGGTTAGGAAGAGGAGCAGCTGGGAAACAAACTGGCATCTGTTGGCATACCAGCATCGCATGCAGTAGCTTTACTCCCTGCACTACAAAGTCGGCCCCAACATCTTTATTTTTAACTGATTTAAAGTAAGAGTTTAAATAATCCTAGTACACTATGAATTTATAAACTGCAGCCAACTTTGTCTTTTTCTCTTAACTCATAGACTTTCTATTTAATCATAGGACAATGGATTTTTTTAAGGATTTATTTTTACTTCAAAGAGTTACACAGAGAGAGAAGAGGCAAAGAGAGAGAGGGGTCTTGCATTTGCTGGTTCACTCTCCAGTTGGCCGCATCAGCCAGAGCTGCGCTGATCCGAAACCAGGAGCCAGGAGCCTCTTCCGGGTCTCCTGTGTGGGTACAGGAGCCCAAGGACTTGGGCCATCTTCTACTGTTTTCCCAGACCACAGCAGAGAGCTGGATCAGAAGTGGAGTAGCCGGGACCTGAACTGGCACCCATATGGGATGCTGGCACTGCAGGCAATGGCTCTAGCCACTATGCCACGGCACTGCCCCCAGGATAATGGATTTGTAAAGCTTAGGGGGCATTTTTTATACATATATTTTTAGAGAATTTTTAAGTTTACGGCAAAATTGAGAAAAAGGGGCTGGCACCGTGGCCTAGCAGGTAATTCTGATGCCTGTGACATCACCATCCCATATGGGCACTGGTTCAACTCATGGCTGTTCTACTTCCCATTCAGCTCCCTGCTAATACACCTGGGGAAGCAGCAGAAGATGGCACAAGTACAAAGGAGACTCATGTGAAACTCCTGGCTCCTGGCTCTTAGCTTCAGACTGACCCAGCTCTGGCTTTTACTGTCATTTGGGAGTAAACCAGAGGATGGAAGATGTCTCTCTCTCCAAATCTTCCTTTCAAATAAATATTTATAAAAAAAAAAAAAAAAGAGAGAAGTTACAGAGATTTTTCCTGTGCCCCCTGCCCCCACACATTCGTAGTTTCCTGCATTATCAACATCCCCCACCTAAGTGGTATATTTGTAACAGCTGATGAACCTGAAGAAAACTTATAAGGTGAAAAAAATCATCTTGTCCCCATGGACTGTTTAACCTCTTTGGACCTAGGTTTTGTCATCTATAATTGTATCAAACCAAGTTATAAACCTAGTTCATCTTTTAAATTAACATTCAACTTGTGTACTATAGTGTCAGGGAAGTTCATATTTAGTTTTTTGTCCAGTATACTGAAAAAACAATCATTTGAGGAGAATGAGGGCACTCGAGCTGGATGTCTTCATTTTGTTAGTAAAGTGGGAGATAAGGTCTTCAGCTAGCAAGGAGAGAAATGAGAATAGGAATGGTCATTTAGGAATAATGAAAAAGATTTAGAATAATGTGAACAGCAGAGAATTTACTACGAGTTACTTTTGTTAAACACATACAAATCATATAAATACTTTTCTAGAGGAAAAAAAGTACTAATGAGAAGTTACTATAGTTTTTTATTAAAGATTGATTGATTTGAAAAGCAGAGTGACATACAAAGAGAAAGGGAGATACCATCTATCCACTGGCTCACTCCCCAAGTGCCTACAACAGTTAGAGCTAGGCCAGGCCGAAGACAAGAACCAGCAGCTCCATCCGGGTTTCCCACCTGGGTGACAGGGACACAGTACTTGGGCCATCATTGGCTGTCTTCTTTTGTACCAGCAGGACACTGGATGGGAAGCAGAGAAGCTGGAATTCAAACCAGCACTTCAATATGGGATACAGCAGTCCATTTAAATAAATGGAATATCTAACTAATTTTGATAGTAAAAAAAAAGTTTTATTATTAATCTTTAGCTTTAAAACATACTTTAATATAAAAAAGAAGATACCGATTTCTTTAGCCTTATGAAATCTTTCATTTTTTTGTTTTTTTGACAGGCAGAGTGGACAGTGAGAGAGACAGAAAGAAAGGTCTTCCTTTGCCGTTGGTTCACCCTCCAATGGCCACCACAGCCGGCGCACTGCGGCTGGTGCACCGCGCTGATCCGATGGCAGGAGCCAGGTACTTATCCTGGTCTCCCATGGGGTGCAGGGCCCAAGCACTTGGGCCATCCTCTACTGCACTCCCGAGCCACAGCAGAGAGCTGGCCTGGAAGAGGGGCAACCGGGACAAAGTCCGGCGCCCCGACCGGGACTAGAACCCGGTGTGCCGGCGCCGCAAGGCGGAGGATTAGCCTAGTGAGCTGCGGCGCCGGCCCATATGTTTTGACTTTATAGATTTTCGGAAGTAATTGAAATTTTTTGGAACTTTGAAATAGTTATAGTTTATTTAAGTTCTATTAAAATAAATTTTTGTCTCTTCCTGAATCAGAAATTAAATTAGAATAATGAAGAACAAATATTCTTAATCATTTGGTCATTTATCCAAGAAGATTTTGAGACTCTCCCACCTGTTTAACACTGCACAGAGTTGTAGAGAGCACAGATGTATAAATATTGTTTCATGTATTGTGTTAGTTCTTTGAGAAGGATTCTTTTCTGGAACTGCATTTATATGACTTTTTACCAAGATCCAGATAGACCCCTTCTTGTGCTTCCCTCTCCAGGTACACTCGTATTCAATTAGTATCAAATCTTGCTTCTAAATGGTTCTATCATATGTCTCTTCTTTTTTGTACACATTAATACCACCCAGGTTTACACTCAGTAACTTCCCACTTCAAGCACTATGAAGGCCTCCTGACTAGTTTCTATGTTTAGTTTTACTTCTCTAATCATGCCCATGATGCTATTACAGTTTTCTTTTGAAATTCAAATCGAATGTCATTCCCTAATTAACATTTCCACAAAAATCTTTGTATTCTAACAGTGCTGGCCACTTGAATTTTCTCTCAAAGATCGTATCTCCTATGTTGCACATGTTTTTCTTTCTCTACAGTGTTCCTCTCTCTTTCCCTGCATTCTGTGACTACCTAAAGTCAACCTGTTCTTCAAAGAAAGTGGTACCTTTCTCTGAAGGGAGGAGAGAACCTCCACTTTGACTATGACCTTGTCTAAATAAGATAAGAGTCGGAGAACTCAAAAGGCTTCCATAGCCTTGGAAACTCATGACGGGAGCATAGGGAGATTACTGATGCCATAAACAGGAGTGTCAATTTGTAAAGTCAACAACAGGAGTCACTGTGCACTTACTCCTCATGTAGGATCTCTGTCCTTAATGTGCTGTACATTGAGATTTAATGCTATAACGAGTACTCAAACAGTATATTTCACTTTGTGTTTCTCTGTGGGTGCAAACTGTTGAAATCTTTACTTAATGTATACTAAACTGATCTTCTGTATATATAGAAAATTGAAAATGAATCTTGATATGAATGGAAGGGGAGAGAGAGCGGGAAAGGGGAGGGTTGCAGGTGGAAGGGAAGTCATCGGGGGGGTGGGGATGCCAATGTAGTCCATAAGCTGTACTTTGGAAATCTATATTCATTAAATAAAAGTTAAAAAAAAAAAAGTCAACCTGTGCTAATATACCTTGTTCAGGCACCATCTTAACAAACTCTTCCTTGAGCCTTTTCCTGCCTGCCCGTCGGTTAGAACTATATGTGCCTCTTGAGTGCTTCCTAATCACTATGCAAACCCCTTTCATTTTCTAGTCATCAAGCTGAATCCTCAGTTAACAGTTGACTTCCATCTCCCACTTTTCTTTCTTTCTTTCTTTCTTTCTTTTTTTTTTTTTTTTTTTTTGGACAGGCAGAGTGCACAGTGAGAGAGAGAGACAGAGAGAAAGGTCTTCCTTTGCTGTTGGTTCACCCTCCAATGGCCGCTGTGGCCTGCGCATCACGCCAATCCGAAGACAGGAGCCAGGTACTTCTCCTGGTCTCCTGTGCAGGTGCAGGGCCCAATGACTTGGGCCATCTTCCACTGTACTCCCGGGCCACAGCAGAGAGCTGGACTGGAAGAGGAGCAACCGGGACAGAATCCGGCGCCCCAACCGGGACTAGAACCCGGGTGCTGGCGCCGCAGGCAGAGGATTAGTCTAATGAGCCGCTGCAAAGGCCCTGCTTTTATTTCTGAGTGACCTAAATGCAAGACAATGCATGCAAGATCTAATAAATAGTAGACATTCCTTTCATGTGATGCACTTTACTCTTGGGTACTATTCCATACTGCTTCTCTGTACATAGTGCTCTACCCCAAAACACATGCAATATTATGACTGTGATGGAGCTACAACCCTCAAAAATTACTTTAAAAACTTTCCTTCTCTTATTAATTTTTGTGTTGTCAATTTATATGTAAAATGGCAGTGAACACCTTTACAAAATTAGTGTCGTAGGTCACTATGGAGACTTCTATAGAATAACAAAGTACCAAAAAGTTTTCAATAGCAAATAATTTGGGGATACTAAACTAAAACATACAAAATTTAAAAAAAAAACAGTTACTTAGTGATATATTTCTGAGAACCTTTTTTGCCCCTCAAGGTAGGTTTTTGGAGGTATAGTTTACCTACATAAAATTTATGCTATTTAAGCATACAATTCTGTGAGTTTTGACAAATGTATACAGTTGTATAACAACCCCTAAATATATAGAATTACCTCATAACTCCAAAAATTTTTTCTATTTTCTTTTTTTTAAACTTTTATTTAGTAAATATAAATTTCCAAAGTACAGTTTATGGATTACAATGGCTTTCCCCCCCATAATTCCCTCCCACTCGCACTCCTCCCATCTCCCACTCCCTCTCCCATTCCATTCACATCAAGATTCATTTTCAATTATCTTTATATACAGAAGATCCATTTAGTATATACTAAGTAAGGATTTCATCAGTTTGCACCTACAAAGAACATAAAGTGTAAAATACTGTTTGCGTACTAGTTATAGCATTACTTCACATTGAACAACACATTAAGGACAGAGATCCTACATGAGGAGTAGTGCACAGTGACTCCTGTTGTTGACTTAACAAATTGACACTCTTGTTTATGGCATCAGTAATCTCCCTAGGCTCTACTCATGAGTTTCCAAGGCTATGGAAGCCTTTTGAGTTTACCAACTCTGATCATATTTAGACAAGGTCATAGTCAAAGTGGAAGTTCTCTCCTCCCTTCAGAGAAAGGTACCTCCTTCTTTGATGGCCTGTTCTTTCTGCTGGGATCTCACTCACAGGGATCTTTCATTTACGTTTTTTTGTTGTTGTTGTTGTTTTGTTTTTTGCCAGAGTGTCTTGCCTTTCCATACCTAAAATATTCTCATGGGCTCTTCAGCCAGATCTGAATTCCTTAAGGGCTGACTCTGCGGCCAGAGTGCTGTTTAGGACATCTGCCATTCCGAGTCTGCTGTGTATCCCACTTCCCATGTTGGATCATTCTCTCCCTTTTTTCTTCTATCAGTTAGTGTTCACAGATACTAGTCTTGTTTATCTGATCCCTTTGACTCTTAGACCTACCAGTGAATTGAATTGTGAACTGAAATGATCACTTGGACTAGTGAAATGGCATTGGTACATGCAACCTTGATGGGATTGAATTGGAATCCTCTGGCACATTTCTAACTCCACCATTTGGGGCAAGTCTGATTGAGCATGTCCCAAATTGTACATCTCCTCCCTCTCTTATTCCCACTCTTATATTTTACAGGGATCACTTTTCAGTTAAATGTAAACACCTAAGAATAAATGTGTGTTAATTACAGAGTTCAACCAATTTTATTAACTAGAAAAAAGAAAATACTAAAAGGGATAAAGTATTAAATTGTACATCAACAGTCAGGAAAAGGGCTGATCAATTCACTGTTTTTCATGGTGTCCCTTTCACTTTAGCAGGTTTCCTTTTTTGTGCTTGATTAGTTGTTACTAATCAGGGAGAACATATGATATTTGTCCCTTTGGGACTGGCTTATTTCACTCAGCATGATGGTTTCACAGATTCCTCCATTTTGTTGCAAATGACTAGGTTTCGTTGTTTTTGACTGCAGTATAGTATTCTATAGAGTACATATCCCATAATTTCTTTATCCAGTCTACTGTTGATGGGCATTTGGGTTGGTTCCAGGTCTTAGCTATTATGAATTGAGCTGCAATAAACATTAAGGTGCAGACCGCTTTTTTGTTTGCCAATTTAATTTCCTTTGTGTAAATTCCAAGGAGTGGGATGGCTGGGTCGAACGGTAGGGTTATATTCAGGTTTCTAAGGAATCTCCAGACTGACTTCCATAGTGGCTTGACCAGTTTGCATTCCCACCAACAGTGGGTTAGTGTCCCTATTTCCCCGCATCCTCGCCAGCATCTGTTGTTGGTAGATTTCTGAATGTGAGCCATTCTAACTGGGGTGAGGTGGAACCTCATTGTGGTTTTGATTTGCATTTCCCTGATTGCTAGTGATCTTGAACATTTTTTCATGTGTCTGTTGGCCATTTGGATTTCCTCTTTTGAAAAATGTCTATTGAGGTCCTTGGCCCATCTCTTAAGTGAGTTGTTTGTTTTGATGTTGTGGAGTTTCTTGATCTCTTTGTAGATTGTGGTTATTAACCCTTTATCAGTTGCATAGTTTGCAAATATTTTTTCCCATTCTTTCAGTTGCCTCTTGACTTTCCTGACTGTTTCTTTTGCAGTACAGAAACTTCTCAATTTGATGCAATCCCAAGTGTTAATTTTGGCTTTGACTGCCTGTGCCTCCAGGGTCTTTTCTAGGAAGTCTTTGCTGGTACCTGTATCTTGCAGGGTTTCTCCAATGTTCTCTAATAATTTGATGGTGTTGGGTCATAGATTTAAGTCTTTAATCCATGTTGAGTGGATTTTTGTGTAAGGTGAAAGGTAGGGGTCTTGCTTCATGCTTCTGCACATGGAAATCCAATTCTCCCAGCACCATTTATTGAATAAACTGTCCTTACTCCATGGATTGGTTTTGAATCCTTGATCAAATATAAGTTGACTGTAGATGTTTGGATTGATTTCTGGTGTTTCAATTCTGTTCCATTGGTCTATCCATCTGTTTCTGTTCCAGTACCATTCTGTTTTGATTACAACTGCCCTGTAGTATGTCCTGAAATCTGGTATTGTGATGCCTCCGGCTTTGTTTTTGTTGTACAAGATTGCTTTAGCTATTCAAGGACTCCTGTGTCTCCATATAAATTTCAGCATCATTTTTTCCATATCTGAAAAGAATGTCTTTGGTATTTTGATTGGTATTGCATTGAATCTATAAAATGCTTTTGGGAGAATGGACATTCTGATGATGTTGATTCTTCCAATCCATGAGCATGGAAAATTTTTCCATTTTTTGGTATCCTCTTCTATTTCTTTCTTTAAGGTTTTGTAATTTTTTTTTTTTTGACAGGCAGAGTGGACAGTGAGAGAAAGAGACAGAGAGAAAGGTCTTCCTTTGCCGTTGGTTCACCCTCCAATGGCCGCCGCGGCCGGCGCGCTGCGGCCGGCACACCGCGCTGATCCGATGGCAGGAGCCAGGAGCCAGGTGCTTTTCCTGGTCTCCCATGCGGGTGCAGGGCCCAAGCACCTGGGCCATCCTCCACTGCACTCCCTGGCCACAGCAGAGGGCTGGCCTGGAAGAGGGGCAACCGGGACAGAATCCGGCGCCCCGACCGGGACTAGAACCCGGTGTGCCAGCGCCGCTAGGCGGAGGATTAGCCTAGTGAGCCGCGGCGCCGGCTAAGGTTTTGTAATTTTCATCATAGAGATCTTTAACGTCCTTGGTCAAGTTTATTCCAAGGTATTTGATTGTTTTTGTAGCTATTGTGAATGGGATTGATCTTAGAAGTTCTTCCTCAGCTGTGGCATTGCCTGTGTATACAAAGGCTGTTGATTTTGTGCATTGATTTTACATCCCGCTACTTTGCCAAACTCTTGTATGAGTTCCAATAGTCTCTTAGTAGAGTTCTTTGGATCCCTTAAGTAAAGAATCATATCATCTGCAAAGAGGGATAGTTTGACTTCTTCCTTCCCAATTTGTATCCCTTTAATTTCTTTTTCTTGCCTAATGGCTCTGGTTAAAACTTCCAGAACTATATTGAATAGCAGTGGTGAGAGTGGGCATCCCTGTCTGGTACCAGATCTCAGTGGAAATGCTTCCATCTTTTCCCCATTCAATAGGATGTTGGCCGTGGGTTTTTCATAAATTGCTTTGATTGTATTGAGAAATGTTCCCTCTATACCCAATTTGCTTAGAGTCTTCATTACTAAAGGGTGTTGTATTTTATCAAATGCTTTCTGTGGGGAGCAACTGGGAGCAACTCAGACTAGACTGTTACTGGAATTAAGACTTATTCTATGCTTCTGCTCTCCCACAATATGGTGCTGAGAAGGGAGAAACAGCTTCTACACAGCTGCCTCCAGTTCAACCAATAAACTGTAGGACCTGCTCCTGATTGGAGGAGAGCAGCATACTCGGCGTGTGGGTAGCAGAGTTGGGATTGGTGGAAGAGGACTATAAAGGAGGAGAGAGACAACATGCACCAGGAACATCTAAGGGGAACATCTATCTGAAGGAACACCTGTGCAGCCCCCGAGAGAGCCGGCCGGCGGTGTGCCGCTCCCCCGCGGAAGTGGGGAATGTGGCAGGGGGAACCGCCCTTCCACGGAGGTGGAAGGGTCGGTAGCCAACCCGGGAAGAACCAGCAGCAAACCCGGGAAAGGCCAAGCAGACAAAAGAACAGCGCAGAGTCCTGTGTCGTTCCTCCACGAAGACGGGGAGCGACATAATGGTGCCGTGATTCGGATATGAAGCCTAGGCAGGGTTTAGTGTCGTTCCTCCACGAAGAGGGGGAGCGACACTTTCTCTGCATCTATTGAGATAATATGGTTTTCTTCTGCATTTTTTAATGTGGTGTATCACATTGATTGATTTGCAAATGTTGAACCATCCCTGCATACCAGGGGTAAATCCCACTTGGTCTGGGTGGATGATCTTTCTGACTTGTTGGTGCATTCTATTGTCCAGAATTTTATTGAGGATTTTTGCGTCTATGTTCATCAGGGAAATTGGTCTGTAATTCTCTTTCTCTGCTGCATCTTTCTCTGGCTTAGGAATTAAGGTGATGCTGGCATCATAGAAAGGATGTAGGAGGACTCTCTCTTTTTCGATTGTTCTGAATAGTTTGAGAAGAATTGGTAGTCCTTTCCCCATCTCCATCCCCAGCCCCATCCCATGGGGATGATCTGATTTCTGGCTGTATAATTTTGGCTTTTCCAGACTGTCATACAGTCATAAGGTTTGTAGCTTTTGTGTCTGATTTATCTTGTTTACCATAATTTTCCTCTATTCATTTTGATGTTGTGTGTATCAATAATTAATTTCTTTTTATTAATGAGTAGTATTAAGTTGCATAAATGTAACATAACTTGTTTTTCTTTCAGCATTTGGGGATTAAGGTTGTCTCCAGTTTGTGGCTATTACAAATCAAACTCCTCTGAATATTCATAAGCAAGTCTCCCTGTGGACACATATTTTTATTGTAAATAAAAATTATAAGATGCCTACACAGGGGCCGGCGCTGTGGTACAGTGAGTTAGCACCCTGGCCTGAAGCACCGGCATCCCATATGGGCGCTGTTTCAAGACCAGGCTGCTCCACTTCCAGTCCATCTCTCTGCTATGGCCTGGAAATGCAGTAGAAGTTGGCCCAAGTCCTTGGGTCCCTGCAACTACATGGGAGACCTAGAAGAAGCTCCTGGCTCCTGGTTTCGGATCAACTCAGCTCATCTCTGCTCTGACCATTGCAGTATTTGGTAAGTGAACCAGCGGATGGAAGACCTCTCTCTCTGGCTCTACCTCTCTCTGTAACTTTGTCTTTCAAATAAATAAAATAAATCTTTAAAAAAAAGTGTATACACATAGGATTGCTTGAATATACAATTATTTGAGAAGACTGTATTCTCAATGAACTTCCTTGGCACTTTTGTGAAAAGCACACTTCCAACAAATATGTATGTATACACACACACAGGGTGCATCAAAAAGTTTTGGAAAGTAGAATTAAAAGATAAGTATTTTGTTTTCAAAAATTTTTGAAATCCAAGCATAGAGGATAGAAATTTATTGAAAATGTGTGTTATGAAAATACTATGCATAATTTAAATTTTTTGCACCATAATAAACTTATTTCTTAGTTACATGTTCCCACCAAATTTTTTTAAAGATTTATTTATTTATTTGAAAGGCAGAGTTACAGAGAGAGAGGGAAAGACACAGGAAGACATCTTGCACTGGCTGGTTCATTCTCCAAATAGCTAGATTGGCTAGGGCTGGTCCAGGCTGAAGCCAGGATTCTAGAACACCATTTAGGTCTCCCACGTGGGTGGCAAGTGCCCAAATACATGGGTTATCTTCTGCTACTTTCTTGGGCACATTAACAGGGAGCATGATTGTAAGCCCAGCAGCAGGAACCAGAACTGCAGCCTGTATGGGATGCCAGTTGTCATCATAGGCAGCAGCTTAATCCAATGTGCCACAATGCTAGCCCCATCACAAATATTTTGAAGTATTTTGTGTGTGTGTGTGTGTGTGTTAGTATGTGCATGTGTGGAGATATGTTCCTGAACTCTATTCTGTTCCACTTATTTATATGTTTATCTTTAGGTCACTGTCTCACTGATTGTTATAGCCTTACTACTTTGAAATAAGTGGTGTGAGTCTTTCAACATTTTTCTTTTCCAAAATGGTTTTGCTATTCTAGGTTCTTTGCATTTCCACATAAATTTTAAAATAAGCTTGTTAATTTCTACAGAAAAACCTTCTGCATATTTATTGGGATTTTGTTGAATCTAGAAATAAGTTGTAAGAGAATTGACATCTTAACAATACTGAATTTCTCACTCATGAACTTGCTGTATGTCTTTTCTTATTTAGATTTTCATTGACTTCTCTAATTAATGTTTTATATATTTTAAGCAAATAAACCTTATATATTTTCAGAGTATATACTCTAAATATTTTCTTATACAAGTAAAAGTGGTTTCATTTAAATTTCAACTTCTGGCCGGCGCCGCGGCTCACTAGGCTAATCCTCCGCCTTGCGGCGCCGGCACACCGGTTTCTAGTCCCGGACGGGGCATCGGATTCTGTCTCAGTTGCCCCTCTTCCAGGCCAGCTCTCTGCTGTGGCCCAGGAAGGCAGTGGTGCACCCCATGGGAGACCAGGAGAAGCACCTGGCTCCTGCCTTTGGATCAGCGCGGTGCGCCGGCCGCAGCACGCTGGCCGCAGCGGCCATTGGAGGGTGAACCAACGGCAAAAGGAAGACCTTTCTCTCTTTCTCTCTCTCCCACTATCCACTCTGCCTGTCAAAAAAAAATTTTCAATTTCTAATTTTCCTAGAAACAAAATTGGTTTTTGTATAATTGATAGTCTGTCCTGACGTATTTGCTAACCTCGTTTACTCTAGTGGATCTTGTTTTCCTTTTTTGTATACCGAATAGTTTCTATGCTAGCAATCATGTCATTAGCAAATAAAATTTTACTCCTTTGTTACAGAGGAAGGATTAATTGTATCTCTTTTCTTCTTTAATTTCACTAGCTAGAATCCTTAACATTGTTGAACACAAGCATTAAAGGGAACATCCTTTTTTCTTCCAAATAAATATCTGTTTATTCGAAGGAAGAATGACAAAGGAGAGACAGAAGGAGAGAAAAAAAAAATCATCCACTGGTTCACACCCCAGATGTTCACAGCAGCCCGGGGCCAGGCCAGGCCAAAGCCAGGAGCCAAGAACTCCATCTGGGTCTTCCAAGTGGGTGGCAGACAACCAAGCATTTGAGCCATCATCTGCTACCTTTGCAGGTATATTAGCAGGAAGCTGGATTGGAAGTGGAGGACTCAGGACTCAGTTTCAGTCACTCTTGTTACAGTATGCAGGCATTCCAAGCAACAGTTTAACCCACTGTACCACACTCGTGTCCTGAAGGGAACATCTTTGCCTTGTCTCAGATCTTCAGGTCCGTTAAATATGATAGGCAATTATAGGATTTCTGTAAATTACTTGTATTGGGTTGAGAGCAATTTTTTTATTCTTAGTTTGCTAAGATGTTTTATGGTAGATTTTAATTTTGCCAAATTAGTTTTCTATCTGTTAGAAAGATCTTACTGATTTTCTTATTCAGTCTGTTAACATGGTGAATTCCCATATCCTTTATAAAATATATTTTAAGCCTCCAGGAAGAACAGTGCTACATATTTTGATCACAGGGCTGCCTTTTTCATTAGACGTTTTTACAACTAATGATCTATTGAATATACTCAGAAATGCTAATATAGAAAATAAATTGATAGCATGGATATAATCCTTTGTTAACTCAAGATTATTAATGAAAAGTAACCTACATAATGTAGATAAAGTGCCTAGCTTCCTGCCAGCTACATAGTAAATGCTCAAGAGAAATCCAAGTATTAAAGGCTAATTCATGTATTATTTTGAGCATGGACTCTTCATCTATTAAATGCTTGCTCTTTTAATATCAATATCATTGAGGCCAGCACTGTGGCACAGGTCTGCAAAGCTGGCATTCCATATGGGTGCCAGTTCAAGATCCGGCTGCTCCACTTCCAATCCAGCTCTGGGATAGCAGTAGAAGATGGCCAAGTCCTTGGGCCTCTGAACCCACATGGGAGACCCGTAAGAAGCTAGGCCATTTTGGGAGTGAACCAGCAGATGGAAAACCTTTCTCTCTCTGCCTCTGCCTCTCTGTAGCTTTGCCTTTCAAATAAATAAATAAATCTTTTTAAAAAATTAATATTATTGGTATTACAAATGCTATTAATGTGAAAATTAAAACAATCTATGATTAAAAGGTGATGGAGTTACTTTTGGGTTTCTTTACCCTATAAATGGATGCATATTATGTCAGAATTAAAAAGAACAACTGTCTCTACAGCTCATATTCACCAAATTTCAACCTTATTCTGCAGGGAGAGGCCTAACCAAATTAAAATGTTTCTTGGCACTAGCACGACCATCATTATTTTAAACGTAGGAACTATCCTTCGTGAAATTCTTCCTGCATACCTAGGAAAAGAGTAAATATGCCTGCTTTATGACCTGACCTCGTTCGTGAGGAATAAGGAGACAGTTTACCCTTTTAGTTCTCATGTGTCCCATCATACATGTAGAAAGCTTCATTTTTCTATTGTGGGAAATCTATCTAGTTTTTTTACCATTAGTTTCATAGGAAATGAAAAGTTTTCTGTGGACTCCATGGAAAGTAAGGATATCATTTGATAACCACACACACACACGCACACACACAAAAGCAAACTACTGAAAGTAAATGCAGTTTTACCTTGCATATTACTTTTGACTCCAAGAGTTCCAAACTTACTGTCTGTGCTGGTATCCTACAACCACAGATAACTGTTGATCAATTACAGACTGATTGTTTGTTTGCCTCGTATAGCTGATTTGTTCTGTTAGTATGAATTCTCAAGAAAGAAGAAGAGCCAGACAATTGCTAGTGACATAGCAAATATCTTTCCTATTACAAATTTTTGCTTTAAAGCTATATATTACATGGCTGTAATGATTGGCTCTCCCTGGGACAATAGTTTCCTGATATTTCAAAATAGCAGTTTATAATACTTACATATGGGTTTGATACTCATGTTGTTAAAAGAATAAGCAGGTCTAGACTGGAGTTTATTTTTTAAGTTTATGGTAATGATCTGATGTATTCCTGAGTGGCATATGATTGTGTGCCTACCTTATAGCAAGGATAATTGAAGAGGAGGAAGTAGGCATACTGCCTATGCTTTGAGAATGCAAAAGATGAAGAAAAGATTCATCATGCCCTTTCGTCCCTGGATCTGAGAATGCATAAAGAAAAGTTACCTGGATCAACAAATAGCTGTGTACTTAGTATGAATCTGCCAGAATACCAGCCTTCAAATCAGAATTCCTAGATTCAGGCTCCCACAATATCACTTCTCTTGGCTAAATTTTCTCTTTTCTCTAAGTTTTCTCATCTATAAAATTTCATCTCATCTCAATCTTAACTCATAGTTTTGTGGAAAAATTATAAACGTGACATGCAAAACATAAACTACAAATCAGTATGCTATTATTGTCTTGTGTTCAAATGCAAAAACTTGGAAGTAATTGTGATGGTCAGTTTTAATAATATTCAAGGGAAGAAAATTGTCATTTTTATAATCCATAGTCTAAATTACAAAGCCTGTTTCTTTGAAATATACATCGATATTTTCTGAGTAATATAGTTGATATTTTAAACCTATAGCTTTTAATATTGTTTCCCTTCCTTGTGGTTATGAGCACTTATAACACAAGCCATTGCATCTGACCAGAGAGCTTAGCTTGTGATGACTTCAGCTAATTCTGTAAGAAAAGTAAAAGGGAAGAATTGGAGTTTACAGATTGGAAAACTTTCAGTTTAGAAAAATACCTGCTTTCTCATAGATTTTGGTGCAACACTTGGTCTTTGACCCATTCATAACCACCTAGAAGAATAAGAAGTTTTCTAAGACAGTGATTCAAATAAAAAATAACACTTCAAAGTAATCTTTAGGATAGTTGACAAATTCATTTTGTTTTGTTTCTCATATATTTAATAAACATATTTCCATTTTGTTCCTTTTTCTGCATAACTATAACATCTCTTTTGGTTTCTACTCAATCCTACAGGAAAATCCTAAGACATACTTAACGATCTTTCTTCTGGGCATCTTAGAGAAAAACAAAACAGAAACACCAGAAATTAAAGCCAGAGCTTTTTAAATTTCTTTAAATCTAATCTTCCAAGTGCCATTATACTCTATGCCTGATTTCATTTATAAATATTAAATTCACAATGTGTGTGCATCTGACTTTTGAGTCAGTGCTTTAAAAGCTATTTTTTAAGTACTGGTATGAGAACATTTCAGTTGACCTCATGAAGCAATGACCCTTTTCATTGAATTAAGAACTCTTTGACTAAGGTTCTTCTGAATTTACAAAATATTATCTTAAGAAGATCCTTTACCAACCTTTTAAAACAGAGAGCTGCCTTTCAACTGCACTATTAGGATATACTAGCATACAAAATGCCATATTTTTATTGTATAGTCATGTGGATTTTAAAATTTAATTAGTGAAATTTAATTAAATAAGAGTGCATGGCTTCTATTAATGTTTTGGATAACTCATGTAATCAGTGAATATTCTTAGATGAATGTTTTTGTTTTTATTGTGCCTTATTAAAATGGTTAATGGTTAGCTGTAATACTCATGCCAAAGGTTTCATTCACATTAATAACTGTTTCAAGTAATTTCATTTGCTTTTGGTAAATGTGGCCACTCTCATTCTATGCAAGTTTTCAGTTTCATTTTCTGTTTAACAAACATCATAATTATAAGTTGATTACCATAGTCTTACATTTCTTTTTTCTCCCTTCTTTTAATTTCCACATAGAAATCCCGTGGTAAAATATGCTTTACTCTTAACTTTCCCTAAGTGAAGATATTGGTCAAATAACCGAATTGAAAGCACTATGAGATGATAATATGAGATTTGTTGCAGGTGTTACATGGGCTTAGAAATTTTAAGTAAAAATTAATGCAGCTGGGGCAGGCATTGTGGTGCAGCAAGTTAAGCCATGTTTTGGAAGTCCATATTCCATCGCTTCTTGGCCTTTTGGCTAAGATCAAGCGTGTGTAGGAGGTCCATATTCCAATCCAGCTTCTTGCTAATGCAATCCTTGAAGCAGCAGATGATGGCCCCATACCTGAGTTCTTCCCACCCTCGTGAGAGACCCAGATGGAGTTCTTAACTCCTGCCTTCTGCTTGTCCCAGCCTCATCTGTTATGGGCATTTGGGGGCTGAACTGGTGGATAGAAGGTCTCTCTCTCCCTTCCCCTCGCCCTCACCCTTCCCCCCTCACTTTCTCCCTTGCATCCTCTGCCTTGCCCCGCTTCATCTCCCTCTCCTCCTCTCCCTCTCTCCCTTTGCTTCCTTCCTCTCCCTCTCTCTCTCCCTCTTCCCCCTTTCTCTCCCTCTCCTCCACTCTCTCCTGCTCTCCTTCTTCCTCTTTCCTCTCCCTCTCCCCCTCTCTTCCTCTCTCTCCTTGTTTCCCTCTTCCCCTCCTCTTATCCCTCTCTCCCTCCTCCTCCTCTATCTACTCCTTCTCCCCCATCCCTCTCTCCCTTACTCCATTTCCCTCTGTAACTCTGTCCTTCCAATAATATTTTTTAAGTTAATGTAGCCAATAAATGCCAAACCCTCATTCAGATACAAGTCTCCATAATCCTAGACCTATGTTTATATTCCCTTGCCAACACCCCACAAAAGAAACCCTAGTTGACTGTATCTATGTGATATATTTAATTAGTCTTTTGTACTTTTAGATGATTTTATTACTTTGATAATACTACAGAGAACATCCCAGTATATACAACTTTATACTCTCATCTTTTTGCTTCCTTAGGATGAAACTTTAGAAGTGTATTTTTTAGGTGAAAAAGTGTAAACTATTTAAGTCATTTACATAAATGCCAAATCTACCTTCAGAAAATAATATAACAATATACATCTTCAGTAACATGAAAAATGCCAGTTTATCTCTACCTTTACTAACATAAGTGTTACTTTACTTGCTTTTTAAAATCACAAATTTTCATTTACTTTGTCTATGGTCTATCAGTTTCCTCAGAAGTTTCATATTTAAGAAGCAGTATACCAACTAAATAAATTACACAAATAGTGTTAACTAAATCAGGAAAAAACCTAAATGTCATGTATACATACATACATAATTATATAAAACCATATGAATTATATTCTTTATAACTATATTAATATAAAATATAGGTCTAAAATACATTAAATTATATATTTATATTTATAAGTCTCCACAAATGTTAACATTTATACTTAGGAATAACTTTCATTTAATATTTAATAGGCACATTATTTTCTGCAAAACATCTTAATTATGACAAATTTGCCACAATAATACATTCCAGGATGTGTTATGCTGGGAAACTGCCATTCTGGGAAGAGTGAAGTCACTTGGCCTTTAGGTTGGCATGTCAGAGCATGCTCAGGGAAAGTAATATGTAATCAGAAGATATGTATTGCAATCGCTACTTAATTGTAGTTCATCAAATGTTAACTACAGTAATATGTATTCTGCATGATTTTTTTAAAAATGGTGTTCTGTAAGAAGGCTTTTACTGGTCATTTTTTACATTTTTTAAATGTGCTGTTCTGTAAGGTTTATACTGGTCATTAAATTTTTTAAGTTAAAAATGTATCTTTTCTTAAGATACATACTTTAAACAATAAAAGAAGCAATCCAGACAAAACTTTTTCCCAGCTGTAGTAGATTCTAGTTCCCATGCCTGTTGATGATCTATGTTCTGTTTGAGCTCATACATTCTCAGGTATGTATTTTTTTTAAGATTTATTTTATTTATTTTAAAGTCAGAGTTACAGAGAGAAAGGTCTTCCATCCGCTGGTTCACTCCCTAGATGGCCACAATGGCCAGAGCTGAACTGATCTGAAGCCAGGAGCCAGGAGCTTCTTCCGGGTCTCCCACGTGGGTGTGGGGGCCCAAGCACTTGGGCCATCTTTTACTTTCCCAGGCCATAGCAGAGAGCTAGATCGGAAGAGGAGCAGCCAGGACTATGAACCTGTGCCCATATGGGATGCCAGTGCTTCAGGCCAGGACTCTAACCTGGTCCCACAGCACCAGCTCCCTAAGGTTATGTATTTTAAACCTGTTCTATGACATGTCCGTGGGCAGTGTCACTTCCATATATTACATTAGCTAAAATGAGTTTATCTTGAGATGTAATCATCACTGGAAGGCAGTGAGGGAGTAGAATGCAAAACAGGTAAAGGTTGATGAGAAAGTAGTGTCTTAAAGCCATTACAGGGCAGAAATCTGTAGCAGGAGTGAGCTCATTGGGTTGGGAGAGGGGAGGGCTAAATTGAACGGCTCATCTTGTGACATTTAAATGGAAAACTTAGTTTTTTGTTTTTTTTTTTTTTTTACACTTGGTTTGGGAAGTTATGGAGAGAAGGTGAGATTTGGGGAGCTTTGATGCCGAAAGGAAAGTAAATCTGAAGCCGGCGCCGCGGCTCAATAGGCTAATTCTCCGCCTTGTGCCAGCACACCGTGTTCTAGTCCCGGTCAGGGCACCCGATTCTGTCCCGGTTGCCCTTCTTGCAGGCCAGCTCTCTGCTGTGGCCAGGGAGTGCAGTGGAGGATGGCCCAAGTGCTTGGGCCCTGCACCCCATGGGAGACCAGGAGAAGTACCTGGCTCCTGCCTTTGGATCAGCGTGGTGCGCCGGGCGCAGTGCGCTGGCTGCAGCGGCCATTGGAGGGTGAACCAACGGCAAAGGAAGACTTTTCTCTCTGTCTCTCTCTCTCTCTCTCTGACTATCCACTCTGCCTGTCAAAAAAAAAAGAAAAAAAAAAAAAGTAAATCTGGTAGGAAGGTTGGTAGGAAGAGGGAAGGCATTTCAACAATAGAGATTAGAAGATAACAGACTTGGAGTTGGAATGTAATCACTTAGAAAGGAAATGAATATGTATACTATTTGTATTTCCAAATATAATACCAAGATAGACAAATTTTCATAAAGAAAGTCAAAATATCCTAATTATATAAATGAAAGTATTTACATCACTGATATATTAACTCCTTGGACCAATATAAAATTCAATACTGCCAAAATAGACTGTTATTTTGAAGACTTAAGTTGCATCATGTCATTGATGATTAGAAACTTAATGTCCCGAGTTGTCTTCTGGTATCTGTAACAATTTGTGAAAGACACATTTTACAGAATACCATCAACCATAATGATTGATTTAATGTGCATTTTGAAAAGTCTCTATACAATGAATGATTAGTAGCAATTCTGTAAGGTGAAAGGTATAGTTTATCTTTTAGACAACAGGTTTAAAATGGCCATTCCTTTGACATATAGTTTATTCAATTGTTCTTTCTCCACTTGTGTTAATCTGTTACCTAAATGTAGTTTATGAAACAAACCTGGAATGCTAAGTACTTTTTCTATGTGCACTTAATTAGCAAAAATTCTAGAAGTTTCACAAATGAATGTGATACACTTTTAAGTAAAAAGAGTCTCTAAAAGGGAGAAAGGCAAGGCAACATGTAATTGAGGGTAATTAGAATAGGAATCCTTGTGATAACTGTGCCTTAAGTATGAAGACATTAATGTAAGATTCAGAATGTAAAAAAGGTATACTACATCTCTCAATAATAATGTCAGATGAATTTTTAGTTTATGAAAGTTTAACATTTGAGAACAGTATATGAATTCTCTCAAATTTTTTTTTAAAAATTAACAATGTGAGGCATGGCACTGTGGCTCATTTGGCTAATCCTCCACCTGTTGTGCCAGCATCCCATATAGGTGCTGGGTTCTAGTCCTGGTTGCTCTTCTTCCAGTCCAGCTCTCTGCTGTGGCCCAGGTAGGCAGTGGAGGATGGCCCAAGTGCTTGGGCCCCTGCACCCGAATGGGAGACCAGGAGGAAGTACCTGGCTCCTGGCTTTGGACCGGTGCAGCTGCAGCTGTAGCGGCCATTTTGGGGGTGAACCAATGGAAGGCTTTTATCTCTGTCTCTGTGTCTATCTCTGTCAAAAAAAAAATTAACAATGTGTCTGATAAAAGTTACCCTGAGAAAGTAAAACTTCATATGAAATTTATAATTCTGCAGTTCCACAGTCTATTTAAATATCTAGCTATAGCAAGTATCATCATGGAACCCTTTGTTTCTTTAGAAGGAATCAAGAGTAGTTGAGTGGCCAGCGCCACAGCTCACTTGGCTAATCCTCCGCCTGCGGTGCTGGCACCCTGGGTTCTAGTCCCCATTGGGGCGCCAGATTCCACCCCGGTTGCTCCTCTTCCAGTCCAGCTCTCTGCTGTGGCCCGGGAAGGCAGTGGAGGATGGCCCAAGTGCTTGGGCCCTGCACCCACATGGGAGACCAGGAGGAAGCACCTGGCTCCTGGCTTCAGATCAGCGCAGCGCTCAGGCTGTAGCGGCCATTTGGAGGGTGAACCAAAGGAAAAAGGAAGACCTTTCTCTCTGTCTCTCTCTAACTCTGCCTGTCTAAAAAAAAAAAAAAAAAAGTAGTCATGCAACATTCCACCCATCCTTGTGTGGTTTACCAGATTTGGGTGGGCAGTGAATTTATTTATGATATGAGTAATTCAAGTAAAAATAAAGAACAGAGTTACAAATACTTTGGTGGAGAAGGGGTTAGTTAGAAAAAGGGATAACCTTAGGGTCTTCAGAGAGATGATGAGGCCTAACCACAGTAAGCAATGAATGCAATATTGTCAGGTAGATAGTAGTAAGAAAACCAGTAGATGGTGAGCGCTTCTCATTAGATGATTTTCTGAGGGCTATATAAACATTAACTCCTTTAACCCTCAAGATTATATGAGTTAAGAAATATTCATTTTCACAGATTAGACAAATAGGGCACCAGGCTCAATGTCTCAGCTGGTAGAGAAGCTAAAAGTCAATCCCAAAAAGCCTGATTATTTGTCTCTTAGAGGGACAGGGAGTGTCCATCAGTCTCTGCCTCCTTTTAAATTACCCTAGAGAGAATGATCAAATTAATCACAGCTCCTCAGCTCCCTTCAATTAACCTTCATTTACACTTTCCACAGCTACACTAGTCAGTGAGTGCTTTTCAATCTGTTTTCTTTCAATAATGTCAGGTATGGGTAAACTGAAACTCCTGGAGAACTTTAGGGAAAAAAAAAATTTCCCTCCTCATAAATACTTATCTTTTTTAAAAGTTCCTATAAATCTAATGTTTTGCGTTCCATAGCTGCTGTGCTGACACAGGCAAAACCTTTTTTCCTTGTGTTCATGCAATAGCAACCCTAATCCTCCCTGAAACAATGCCTGGAGGCATCTAGTTGAAGAAGAAGGACACAAGCAAGTGGGAGGGAAAAAGCACATTTATGAAATTTAAAATGCAAATCGAAGACAAACAAGAGAGGTACAGATTGCCCTTAGGATAAGGTGAAAAAAAATCTAGGTGATGAGAAAGAGCAAATGGGAAAAAGAGCCTTCTAGAAGGTGGACAAGGAGAGCCTCTAAGTTTTTGCACTTCAACCCAACAGTAGAGGATAAGCAAGTCCAGAGGAACAACTGCAGGGAAAGCATGTCAGTCCAGGAACAAATGTAAAATCCTGAACAGAGCATAGACTTTTAGTTCCTCCTAGGTTCTGAAAAAAGATGAATTGCCAGGAACATGGACAGAGGGTGTGAAAATTTAAAATCATCAGGCAGGGCCTTTTAGACTATGGTAAGGAATTTTAATTTTATTCTAAGAGAAATGGAAGCCAATGAAGAAATTTAACCAATAAAATGGGGGGATATCTTTCATATTTAAAAAATATAACTGTGAATAATGGATTCTAAAATGGATGTATGACATCCAAGTGCAGATGTAAATGGCAGTGGATTAGAGGTAAGGGGTCTGTGCTGATGATGTTATTTAGAACCCTTAGATGATCAAGATTCAGATTCAGATTAGAGTTGAGACAGAGAAAAGAAGATTCAGAACTAAATCCTGAAGCTATATAAACTCAAGAGCTTGGATAGGGAAGAGGAGAGTGAGGTCTAAGCAAAACTTAGACTCTGTCTAGCCAGCCAGCAGTTGTGAAGCACGGAGTGCTGTGCCCATGACTTTTGACCTTTCATGCTCATTTAACCTACTATCATAATGACTTTGCCAACATGAGATTTTAATGTAAGCTTGTGTTTTTGTCTTGTAAAAAACTGAATATGGATTGTATTGGATTAATGGTATTGGTGATCATTTTTCAGCTAGTACAAAGCAATATATATTAAGGAGTGTATTAAAGAGAAAAGACTACAGTACATACAGATATTTTTTTAAATGTCTGAATCTTGAAAATGATGATTCTGACATAAAAGCCATCTATTATATCAGACTGAAATTAATAAGTATTGCAATTATTCTTAGTATTGTATCCTTGGAATTAAATATCCTTGGTATTATATATTATATATTTTCCTGAGATATAAACTACCCACAATATAGCCACAGTCTTTCTAGAAAGATACTTTGTCTGGTTGTCAATTACTCACATCCACCCAAAAGTTTAACTGACAATTTTCCCCTCAGGCTGAATTTTATTCTTTCAAAAAGTTTATTGTTTTAAAATTAGATTTAATGTGGGATAAACTGTGTAAAAGAAGACACAAACAGCAAAAGTAGTTTCATTTGGTGCATAAATATCAGCATAGAAAAAGCAGTATTTTATACTGTCCCATTTCTTGAATTTCTATATCAAATTAAGCTGGATAAAAGGTTCCAAATTTTCTTCAGGCAATTTTTTGTTTGTTTTCATAAGCAGCAGTTTTCACTTAATACAAAATAACTCGGTGGCAAATGCCCAGATTTTATATTAACACGTGTAATTTTCCAGAAGAAATGTCAAGTCCTATTGCTGGCCCTTTAATATGGATTGATTAGATGCTGTGTCAGAGTTTTATTAAGAACATCTGAAATGAAGAATGCCTAGAAAAGTGGGTACATCAGTGGTAACGTTAATATTATGCTTCAAGGGAGTGACTTATTTATGCTAAAGCTGCACATTTCTCTGGATTTGAATGAATTGGATAGAATTTCAGACTGAGTGATGTAGTACAAACACTTGCATTCAGATTCTTTGTTATTTTAGCCATGTATACATGGCTGTCAAGGGAGTTTCTGGTTCCTTGTGATATTCATTAGCTTTGGGGTCTCTTAAAGCATCCACCAGTAACATGCAGTAATAGATGAGTGTGTCCATTCCAACACCTCCTGGTCATCCTACAACTCCCATGGGTCTCATTTGTCAAAGTTAGTCTATGAGATTTTTGGAACTGGAATCTTGTCTTCTTCAGTGCTGAATTAATAACTATATTGTTTCTACTTATTCCTCATTAAATATTATACTGGAAGATTCTCCTTGTAAAATATTCCAAGATTAGATCCTTTATATAAATAACTATTGATAATAACCCTTCTAGCCAAAACTATAATAAAATGACAACTATTTTCACCATAAACTGAGCATAAATTTGATTTTTTTCTTTTTTTTGACGGGCAGAGTTAGATAAGAGAGAGAAAGACAGAGAGAAAGGTCTTCCTTCCATTGGTTCACCCCACAAATGGCCACAACAACTGGTGCACTGCGCCGATCCAAAGCCAGGAGCCAGGTGCTTCCTCCTGGTCTCCCATGCGGGTGCAGGGCCCAAGCACTTGGGCCATCCTCTACTGCCTTCCCGGGCCACAGCAGAGAGCTGGACTGGAAGAGGAACAACCGGGGTGGAATCTGGCGCCCCAATGGGGACTAGAACCCGGGGTGCCAGCGCCGCAGGTGGAGGATTAGCCACGTGAGCCATGGTGGCAGCCTGAATTTGATTTTTAGTGTTACGTCCACAAGTTAAGGTTTTATATACTTCCAACTCAGAATTAACCTTTCTTTTGAATCTTATATATTTTCATAATGCTCACAGGTTGTATAAGTTTATTCTCATTTTTAAATGAGATATATGCTATACTGCATTTTTACCTCCCTATGAAAACTTTTATATTTACCTTATCTTCCACATGAGTTGCTACAATATTTCCTATAATACTCCCTTAACTATTCATTTAGTGTCAAGGCTTTGTTTAACATCACTGTGTCCAAACACTGTGTTGGACTCTGGAAATATATTTATAAACAGGTTAGACTGACATCTTGTTGTGGAGCTTGTGCTCAATGGGAAAACATCATAATTACATTCTAGAGTGGTAAATGCAACAGTGGTGGAATTACAGGGTTCCATATGAACACATAGAGGACCTCTCCTTTAAATAATCTTTACTCTTATAGGCTCAAATTCCCTTTGCACAATTCTACTTTACTTCTTAGGAAACTTCAGCAGCTCTACTATGTCACTTTGTCAATATCCACTATGTCTTTTCTGTATTAACTTGTATTTTTAACTACTTTCTACTCATAAGTAGCATTTTTTTAAAGTCCTTTCTCCTGAGGGGATACTTAGAGTTTTTCTGTATGTAGATTCTTCTGCACCAACTGTCAACTGACCTATTTCACTGTCATTCTTCAAATTCTTCATCCTGGATTACAGTAGTTTCTCCTTAGACTCTGAGCAGCCTTTTCTAATATGTCATGGGAGACCACCATTCCAGAGGGTAATAAGGATCAGGCTCACCAAGGACTCACTTGACAATTCTGAGCCATTATTTCTGATGTTGCTAATTGTTTACCATCAGTACTTGACCATTTGTGTTCTAATAAGAAAAGATATAGCATTCTTATTTATCTGTATGACTTTGTTTTTTTTTTTTAATTTACTTATTTGCAAGTCAGAGTTACACAGAGAAGGAGATGTTGAGAAATAGAGAGAGAGAGAGAGAGAGATCGTCCATCCATTGGTTCACTCTCCAGTTGGCCACAATAGCTGGAGCTGCGCTGATCCAAAGCCAGAAACCAGAAACTTCCTCTGGGTCTCTCACATGGGTGTGGGGGCCCAAGAACTTGGGCTATCCTCTACTGCTTTCCCAGGCCATAGCAGATAGCTGGATAGGAAGTAGAGCAACCAGGACTCGAACCAGCACCCATATGGGATGCTGGCACTGCAGGCGCCAGCTTAGCCCACTATGCCACAGTGCCGGCTCCTCTGTATGACTTCTTTAAGTCGGAACACTGGGGAAATGAATTGGGATTTCAGGTTCTATGATAGCCCTTCTGGGTAACAATAATAGAAATAGGCTCTAAACTATTTTTTTGAATTGTGTCATTAATAATTTTAAAAGCAACTTTTTTTAAATCATTTTCTGTGTCAACCATTTTTACAGAGTCATGACAATCATGCAATTCATGTATCAGTATCTGCATATTTTTAAAAAAAGAATGGGAAGCTTTTGATATAGCTATTAAGAGGCCTGGGTTCCATTCCTGGCTCTGCTCCTGCTTACAACCTCCTGCTAATGGCTCCCTGTGAGTCAGCAGATGATGATTCAGGTTGTGGGGTCCATGTCACCCAAGTGGGAGACCTGAATTGAGTTTCTGATTGCTGGCTTTGACCTGGCCCACCCCCTGCTGTTCTGGGCATAGGAGGAGTAAACCTGTAGAGGAGATATCTCTCCCCTCCTCTTACCCTTTCAAATAAAGGTCTAAACAAATGCAAATTTTAAAAAGGGGGATGGTTGGAAGGCTCAGGGACTATAATTTACCACTCAACTAATAAGTAGAATAGAGAACTCAGAATTGAACCAAGATTTATCTAGGCCCTGAGATCATTGAAACTAAGACTTACAATGTTAGGTGCCCCTTTTCCTGAGTGATTGGCATATTTAATTAGTATTTCACCTACTTAAAGCCAAAACACCCAAAATTCAGCCTTGGATAGTGTATATGACTGAGTTGAGGTAAATTACTTTTTTTTTTTTTTTCTGACAGGCAGAGTTAGACAGTGAGAGAGAGACAGAGAGAAAGGTCTTCCTTCTGTTGGTTCGTCCCCCAAATGGCCGCTAAAGTCGGCACTGCGCCGATCGAAAGCCAGGAGCCAGGTGCTTCCTCCTGGTCTCCCATTCGGGTGCAGGGCCCAAGCACTTGGGCCATCCTCCACTGCCCTCCTGGGCCACAGCAGAGAGCTGGACTGGAAGAGGAGCAACTGGGGTGGAATCCGGTGCCCCAAGCGGGACTAGAACCTGGGGTGCTGGAGCCGTAGGCAGAGGATTAGCCGAGTGAGCCGCAGCGCAGGCGAGGTAAATTATTTAATTTCCATCATGTATGGTAACAAATGGTCTACCAAATTATTCTTTACAGTGCCTCCCCTTTATCACCTCCTTAGGACCACTGGACTGTAACAACACTGAATAATCAAACATGATACCAGCTATCGTACCCCACCTTGCAGATTTAGGCGTATTGAATATTTGTTTGCATCATACTCAAGCCCAAAGCGCTATGTTCACTGTGCTTTTGATTCATGTCACCCTCCTTTAGGGCAAGTCAGCGATAGGCCCAGCTGTGTTTTCTCCTGTTCTTGCTTTCTGTTTCTTGTTGGTCTGCTACTGAAAAAAAGGCATAACCTTTTCAATTTTTTTTTTTTACTTTTTAACTAAATATAAAGTGAAATGTGTTTCTCAGCCTTTATTTTATTGCTCAGATTTTTTTTGTATTTTTTTGCTCCTTTCTTTATATTCTAATGGACCCTCCCTTGACATACCAAATGAGTGTTTCTGAAGCTTCAGATCCATTATATGATGCATATGAATTTTCTAGAGGCCCTGGTTACCTAAATGTTCCTAGTAAGTCTGTTATAATTTGATGAGATTTATATCCTCTACTTCCTCCTACCCCAGCCAATCTCAAACATTGCCCATTTCATGAATGCCTCTCCTACCTTCTCCCTAGATATCTAATTTGACCCATAATTTAAAGGCCCAATTTTATCTCCACCCTTAACTCCCTTTCTCTATGATCACCACACACTAATCTCCCTATATAGAACTTAGCTTCTGGAGGTGAGAACTTCCATTTTGACTTCGACCTTGTCTAAATATGATCAGAGTTGATGAACTCAAAACTCAAAAGGCTTCCATAGCCTTGGCAACTCATGACAAGAGCCTCGGGTGATTACTGATGCCATAAACAAGAGTGTCAATTTGTTAAGTCAACAACAGGAGACACTGTGCACTTACTCCTCATGTAGGATCTCTGTCCTTAATGTGTTGTACATTGTGATTTAATGCTATAACTAGTACTCAAACAGTATTTTTCACTTTGTGTCTCTATGTGGGTGCAAACTGTTGAAATCTTTCCTTAATATATGCTAAACTGATCTGTATATAAAGAGAATTGAAAGTGAATCTTGATGTGAATGGAAGGGGGGAGGGAGAGGGAAAGGGGAGGGTTGCGGGTGGGAGGGAAGTTGTGGGGTGGTGGGGAAGCCATTGTAATCCATAAGCTGTACTTTGGAAATTTATATTCATTAAATAAAAGTTAAAAAAAAAGAACTTAGCTTCTGCGATACATCTTCTTAAAACATCTAGTATGAAACAAACCAAAATTATTTTCCAGGCCTAGAATTTTCAATGGCTTTCCATTTAACTTAAATCAAAATCCAAACTCCTTGCCATTGTCTTCAAAGTCAAGTATAATCAAGACTCTCTCTACTTCTTTTTTATCAAGCTTTAATAATTGGTACTTTCCTTGTGAAGTAAAATGGAAATTTGTTTACATTTCTCCAAGAGAAAGAAGTCAGCCAAAAATTTTCAATAAAATTCTTTTTATTTTTTTTAATCCAAGTTAATATTGAATAATAATTATATGTTACACAGTTCCACAAATCTCAGCTAGTAATATGCCTTTCTTTATTTCAGAAGTCTGGACAGTTGCAGTTGCTGTTTCTGCCCTACTCCTCCTCTAGCTGGAAAAGGAAGATAATATTCATCTGTAATTAAAGTCTGTGAGCATGGTTGCTAACTTCTTCCAAACTTGGAGGTAGGGTGCAGCCTTACTCATCCTTTTATAACCCACATGAATGATAATGTTGTCATCCAATTATAATATTTTTATTTGAAACACTTATCAGTGTGCTTTTACCATTTTCTAACATAATAAAAACAAATCAGCAAGCATATGTCCTTTTTTATGACAGAAAATTAGAGGTAAACATTTTTAAAAATACATAATTTTTATTCCATTCTTACAACTTTTATAAAGTATCTCTTGGAATACAATGGTTGGATCTTGTACTATTGCTGTTATTATGTTCTAGAAACCAAGATCAGTTTTTCAGTTCTATCCCTTCCCTTACATCCTAGAGAAGTAGTATGGCAAATATTCAAACACTTCCATCTGCAGGCATAAAATATTCAAACACTTCCATCTGCAGGCATAAAATCCCCCCACGGGTAGAGTTATAGACAGTGAGCGAGAGAGAAAGAGAGAAAGGTCTTCCCTCCGTGGCTTCACTCCCCAGATGGCCGCCATGGCCGGCGCTGCGCCGATCCGAAGCCAGGAGCCAGGTGCTTCTTCTTGGTCTCCCATGTAGGTGCTGGAGCCCAAGAACTTGAGCCATCCTCCACTGCCTTCCTGGGCCACAGCAGAGAGCTGGACTGGAAGAGGAGCAACCGGGACTAGAGCCTGGCGCCCATATAAGATGCCGGCACCACAGGCAGAGGGTTAACCAAGTGAGCCACGGCGCTGGCCCAATACCAGGGTCTTTTGCTTCATGTCATGTCTCTGGCCTCCACTGTATTTACACACACTGGCTTCCTAGCCATTGCTCACAGGGGGCCAAACTATTTCCCATCTCAGATCTTTATATGTCTGCCTAGAACATGTTTTCCTTCATCTCTTCTCATGACTGTCTCTTTCAGATGTGTCACCTTCTCAAACACTGATGTAATCTAGAATAGATTAATTTTCTTCGGTCTTTGTCATAACAACCTGATAGTTTCTCTTACAAAACTGTTCAAAATTTAATTTTTCTGATTGTTCAAAATTTCTTCCCCATTGAAAGATGGCTGATCATGTTTTGTTAACTATTTTATACCCAATGCCTATGGTAGTGCCTAGCACAAAGGTCACATTTAACCAATACTTACCAGTTAATACTGTGTTTGAATTTTAAGGCAATAGTTCTTTTATACACCTGTCTTGGTTCCTCATTTATACCCTAACAGCTTTAAGGAAAGAGTTAACATCTTAAACCTCTTGATCAAAGATTATAAAAATTGACCCATTAGTAAATTATTAAATGATATGACTTATGCCTTTCTTTATTTTTGCATTTTTATTTTCAAAAGTGCAGTCCTTTTGCATGCTCTTTTAAATCTGTATTTCATTACAGTGCTTGACATTTTTGGTAACCCTTAAAAATTAATTTAACTGGCAGGAAACAGCTATGTTTTACAGCTTGAATCTCAAATATTTTGGGGAACCTTTTTGAAAGGAAAAGATAACAAATACAAATTAGGTATTAGTTTTTGGAGAAGGCCTGTGAAAATGAAAGGAGTATAAAACTTATTCTTTGTTTAGCTCTGCTATGAATAGGCCTTTGTTAACGACTAACATCCTGATTGCAGCTCATTTTTGCTTGCACTTGTGTCCAGCATTTGCAAGGTGTAGCTTCTCAAATCATCTCACAGATTATCCTGTCTGACCCCAACGCAGCCCCGCCCTTTCCTCCACACTCCCGTCACTACTGTTTACTGCATGCAACTAAAGGCCAGCTGAGTGTCAGTGTGAGAACCCAGCCTCACCACAACAGCTGGTAATGTTCTGATACTAATCCCATGATGTCAGTACTTACGTTGGCATTACTCTGACTTATTAGCCTTAAAATCTATTCTTTGTCTCTTTCAAAAATTTTGCCTAAAGCCTAAAAGCCAAGTTTGCCTTTTTTTCCCCTCTCCTTTAATTGTCACTCTTCGTCGGGAATTGGCATTTATTTTGTTAGCAACAGTAACTTTTTTTCTCATCTTTTTCCCCTCACAACACTTGAATTTTTAAAGAGTAAGGGGAAGACAAATGCATAGTAGCTACTGTACTATCCATTTGACTTTCATTTCACAATTACTCTATTTCAATACTTGAAGGCAGTTTCAGTTTTACTGATGAACCAATAAAGTTAAGGGGGAAAATGGGAATATACTAAACATGTCACTGAGAATTAGAGTTTTTCAAGTAAAATGGCCTTGCAGCAGTAGAAAGGCAGCCCTGTGCCCTATTGCCTGTATTTTAGGCCATGCATTATTGGCTTTCACTGTGAGTTGGAGTTCAGTGGGTCTGGACATGATCTGCCAGCTGTGAGGCAATGTTTAGGTTAAAAGACCTGTCTCAGAGATTGGGAATGCTGAAACCCAGGCAAAGAAAATAAATGTCTGAGGGACATTAACTTATAGAGAGCATATTTATCCCATATGAATACCTTGCTTGCCTAGAAAAACACGGATATTTAACCTCTGAGGCAGCTATTGAAGCAAAGAGGAATAGGAGTGATGACAATAAAAGGGAGAAGGGAGAGGAATGATCGGGGTACCTAAAGGATTGGGAATTTTTTTGAGGAGTCCCAGGCAAGAAACCACACACTGGGTTGTTAATGTATTATACATTTAGTAAGCACCTAATATGTACCAGGTAGCATTCTCAACAATAGAAATATGGATAAGGTGGTTCCTGACTTGAAGGAACATACAATGTAATAGGAGAAAGACATACTTAAAAGTGTTCTATATTAGTGGTTTAGATGATATAATGGTCATACAAAGGAGTAAGTGAATTTTGGTTGGGAATCTGGAAGATATCACAGAAGAGAAACCCTGTACTACAAGTGGCAAACACTGTTGATTGCTTACTTTGAGCAGACCCAACACAGATTTGGGTGTGATCCCAGGAAGCACTGTCAGTCAGAACTTGAAATTCAATAAATCCATAGCAGAGTAATTTTTAAGGTTATAATTTCATATGTCCCGCAAGTGATGTTTTAAATATCCAAATGGTCTTTAGTAGAAAAAAGGTTCCCCCACCTTGGTGGACATGACTCAGAAATGTGCCATTAAAGATGAAACCAGCATTTACTCTCTGCCTCTTGTTTCATTGGTTGGGAATCTTTTTGAGGGGAGAGAGAGAGAGAGATCTTCCATCTACTGGTTCACTCCCCAATTGTCTGCAACGGCTGGATCTGCGCCGATCTGAAGCCAGGAGCCAGGAGCTTTTTCTGGGTTTCCCATGCAGATGCAGGGGCCCAAGGACTTGGGCCATCTTCTACTGCCTTCCCTTGCCACAGAGAGATGGATAAGAAGTGGAGCAGCCAGGACTCGAACCAGCACCTATAGGGGATGCCAGCACTGCAGGCGGTGGCTTTACCTGCTACACCACAGCACCAGGGAAGGCCCCATGGAAGGTTCTCAACAGAGGTAAAAGCCTCAGGTCTTTTCCTTTTTCAGATGTATTTAAAAGGCAGAAAAATACAGACAGACACACAGAGATCTGCTGTCTACTGGTTCACTAAAGCCTGAAACGGCCAGTGCTGGGCCAGGCCAAAGCCAGGAGCCGGGAGCCACAAACTTAATTGGAGTCTTCCATTTCAGTGGCAGGCGCTCAAGTATTTGCGCTATCACCATTGTCTCCCACAGGTGTGCATTAGTAGAATCATGCAATAGAGAGCGAGACTTGAACCCAGGTACTCTAAAATGGGATTCAGGCATCCCAAGGAGCATCTTCACTGAACACCCTACCTCAAAGCTCCCATTTTGATTAGCCGCTGGGGAAGAGTGCTAGGAACTGAGCCTGGAGATTGTAGATTTGACCAAGTTCTGATTCTATTATGCAGTGCAACAGAATGTCAATGAAGAATTTTAGACAAGGAACTATTGTGATCTTGATATGTTTAAAATTCATTTACATGTGGACAAAAATAGAAATTAAAAAATTGTCTCAAGCATGCATAAAACTGACAAAGACCAAAATCAGAATTATCGATATCTATATAGTTGGAAAAAGAAGATTACGATTTAGGGAGGATAAATAGAGAGCTTGCATTTATGTAATGTTTTACTTCTTTTAAAAAAACTTAAGAACATACTATCATTTAAGCTAAAAGGTGGCTATGCTGTTTGTAATATTATTTATTGTTCTTAATGTTTGAAATCAATATTTTAAAGACATGTTGTTTTGATAGCAGTTGTTAGTTGAAGTATCCGAAAGAGGCAGTCTGGGAATGTGAAGGCAAGAGGCCTTTCAGTGAGGCTCTGACACTTGAAAGCCCATGTCCCCTCCACAGAGGGCAGCTGCTACCTAGCACTGGGTAGCTGTTGCCAAGCAGGAACTCGGACCCCTTGTTGCCAGAGTGCTCAATAATCTGGATTTTTTTTTTTGGATGTGAAATGTTCTGGTTTCTAAAAAGCTGGCAACTAATTCAAATTAACTAAACAAAGCAAAATGAAACACTATGAGGATCCAAACCAAAAAAAAAAAAGGCGAATGCTAATGCACTGGATTTAGCCCACATTTACCACACTGCCACTTTTGCTGTGGGATGCTATGTCCCACAAATCTCAGGAAATTGTTGTAAATTCTTTTATTGTGGAAGACATTATTCAAATGGGGAAGGTGTAAATATTTCTGGGTTCTGCAGAAAGTGTACTAACCAGAATCCCTAGGGTCCCTGCTGGGAAGAGCTTTGGCTTTGCAGAGGGCAATTCTTAGCTTCTTGTATACTTTAAAGTCTGCAGATCCTTCACTGTGAGAATCTTGAAAAAGAAGCCAGACATTTCCATTGACTCTAAGGCTGTGTCAGCAAATGCCAGACCCAGCAGGCCCTTTCTATAGTACATTAAGGTTCCAAACAGCTGTAAAGAGTTTGTGCCAAGATCTCTACTAGTGTGACAAACACATAGCATTCTGCATGCCCCAGGAGGCCAATTAAAACTAGGAGACCACAGATGACAGTCTCTGAATACAGTCACCACACCTCTCAGGGCTGAAGGCCATGATGTATTTTTCTGTTTTCTCCTCATTAGAAATGAAGCCTTGGATTGAAGATTATTTATCTGTTGATTTTGGTTTAATTTTTAGAAGAGGTATTTTGGATGTAAATGTCATCTAAAAAGAAGCCATTTTTTTTTGCCAACCTAATCTCACATAAATGACTTCTATGCTTTCTTCCTATAGGCCACCTATTCCATTAGATAATTAAGTCAGTATATTCTTTGGACAAAAACTGTAGTTACTAAAACTTCCTTAAAAGTACTAAAAAAAATCTTATGTTAAAAAAATTTGTGAAACCCTTTATGCTAATAAATCATTTTTTTATAAGTGGTCAGACCAGAAATTCAATTTGATTGCATTTATATATATTGACATATCTCAAATATTTTTCACCTCTTCCTCAGAGTATTCTGTGTCTTTGGATCAGATTCAAATAACAATCTATTATTAGCTCCATGAGGTGGAGCAGCCAAAAGGGGATAAAATGAACAAATAATCATATGGTGTTCTCATGAATATTTGAATAACTGCCAGCAGCTACGATACCTTAGAAACAATTGGTGTGAAGGGACACTCACAATGAATTAGGAGACTTCTGCTATGCCTGTATGAAATGTAGCTGTAAGTAAAGAAAGAAGGGTATTCATTTTTAAATCCTATTTGGTACAAAATAAAATTTAAAAACATATCAAACCCAATGACAATAATACAATGGATAAAGGATTAATAACCAGAATATAGAAAGAGATCAAGAAACTCAACAACAATAAAACAAATAACCCAGTTAAGAAATGGGCAAAGGACTTAAACAGACATTTTTCAAAAGAGGAGATCCAAATGGCCAACAGACACATGAAAAAATGCTCAGGATCACTAGCTGTCAGGGAAATGCAAATCAAAACCACAGTAAGTTTTCACATCACTCCTATTAGAATGGCCCTCAGATATGTACACCATGGAATACTCTACAACAGTAAAAACAAATTCAGTCATTTGCAACAAAATGGATGAAACGGGAAAACATCATATTTAGTAAAATAAGCCAGTCCCAAAAGGAGAAATGCTGTATCTTCTCCCTGATCTGTGATAACAAATGGAGCTTTTAAAAAGCAACTTGTAGAAGTGAAATTGTCACAGCCCTTGTCTTGTTGAGGTACAGTTTTGTTTTGTTTTTCTTTTCTTTTATATTTTATTTTACTTTTCTTTTCTTTCTTTCATACTAATCATTGGACTCTTTACTTAACACAGAGTTAACCATATTTATATAAAGTTAACTGAAAATCTTAGTAAAAAACAAGAGTGAGAATTAGAAAGATAAGAGGAAGAGAGTGGGAATGAGGGTGGGGCAGGCACAGGGGGGAAATTGTTCATGATCCTTAAGTTGTAGCTGTGAAATGTATGAAGTTTGTAACTGTAAAGCAGTATAGTTTTACATACATTCCTGCAGACTTAGTTCTAAGGTTTTTAAGGTGCCATGGGACTCCCAAATCCCCTTAAGCTGGGTGGTAAAAATAGCATCTTAAGTACTATAGAGATCATATGGATAGAATTAAGTTTTAAAGTGATTATAGAGATAGGATCAAGTGTTAAAGTGATCATATAAATAGGACCAAGAATTACTATGTTCCTAAAGCTGTATGTACAAAATGCATGCAAATAAATACATTAATTTTTAAAAATCCCAATGACAAAGCTAAAAAATTATTTTTACTACTAAAAGAGACATTTTCATAGTAAAATAGTCAAAATCCTTAATTTTTATTATTTATTTATATAATGTAACCAAATTTCATGTGATTTATATACACAGATTTAAGAGCATAGTGATATTTCCCACCCTACCTTCTCTCTTGACCCATGCCCTCACCTTCCCACATACTTCCTTTCTTTCTTACTTTTTAATATTTTCAGTGACATTCTTTCATTTTATTTTATAATCATAAGCTTAACCCTTCACTAAATAAAGAATTCAACAAATAGTAAGTACCAAAATCACTATTCCTCAAGAGTGTAGACAGGTCTATAAACAATAATCAAATCTCAAAATGTCAATTTTACTCATATACATTACATTTTTATGTACTCTGTATATTAGGTACCACAAATCAGGGAAAACATATATTTGCCTTTTGAGAACTGGCTGTTTTCATTAATCATAATGGTTTCCACTGCATCCATTTCATTGAGAATGACAGTATTTCATTCATTCTTATAGCTAATATTCCATACTGTCTCTAGTCCACATTTTTTAAAAGATTTGTTTATTTATTTTAAAGCCAGAGTTACACAAAGAGAGGAGAGGCAGAGAGAGAGAGAGAGAGAGAGGTCTTCCATCTCCTGGTTCACTCCTCAATTGGCTGCAACAGCCGGACCTGTGCCAATTCGAAGCCAGGAGCCAGGAGCTTCCTCCGGATCTCCCACATGGGTGCAGGGGCCCAAGGACTTCGGCCATCTTCTACTGCTTTCCTAGGCCATAGCAGAGAGCTGGATTGGAAGAGGAGCAGCCGTGACTAGAACCAGTGCCCATATGGGGTGCCTGTGCTTCAGACTAGGGTGCTAACCCGCTGCACCACAGCACTGGCCCCTCTATTCCACATTTTCTTTATCCATTCATCAACTGGGTTGCTTCAGTGTCTTAGATATTGTGAATCGAGCTGCATTAAACATGGATTGTAGAGATAACTCTTTCATATGCTGATTTCATTTCCTTTGGGTAAGTTCCCAGGAGTGGGATAGCTGGGTCATACGGTGAATCTATTTTCATATTTCTGAAGTATCTCCACACTGTGGGGAGCAGCCCGGACTGGACTGAGTTACTGGAATTAAGACTTATTCTATGCATCTGCTCTCCCACAATATGGCGCTGGGAGAGAAATAAACAGCTTCTGCACAGCTGCCTCCAGTTCAACTAATAAACTGTAGGACTTGCTCCTGATTGGAGGAGAGCAGCGTACTCGGCGTGTGGGCAGCCGAGTTGGGATTGGCGGAGGAGGACTATAAAGGAGGAGAGAGACGGCATGCACCAGGAACATCTAAGGGGAACACCTGTGCAGCCCCCAAGAGAGCCGGCCGGCAGTGTGCCGCTCCCCTGCGGAAGTGGGGAATGTGGCCAGGGGGAACTGCCCTTCCACGGAGGTGGAAGGGTCGGTAGCCAACCCGGGAAGAACCAGCAGCAAACCCGGGGAGGGCCGAGCAGACGAAAGAACAGCGCAGGGTCCTGTGTCGTTCCTCCACGAAGAGGGGGAGCGACACCACACTATCTTCCATAATGGTTGTACTGGTTTACATTCCTACCAGCCGTGTATTGGATGACCTTTTTCCTCAATTAGTTGTCAGCATTTATTATTTTTTTAATTTTTGGATGATACTCACTCTAGCTGGGGTGAGGAAAAACCTCATTGTGGTTTATATTTGCATTACCCTGATGCCTGGTGATCCTGAGCATTTTTTTATGTGTCTGTTGCCCATTTGAATTTCCTCCTTTGAAAAATGCCTGTTCATCTCCTTTGCCCATTTCTTAACTAGATTGTTTGTTTTGTTGCTGTTGAGTTGTCTGAGCTCTTTATAGATTCTGATATTAATCCTTTTTCAGTTGCATAGTTTGAAAATATTTTTCCCTAATTCTGTCCATTGCCTCTTCACTTTACTGAGTGTTTCCTTTGCAGTTCAGAAACTTCTTACCTTGATGAAATCCCATTTTTCTATTTTTGCTTTTATTGCATGTACTTCTGGGGTCTTTTCCAGGAAGTCTTCGCCTATGCCAATGTCTTATAGATTTCCCAAAGTTTTCACCTAGTAATTTGTTGGTGTCAGGTCATAGATTTCGATCCTTGATCTACTTAGCATTGATTTTTGTATAAGGTGTAAGATAGGGGTCTTGTTTGATACTTCTACGTACAGAGATACAATTTTCCCTCTACCATTTGTTGAAAAGACTATCTTTTCTCCACAAATTGATTTTAGTTTGTCAATAATTAATTGGTTGTAGATGTGTGATTTAGTTTCTGGGGTTTCCATTTTTATTCCATTGCTCTACACGTCTGTTTGTGTGACAGTACCAGGCTGTTTTGATTATAACTACCCTGTGGAGTATGTCTTGAAATCTGGTATTGTGATGCCTCCAGCTTTGTTTTTTGTTATTTAAGATTCTCTTAGCAATTCAAGTTCTCTTTTGTTTCCTTATGAATTTTAGCATATTTTTCTAGATCTGGTAAGAATATTGTTGGTATTTTGATTGGGATCACTATGAATCTAGAAATTGCTTTGGATAGTATGGATATTTTGATATTAATTTTTCCAATCCACAAACATGGAAGATTTTTCCTTTGTGTGTCTTCTTCTATTTCTTTTTTAAAACTGTTTTGTAATTTTCATTGTAGAGATTTTTTTTATATTTATTTCTTATTTGGAAGGCAGACTTACAGAAAGAGGGACAAACAGAAAGAGAGAGATCTTCCATTGATGGCTAACTCCCCAAATGCCCTTAATAGTCCGGGATGGATTAGATGGAAGCTAGGACCAGAATCTTCATCTGGGTCTCCCAGGTGGGTACAGGGGCCAAGGACTTGGGCCATCCTCTGCTGCCTTCCCACAAACATTATCAGGGAGCTAGATCAGAAGTGCAGAGTCAGAACTTAAAGTGGCACCCATATAAGATGCTGGGACTACATGCAGTGGCACACCACAATACTGGCCCCATTATAGGGATCTTTTACATCTTTGGTTAAATTTATTCCAAGGCATATAAATATTTTTGTAACTAATGTGAATGGGACTGATCTTACAAATTCTTTCTCAGCCATGGCATTGTCTGGGTATATAAAGCCTATTGATTATTTTTTTCTATTTTTTAAGGCTATTGATTTTTGTGTGTTAATTTTAGATCCTGCAACTCTAATAAACTCTCTTTTATGAGTTACAATACTCTTTTAGTGGATTTTTTTGTTTCTCATATATATATATATATATGTATATATGTCATGTCATCTGAAAACACAGATAGTTTGAGTTCCTCCTTTCCCATTTGTATCCCTTTTATTTCTTCTTCTTGTCTAATGGCTCTGGCTAAAACATCTAGAACTATATGGAGAGTAGGCATCCTCGTTTGGTTCTGGATCTTAGTGGAAATACTTCCAACTTCTCCCCATTCAGTATGATACTGGCTGTGGGTTTGTCATATATTGCCTTCATTCTGTTAAGGAAGGTTTCTTCTATATCCAATTTGCTTAAGTTTTTTTTTTTATCATGAAAGGATGTTGTATTTTATCAAATGCTTTCTCTGCATCTATTGAGATACTCATATAGTTTTTATTCTTCAGTTTGTTAATGTGATATTATCACATTGATTGATTTGCAGATGTTGAATCATCAGTCATCCCTGTATACCAGGGATGAATGCCACTTGGGTCTGAGTCAGTGATGTTTCTGATAGTTTGTTGGATTTGATTAGCTGGTATCTTGTCGAGAATTTTTGCACTGTTGTTCATCAGAGATATTGGTCTCTAGTTCTCTTGTATCTTTTCCTGGTTTTGGAATTAAGGTGATGCTGGCCTCATAGAAGGAGTTTGGGAGGATTTGCTCCCTTTCAAGTGTTTTGAATAATTTGAGAAGAATTGGAATTTGTTCTGCTTTTAATGTTTGGAAGAATTCTTCAATGAAGCCATCTGGTCTTGGACTTTCCTTTGTAGGGAGGGTCTTTGTTATTGATTCAGTTTCCATCTTGGTTACTGGTCTATTTAGGTTTTCTGTGTTTTGTGACTCAATTTTGATGCACTGTATATGTCCATAAATCTATCATTTTCTTCTAAATTTTCCAATTTGATGGCATATACCTATTTGTAGCAATTCCTGATAATTATTTTTGTTTCTGTGGTATCCACTGTAAATCTCCTTTTTCATCTGTGATTTTATTAACTTGGCTCTTCTCTCTATAAATTTTTTTGGTTGGTGGAGCCAATGGTGTAGCAATTTTGTTTTTTTCCTCAAAAAATTTTTTCATTTCATTGTCTTTTGTATCATTTTTTTCAGGCAGTTTCTTTTATTTTCTAATTTTTATTATTTCTTTCCTCCTACCAATTTGGGGTTTAGTTTGTTATTGTTTTTCTAGGCCTTTGAAATGTAATTGATCATTTTTTTGATGCCTTTCCAATTTCTTGATGTAGATGCTAATTGCTATAACCTCACTTCTTAACGCTGCTTTTGCTGTATCCCATAAGTTTTAATATGATGTGCTGTTATCTTCATTTGTTTCCAGGAATTTTTTAATTTATTTTTGATTTCTACTGTTCACTCAGGAGCATGTCGTTCAGTCTTCCTGTCTTTGCATATTTTCTAGAGTTTCTTAAGTTGTTAATTTCCAGCTTTGTTCCCCTGTGGTCAGAAAAGATATATGGTATGATTTTGATTTTTTAAAATTTTTTCAGATTTGCTTTATTACCTACCCTGAGGTCTATCCTAGAGAAAGTTCCAGAGGCCTGTGCTGTGGTAGAGCAATTAAAGCCATTGCCTGCAGTGTTGGCAACCCATATGGGTGCCAGCTTGAGTCCCTACTCCTTTACTTTCAATCCAGCTTATTTCTTTTTTTTTTTATTTTTATTTTTTATTTTTTGACAGGCAGAGTGGACAGTGAGAGAGAGAGACAGAGAGAAAGGTCTTCCTTTGCCGTTGGTTCACCCTCCACTGGCCGCCACGGCCAGCGCGCTGCGGCCCGCGCACCGCGCTGATCCGATGGCAGGAGCCAGGAGCCAGATGCTTTTCCTGGTCTCCCATGGGGTGCAGGGCCCAAGTACTTGGGCCATCCTCCACTGCACTCCCTGGCCACAGCAGAGAGCTGGCCTGGAAGAGGGGCAACCAGGACAGAATCCGGCGCCCCGACCGGGACTAGAACCTGGTGTGCCAGCACTGCAAGGCGGAGGATTAGGCTAGTGAGCCGCGGCACCGGCCGAATCCAGCTTATTTCTAATGAGCCTGGGAAAACAGTGAAAGATTGCCCAAGAACTTAGGCACCTGCACCCACATGGGAGATGCAGAAGATGCTCTTGTCTTCAGATCAGCCCCATTCCATGTATTGCGACCATTTGGGGAGTGGACAAGCAGATGAAAGGTCTCTCTCTCTCTTAAATGTATAATCCCCCCTACCTGTGACCTGGAGGGTCACAGCAGTATATTAGGCACAATGCAGAAGCAATATAGTTTCAAAAGAAGGACAACTATAATAGAAGCTATTATACTTCTGCTGGTTTCATTCCTAACGACATCTTTTTTTGACAGTTTCTTTTACATTTTAATTGCCTTGGTTTAAACAGAAGTTTATCTGTAAAATTGTCAAAATGTCAATTCCATCAAACAAGGCAGCTGAGGTATATTAGTTAAGCATCTCATTCCTCCACTTATCTATTGTGTCACTACCCTTCCTATCCCTCAGCACTGTTTTTTTTTAACTTTTATTTAATGAATATAAATTTCCAAAGTACAGAATATTGATTACAATGGCTTCCCCCCCATAACGTCCCTCCAACCCGCAACCCTCCCCTTATCCACTCCCTCTCCCCTTCCATTCATATCAAGATTCATTTTCGATTCTCTTTATATACAGAAGATCAGTTTAGCATACATTAAGTAAAGATTTCAACAGTTTGCTCCCACACAGAAACATAAAGTGAAAAATACTGTTTGAGTACTAGTTATAGCATTAGATCTCAATGTACAGCACACTAAGGACAAAGATCCTACATGAGGAGTAAGTGCACAGTGTCTCCTGTTGTTGACTTAACAAATTGACACTCTTGTTTATGGCATCAGTAATCACCCTAGGCTCTTGTCATGAGTTGCCAAGGCTATGGAAGCCCCCTGAGTTCACTGACTCTGATCATTTTTAGACAAGGCCATGGTCAAAGTGGAAGTTCTCTCCTCCCTTCAGAGAAAGGTACCTCCTTCTTTGATGACCCATTCTTTCCACTGGGATCTCACTCGTGGAGATCTTTCATTTAGGTTTTTTTTTCCCCCAGAGTGTCTTGGCTTTCCATGCCTGAAATACTCTCATGGGCATTTCAGCCGGATCCACATGCCTTAAGGGCTGATTATGAGGCCAGAGTGCTGTTAGGACATTTGCCATTCTATGGGTCTGCTGTGTATCTCACTTCACATGTTGGATCATTCTCTCTCTTTTTTACTCTATCAGCTAGTATTTGCAGACACTATTCTTGTTTATGTGATCCCTTTGGTTCTTAGCCCTATCATTACGATCAATTGTGAACAGAAATTGATCACTGGGACTAGTGAGATGGCATTGGTACATGCCACCTCGATGGGATTGAATTCGAATCCCCTGTTATGTTTCTAACTCTACTGTTTGAGGTAAGTCAGCTTGAGCATGTCCTGAAATGCACATCTCTTCCCTCTCTTATTCCCACTCTTATATTTAACAGCAATCACTTTTCAGTTAAGTTTCAGCACTTAAGAGTTGTGTATTGATTACAGTATTCAACCAAAAGTATTAAGTAGAACAAACAAAAAAAATACTAAGAGGGATAACATATTAAGCTGCTCATCAACAGTCAGGGTGAGGGCTGATCAAGTCACCATTTCTCATAGTGTTCATTTCACTTTAACAGGTTTCCTTTTTGGTGCTCAGTTGTCACCTATCAAGGAGAACAAGTGGTATTTGTCCCTTTGGGATTGGCTTATTTCACTCAACATAATGTTTTCCAAATTCCTAACAGGGATCACTTTTCAGTTAAAATTTAAACACCTAAGAATAATTGTGTGTTAATTACAGAGTTCAACCAATGGTACTAGAACAAAAAAAAAATACTAAAATGGATAAAGTATTACATTGTACACAAACTGTGACGACAAGAGCTGATCAAGTCACTGTTTCTCATAGTGTCCATTTCACTTCAACAAGTTTCCCCTTTGGTGCTCAGTTAGTTGTCGCCAATCAGGGAGAACATATGATATTTGTCCCTTTGGGACTGGCTTATTTCACTCAGCATGATGGTTTCCAAATTACTCCATCTTGTTGCAAATGACTAGGTTTCGTTGTTTTTGACTGCTTTATAGTATTCTATAGAGTACATGTCCCATAATTTCTTTATCCAGTCTACTGTTGATGGGCATTTGGGTTGGTTCCAGGTCTTAGCTATTATGAACTGAGCTGCAATAAACATTAAGGTGCAGACTGCTTTTGTTTGCCAATTTAATTTCCTCTGGGTAAATTCCAAGGAGTGGGATGGCTGGGTTGTATGGTAGGGTTATATTCAGTTTTCTAAGGAATCTCCAGACTGACTTCCATAGTGGCTTGACCAGTTTGCATTCCCACCAACAGTGGGTTAGTGTCCCTTTTTCCCCACATCCTCTCCAGCATCTATTGTTGGCAGATTTCTGAATGTGAGCCATTCTAACTGGGGTGAGGTGGAACCTCATTGTGGTTTTGATTTGCATTTCCCTGATTGCTAGTGATCTTGAACATTTTTTCATGTGTCTGTTGGCCATTTGGATTTCCTCTTGTGAAAAATGTCTATTGAGGTCCTTGGCCCATCTCTTAAGTGGGTTGTTTGTTTTGATGTTTTGGAGTTTCTTGATTTCTTTGTAGATTGTGGTTATCAACCCTTTATCAGTTGAATAGTTTGCAAATATATTTTCCCATTCTTTCGGTTGTCTCTTCACTTTCCTGACTGTTTCTTTTGCAGTACAGAAACTTCTCAATTTGATGCAATCCCAAATGTTAATTTTACTTTGACTGCCTGTGCTTCTGGGGTGTTTTCCAAGAAGTCATTGCCGGTACCTATATCTTGCAGGGTTTTTCCAATGCTCTCTAATAATTTGATGGTGTCAGGTTGTAGATTTAAGTCTTTAATCCACGTTGAGTGGATTTTTGTGTAAGGTGAAAGGTAAGGTTCATGATTCTGAATGTGGAAATCCAATTTTCCCAGCACCATTTATTGAATAGACTGTCCTTACTCCAGGGATAGGTTTTGGACCCTTGATCAAATATGAGTTGGCTGTAGATGTTTGGATTGATTTCTGGTGTTTCAATTCTGTTCCATTGGTCTATCCATCTGTTTCTGTACCAGTACCATGCTGTTTTGATTGCAACTGCCCTGTAGTATGTCCTGAAATCTGGTATTGTGATGCCTCCAGCTTTGTTTTTGTTGTACAAGATTGCTTTAGCTATTCGAGGTCTCCTGTGTCTCCATATAAATTTCAGCATCATTTTTTCTAGATCTGAGAAGAAAGTTTTTGGTATCTTGATTGGTATTGCATTGAATCTATAAATTGCTTTTGGGAGAATGGACATTTTGATGATATTGATTATTCCAATCCATGAGCATGGAAAATTTTTCCATTTCTTGGTATCCTCTTCTATTTCTTTCTTTAAGGTTTTGTAATTTGCATCATAGAGATCTTTAACGTCCTTGGTCAAGTTTATTCCAAGGTATTTGATTGTTTTTGTAGCTATTGTGAATGGGATTGATCTTAGAAGTTCTTCCTCAGTCATGGCATTGTCTGTGTATACAAATGCTGTTGATTTTTGTGCATTGATTTTATACCCTGCTACTTTGCCAAAATCTTCTATGAGTTCCAATAGTCTCTTAGTAGAGTTCTTTGGGTCCCCTAAATAAAGAATCATATCATCTGCAAAGAGGGATAGTTTGAGTTCTTCCTTCCCAATTTGTATCCCTTTAATTTCTTTTTCTTGCCTAATAGCTCTGGCTAGAACCTCCAGAACTATATTGAATAGCAGTGGTGAGAGTGGGCATCCCTGTCTGGTACCAGATCTCAGTGGAAATGATTCCAACTTTTCCCCATTCAATAGGATGTTGGCTGTGGGTTTTTCATAGATTGCTTTGATTGTATTGAGGAATGTTCCTTCCAAACCCAGTTTGCTTAGAGTTTTCATCATGAACGGGTGTTGTATTTTATCAAATGCTTTCTCGGCATCTATTGAGATAATCATATGGTTTTTCTTCTGCAGTCTGTTAATGTGGCGTATCACATTGATTGTCTTGCGCACATTAAACCATCCCTGCATACCAGGGATAAATCCCACTTGGTCTGGGTGGATGATCTTTCTGATGTGTTGTTGCATTCTATTGGCGAGAATTTTATTGAGGATTTTTGCATCTATGTTCATCAGGGATATTGGTCTGTAATTCTCTTTCAGTGCTGCATCTTTTTCCGGCTTAGGAATTAAGGTGATGCTGGCTTCATAGAAAGAATTTGGGAGGATTCCCTCTTCTTCGATTGTTCTGAATAGTTTGAGAAGAATTGGAGTTAGTTCTTCTTTAAATGTCTGGTAGAATTCAGCAGTGAATCCATCTGGTCCTGGGCTTTTCTTTGTTGGGTGGGCCTTTATTACTGATTCAATTTCTGTCTCAGTTATGGGTCTGTTTAGGTTTTCTGTGTCTTCGTGGTTCAATTTAGGTAGGTTGTATGTGTCCAGGAATCTATCCATTTCTGATAGGTTTCCCTGTTTGATGGCATACAAGTCCTTGTAGTAATTTCTGATGATTCTTTTTATTTCTGTGGTGTCTGTTGTTACATTTCCTTTTTCATCTCTGATTTTATTGATTTGGGTCTTTTCTCTTCTTTTTTTAGTTAGTTGGGCCAATGGGGTGTCAATTTTGTTTATTTTTTCAAAAAAACAGCTCCTCATTTTGCTGATCTTTTGTAATGTATTTTTGGATTCAATTCTGTTGTTTTCTTCTCTGATTGTAAATATTTCTCTTCTTCTACTAGATTTGGGTCTGGTTTGCTGCAGTTTTTCTAGATCCTTGAGATGTGTTGAAAGCTCATCTATTTGGTGCCTTTCTAATTTCTTGATGTAGGCACCTATTGCTATAAACTTTCCTCTTAACTCTGCTTTTGCCGTATCCCATAAGTTTTGGTATGTTGTGCTGTTATCCTCATTTACTTCCAGAAAATTTTTGATTTCTCTTTTGATTACTTCTTTGACCCAGTGTTCATTCAGGAGCATGTTGTTCAATCTCCATGTGTTTGCGTATGCTCTAGGGATTCCTGAGTTGCTAATTTCCAACTTCATTCCTTTATGGTCTGAGAAGCTGCATGGTATGATTCTAATTCTTTTGAATTTGCTGAGACTTGCTTTATGGCCTAGTATGTGGTCAATCCTAGAGAAGGTTCCATGCACTGCTGAGAAGAATGTAAAATCTTTAGCTGTAGGATTGAAAGTTCTGTATATATCTGTTAGATCCATTTGGGCTATAGTGTCGTTTAAATCTACTCTATCCTTGTTGATCTTCTGTCCTGTTGATCTGTCTATTTCTGAGAGTGGAGTATTGAAGTCCCCCAGTACTATTGTATTGGGGTCTAAGTTTCCCTTTAATTCCCTTAACAAATCTTTTAGATAAACCGGTGCCCTGTAGTTAGGTGCATATACATTGTTCATTGTTATATCTTCTTGTTGTATTGATCCCTTAATCATGATATAGTGTCCCTCTTTGTCTCTCTTAACAGTTTTTGCGGTAAAGTTTATGTTGTCCGATATTAAGATGGCTACGCCCGCTCTTTTTTCATTTCTGTTGGCATGGTATATCTTTTTCCAGCCTTTCACTTTCAGTCTGTATGGATCTATGTTGGACAGATGTGTTTCTTGTAAGCAGCAAATAGAAGGGTTTTGTTCCTTAACCCAATCAGCCAATCTGTGTCTTTTAACTGGACAGTTCAGGCCATTAACGTTCAATGTGACTAATGATAAGTGGTAACTTTGCCCTGCCATTTGCCAAAGATAAGTTCTAATATATGCTTTGAATTCCCTGTGATCTTTTGCTGTGAGGTTTCCTTCCTCTATCTTCTTTCATATTGATGACCGTGTTTCTTTGTTTCTGTGTGTAACACATCTTTAAGCATCTTTTGCAGGGCTGGACGAGTGGCAACAAATGCTTTCAATTTCTGTTTGCTATGAAAAGTCTTTATTTCACCTTCATTCACAAATGATAGCTTTGCAGGATATAATATTCTGGGCTGGCAGTTTTTCTCTCTTAGTACCTGGGCTATATCTCGCCATTCCCTCCTAGCTTGTAGGGTTTCTGATGAGAAGTCAGCTGTGAGTCTGATTGGAGATCCTCTGAGAGTAATCTGACGTTTCTCTCTTGCACATTTTAGGGTCTTTTCTTTATGTTTCACTGTGGAGAATTTAATTACAACGTGTCGTGGTGAGGATCTCTTTTGGTCATGTTTATTAGTATCCCTCAGCACTGTTGCTGATTAAAGTAGATAATGGGCCATTGCACCCACGTGGGAGACCTGGAAGAAGCTCCTGGCTCTGGCTTCAGATCAGATCATCTCCAGCCCAGTTGCAGCTATCTGAGGAGTGAACCAGCAGATGGAAGATTCATTCTCTCTCTCTCTCTCTCTCTCTCTCTCTCTCTCTCTCTCTGTCTCACTCTCACTCTCACTCTCTCTCTCTCACTCTGCCTGTGCCCCTCTATAATTCTGCCTTCAAATAAATAAATCTTTAAAAAAAAAAGCAATGGTGGGGGCATGAGAAAGGTTTCCAGGTTCACAGATCACTCAGTCGCCATTAACTTTGCCTTACCTCTGTAACCTTTCTTTGTCTGTATACTTTTTTAATCTTTTATTTAATAAATATAAATTTTCAAAGTACAGCTTTTGGATTACAGTGGCTTTTCCAAGCCATAACTTCCCTCCTACCCACAACCCTCCCATATCCCAATCCCTCTCCTATTCCATTCATATCAAGATTAATTTTCAATTCTTTTTAAATACAGAAGATTAATTTAGTATGTACTAAGTAAAGAATTATTCCAAGGTATTTGATTGTTTTTGTAGCTATTGTGAATGGGATTCATCTTAGAAGTTCTTTCTTGAACAGGTCATCAAAGAAGGAGGTACCTTTCTCTGAAGGGAGGAGAGACTTCCACTTTGACCATGGCCTTGTCTAAATATGATCAGAGTCAGTGAACTCAGGGGGCTTCCATAGCCTTTGCAGCTCATGACAAGAGCCTAGGGTGATTACTGATGCCATAACAAGAGTGTCAATTTGTTAAGTCAACAACAGGAGTCACTGTGCACTACTCCTCATGTAGGATCTCTGTCCTTAATGTGCTGTACATTGTGATTTAATGCCATAACTAGTACTCAAACAGTATTTTTCACTTTGTGTTTCTATGTGGGTGCAAACTGTTGAAATCTTCAATTAATATATGCTAAACTGATCTTCTGTGTATAAACATAATTGAAAATGAATCTTGATGAAAATGAAAGGGGAGAGGGAGTGGATAAGGGGAGGGTTGCGGGTGGGAGGGAAGTTATGGGGGGGAGAAGCCATTTAATCCATAAGCTGTACTTTGGAAATTTATATTCATTAAATAAAAGTTAAAAAAAATAAAGTTCTTTCTCAGCCGTGGCATTGCCTGTGTATACAAAGCCTGTTGATTTTTGTGCATTGGTTTCACATCCTGCTACTTTGCCAAAATCTTCTATGAGTTCCAATAGTCTCTTCCTAGAGTTCTTTGGATCCCCTAAATAAAGAATCATATCATCTGCAAAGAGGGATAGTTTGACTTCTTCTTTCCCAATTTGTATCCCTTTAATTTGTTTTTCTTGCCTAATGGCTCTGGCTAAAAAAATTCCAGAACTATGTTGAATAGCAGTGGTGAAAGTGGGCATCCCTGTCTGGTACCAGATCTCAGTGGAAATGATTCCAACTTTTCCCCATTCAATAGGATGTTGGCTGTGGGTTTTTCATAGATTGCTTTGATTGTATTGAGGAATGTTCCTTCCAAACCCAGTTTGCTTAGAGTTTTCATCATGAACGGGTGTTGTATTTTATCAAATGCTTTCTCGGCATCTATTGAGATAATCATATGGTTTTTCTTCTGCAGTCTGTTAATGTGGCGTATCACATTGATTGTCTTGCGCACATTAAACCATCCCTGCATACCAGGGATAAATCCCACTTGGTCTGGGTGGATGATCTTTCTGATGTGTTGTTGCATTCTATTGGCGAGAATTTTATTGAGGATTTTTGCATCTATGTTCATCAGGGATATTGGTCTGTAATTCTCTTTCAGTGCTGCATCTTTTTCCGGCTTAGGAATTAAGGTGATGCTGACTTCATAAAAAGAATTTGGGAGGATTCCCTCTTCTTCGATTGTTCTGAATAGTTTGAGAAGAATTGGAGTTAGTTCTTCTTTAAATGTCTGGTAGAATTCAGCAGTGAATCCATCTGGTCCTGGGCTTTTCTTTGTTGGGTGGGCCTTTATTACTGATTCAATTTCTGTCTCAGTTATGGGTCTGTTTAGGTTTTCTGTGTCTTCGTGGTTCAATTTAGGTAGGTTGTATGTGTCCAGGAATCTATCCATTTCTGATAGGTTTCCCTGTTTGATGGCATACAAGTCCTTGTAGTAATTTCTGATGATTCTTTTTATTTCTGTGGTGTCTGTTGTTACATTTCCTTTTTCATCTCTGATTTTATTGATTTGGGTCTTTTCTCTTCTTTTTTTAGTTAGTTGGGCCAATGGGGTGTCAATTTTGTTTATTTTTTCAAAAAAACAGCTCCTCATTTTGCTGATCTTTTGTAATGTATTTTTGGATTCAATTCTGTTGTTTTCTTCTCTGATTGTAAATATTTCTCTTCTTCTACTAGATTTGGGTCTGGTTTGCTGCAGTTTTTCTAGATCCTTGAGATGTGTTGAAAGCTCATCTATTTGGTGCCTTTCTAATTTCTTGATGTAGGCACCTATTGCTATAAACTTTCCTCTTAACTCTGCTTTTGCCGTATCCCATAAGTTTTGGTATGTTGTGCTGTTATCCTCATTTACTTCCAGAAAATTTTTGATTTCTCTTTTGATTACTTCTTTGACCCAGTGTTCATTCAGGAGCATGTTGTTCAATCTCCATGTGTTTGCGTATGCTCTAGGGATTCCTGAGTTGCTAATTTCCAACTTCATTCCTTTATGGTCTGAGAAGCTGCATGGTATGATTCTAATTCTTTTGAATTTGCTGAGACTTGCTTTATGGCCTAGTATGTGGTCAATCCTAGAGAAGGTTCCATGCACTGCTGAGAAGAATGTAAAATCTTTAGCTGTAGGATTGAAAGTTCTGTATATATCTGTTAGATCCATTTGGGCTATAGTGTCGTTTAAATCTACTCTATCCTTGTTGATCTTCTGTCCTGTTGATCTGTCTATTTCTGAGAGTGGAGTATTGAAGTCCCCCAGTACTATTGTATTGGGGTCTAAGTTTCCCTTTAATTCCCTTAACAAATCTTTTAGATAAACCGGTGCCCTGTAGTTAGGTGCATATACATTGTTCATTGTTATATCTTCTTGTTGTATTGATCCCTTAATCATGATATAGTGTCCCTCTTTGTCTCTCTTAACAGTTTTTGCGGTAAAGTTTATGTTGTCCGATATTAAGATGGCTACGCCCGCTCTTTTTTCATTTCTGTTGGCATGGTATATCTTTTTCCAGCCTTTCACTTTCAGTCTGTATGGATCTATGTTGGACAGATGTGTTTCTTGTAAGCAGCAAATAGAAGGGTTTTGTTCCTTAACCCAATCAGCCAATCTGTGTCTTTTAACTGGACAGTTCAGGCCATTAACGTTCAATGTGACTAATGATAAGTGGTAACTTTGCCCTGCCATTTGCCAAAGATAAGTTCTAATATATGCTTTGAATTCCCTGTGATCTTTTGCTGTGAGGTTTCCTTCCTCTATCTTCTTTCATATTGATGACCGTGTTTCTTTGTTTCTGTGTGTAACACATCTTTAAGCATCTTTTGCAGGGCTGGACGAGTGGCAACAAATGCTTTCAATTTCTGTTTGCTATGAAAAGTCTTTATTTCACCTTCATTCACAAATGATAGCTTTGCAGGATATAATATTCTGGGCTGGCAGTTTTTCTCTCTTAGTACCTGGGCTATATCTCGCCATTCCCTCCTAGCTTGTAGGGTTTCTGATGAGAAGTCAGCTGTGAGTCTGATTGGAGATCCTCTGAGAGTAATCTGACGTTTCTCTCTTGCACATTTTAGGGTCTTTTCTTTATGTTTCACTGTGGAGAATTTAATTACAACGTGTCGTGGTGAGGATCTCTTTTGGTCATGTTTATTAGTATCCCTCAGCACTGTTGCTGATTAAAGTAGATAATGGGCCATTGCACCCACGTGGGAGACCTGGAAGAAGCTCCTGGCTCTGGCTTCAGATCAGATCATCTCCAGCCCAGTTGCAGCTATCTGAGGAGTGAACCAGCAGATGGAAGATTCATTCTCTCTCTCTCTCTCTCTCTCTCTCTCTCTCTGTCTCACTCTCACTCTCACTCTCTCTCTCTCACTCTGCCTGTGCCCCTCTATAATTCTGCCTTCAAATAAATAAATCTTTAAAAAAAAAAGCAATGGTGGGGGCATGAGAAAGGTTTCCAGGTTCACAGATCACTCAGTCGCCATTAACTTTGCCTTACCTCTGTAACCTTTCTTTGTCTGTATACTTTTTTAATCTTTTATTTAATAAATATAAATTTTCAAAGTACAGCTTTTGGATTACAGTGGCTTTTCCAAGCCATAACTTCCCTCCTACCCACAACCCTCCCATATCCCAATCCCTCTCCTATTCCATTCATATCAAGATTAATTTTCAATTCTTTTTAAATACAGAAGATTAATTTAGTATGTACTAAGTAAAGAATTATTCCAAGGTATTTGATTGTTTTTGTAGCTATTGTGAATGGGATTCATCTTAGAAGTTCTTTCTTGAACAGGTCATCAAAGAAGGAGGTACCTTTCTCTGAAGGGAGGAGAGACTTCCACTTTGACCATGGCCTTGTCTAAATATGATCAGAGTCAGTGAACTCAGGGGGCTTCCATAGCCTTTGCAGCTCATGACAAGAGCCTAGGGTGATTACTGATGCCATAACAAGAGTGTCAATTTGTTAAGTCAACAACAGGAGTCACTGTGCACTACTCCTCATGTAGGATCTCTGTCCTTAATGTGCTGTACATTGTGATTTAATGCCATAACTAGTACTCAAACAGTATTTTTCACTTTGTGTTTCTATGTGGGTGCAAACTGTTGAAATCTTCAATTAATATATGCTAAACTGATCTTCTGTGTATAAACATAATTGAAAATGAATCTTGATGAAAATGAAAGGGGAGAGGGAGTGGATAAGGGGAGGGTTGCGGGTGGGAGGGAAGTTATGGGGGGGAGAAGCCATTTAATCCATAAGCTGTACTTTGGAAATTTATATTCATTAAATAAAAGTTAAAAAAAATAAAGTTCTTTCTCAGCCGTGGCATTGCCTGTGTATACAAAGCCTGTTGATTTTTGTGCATTGGTTTCACATCCTGCTACTTTGCCAAAATCTTCTATGAGTTCCAATAGTCTCTTCCTAGAGTTCTTTGGATCCCCTAAATAAAGAATCATATCATCTGCAAAGAGGGATAGTTTGACTTCTTCTTTCCCAATTTGTATCCCTTTAATTTGTTTTTCTTGCCTAATGGCTCTGGCTAAAAAAATTCCAGAACTATGTTGAATAGCAGTGGTGAAAGTGGGCATCCCTGTCTGGTACCAGATCTCAGTGGAAATGATTCCAACTTTTCCCCATTCAATAGGATGTTGGCTGTGGGTTTTTCATAGATTGCTTTGATTGTATTGAGGAATGTTCCTTCCAAACCCAGTTTGCTTAGAGTTTTCATCATGAACGGGTGTTGTATTTTATCAAATGCTTTCTCGGCATCTATTGAGATAATCATATGGTTTTTCTTCTGCAGTCTGTTAATGTGGCGTATCACATTGATTGTCTTGCGCACATTAAACCATCCCTGCATACCAGGGATAAATCCCACTTGGTCTGGGTGGATGATCTTTCTGATGTGTTGTTGCATTCTATTGGCGAGAATTTTATTGAGGATTTTTGCATCTATGTTCATCAGGGATATTGGTCTGTAATTCTCTTTCAGTGCTGCATCTTTTTCCGGCTTAGGAATTAAGGTGATGCTGGCTTCATAGAAAGAATTTGGGAGGATTCCCTCTTCTTCGATTGTTCTGAATAGTTTGAGAAGAATTGGAGTTAGTTCTTCTTTAAATGTCTGGTAGAATTCAGCAGTGAATCCATCTGGTCCTGGGCTTTTCTTTGTTGGGTGGGCCTTTATTACTGATTCAATTTCTGTCTCAGTTATGGGTCTGTTTAGGTTTTCTGTGTCTTCGTGGTTCAATTTAGGTAGGTTGTATGTGTCCAGGAATCTATCCATTTCTGATAGGTTTCCCTGTTTGATGGCATACAAGTCCTTGTAGTAATTTCTGATGATTCTTTTTATTTCTGTGGTGTCTGTTGTTACATTTCCTTTTTCATCTCTGATTTTATTGATTTGGGTCTTTTCTCTTCTTTTTTTAGTTAGTTGGGCCAATGGGATGTCAATTTTGTTTATTTTTTCAAAAAAACAGCTCCTCATTTTGCTGATCTTTTGTAATGTATTTTTGGATTCAATTCTGTTGTTTTCTTCTCTGATTGTAAATATTTCTCTTCTTCTACTAGATTTGGGTCTGGTTTGCTGCAGTTTTTCTAGATCCTTGAGATGTGTTGAAAGCTCATCTATTTGGTGCCTTTCTAATTTCTTGATGTAGGCACCTATTGCTATAAACTTTCCTCTTAACTCTGCTTTTGCCGTATCCCATAAGTTTTGGTATGTTGTGCTGTTATCCTCATTTACTTCCAGAAAGTTTTTGATTTCTCTTTTGATTACTTCTTTGACCCAGTGTTCATTCAGGAGCATGTTGTTCAATCTCCATGTGTTTGCATATTCTCTAGGAATTCCTGAGTTGCTAATTTCCAGCTTCATTCCACTGTGGTCCGAGAAGCTGCATGGTATGTTTCCAATTCTTTTTTTTTTATCTTTTATTTAATGAATATAAATTTCCAAAGTACGACTCATGGGTTACAATGGCTTCCCCCCCCCATATTGTCCCTCCCACCCACAACCCTCCCCTTTCCCACTTCCTCTCCCCTTCCATTCACATCAAGATTCATTTTCAATTATCTTAATATACAGAAGATCAGCTTAGTATACCTTAAGTAAGGATTTCAACAGTTTGCTCCCACACCGAAACATAAAGTGAAAAATAATAAATGATTTTTTTTAAATGATGATGAAATCAGATCAGACCTATTGTCATGTTTAATCCCAGCGAGAGTCAAGTTGGGAATTGATAATTTCTTTTTTTTTTTTTTTTTACAGAAGATCAGTTGAGTGTACATTAAGTAAAGATTTCAATCGTTTGCACCCCCATAGAAACACAAAGTGAAATATACTGTTTGAGTACTCGTTATAGCATTAAGCCTCAGTGTACAGCACATTAAGGACAGAGATCCTACATGAGGAGTAAGTGCACAATGACTCCTGTTGTTGACTTTACGAATTGACACTCCTGTTTATGGCATCAGTAATCTCCCTATGCACCAGTCATGAGTTTCCAAGGCTATGGAAGCCCCTTGAGTTCTCCGACTCTTATCTTGTTTAGACACGGTCATAGTCAAAGTGGAGGTTCTCTCCTCCCTTCAGAGAAAGGTACCTCCCTCTTTGAAGACCTGTTCTTTCCACTGGGATCTCACTCACTGAGATCTTTTTGCCAGAGTGTCTTGGCTTTCCATGCCTGAAATACTCTCATGGGCTTTTCAGCCAGATCCGAGTGCCTTTAGGGCTGATTCTGAGGCCAGAGTGCTATTTAGGACATCCGCCATTCTATGAGTCTGCTGAGTATCTCACTTCCCATGTTGGATCACTCTCCCCTTTATTTATTCTATCGGTTAGTGTTAGCAGATACTAGACTTGTTTATGTGCTCCCTTTGACTCTTAGTCCTTTCATTATGATCAATTGTGAACTGAAATTGATCACTTGGAATAGTGAGATGGCATTGGCACGTGCCACCTTGATGGGATTGAACTGGAATCCCCTGGTATGTTTCCAACTCTACCAATTGGGGCAAGTCAGCCCGAGCATGCCCCAAATTATACATCTCTTCCCTCTCTTATTCCCACTCTTATGTTTAACAGGGATCACATTTCAGTTAATTTTCAACACTTAAGAATAACTGTGTGATAATTACAGAATTAAACCAGTCATATTAAGTAGAACAGACAAAAAAATACTAAGAGGGATAATGTATTAAGTTGTTCATTAGCAGTCAGGGCTATGCTGATCAAGTCACCATTTCTCATAGTGTCCATTTCACTTCAGGAGGTTTCCTTTTTGGTGTTCAGTCAGTTGTCACCGATCAGGGAGAACATATGGTATTTGTCCCTTTGGGACTGGCTTACTTCACTCAGCATGATGTGTTCCAGATTCCTCCATTTTGTTGCAAATGACTGGATTTCGTTGTTTCTTACTGCGGTATAGTATTCTAAAGAATACATATCCCATAATTTCTTTATCCAGTCTACCGTTGATGGGCATTTAGGTTGGTTCCAGGTCTTGGCTATTGTGATGTTTCCAATTCTTTTGAATTTGTTGAGACTTGCTTTATGGCCTGGTATGTAGTCAATCCTAGAGTAGGTTCCATGTACTGCTGAGAAGAATGTAAATTCTTTAAGTGTAGGATTAAAAGTTCTTTGGATATTTGTTAGATTCTTTTGGGCTATAATGTCTATTAAATCTGCTGTTTCCTTGCTGATCTTCTGTCTGGTTGATCTGTCTTGCTGAGATGGAGTATTGAAGTCCCCCAGTACTATTGTTTTGGGGTCTAAGTCTCCCTTTAAGTCCGTTAACATATCTTTTAAATAACCCGGTAACCTGTAATTAGGTGCATATAATAGTTACATCTTCCTGTTGAATTGATCCCTTAGTCATTATATAGTGCCCCTCTTTGTCTCTCTTAACAGTTTTTATGTTAAAGTTTATGTTGTCTGATATTAAGATGGCTATGCCAGCTCTTTTGGAATATCTTTTTCCAACCTTTAATTTTCATTCTGCACGTATCTTTGTTGGAAAGATGTGTTTCTTGTAAGCAGCAAAGAGATGGGTTTTGTTCCTTAATCCATTCAGCCAGTCTGTGTCTATTAAGTGGACAGTTGATGCCATTAAAATTTAATGTGACTGTTGATAAGTAGTAACTTTTCCTTGCCATTTTCCCAAAGATATTTTCTAACATATGCTTTGAACTTCCTGTGAGGAGGTTTTCTTCCTTTACCTTCTTTTATATCAATGGCTGTGTTTCTGTGATTCTGTTTGTAACACATCTTTAAGCATTTTTTGCAGGACTGGATGAGTGCTGACAAATTCTTTCAATTTCTGTTTGCTATGAAAGGTCTTTATTTCACCTTCATTCACAAATGAGAGCTTTGCAGGATATAATATTCTGGGATGGCAGTTTTTCTCTCTTATTAACTGGGCTGTATCTCACCATTCCCTCCTAGCTTGTAGAGTTTCTGGGATGAGAAGTCTTTTGTGAGCCTAATTTGAGATCCTCTGAGAGTAATCTGACGTTTCTCTCTTGCACATTGTAGAATCTTTTTTTTATGTTTCACTGTGGTGAGTTTGATTACAATGTGTTGTGCTGAGGCTCTCTTTTGGTCATGTTTATTGGGGGTTCTGTGTGCTTCCTGTACTTGGATGTCTCTGTCCTTCTCCAAACCTGGGAAGTTTTCTGCTAGTATCTCACTCAAAAGGCCTTCTAATCCTTTCTCCCTCTCCATGCCTTCAGGAACTCCTAGAACCCAAATGTTTGTTTTTTAATAGTATCCTGTAGATTCCCAACAATATTTTTTAGATTTCTAATTTCCTCTTCTTTTCTTTGGTTTGACTGTAAACTTTCTTGTGCTCTGTATTCTAAGTCTGACATTCTCTCTTCTGCTTCACTGATTCTGTTTTTAAGGCTCTCAAATGTGTTTGTCATTTGATCTATTGAATTCTTCATTTCATTTTGATCTCTCTTGAATATCACAATTTCATGTTCTACTAGATCCTTCATTTCATTTTTTGATTCCTCCTTAATATTTCATTTTCACGAGAGAGATTTTCTATCTTGTCCATTAAGGATTTCTGTAGTTCAAGAATTTGTTTTTGAGAACTTCTAAATGTTCTTATCATAATTTTTTTGAAATCTGTATCTTGCATTTCTTCTATCTCATCATCGTCATAACCTAATATAGGAGTGTCATGTTCATTTGGGGGCATCATAATGTCTTCCTTGTTCTTGTTTCCTCAGTTTCTTCATTTGTTGTTTGGCATTGTGAAGATATTCTTTGGTTTCTTATTTTCTTTCCTTGCTGTGGTGGCTTTTCTCATTATACTGTGACTCTAGATTAAGTGTTAAGTAGACTGTCTGCTTTTGGTGGATCTTTAGAGGCTTGTGATGTGTGTGGACCAAGAGCTCTGTTCAGTTCTTCAGGGTTAAGGGTGTGCCAAAGGTGACACACCCAGGTTTGGCATGGTAAATCTTCTCTCTCTCTCTCTCTCTTTTTAATTCAGAAGGGAGGTAATGCTGCTCAGGTGAGCTATTCTCCTTGATGGCAGTCAGTGTCTGAGTGCTGGCCCCTGTGGGCATAATATTCATCTGCTCTATCCCAAGGACCACACAAAGGATCTGTGCAGTCCTCAGTGTAAGCTCAGATTTCCCTGCAATGTCCCACCAGGTTGCCAAGTTTACTGAGTTTGTTAACGTCTCCCACCAAGTACTCACATCCCAGGCACTCCGTGAGTTCTCTCACACACCCTCAGTTTGTTTTTCATGGTCTCAGTTGATAAGCTCCACACATTCACTAGGTCTTAACCTCCTGTTATTCCTCCCCACCAGAGGCAGGTTTTTCTGCTTGGCTGAGGGCAGGCACAGCCCTGAGGTGGCACAGCTTTTACGTATATCCAAAATGGTGCCTGCTCTTTGTCTTTCTCACCTTCGTAAGGTGAGTGGAGAGAGAGAATCGTGTCCATACTGGTCCCTTTTATTTATTTTTTTTCTTTCTTCTAGTTAGCCTGGTGAACTTTACCCCATAGGGCTTCAAGCCTCGTTCCCTCTAGGCTCTTCCTGCCACTTTCCCGCCAGTGTCTCGGGCTACTGAGGTTTTGCCTCACCTCCCTTTCCAGCGCTGGTGCTTAGAATCAGTGGTTGGGATCCCCAGCCGTGTGCATCCATGCCCTCCACGTAGGTCCACTGTGTCCCACTAGTTCCAGAAGAGTTTCCTCTGCAGTTTTTTCTCCTAACTCTTCCCTGAAACTACAGTAGCTCCACTTATATTAAACTATCTTTTCCCAGACTATCAGTGCACTCCCTCCCTATTCCACCATCTTGGAGGACCGTCTGTATCCTTAATACCCTGTTCATTTCTCAATCTCCACTAAAGGAGTGTTGGGTGATTTTAGCCAAATTTTTATTAAAACATTTGGGAAGAGAGAATATGCCCAAAATAGAACAGTAAAATAAAAATTAATCATTGGCTATTGTGAGATTTTTTAAAGATACATTTATTTATTTATTTATTTATTTGAAAGTCAGAGTTACAGGGAGAGAGAGATATCTTCCATCCCTGCTGGTTCACTCCCCAGATGGTCTCAATAGCCAAGCCAAAGCCAGGAGCCAGCAGCTTCTTCCTGGTCTCCCATGTGGGTAGCAGGGGACCAAAAACTTGGGCCATTTTCTGCTGCTTTTCCCAGGCCTTTAGCAGGGAGCGAGATTGGAAATGGAGCAGCCCAGACTAAGAATCAGCTCACATATGGGATGCCTGTGAAACAGGCAGTGGCTTTACCAGGTATGCCAAAAAGCCGGCCCAATTAGAAGAGTGTTTTAAACTGAGCTGTCTATCTTTGAATATTTTCTACTATCTACTATTACTTTCTTCTTTTCCCTGTCCAAGACCTCAAAATCCCCAGTTTGTACCCATATGTCCAACCAGTTGAAAGTTTCCATAAAATATTGTGTAAAGCAACTTTTTGATACTTCTTCCTCTCAATTTTCTCTTTCCAGAAAATACGTAAAAACTTTGCCATTACTTATGAGTACTGATATGTCCAATAATATATTTTTCTAAGGAGTAAAACAGGACAGACAGCTAAATAGAAGCATTAAAATTAGAGCTTATGTTTTAAATGACTTGAAGCACTATGCCAATTGCTTCCATGTATTATTTCATTGAAGATTTACAACAACCATTTTAGATGGGAACTGTGGTTTGGCTAATTCTACAAATAAGGAATCTGAGGTCAACTTTCTATTTACTCACTTGTTTCTCTTTTTCTAATAGTTTGTTAAGAGGAAAAATCTCAAGTAAACTAGATTTAAATAATAATCTAATCTAAGACAGTGAACTGATATCCTGTCTGACCAAAACCAGAACCAGAAATAATCAGTCCCACAAGTGGAAAATTGGAATAGAGGATGTGTGTGTGTGTGTATGTGTGTCTGTGTTTAACTTTCTTTTTCATTGATTGCATAGATATTCTGGAATTAACCTTGTACCATATTTATCTTTAAATCTTTGAATTTTATACTTGATCTTATCATTCATTCTATTTTTTTATACTTATAGTAGTCTTTATTAAACTATGATTGCCACAGCTTTGGAGGAAATTGACATCCCTAATTTTATATCTAATGGGAATTCATATCAAATATGTACAAGTAGTTTACATAGTGCCAACATTGTTACTGTTTCTTTTTGAGGTCCTCAAATTATTTGGGGTTTTTATTTTAATTAATTGGGAGAATTCAATATGATTTTGTGGTATAAGGACAAAAATATGGAATGTTATGTTCTAGTCTTGTTACCTCCCCCCAAATTTCTGAGAGATTTTGAATAATTTAACTTTTCTCATTCTCTGAAATATTTTAAATTGAGAATAATATATAGCTCATAAAGATATAGAATACATTCAAGAAAACATGACTTCAAAGGGATTCTAGAGATGATTTTAAGAGATTTATACAGTATGAAAAGTTAAATGGCATTGTATATATAACAGTAATATGTGTTCTAATTTTGATTTAGTATATAAGTGGTCTTAATTGAGCTTGGTGTAAGAAGACTTTAATTTATGCTTCAAATCATCTTAGCAATAAGAAAATACTAAATAATTATCAGAAAAGAAAGAGCTTTTAAATTTTTGTCAGTTATTCATGTACATAAAGAGCTAAATTTTTTGCAGAGAGCATAGAAATTTTATTATAAAAAACAATATTTTTAGGTGCCACCGCTGTGCTATAGTAGGCTATGCCTCTGCCTGTGGTGCTGGCATCCCATATGGGCACCAGTTCATGTCCCAGCTGCTCCTCTTCCAATCCATCTCTCTGCTTATGGCCTGAGAAAGCAGTAGAAGATGGCCCTAATGCTTGGGCCCCTGCCCCTGTGTAGGTGATCTCTAATAAGCTCCTGGCTTTAGATCTGCCCAGCTCTGGCCACTGTGGCCATTTGGGGAGTGAACCAGCAGATAGAAAATCTTTCTCTCTGTGTCTCCGTCTCAGTCTGTAACTCTACCTCTCAAATAAATAAATAAATCTTTAAAAAAATACTTTCAGAAAATATTTTTGTTACTTACTTCCATATCTCTAAAAACTGTTTTTATTTGTGTATTAGGCATCATCTGTTGACTTTTCACTGAGCCTGAGCATGTCAGTGTCTTTCTTCACCCCATTCCATCATCTATACACTTATTTCCCACTCCTTATCCATCCATTATATTTAAGGCATAATTTTAGTTAAATCATTATTTAGTTATAACTTTTTTTTTTTTTTTTGACAGGCAGAGTGGATAGTGAGAGAGAGAGACAGAGAGAAAGGTCTTCCTTTGCCGTTGGTTCACCCTCCAATGGCCGCCTCAGCCGGCGCTCTGCAGCCGGCGCACTGCGCTGATCTGATGGCAGGAGCGAGGTGCTTCTCCTGGTCTCCCATGGGGTGCAGGGCCCAAGTACTTGGGCCATCCTCCACTGCACTCCCTGGCCACAGCAGAGAGCTGGCCTGGAAGAGGGGCAACCGGGACAGAATGCAGCGCCCCGACCGGGACTAGAACCTGGTGTGCCGGCGTCGCAAGGCGGAGGATTAGCCTAGTGAGCCGCGGCTCTGGCCAGAAATGGTTTTAATGTCTTTAAATGGTTTTGAATGCCTTTTAAACATAGTCTTAATGTGATGGTTCACACAAAGTTACCTCCACTTTTCAATGTACAGTGTATCTGCATTACTTAATTTCTCTTTTTTTTAATTTTCCATTCATTTCTCTATCTGGGCAATGACTTCCCTTTCTACCTTTTTTGTTTGTTTTTCACAGTAGCATCTTTCCACATTTTAATATTGTCTTTTAGCTTGTTTTAATATCAACTCCTGATTCTGGTTTCAATGATGGTTGAAATTCACCCCTCATATATCAAGATGTTAACCTTAATCAAATATAGGCATGCAATTTGAGATAGTATTCCAGTAGTGGGGCAGGATTTGGCATTGATCCACTCACTACAACATTGTCCCCCACTGTAATTAATGATTCAAAGGATCAAGGTGACTGAGATTACTAGAGGCATCAGTGGTTATAGATCTAATTTTTTTTAATTTTTTTTTAATTTTTGACAGGCAGAGTGGACAGTGAGAGAGAGAGAGAGACAGAGAGAAAGGTCTTCCTTTTGCCGTTGGTTCACCCTCCAATGGCCGCTGCGGCTGGTGCGCTGCGGCCGGCGCATCACTCTGATCTGAAGGCAGGAGCCAGGTGCTTCTCCTGGTCTTCCATGCGGGTGCAGGACCCAAGCACTTGGGCCATCCTCCACTGCACTCCTAGGCCATGGCAGAGAGCTGGCCTGAAAGAGGGGCAACCGGGACAGATTTCCGGCGCCCTGACCGGGACAAGAACCCGGTGTGCCAGTGCCGCAAGGCGGAGGATTAGCCTACTGAGCCACGGCGCAGGCCTATAGATCTAATTTAGTAATCCTACAAAGGAAGCTTGGATCAACCCTGTACTTAAATATAATGTTTTTTAACCAAAGACTGTTTTAAAAATTGTTCTTTATTCTGAAATTATAGCAAATTTTCTTCTACTCTTTGCCAGTTTTGGTACCAAACTTGAATGGGTGATGTGTGTGTCTGTGTCTATGTGTACTGTTGTATATGAATGTATGTCACGTGATTACAGATGTGGTTATGACTTATCAAGGTAAAGAATACATGAGATATATTTTGATCTTAGAAAATGCATGTTGAGGCTGTTGTTGTGGTGTGAAGTTTGAGAACCACTTCTGGTTTCTGTTCTGACTTGGAACAAGCTTGGAAGTCATAAGTCCCATCATCACAACACATAAAAAGCTGAAAAATGAAAATCAACAACTTTTCTTGGAACCATCAGAGAATTAAATTCGCAGGGCAAATGGCTGGTCCAAATATGTGGTATATCCTAGAAAATGTTCCACGTACTGATGAGCAGAATGTATATTCTCAAATTGTTGGATGAAATGTCCTGTAAATGTCTGTTAGGTCCATTTTCTCAATAGTGTGCTTTATCTTCTATGTATCTTTATTGATTTTCTGTCTGGATGACCTGCCCATTGATGAGAGTCGGGTGTTGAAGTCACCTACAATTATTGTATTATAATCTATCTTGTCCTTTAGGTCTAATAGTATTTTCAGTATATAGCTAGGTGGTCTTATGTTTGATGCATATATATTTATGATTGTTATGTCTTCTTGCTGACTAAAATCTTTTATCAAAATATAATGTCCTTTATCTCTTTTTACAGTTTTTGATTTTTTAAAATTTATTTGACAGGTAGAGTTACAGACAGTAAGAGAGAGAGGCAAAGAGAAAGGTCTTCCTTCCGTTGGTTTACTCCCCAAATGGCCACCGCAGCCGGTGCTGTGCCGATCCGAAGCCAGGAGCTTCTTCCTGGTCTCCCAAGCAAGGACTTGGGCCATCCTCCACTGCCCTCCCAGGCCACAGCAGAGAGCTGGACTGGAAGAGGAGCAACCGAGACTAGAACCCGGCGCCCATATGGGATGCCAGCACCGCAGGCAGAGGATTAACCAAGTGAGACACAGCACCAGCCCTTACAGTTTTTGATTTAAAGTCTGTTTTATCTGATATCAGAAAAGCCATGCCTGCTCGATTTTGGTTTCCGTATGCCTTGTGTATGTTTTTCTAACCCTTGACTTTCAGTTTGTGTGTATCTTTGTGAAGTGAGTTTCTTGTAGGCAGCATATAGTGAGGTCATGGTTTTTTATCCATTCAGCCAACCTAAGTCTTTTGGTTGGTGAATTTAATCCATTTCCATTCAAGGTTAGTACTGAAATAAGAACTAAGACCTGTCATTTTGTTGATTGGATAATGATTCCACCTACTCTGTTAGTGAAATTGGTGGTGATGTGTGTTTCATGCTTACTTCTAATGCAGGACACCCTTCAAAATTTCTTGTAAGGCTGGTCTGGTGGTAGTGAATTCTCTCAGTTTTTGCTTATCTGCAAAAGGCTTTATTTATCCTTTACTTTTAATGGATAGTTTTGTTGGATGTAGCATTCTTGGTTGGAAGTTTTTTTGTCTTTTAAGACCTTGAATATATTATCCTACTCTCTTCTGGCTTGTAGGGTTTCTTCCGAGAAATCTCATGTTAATCTAATTGGTTTTTCTTTATACATATAGCTTGATGCTTTTCTCTTACTATGTTTAGGATTCTCTCCTTGTCTTAACATTTTACAATTTGATGACAATATGCCTTGGAGAAGACCTTTTTTGGTTGAGTCTGCCTGTGGTTCTTTGAGTGTCTTGTATCTTGATGTCCATGTCTCTTTTAAGACCTGAGAAATTTTTTTTTTTTTATTTTTGACAGGCAGAGTGGACAGTGAGAGAGAGAGACAGAGAGAGAAAGGTCTTCCTTTTGCCGTTGGTTCACCCTCCAATGGCCGCCGCTGCAGCCGGCGCACCGCGCTGATCCGATGGCAGGAGCCAGGATCCAGGTGCTTTTCCTGGTCTCCCATGGGGTGCAGGGCCCAAGCACCTGGGCCATCCTCCACTGCACTCCCTGGCCATAGCAGAGAGCTGGCCTGGAAGAGGGGCAACCGGGACAGAATCCGGCGCCCCAACCGGGACTAGAACCCGGTGTGCCGGCGCCGCAAGGTGGAGGATTAGCCTATTGAGCCACGGCGCCAGCCCAGGACCTGAGAAATTTTTAACTGTTATTTCATTCAGCAGATTCTCAATGCCTTTTTTCTTTTTCTTCATCTTCAGGAATACCTATAATACAAATATTTGGTCATGTATGGTATCCCATATTTTGTATAGATTTTCTTCATTCCTTTTAATTCTTTTCACTTTATTTTTGCCTGATTGGATTATTTCAAAATTCTTCTCCTTGAGGTCAGAAATTCTTTCCTGCACTTGGCCTATTCTGCTGCTAAAGCTATCAATCATGTTTTTTATTTCACTGATTGAAGATTTCATCTCCAAAATTTCTGTTTGGTACTTCTTAATGAGTTCTATCTCCTTAGTAATGTTTTCATTCACGTCACTCATTGATGTCCACATTTCTTTAATGTATCTGTATTCTCTTGAATCTTGTTGAGTTTTCCTTTCAGTCGTTGTTTTGAATTCTATGTCTGTCATTTCATAGATTTCCTTCAGTTCATGATCTAATTCTGAAGAAGTATTGAGTTCTTTTTGCAGTGTCAAGCTAGCTTGCTTCTCCATGTCTCTTATGTCCCTACATTGATGTCTACCCATCTGGTTTATTCATCCGTTTTTCTTTATGGAATATGTTTTATTGTAAAAAAAAATAAAGGTATATGGTATAGCTGTAATGCAGAGTATCACTAGGCTTGTTGCTTTGGTTTTGGTTTTGGTTTTGGTTTTGGTGAGCCCAGGAATGTAGTCTCTGAGTGCTTTCTTTTGCCCTAGTCAATATCAACTGTGTCTATAAGTGACACAGTAGAATAGTCTGCTGAAATTTGTAGGGATAGAAGTGTGACTTTGAGATGAATAAAGATTTTCTTGGGTGTATATCTTTGGTCCACAGAGAGTTCAGTGTCAGTCTCCCTGGTGAATGTGGTAGCTAGAGTCTTGTTATTAGTGCTGAGGGAGACAAGGCTAGATGCTCCCTCATCCTACTAGCAAGCCTAAATTATAATTATTCTCGGGCTTATAGCACCAATTTCTGTGGCTGTAGGACTGTGTGATACAGATGAACCCTTTCTTAGGTACTGCAAGGAGAGTCCAACCAGTGCTGTGGCTTATAATACCAACAGACCAAGTCCTAGGACTATGGGGTGAGACTGAACCATGTTCCAGTCCTACAGGATGACTATAAAGTATACAGGAGATTTTACTCTGGAGGGTATGAGTCCAGAGAGGTGGAATAGATTCTTCCCTATTTCCACCAGATAGATTCCAGTGGCACCGAGAAGTTTAGAATGAATTCTTATAGTCTTGGTGTTGCAGGTAATAGCAGGGTCATTATTTAGGTCTCCCAAGTAAGGACTGCTTCTGGTGTTAGACCCCAGGAGCTAAGGTGAATCTCCCTTGCTCACCTAGAGTATGTGAGCATAGCTCTGGGGTGATTCCCAAAAACTTCCACAGTTGCAGGGGCCAGGAGACCTGGCCTTTGCCCCACACATTGCCCAGACTGACTATGATGCTGGTGGACTCTGCAGGAGTGGGGGAGGGGAAGAAAGCGAGGCAACTTCCCTGCTCCAAGCCCAGCAGTTGCTCAGACTCCAGTCATCTCCCTAGGCTGAAGTAAAAGTCAGTGGGTGACTGTGGAATTCCCTCAGGTAAAACTGCGAGTGGCCGGGAGCAGCGATTTCTTCCAACCTTAACTTGGTAAGACGGCAGCTCAAGCCTGCAACCTGCTGCGCTTCAAGGCTTGCTGCACTGATGTCTCTGTCTTCTCTCCTCTCGCCCCACTGAGTCTCCATTTTCTTTTCACTTGTTTGCCAAAAATTTCCATCAGACCCCTGGAAATGCAGTCCTTCCTTTGTTCTTTTCATATCCCAGAGCAGCATAAGTTAGTATGGCTATACCCTATTCAGTTATCTTGGATCTTCAATCAGTACTTCTTTATATGTTTTTGATGAGTATTATTGCATTTATGGAATATTGTATTTATTTTATCAGTTAAGTTATGTAAGCATTTTGACTATTATAGAATAATACTTCTGTGAACATTTGTTTTCAGGTTTGGGGGGAATACACGTACGTTTTAATTTTTCATGAGTAGATGCTGCTGTGTTTTGAATGTGTCCCTCAAAGTTCATATATTGGAACCTCAGTGTAACTGGTGAGAGATGGGACCTTTAAGAAGTGATTATGTCATGAAGATTCTGCCTTCGTGGGTGAATAAACGCTAGTAGCTCATGACTGCTTTAGTTATGGGAGGTGGACTCTAGATAAAAGAATGAGCTTGTCTCACTTCCTCTCCCTACCATACTCCCTTCCCTCAGCTCTTCCCTCCGCTTCTCCCCCCTCTCTCCTTCTGTCATCGAATGTTGCAACAAGAAAGTCTTCAACAGATGCCATCACCTTATTGCTGGACTTTCTGGCCTCTACAGATAATGCTTTCCTGCTTCTAAGGTCATTCTAATGATGAGTTGGACTTTTTGGACTGAGATATTAAGAAAGGCTAAATGAAGATCAGTTTTTTCCTAACTAACCATTTTCTCAATGTAGTTTTTCCTACATAATTAATCATTTTCTCAGTGGAATTATTCTCCTTAAGTATTTTCATGGTATATGTGGTGAAAAAATTATGAGAAACAAAAACATGCTTAATGTATATATACACATATTCACACAAGCATGCAAAATATAGAATCTTGGGGTAAAATCTGGTTCAGAATTGCACAAAGACTTTTTTCCTACTCTGTTTTAAACTACAGAATTTTAAAAAATATTTTGAAAAAACAATAAGCATGAATAGCATTTTCATTTTGAAGACAAAGTGTTGTCCTTCTGACAGTAGAGCATGTTGTACTGGTTCTCAACCTGGTTGAACATTATAGTTCTATTTTTTAAAAGTACCAATGTCTTGGCCCTTTCTTCCTGAGAAATTAATATTTAATTGATCTGGGATGAATCTGATGTGAAAGCAGAACCACACCCTGTACCTTCAATTCTCAGATGTCTTTGCTGAGTTTTTCTGGAGGATAAAATAGCTTTCCTAAAAGCTGTCTCCTGAAGAGGGCTTAGTTAAGGCCATTTTATTTATGGTTTGCAAGGTATTGTCTTTACTGGGTTACATATGGAGAAGTTTCCTTAGTATCAAAAGGCCACTCCAAGAAACATGTGAAGAGGTGTTCCAAACTTTCTCCTGGCAAGTGTCATGGGGAGACCCGCAACATAATGCTGAAATGAAACCATCTGGCACTTAAGGAGTTCTATATGTAGAGTAAGGTATAGTTTTCAAGCCACTTTCAAAAATAAAGCTGCCTTTGGATTAATGGATAATAATATTTATACAATGATTTGTCATGTAGTCTATGCTGCTTGGTAATGAGAGATGCTCAGAAGTGGCTTGGGGATGGGAGAAAGAAAATGGATGTAAACATGGAAGACATCAGTGAGAATATGCATTAGTGAGTATTCTACACTTACTGCCTGTTGCTTTATAGGTACAATCAATGGTTGGAAAATGGAGCCCACTGAAATTTTTATAAAAAAGAAATTTACTAATACATCAGATTCTCAGGGTCAGAGCAAATGCATGATAATTCCAACAACACAATCCCCATCAGTTCTCATGTTAATGTGATATTAATACAAAGAGTAGAAATTCAATGTAGTTCATAGATAACATTTTAAGAATATAATGATACTTTCCTTTTTCCCTCCCTCTCCTTTCATTCTTCCATCTTTCCTTCTTTCCTTCTTTCTTTCTTCTATTACTTTTCTTTCCTTCTTTTTCTTTTTTTAATCTTTGAGATTACATTTAATTTTGAGATAATATATTTAGTGTTCCACTAAATAAAGAGTTCAACAAGTAAAAAGGAAACAGACTATAGTTCAGCAGGAATGTAGGCAAAGGCTATAAACCATAAGCAGATGAAAAGATGCCATTTCACTCATATATAGTAAATTTTAAAATAATCACAGATCATGAAAATTATAGTAGTATATCTATACATTAACTACCACAAATAAAAGAAGACATGATATTTTTCTTTTTGCATCTGGCTTATTTCACTTAGCATAATAATCTCCAATTGCATCCATTTTGTTGCAAATGATAACATTTCATTCTTTTTATAGCTGAGTAATATTCCATCATATAAAATATATCACATTTTCTTTATTCAGTCATTAGTTGATGTACATTTAGATAGGTGGCTTAACTTAGTTATTGTGAATTGAGCTTCTATCAACACAGGAGTGCAGGTAACTCAAATGCTACTTTAATTTCCATTAAAATTCTCTGTTCCAGGGGCAGACATTTGATGTAGCAGTTAATACGCTGCTTTGACCTGTGTTTGTGGTCTGCTCTGCTCCTGATTATAATTATCAGTTATTGTATACCCTGGTAGGCAACAGGTGATGGCTCAAGCAGCTGGGTTCTTGCCTCCCACCTGGGAAACCCAGATTTAGTTCCTGATTCCTGGCTTCGGCCTGGCTCTGGCCAATCACAGCTGCTATGGGCATTTCAGGATCAAACCAGCAAATAGGAAATTGTTCTCTCTCCATCTTTCTTATCTCCTCTCTAATCCTCTCAGTTCCTCCCTCTGTCTCTCTGACTTTCAAAAACAATTTTTGGCATCTGCTGCAAAATAACCTAATTTTTTCAAGAACAGTCTTCATGAGTGAACAGTCAGGCGATGCAACTTTATGTTTCTGATACCTTCAAACTAGAAATATTTGAGTTCTTGTTAGAAGAATCTAGTCCTGAGGCATCTGAAGGCTTTTACCTTAAAAATTGGAAGTGTGCATTCCTTGGCAAATGTTATTCATCTCTCCTATTTGGTCTATATTTGGTGAGGTGAAAAGAGAGGTAAAGAAAAAGTTATCTTTCTCTGTGATGAGGCTAAAAAGTGCCTCTGAATTCAAGTAACTCTTCTTACAAATATCTGTTATTTTCAGAGAAATTATTTTCATCTCTTCATCTACAAACTGATTTTAATGAGTTTCCACTATGTATAAGGCACAGGGTAGGTACTTGGAGAAAGCCAAAGATAAATGACATTATTCAAGCTTTCATTTATTTTAAGATTTATTTATTTATTTTAAAGTCAGAGTTACACAGAGAGAGGAGAGGGAGAGAGAAAGAGAGGCTTCCATCCACTGGTTCTCTCCCCAATTGGCTGCAACGGCCAGAGCTGTGTCAATCCGAAGCCAGGAGCTTCTTCCGGGCCCCAATGTGGGTGCAGGGGCCCAAGGACTTGAGCCATCTTCTACTGCTTTCCCAGACCATTTCAGGGAGCTGGATCGGAAATGGAGTATTATATTCTTAGAATTGTACCTATGAACTACATTAAACCTCTCCTTTTTGTATTAATATCATATTAACATAATAATAGTTTTGTAATTATCTTGTATTTGCTGTGACTCTGAGAATCTGATAAATTAATAAATTCCTTAAAAAGGTCTTCAGGGGCAGAATCTGCGGCATAGTGGGTAAAGCTGCCACCTACAGTGCTGTCATCTCGTGTGGGCGCTGGTTCAGATGCTCCACTTCTGATCCAGCTCTCTGGTATTGCCTGGGATAGCAGTAGAAGATGGCCCAAGTTCTTGTACCCACGTGGGAGACCTGGAAGAAGCTCTGGTTCCTAGCTTCGGATCAGCCCAGCTCTGACTGTTGCAGCCATTTGGAGAGTGAACCAGCGGATGGAAGGCTTCTCTCTCTCTCTTTACCTCTGCCTCTCTGTAACTCTGCTTTTCTAATGAATAAATAAATCTTTTAAAAAATTATGCATGGATTTAAAATTTTTTTCACCAAAATAAACACCTTTTGATTTGATATTTACCACAAACTTTTTGAAGTCTCCTCTTATCCATTTATCTTGCATTTTAGTGAATTTCTCACATTTGTTTTCACATTTGCTAATTTTATCTTCATTTGTTTTAGTACACTGGGTAGTTCATGCATTGAGTTCTCCTTTCAATTATTACATTTTTTCATTTCTAGTATTACATTTATTCTTTTTCAAAAATTCCTCTTTTTAATATTTAAAATTTTTATTTAAAACACGGTTAGAGGGAGACAGATAGGCAGAGAGAGAGGGAGAGAGAGAAAGAGAGAGCTCCCATCCATTGATTCACTCCCCAAATGGCCCCAACAGCCTCAAGCTGTGCCAGACTACAGCGAGGAGCTGAGAATTCAATGCAGGAACCCAATCACTTGAACCATCATTGCTTGCTCCCAGTGTCTACATTAGCAGGAAGCTCAAGTCAGGTTCTAAGGGTGGATATCAAACTCAGGCCCTCTGAAATGGGCTGCAGACATCCTAACTGCAGGGCAAAACATGAGCCCCTGCTTCTTGTTTTTTAGAAGATGTTATCCTTACAATTTTTACTTCTTATTTATATCTTTGAAACTTTAGAGAAAAATTTCATTGTCCTATTTTCTGCTGATATTAACAAGAATTCTATTTGTTGAGACTCTTGGCTATAATGAAGATCGGTTTAATTGAGTGCTTCAAATGGTATACTTTGAAATTTTCTGTGTAGCAAATTGCTTCACAGAGTTGTGGGTTGTGGGTTGCGAAGTTATGACTGTGGGTGGTTTTATCTATCTCTGCCAGTACTGTGGTCATCTCAACCAGTTTTTATAACAATTTCTTAGTTCTAAAGTCGTTTGCCAAAAAAGATATGTGAATTCAATCCCATATTCAAATAGTATCGGTTCAGAGTTCTCCCAGATGATAAATTTTGAACCATGACCTAGGACAGGCAGACCATTTTTCCTACCTAATCTCCATCCAATGGAAGGAACTTTTCTAGTCCCTTTTGAGAGTGTACCTGAAGCTTTCCATACTACAAGGCCAAAAAATCAATTTCTGCCTTTCTTTTCAACTCTCTACTCTTGGGTTAAAACCCTTAGTCACTTAGGAAAATATCCAGGGTCAGTCCCCTCATGAACTATTTCACAATAGCTTCCACTCACTGTAACTACTTCAGATTGACTGTCTTCATTTGTAGCACCATGTGGTTTGCCTTTTTTGTTTTCAAGCTTACATATGTGTATGCATGTTTCTCTAGGTTTATCTATTCAGTGACACTATATGTTTGAAGCAAGAGGTAGGAAGTATTGATCAGCCATAGTGACAAAAAATCTATTTCATCTATATGATGCCACATGACTAATGTGACTTCCTTTGTATCCTCAGTTTGCTTTTGTTTTCAAAAAAGAAAAAAAAAAAGGTCACATGGGCTATCTTGAAAATACAGTCTTGAATCTTTTTGCTCTGTGTTTATGTACCATGATACAAATGGCATATTCCCAGAGGAGAAACATTGCATTGCATGTAGACATGCATTAAAATCACTGGAAAATTAAAATGAACAGAGAACTGTGCGTGGAATTTCTGAGGAGCCCAGCTGCAAGGAAAAATGTCTTCCTCTAAATTGGCAGCTGTTTTTTGGCAATTCAGCTTCATGGATTCAAACTCAAATGCAGCTTTCTTTTGGCAATGGTGGTCATTGATGTCTTCATGTTATCACACTACTCCTTTAGAATAAACAAGAAGTTTTACTACTAGTTTTTTTTCTATGTTCAGATCTCAAGAAATTGGATATTCTCTTGGCATCAGACCATTACCTGCAGTTGCTTGACTTAATACTTGGTTAAATGTCACTTTCAAGCCTGAAGTATAATAATGAAAAACTTTTCTTTGTGAATGTGTGTGTATAGGAGGCATAGAATTATGAACTATAAAACCAAGGTGACAGGAAGGTGCTAGAAGAAATGTTCAAAACATTGATATGATTTATGAACATGTGGCAAACAGATGTGGTAGAGTAATAGGGACCCCTATCTCCTTTTATAAATTTGGATCATGTTTGTGTCTTTCTTGTACTACTACCACCCCCAGGTTCATAATATGCTTTATTAAAATTCTCTGCAGGGCATATGGATGATTAATAATTGTTGATGACAAATTTGATTTCAGTAAGCTACACAATGAAAGATAAATACAACAGGGCTATTTTAACCTCTGTATATTATGGTCATTAGAATGAGGCTTCTCTGTAAGATGGTCTGTGTTGAGATTGTATGTAATTTATGGACATGTCACCAATGACCCTGGTTCTGGAAAAACTCTTAAAAATTTCTTTTGTTGTAATCATCACTTGAGTTTCAGTTGTCACTAGGGGAAATCATTTTTGGAAAAAACATAATCAAGAATGGATTTGAAGAATGGATTCTTCAAATAAAATAAATATTGATTAGCTATCTAGAAATACAATACAAAGAAAATCCTGAGTTAGATATTAGAAATAAAAATTTACTTGTAACCGGTTTCCGGCAAGATGGCGGAATAGGAAGGGAGCACACTGATAGTCTGGGGAGAGATAGTTTAATAAAAGTGGAGATACTGCAGGTTCAAGGAAGAGTAGGGGAGGAAACAGCAGAAGAAACTCTTCCGGAACGCGTGACTCACAGCAGACCTGCGTGGAGAGCGTGGGAGCCCACAGTTCGGGACACCAGCGGCAGACTCAGCACACCAGCGCTGGAACGCGAGGTGAGCCGAACCTCAATAGCCCGAAACACCGGCAGGCAAGCGGAGAGAGGAGACTAGAGGGAACGACCCCCGGGGGGGGAAGTTCACAAGGCTAACTGGAAGAGAGAGAGAGAAAAAAAAAAAAGGGTGACTAGTACGGACACGGGTTTCTCTCTCTCCGCTCACCTCTCAAGGGCGAGCAAGACAAAGAGCAGGCGCCATCTTGGACATACGTCATAAGCAGAGCAACCTCAGGTCTGCACCAGCCCTGAGCCTAGCAGAAAAACCTGACTCTGGGTGAGGCGAATTAACAGGAGATTAGGACCTAGTAAATTTGTGGTGCTACTGAACTGAGACTGTGAAAAAATAGACGGTGGGGGAGAGAACTCACGGAATTCACGTGAGCACTCTCCAGAGACGCTACAATTCCGTAACTTTGGCAACCCAGTGGGAGGCTGAAGGAGAATTTGAGCCCACTCTGAGGGCCGAACAGATTCCTTGTGGGGTTCTTGGGAAAGAGCTTCCGATCTCTGGCTCCTGTGGGTATATCATTTGCCTGCTAACTACCTCCAACTTCGTTCAGCTGTGCGGAATTACTTCCCTTTTGAATCAAAAAAAAAAAAAAAAAGAAAGAGAGAGAGATTTACCACGCCTAACCTGGGAGTGTCACCTTTGGCACACCAAACAGAGCTCTCAGGCCACACCCATCTCAAGCCCTAAGGCTCCATCAAAAACAGATAGTCCACTTAATCTAGAGTCATAGTATAACAAGAAAAAGCACCACAGTGAAGAAACCAAATATCTCCAATATGCCAAATAACAAACGCAAAAACCGAGGTAATAAAAACAAGGAAGTCACCATGACGCCCTCAAATGAAAAAGACACCCCAATTCAAGATTATGAAGATGATGACATAGAAGAAATGCAAGAAGCAGATCTCAAAAAATTGATAAGAACATTAAGAAGTTCTCAAAAACAAATTCTTGAACTACACAAATCCTTAATGGACAAGATAGAAAATCTCTCTCGTGAAAATGAAATATTAAGGAGGAATCAAAATGAAACGAAACAACTAGTACAACAGGAAACTGGGATAGTGACTGAAGTGAAGAATTCAATAGATCAAATGAAAAACACAATAGAGAGCCTTACAAACAGAATGGGTGAAGCAGAAGAGAGAATATCGGACTTAGAAGACAGAGAACAGGAAAGGATACAGTCAGACCAAAGAAAAGAAGAGGAAATTAGAAATCTGAAACATATTGTCGGGAATCTTCAGGATACTATTAAAAAACCCAACATTCGGGTTCTAGGAGTTCCTGAAGGCATGGAGAGGGAGAAAGGATTAGAAGGCCTTTTTAGTGAGATATTAGCAGAAAATTTCCCAGGTTTGGAGAAGGACAGAGAAATCCTAGTACAGGAAGCTCACAGAACCCCTAATAAACACGACCAAAAGAGATCCTCACCACGACACGTTTTAATTAAACTCTCCACAGTGAAACATAAAGAAAAGATCCTAAAATGTGCAAGAGAGAAACGTCAGATTACTCTCAGAGGATCTCCAATCAGACTCACAGCTGACTTCTCATCAGAAACCCTACAAGCTAGGAGGGAATGGCGAGATATAGCCCAGGTACTAAGAGAGAAAAACTGCCAGCCCAGAATATTATATCCTGCAAAGCTATCATTTGTGAATGAAGGTGAAATAAAGACTTTTCAGTGCAAACAGAAACTGAAAGAATTTGTTGCCACTCGTCCAGCCCTGCAAAAGATGCTTAAAGATGTGTTACACACAGAAACAAAGAAACACAGTCATCAGTATGAAAGAAGGTAAAGGAAGGAAACCAAGGAAGGAAAGCTCACAGCAAAAGATCACAGGGAATTCAAAGCATATATTAGAACTTATCTTTGGCAAATGGCAGGGCAAAGTTACCACTTATCATTAGTCACATTGAACGTGAATGGCCTGAACTGTCCAGTTAAAAGACACCGATTGGCTGATTGGGTTAAGGAACAAAACCCATCTATTTGCTGCTTACAAGAAACACATCTTTCCAACAAAGATCCATACAGACTGAAAGTGAAAGGCTGGAAAAAGATATACCATGCCAACAGAAATGAAAAAAGAGCGGGCGTAGCCATCTTAATATCGGACAACATAAACTTTACCACAAAAACTGTTAAGAGAGACAAAGAGGGACACTATATCATGATTAAGGGATCAATTCAACAGGAGGATATAACAATTATCAATGTATATGCACCTAACTACAGGGCACCAGTTTAAAAGATTTATTAACGGACTTAAAGGGAGACTTAGACCCCAATACAGTAGTACTGGGGGACTTCAGTACTCCACTCTCAGAAATAGACAGATCATCCGGTCAGAAGATCAACAAGGATACAGTAGATTTAAATGACACTATAGCCCAAATGGATCTAACAGATATATACAGAACTTTCAATCCTACAGCTAAAGATTTTACATTCTTCTCAGCAGTGCATGGAACCTTCTCTAGGATTGACCACATACTAGGCCATAAAGCAAGTCTCAGCAAATTCAAAAGAATTAGAATCATACCATGCAGCTTCTCAGACCATAAAGGAATGAAGTTGGAAATTAGCAACTCAGGAATCCCTAGAGCATATGCAAACACATGGAGATTGAACAACATGCTCCTGAATGAACAATGGGTCATAGAAGAAATCAAAAGAGAAATCAAAAACTTTCTGGAAGTAAATGAGGATAACAGCACAACATACCAAAACTTATGGGACGCAGCAAAAGCAGAGTTAAGAGGAAAGTTTATATCAATAGGTGCCTACATCAAGAAATTGGAAAGACACCAAATAGATGAGCTTTCAATTCACCTCAAGGATCTAGAACACCTACAGCAAACCAGACTCAAATCTAGTAGGAGAAGAGAAATAATTAAAATCAGAGAAGAAATCAACAGGATTGAATCAAGAAAAACATTACAAAAAATCAAACAAACGAAGAGCTGTTTTTTTGAAAAAATAAACAAAATTGACACCCCATTGGCCCAACTAACTAAAAAAAGAAGAGAAAAGACCCAAATCAATAAAATCAGAGATGAAAAAGGAAATGTAACAACAGACACCACAGAAATAAGAAGAATCATCAGAAATTACTAAAAGGACTTGTATGCCATCAAACAGGGAAACCTATCAGAAATGGATAGATTCCTAGACACATGCAACCTACCTAAATTGAACCAGGAAGACATCAAAAACCTAAACAGACCCATAACTGAGACAGAAATTGAAACAGTAATAAAGGCCCTCCCAACAAAGAAAAGCCCAGGACCAGATGGATTCACTGCTGAATTCTACCAGACATTTAAAGAAGAACTAACTCCAATTCTTCTCAAACTATTCAGAACAATCGAAGAAGAGGGAATCCTCCCAAATTCTTTCTATGAAGCCAGCATCACCTTAATTCCTAAGCCAGAGAAAGATGCAGCACTGAAAGAGAATTACAGACCAATATCCCTGATGAACATAGATGCAAAAATCCTCAATAAAATTCTTGCCAATAGAATGCAACAACACATCAGAAAGATCATCCACCCAGACCAAGTGGGATTTATCCCTGGTATGCAGGGATGGTTTAATGTGCGCAAGACAATCAATGTGATACACCACATTAACAGACTGCAGAAGAAAAACCATATGATTATCTCAATAGATGCCGAGAAAGCATTTGATAAAATACAACACCCGTTCATGATGAAAACTCTAAGCAAACTGGGTTTGGAAGGAACATTCCTCAATACAATCAAAGCAATCTATGAAAAACCCACAGCCAACATCCTATTGAATGGGGAAAAGTTGGAATCATTTCCACTGAGATCTGGTACCAGACTGGGATGCCCACTCTCACCACTGCTATTCAATATAGTTCTGGAGGTTCTAGCCAGAGCTATTAGGCAAGAAAAAGAAATTAAAGGAATACAAATTGGGAAGGAAGAACTCAAACTATCCCTTTTTGCAGATGACATGATTCTTTATTTAGGGGACCCAAAGAACTCTACTAAGAGACTATTGGAACTCATACAAGAGTTTGGCAAAGTAGCAGGGTATAAAATCAATGCACAAAAATCAACAGCCTTTGTATACACAGACAATGCCATGGCTGAGGAAGAACTTCTAAGATCAATCCCATTCACAATAGCTACAAAAACAATCAAATACCTTGGAATAAACTTGACCAAGGACGTTAAAGATCTCTATGATGAAAATTACAAAACCTTAAAGAAAGAAATAGAAGAGGATACCAAAAAATGGAAAAATCTTCCATGCTCATGGATTGGAAGAATCAATATCATCAAAATGTCCATTCTCCCAAATGCAATTTACAGATTCAATGCAATACCAATCAAGATACCGAAGACCTTCTTCTCAGATCTGGACAAAATGGTGCTGAAATTTATATGGAGGCACAAGAGACCTCGAATAGCTAAAGCAATCTTGTACAACAAAAACAAAGCCGGAGGCATCACGATACCAGATTTCAGGACATACTACAGGGCAGTTGTAATCAAAACAGCATGGTACTGGTACAGAAACAGATGGATAGACCAATGGAACAGAATTGAAACACCAGAAATCAACCCAAACATCTACAGCCAACTTATATTTGATCAAGGATCTAAAACTAATTCCTTGAGCAAGGACAGTCTATTCAATAAATGGTGCTGGGAAAATTGGATTTCCACGTGCAGAATCATGAAGCAAGACCCCTACCTTACACCTTACACAAAAATCCACTCAACATGGATTAAAGACCTAAATCTACGACCTGACACCATCAAGTTACTAGAGAACATTGGAGAAACCCTTCAAGATATTGGCGCAGGCAAAGAATTTCTGGAAAAGACCCGGGAGGCACAGGCAGTCAAAGCCAAAATCAACTATTGGGATTGCATCAAATTGAGAAGTTTCTGTACTGCAAAAGAAACAGTCAGGAGAGTGAAGAGACAACCGACAGAATGGGAAAAAATATTTGCAAACTATGCAACAGATAAAGGGTTAATAACCAGAATCTACAAAGAGATCAAGAAACTCCACAAAAACAAAACCAACAACCCACTTAAGAGATGGGCCAAGGACCTCAAAAGACATTTTTCACAAGAGGAAATCCAAATGGCCAACAGGCACATGAAAAAATGTTCAAGGTCATTAGCAATCAGGGAAATGCAAATCAAAACCACAATGAGGTTTCACCTCACCCCGGTTAGAATGGCTCACATTCAGAAATCTACCAACAACAGATGCTGGCGAGGATGTGGGGAAAAAGGGACACTAACCCACTGTTGGTGGGAATGCAAACTGGTCAAGCCACTATGGAAGTCAGTCTGGAGATTCCTCAGAAACCTGAAGATAACCCTACTGTTCGACCCAGCCATCCCACTCCTTGGAATTTACCCAAAGGAATTTAAATTGGCAAACAAAAAAGAGGTCTGCACCCTAATGTTTATTGCAGCTCAATTCACAATAGCTAAGACCTGGATCCAACCTAAATGCCCATCAACGATAGACTGGATAAAGAAATTATGGGATATGTACTCTTTAGAATACTATACCGCAGTAAGAAACAACGAAATCCAGTCATTTGCAACAAAATGGAGGAATCTGGAACACATCATGCTGAGTGAAATAAGCCAGTCCCAAAGGGACAAATACCATATGTTCTCCCTGATCGGTGACGACTGACTGAACACCAAGAGGGAAGCCTGTTGGAATGAGGTGGACACTATGGGAAACGGTGGCTTGATCAGCATAGCCCTGACTGTTAATGAACAACTTAATACATTATCCCTCTTAGTAGTTTTTTTATCTGTTCTACTTAATATGACTGGTTTAGTTCTGTAATTGATGCACAGTTATTCTTAAGTGTTGAAAATTAACTGAAATGTGATCCCTGTTGAACATGGGAGTGGGAATGGGAGAGGGAAGAGATGTATAATTTGGGACATGCTCAGGCTGACTTGCCCCAAGTGGTGGAGTTGGAAGCATACCAGGGGATTCCAATTCAATCCCATCGAGGTGGCATGTACCAATGCCATCTCACTGTTCCAGGTGATCAATTTCAGTTCACAGTTGGTCATGGTGGAGGGACTGGGAGTCAAAGGGAGCACATAGACAAGTCTAGTACCTGCTAATGCTAACCGATGGAGTAAATAAAGGGGAGAGTGATCCAACATGGGAAGTGAGATACTCAGCAGACTCATAGAATGGCAGATGTCCTAAATAGCACTCTGGCCTCAGAATCAGCCCTAAAGGCATTCGGATCTGGCTGAAAAGCCCATGAGAGTATTTCAGGCATGGAAAGCCAAGACACTCTAGCAAAAGATCTCTGTGAGTGAGATCCCAGTGGAAAGAACAGGTCCTCAAAGAAGGAGGTACCTTTCTCTGAAGGGAGGAGAGAACCTCCACTTTGACTATGACCTTGTCTAAACAAGATAAGAGTCGGAGAACTCAGAGGGCTTCCATAGCCTTGGAAACTCATGACTGGAGCATAGGGAGATTACTGATGCCATAGACAGGAGTGTCAATTGGTAAAGTCAACAACAGGAGTCACTGTGCACTTACTCCTCATGTAGGATCTCTATCCTTAATGTGCTGTACATTGAGATTTAATGCTATAACGAGTACTCAAACAATATGTTTCACTTTGTGTTTCTATGGGGGTGCAAACTGTTGAAATCCTTACTTAATGCATACTAAACTGATCCTCTGTTAAAAAAAAAAAAAAAAGAAATTATCAATTCCCAACTTGACTCTCACTGGGATTAAACATGACAATAGGTCTGATCTGATTTCATCATCATTTAAAAAAAATCATCTATTATTTTTCACTTTATGTTTCTGTGTGGGAGCAAACTGTTGAAATCCATACTTAATGTATACTAAGCTGATCTTCTGTATATTAAGATAATCGAAAATGAATCTTGATGTGAATGGAAGGGGAGAGGGAGTGGGAAAGGGGAGGGTTGTGGGTGGGAAGGACGGTATGGGGGGGAAGCCATTGTAATCCATAAGTCGTACTTTGGAAATTTATATTCATTAAAGAAAAAAAAAGAAAACATATAACTTGTAGAAAAAAAAAATTTACTTGTAACCAATTATAAATACAATGTGGTAGATAAACATATGGACAGGAAAACACTGGAATATTGGGTTTCAGTTTTAGACATTTTAGACAAAGCCATTTAATTCCTTCTGTCTTTGTTATGAAAGCAAATGTTTTGCAATGAGTGTCATATAGTTAGAAAAATATTAATAAAACATTTGAATAAATAATACATCCACATGGCAAGAAATTTAAGCAATGCAAATATATTTCTAGTAAACAGTTGTTAGCCGGCGCCGTGGCTCAATAGGCTAATCCTCCACCTTGCGGCGCCGGCACACCGGGTTCTAGTCCCGGTTGGGGCGCCGGATTCTGTCCCGGTTGCCCCTCTTCCAGGCCAGCTCTCTGCTATGGCCAGGGAGTGCAGTGGAGGATGGCCCAGGTGCTTGGGCCCTGCACCCCATGGGAGACCAGGAAAAAGCACCTGGCTCCTGGCTCCTGCCAGGATCAGCGCGGTGCGCCGGCTGCAGCGGCGGCCATTGGAGGGTGAACCAACGGCAAAAGGAAGACCTTTCTCTCTCTGTCTCTCTCTCTCACTGTCCACTCTGCCTGTCAGAAAAAAAAAAAAAAAAAAAAACCGTTGTTTTTTCTGTTATCCATTCCAAGTCCTCAACTTCACTTGTCTAGAATTGCTCATACTTGAACTTATTAAATAGAATCAGAATATTATAACCTAATTTTTCAAATAGAAATATTGAAATTAATACAAATTGCATTTAGCATCCTATATTACTCTCACTGAGAGTAACAGACATTTGTAAAGCTGGTAATTATATCAAGGTCAGATAATTCCCACCTCATTCAAGTGATATAGTTGGGGAAATTTTGAAAGGGTAATGGGAAAAAAATTCAGAACTAATGCTAGTGACCTGCAGATTACTGACTGGTGAATTTTTGCTTTCAGGTTTGACCTTGTCCAGCAGACCTAAAAGAATATTGAACAGAGCTGAAGGAAAGTTGTCTAAGCAATCAAAATAACAGACCTCCACTTAGACTCCTGAATTTTTTCAGATTTATTTGTTTATTTGAAAGCAGAGTTACAAAGAGGCAGAGAGAGAGAGAGAGAGAAAGAGAGAGAGAGAGAGAGGTCCTCCATCCTCTGGTTCACACCCCAAATGGCCACAAGGGCCAGAGCTGTGCCAGTCCGAAGCCAGGAGCCAGGAGCTTCTTCCAGGTCTCCCACACAGGTGCAGGGGCCCAAGAACTTGGGCCATCTTCCACTGCTTTCCAAGTCATAGTAGAGCACTTATTAGAAGTGGAGCAACCAGGACCCAAACTGGCGCCCATATGGGATGCTGGCCCTGCAGGTGGCAGCTTTATCCATTACACCACGCGCAAGACCTGATTTGCAATATTCCAAACATCTACATTTCTCCCAAGCAGCAAGATGGCCTGCAAATTGTCTGGAAGTCAAGAAGACTGCTGTTCCAGCCTCCCATAAAGTGCTACAGGAGTCAGCGTGGGGCAAGTCTATGCCTAGTGTGTGGCATTAAAGGAGCAAAAGAACTGAGAGCTCTTATGCTTTTACGGCATTCCTTTATTTTTCATTCAATTAGCGTAAATTATAAAAACAGCATCAAAAATGAAAACACATGGTAACTGTATCATAATGTAGTTGAGAAATAATTTAGAAGATGGACTTAACCACCTCAAAAACTTGAGGAAAAAATTCAGGAGTCTAAGTAGAAGTCTGTTATTTTGATTGCCTAGACGACTTTCCTTCAGCTCTGTTCAATTCATCAGCTTCCCTCTCATCCTACTCAGTAATGACTGATACTCAGTTTTATACCTGGTTTTTAGAGAAGTTGTAAGAAAGCTTCCTTAAGGAAAAAAAATAAATAAATAAATAAATAAAAAAGAAAGAAAGAAAGAGTGTTATCACATTTTTGTTTCTTTACAGTGTTTTTCCCCCTAGTTCTAAAAATAGGCTAAGACATTTAGTCTTAAATAACTGGACAGTCTCTTGATTTGTTTCTAAATTGAAATGCCTCAGTGGTTGACAATTGAAGAATGATTTACAATTCCTGGAGTACTTTGTGGACTTGGTTTTTTAAAACCAGTTCTTAATATTCAAGCTATTTGGAAGTAGACTGAATAATAGCTAGCGATTTTTAAAATGTGGGGTTTGTCCAATTTTGAGTCAGTGCTCAAGCTGACACATTTTCAAAAATATAAATTATCATACTCAATTATCCTAGGAACCAGTGGATAAGAAGTTACTTTTTCTCTTAAGTTGTAAAATAATTTGGTACTCAAAAATTTAAAACTAAGGTAAGTAGACTTTCCTGAGCAAGTGTTATAGCCCTTGTATAGTCCACATTCATTCTAATATTAACCCATAGTGATACCAAGTACTTTTAGGACTTCCCAGCACAAAAATTTAGTGAGGTGGAAGGGAAACACACCATTTTATGTATCTTCTCAGAACAAAAAGTAATACAAACTTTCAAAACTAAATTCAAACGTCAGTCCTGGTATCAAACAAGTATAGCAGAGTAACTGACTGACATTAGCATATTGTCTTTCTGTATATGGCTTATTTTACTCAACATGATGTCCTCCAGTTGTGTCCATTTTGCTGCAAATGGTAGAATTTCATCCTTAAAGTAAATCTAAAGGTAAATAAAACTCCTTTTGCCGTCCTAACCAATACTAAATATTATCTGACTTGTTATTGTTGCTAGAGTGTATCAGACCTTTTAAACCACTGGAATTTTTTTGACTTTTGCTCTAAATGAGCTCACAAGCCACTGAGCAATTTTGAATAGAAAGGTGAAATTTTCTGACTTGGATGGATCACTTTGGCCATGTAGTTGTGAATAGACTATAAGGAGGTTAAGAGAATAAATAACAAGACCAGTTAAATATATTTTATGTAATCTGCTCAAAATAACATAGAGAATTAAATCAGGGTGGTAGCAGTGGAGGAGTAAGAATTCAGTGTACAGCCAGACTCTAGATGTGTTTAGCAGGTGACATGTTGAAAGTTAAGCCAGTGGCTTTGCTGTAAAATTGCATGCAGGGTGTGTGAGAGAGAACTCCAAGATTCTGGCCTGAGTATCAAATAATTCAATTGCTGGTTACTAACAGGGGGAAGATTGCAGGAAGAGACAGCTGAAGTAGACTAGGAGTCAGCTTTGGGTTGGATATGTTTAAGATGCTATTAGGTAACAAACTAGAGATTGGATATCTAATAGAGTGAGTCTAGGTGATTATGATAACTCAGAACAAGAGTATAAATTTTAGAATCTTTATTGTATAGAAAATATTCAAAGCTTTGAGACTAGATGAGATCACCAAAGGAGTAATAAAGTCAAAGAAGAAAAGAGGTCCTTGTATTAAGCCCCATATGTATTTAGTGGGAGGTAAGGAGAAACCAGGAAAAGAAAAGGACACAACAGGAAAGCCAAGATACAGGCTATGCCAGAAATCCAGTAAAATACAGACTTGTTCCACATAGAAACATTTCACTCAACCATATACAAATGGTAGTGCCATAACATTATATTGCCTAGTGATGTCATAACCATCTTAGCTTTTGTAAGTGCACTGTACAATGTTTGCATGTTTTTGAAATTACCTAACTATGCGTTTTTCAGAACTTACTCCATTTTTAAGGTACACAAGGCTGTATTTCCCAGGCTGCAGATAGAGCAAATAGTTAAGAATTGAGATCTGAGCATTAGATTTAGCCATATTGTAGTTAATGATTATTTTTCAACCATAATTGTTTTGGTTAAAACCCTGACTAGATTGTTTGAGGAGAGGAATTAATTATTCCTTGTTTAATTTTCGTATGAAAAGGAGAAAGGAAACAGAGCTGCAGCTGGATGGTAGATGAGGTAAGGAGTGGTTTTTGTGCTTTTTTTTTTAATTTTGGCAAAGTATTATTCTTTTTGTGCACTTACAGGAGTGATTTGAAGAGAAGTAAAAACTGATATACAGTAGAGAAGGGAGAAAAATTCTGGTGTGATGCCCTTGAGTAGGAGAGGGGGAATGGTACTAGTGCACAAATAAAAGGAACATGGATCATTCACCAGCTGTGGCCTAAAGGCATCGATGGGTATGGATGCAGGATGGTGGATTAAAACAGTAGGAAGGCAATTGGTGATGATTTTCATAGAATTAGTAAATAAGATCATAGCTGAGGGTACAGAAGAGGGAGAGGTGTTACAAATTTTAGTAGAAAGGATGAAGTATGGAATAGTTCTTTAGAAGAAAGACACTGGGAACGATTTGTTATTTTTAGTCTGTCCTGGAGTATTTTCACTATATTAACCTCTCAGTTTCTATTCATGCTCCAAATTGATTCTCTTTTAAACAGGATTATGACATTCTACTCAGTCACATGTCTTGCTCTTTCTAAAACTCAAAGTCTCCAATGTCTCAGACAAGGCTGTACTGTCTGCTTTCCTGTTACTCTCTTAAATTCATCTCCAATTCCTGTTGCCCTCATATACTCTTTTCAGAAAGGAAATTTTATCTATTTTGTTCACTACTGTATCCTCGGCACCTGGAACAGTGTCCAGCACATAGTAGGTTCCTTAAATATTTGTTCAGGGGCCTGCGTTGTGGCATTGTGTGAAAAGCCACAGCCTGCAGTGCCAGCATCCCATATGAGCGCAGGTTCAAGTCCCAGCTGCTCCACTTCCAGTCCAGCTTCATGCTTGTGGCCTCAGAAAGCAGCACAAGATGGCCCAAGTGCTTGGGCCCCTGCACCCACATGGGAGACCTGGAAGAAGCTTCAGGCTCTTGGCTTCTACTGGGCCCAACTCTCTCTCTCTCTGTTACTCCCTCTGTAAGCCTTCCAAATCAACAAATAAATCTTTAAAAAAAAAAAAAAACCATTTGTTCAGTAAATGAAGTAGAGCAGCATTTTAAAGGTAAACAAACAAAAAGAAGTCTTTCACTGAATGCATTGTGATTGTGTTGGGCCATATTGGTAATCATGTCTTTTTTTTTTTTTATACTAACTGGGACAGTCTGAATCCAGACAGGAGGTGTTCTTGCTTTTTGTTTGTTTGTTTAAGATTTTATTTATTTGAAAGGCAGAATTACAGAGAGGCAGAAGGAGAGAGAGCGAGAGAAAGTCTTCCATCTGCTGGTTCACTCCCCAAATGGCTGCAACGGGTAAAGCTGGGCTGATTTGAAGCCAGGAGCTTCTACTGGGTCTCCCACATGGGTGCAGGGGCTCAAAGACTTGGGCCATCTTCTACTGCTTTCCCAGGCCATAGCAGAGAGCTAGATCGGAAGTGGAACAGCTGGAACTCAAACCAGCACCCATATGGGATGCCGGCACTGCAGGTGACACCTTTACCTGCTATGCCACAGCACCAGTCCCAGGAGGTGTTCTAATTTCAATGCCACTGGAATTTTATATATCTTTCATTCAAAAAAAAAAAAGACAGTTAAGAATACTTCTTGTGTATTGCATGTGAACTACCTATGATTTGTAGTTAATGTGTGCTTATATTCAGGCATGAACTAACCTAACCTTAACCTCAATCAATGCAACACAGAGCCAAAGTGGATAATACTCTCTGAAATTCATTGTTGAATATTTTCCACTTGAATTCCATAATGCTATCATTATGAGAATAACAAGAGAAAATTCTTTCTAGGCATTGAGTCAGAAATGCTACTTATTTTGTCATTATTTTATGAATATTGCAAATCATACTATTATCACTTTGTTCCTTTCTTTTCAGTGGTTGCAAGAAAATTTAGAGTCAAATATGTGCCTGTTGTTTTTGTCAAGCACTTCTATGGTATAGGTTTGTGACTATCCCTTCTGTTGTTAAAAATAATGACACAAATCCCTAAATACATAAGAAATATATTGTTCATGCTTTGGTGGTCCAACTCAGTGTACCTGATGTCTAAAAGAAAAAGGAAAGTAAACGAAAAAATCCATTTATAATGAAACAAATGTGCAGAACTTCTAAAATGCATCCTGAATGCTGACCTCACTTATTGCTTCATCTTACTTATTCCATCATCCTATTCTCTTTAAACTAATTTGGCTACTTTTTAATTTTAATTTAATTTACCATATTATGTTTGTATATTTTTAATAAAGAAATAATGAAATTTCTTATTTTCCAATAGTTGTGTTGTTCCCAGATATTTGCAAATGCTGCACCATGTTAATATGCACCATGTTAATACAGAGAAGCTAAACTTTGTGGGGTTTTTTTTGTTTTGTTTTGTTTTGTTTTGTTTTGCAAATAGGAATAGTTTCTTGGGTTTTAGGCAAGGTTTTCCTTTATAGACATCCCTAAGTAACGTTCTATTGGAAGCCAACTTGAGCTAGGGAAGATCAAGGGACAGAAGTAACTGTTCTCCAACTGTCTCCAACTGTCTTTACTACTTGGGGTTAACCTCAAGTAAAAGCCATTTGTCCCTAACATACAACATTTCCCTTCACAACCAGACATCGGTGTGTGCTGTTAACTTTACAAATGTAGGGACCTCAGAAGTTCTCTGTAAGAAGAAATAATAGTACTTCTAAGTTTCTGCATTTTTCATGCTCTGTTTCCAAGTGACAAAGATCAAAGCTTAGTAGAATGAATGAATCAGGAAGAGTAGTCATAACCCCTCATCTATACCCTATTTCATCCTTCAATGTGATGGTTTTCCTCTATCACTCCAGTGGCATTCACATTCACTTGGAAAAATATCTGATCTTTAAAAATTCATCTCAATATTTCAAAGGCTTTGGAGTAGTAGAGGCCACAATCTTGACCAGACTTCAAATAGCACATAAAAATAATTAAAAGATCCTATCCTCCCTAAATTACCAGAAAGTAAAACTTTATGACACTTTAAATTACAGTTGACACATCATATTGGTCAGGGCCTGGAAGCTAGAAATTACACAAGTTACTTCCACTCCTCTTCATGAAAATTTGTGATTTTAAGAGGACAATAAAAGTAATTTTTCTCAGAGTAATATTTGCTTCTCTGTTGTCATGCTGGAATAACCCCTTAGGGAAACCCTGATTAGATCTAATAACAGTGAACTCCAGCACGGAACTAGGGCTGTGTTTGCAAATAAGTGCCAAGGTCAGTGTATAGTGCTTGAATGGGTCTCTAATGTCAAGAAGTAGCAGATTCCTCATAGAAGTCAACACTGTTACAACATAAAACCTTGAGTCACACTGACATGTTAATCCGTGAAGCTTTTGTCCTCCCCAGAACCATCAGAGTGTCCATCCAGATCAATTCAAAAAATTTTAAAGTTGTACAATAGAGATCATTAAGTATGGGATCAAATTTTATATTTACAATGGCTTTTTCACAATAAAAAGTTAATTGCCAATGAATTTCAGTTCTCAAGGGTTTCCTCTGCCAGGATTCCAAACACTTTTCTCTCACTCTCTGCCTTAACTCCCCTGCCCTCAATCCAATCAGCCAGTTGAGACTTTGGGAACTCTAGAACTCTACCCTTTCTAATTTCTAATTTCTGTTTTTATTTTTGTTTTTCAAAATGCTACTAATCTTAAACTGGTGGTAGATGCATGTCAGCTGTATTGACTTATGTGAAGGATCCACAATAGGTAAACAAGGATCACAGAAGAGACAACAGCCCCAGAAAAAGGAAAAGTGGGCTGGCGCCGTGGCTCAGTAGGCTAATCCTCCACTTTGTGGCGCTGGCACCCCAGGTTCTAGTCCCGGTCAGGGCACCGGATTCTGTCCCAGTTGCCCCTCTTCCAGGCCAGCTCTCTGCTGTGGCCAGGGAGTGCAGTGGAGGATGGCCCAAGTGCTTGGGCCCTGCACCCGCATGGGAGACCAGGAAAAGCACCTGACTCCTGGCTTCAGATCAGCGCCATGCGCCGGCCACAGCGCACCAGCCGCAGCGGCCATTGGAGGGTGAACCAACGGCAAAAAGGAAGACCTTTCTCTCTGTCTCTCTCTCTCACTGTCCACTCTGCCTGTCAAATAAATAAATAAATAAATAAGAAAGAAAGGAAAAGTGGAAGAACAGATGGTCTCCCATATCTCCTTAATGAAATGAGTGTTGAAAACGGGGGAAAATAGAACAAAGAAAGAGACTAGGGAAACAAACAAGAAAAACTCCAAGAAAGGTGAGGTAACTGTATTGTCATCTCCTTTTAGAATCCAAAACAGCTCTTGTGAGAGGTGGGAGCACCTGCTTGTGTGTGTACTGTGCCAACACATATTCTATTTTCCCATCCTGTTGGAGGCGCAAAGGTTTAAGAGTTAGAAAAATTAAATTGGCATGAGAAACCTGGCCGTTTCTCCTCCCTGTACTTTTAAAATCTGCTATTTTACTTTTACCCAGAAAGTTAAATTTTTTCATTCACCCTATAGTATAAATCTTATAAAATTTATCAGCATCTGATATAAAGTTCACTCTGTTATAAAAGTATGTACAATAGAGTTTTTGAGGTAATTTGAATTTGGTACAGTTAACAGTATGCCACGAGGTTGCAGAATGTCATTTGGGGAGAATTCTCTCAGTAGGATTCACCTCCCAGTTACCAAGGTCCTGCTTATGAGTAAGAATTTGCACATAGCATAATTACTCTGTATAATTTGAGAGCTAAAAATAATCTTATGAGAACTTTAAGGGTTCGAGTAGTTGTCAAATTAATTAGTGTTTATCCTTAAAATTAAAGTGATGAGGCATAGAGATGAGATGATGATGATGATAATGATGATGACAACAGTGACAATGATGTAAACACCTGTAGAGCATTCACATGTGCTGAGTGTTGTTCTCAGTACTTTGCATGTTATTTACTTCAATCCTTACAACAATCCTGTGAAATGGGAACTACTGTTATTCCCATTTTAATGATGAGGAAACTATATGACATGTTCAATGTCTTACAACCTCCTACTAAAACTAGGAGTCTGGCTCTAGAGCCATGATTCTTAAGTATTTCATTTTACTCCAAACATTTTGGGGTGTATGAAAGAACAAATGAATTAAAGAATGAAACAGTGGGCAATGTAGTAGTTCTTAAGATATTTTTCTTGTTATGTATTTTCTTGGTATATGTATTTGCTGAATTTTGTTATTTGTATATGTGTGGGTTTTGTTTCTGTCTATAATTACACACACATATGCACATGTATGCATGCACCTCTAAACCTATATAAGTTACCAAGTGTCTGCTTAATATTGAAAAGTTTGCACACTATATTTTTTAAAATTTTAAATGAATTTTTATTAGAGATATATATATAGAAAGAGAGTCCCATTCAGTGGTTCACTTCCAAATGCCCACAACAGCTGGGGTTGGGCTAGGCTGAAGCCAGGAGCCAGGAACTCAGTTCAAGTATCTCATATTGGTGGCAGGTACCCAACTACTTGAGTCATCACCTGTTGCCTCCCAGCATGTACATTAGCAGGAAGCTGGAATAGAGAACAGAGCCAGGACTCAAACCTAGTCACTCTGATATGGGATGCAGACAATCCAAGCAGCTTAATTACCATGCTAAATGCCAACCCCTAAAGCTTTTAAAATAATTTAAATTGCAAAAACTTAACATCATTTAAGGATTCTTCTTGTAAATTGAGAATAAAATTGGACTTTAGCCATCATACAATAACTTACAAAAATGTGCTGACAATTTAAGCAATAGAAAATGAAATTTTGGAAAACAGAATGGAAATTGAAAAAAATTCTTCTATTTTACTGATGGATAATTTTTGGAAATAAACTTCAGTGATTCTTTCTTTCCTATCTTTCTTATGTCTGGCCAGAGAGAGGGATGATGTGTAAGCTGTTAAGTATTGAAAGATGGATTATATGTGATTCTGGTAAGTTTGTGTATAGCTATGTGGCTTTGTTTGTGCTCTACCAGAGTTCATAAATCCATTGTAGAAGGATTCTCTTAGTACATAGCAATGGACTCATACAGTTTTTTGGCCTCTATTAAGTTATTGCTACATTTATGATGTCTAGGTTTGTGATCAATAAAAGTGTTGATTTTGAGAAATCAGTTAGGCTGCCTTATTTCTAATTAAAAGTGCTTTCCAGGTTAGAAAGGAGATGAATTATTTTGTAAATGGTTTCTGTGCTTACTTACAACCTTAGTCACATACTTTGGATATGATACTATTCTTTGCTAAGTTTCAACTGGGTTACCAGGTACTACAGTCTTGCTAGAGTGGATACCCTGGATGTAGTATAATATGAAAGAAATATATTTGCTCTTTGTTCTAGGTTCCAGTCACAGAGTCCGTCAAATCTTTGGAATATCCTGAATAATAGAAATATCTGTTATTGTTCATGATGTGTTCCTTTTGATAACACCTCGAGTTGTTCACCAGAAGGATTTACTGACTAGAGGTTGGGAGTTTTAAGCTCTATCTATGGACCTCTGGGAAGTTGGTCTGAAGACTGGAGATTAAGGGCTAGTGTGGTGGCGTGGTGAATTAAGCTGTGCCTGCAATGCCATTATCCCATATGGGTGCCAGTTTGAGTCCCAGCTGCTCTACTTCTGATCTAGCTCCCTGCTAATGTACCTGGGAAAACAGTGGAGGATGGCCAGAGTGCTTGGGCCCCTGCACCCTCAAGGGAGACCTGGAAGAAACTCCTGGCTCCTGAATTTTGCCTGGCTAGCCCCAAACATTGTAGCCCTTTGGGAAGTGAACCAATAGATGGAAGACCTCTCTCTGTGTCTGTAATCCTTCCCTTCAAATAAATAAAAATTAAAATAAAAAAAGACTGGCAGTTAATCTCCATAAAAACTCTTGATCAAGGTTTGTTGAACTTCTGGATGCTGAATATGTGGAAGTGCTGGAAGGGTGGTGCTTTCAGAGAAAGGGTGTACAAATTCTGCCCCTCCTTCACAAACCTTGCCTTGGATCTCTTCCATTGGCTGTTCCTGAGTTGTAGCCCTTGTAATGAACTGGTAATTGTGGGGAGCAACTCGGACTAGACTAAGTTACTGGAATTAAGACTTATTCTATGCATCTGCTCTCCCACAATATGGCGCTGAGAAGGGAGAAACAGCTTCTACACAGCTGCCTCCAGTTCAGCCAATAAACAGCAGGACCTGCTCCTGATTGGAGGAGAGCAGCGTACTCGGCGTTGTGGGTAGCAGAGTTGGGATTGGTGGAAGAGGACTATAAAGGAGGAGAGAGACAACATGCACCAGGGAACATCTATCTGAAGGAACACCTGTGCAGCCCCCGAGAGAGCCGGCCGGCCGGCGGTGTGCCGCTCTCCCGCGGAAGTGGGGAAAGTGGCAGGGGGAACCGCCCTTCCACGGAGGTGGAAGGGACAGTAGCCAACCCGGGAAGAACCAGCAGCGAACCCGGGGAGGGCCGAGCAGACGAAAGAACAGCACAGGGTCCTGTGTCGTTCCTCCGTGAAGAGGGGGAGCGACATAATGGTGCCGTGACTCAGATAGGAAGCCTAGGCAGGGTTTAGTGTCGTTCCTCCACGAAGAGGGGGAGCGACAGTAATCACAAGGAATGTGTTTCCCCTGGGTTCTGTGAGCCATTCTAGCAAACACTGAACTAGAGGAGCTGCTGGCCATGGGAGCTTCTGGTTTACAATCAGTCAGTCAAACATATGGGAGTCCCAGACTTGTGATCGGGAGTAGAGCCAGTCTTGGCAAACTGAGCCCTTAAATTGTGAGCTCTGACACTAATTCCAGATAGATAGTGTCAGAACTGAATCAAATTATATTGTGCCCATTTTTTTTTTTTTTTTTGACAGGCAGAGTGGACAGTGAGACAGACAGACAGAAAGGTCTTCCTTTTCCGTTGGTTCACCCCTCAATGGCTGCTCCGGCCGGTGTGCTGCGGCTGGTGCACCGCACCGATCTGAAGCCAGGAGCCAGGTGCTTCTCCTGGTCTCCCATGCAGGTGCAGGGCCCAAAAATTTGGGCCATCCTCCACTGCACTACCAGGCCACAGCAGAGGGCTGGACTGGAAGAGGAGCAACCGGGACAATTTTGTGGTCTGGAGAAATGCTTGGTGGGTGAGGAAAACAACTGACCTGTCGAGTCACAGAAGTGTTCTGTGCCATGTTGTGAGAGTCCAGGAGAAGAATATTTAACCCATGTACCACTATTAAGCATCATCTCAATCTTTTGTTGCTGTGGCTGTCTCCATAGGAAGTAGGAATATGGTATATCCCCAATGGTTCCACCTTGTTATATTTGACCCTTGTTGCAGCCTCTGTAGACTATGACATCAGAGGGCTTGTTTTCTTTTCAGCTTTGTGTCATCTATGAACTTGATGAGCTTGCTTTTCCAAGTTTTACAAACACTTATCAAACAAGAAAGCTCCAAGGGCAGAACCTTATAACACTTTGACAATAGTAGGCAAAACCATGAAGAAATTGATGAAATAAACAGTTCATTTTTGGACTGATCTAATCTTCTTTAAAATGCTATTTGAAATGCCAAAGAAAAGAATAATTATTATTACAAATAATATTCTTAGAGATAAGTATATATTTAAAAGAGATAAGCTCCTGATTTGAAAGAAAAATTAATTCAAAATTGAACATTAATATATATATAAATGTATCTTCTCTATAAATGATTATAAACCTTATAGTATGTAGGTAAAAAAGAATACTGCACAAGCATTAGTCAGCTGAGTAAAAATGATAAAAATGAAAGCTACCCTCCTCGAAGTCAGCTTATAAAGTAGCCATTCTTCAAAATGTACAGGGAAAGGTGAGGGTTGCGGGTGGGAGGGAAGTTATGGGGGGGAAGCCATTGTAATCCATAAGCTGTACTTTGGAAATTTATATTCATTAAATAAAAGTTTTAAAAAAGTTGTTTTTTGCATTATATTTTCACTTAAAAACTGCCCTGAATACTCTCATCTGCAAAAACCTTTTATGGATCTCTGCTTCTTATACAACACTCTGGAAGCTAAGGCCTTCTACAAAATTGGCTTCCTTTGCCTATCCAGTTTCCATGCCCACTAACTTGCTGCTTTTCTTATAATTTGGACAGTCTCCTCACTGTCCCCAGAACACAGCACACATACCTGTTCTCGTTGCTTTGTTCGAGTTCTGTACACCTAATGTTCTCTGCTTTCCTCTAAGATCTTCCAAATCATGCCCATTTTTCTTTTTTTTTAAAGATTTATTTATTTATTTGAAAGAGTGACATAGAGAGAGAAGTAGAGGCAGAGAGAGAGACGGGGTGGGGGGTGTCTTCCATCCGCTGGTGCACCGGTTCACTCTCCAATTGGCTGCAACTGCCAGAGCTGCACAGATCTGAAGCCAGGAGCTAGGAGCTTCTTCCAGGTCTCCCACGTGGATACAAGGGCCCAAGGACTTGGGCCATCTTCCACTGCTATCCCAGGACATAGCAGAGAGCTGGATTAGAAGGGATGCCAGCACTGAAGGTGGTGGCTTTACCTGCTAAACCACAGCACTGGCCCCTTCCATTTTTCAAACTCAGTTCAAATCCTACCCCCTGTGTAGCAAGCTTTCCTGTACAGCTTCCATCTTCATTTGTCTCCCTCTTCTCCGAAATCTAAGTGGCAACTATTGTGCCAATATCAAGCATAAGATACATTTTCCCTGCTTTGTAAGTCAGACCACCTAGATCTGAATTCTTTCCTTTTATTTATTTTAATTCTATGTGCATATTTATGGGAGTACACTGTGATAATTGAGTACATATATACAATTTGTAATGGTCATATCAGGGAAGTTAGCATTTCTGTCTCCTTAAATATTTTTTAAATTTTATGTGATTAACACATAATAATTGGATATATTTATAGAGTACAATATATTTCAATATGTACATACAAATGTGTATTGGTCAAACCAGGGTAATTAATATTGATTTGAATTCTCTATGCAGTGTATTAGCTCTTTGACCTTGGGCAGTTTCTTAACCTCCTGAGGGTTCACTTTCATCATCTGTAAAATGGAGTAATAATAAAGTTCACTTCACAAGGTGGCTGTTATTATTAAAAGAAAATAATTACTTAAAACATTAAGGATAGTGCTTTAAGTGATTTCATCATAAGATTATAAATTTTAAATTGTGATTAGAACACAGAAACAAAATATATCTTACTGTCAGTAATTTCACATTGAAACTAAAATTTTCCTGATGACTAAAACTTGATCTCATTAAATAGTTAAAGTTCATGATTTTATTGTTCTTCAGTTTTTTTAAGACCAAGATTTTATGCATGGTTCTTAACCTCCCGGTTTCTCAGTGTTCACAGGCAACTGTGATTCAGATCATGTCTTCTACTCTCTGCCCAGCTACTCAAGTTGTTTTGTAGTCTGCTCATTTTCTCCTAATGAGGGGGAAAGAAATAAACTCTATTCCCATGTCTTTTCTCTCCTTTCCTATTCTCTTTTTTCTTTCTCTTTATGATGAAGATTATTCCTTCACAGATCCAGCAACAATTGGAGTTTCCCTAGGGATTTCTCCTTATTCCTCCTAGTGCCTATGTCTTAGCCTTGTGACAACCCTTCTTTACTCCATTAAACTATTGTTTCCTTCATCTCAGCCTTTTCTCCAGTCCTGACTTTTCTCTACCCTTGCTCAGATGGACTGTCAGCTGGAGGAGGAAGGGGCCATGAAGGGCTGCTGTATCTCACTGCAGGCTGCTTACTTCCAGAGGGAGCTATCCTCGTAGTGCACAGTATGAATGTCTCCCTAGAGCTGAGCAGTGTGGCAGCCCTGGCCTCTGTGCAGGAGTTCCTCTGAAGTTTTCTAATGTATGTAAGATAGTCATTCAACAAATATTGGTTGTTTACTTGACTGTTGGTTGGTTGGTTGAAAGAACTAGCTCATGTTTCAAGTTACTATACTCAGTAACCATATAAAATTCTCCATGAGCTTTTCTCCTCTGGTATTTAGGTTTTTTTTTATAATAATCTATAATTCATTCAAAATAACTAGAAAAAAGTTATTCCAATATTAAAACATTTAAACAAATCTATTTATTGAAGATTTTAATATTCAAGGCATTGCAAAATTACTTTTTAAAGTTAATGAATTAATTTATCTGTCTCAGTAATAAATCTTTAGATTAAATAGAATTTGGATATTAAGAGCACAAATTGACCTTTTTAAATATGTATATATTTTTTAAAGATTTATTTATTTATTTGAAAGACAGAGTTACAGAGAGAGAGAGAAAGGAAGAGGCAGAGAGATCTTCCATCTAATATTTCACTCCCCAAATAACTACAGTTGTCAGAGCTGGGCTGGTTCAAAGTCAGGAGCCAGGAGATTCATCCAGATCTCCTATGTGAGTGCAGGAGCCAAGTACCTGGGGCATCTTCTGCTTTCCCAGGCACATTAGCAGCGAGCTGGATCAGAAGTGGATCAGCCAGGCCTTGAACTAGCACCCATATGGGACACCAGCACTGCAGGCACTGGCTTTACCTGCTACACCACAGCACCAGCCCTATTATCTTATTTTAAAATAAATAATTTAGGGGCCAGCATTGTGGTACTGCAGGTTAAGCCTCCACTTGTGACGCCAAGTGTCAGTTTGCATCCCAGCTACTCTACTTCAGATCCACCTTCCCGCTAAAGCACCTGGAAATACAGTGAAGACAGCCCAAGGGTATGGACCCCAGCGATACATGTGGGAGATCAGAATGGCATTCCTGTCTCCTGGCTTCAGCCTGGCCCAGACCTGGCTGTTGTGGAAATTTGGAGATGGAAGATTCTCTCTCTCTCTCTCTCTCTTTCTGTTTCTGTCTTTCAAATATATATATATATGTATATATATATCAAATATATATATGTATATATATTATTATTATTATTTTAAGGATATGTATATATATGTGTATATATATATATATATATATACATATCCTTAAAATAATAATACTGTAAAATAATGTAGCAAGAATTCATGGACTGTTACGAAAATGGGTAATTCTGAAACTAACTGCTGCATGATAAATGTACTACTACTTCTTGGTTTCCTTTAGCTGATCTTATGATTCACTATCTTTTCTCCAAAACTGACTAAAGGGAGAGTTTCAAATAGGAAGCAGAGTACAACAATAACACAGATATCAGAACTGAAATATTTTAAATAAGTACCTCAGTTATATCTCACAAATTCACATTATAAGGGATGCTCACTATAAATTAATTTATAAAAAAAATAAAATGCTAGAATAACCCTAAATTTGGAATAATTTGGAATCAATCGAAATTCACAAGTGCTTTTAGGTTGACTTTTGAACTCCTCCAGTTTATAGAACAGATAAGACTAAATGATGGACCAAGTAATTTGTGCACAGTATTTCAAATCTCTAATTCTTAGCAAGTTAACAAATATGGTAAAGAATTGGCTGCTTCTGGCTATCTAAAGTGCATTTAGGGGGCCAGCACTGTGGCATAGCGGGTGAAACTGCTGTCTGTGGTGCCAGTGTCCCGTATGGGTGCCGGTTCAGGTCCCCAGCTGCTCCATTTCCAATCCGGCTCTCTGCTATGGCCTGGCAAAGCAGTGGAAGACGGCCCAACTTGGGCCCCTGCACTCATGTGGGAGACCTGGAAGAAACTCTTCGGATCAGCCCAGCTCTGGGCATTGAGGCCATCTGGGGAGTGAACCAGTGAATGGAGGACTTCTGTCTCTCTGCCTCTGCCTCTCTCTAACTCTACCTTTCAAAAAAAAAATAAGTAAATCTTCTTAAAAATAAATAAATTTAAAATAAATAAAATGCATTGAGCACTATAGACTCATTGGCTCTTGTTTATATCCCGTAATCTGGACTGTTTACCAGGCTGTGACCTTATTTCCCATTCTGATCAAGAGATTAATTTGCTATTTCTACAACTACATTTACATAAATAGATTTTTGTTTATGTGTTTGTGTTTGTGTTCTCATGAATTGTAGAGAAAAAAAATAAAACTAAGACAGGTCATCTGCTTCTTGTATGTCCTTTCTGTCAAGTATTTTCTTTAAATTTTCCTTTTTGTAAAGTACACCTGTCCAACTAAAGCACGTGTAAGATAATCTATGTAAGAAAATAAATGAGAGCAGCCATGCAACTTATTCAAACTTACAGATATAAAGTTGGCAAATGGGCAGGTAGTTGGCCTAGCGATTAAGACACCTGCTAAGATGTCCAAATCCCATACTGAGTACCTGGTTTCTTTACCATCCTTCAGCTCCTGACTGCAGTTTCATGCTAATGTAGACACTGGGAGCACAGTGATGGCTCCTGGGAGACCTGGGCTTCTGCCCTGGCCCAGCCCTGACCATTTGGGGAGTGAGCCAGTGAGTGTGAATGGGATCTCTCTGCACTCCCTCCCCCCACACTTCTCCCCCAGCCTCTCAAATGAAGGGCTTTGTTTGTTTGTTTTTAAGTAAAAATGGTAGAGCCAGAATTTATGCACATAACTCCATAACCCCTTTCTGAAGGGTGTTTCTCAAAGTCATTTGCTTGCAGCAGAATCTTTTCAGACACTTGTTTAAAGTGCAGATTTGTGGTTCTAAGCCTGTCTCTTGGAAACCTAAGGATAGGTCCCAGAAACACTGTCCCAGTGTGTCCAGAAAGTTCATGGAAAAGATAGAATTTTACTTAATCAAGAGATACTGGTATAAAGCATCTGAAACTCAAATCACTTTTCCACTTGACGTATAGTTTCATGGAAAATGCCAGGCACCTGAAAATAAGGGTTTATCATGACAAATGTCTTTTTTAGGAGTGATTATGGCATGATGCTAACTTGACGCCAATAAATTTTTTTACAAAGCTCAAGTCTCAGTTGAAGCTGGCAATAAATCATTTTCCCTGGCATTACAATTTCAAAAGAAAAGCCAGTGAGGACAACATTATGAATATTGCATTTCTGGCACAAACTAGCTAGAGATTAGTTGCATTGGCATATCCCTTTTCTAATGACCTGTTTTTAAGAATAGAAACGTATATTCACTCATCTATGAAGAAAATACTAAAGCCTGAAAATGGTAAAATAAGTCAGAGACTACAACATACAAAGGGAAGTCAACATTCTATGCATTAAATGAGAAAGTTTTTTCCTTTTTTTAAAAAAAAGTTAATTTACAAAGACTTTATTAGCCTGCTAATTAGCACTAAGATTATTAAGATATTGTAAAGATTTTTTTCAAAGAGATGGTCTGATTCTTCTTTTTTACATTATTTCATCTTAACTGAAGTTTTAAGTAAGATTTTTAAAAATCCACTGTTTTCAAAATTTCAATACATGTTAAGTTTCTGGAATGGAATTCCCCCATTAAAGTAAGACTACAAGTGAAAGAGGGGAGAGTTGATTTCTAGGTTGATTACACTCTAAAAGAATATACAGTATGAATAATTATAGCAGATCATATATGAGTCAGGCACAGGAGCCTAAGAGGTAAAGGAGTTCTTGATTAATGATAATTGAAGACTGAAAATAAATTACCCAATTTAGACATTCTCTAACTCCTTTATATAGATAGACAGAAATGAGTTAAAATATGCCTTTTTCACTTTTCAACAAATAGTCTTTCAAAATGTATATCAGGATAATTCTGCCCCAGCTGACAAGAGGGAATCCATAGGAGAAAAAGAAATAGGCATCTTGGGCATTCTCTGGCTGGGTTTATTCAGTCAGAATGGAAAAGGCAGGCAACAAGTTAACAGGTCAGAATACAATAGTTGGTTTTGATTATGATTATTTTGTTCATGAAAGAGGAAGTAAAGATGGAAACACTCAAGGAACACACATTGCCATACTGATTCAGCCACATAGGCACAGAGAAAGCATACGAGTGAAAGATGGAACCGCAAGCCCAATCTGTTAGCCTTCATAGCTCCACTTAACTCAGGTGAGTTCCATGGATAATGGTAATTGCTCCCAGTGCCTGCATATTCTCTCTTTAGAATAGTATCTATATTTCTTTTGATTGGATATTGGCTGGCATAGATACTCTGGGGAATCATGGGGGAAAAAAGGCAACTCCTGTAACTATACAAAAACATGGGACTTTCTATAGCAAAGGTTACACTTGGAGAATCAGTTTATAATCCCCTCTATCACCAAGACAAGATAGTGAGACTTTCCTTCTCTCAGAACACCAATCTGTCCTTTAAACCTTCAGAGCCCTAGTGATGCCCCTGTAACGTGATTTTCTCTGAAGAAAATGACACAAAAATGAGATATCTTGAATCTTCCATAAGGCTTGATGACAGTAGTCAAAACTCATAACAGGAGTGTGATACGCAAATAGAAAACCATACTTGGGGATGGGTATTTGGCACAGTGGTTAAGATGCTGCTTATTGGGATACTTGGAGTGCATGGTTTGAGTCCTAGCTTCTCTGCTTCCAATCTAGCTTCCTGCTGATGCTTACCCTGGGAGGCAGCACAGAATGGCTCCAGTGCATGGGTCTCTGCCATCCACATAGGAGACCCAGATTGAGTTTTAGGTTCCTGGCTTCAGCCTGATCCAGCACTGGCTGTTGTAAGCATTTAGCTAGTACAACATCAGATGGAGGGTCTCTCTGTGTCTGTCTCTGTCTCTCTACCTTTCAAATAAAATTAAAATAAATAAATAATTTTCAGAAGCAGAAAACTATACTTGTCAAAGACCAGCTACTAATTCATGTAGGTTTGATCTTGGCACCCTAAGATTTCTCTTCTGCTCTTATTTTGTACGAGATATCCCTGTGAGAACTGATCACTTCTGTGGAAAATCCTGTGATTACATTTTCCTCAAGGCCTTTCAGTAGTTAATCTCTTTCCCTTCAGTCAAGGAATTGTTCTTCAACCTTAAGAACTAAGGTCCCCACCTTGCTATTTTAATATTTAAACAATGACCTGTGATGAATCAAATTCATCTTTTGGAATGGCCTATACCTTCAGGTTTTAGAAAAGAATTTACTAATCCCATATTTGATGTTTAAAAAAAGAAGTTAGCAAGTGAATATAATGAATATATTTTCAGCTTATTCCACAGTATTTTTAAGCATTTTTAATAGCTGTCCATTCTCATAAAAATTCAGCATGACTGCTCCAATGGCAGATCAAATTTTAAATTGTGACTGGCCAAATTAAATTATGTTAAGTATTGATTTATGATTCATATTTTCAACTTTGCTTCTATTTAGTACAAAACTGAATAAAAATGTTCCCAAAAGGTGAAGTGTAAATAAAAATTTGAAATGCTTATGAATATTGGTATCAATATCAATATTATAATTTTTCAAAAGGAATAAGTTGATACCTGAAATATATTGTAATGGCTTTAAGCACAGGCCTTAGAGTCAAATTGATCTCATTAACTGAGCTGAATACATACACTAGTAGCGTGTGTGCCCCTGGAGCCTTCTAAAACCTCAATCTTTCTTAATGGAAAACAGGAAATACTAGTACTTACTATCTTACTATATTTTTGGTGGCAATTAGATAACATTTGTAAATTAGTAAACTGTTTAATACACAGTGACAATAATAACTTTGAATTATTGATACTTTTTTAAAAACTTGTGAAAATCCAAATTATTGATTCATTGAAAAACCTCTTCCTTAGGTTAATTTAAAAATAATGTAGTCGAGGGCCAGGCATTTGGCCTAGGGGTTAAAAACGCTTGCATCCCGCAACTGAGATTGCCAGCTCCAGCTCCTGACTCCAGTTGCCTTTTAATGCAGACCCTGGGAGGCAACCCTGATGGCTCAAGTGACTGATTTTCTTCCACCCCTATAGGACACCTGGATGGAGTTCCTGGCACCTACTTTACTCCAGCTATTATAAACACTGGGGAGTGAATCAGTGGATGAGATTGGACATCTTCAGAATGCCAGTGATTTTTCAGGGAATAGCATCCATGTGTTCTCCCCTTTCTCCTCCCCTCCTTCTCAAATAAATGATCTTTTTTTTTTTTTAAATGGAATATTTCACAATTTTGCGTATCATCCTTGTCCAGGGACCATGCTAATTTTCTCTGTATTCCAATTTTGTTTTATGGGTTTTGTTTGGTTTTATATCCTGGAGACCAAGAGATCTCATCATAATACATTTGTGGTAAATATTTAAACTACTTAGGATATTAGAATCAAACTTACAGCTTATGCCCCAAATTGAACCTCTCATCTCCACTCTCCCACCCAAACCTACCCTACTCTTGGCTGTTCCTATTTTAGTTGAGGGTAAATTCATCTTTCCATGTGCTCAAACAAAAAACATCAGTTATCCTTGACTCCTCTTTTCTCTTTCACACCCTCATCCAATCAAGCTACAAAGCCTGATTGCTCTGTCTTCAAAACATTTGACTATTTGTCTCCACATCCTCTGCTACTCCATCCTGGTCTAACCAAAAGCATTAAAAAAATTAAGCTAATTTTGATTTGCATTTTTTTAACATAAGTAAAAATTAAAATATCTCTTGCTACTTTTTCTACCTTCCATGTTATATTTTGAGCATAGTCTTCAAAAACAATTCTCTACAGGTATTTATAAAAAAAAAAAAAAAAAGAGTGCTACTGATTTTGCTGCTTTTCTAAAAGAACCCAAACATCACCAGACTTGCTCAAATAAATCATAGTGTAAAATGTAGTGATTGCAAACATCTAAACTTTATGATCAGTATTTAAGTCTCAGCACAAGCTGTATTGCATTAAACTAGCATTTCTTCTGTCATGAACTGTGGGATGACTCTGTACGTTGTTAGCATTATTTTCGATATCTTTTTTGTTTCACTGCTTGCTTTTCCTCTGTGGGGGAATTATTAGGACCATGAAAATGAAGCACCAAAGCAGAGGAAGAAGACATGTGTTACTTGGCCTTTCGCACTGATCCTCCCTAACCCATGTTTTCATGAGCACCAGATTCACAAAGTTTTCAAAGAGGAATAGCAAGTGTTTGATGATGAAGGAAGTTTGGATTTAATTTTCACTTTGAGACACATGGATGCTATTCCCTGAAAAAATCACTGGCATTCTGAAGATGTTCAAGCACTTTTTCTCCCAGAGCTACCAATATCCCCCAACTGCATGTGAGGCACTGGTGGTTTTGAAGGCTGTCAAAGTAAAGATGTTAGAAACCAGCTGCCTCCCTCATTCATCCTTTGAGATCAGGCAAAGGTGTTGGTGGACTTTTCTGCCACTTGGTCCTTGGAGTAGCAACTTGCACACAGTGTTACAGAAAAATGATTCAAAGGATAAGGGGCAAAATAAGAGCAGCAATAACAAAGATAATTGGCTCCACTGTCTATTGAGCACATTCAATGTACTTGGAACTTTTGCAGTTAAATATCATGTATTGTTTCATTTCATCTCTAGAATATAAACAGTTAGACAATTGTAGACCTTCCCCAGAGGCAATTAGGAAGAACCCCTTAAATCTTCAAGATAGTTCAAAACTGCCCTGCAATACAGTAAAATGTTGAGGAAGAGCTATATAACACAGTGAATTGTATGTGAGAAATCTTTCATTGATAAGTCACAGCACTGAATAAACATCAAGTCCAAAACACTTTATAGCTATGACCCAGAAGTATATAGTCTTATCAGCATTGCAAAATTGTTTCTAAACAATCCCTAAGTATGTATCATACATCAGAAATTTAAGAGGTAATACGCTTATTTACAATTCCTGTATTAACATTTGTCATTTTCCATTTGTTACATGTTTTAATTTTTTATTAGAAAGAAAAATGTTCCAAGTAACTCCTCCATTACTATGACCAGCATCTTACTATTATTTCCTCTAGAATTGAGTCAATGACTGACATACCCATGGATATTTCTAATTCAGAACCTCTCATATTTTTCCAAGGAAGGAAAAAGTTTAAAATTTAGCTATTCTGTATCACTAGTCCAGGTGGTAGAAGGAAAACATCACTTCCCTATTCAGTTTCTCTTCGCCTTTCCTTTTTTTCTTTGCAGATTTTCTCAGTTCAGTCTTTGAAGTGGTGTCTAGCAATAGAGAATTCAGATGATTACTGTTCAGTGGTCCTCCAGAAAACCAAGCTATAATCTTGAAGTGACATAAAGATCCTGAAAGATAAGCATGATACTCTGTGTTGAACAGTGCTAATTGTCATTGTCCCTCTAAGCAGTTCATGTGCTTGGGGAAATGTGATTCTCCTCATATCTAAGACACACACGTGGTTCAGACCTGAACTACTTATATTAACTAGTTTGGAACAGGTTTATACAAAGCATCATGACTTAATTTGGTGAAACGAGAATGAAGCCTAAAACTTTAAACCCAAGGTTGAGGGAATGGGAAAAATGCAGTATGTTAATGAAAAAGCATGCTCACTTAGGAGTTTCTGGCAACAATTTCAGAACAACCAAGGATAATCTTCTAAGAATGGAGCTGACATTTGGGGTTTCTTATTTCACAGCATAATCACAGTGCAAATCTAGTTAATATACCAAAGAAGGTATCAGATCAGGTTCCATAGATCTAAGATATATCCTCCTGGCTTAGCCTCATATGAGAATATTATCAGCAAGATGTAAGATAATATATACCAAAGCAAGGGGCAGGTGTTGTGGCAGAGTGGTTAAGGCCCCTTGAAACACTTGCGTCTTGTATTGGAGTGACTGTGGTCAAGCCCTGCCTCCACTTCTGATCCAGCTTTGTAGATACATTGAGTAGCAGCAGATGATGCCCTAGCTACTTGGGAGACCAGCCCTGTGGGAGACCTATATGGAGTCCCAACTTCTGGCTCAGCCTCACCTGTTGGGGGCATTTGGGGAGTTAATTAGCAGACAGAAGGTCTCTCTTGCTCACTCGCTTGCTCACATTCTCTTCCCTCACTTCCCCTACACTTTCTCCTTCATTCCCGCCCTCTCTTTCAGATAAATAAAAACTAAAATAAATTTTAAAAAATGAAAGAGAGAGGGAATTATGGCTATCTTCTTAGAATTATATTTGAAATAACATTAAATCTGTTCTCTTTATATTAATAATTTTTAATGTACACCAAAGCAGAATAATAGCATTCTTAATGTTAGAAGAAACAAATTATTTTTCTGTTAAGATCGGCAAGCTTGGAAAAACTGAACTTGGTACAAGTAGCCATCTTCCCTGCCACATAAGAAGCCTGCCTGCAGAATCAAGCTAAGCAGAAATATTAATGCCAGACAGATAAAGAGAATGAGACAGCAAAAAAGACAAACATGGAAGACTATGAGTGCAAGAGAAAGCAGGAGTGAATGATCATGGAAAGAAATGAATTAGAAGAATGAATTAGTTCCATGTAGAAAAATATTTAAGTTTGTGTACATACTTGTTTACATTGAGCCTTTGACAACCATTTTTCAAATATAAAATGCAGGCATAGAAAGTATATGCTTATTGGAGCTGGCACTGTGGCGCAGCAGGTTAAAACCCTGGCCTGAAGCGCCAACATCCCGTATGGGCACCCGTTCTAGTCCCGGCTGCTCCACTTCCAATCCAGCTCTCTGCTATGGCCTGGGAAAGCAATAGAAGATTTCCCAAGTCCTTGGACCCCTGCATCCACGTGGGAGACCCGGAGGAAGCTCCTGGCTCCTGTCTTCAGATCAGCACAGCTCTGGCCGTTGCTGCCATCTGGGGAGTGAACCAGCGTTGATCCGAAGCCAGGAGCCAGGTGCTTCCTCCTGGTCTCCTATGCAGGTGCAGAGTCCAAGCACTTGGGCCATCCTCCACTGCCTTCCCAAGCCACAGCAGAGAGCTGGACTGGAAGAGGAGCAACCGGGACAGAATCCGGCACCCCAGCCAGGACTAGAACCCAGGGTGCCAGCGCCACAGACAGAGGATAAGCCTATTGAGCCATGACGCTGGCTGTTGAGCCATATTCTACTGCTTTTCCAGGCCATGGCAGAGAACTGGATCAGAAGTGGAGTAACTGGGACTCGATCCTATACCCATATGGGATGCCAGCATTGCAGGCAGTGGCATTACCCACTACGTCATAGTGCCAGCCCTGAACATTATTTTCAAATTAAGAAAAACTTCAATGCAAGACGAAAACAAGGGCACAGCTGGCTGTCTTCTATTTTTGTCTACATTTTCATTTTATCAAGTAAATGTACAAGCACACCAAATTAATAATATAATTAATAATAAATACTGAAGCTTAAGTAGAAAAGCCAGTAAAGACTGTGGTCACCATGCCATGTGTTAAAGATGAATCCATTAAAATTGTCCCCAATTATTTCAATTATACAAGACATAGCTTGGTAAAAGTATCATAGACTGTGCAATAGAAGTCTAACAAATTGCAAGTTACCTGTAATTAATACTAGAGAAATGTCTTCTCATTATTAATCTGGCCATGACAGGAGACACTAATAGAAAATAAATTTATTTAAGAAACCAACACTAGCCGGCGCCACTCTTCCAGGCCCTCTTCCAGGCCAGCTCTCTGCTGTGGCCAGGAAAGGCAGTGGAGGATGGCCCAAGTGCTTGGGCCCTGCACCCCATGGGAGACCAGGAGAAGCACCGGGCTCCTGCCTTTGGATCAGCGCGGTGCGCCAGCCGCAGAGCGCCAGCTGTGGCGGCCATTGGAGGGTGAACCAACGGCAAAGGAAGACCTTTGTCTCTCTCTCTCACTATCCACTCTGTCTGTCAAAAAAAAAAAGAAAAAGAAAAAGAAAAAGAAACCAACATCGTAAAGACTTTTGATTCTCAAAATGCCACCAGCCTAAATTAAAGAGGTTTGTGAGTAGTTAGACTACTTTCAGACCCTCAATTTTCTTTTTTTTTTTTTAAGATTTATTTATTAATTTGAGAGGTGGAGTTAGAGAGGGAGAGACAGAGAGAAAAGTCTTCCATCCGCTTGTTCACTTCCCAAATGGCAGCAATGGCCAGAGCTGAGCCAGTTGGAAGCCAGGAGTCAGGACCTTCTTCCGGGTCTCCCAAATGGGTGCAGGGGCCCAAGCACTTGGACCAACTTCTACTGCTTTCCCAGGCCATAGCAGAGAGCTGGATCAGCCAGGACATGAACCAATATATAATGCCAGCGCTGCAGGAGGCTTAGCCCACTATGCCAGAGTAGTGGCTCCAGCCCCTCAATTTTCTATGAGCAAAGTGAAAGATGTTCCTCGTCATGAAGTACATTTTCTGCTGAAGAGGATATTGGAAAAGGAAGAAGCTCCAAGAAGGTGAAGTCAAGAATCATGAAGAAAAATGGACTAAGGAGCTACCTTCATGAAACAAAACTAAGAATTGATTATGTAAATTTTCCTGTCCCCAGGTTAATAGTACAACAACTGCTGCCAGATTTCTAAAATTGCTAAGGAAAAGTAATTCTCCCATTCTTTCCCCTTTTAAATGGGAGAGTTTATTGTGGGATCCCCTACTTTATGCTAGAACTGAAGAGTGCAAATAACAAGTCCTTTGGTTCACAGTTTTTGGCTCAAGAAGAACTACATTTACACATGAGATATACCCAGGAACCTGGATTTCAAGCCACTTTCTGTGATTCGATGTGATTTGGAGTATCTTTAGGATATGATGATCACATTTTCCTTACATAAAGAAAGTGAACATTTATAAACAACAGGGCAGGTTGTGGTAAATTGCATTATTTAATAAATATGTATTCCCCTTCAGACTTTGCCTTGTTTCTCTGTGAGCAGTCTACTTTCCAGCTCCACTGGCTTTGGCATAGATTGTGTTCTTTGGCTAATAGATGTTCTGAGTAGAAACTTTAAGTGTGTTTGCACGTTTCACTAAGGTTAGTATTCAGTCTCCTTGCTTTGCCCTCAAGAATGAGAACAGCATGTTCAAGACCAGAGACTTACTCCTTCAGACTGTGCCATGGAATAAAAAGATACTTGTCATAGAGCCAAGGTCCAGCTTAACCAAGCTCAGCTAAACCTGGCAGAGCTACCACTCTCATGAACTTGAGCTAGTAATACATGTTTGTTGCTGTAAACCATAGAGATATTACTAAAAAAGCTAGCTAATGAGTTTGTTGTGTAAACAAATAAAGACTCAGTGTCTATAAAAATGCTTGATTTATGGAGGAGAGCCTAATAAAGGTGTGAATGTACATAACTAAATGAATTCTTAACCAGAATTATTTGCAGACAGGAGTTGTAGAGATACTACTTGAATTGATTGGTTGTTTGCCTACTTGGACAGTATTTTTAACCTGGAATATAAAGGTTAGAAACCAGACTTTGGAATACAGGGGATTTTAATGGGCAGATGAGAATCGTTCTTTTCTTGAAGAGCAAAAAACAAACTTGATTCATTAAGGAATATTTGTGGACTCAAAAATCTGAAAGAAATTCCAATATTAGAAGTTGGATTAATGATTCCCAGGATATTGATACTTCTTGCCTATGCAGGAAGAGCCTGCATATTTAAAAAGTGGGGACTTGGGGGAGGAGGAATGCCAGTGTTTAATGCTTGAGATATCGACTGCTTAATGTTATATACATATGCCAACCTGAATAATAAAAGCCTGTTATATAACAGTTATATATTATTTGTTCTTTGACTTTTTATCATCCTTTCATAAACATTTATTTTCAGGTGTAAAGAAAAACAAGGGAGTTTTACTTAGAAATGTGTTTTATATGGCATTCCTGTGTCACTGAGAGAACTGAATTGATGAATATTGTGGCAAAACTACAGGGAATTATGAGTTCAGGAGTTAATTAGAAGCTGCACATGCAGAGGGAAGTGTCTAAATAGCCTTACTTAGGAAGGTTTATCATCTGACCACAGGGCTGACTAACTCCATCCATTATTCATCCATCTAAATGTTTTGGCCATCGTGAGTGCTAACATCATCAATGTTATTTTAAAATTCTAGAAAGACATGGTTCTAAGAACTGGTTTCATCTCATGAATTGCTAGTTTTGTGAACTTATAAATAATGCATCATGTTCATAAAAAATAATAGCAATGAAAAGAGATTAACATATGTATGCCCACAACTATCATTCTTAAATGAGAATTAATGTGTTGAATCATTCATGAATCCACTTACTAAATAATGTTTTCTCAAATGCCTACATATGCCAATCTATTGACTACTGAGCATATAAAAGAAACAACCATCTTCTCCAGGAGCTTCTCATTCAACATGTGAAATAACTAAGTATAAACACATAGTGGTAAAGGATTTTTGTGTTGAAAAATCATTCAGAAAACAAATTCTTCAGACACTTAAAGATTAGTACAAGTTGGGGCCGGTGCCGTGGCTCACTTGGTTAATCCTCCACCTGCAGCACCGGCATCCCATATGGGTGCCGGGTTCTAGTCCTGGTTGCTCTTCTTCCAGTCCAGCTCTCTGCTGGGGCCCAAGAGGGCAATGGAGAATGGTCCAAGTGCTTGGGCCCCTGCACCCACATGGGAGACCAGGAAGAAGCACCTGGCTCCTGGCTTCAGATCAGTGCAGCGCCAGCCATAGCGGCCATTTGGGGAGTGAACCAATGGAAGGAAGACCTTTCTCTCTGTCTGTCTCTCTCTCACTGTCTATAACTCTACCTGTCAAATAAATAAAACTAAAAAAAAAAAAAGATTAGTATAAATAAAAGAAGGGCTCATAGAGGACTTTTATTTCAGAAGATTTTGATATTATAGGTGGGTGAGATTCAAGTGAGTTCTGAAAGCAAGAAAAAGATGTAGATGTGAGTCACCAGTACAGAAGAGTCCATTAGTACCTCAAGGACACTAAATGGGAAGGTTAGGCTAAAGGAGACATAAATTATATGAAATATTTATACTTGAAACTTCTGCATGTTTTAGAGACAATAATGTTGCAAATAGAGACAGTGTAGCATAGGTGGGTTGATAATAAGCATGTCTTCTGGGTCGCAGGACCTCTAGCTTCTTTGGCATCACGTGCTAACACAGTGGTTGTCACATGAGCTAAGAGAAATGTTGCTGGGACAAACACTTGCCTTTATGTGAACAATTATACTTTTAGTTGAAATTCCCATTATGTTAATGAAAATAACAAAACAAATTTCATGAACATATATTGTCCATGTCTTCACTGATCTGTTGCTGCATGGAGTGAAACTTTTTTATATTTGAATGGATAATGAGTCTGTAGGTACTAGTATGAGTTGGTTATATAGAGAGAAGACTCAGGAGAGTCTCTAGGCCAACTGCTTTCAACGTTTTTTACTGTGATTCATCTAGCAAATGCATTTTATATCACAACCCAATGCATACATTCATAACTGTTTTTATATTTCTTTGTGTTAAACATAGAAGATTGTTACAAAACACAATACTCTTTCTATCTGATTAGGAGTAGGCTATGTTTACTCTTTACTGCAGCTGTGGAGTCAGAGGCTAAAATTTCCTTCAGTATCTTTTCTTTTGTTTCTCCTAATTCTGGGTTTTCCTAGAGTCTTTAAATAGGGTCTGAGGTGTGTCATTCTTTCAGCTGCAATCCCTTGTTATTATACAGGAGCCTTCCTGATGTGGTAGTAGGGTGTCAGCAGAGGGAAAGCAGTATGATAGCCCCTACAGGGAAGTCTCAGTCCTTTAGTCAGCCTGAGTTGGGTATTTCTTTTCCTTCAATATGTTTGCTTTTGTGTAACTCTAAGTTATGTTCTGATAAAATAGTTTCCCTTAAGGGTAGGCCTTGTTAAAAAGAGTAGAAAACTCTAGGTGTTTTTTAAAACTTTCACTTTGCCACTCTACCCCCTCCCTAAAGCTCGGGATTTTTTCCTCTGTGTTTTCGATGAGAACATAGTAAAACTCCTGCAGATAAAATTCACCGAAGTGTGTGAGTCCCTTTAGCACTATCTCCTTGGAATTTATAATCCTGGATAGTGTATACTAAGCATCTTGCAGTTCAACAATTGTGGTTTAAAGTGTTCCTACTGATTCCAATTCCAGTTGGTGACTTCTGCTTTTAGTTTTCTGCTCCTGGATAAACTGAAATTTTCTGTATCCACCCATCTGTTTCTCTACTTTTGGGAATAGCAATTTGCTTTTTGACTTCACTTCTCTAGTGAATCTAAGAGTGGTTGGTTTTCATTTTGTTCATATTTTTCTTAAGTTGGGAGTGACAGCTTCCAAGCTTCTTTAATAAATTATTATATGCAATGTATGCTATTGTTTTCAATCTTATTTGATTGTTTTATTTTTAAAATTGTGGGTTTTAACCCACTAAACTAGGTACTCCTGTGGCTATACAAGTACTAGAAGGAAACACAGTTTGATTTTTCTGTAACCTGAAAATGGGGAAATCTATGACTCCAAAAGCAACTAAGATGATAAATTTCATTAAATAAGAATTTTAAATGTGTTAATAAAGAGTAGCTAAAAATAGGAGGAGGTATCTACTTAGAGGTTAAAACTCCCATATCCCTGGAGCACCTGGGCTCAATTCCTGGCTCTGGCTCCTGACCCCACCTACCTGCCAGTGCAGACCCTGAGAGGCAGCAGTGATAGCTTCAGTAATTGGTTTCCTGACATTCATATGGGAGACCTGGATTGCATTCTTGGCTCCTGGTGGGAGCAGTAGCTCAGCCCCAGCTGTTGTTACAGGCATTCAGGGAGTGAAAAGTATATGGGAGTTCTATGTCTGTATCAATGCCTAAAATAAATGAGTAAAACTTCCTAAAATTCTTTAAAAAAAAAAAAAAGTGGCAAATTGGGCTAAAACAAATAAGTCTCTGCAGGGGAAGAAAATAATTAACAGAGTGAAGGGGCAGCCTACAGAGTGGAAATAAACATTTTCAAACTATTCCTCTGATAAAACATTGATATCCAGAATATATCAGGAATGCAAAACACTTAATCCAAATAATCTAGTTAAAAATGGACAAATGGGAGTCGGTGTTATGGCATAGCAGGTAAAGCGCCGCCTGCAATGTCGGCATCCCAATTGAGCACCAGTTCATGTCCCAGCTGCTCCATTTCCTCTCCAGATCTCTGCCAGTGGTCTGAGAAAGAAGCGGAAGGTGGCCCAGGTATTTGGGCTCCTGTTACCCACATGGGAGATCTGGATGAAACTTCTGGCTCCTGGTTTCAGCCTGGCGCAGCCCTAGCAGTTGCCATCTGCAGAATGAACCGTGAATGGAAGATCTCTGTCTCTCTCTCTCCCCCTCTGTGACTCTGATTTTCAAATAAACAAATAAATCTTTTTTAAAAAAAGAATGGACAAGTGATCTTATCCAGGTCCTTGGCTGGAATTAACTCAAATGTTCATGTCTAACGGCAAGAGGGTCTTCAAAATATAGTCTAGCTCTGTGCCCTAGTGACTACAATCTACCTCAGACATACTGAGCTTTCTTCAGTTGAGAGTCAATTGTATTTTCTTAAGGGCATTTACGGTTCTTCATAAATCATCTCTAAATGCTACCCTTTCCTTTGTGCAGGTGTCTGAACCCATTACTACAATGTATCCTCCTTAACACATGAAACTAGACTCCTGAAACCCCATCCAGAGAATTCATGGTAAGAGAGTTTATGAGCATAAGAATAAAAAAAGAATGTATGAAAATTTGTATGAATAATTTCTGGCTTTTAGTAATATACAAGTGCAAAAAGTAGAGCAGGTATATTTACTCCACAAACTCCCATTGATAGAAATGTCACATTATTTTTCTGATATCAGATTAAATGTGATCCATGTCATTCCACCAAACTCAAGAAAGTCAGCTGTTTATTTTGAGTGCTTCTCTACTTTGACCTACTTGCCATCGTCTCTTCTCTATGCCATTCAAGACACTTCTTGCTGGCACTGTCATTCTTAGATTTGTCTATAAAAGTGCAGAGAAGAGAAGATCCCCTTCTTAAAATTTTTTCTACTCTTTACCTCCCCAGCTTATCCCTTGCCTCTTTCTGCCTCACATAGTGTACCTCCCACTTTCAATGCCTTTTCTCATTCTGTTCCCTCAGCTAAGCATTCCCTTCCATATGTCTTTATTTGACTACAAAAAAAGCAATGTGCTTTGTTAGAAAAGAAGAGAAGATATTCCCAAAATAAGAAATACAGATGACCAATAAATACATGAAAAAATGTTCAATGTCATTAGTCATCAAGTAAATGTGAATCAAAACCACAATGAAACATCAACTGTCTTTGGTTGGAATGACTATTATCAAAAGACAAGAAATAACACTTGCTGGTAAGGACATTAAATACTGTTAATGGCAATGTAAATTAATTCAATCATTATGGAGAACAGTGTAGAAGTTCCCCCAAAAACTAAAATCAAATCTACCATCTAATCCTGTGATCTACCACATATATATATCACTTCTGGATATATTTCCAACGTAAATGAAATCAGCATGTTATAGAAAATAACTGCACTCTCCTGTTTATTCCCACACTAGTCACAATAGTCAAGATATGAAATAAACCTAGATGACCATTGGCAAATGAAGGGATAAAGAATATATGGTATACATACACAGTGAATTATTATTCAGCCATAAGGAATGAAGTCATGTCATTAACAGCAAAATTATGAAAATGTAAGAACTTATATTAAGTAAAACAAGGCACAAAAAGACAAATACTGCACATTTCTCTGTGGAAACAAAAGAATATATAAAATAATTACTGCTAAAGACTGAGTTGAGCTGGGGGAATGGAGTTGGGGACAGATGGTTGTTGGATGATGGGTCCTAAAACACAAGTACATAGAAGAAATATGTTCTGGTGTTCCACAGAATGGCTGATTGACTATAGTTCAAAATAAACTATGAATATTATCCAGGAGAGTATTCAAAAAGTTCATGGAGAATGCATATTATTTTAAAACTATGCATCTATTTTGCACCAAAAATAAGCACACCTTTTAATTCCATTTTTCACAAACTTTTTGAGGTACCTTTGTGTATTTTATGAGGATTTAGAAGAGAAGCTGAAGGACTAGAAAAATCAACAAAGCTCAAAAGAAATGCATATGGCTGGGTTGGGCATTTGGCACAGTGATTAAAACACTTTTTTAAGATGCCTGCATTGTATATCAGAGTGCCTGTGTGAATCCCAGTTCTACTCCCAATTCCAGCTTCCTGATAATGCACACCCTGGGAGGAAGTGATGTTGACTCAAGCATTGAGGCCCTGCCACCCATAGGGGAGACCCAGAATGAATTCCAAATTCCTGGCTTCACTTGGTTCAGCTTTGGTTGGTGCAGGTATTTAGGCAACTCAAATAAATAAATAAATTATTTTTAAAGTAATGCATATTGCCCTTAAGTACAAGAAAAAAGTTTCAACTGCATTTGTTAAAAGAGACATGCAATTTAAAGTTTCACTGAGTTATTAATTCTTTCATAGACTGGGGAAAATTCAGAAGTTTGACAACAAACTCTGCTGACAAACACATAGATAGCAAACCTACTTTGAAGATTCTACCACAAAGATTTGCTGGCAAAAATGGAAAGAGATAGATGCATAAGGAATTCACTGCAGCATGATTTCTACTAGCAAATACTGAAAGCAACTTAAAGGTCCACCAATGGAGCAGATTAAATAAGACCATAGCACATCAACACAGTACAATACTTTGCAGCTGTAAAAAGGAATGAGTAATATCTGCATATTACTAAGAAGTGATCTCTAGAGAATACTCAAGTTTTAAAAAGGAATCTTTATGGTATGCTATCATTTATAACAGCAGGAAATTATATTTTCTTTTTTTTTTTTTTTTTTTTTCATTCAGGAGCATGTTGTTCAGTCTCCATGCTAATTTGTTGTGTTTTTTATTTTTATTTTATTTTTTTTATTTTTTATTTTTTTTAACTTTTATTTAATGAATATACGTTTCCAAAGTACGAATAATGGATTACTATGGCTTCCCCCCCCATACCGTCCCTCCCACCCACAAATCTCCCCTTTCCCACTCCCTCTCCCCTTCCATTCACATCAAGATTCATTTTCGATTATCTTAATATACAGAAGATCAGCTTAGTATACATTAAGTAAGGATTTCAACAGTTTGCTCCCACACAGAAACATAAAGTGAAAAATAATAGATGATTTTTTTTTAATGATGATGAAATCAGATCAGACCTATTGTCATGTTTAATCCCAGTGAGAGTCAAGTTGGGAGTTGATAGTTTCTTTTCATTTCTTTTCTTTTTTTTTTTTTTTTTTTTTTACAGAGGATCAGTTTAGTATGCATTAAGTAAAAATTTCAACAGTTTGCACCCCCATAGAAACACGAAGTGAAATATATTATTTGAGTACTCGTTATAGCATTAAATCTCAATGCACAGCACATTAAGGACAGAGATCCTACATGAGGAGTAAGTGCACAGTGACTCCTGTTGTTGACTTTACCAATTGGCACTCCTGTCTATGGCATCAGTAATCTCCCTATGCTCCAGTCATGAGTTTCCAAGGCTATGGAAGCCCCTTGAGTTCTCCGACTCTTATCTTGTTTAGACAAGGTCATAGTCAAAGTGGAGGTTCTCTCCTCCCTTCAGAGAAAGGTACCTCCTTCTTTGAAGACCTGTTCTTTCCACTGAGATCTCACTCGCAGAGATCTTTTGCCAGAGTGTCTTGGCTTTCCATGCCTGAAATACTCTCATGGGCTTTTCAGCCAGATCTGAATGCCTTTAGGGCTGATTCTGAGGCCAGAGTGCTATTTAGGGCATCTGCCATTCTATGAGTCTGCTGAGTATCTCACTTCCCATGTTGGATCACTCTCCCCTTTATTTATTCTATAGGTTAGTGTTAGCAGGTACTAGACTTGCTTATGTGCTCCCTTTGACTCTTAGTCCTTTCATTATGATCAATTGCGAACTGAAATTGATCACTTGGACTAGTGAGATGGCATTGGTACATGCCACCTTGATGGGATTAAATTGGAGTCCCCTGGTATGTTTCTAACTCTACCATTTGGGGCAAGTCAGCTTGAGCATGTCCCAAATTATATATCTCTTCCCTCTCTTATTCCTACTCTTATGTTTAACAGGGATCACATTTCAGTTAAATTTCAACACTTAAGAATAACTGTGTATGAATTACAGAATTAAACCAGTCATATTAAGTAGAACAGACAAAAAAACTACTAAGAGGGATAATGTATTAAGTTGTTCATTATCAGTCAGGGCTATGCTGATCAAGTCACCGTTTCCCATAGTGTCCATTCCACTTCAACAGGTTTCCTTTTTGGTGTTCAGTCAGTTGTCACCGATCAGGGAGAACATATGGTATTTGTCCCTTTGGGACTGGCTTATTTCACTCAGCATGATGTGTTCCAGATTCCTCCATTTTGTTGCAAATGACTGGATTTCGTTGTTTCTTACTGCGGTATAGTATTCTAAAGAGTACATATCCCATAATTTCTTTATCCAGTCTACCGTTGATGGGCATTTAGGTTGGTTCCAGGTCTTAGCTATTGTGAATTGTGCTGCAATAAACATTAGGGTGCAGACCGCTTTTTTGTTTGTCAATTTAAATTCCTTTGGGTAAATTCCAAGGAGTGGGATGGCTGGGTCGAACGGTAGGGTTATCTTCAGGTTTCTGAGGAATCTCCAGACTGACTTCCATAGTGGCTTGACCAGTTTGCATTCCCACCAACAGTGGGTTAGTGTCCCTTTTTCCCCACATCCTCGCCAGCATCTGTTGTTGGTAGATTTCTGAATGTGAGCCATTCTAACTGGGGTGAGGTGGAACCTCATTGTGGTTTTGATTTGCATTTCTCTGATTGCTAATGACCTTGAACATTTTTTCATGTGCCTGTTGGCCATTTGGATTTCCTCTTTTGAAAAATGTCTATTGAGGTCCTTGGCCCATCTCTTAATTGGGTTGTTGGTTTTGTTTTTGTGGAGTTTCTTGATCTCTTTGTAGATTCTGGTTATTAACCCTTTATCTGTTGCATAGTTTGCAAATATTTTTTCCCATTCTGTCGGTTGTCTCTTCACTCTCCTGACTGTTTCTTTTGCAGTACAGAAACTTCTCAATTTGATGCAATCCCAATAGTTAATTTTGGCTTTGACTGCCTGTGCCTCCCGGGTCTTTTCCAGAAACTCTTTGCCTGTGCCAGTATCTTGAAGGGTTTCTCCAATGTTCTCTAGTAACTTGATGGTGTCAGGTCGTAGATTTAGGTCTTTAATCCATGTTGAGTGGATTTTTGTGTAAGGTGTAAGGTAGGGGTCTTGCTTCATGATTCTGCACGTGGAAATCCAATTTTCCCAGCACCATTTATTGAATAGACTGTCCTTGCTCAAGGAATTAGTTTTAGATCCTTGATCAAATATAAGTTGGCTGTAGATGTTTGGGTTGATTTCTGGTATTTCAATTCTGTTCCATTGGTCTATCCATCTGTTTCTGTACCAGTACCATGCTGTTTTGATTACAACTGCCCTGTAGTATGTCCTGAAATCTGGTATTGTGATGCCTCCGGCTTTGTTTTTGTTGTACAAGATTGCTTTAGCTATTCGAGGTCTCTTGTGCCTCCATATAAATTTCAGCACCAATTTTTCCAGATCTGAGAAGAAGGTCTTCGGTATCTTGATTGGTATTGCATTGAATCTATAAATTGCTTTTGGGAGAATGGACATTTTGATGATATTGATTCTTCCAATCCATGAGCATGGAAGATTTTTCCATTTCTTGGTATCCTCTTCTATTTCTTTCTTTAAGGTTTTGTAATTTTCATCATAGAGATCTTTAACGTCTTTGGTTAAGTTTATTCCAAGGTATTTGATTGTTTTTGTAGCTATTGTGAATGGGATTGATCTTAGAAGTTCTTCCTCAGCCATGGCATTGTCTGTGTATACAAAGGCTGTTGATTTTTGTGCATTGATTTTATACCCTGCTACTTTGCCAAACTCTTCTATGAGTTCCAATAGTCTCTTGGTAGAGTTCTTTGGGTCCCCTAAATAAAGAATCATGTCATCTGCAAAGAGGGATAGTTTGAGTTCTTCCTTCCCAATTTGTATCCCTTTAATTTCTTTTTCTTGCCTAATAGCTCTGGCTAGAACCTCCAGAACTATATTGAATAGCAGTGGTGAGAGTGGACATCCCTGTCTGGTCCCAGATCTCAGTGGAAATGCTTCCAACTTTTCCCCATTCAATAGGATGTTGGCTGTGGGTTTTTCATAGATTGCTTTGATTGTATTGAGGAATGTTCCTTCCAAACCCAGTTTGCTTAGAGTTTTCATCATGAACGGGTGTTGTATTTTATCAAATGCTTTCTCGGCATCTATTGAGATAATCATATGGTTTTTCTTCTGCAGTCTGTTAATGTGGTGTATCACATTGATTGTCTTGCGCACATTAAACCATCCCTGCATACCAGGGATAAATCCCACTTGGTCTGGGTGGATGATCTTTCTGATGTGTTGTTGCATTCTATTGGCGAGAATTTTATTGAGGATTTTTGCATCTATGTTCATCAGGGATATTGGTCTGTAATTCTCTTTCAGTGCTGCATCTTTTCCCGGCTTAGGAATTAAGGTGATGCTGGCTTCGTAGAAAGAATTTGGGAGGATTCCCTCTTCTTCAATTGTTCTGAATAGTTTCAGAAGAATTGGAATTAGTTCTTCTTTAAATGTCTGGTAGAATTCAGCAGTGAATCCATCTGGTCCTGGGCTTTTCTTTGTTGGGAGGGCCTTTATTACTGTTTCAATTTCTGTCTCAGTTATGGGTCTGTTTAGGTTTTCGATGTCTTCGTGGTTCAATTTAGGTAGGTTGCATGTGTCCAGGAATCTATCCATTTCTGATAGGTTTCCCTGTTTGCTGGCATACAAGTCCTTGTAGTAATTTCTGATGATTCTTTTTATTTCTGTGGTGTCTGTTGTTACATTTCCTTTTTCATCTGTGATTTTATTGATTTGGGTCTTTTCTCTTCTTTTTTTAGTTAGTTGGGCCAATGGGGTGTCAATTTTGTTTATTTTTTCAAAAAACCAGCTCCTCGTTTGGCTGATTTTTTGTAATGTTTTTCTTGATTCAATCCTGTTGATTTCTTCTCTGATTTTAATTATTTCTCTTCTCCTACTAGATTTGGGTCTGGTTTGCTGTAGGTTTTCTAGATCCTTGAGGTGAATAGAAAGCTCATCTATTTGGTGCCTTTCCAATTTCTTGATGTAGGCACCTATTGATATAAACTTTCCTCTTAACACTGCTTTTGCTGCGTCCCATAAGTTTTGGTATGTTGTGCTGTTATCCTCATTTACTTCCAGAAAGTTTTTGATTTCTCTTTTGATTTCTTCTATGACCCATTGTTCATTCAGGAGCATGTTGTTCAATCTCCATGTGTTTGCGTATGCTCTAGGGATTCCTGAGTTGTTCATTTCCAACTTCATTCCTTTATGGTCTGAGAAGCTGCATGGTATCATTCTAATTCTTTTGAATTTGCTGAGACTTGCTTTATGGCCTAGTATGTGGTCAATCCTAGAGAAGGTTCCATGTACTGCTGAGAAGAATGTATAATCTTTAGCTGTAGGATTGAAAGTTCTGTATATATCTGTTAGATCCATTTGGGCTATAGTGTCGTTTAAATCTACTGTATCCTTGTTGATCTTCTGTCCTATTGATCTGTCTATTTCTGAGAGTGGAGTATTGAAGTCCCCCAGTACTATTGTATTGGGGTCTAAGTCTCCCTTTAAGTCCGTTAACAAATCTTTTAGATAAACCGGTGCCCTGTAGTTAGGTGCATATACATTGATAATTGTTATATCTTCCTGTTGAATTGATCCCTTAATCATTATGTAGTGTCCCTCTTTGTCTCTCTTAACGGTTTTTGTGGTAAAGTTTATGGTGTCTGATATTAAGATGGCTACGCCTGCTCTTTTTTCATTTCTGTTGGCATGGTATATCTTTTTCCAGCCTTTCACTTTCAGTCTGTATGGATCTTTGTTGGAAAGATGTGTTTCTTGTAAGCAGCAAATAGATGGCTTTTGTTTTTTAACCCAATCAGCCAAACGGTGTCTTTTAACTGGACAGTTCAGGCCATTCACGTTCAATGTGACTAATGATAAGTGGTAACTTTGCCCTGCCATTTGCCAAAGATAAGTTCTAATATATGCTTTGAATTCCCTGTGATCTTTTGCTGTGAGCTTTCCTTCCTTGGTTTCCTTCCTTTACCTTCTTTCATATTGATGACCGTGTTTCTTTGTTTCTGTGTGTAACACATCTTTAAGCATCTTTTGCAGGGCTGGACGAGTGGCAACAAATTCTTTCAATTTCTGTTTGTTATGAAAAGTCTTTATTTCACCTTCATTCACAAATGATAGCTTTGCAGGATATAATATTCTGGGCTGGCAGTTGTTCTCTCTTAGTACCTGGGCTATATCTCGCCATTCCCTCCTAGCTTGTAGAGTTTCTGATGAGAAGTCAGCTGTGAGTCTGATTGGAGATCCTCTGAGAGTAATCTGACGTTTCTCTCTTGCACATTTTAGGATCTTTTCTTTATGTTTCACTGTGGAGAGTTTAATTACAACGTGTCGTGGTGAGCATCTCTTTTGGTCGTGTTTATTAGGGGTTCTGTGAGCTTCCTGTACTAGGATTTCTCTGTCCTTCTCCAAACCTGGGAAATTTTCTGCTAATATCTCACTAAAAAGGCCTTCTTTTTTTTTTTTTTTTTTTTTGACAGGCAGAGTGGACAGTGAGAGAGAGACAGAGAGAGAGAAAGGTCTTCCTTTTTGCCGTTGGTTCACCCTCCAATGGCCGCCGCTGCAGCCGGCGCACCGCGCTGATCCGATGGCAGGAGCCAGGATCCAGGTGCTTTTCCTGGTCTCCCCTGGGGTGCAGGGCCCAAGCACCTGGGCCATCCTCCACTGCACTCCCTGGCCATAGCAGAGAGCTGGCCTGGAAGAGGGGCAACCGGGACAGAATCCGGCGCCCCGACCGGGACTAGAACCCGGTGTGCCGGCGCCGCAAGGTGGAGGATTAGCCTATTGAGCCACGGCGCCGGCTAAAAAGGCCTTCTAATCCTTTCTCCCTCTCCATGCCTTCAGGAACTCCTAGAACCCGAATGTTGGGTTTTTTAATAGTATCCTGAAGATTCCCGACAATATGTTTCAGATTTCTAATTTCCTCGTCTTTTCTTTGGTCTGACTGTATCCTTTCCTGTTCTCTGTCTTCTAAGTCCGATATTCTCTCTTCTGCTTCTCCCATTCTGTTTGTAAGGCTCTCTATTGTGTTTTTCATTTGATCTATTGAATTCTTCACTTCAGTCACTATCCCAGTTTCCTGTTGTACTAGTTGTTTCGTTTCATTTTGATTCCTCCTTAATATTTCATTTTCACGAGAGAGATTTTCTATCTTGTCCATTAAGGATTTGTGTAGTTCCAGAATTTGTTTTTGAGAACTTCTTAATGTTCTTATCAATTTTTTGAGATCTGCTTCTTGCATTTCTTCTATGTCATCATCCTCATAATCTTGAATTGGGGTGTCTTTTTCATTTGAGGGCTTCATGGTGACTTCCTTGTTTTTATTACCTTGGTTTTTGCGTTTGTTATTTGTCATATTGGAGATATTTGGTTTCTTCACTGTGGTGCTTTTTCTTGTTATACTATGACTCTAGATTAAGTGGACTATCTGTTTTTGATGGAGCCTTAGGGCTTGAGATGGGTGTGGCCTGAGAGCTCTGTTTGGTGTGCCAAAGGTGACACTCCCTGGTTAGGCGTGGTAAACCTCTCTCTCTCTCTCTCTCTTTTTTTGATTCAAAAGGGAAGTAATTCTGCACAGCTGAACGAAGTTGGAGGTAGTTAGCAGGCAAATGATATACCCACAGGAGCCAGAGATCAGAAGCTCTTTCCCAAGGACCACACAGGGAATCTGTTCGGCCCTTAGAGTGGGCTCAAATTCTCCTTCAGCCTCCCACTGGGTTGCCAAAGTTACGGAATTGTAGTGTCTCTGGAGAGTGCTCACGTGAATTCCGTGAGTTCTCTCCCCCACCGTCTCTTTTTTCACAGTCTCAGTTCAGTAGCACCATAAATTTACTAGGTCCTAATCTCCTGTTAATTCGCCTCACCCAGAGTCAGGTTTTACTGCTAGGCTCAGGGCCGGTGCAGACCTGAGGTCGCTCTGCTTATGACGTATGTCCAAGATGGCGCCTGCTCTTTGTCTTGCTCGCCCTTGAGAGGTGAGCGGAGAGAGAGAAACCCGTGTCCGTACCAGTCACCTTTTTTTTTTTTTCCCTCTCTCTCTCTTCCAGTTAGCTTGGTGAAGTCCCCCCCGCCCCGGGGGTCGTTCCCTCTAGTCTCCTCTCTCCGCTTGCCTGCCTGTGTCTCGGGTTATTGAGGTTCGGCTCACCTCGCGTTCCAGCGCTGGTGTGTTGAGTCTGCCGCTGGTGTCCCGAACTGTGGGCTCCCACGCTCTCCACGCAGGTCTGCTCCCCTTCCAGCGCCGATGTGTGGACTCGGAGCCCTGGACGTCCCAAGTCTCCCCGCTGTTGCACTCCCCTTCGAGCACTTGCGCGCAGACCCTGCGCTTGCGCAGCTCAGTCCCACGGCTCGGCTTCCGTGGCTCAGTCCCGTGGCTCGGTCCTGCAGCTCGGCTTTCACGCGCGGTGGGCGACCTTGTTCTCCCAGTAGGTCCTCCGATTCACGCCCACTGGATCCAGAAGAGTTTTGTCTGCAATATTTTCCTGGTTCTTTTTTCTGAGGCTACCGTAACTCCCCTTTTATTAAACTAAATTTTCCCGGACTATCGGTGCACGCCCTCACTATTCCTCCATCTAGGAAATTATATTTTTTTATATTAAAAATAGCAAATGAGGGGCTGGTGCTGTGGCACAGCGGGTTAAAGCCCTGGCCTGAGGTGCTGGCATCCCATATGGGCGCTGGTTCTGGTCCCAGCTGCTCCTCTTCCAATCCAGCTCTCTGCTATGGCCTGAGTTAGCAGTAGAAGAAAGCCCAAGTCCTTGGGCCCCTGCACCCATGTAGGAGATCCAGATGGCCGTTGCAGCCATCTGGGGAGTGAACCAGTAGATGGAAGACCTCTTTCTGTGTCTCTACCTCTCTCTGTAACTCTTTCAAATAAATAAAATAAATCTTTTTTAAAAAATAGCAAATGCTGGTGAGGATGGGAAGTTCTCATTGCTGGTGGATGTAAAAAAATGATACAGACACTTTGCAAGACAGTTAAGCACATTATCACAAAACTAAACACAGTCGGACCTTAGAATCCAACAGTAACTCTCCTTAGTATTCATTTAAATGGGTTGAAAACTTATGTCCATACAAAAACCTACACACAAATGCTAGTAGTGGCTTAATTAATAATTGTCAGAACTTGGAAGCAACCATAATGTTGATGTGTGGAAAAATAAACTGTAGTACACCCAAACAATGGAATGTATTTCAGCACTAAGAAGAAATGAGCTATCAAACCATAAAAAGATATGGAGAAAATTTAAATGCATATTAATAAGTAAAAACGGCCATTCTGAAAAGGCTACATGCTATATTTTTCCAACTTTTATGACATTCTCATAAAACCACAACTATGGAGACAAGGAAAAGTTGGGTGGGTGTTTGACCTAGCAATTAAGCCTGAGTTTGAGTCCTGACTTGCCACCCAATTCTGGCTTTCCACTAATATCCACTCTAGGAGGCATCAGGCAATAGCTCAAGTACTTAAATTTTTGCCACCCACATGTGAGACCTGGATTGTGTGCCCAGCTCCTGACTTAGCCCTCTCTCCCTCTCACCCTCTCACCCTCTCTCACTCACTCTCTCTCTCTCTCTCACACACACACACATAAATAAGTAAACAAATATTTAAAAATAAATAAAAAGATAAGTGGCTGCTAGGGAGTGAAAGAAAGAGAAGGGATAAATAGGCAGAGCACAGAGGATTTTTCAGGGCAGTGACATTACTCTGTATGATGTTATCACAGTAGATATATTACTGTACATTTGTTAAAATCTGTTTCAGTTGTCAAGAGTGAACTCATATAAACCAAGGACTTTGGATGACAATGGGTCAAAGTACTCCACTGATGATAAATACTCTGGGGCAGGATTTTGATAATGGTGAGGTTGTGTGTATGTGAAACAGGGAGTGTAACAGGAGTGTAACTGTCTTTCTGCTTATTTTAGTAATTAACTTAAAACTTTCCTAAAAAACAAAGCCTCTTTAAATAACCTGAAAAAAAAGAAATGGAACATAAACCAACAATATAAAAATAGAACACAGGACATAAATAGAACTGAGTTTCTTTTAATATTCCTTATGGTGTAGTGTCAACTTTGGAACTCTGAAAATACTTTATATAATTACAAGCTAGAATATATTTGGAATGAAAATTCAATTCCTAAAAATAAAAAGTGAGCTTAAAGTTACTAATGAACCCACCATATCAAGTTAGTTGTATAACTATAAACCATATATGGAAGCTGGCGCCGCGGCTCACTAGGCTAATCCTCCGCCTTGCGGCGCCGGCACACCGGGTTCTAGTCCCGGTCGGGGCGCCGCATTCTGTCCCGGTTGCCCCTCTTCCAGGCCAGCTCTCTGCTGTGGCCGGGGAAGGCAGTGGAGGATGGCCCAAGTGCTTGGGCCCTGCGCCCCATGGGAGACCAGGATAAGTACCTGGCTCCTGCCATCAGATCAGCGCGGTGCGCCAGCCGCAGTGCACCGGCCGTAGCGGCCATTGGAGGGTGAACCAACGACAAAGGAAGACCTTTCTCTCTGTCTCTCTCTCTCTCACTGTCCACTCTGCCTGTCAAAAAATAAAAAAAAAATAAAAATAAAAATAAAAAAATAAACCATATATGGAGAGACTATTCTAAGTGATTTGAAACACTTTTGTATCCCTAGAATGGTAATGTAAGAACAAAACAACTGGAAAGCAAATTTGACACTTTCTTTTGTAATCATATTATGTGTGGTTGTGTTTATATGATTATTTTGATGTTATACGTAGTGTGTAAAAGTAAGTGTGTAGTATGCCAAATAAATGAGTAACTATGTTGGCATGGGAAGTCTTAGGCATAGGAAAACACACATATATCAGTTTATATGAGATTAAGGAAAATTTCCACAGTCCAGAACTTCAACTGAAATGGAGACATTCAAAAATCTGAATTTGGAAAAAACTGAGCTTCTTGAACGCTTCAGTAAACTGACAGAAAAAGGCAAAGGGCAAAGAAAAGGAAAGAAACAAGATACAGAAGATATTGAGAGTACTGGAAAACATTAGACAACTCCAGGAGAGACTTCTTCAACAAAGATGAAATTTGTAGAATACTTAATATTTATATGTCTGGATTATTTACATAGATATAAACTAACAGATATCAACAGATTATGTATATAATTATTTTTTATTTTATCTATTTTCATTTCATTTAAAAAGCAAGAAGACAGAAACAGACAGACAAACAGGCTACAGAGGTCTTCCATTCACTGGTTCACTACCCCAAATGTCTGCAATACTAGGAGCTGGGCCATTCTGAAGCATGAGCCTGGAACTTAATCTGGATTTCTCACATGGGCAGCAGGAATAAAAATACTTGAGCCATCATCTGCTGCCTCCCATGGTACACATTAGCAGGAAGCTAGATCAGAAGTAGAGCAAGGTCTTGAACCTCAACACCTAGATATGGGATGCAAGCATCCCATGTGGCATCTTAATAGCTGAGCTAAACACTTGTCCCTATAACTGTAATTATTAATCAAATGATTGTATTGTAAAATTACTAATCAAAGGATAAAACAAATCAATACAATCAATAAAAGTAAAATTCACTCCAACATGTTCTGGACTCAGCAAGAAATGTTCATCTAGTTTTATGAATGCAAATGCTGAATGTTAATCTAACTACACATGATATAACTACATTGACAGGAATAGGTACAGAACAAAAAATACAGAAGTGAGGTGTCAGAGATAGAGACAATAGAGTAAATAGTATAAAACCAAATCAAATGCCAAATTCTCATCATCCAGAGGGAGATGAAATTGAAAAATCAAGGTGCAGCAATAAAATCTTATTATTTAGAAATATACAGGTAAATTTCTTTAAACTTCATATAGTCATATGTTAGATTAAGATATGGGAGAGGTAAAGTGTTGCTTTTCAGAACATTTTAACTGCTTATGTGTATGCATATTTTGTGTCAAAAATTAAAAATATAAAGATTAAGAATGAAAAAATAACTATCTTGAGGCTCCACACAGAGGTATTTTTGTTATTTTCTCTCTGATGAAGAACAAGAGGAAGGCAGTTGGACAAATAGGTGGCCATTTAGGAAAAATTATGGGAATGATGCACTAGAAAGCCTGGCCCTGGGGAGTGAATCAGCAGACGGAAGACCTCTCTCTCTCTCACTCTCTCTCTCTCTCTCTCTCTCTCTGCCTCTCCTTCTCTCCCTATGTAATTCTTTCAAGTAAATAAATAAATCTAAAAGAAAAAAGAAAGAAAGAGAGAGAGAGAAAGAAAGAGAGAGAAAGAGAGAGAGAGAAAGAGAGAGAGAGAAAGAAAGAAAGAAAGAAAGAAAGAAAGAAAGAAAGAAAGAAAGAAAGAAAGAAAGAAAGAAAGAAAGAAAGAAAGAAAGAAAGAAAGAAAGAAAGGGGAAAATGTGACATATACTCAATAGAAAGGAATCCAGGTGTTATAATTGGCAGAGAATGACTCCAAAATAATTGTGACAAATATATTAAATCATCTATAGGAATGGATGAATACAACATATAAAGAAGTTGGTATTAAGACTAAAGTTTGGAAAAGCAGAAATATAACCACATTTATTAACAGACAACATGATTTTACTTGATTCTTCAAAAAATATGTTAGCTCCAGAAAGTAAACTCGATAAGACTGTGGGATACAAAGTCTGTATTTTTTTTAGAAAAAAAAAATTTATTGGCCAGTGCCACAGCTCAATAGGCTAATCCTCTGCCTGCAGTGCCGGCACACCAGGTTCTAGTCCTGGTCCGAGCGCCGGATTCTGTCCCAGTTGCTCCTCTTCCAGTCCAGCTCTCTGTTGTGGCCTGGGAGTGCAGTGGAGGATGGCCCAAGTGCTTGGGCCCTGCACCCGCGTAGGAGACCAGGAGGAAGCACCTGGCTCCTGCCTTCGGATGAGCGCAGTGCACCAGCCACAGCGGCCATTGGGGGGTGAACCAACAGAAATGGAAGTCCTTCCTCTCTGTCTCTCTCTCTCACTGTCCACTCTGCCTGTAAAAAAAAAAAAAAAAGAAAAGAAAGAAAGAAAGAAAGAAAGAAAGAAAGAAAGAAAGAAAAAGAAAAAGAAAAAAAATTATTTATTTTATTTGAAAAGTCAGAGTTACTGCAAGAAAGGGAAAAACAGAGAGAGATGAGAGAAATCTGCCATCTGTTGCTTCAATCCCCAAATGGCCACAGCAACCAGGGCTGGGCCAGGCTGAAGCCAGGAGCCAGAAGCTCCTTCCATTTCTCCCACAGGGGTGCAGGGGCTCAAGCACCTGACCATCTTCTGCTGCTTTCCCAGATGCATTAGCAGGGAGCTGGATTAGAAGTGGAGCAGGGGGGCCTGCACTGGGGTTTAGTGGGTAAGGCTGCTGCCTTCAGTGCCAGCATCCCATACAGGTGCCGGTTCTACTCCTAGCTGCTCCTCTTCTGATCCAGCTCTCTGCCATGGCCTGGGAAAGCAGTAGAAGATGGCCCAAGTCCTTGGGCCCTTGCACCCACATGGGAGACCAGGAAGAAGCTCCTGGTTCCTGGCTTCGGATCTGCGTAGCTCCGGCCATTGCAGCCAATTGGAGAGTGAACGAGTGGATGGAAGACCTCTCTCTTTGCCTCTCCTTCTCTCTCTATGTAACTCTGACTTTCAAATAAATTAATTAATTAATTAAAAATAGTGGAGCAGGCTGGACTCGAACTGGTGCCCAAATGGGTTGTTGGGATTGCAAGAGGTGGCCTAACGTGCTGCACCACAGCACTGGTGCCAAAGTCAATATTTGTATTTTATTTTGACAATTGAGAAAACATTTTAAAATAGGTATCCTTTATAATAATGTCAAAAACATGAAATTCCTAAGAGTAAATTTACAAAAATGTATAAAAGGTCTTTACTTTGAGGCCGGCGCCACGGCTCACTAGGCTAATCCTCCACCTTGTGGTGCCGGCACACCAGGTTCTAGTCCCGGTCGGGGCGCTGCATTCTGTCCCGGTTGCCCCTCTTCCAGGCCAGCTCTCTGCTGTGGCCAGGGAGTGCAGTGGAGGATGGCCCAAGTGCTTGGGCCCTGCACCCCATGGGAGACCAGGAGAAGCACCTGGCTCCTGGCTTCGGATCGGCATAGCTCTGGCCGATTTGGGGGGTGAACCAACGGAAGGAAGACCTTTCTCTCTCTCTCTCTCTCTCTCTCTCTCACTGTCTAACTCTTATCTGTCTAATTTAAAAAAAAAAAAAAAGAAAAGAAAAACGAAAAGCTAAAACTATAAAGTCCCAAAGGAAGCACAAAGAATTTTTTTTGCAGTAATGAGGTAGACAAAGATCTTTTGGTTTGTAAAACATACTAAATATAAAAGAAAAAAATTGATAAATCAGGCTTTATCAAAACTAGAAACTTCTGCTCATGCAAAGACAACGAGAAGGAAAAGTCACAAACTTAGTGTGAAGGTCCAGCAGAATCAGATTACACCGAGTTGATATAATAGGTATATATTTTCACACAGGTCTTTTCAATTTGAACTCTTACAGAACAAAAAATAATTATTCTAAATCTTGACAGTACAGCAGGGCAGAAAGTGAAACTTGGTAATGGGCAGAACTGGAAGACTGAGTAGTGATATTAGTATTGTCTTACTAACATGAAAAATAAAGAGGTATACTTGACATTAGGAAGAAGCAGTAGTAATTTCTTGAAAATAATTTACATTTACAATTGGGAGGATAGTAAGAACTCTTGGGATATTAGTAGTGTTTTGTTCTTCATTGAGTCATTGCTTGTGAGTGTGTGCTCAGAGGACAAAAAACACATTTATCTGTATACTTATGTTCATTTCTTGGTATGTATACTAATTTCAATCAAATGTTTTTTAAAAACCTAGGAGGAAAATAAGGTAGTATCTCCTTTTCATAAAAAAATTCTTAAACCTGAAAAAGTAAACTTTCCCGAGGTCTTCATTGCCTCCTAGAAAAGGACTTCTGGTGATGTTGGAACTTCCAGAATGTCAAAGTATTGTTAACTTCTTGATTTGTATCAGGATACTCAACCAAATGCAAACCACTGCTGTCTCAATGGATAAAGTCTGGAGAGTCTTTAACCTCAAAGTGCCAGGTAAAACTGAAGAATAGTTGCCTACTCATCAAGCATAAAATTCTCACAATAATAGAATTACTTGCAGATGACACTGAGTTCTCTACATTTACCATGGGAGTAAAGAAATCCTAAAAATACTTCTATGTCAGTGTCTTGACAATTTGTACTGATGCAAGTTTTGGGAGATTCTTCTTTCTAAGATTGAGTTTACATCCATAATTATGTCATCAAGTATACAAACTGCCATTTTTTCAGTTCTTGTAAGTTGTTTTCAGGCCTGAAGAGCAATAACCAATAATGATGTTCACAGCCATCTGCCATTTAGATAGCAAAACCTGTTGTAGTGTTCCCACTAGAGCTGTGATTTGATATTGGTCCAGCTCTTTCTTAAATTTGATGTATAGGCAGTGAATTACATGCCCATAGGAATGCGCTTTATAGAAAACACACTATTGTTCCAGAAACTAGTCATCAGATTATCTTGGCCATTGTACATTTAGCACATCTGGGAATTATTCTCAGGAATACATTGGATAGAAGCTTTTACTAGTGACTTAGACTTTCTCTGACTACTGCAATAATTGGAAAAAATACAACACATTTAAATGTATAATTTATCAAAGTTAGATCTACAGTGTATTATGATGAAACCTTGACCAAGAGTCCTTGTCATTCTTACTGATTTTGTGAAATTACATTAACCCGTTGTGGTAGACACTTTCACAAATGGCATCAAAATGTTTCCAGTGCCCTTATTTCCTTAGTCATAACTCTGGGTTGAATATTTACAATATAATTTTATTTTTTATGCATTTTATTTATTTTTTAAGATTTACTTATCTATATGAAAGACTTAGTTACAGAGCGGTAGAGGCAGAAAGAGAAAGAGATCTTCCATCCACTGGTTTACTCCCCAAATGGCTGAAACAGCTGGAGCTGGGCCGGTCCGAAGCCAGGAGCCAGGAGTTTCTTCCAGGTCTCCCACACGGGTGCAGGGGTCCAAGGACTTGGTTCATCTTCTACTGCTTTCCCAGGCCATAGCAGAGAGCTGGATCGGAAGTGGAGCAGCCGGGTCTCAAACTGGTGCCTATATTGTATTCCAGCACTGCAGATGGTGGCTTTACCTGCTATGCCACAGTGCTGGCCCCTAGGTATGCATTTTAAAATGCTTAATTTGGAAATTTACAATAAACTTGCTTGAAAAAAAATTCAACAAGGTAGTTTAGAAAGTTTCCATGTCCAGAAAGTTCATGTAAAATGAAGTTGAAAGATAGGTCTATGGTAGTTTGGTGCAAAAGAAATTGTTGAAATCCATGCATAGTTTAAAATTTTTGAAATCTGTGCATAGAAAGAATCTTCAGAGTTAATATATGAAAAATACTATGTGTGGGTTTCTAATATTTTTGCAACAAAAGAAATTTATTTTATTTCTTCTTTTCCATGAAATCTTTGAAAGACCATCACATATGAAGAACTCTCAAGGGATTCAATTTAAAAAGAAAAAAGTAAAGAACTTGAACAAACAACTTCAAAGAGAGACATAGATCACAAATGAGCATATCAAAAATGCTTAACATCATTAGTCATTAGGTTAGTGAAAATTAAAACCATAGTAAGAAGCCATTACACACCTAATCAGAAAGTCCATAATGAAAATAATTCACTATACCATTTGGCCATATTGGTGAGAATGTGGAACAACTGGAATTCTCATTCACTGCTAGTGGAAATTTAAGTGGCTTAGCCACACAAAAAAGTTGGACAGATTCTTTGAAAGTTAAATACATACCTACTATGATCCAGACATTCCTCTCTTAGGATTTTACCCAAAAATAATGAAAAAATACATTGGCACAAAGATTTATACACAAATATCCATATCAGTTTTATTTGTATTAGCCAAAAAACATAAACAACCAAAATATCTCATGAGTTGATTAACAAACTGTGGCATATGCATACTTCAGGAATAAAAAGCAATCAACAGTTAATATGAAGAGCAACATATAAATCTTAGCATAGTTACGCTAAGTAAAGCCAGAAATAAAAAGAATAAATACTGTGTGATTCTATTTATATAAAATTCTAGAAAATGCAAACTGAAAATAGTCAGCAGTTACTTGGGCTGGGGGAAGAGAGGAGGGAAAAGGATAAAAAGGAGTGTGAAGCACTCATCATATCAAGTACATTTGATTTTTTCTTTTGATTTTTTTTAAATTTTAAGTATACAAGTTTCATGTATTACATATATTCAGATTTAGGAACATAGTGATACTTCCCATTCTACACTTCCCTCTGCCCACACTCCAACCCTTCTTCCTCCTCCTTCTCCTATTCCTACTCCTAATTATTACAAAGATCTATTTTTCAGTATACTTTATACATATAAGGTTAACTCTACAATAAATAAAGAGTTTAACACATAGAATGTCAAAAAAAAAAACCACTATTCCTCAATAGAAGAGACAAAGGCTATAACAATCACTGAACCTCAAAATGCCCATATCACTCCAATACATTGCATTTCAGGTACTCTATTAGTTACCCCAGATTGGAGAAAACTTATCATATATGTCTCTTTTTTCAACTTTTATTTAATAAGTATAAATTTCCAAAGTACAACTTTTGGATTACAGCGGCTTTTTCCCCCATAACTTCCCTCCCACCCACAACCCTCCCGTCTCCCACTCCCTATCCCATCCCATTATTCAGCAAGATTCATTTTCAATTATCTTTATATATAGAAGATTGAATTAGTATATATTAAGTAAAGATTTCAACAATTTGCACTCACACAGAAACACAAAATATAAAGTACTGTTTGAGTTCTAGGTACACCATTAATTCACATAGTACAACACATTAAGGACAGAAATCTTACATGGGGAGTAGGTGCACAGAAACTCCCATGTTGATTTAACAATTGACACTCTTGTTTATGACGTCAGTAATCACCCAAGGCTCTTGTCATGAGCTGGCAAGGCTATGGAAGCCTTTTGAGTTCTCCAACTCCAATCTTATTTAGACAAAGCCATAGTCAAAGTGGAAGTTCTCTCCTCCCTTCAGAAAAAGGTCCCTCCTTCTTTGATAGCCCGTTCTTTCCGCTGGGATCTCACTCACAGAGATCCTTCATTGAAGGTTTTATTTATTTATTTATTTATTTTGCCACAGTGTCTTGGCTTTCCATGCCTGAGATACTCTCATGGGCTTTTTAGCCAGATCTTAATGCCTTAAGGGCTGATTCTGAGGCAAGAGTGCTGTTTAGGACATCTGCCATTCTATGGGTCTGCTGTGTATCTCACTTCCCATGTTGGATCGTTCTCTCCCTTTTTTTATTTTATCGGTTAGTATTTGCAGACACTAGTCTTGTTTATGTGATCCCTTTGACTCTTAGACCTATCATTATGATCAATTTTGAAATGAAATTGATCACTTGGACTAGTGAGATGGCATTGGTACATGCCACCTTGATGGGATTGAGTTGGAATCCCCTGGCACGTTTCTAACTATATCATTAGGGGTAAGTCTGATTGAGCATGTGCCGAACTGTACGTCTCCTCCCTTTCTTATTCCCACTCTTATGTTTAACAGGGATCACTTTTCAGTTAAATTTGAACACCTAAGAATAATTGTGTGTTAATTACAGAGTTCAACCAATAGTATTAAGTAGAACAAAAAAAAAATACTAAAAGGAATAAAGTATTAAGTTGTACATCAACAGTCAGGACAAGGGCTGATCAAGTCATTGTTTCTCATAGTGTCCATTTCACTTCAACAGGTTTCCTTTTTGGTGCTCAGTTAGTTGTCACTGATCAGGGAAAACATATGATATTTGTCCCTTTGGTACTGGCTTATTTCACTCAGCATGATATTTTCCAGATTCCTCCATTTTGTTGCAAATGACCGGATTTCATTGTTTTTTACTGTTGTATAGTATTCTATAGAGTACATGTCCCATAATTTCTTTATCCAGTCTATTGTTGATGGGCATTTAGGTTGATTCCAGGCCTTAGCTATTGTGAATTGAGCTGCAATGAACATTAATATGCAGACAGCTTTTTTGTTTGCCAATTTAATTTCCTTTGGGTAAATTCCAAGGAGTGGGATGGCTGGGTTGTATGGTAGGGTTATATTCAGGTTTCTGAGGAATCTCCAGACTGACTTCCATAGTGGCTTTACCAGTTTGCATTCCCACCAACAGTGGGTTAGTGTCCCTTTTTCCCCACATCCTCTCCAGCATCTGTTGTTGGTAGATTTCTGTATGTGAGCCAGTCTAACCGGGGTGAGGTGAAACCTCATTGTGGTTTTTTGTTTCATTTTTATTTATTCTCTAATTTTAATTATTTCTTTCCACCTACTAATTTGGGGTTTGATTGTTGCTTTCTGTGTCTCAAGATCCACTGATAGCTCATTAATTTTGTACCTTTCCAATTTCTTCATGTAAACACCAATTGCTGTAAACTTGCCTATTAACATTGGTTTTGCTGTATCCCGTAAGTTTTGATATGATGTACTGTTTCTTCATTTGTTTTCAAAAAGTTTTGATTTCTCTTTTGATTTCTTCTATGACCCCTGTTCTTTCAGGAGTATGTTGTTCAGTCTCCATATGTTTGCATATGTTCTAGGTATTCTTGAATTGTTGATTTCCATCTTTATTCCATTGTGGTCAGAGAAGATGAATGGTATGATTTTGATTTTTTTGAATTTGCTGAGAAGAATGTGTATTTTGCAACCATGGGATGAAAAGTTCCATAGATATCACTTAGGTCCATTTGGTCCATAGCATCAATTAGCTCTGTTGTTTCTTTGTTGATCTTCTGTCTAGTTGATCTGTCCATTGATGAAAGTGGGGTGTTGAAGTTTCCCATTATTATTGTTTTGGAGTCTATGTCTCCTTTTAGATCCATTAACATTTCTTTTAAAAAAGCAGGAGCCCTGGCATTGGGTGCATATACATTTATTATATTACATCTTTCTTTTGAATTGATTCCTTAATCATTAAATAGTGGCCTTCTTTATCTTATTTAGCAGTTTTTCTTTTAAAGTCTAATTTTTTTCAGATACTAGGATGGCTACACAGCCCTTTTTTGCTTTTCATTAGCATGGAATCTTTTTCCATCCTATGACTTTCAGTCTGCATGTGTCTTTATTGGTGAGATATGTTTCTTATAGGCAGCAAATAGATGGGTCTTGCTTTTGAATCTATTCAGCCAATCTGTATCTTTTAACTGGAGAATTGAGGCCATTTACATTCAAAGTTACTATTGATAAGTAACGACTTGTCCTGCCATATTTCCATAAATATTCCTATGGTTTACTTTGAATTTCCTTTGTAGTTTCACTGGGAGATTTTTGGACTTCATGTCTTTCATAATGATGACTGTTTTTCTGTGTTTCTGTGTAAAACACATTCTTACACATCTTTTTTAAGGCTGGAAGAATGACAAATTCTTTCAATTTCTGTTTGTTATGCAAGGTCTTTATTTCATCTTCATTCATAAATCAGAGTTTTGTAGGATTCAGTATTCTGGGCTGGCATGTTTTTTCTCTTAAGACTTGGTCTATGCTTCTCCATTCTCTCCTAGCCTGTAGAGTTTCTGATAAGAAGTCAGCTGTGAGTCTAATTAAAGATCCTCAGAAAGTAATATAGCATTTCATTCATGCCCATTTTAGAATCTTTTCTTTATGTCTTACTGTGGAAGTTCGACCACAATGTGTCATGGTGAAGATCTTTTCTGGTCATATCTACTAGAAATACTATGTGTTCCTATACTTGGATGTCCCTTTCTTTCTCCAAATTGGAGTTTTCTGTAATTATATCACTAAGTAGCTTTCTAATCCATTCTTTATTTGCACTTATTCAGGAACTCCTAAGACCCATTGAGCCATTTGATAGTATCCCATAAATCTCCCAACACTGTTTTCAATTTGGTTTTTAAAAAACAATAATTTTGTCTTTTTTATCTGAAAAATTCCCCAGGATTTGTCTTCTTGTTCAGACATTCGTTCTTCTGCCTCATTGAGTCTGTTGTTAAGGCTTTCCACTAAATTTTTTACTTGATCTACTGATCTACACTTATTCTTTTGAATTCTGTTTTAGGCATTTTATCAGTCTCTTCATCTCCACATTATAATATCGAAGTGTTGTGTTCCTTGGGGGGGGGGGTCTTCTTCTTTTCCTTATTCTTGTTTCTTGAATTTCTGAATTTATTTTTAGGTATTTGTGGAGATACTTGTTGGTTTTTCTTCTGATGGTTTTAATCTTTGAACTATGCCTCTATGGCTTAGTGGACTGTCTGCTCTTTCATTGAATACCCAGATGTGTGTACTGGTTGTAGCCAGGGAGCTCTGATTAGTGCTCACAATGGAATGGGTATCCAGGGTGACACCCAAGTTGGGTATGGTAAATCCCTGCTTGTTAACAGTCACCTCTGTTGGTGTGATCACACCCTCACCTTCTCTCAATGATCAATGCCCAGGTATTATCCCTCAGTGCAATAATTATCTGCACTGCTATAGAAACTACACACAGGATCAGTGCAGTCCTTACTGTGAGCATGGATCCCACTGCAGTGACCCACTCCAGGGAGCTTGGTGCATGTAGAGCCACATACAGTGTTTGCCCAGAACCCACCTACACCCTGTGCCCTCTTGTGCAGTCACAGGGTCCCCACCGTCAGCACACAAGGCTCGCACAGTCATGAGGTGCAGAGAATCTGCTCCATCCTGCAAGCCTGTCTGATTCACAGAGAAGCATATGTTCCCAAAGCCAGCTGCCCATGGGTGCTCTGCCTAGATGGTTAGAGGCCTAGAGCCTATGGTATGTAGCAAGACGAGGGGATCTTCACAGTCCTGTGTGGGTTCCCAGCTCCCTGTCAGTCCTCCCAAATAGACTCAAAGTCAGTGGGGAACATGGATTTTTCCCTCTGCTGAAATCTCGAGATTACACGCATACACAAGGGCCATAGGCCAAATGTGTCTTCTCCCTGCCCCACAGCTGCTCTCACCAGTACTGCTGTGAAAATGCTGTCTGGCCTCAGCCAGTTGCTGTGCATATGCACAAGGGCTTCCACAGCTGCCACTGATGCCCAAAATGGCACCTGCCCTCTCTCACCTGGTTGCCAGGTGCCATTTTTTTTTGGGGGGGAGAGCAAAGGGGGGTGAGAAAAACGTGCACCTATTTTACTGGGTCAGTGAATATGCTCTTCCCTCTTAGGGTTCCAGGCCAGACTCACACCACATTCTCCCTCTAGCTATATCATCAGTGGCACAGGTTGCTGCAGTCTGATCTCACCCTAGTCTCCAAAACTGCTCTCAGCTGCTAGAGTCGTGTCTTGTGTCCATGCTCATGTTGCACACCCACACCTTGTACAGAGATCCATGGTGTTGCTCTTCCTTCTGTAGAATTGCCACTGTGGTTTTCTCTCTAACTCTCCCCTGAGAATGTAATTCCTACACTTTTTTTTTCTTTTTTACTACTTATCCCTAGGCTAACGCAATGCATCGTTCCTTATTCCACCATCTTGGAATCTCAAATCTTCTTTTTGATTTTTTAATAGGTATTACATTACATAGTAAAAAAATTCAAGGGATATAAAATATTGCACTCTTAGAAAACTTTTTTTTTTACCACTGTCTCTATCTTTTCTGTTTCACTTTGCCTCTTAATCTGCTGCACCACAATGCAGCTAAAAAAAATAGAAAATGAAATACAATTTTTCTTGTTTTTCTTTAAAGAAAAATACAGGACTTAGCAAGTTTTTGTGATTTTCATTATAAGGACTATTAAAGTCTCACTGCTTGAAAATTCTAATTCATTAATTGGATTTTCAACAAATGGACGTTGACTGTAAGAATTGCTTTAAGGCCAGCGCCGCGGCTCAATAGGTTAATCCTCTGCCTTGCGGCACCAGCACACCAGGTTCTAGTCCCGGTCGGGGCGCCGGATTCTGTCCTGGTTGCCCCTCTTCCAGGCCAGCTCTCTGCTGTGGCCCGGGAAGGCAGTGGAGGATGGCCCAAGTGCTTGGGCCCTGCACCCCATGGGAGACCAGGAAAAGCACCGGGCTCCTGCCTTCGGATCAGCGCGGTGCGCCAGCCATGGTGGCCATTGGAGGATGAACCATTGGCAAAGGAAGACCTTTTTCTCTGTCTCTCTCTCTCACTGTCCACTCTGCCTGTCAAAAAAAAAAAAAAGAAGAAGAAATGCTTTAATAAGTTATTTCATTGTTATTTGATTGTTCTCGTTTTTCATGTTGCTTGTCAACCCAGAAAGCTGCCTGGTGTCTCCATGTGTGACCAACGTCTAGGTCATCTGAGCAGTTAATATGGGATAGAGTAAGAAAAGGATGTTCTTTGCTGGCATGATAGAAGATTCAGATTTTTCCTGTGTGTATTTCATAGTTTCTAACATAACCATAAGTTTGGCGAGAATATACAAAATTGGAAGACAACATTAAAATATGCATGAGACTATTTTTGTACCCTATATAAGCAAGTAACCCAACCTGTAATGTTATAATGGATGTTATATTTGTGAAGGATTGTTTCACTTTACCTCACATATTTGTCTGTACAACTTAAGTGGCTTACTTGGCACCAGTGCTGTGATATAGCAGGTAAAGCCACTGCCTGCGGTGCTGGCATCCTATATAGGCACCAGTTTGAGTCCCAGCTGCTGCACTTCCTGTCCAGCTCTCTGTTATGGCCTGGGAAAGCAGTACAAGATGGTCCAAGTGTTTGGGTCTCTGCACCTATGGGGAAACCCGGAAGAAGTTCCTGGCTCCTGGCTTCAGATCTGATGAGCTCCAGCCGTTTCAACCATCTGGGGAGTGAACCAGCGGATGGAAGACCTCTCTCTCTCTGCCTCTGCTTCTCTGTAACTCTACCTTTCTAATAAGTATATAATTTAAAAAAAATAATAAGTATCTCACTGATTTCTTTATCTATTGCTGATTTCTCAACCCCCACACCTAGATCATCCTACAAACTGTCTCCAGAATGATCTTTCTCATAAATAATCTAACCATCGCTCTCTTCTTGGAAACTAATCATTGCTTCTGATTGCCAAAAATATAAAGTCAAAGTTTTTGGGCAATCAAAACCTTCCAAAAATCCAGCCCTAACCTACCTTGCCATTCTTAAACCTTCCCCTTCTAAAGTTCAACCCATACTCTGTAGGCCATAGTGTAGCTTCTCCAAACACAGCATGGGTTTTCCTGTGGCAGGTCCTTCCATTTGGACTATCCATCTTGGTCTCTGCCTGGTTAACTATCTCACTTTGTCTCTGCTGCTGTCCTCTGCTGCCTAAGACAGTTCATCACTCCTTCTTTATGCTCTCATGGGGTTTTATATGGAATATAACTACTATTTATTGAGTGCTTACTAGGTACCAGGCACTGTGCCTAACTAAGCATTTTACAAACATGATCTCATTTCATCTTCCCAGCAGCCCTATGAGGTAATGTGACACTTCTCATGGTGTCTTCTCCTTCATTGTTTTCATGTCTATCTCTTCAATAGAAGAGATAGGCTTTACTTTTTTATCTAAACCACCTCTTTCTATAAAATCTGATTAAATCAGGAGCTTAGTGAATGTTGAGTATATGAATAAAATGAAATAAATAAATACAATAGAGTGCTTTAAAAAACAACTTTTAGGAAGGATTGACTTTACCATACTTGAATGGAGCCAAACTGGGTTATGCTTCCTGACCTTAATGTTTCTCTCCTTACTACTGGATTACTTCCTGAGAATACCCTGTGGTTCTCAAGAATACCTTCCCTCTTTTCATTTTTTATTCTTATTGCTACCAACTTAGATTAAACCCTGCCTTGCCTTTTACTTGGAAGAGGTTCAACTTCCTAAAATACTAGCCCAAGTATGCTTTTCCATGCTTAAAAAAAAAGTTTTCTAGAATGAATGATTTCTCCTCAGCTTGAAGTTTTCAAAAATCCACAATATGGCTCCAACAGTATCTCCCACTACATCAAAATCCTGTGGTCTAATCAATATGTAATAATCACCATTCTCACTTCCCTGCCTTTATTCATTGTAATAGCTCTACCTGTGTCAGTTACCTCTTTCTCTACATTTTTAAATAAAAATTTTGTTTATTCCATGATGCCTTCCTAGAACTTACCAGTCATAAATGACCTCTTTTTCTCTATACAAGTATATTTTCATTCTATGGGCAGGAAGTCTATAAGAAACATTTTGAATTCTTTACCTCCCATATTCAAGCTAACTCTTTGAGGGATAGAGGCCTTTTCAGTTAACTTCCAACCTCATGAATGGTCACCCATTTTGTAATAAATGTCCCCTTCTCCATTCAGGGATGAATCCTCTACAGCTATGTTTCTGCTATATTAGCCCATCTCTCAGAACATAAGTGTGTAGATCAAGAATGGGCACCTGCATCAAAGAAGGAGGTACCTTTCTCTCAAGGGAGGAGAGAACTTCCACTTTGACTGTGACCTTGTCTAAATAAGATCAGAGTTGGCAAACTCAAAAGGCTTCTATAGCCTTGGCAACTCATGACAAGAGCCTAGGGTGATTACTGATGCCATAAACAAGAATGTCAATTGTTAGTCAACAACAGGAGTCACTGTACACTTACTCTCCATGTAGGATCTCTGTCCTTAATATGTTGTACAATGTAAATTAATGCAATAACTAGTACTCAAACAGTACTTTACACTTTGTGTTTCTGTGTGAGTGCAAACTGTTGAAATCTTTACTTAATATATGCTAAATTGATCTTCTGTATGTAAAGATAATTGAAAATGAAAAAAAAATTAAGTATTGTGATGCCCCAGCTTTATTCTTTTTGTTCAAAATTGCTCTGGCTGTTTGTAGTCTTTTGTACTTCTGTGTAAGTTTTAGGTTTTTTTTTTAATCTCTATGAAGACTACTGTTCATATTTAATAGGGAGTGCATTGAATCTGTAAATCACTTTGGGTAGTGAAGATATTTTAACAATATGAATTCTTCTACTCTATGAACATGGGAATTTTTTTCACTTTTGTGTCTTCTATTTCTTTCAGCCATGTTTTATACTTTTTGCCATAGAGGTCTTTTACTTTCTTCATTAAATTTATTCTGAGGTTAAAAAAAAAAAAAAAAAGAATGGACACCAAGACAAATAGATTCTCTTTCCAGAGACTATGTACTTGAAACAAATGAACAAAACTCTTAACGTGGGTCAATCTCCTAAATAAAGGACTTGGAACTAAAGAACTGTTTCCCATAACCAGTTGCAATATACCTGTGTGGCTGTGTCTCTCAGAAGGTACTTTTTGTTCACATTATAAAAGGCAGCCCTCCTCATGGGTGCAGCGTTGGGTTCAGGAGACAAATGTATGTAGTGACTGTGCGCGGTCACAATATTTTCCTTCATAGCAAGGGAGTAGGGAGAGAGCTGGGCTGCAGAAAGAGCAGCATGAATCAATTATCTTAGGGTGGAAGCAAAGAAACGATGAAAATTTGCAGAAAACCAAAAAGTACATGAGAAAGACAAGAGACAGAGACAAGCATTGCCTGGTTGCTGTCAGCATTTTATAAAAATACCATTGCCTATGCTTTTTTTTTTTTTTTTTTAGAAAATCTCATATTCTTTTACTAATCTTTTTTAGCTGAAGAGCAAAATACTTTTAAACCTACCAATGTCTGCCCACTGCAGACCAGTTAGATCCGAACTTGATTTTATAGAATACATGCATTGGTATTTTTTTAACTTCCCTAATTATTCTAAGATGAAATCAGATTTTATCACCATTGGTTTAGATGTTGTAAAAAGACAAGCACTAAACTGTTGGAATCTTTACCTAATATATACTAAATTGATCTTCTGTATATAAAGAGAATTGAAAATGAATCTTGATGTGAATAAGACAGGAGAGGGAGTGGGAAATGGGAGGGTTGCGGGTGGGAGGGAAGTTATGGGGTGGGGGGAAGCCACTGTAATCCAAAAGCTGTACTTTGGAAATTTATATTTATTAAATATAAGAAAAAAAAAAAAACAAGCACTGAGGGAGAGCTGGTAGCATTCTGAGCCATTCCCCCCCCCCCTTTTTTTTTTGACAGGCAGAGTTAGTGAGAGAGACAGAGAGAAAGGTCTTCCTTCCGTTGGTTCACCCCCAAAATGGCCACCACAGCCAGCGCGCTGCGCCGATCCAAAACCAGGAGCCAGGTGCTTCCTCCTGGTCTCCCACGTGGATGCAGGACCCAAGCACTTGGGCCATCCTCCACTGCCTTCCCGGGCCACAACAGAGAGCTGGACTGGGAGAGGAGCAACAGGGAATGAACCGGCGCCCAACTGGGATTAGAACCCGGGGTACCATGGCCATAGGCAGAGGATTAGCCTCGTAAGCCGCAGCACCAGCCCATGAGCCACTTTGATTTACTAACTCGTCCATGTTGAATCATTTTACCCAGTCTAGGAAAAGATCTGGGCAGAAGGGAAAGAGACGGGTAGTACTGGGAGCAGTAGCGGCAAGTGTATAAAAGAACAGAGGAGGATGTGTAGGCAGTCTGGCTGTGACATCTGCCACCCATGGATCACCAGGGTTGATCTGGCTGATCCGGCTGGCTAGGTAGATGTCCCCTTCCTCTCTCACCACTCCTGAAGTTGTGACAACCTTACCCACTAGAGGATGACCTGTCTTTGGTCAACGGTACATAGTATCTGTACTCACCTGCTAGAATCTCCAAACAAGCTCTCTAGAACAGAGGACAGGAACTGAGCTTAGTACACATTCTTTTTTTTTTTTTTCCTTTGACATGCAGAGTGGATAGTGAGAGAGAGAGAGACAGAGAGAAAGGTCTTCCTTTGCCATTGGTTCACCCTCCAATGGCCGCCACGGCCGGCGCGCTGTGGCCGGCGCACCGCGCTGATCCGAAGGCAGGAGCCAGGTGCTTCTCCTGGTCTCCCACGGGGTGCAGGACCCAAGCACTTGGGCCATCCTCCACTGCCTTCCCGGGCCACAGCAGAGAGCTGGCCTGGAAGAGGGGCAACCGGGAAAGAATCCGGCGCCCCGACAGGGACTAAAACCCGGTGTGCCGGCGCCACTAGGTGGAGGATTAGCCTATTGAGCCGCGGCACCAGCTAGTACACATTCTTATCAAAACAAATTATTCGAGAATTACTAGTTGTATAAACCAGAAACTGATTAAGCAGAAATAAATGGGTTACCATAGTCAATTTCATTTCAAATACATGAAATTCTACCTAAAGAATATTTGACAAAAATGATCTTATGCTGAGCTAATATTACTTCATTTGAAATTCAAGCTAGAACAATAGTTATATTTTTAATCCTAGTGACAGCAGCATACTAATAATTAAGTGATCATAGCCCAATGTTACATTATCAATTCCATATTATTAATTAAAATAATAATAATATTGTGAGGCAGAATAAACTTCTACAAATACTAAAATGCATATTTTAAAGCTCTGGTCCTATTTTCTCCAAACCTTTCCCTGAAATCAAATATGACTACATCCTGCTTAAAGCGTTGTTGGCACTGTACGACTTAATAAACTTTGTCTTGTAGCTATTTCAGTGCTTGTCTTCTGATTTCTGTTCACTATAAGCTCCTTGATAGGAGCAGTTGTGATATTTCTCCTTGAATTCCTCATAAAAACCCATCTTCAGGGCCAGTGTTGTGGTGTAGCTAGTAAAGCCATGGCTATATGGGAGCCGGTTCAAGTCCCGACTGCACCACTTCCAACCCAGCTCCCTGCTAATGAGCCTGGGAAAGCAACAGATGGTCCAAGTGCTTGGGCATTTGCACTCACATGAGAGTCCCAGAAGAAGTGCTTGGCTACTGGCTTCGGCCTGGCCCAGCCCCAGCCATTGTAGCCATTTGGGGAGTGAACCAGCAGATGGAAGATCTCTCTCTGTCTCTGTTTCTTCCTCTCTCTTTCTCTAACTCTGACTTTTAAATAAATAAAATAAATCTTTATTTTAAACAATCTTTAATTTAGAGCGTTTTAGTTTTATTTGTTGAATTTGGCTGTACCTGTAAGTAATAAGTCCAGTTGCAAATCAAAGTAGTTCTACCATGGTGGCTTAAGCTGTGCATTTATCTTTCTCATATAACAGGAAATCCAGATACAGGCAGTCCATGGTTAATACAGCTTCTCAAGGAAGCCGTTAGAGACACTATGTTTTGCCATCTTTCTGCTTCGGCCATGCTTTGTGTTTAGCTTGTCACCTCATGGTCACATAATGGCTGCTTCATCTCTAGGCATTGTATTTGTTGCAAACTAGAAAGATACAGGTTCAGAAGAGGGAAAAAAAGCAACATCTCAGCCCATTCTATCCTTTATAAAAGCTTTTCTGGAATCTCAGCCAGTAAGAGCTCATTGATCGGAACTGAATACCCTGGTTACTCTTGGACCAGCACCAGAAGATAGCTGAGAGAGTAATTGTGGATAGATCACAATTTCTAGTCAGCCAGAAACATTGTTGCACAAAGTTTGATTCTAATTAGAGTTGAAAAGAATATTAAAGATTATTTGGCACCTCCTACTGAGATCTGACAGATGTCTGAGATCCACAGCCAGGTAATAGCAGAACACAGACACGACTGAGATCCAGCTATTACAATTCCTAGGCCATTGTGCATTCCATATATTTGTACACGGACCATTAGAAAGACCTACTTTAAAAACTAAAGTCATTTCCAAGACAGAATTCATAACGTTAGAACTTTGTTTTGGGTATCTCCAAAATAACCTTCCCCTTCCTGTAAATCTTCATAACAACAAAGGGGAAAATGATTCTCCACTATTCCTTTCATTTGAAAGATGGCAAAATAATCTCTTCTAAATTTCCCTGCGACATGACCTTCCTCAGTTGTCTTCTTGCTTGTTGTAATGTGGAAGATCATTTTTTAAATATCCCTAAAGCAGAACAAATTTAAATGCAATGTGTATCCAAAAGCATTCAAATGCAATCCTAATTTGCTCTTTTACTTAGTATATACTACCGCTGATTATTTTTCCTGGGAAATTTTTTAAAAATTTATTGTTGTATTAAATAACCTTAATTCTAACCCTTGAATAATAATAGTAGTAGTGGTGGTAGTAGCAGCAGCAAAAGTAGTAGTAGTAGTAGTAGTAATGTATTGCTAAATGCTTAGCACCAAAAGAAATAATCCATAATTTTTCAGTTTCCATAAAGAACCAAATTTGGCTCCCTAGGCATAATATTTAAATTTAAGGGGGAAAGAGAAGTTTATCACCATTTCACCCAATTCCTTTTCTAAAGAGTGTTGACTCTTACTCCTCCATAGCCAGGATTTTTATCCTTATGAGTATTCAGCAAGCACCATTTTCACATTTCCCCCTTTGTGAAGGATGGTTGAAGTTTCAGTTCCTATCCCCAGAAAACTCACAGTATGATTTGCTAAGAAGAGAAACTTGCACATTAAATTTAAGCTGAGAATAGTAGTATCTCTTTATAATAATGAAGCCATTGGAGGCTCTACTAATACTCCAATTATGAGCTTTTATCATACTAATACAAATTATGAGTATAGTGAGGCTCATACAGCTAAAGTTTAATTTTCCTTTCTTTTCTTTATTTTTTTAATTTTCACAAGTGGAGAGACAAAGAGAGAAATACCTACCATCTATTGATTCACTCCTCAAATGCCTCTGATGTCTAGTATTGGACTGGAATTTAAGCCAGGAGCCAGGAACTCAATCCAATCCTCCCACACAGGGCAGGGACCCAGTTACTTGAAACATCACTGCTGCTTCCCAGGGCAGGCTTTAACAGAAATCTGGAGTCAGGAACTGGAGCCAGAGCTGGTATCAAACCTATGAACACCAACATGGGATACGGGTATCTTAACCAAAGACTACGCTCTACAGCTGAAGTTTGAAGCTCCTCAGACCAAGAATCTCATCCCCCATAATGGGCCAGGATGTCTCACCTCTCTGAGTTTCAGTCTCATCTATACTGGAAGTGAATATAAAAAGATTCAGTTATCAGATTACAGAAAGAATTAAAAGAGATTAGCAACATAGGTCCCCACATATATGAGTAAGCTGTAGCTAGTATTCAGTTTAGGTTAATATAGAAATTAAAGAAGACAGGAGCTGGCGCCGTGGCTCACTTGGTTAATCCTCCGCCTGCGGTGCCGGCATCCCATATGGGCTCCAGGTTCTAGTCCTGGTTGCTCCTCTTCCATTCCAGCTTTCTGCTGCTGTCCAGGAGGGCAATGGAGAATGGTCCAAGTGCTTGGGCCCCTGCACATGGGAGACCAGGAGGAAGCACCTGGCTCCTGGCTTCAGATCGGCGCAGCGCCAGCCATAGCAGCCATTTGGGAGTGAACCAACAGAAGGAAGATCTTTCTCTCTGTCTCTCTCTCTCTCACTGTCTATAACTCTACCTGTCAAATAAATATAAATAAATAAAAAGAAGACAATAGTACACATCTTTGAAATAGTTAATGGTGTTAAACAAATGAAAGGAGGGGATAGTGAGAGGGGAAGAAAGGGAGGGGAAGAAGGATGTATGGTTATCTTAGAATTTCATATATGAAATACATGAAATCTGTAATCTTTATATTAATTTAAATTTTTTTTAAAAAATCAGTTCTATTTCTCTCATGTTCAAACAGATTTGGGTCTGGATTTGGGGAACTCAGCTTTTCATAACTATGTCATAACCATTATACATGTATGTTTAGCATATATGTTTTTAATACCATTTTCCCATCTGCAGTAATGTGCAGCTACTTTATTCCACATTGTTTAGTCAGCAATAGTCTTCCTTCCACCAAGAAACAGTGATAGAGAGAAAGGTATCTATAACAATTCTATTCATAGTCTATCATTTTAAATGGAGGGTGGTGCACTAAAGAGATGTTTTATCATACATTTTGTAGTAAGTGCACAGTTTTCCTAAGTCAATTTTAATCTGTTTGAAGTGTGTAGTTTATCGGTTGTATTTCAGTTTCCATAGCAACAGATGCAATCATTGCATACACATTCTGCAGCTGGGTAGACAAATGGTCTCCTCTGAGACTTCAGCTTGCAAATAAAGCAGTGAGTAAGAGGCAAACATTCTTTTCCAGGAGACTTCAGGATACCAGTCTCAGGTGATAGCCAAAGCAAGGCTTCCAAACGGAACTTTCTCCAGGTTTCTCATGGAACAATTGAGATGTCTTTACCCAAGGCAGAAAGATACTTCCACTTCTGGTTTTAGAATTTGGGACTCAGGTTAAATAAAACACAATGGAAAACTGTACACCAAGTACCTGGTTCTCATCCATGTCTTAAGATTTCCTGTGTTTCTAAAGTGGAAATTATAAAAACACAGTTCTGAAAATAAAACTTAGATGCTGGCGAAAAATAAAGTTGTAGATGTCACTGCAAAAAAAGTAGGAAACAAATAAGTTTCTATAATAAAAATATAAGATCCGTTCATTGAACTCAGGTTGCACCTTCATTTGAGTTACTTCTGAAAATAGTAAAATGACTTGTACATAACTGACTTTTGTTGAAGAGAAGATTCTTTAACCTTTTGTCATGAAAACTTGCAAACACATACAAAAATAGAAAGAATAACACAGTAAACCTTTTTTTAAGAATAACTGTGTATTGATTACAGTATTCAACAAAAAGTTTTAAGTAGAACAAACAAACAAACAAACAAAATACTAAGAGGGATAACGTATTAAATTGTTCATCAACAGTCAGGGCAAGGGCTGATCAAGTCACTGTTTCACATAGTGTTCATTTCACTTTAACAGGTTTCCTTTTTGGTGCTTGGTTAGTTGTCACCGATCAGGGAGAACATATGATATTTGTCCCTTTGGGACTGGTTTATTTCACTCAGCATAATGTTTTCCAAATTCCTAGCAGGGAACACCTTCCAGTTAAAATTTAAACACCTAATAATAATTGTGTGTTAATTACAGAGTTCAACCAATAGTACCAGAACAAAACAAAGAAAAAATACTAAAATGGATAAAGTATTACATTGTACATCAACAGTTAGCACAAGAGCTGATCAAGTCACTGTTTCTCATAGTGTCCATTTCACTTCAACAGGTTTCCCCTTTCCTGCTCAGTTAGTTGTCACCAATCAGGGAGAACATATGGTATTTGTCCCTTTGGGACTAACTTAATTCACTCAGTATAATGTTTTCCAGATTCCTCCATCTTGTTGCAAATGACAGGATTTCATTGTTTTTTACTGTTATATAGTATTCTATAGAGTACATGTCCCATAATTTCTTTATCCAGTCTACTGTTCATAGGCATTTGGGTTGGTTCCAAGTCTTAGCTATTGTGAATTGAGCTGCAATAAACATTAAGGTGCAGACTTTTTTGTTTGCCAATTTAATTTCCTTTGGGTAAATTCCAAGGAGTGGGATGGCTGGGTTGTATGGTAGGGTTATATTCAGGTTTCTGAGGAATCTCCAGACTGAGTTCCATAGTGGCTTAACCAGTTTGCATTCCCACCAACAGTGGGTTAGTGTCTCTTTTTCCCCACATCCTCTCCAGCATCTGTTGTTAGTAGATTTCTGAATGTGAGCCATTCTAACCGGGGTGAGGTGAAACCACATTGTGGTTTTGATTTGCATTTCCCTGATTGCTAGTGATCTTGAACATTTTTTCATGTGTCTGCTGGCCCTTTGGATTTCCTCTTTTGAAAAATGTTTATTGAGGTCTTTCGCCCATCTCTTAAGTGGGTTGTTTGTTTTGATGTTGTGGAGTTTCTTGATCTCTTTGTAGATTCTGGTTATCAACCCTTTATCTGTTACGTAGTTTACAAATATTTTTCCTATTCTGTTGGTTGCCTCTTCACTTTCCTGACTGTTTCTTTTGAAGTACAGAAACTTCTCAATTTGATGCAATCCCAATAGTTAATTTTGGCTTTGACTGCCTGTGCCTCCAGGGTCTTTTCTAGGAAGTCTTTGCTGGTACCTATATCTTGCAGGGTTTCTCCAACACTCTCTAATAACTTAATGGTGTCGGGTCGTAGATTTAAGTCTTTAATCCATGTTGAGTGAATCTTTGTGTAAGGTGAAAGGTAGGGGTCTTGCTTCATGATTCTGCATGTGGAAATCCAATTTTCCCAGCACCATTTATTGAATAGACTGTCCTTACTCCAGGGATTGGTTTTGGATCCTTGATCAAATATAAGTTGGCTGTAGATGTTTGGATTGATTTCTGGTGTTTCAATTCTGTTCCATTGGTCTATCCATCTGTTTCTGTACCAGTACCATGCTGTTTTGATAACAACTGCCCTGTAGTATGTCCTGAAATCTGGTATTGTGATGCCTCCGGCTTTGTTTTTGTTGTACAAGATTGCTTTAGCTATTCGAGGTCTCCTGTGTCTCCATATGAATTTCAGCATCATTTTTTCCAGATCTGAGAATGTCTTCGGTATTTTGATTGATATTGCATTGAATCTGTAAATTGCTTTTGAGAGAATGGACATTTTGATGATGTTGATTCTTCCAATCCATGAGCATGGAAGAGCTTTCCATTTTTTAGTATCCTCTTCTATTTCTTTCTTTAAGGTTTTGTAATTTTCATCGCAGAGATCTTTAATGTCCTTGGTTAAGTTTACTCCAAGGTATTTGATTGTTTTTGTAGCTATTGTGAATGGGATTGATCTTAGAAGTTCTTCCTCAGTCGGGGCATTGCCTGTGTATATAAAGGCTGTTGATTTTTGTGCATTGATTTTATATCCTGCTACTTTGCCAAACTCTTCTATGAGTTCCAATAATCTCTTAGTAGAGTTCTTTGGGTTCCTAAGTAAAGGATCATATCATCTGCAAAGAGGGATAGTTTGAGTTCTTCCTTCCCAATTTGTATCCCTTTAATTTCTTTCTCTTTCCTAATAGCTCTGGCTAAAGCTTCCAGAACTATATTGAATAGCGGTGGTGAGAGTGGGCATCCCTGTCTGGTACCAGATCTCAGTGGAAATGCTTCCAACTTTTCCCCATTCAATAGGATGTTGGCCGTGGGTTTTTCATAAATTGCTTTGATTATATTGAGAAATGTTCCCTCTATATCCAATTTGCTTAGAGTCTTCATTACCAAAGGGTGTTGTATTTTATAAAATGCTTTCTCTACATCTATTGAGATAATCATATGGTTTTTCTTCGGCAGTCTGTTAATATGGTGTATCACGTTGATTGTTTTGCGAACAGGGATAAATCCCACTTGGTCTGGGTGGATGATCTTTCTGATGTGTTGTTGCATTCTATTGGCGAGAATTTTATTGAGGATTTGCATCTATGTTCATCGGGGAAATTGGTCTGTAATTCTCTTTCAATGCTGCATCTTTTTCAGGATTAGGAATTAAGGTGATGCTGGCTCATAAAAAGAATTTGGGAGGATTTCCTCTTTTTCGATTGTTCTGAATAGTTAGAGAAGAATTGGAATTAGTTCTTCTTTAAATGTCTGGTAGAATTCAGCAGTGAATCCATCTGGTCCTGGGCTTTTCTTTGTTGGGAGGGCCTTTATTATTGTTTCAATTTCTGTCTCAGTTATGGGTCTGTTTAGGTTTTCTATGTCTTCGTGGTTCAATTTAGGTAGGTTGTATGTGTCCAGGAATCTATCCATTTCTGATAGGTTTCCCTGTTTGATGGCATACAAGTCCTTGTAGTAATTTCTGATGATTCTTTTTATTACTGTGGTGTCTGTTGTTACATTTCCTTTTTCATCTCTGATTTTATTGAGTTGGGTCTTTTCTCTTCTTTTTTTAGTTAGTTGGGCCAATGGGATGTCAATTTTGTTTATTTTTTCAAAAAACCAGCTCCTCGTTTGGCTGATTTTTTGTAATTTTTTTTGGATTCAATCCTGTTGATTTCTTCTCTGATTTTAATTATTTATCTTCTTCTACTAGATTTGGGTCTGAATTCCTGCAGATTTTCTAGATCCTTGAGATGAATTGAAAGCTCATCTATTTGGTGCCTTTCCAATTTCTTGATGTAGGCCCCTATTGATATAAACTTTCCTCTTAACACTGCTTTTGCTGTATCCATAAGTTTTGGTATGTTGTGCTGTTATCCTCATTTACTTCCAGAAAGTTTTTTATTTCTCTTTTAATTTCTTCTATGACCCATTGTTCATTCAGGAGCATGTTGTTCAATCTCCATGTGTTTGCGTATGCTCTAGGGATTCCTGAGTTGCTAATTTCCAACTTCATTCCTTTATGGTCTGAGAAGCTGCATCGTATGATTCTAATTCTTTTGAATTTGCTGAGACTTGCTTTATGGCCTAGTATGTGGTCAATCCTAGAGAAGGTTCCATGCACTGCTGAGAAGAATGTAAAATCTTTAGCTGTAGGATTGAAAGTTCTGTATATATCTGTTAGATCCATTTGGGCTATAGTGTTGTTTAAATCTACTGTCTCCTTGTTGATCTTCTGTCCTATTGATCTGTCTATTTCTGAGAGTGGAGTATTGAAGTCCCCCAGTACTATTGTATTGGGGTCTAAGTCTCCCTTTAAGTCCTTTAACAAATCTTTTAAATAAACTGGTGCCCTGTAATTAGGTGCATATACATTGATAATTGTTATATCTTCCTGTTGAATTGATCCCTTAATCATTATGTGTGCCCCTCTTTGTCTCTCTTAATAGTTTTTGTGGTAAAGTCTATGTTGTCCGATATTAAGATAGCTACGCCCACTCTTTTTTCTTTTCTGTTTCCAGCTTTTCACTTTCAGTCTGTATGCATCTTTGTTGGAAAGATGTGTTTCTTGTAAGCAGCAAATAGATGGGTTTTGTTTCTTAACCCAGTCAGCCAATCGGTGTCTTTTAACTGGACAGTTCAGGCCATTAACTTTCAATGTGACTATTGACAAGTAATAACTTTGCCCTGCCATTTGCCAAATATATTTTCTAATATATGCTTTGAATTCCCTGTGATCTTTTGCTGTGAGGTTTCCTTCCTTTACCTTCTTTCATATTGATGACCGTGTTTCTGTGTTTCTGTGTGTAACACATCTTTAAGCATCTTTTGCAGGGCTGGACGAGTGGCGACAAATTCTTTCAATTTCTGTTTGCTATGAAAGGTCTTTATTTCACCTTCATTCCCAAATGATAGCTTTGCAGGATATAATATTCTGGGCTGGCAGTTTTTCTCTCTTAGTACCTGGGCTATAGCTCGCCATTCCCTTCTAGCTTGTAGGGTTTCTGATGAGAAGTCTGCTGTGAGTCTAATTAGAGATCCTCTGAGAGTAATCTGATGTTTCTCTCTTGCACATTTTAGGATCTTTTCTTTATGTTTCACTGTGGTGAGTTTAATTATAACGTGTCATGGTGAGGATCTCTTTTGGTCATGTTCACTAGGGGTTCTATGAGCTTCCTGTACTAGGATGTCTCTGTCCTCCAAACCTGGGAAATTTTCTGCTAGTATCTCACTAAAAAGACATTCTAATCCTTTCTCCCTCTCCATGCCTTCAGGAACTCCTAGAACCCGAATGTTGGTTTTTTTCAATAGTATCCTGTAGATTCCCGTCTAATTTCCTCTTCTTTCCTTTGGTTTGACTGTATACTTTCCTGTTCTCTGTCTTCTAAGTCCGATATTCTCTCTTCTGCTTTACCCATTCTGTTTTTAAGGCTCTCTAATGTGTTTGTCATTTGATCTATTGAATTCTTCATTTCATTATGATCTCTCATCACTATCACAGTTTCATGTTCAACTAGTTGCTTCATTTCATTTTGATTCCTCCTTAATATTTCATTTTCACGAGAGAGATTTTCTATCCTGTCCAGTAAGGATTTCTGTAGTTCAAGAATTTGTTTTTGAGAACTTCTTAATGTTCTTATCAATTTTTTGAGATCCGCTTCTTGCATTTCTTGTATCTCGTCATCTTCATAATCTTGAATTGGGGTGTCTTTATCATTTTGGGGTGTCGTAGTGTCTTCCTTGTTCTTATTACCTCGGTTTTTGCGTTTTTTTGGCATTGTGGAGATATTCTGTGGTTTCTTTGCTGTGGTGCTTTTTCTTGTTATACTATGACTCTAGATTAAGTGGACTATCTGCTTTTGATGGAGCCTTAGAGGCTTGAGATGGGTGTGGCCTGAGAGCTCTGTTGGTTCCTCAGGGTTAAGGGTGTGCCAAAGGTGACACTCCCAGGTTAGGCGTGGTAAATCTCTCTCTCTCTCTTTCTTTCTTTCTTTCTTTCTTTCTTTCTTTCTTTCTTTCTTTCTTTCTTTCATTCAAAAGGGAAGTAATTTCGCACAGCTGAACAGAATTGGAGGTAGTTAGCAGGTGAATGATATACCCACAGGAGCCAGAGATTGGAAGCTCTTTCCCAAGGACCCCACAGGGAATCTGTTCTGCCCTCAGAGTGGGCTCAAATTCTCCTGCAGTCTCCCTCTGGGTTGCCAAGGTTACCGAATTGTAGCATCTCTGGAGAGTACTCACGTGAATTCCACCCCCCCACCCCCAGAGTCAGGTTTTTCTGCTAGGCTCAGGGCCGGTGCAGACCTGAGGTCGCCCTGCTTATGACGTATGTCCAAGATGGCACCTGCTCTTTGTCTTGCTCGCCTTTGAGAGGTGAGCAGAGAGAGAGATACTCGTGTCCATATCGGTCACTTTTTTTTTTCTCTTTCTCTTCTAGTTAGCCTATGAACTTTTCCCCATGGGGTTTCAAGCCTTGTTCCCTCTAGTTGCCTCTTTCCGCTTGCCCGCCAGTGTCTCAGGCTATTGAGGTTCGGCTCACCTCGCGTTCCAGTGCTGGTGTTTTGAGTCTGCCGCTGGTGTCCCAAACTGTGGGCTCCCATGCTCTCCACGCAGGTCCACTGTGAATCACTAGTTCCGGAAGAGTTTCCTCTGCTGTTTCTTCCCCTACTCTTCCTTGAACCTGCAGTATCTCCACTTTTATTAAACTGTCTCTTCCCGGACTATCAGTGTGCCCCCTTCCTATTCTGCCATCTTGCCACTAAGAAAAAAAATTTAAAATAGACTAGAGACCTTAAGAGAAACCACATCAAAAAAGATACATGGATGAGAAATAAGCATATGAATGAAAAGATGTTCCACATCAAATGTGACCAGAGAAATATAAATTAAAACAATAATGCTATAAGCCACATGCCATACACCTGGGTTCAAGACCTGGCCCTGCCTCCTACCTCCAGATTCATACTAATTCAAACCTTGAATACTGTGGCTAAAGGCTCAAGTGGTTGCATCTACACTGAGTTGCCAAATACCAGCTGCAGCCTGGCCCACCCTCAGCCATTGCAGGCATCTGGGGAGTGAAACAGCAGATAGAAGTTCTCCTTATTTCTGTCTGTCTGTCTCTCTCTCTGTTTCTCTCTATTACTCTGCCTTGCAAATAAAAACAGTTAAATAAATAAATTTTTTTCCGTTTTTCTCTCTTCTTTTTTTAACTTTTATTTAATGAATATAAATTTCCAAAGTACAGCTTATGGATTACAATGGCTTCCCCCCAATAAATTCCCTCCCACCCGCAACCCTCCCCTTTCCCACTCCCTCTCCCCTTCCATTCACATCAAGATTCATTTTCAATTCTCTTTATATACAGAAGACCAGTTCAGCATATATTAAGTAAAAAATTAAAACAATGATAAATTACTACACACCAAAATCCAGAATACTGATGACACCAAATTTTGACGAGGATGTAGGGCCACAGGAACACTTGTTTGTTACTGTCACAGCTACTTCAGAAGATAGTTCGGTGATTTCTTATAAAACTAAACAGATTTTTGCCATGCAATCCAGAAGTCATGATCCTTGGTGTGTACCCAAGGGAGTTGAAAAGTATGTCCACACACAACTCTGCACAAGGATGTTTATAGTATTTGCCAAATTGGAAGCAACCAAGATGTCCCTCAGTGGGTGACTTGATAAACAATCCACAGCACATAGAGACAACGGATTTTTATTCAGGACTAAAAAGAAACAAGCTATTAAACGATGAAAAGACATGGAGGAAACTTAAAGGATATTACTAGGTGAAAGAAACCAATCTGAAAATGTTACTTACTATATGATTCTAACTATATGACATTCTGGAGAAAGGAAAGCCATGGGACAGTAAAAAAGATCCAGAGTGGCCAGAGGTTCGAAGAGGAGAGAAGGATGAATCAGTAGTGCACAGAGGATTTTTAGGACAGTGAAAAAACTCTGTTTGGTGCTATAAAGATGATACATGTCAAATATATCTGTCCCAAACCCAGAGAATTACAACACCAAGAGCAAACCCTACTGTGTGTTTTGGACTTTGGGGAATATTGATTGTGAGTATAGGTTCACCAGTTGTGACAAAGGTAGCACTGTGCAAGGAGATGCTGAATAGGGGAAGTTATACATGGGGACAGGGATATGGATGGGAAATCTCTGAATCTTTTCGTTTTGATCTGAAGCTAAAAATACTTTAAGCAAAAATAATGCCTTAAAGAATAAAAAAATTAAATCTTTTTTAAAAAAAACAAATTTAAGAATAGGTGAGAGAAGTTTTGGAGGCTTCTCTAAAAGAAACTGAAATTGTTTTCACTTGATAGTAGTAACCATGTTTCATAAGAATACATAATTAGCCGTTGTCAAACGGTAACCAGCTATACATTGCATTTTTACTTAAAATATGAAAGTATTTTAAGCAGTTGTAACTGGAAATTTTACTCATTCTCATGATATCCATGCCAATAAGGGAAGGAAAAATTTCATGATGCTATGACATTTGGAAAGGGTCACACAGTGTAGAGAGTGTCAAAACATCACCTCGACAGAGGAGTGCAGCCCCTTGCCAATGCTCAGCGTTTTACTTAGTAAATTTATAGTCCTCCCAATTGGATTCTGGCATTAAATATAGATTTTGTGAGCCTTGTTAAAGTCTTAAATCTAGGAGGCATCTTAAAGAAAACATAGCCTAAAATCCTTCATTTTACTCCTTGAGAAACAGAGACTAAGGTGGGGCTAGAGTTGCCTATGAAGTTGGACATGTAATGGAGTTAGAACCTCAGTTTACTACCAGCCAAGTTGTTTCCCTACAGTTTGGAGAAGGAAGGAGTACGCTGCACAGTGTGAGTGGACAGTGCTTGCTCACATAACTAGAAAGTATGCTATGAGTTATTTTTCCAGGGTGCTCGTCCCTACCACAATCTTAGGTCTAGAACATCAGAACACATTAGGATGGGATGACTGGGACAAGAGAGGGGGTAGCAGACACTTTCATCTGCTTTCGTGAACAGGGGAATTCCTAAATGGGAAACTCCTTCAATGAGCAAGAAATGCTGCAATAATTTTATCAAACATTCAAATTTGCATCTGTGGCAGGGAAATGGTGTCCATTCTTTCCTCTACCTTCAATGATCCAATGTATTTCTTGATTTCATCTGGTTCTTGTCATTTTTGTTCTGTTCCATTAAGAAGTTCCCAAAGAGCATGTCACTAGATTTGAATATGGTGAAGTGTAAAGAGGTACAATTACCACATTCTTGTTGCAAAGAAAGTGCCTTGATAATGGTGATAAGAAGACAATAATAAACATACCCTAAGTACCTGTTTAAGTGATTGAATCTGAATATTGTTTTTGCTCTCCAAAAGCAAATTCAGGAAATGTGTTTTGACTTTTAAACCCCAGAATAGATGAGCTATATTTTAAGTCATTGCTCTTTTTATTATTAGCTATCTCTCTCGTGTATATTTTTAAAATTATTAGTTTTATTTATATTTATGCTTAAAACAGTCCCCTTCTATGACACAATTCGCTGTAGCTTTTCAATAAGTTGGAACCAGAAGTACTGCTGGAAAACCATCACCCTTCATTCTGTGTTTCCAATGAGAAAAATAATTAATTATTAGAAATGTCACTTTGGTGAGGTTACTAACAACCTTAAATTATAGGGAGGTTCCTCTGAAGGGGAAACAAGGATGATAAAACATGTCTACTTGAAATGGCTTCATAGTTTAAGCAAACAGCATAGCCAAAAAAAAAGGTCCCACCCAGCAGGAAATGGTAAGAACAGCCTTAAATTATTCCAGAGAAAAAGACTGTTCCAATAAGGGGGAAAAAATCAACCCACGACATCAATTGAATTTTAACCGAGACTGTCAAAGATTTAGGCTGGAGAAACACAACACTAGGGAATCTGAAATCCTTGAACAGCATTGGAAAATGCCACTCCTATGGAAAAAAGTAGGATAATTCATAAAAAAGATATACATACTGATCATGTGTTGTAATTCAGTTTTTTTTCTCTCACATTGTTTTAAGTATAAAAATGAACAATATCGGCCAGCGCCACGGCTCACGAAGCTAATCCTTTGCCTGGGGCGCTGGCACCCCAGGTTCTAGTCCTTATTGGGGTGCCGGATTCTGTCCTGGTTGCTCCTCTTCCAGTCCAGCTCTGTGCTGTGGCCCGAGAAGTCAGTGGAGGCTGGCCCAAGTGCTTGGGCCCTGCACCCACATGGGAGACCAGGAGGAAGCACCTGGCTCCTGGTTTCGGATTGGCACAGCGTGCCGGCCGTAGCGGCCATTTGGGGGGGTGAACCAATGGAAAAGAAAGACCTTTCTCTCTCTCTCTCTCTCTCTCTCTCTCTCTCTCTCACTGTCTAACTCTGCCTGTCAAAAAATTTTAAAAAATTAAAAAAGAACAATATCAAAATGTAGCCAGTTAATTTATTCCAATGTAATTAAAGTGTACTCACTAGAACACATACTTCCAGATCTTTATACCTCACATCTAACTCATGCTGTGAACTACTAAAATTATCCTGGGGCCAACGCTGTGGCACAGTGGGTTAAAGCCCTGGCCTGCAGCACAGGCATCCCATGTGGGCACTGATTTGAGTCCCAGCTGCTCCACTTCTGATCCAGCTCTCTGCTATGGCCTGGGAAAGCAGTCAAAGATGGCTCAAATCCTCGGGCCCCTGCACCTACCTGGGAGACCCTGAAGAAGCTCCTGGCTCCTGGCTTTGGATAGACGCAGCTCCAGCCATTGAGGCCATCTGGGGAGTGAACTAGCAGATAGAAGACCTCTCTCTCTCTGCCTCTGCCTCTCTGTTACTCAGCCTTTCAAATAAATAAATAAGTCTTTAAAAAATTATCCTTATCAAAATACCATGACATCCTGAAAAATGATCATAATTGTAGTACCTTTTCCTCCAGTTTTAGCATGAAATAACAACCAGGAACTAGAAGTTGATATAATGGCAAGAACTGGAGACTCCAAAGTTAATTTAAATGTTGACATCCTACTCAACAATCAGTGACCTTGGATAGGCTATTTAGCTTCTCTGAGGCTCAGTTTTCTTTGTCTATAATGTGGCATATAATGTGTCTGTATCTATAATGTGTCTATAATGGGATTTACCCTATGCTTCTCCTTTATCACTTAAGCAGGATTGCACGTATCATGGCCAAGTGCATAGTAGATGCTCATATAGTGTTTATTTCTTCCATTTTATGATTAGGATGCAACCTAAATTGAAACCTGAATATTTTTAAATCCAGGCCAATGCTCTTTTCCAAGAGATAACACAAACTGGTTTTTTTTTTTAAGATTTATTTATTTATTTGAAAGTCAGAGTTACACAGAGAAGGAAAGGTAGAGAGAAAGAGGGAGAATCTTCCATCCACTGGTTCACTCCCCAATTGGCTGCATGGCTAGAGCTGTACTGATCCACAGTCAGGAGTGAGGAGCTTCTTCTGGGTCTCCCACGTAGGTGCAGGAGCCCAAGGACTTGGGCCATCTTATGCTTTCCCAGGCTATACCAGAGAGCTGGATCGGAAGAGGAGCAACCGGGACTAGAACCGGCACCCATATGGGATGCCAGCTCTGCAGGCGGTGGCTTTACCTACTGCACCACAGTACCAGCCCCACACAAACTGTTGCAATAAGTGGAAGGGCCACCCTGAGAAGAAGGCTGGAGAAATAAGTTTTGTCTAAGGAAAAAGAAGCCCCAGGCTGCTCACATGAAGAATGTGATAAGCAAGAAAAAGCCCGTCTGTGTAACCAGTATGGAAGTGATGCCTAGCCTCCTGCATCACTGACGTCTAGTGTATCGTCGGAATTATCTTGGTGGGCACACAGCTGCTGTAACACACTTTTTTGTGCTGTGCTCTGCCTTGCATTCTAAAGACGTTTTCTTGTAAATCTCAAATTTTCTCACTGAATCTGGTAACTTATTTTTTCTATTTATAAATAATTTAAAATCTCGATGTAGACTGTTGAAACATTTAATTTACAAAATATATGAGTAATAGCTAAGGAACCTGATGAGCATTTGTATAGAATACTGCCACCTTTTGGTTAGTTTTTAATGGGAAAGGAATATGTTTAAAATAATCAATCTAGAAATACATTTTTATAAAACTCAGAATGGGCTAGACACAAGCTATATAAAATATATTTAATTTTATTTACTCCATTAGTAGTTGGATATAATATTATCTGGTCAAGCCAAAAGGATTTTCCTTTTTATTTTCTACTTTATTTCTGGAAAGTGTTCTGAGATATATTTACACTATATTTAGCAGGAACTGGAAACATTTAAAATCTCGGTCTTGTCCTGTGATGTAAAAGGGCATAGTCACTGAAGATGGCCACTCCTACTGGAGGGATCATGCTCAGGAAAACTGAAGTATCTTAATCAGCAAACCAAAGCTTCACCACATTTTACCACGTGTCATTACTCATGCATTCCCATATGAGGTTTGTATGTGTATTTTAATTTCATTTCTGGACCTGTTTTTAAGAGTGTGGCTTTATATTTATTATCACTTATTTACAGATGAGGGAATTTCAACTTAGAGATTTAGTACATAAAATGTCACAATTTTAGTAAGACAACAAGGTCCTGAAACCCTGTCTGATGATTCCAGAAGCATTCCTCATATAGAGCTACAGAGGATTCCTAAAATAGATATATTCATTCCTAATTCATTTTCTAGAATACAAAACAAGACTTGCCACGACAGATCAGTGGGAGGCTCCCATTTTATTCATCTGCTAACCCTTGAAAATTCCACGTATTCGGGGCCAGTGCTGAGATGTAACGAGTAAAGCCGCCGCCTGCAGTGCCAGCATCCCATATGGGCACCAGTTTGAGTCCCAGCTGCTGCACTTCCAATCCAGCTCTCTGCTATGGCCTGGGAAAGAAGTAGAAGATGGCCCAAGTCCTTGGACCCCTGCACCCACATAGGAAGACCCAGAGGAAGCTCCTGTCTCTTGGCTTCGGATCAGCGCAGCTCAGGCTGTTGTGGCCAATTGGGGAGTGAACCAGCAGATGGAAGACCTCTCTCATTCTCTGCCTCTCCTCTTTCTTGTAACTCTGACTTCCAATAAGTAAAATATGTTAAAAAAAAAAAAAAAGAAGAAGAAGAAAGAAAATTCCATGTATTCCCAATGAATTCAATCCACTTGTTCATCCTGTAATCTCTAACTTAACTTCTCTTGAATTCAGAGTCCAAATGTATATTGCTAACTTCTGACTAGATGTCTCCACTTGGATGTTCCACCATCACAGCGATTGAACATGACTAAACTGGATGCTCCGTTCCTGACATGATTTCTTCTTCCAAACTTTCCCCCAAATCACTCTTGATTTTTCTGTCTTCCTCTTCCCTCACGTCCTGCCTTTTACACAATCCTGTTGTTTATATAATTGAGTCAGTCAGTATTTATAGGGTCCCACCATGCCCCCAAGTACAGGATTAAGAGTATCAAGAGGAATCACTGCCTCTTAGTGAATGATTTCAAATTCTTCTTTAACATCTTTCTTTTTTTTCCTTTTTTTAAAAACTTCTATTTAATAAATATAAATTTTGAAAGTACAACTTTTGTAACATCTTTCATGTCTAATACTTTCTTTCCCTTTCCTCTGCGATTCTTTTAATCCAGTTTGTAGTCTTATCAGGCCTGAACCCTGGCAGACGTTTCCAACTGGTAATGTCTCTGCTTCTGTTTTGCTACTCATTCCTAGTCTTCGCCCCATTCCTTATGCTCTGTCTAATCTTTAAATTAACTACCAACAGAAGAATCTTCCTGAACCCTTCTTTGCAATGACCTTCTTTGCTCATATGCCATTAATGACTGGTATAGCTGTCAGAATTGTTTTCAAATATACTAGCTGTTGTGCAAAGGTATCAACAATGCTCTTCTTTTTCAGCCTCATTTCCTACCACAGGAATGCCTCTCAAAGCATGATCTTCTGATTGCCCCAATCAGAGTTACATAGGTATTTTATTAGTGATTAAGATGTCTTGCATTTGAGAAGTTGGAAAGCAGTCCCTGACACCCAAAAGCTAGTCTGGTGCTCACAGTCAGGCCATGGTGTTCTATTGAATACAGAAATTTCACAGAATTCCAACATCACACAAAGCAACATGGTGCTGTGACCAATCTGTAATCAAGTCCTAATCACAAGTCACCAAATATTCCCTACTCTGGCTGGTATGAATAATCACTGCATCTTTTCCAATTTGGATTGTTTGGTTTTTCCCACTTCCCAGGTAAAAATTATTAAGGTACCCAATCATAACATCATCCTTGATTCCTGACAGCCATCTAATCTGGATCAAATTCCTTTTCCTCAGACCCTCCCCAGAAACACCTTGCACAAGCCCAATTCTTTCCAACACCCTCTCACTAAGACACTCCCTAGTTTTCCATGGTGTGTGGTTTCCCTCTTTGCAATGAAATCAAACTTTCACATACCTTCTGGCATTTTAAAGAAAGCATGAATTCTTTTACTAAGTTCCTCAAATTGAGGTTGGGAACCATCGCTGTAGCCAAGCTATTCCCCATGTTTTTCTGTAAGCAAGTCAATTCTTCCTATCCTTCAAAGATCACTTATGTCTCTCTTCATCATTTCCCCTTCACTGAACTCATAGTAATGACACCCTCTTGGAACTAATTACAAGACATTGTGCTACTCCTGATCCTTCAACTTTCATTGCATGGCTTTCTTTGCAAAAGCTGTGGCTGTTCAACATCAGGTCCTCACAAGAAAAACCGGGTCTATTCATTATCAACAGAAGAATTTTCTTGAACCCTGTTTTTCAAGGTTGGTTCTTTGCTGATACACCTTCTGGGCTGCTATTTCTGGCAGAATAAAGCTCAAACATTTCAGCCTGTTGTGAATGAGCAAACTGGGCTGTTTAATATCTCACCCTTCAGAGCAAGATAAGAGAGAGTGAGTTCCAGGAATATGAGGTCTCTTTGCCAGGACCAAAACTACCAGGGGTCCCCTAGGAAGGTTCCAAAGGCCAAGAGGGGGGAAAACCTGGCTTCAGTGAATGTAGAGGAGGAAGGTAATAAATGAAGTAATGAATGAAAAATCATTACTAAAATCTCGTGCCCCTAGCAGAATTATTTATCACCAGACATGCTTGCATAGCCCTATTTTGTTGATTTTGTTTCTTTCAGGTCTTTTCTTTATCTTTTTTAATGAAAGCATATACATAATAACTTTTTTTGAAAACGCATAACTTCTTACCTCCAATTTATCTATCCTTTTATTTATTCCACAAGTATTCTGGGTGCCATGCTAGGGACTGACAGCACAAAATTTATCAAGAAAGGTCACTGATCTCATTAAAAGCCAAGAATTTATTCGTGGAAATAGATAATTACATATGGAATTAAACTATGTTAAGTATGGAACAAAAGACTATCGGGAGGATTATGTGGAAGGAATTCCTAGAAGAAGCATCATTAAACAGACACCCAATGAATTAGCAAGATATAGTCATTTTATAGAATTGTGGTGAATCATTTAAGACATGTGTGTTAGCTTCTTTTAGAAATACACTTTCCATATCCATTTGTTCAGATGAAAATTTTTAGAGACCAAGGTTATAGAATTATTTTATAAAGTTTTCCTTTTAATATACTGACAATTGCTAGCCGCATGCTTTTAAAATACACCATTTTCCCATCTCTCCAACATTTATGTGTTCTCTATCCTTTTATCTGAGTGAATTTTTCTGTCCTGAAAATTCTGCATAGGGAGGCTTTTACGTAATAAAAAAAAAAAACAGATACTGCACTGGACAGTATCATGACACATTACTGGTAAAATTGCTTTTAAACATGCTCAGGGCTTCCACAGCTTATGTATAATATTGCTTAATTACTTTTTTCTAATATTTTATAAACTGCATGGAGAGAAAACAAAAGGAAAGAGGAGCTTATGTCTGTCCTCTATGCCTTGTACCTTTCTTCACACCACATGATAATGTTCACAATATAAGAAAATGATAATATAGCTCAAGGAAAAGCTGGAAAGAACATAGTAATGTAGAAGGGCAGAAGAGGGTAGAAGCAAATTACCCAGAGGACTCTGGATTTCACTGGAGATAAGATGGTGGCCACTTGAAATGATTCATGTATAGTGATCCAAAATTCTTGTGGTTTCGAAGAAGGTATACAGAAATAATTCCACATATGCTCACATTTCAAGTATGAAATTGTGGTTGGAGGGGGATCATTGAAGGAGACATGATCCTTTCCTTAAGCATTCTGTAGTCTAACTAAGGCGACAAGGCTCAAGAACAAGAAACAACCTGGTAGCAATTAACTGCCAGGCATGAAGTGCTGAGAGCCTGAACTGTGATGGTAGCAGAATCAAAGAGAAGAAACAGGAGCATGTCTTTTGAGTCTGGAGTTACTCTTTATATACTTACCTATATATTTTTTAGAATTATAGACAGTGAGAGAGAGAGAGAGACAGAGAAAGGTCTACCTCCCGTTTGTTCACTCCCCAAATGGCCGCTACGGCCGGCGCTACGCCGATCCAAAGCCAGGAGCCAGGTGCTTCTTCCTGGTCTCCCATGCAGGTGCAGGGGCCCAAGCACTTGAGCCATCCTCCACAGCAGAGAGCTGAACTGGAAGAGGACAGGGACTAGAACCCGGTGCCCATATGGGATGCCTGCACCGCAGGTGGAGGATTAACCAAGTGAGCCATGGTGCCGACCCCTATATTTACCTAAATCAATTCATTCAAAAATATAAGTACCTGGTATGGGCATGCTCATATTTCATATCAGAGTGCCTGGGTTTAAGTCCTGATTGTACTTCTGCTGCCAGCTTCCTTCTAACACACATCCTGAGACACAGCAGGTGATGGCTCAAATACTCCTGCCCAGCCCTGGCTGTTACAGGTATTTGTGGAGTGAACCAGAAGTTGGGAGCACTCTCCATCTGTTTCTCACTCTCTCTGCCTTTCAAATAAATAAATATAAAAAAATTAAAAGGCAATTTCTAGGGAGTCATAGTGATGCCTATTTAATTGATTGGTCTTTGGTAACTATGACAACTTCCATATCAAATGTCTCAGAGTCTCCCAGTTTGTGAGATGATTCTAGGTTCTCTGTAGCTGTGTCCATTAAGACTAAATTCCCTGGCATCCTCTACCAGCCTTTGAGATTTGAAACTGAGGTATGACTGTGTCTAAAGTGTACGTATTTTGCTGGTTCTCTGATCCTCCAGGCTTTACGTGCTGGCTGTTGAGAACACTTTAACTGATGTGCTTAATTAAATGTGACATGTTCCTGTGTAGTGGTCTTGCCTGATTGGATTCCTAGCTCTCTTTGCAGGCTAGACTGTATTACTTACATAACAAAGTGCCCCAAAATTTAGTGACTTAAAACAACAAACATTTAAAACAAGCAAACAAAGAAACAAACATTCGTTATCTTACATGGTTCTTCAGGATCAAAAAAGCATACTGCTTATTATATTATACACCTAATTCTATTCATTAAAACTTGTCACTGAATCTAGACCTTACTTTATGGGAGCAGATTACACAAGGATGAGAATACCAACAGTCAGGGACTTCTGCAACGGTTCTAGGGGCTGCATATCAAACACCCCTTTATTTTTTTAAGATTTATTTTATTTATTTGAAAGGCAAGTTAAAAGGAGAGAAAGAGAGGGAGAGGGAGAGAGAGAGAGAGAGAATTTCCTCCATCTGACGGTTCACTCCCCAAATGGCCTTAGTGGCCGGGGCTGGGCCAACCAAGCCAAAGCCAAAAGACTGGAACTCCACCCAGCTCTCCCAGATGGCTGCAGATACTCAAGCACTTGGGCCATCCTCTGCTGCTTTACCAAGTGCATTAGCAGAGAGAGTTGGATCAGAATCAGAGTATCCGGGACGCAAACCAGCACTCATGGGATGCTGGCAGCCAGCAGGCAGCTTAACCAGCTGCACCCCAAAACTGACCCTAGTCACCTTTATTTTATTTGTATTTATTAACTCATCATCACCTGGAGTGAATTCTCATCTAATCTGCTTGCCTGTGAAGCTATATACAATTAATATTTCATATTTAGACTCAAAATAAGATTTCTCCTTCCTCCTACTGACAGATTTTACTCTTTGGAGAATGAAAATATACTTGTCTTCTCCCCACTCCAGTTGTCTTCCACTGAAAGCTGTAGGTTACCATTTCTTCCTGATTTTGATTTGTAAGATTGTCAGGATAATAACACCAGCATTCCATAAACTCACAATGTCAAAGAGAAAATGGAGAATTCTTTCTGTTCCTTACTGCCAACTGAAAATATTCATATCCAAGTCCTTCGCCACTCAGTCAACAAGCCAACCCCAATTCACTGTGGAAGTAAGCAATTGCCAAACATTTTCTCCTTTTACTTATATCAAATAAATGAAGATCTGTATTAATCTGAACATTGGTTTATTTCATATGTAATTGAAATAATTTGAGGTTTGAGTCTTCAGTGTTTAGGGGAAGACAAAATTCACCAGCTTAAACAACAATTCAACATGGCTTGACTCTGGGCAAGATTCTTTTAAGTCAAGCATAAATTGAATATTGGAAGCCAGGACTAAATTGTGTATGAGCATCTAAGGTCCTGGACGCTGCCATTCACTCAGGAGTTTACAGACTGTGTTCATGTTAGATAGAGCATGGTTCCTGAAACCACAACTGTTGTTAGAAAGCAGACAGTCTTATAACCCCCTCATGGCTTTAATTAGTGATTTTGTCCTTTTTTTGATTATTATGATGTCTACTTTGACAGCACTTAAAGAATCATGTGGTAAGGAGATGATGCTAAAATACCCACAATGAGATTTTTTGGCCAGGCGTCTCCATCATAGATTTTGATGCAGGTCATTGGTCCATTATATGAATAGACTGAAGATAGGACTCTATTCTCAATCCACTATAGCTATGTTAACTTCAGAACATCTCTGAGCTTAGTTTCTGTAATGAATACCGAAATTTCAGATAAATTTTAATGATTCGAGTGTAGTGACATACAAATGAAAATGCTGGCACATGGTACGCATTCAGGATATTTTGGTCTTTTTTGTTTTATCAAAATGTACTGGGTATAATTCTGTCAAGGACCTTTTTAACATAGCCATTGCTTCAGTTTCTGGCTCAGCTGAAGAATCTGGGTGTGGAAGAAAGCTTTCTACTTTCTACATCAGGACATTATATTGTTAACTGTATTCTGGACACTTAAGAGAGAATTGAGCTGAATATTTAAGTGCTCCCTGAAGTCAAAGCACGATTTAGGAAATTATGTATATGAGAATGTTATGCTGCAACGTGATACATTAAGTCCCAGTGAAGCTGTGGTTCCTAATTCAGACTGTATTAAGTTTCTCTGCTTAAATTTTATTACAGTGCAGATCATCGATATCAAGTGAATCAAGCCAAGTATGAAAGCATCGCTAATAAGAGGAAAACATTTTAATGTATTAAGAAACCACTCTAGAAATTTTACAGAAAATACTCCACTTACTTTGGAGACATTTGCTGGAAAGTTGCTAATGTTGAATTTTATATTAATTTATATTTACAAATGCTTTGCAATCACATTTATTTCTCATCTCCCAAGATTTTCGATTGTTAATCAAACCAAACCAAACCACCAACCTAGAGAAGTAATTGTGCTGAAGTAGATGACATCATTACTCCACATCACAATCGAAATTTTCAGATAATTTGGCTTATGATCTCTTGTAGAGTTCTATCCACTATCAAAAAAAAGTCAAGCTGCAGTCTTGAATCTTTGCAAACACTTTTTCTCCCAATAATTGAACACTATAATGTCTCTCACACCTCATTCTCTTTGCCCACAGAGTCAAAAAGAAGAGTTAGCAAACTCTGTGTACCTGCCAAGCCATTTATTGTTATACCAGAAACTTGCACGCCAATGCCTTTCCTACTAGAACTTAATGTAATGCCATGCTTGTCAAACAATTTTGGTTTCCTTGACACATCAATGCTCCATATAACTGTGCCCAGTCTTTTTCATCTCACATTACTCAAACATCCGAAAGACCAGTGTGTAAATCAAGGTTCAGTTTTTTTTTTTTAATTCACAATGATAAAGGTGATGATTAAGGTAATACCGTTTCTCATTTTGAAAATGAATGCATTTTATCCCTGTACACCAATTTATGAGGAAGCCTCGGGGGAAGCGAAAGGCTGTTTGGTAAACAAAGGAACAGAGTATGGAAACTTAGATAACATTACTGATTAATATCTTTAAGCTATGATTGTCTGACACTCCTCTTCACTAAAGACCATGCTGCTGAATAGGTTGAATACTTGACCACTTCACTAAGAGACAGTGCTTGATAACCGTATACCCAAGCTTTTATAGTACTACTGCCTCTCTCTTTCAGGACTTCACACACACTGGAAAACATGGGATTTAGTATTTATTTATAGTATGTCTTTCTTCTACTCAAAAACAGTATGATCACTTATACTTAGGCATTCTTAACTCAATCATAATCGTCTTGATAATTACTGGATATTCTTGTGTCACTTTAATTACCATTTGCAGATAACCATACCTACTGATGGTTATGCCATATTATTTACCAAAGTGCATCATGAGATTGTTGCCATCTACTTCATGTCCTCTTAATGTACCTGTAGCTATGATACCACTGTTGTAAAAGTTAATGTGAAACCACCTTGTCTCTATAGCAGTGAATTTTTTTTCTTTCTAACATGGGGAATTTTTGCTTTAGTGCCTATGGGAATTTACTGAGCTATTTGGAATCACATACAAACTAGAAGCATGAGGGAATTAACACAGTGGAAAACAAGAGTCTCCCCTCACCCATCCTTTGAGCAGACAATTCTGAGATGTAATTCTCATAGCTCCTTAAACTGTACTCTTATGATAAAAATTGTATCAGTTGATGTTTTATGTTAATTAAGATGAACGCATTTTTTCGAAGCTCAACAAATGTAGGATTTAGGGGTGTTTTTGTTATGTCCATTTTCACATTGGCAAGTAGACATACCATCATGACTTTTAGAAATATTTTATCAACTACCAAATCAAGATGCATATTTTCCAGAATATCAAAGCCAATCTAAAATATTTGGACAATTTAAAAAATAAACACAGTATGAGAAAAATTTTACCAAGAAAAATAAGTAACTTTTTTATTTATTTATTTATTTTTGGACAGGCAGAGTGGACAGTGAGAGAGAGAGAGAGACAGAGAGAAAGGTCTTCCTTTTGCCGTTGGTTCACCCTCCAATGGCCGCTGCGGCCTGCGCGCTACGGCTGGCGCATCGCTCTGCTCCGAAGCCAGGAGCCAGGTGCTTCTCCTGGTCTCCCATGGGGTGCAGGGCCATCCTCCACTGCACTCCCTGGCCACAGCAGAGAGCTGGCCTGGAAGAGGGGCAACCGGGACAGAATCCGGCGCCCCGACCAGGACTAGAACCCGGTGTGCCGGCGCCGCAAGGCGGAGGATTAGCCTAGTGAGCCGCGGCGCCGGCCGAAAAATAAGTAAATTAAGTGTTCAATTGTCTTCCTATTCTCTTTCAATGTTTTAGCATGAAAAAGTGAAAAACTGGGAAACTTGCTCATATAAATTATTTTTCCTCTTCTTAATTTATAGAAGCACGTTATGAAATTAGTCAAAAAAATACTATTGCATTATAAATATAAAATATATATAATAACCAGTAGATGACATGGCCTTTGAATTTATCTAAAGATGATTTTCAATTTAAAACTTTCCCCTAAATATTGATAGAAAATCAGACATCAACCAAACATTTTGGCAACACTAAGGAATTATTTTTAAAAGCAGTATGCAAACCCTCATTTTTCATTTTATCATCCTAATTTAGAGAAGATGGAAAATACAATACTCAGTCCCCAATGAAATATTAACTCCTCAAACTAGGCTGCTTTACAATAAAAAGTTCTGCATGTGAGTCCTGTGTACTTAGTTAATATTACAATGTGGAGTGTAATTTCAGAATTTCCTGATTCATACTAAAATTACAAGTGAATTAGTTTAATATGTTATAGGCATTTTGGAAGACTGTTCTTAAAATTTTCAAAGTATAGGATTGTTATTTATCTGGAAGGAAGAATTTACCATTTGACAATAATTCTCTGTATGCCTTTACTTGGATAAAGGTTTTGATTGGGCATAACCATGACTTTTCCTTACATATAAATTGAACAATTTTGTGAACGTTTCTCTTTTTTTTCTCTTCTGCTCACAATAGCAAAACCAAGCACTATACCCTCTCTTTTTCTCTGTTCCAGATTCACTAAAGTAACAGGTCTAATCCTAGGCATCTTGAAGAGTTACCCAATCACCACAGTTATTTTAAACAGAGTGAGCTTTTGTCTCAGCACTCAAATATGTTTAATGTTCTGCAATAATCCAGTTGTATTTAGTCTTTATTCTGTGTATTATTGCTGTTTGCATTTTATTTCTTTGTTTTTTTGTGGCCCTACACCTTCACAGGGCATTCTGGAAATGGGAATTGATGAAGTCTTGCTCAAATAATAAGTCTTATCATACTCCCAAATTTATTCTGAAGGTGTAACAGGTTATATTCAGATCCATAGATTGGCAGACATAAACTTTATCTTTGAAAATGATGAATATAATTTTATATTCACATGATCATAAGAAACATTAAATTTTCTTGTTTCTTATTTTTCACAGCAACAATTCATGACATCTGAAATTGAGAGCATATGGATGGCATTATCTGAAACTTGCTAGAAGTAAAAAAAATTCAATAAAGAAAGTGAAGAGGTAATTTTATAATTATCAAAATCTAATTTTAGGTTATATAAAATGATCAGAGCGACTAGTATTTACTGAGAACTTGCTAGTCATCTATGACAAAAGTGATTAGATCACTTCAGTCATTTTCTCTCTACTGGGTCACTTCCATCTAATTTCCCACTTTTGAAAAATTCTTTGTGTTTTTTCCCTCAAGCTAACTTATTTTTCTCTCCTTTCCATTTATAGAAAACATATTAAAAGCAGCCAGTGTCACCATCCTCACTTTCTTTCCTCCCATTGCTATGTTTCATCATGTTTTCATCTCCTCCACTCTACTAAAAATACATTCTTCAAGGTCACTGATTCTTGCTGGCTCCAGTGGTCTAGCCTCAGTCCTCAACTTATCGCCCCTCTCTTGGAGCAGCATTTACGATAATCAATCAAACTCTATTTCCTGATATACTTTTTTCTTTTGGATTCAGAGATATCACACACTTTTGCTTTCCCTTCTGTTAACTGACCACTTTCTTTTTTCATCTCCATTCCTAGCTTTTTCTGCTCTTCTTCTAAAATTTTAAGTGCCCCACAGACCAATCCTTGCTGAAATTTCAGATTTCATTACTACTGCAGTGTGGAACTCTGGGCTCTGTGGGTCTAGAGATCCTGCTTCCCAAAGGGAGGACATTTCCAAAAGGGATATAAGAAAAATTCAGTTGAACTATAAACTCCATTGCATGAGCACCTTGCTGGGAACCAGTCTGCAAGATTTGAAGTCATTACTTTTGCAGAGAAAATTGACTCTGATCCTCAGGAGAAGGTAGGACTTTTTGGAATATGTGTGGAATATAGGTGATCTACTTGGGTGACCCTTGCTCTCCCTTCCCCAGTTCTGGTGAGTTCTGATGGTAAGTTACAAATGTGGTAGCTCTGGTCAGAGAAGGGCATAGTGAGCTGTGATTCAGATACCCCAGAGAAGGTAGCAGGGTCATGCCTCTTGGTGAGCCCTTTGAGACCAGCAGAGATAACTTGCTGAGAGTGAGGATCCAGAATACACCGTAAAGAAAGAAGAGCCCCAGTACTAGCTGTGGCCCTGTGACCAGTTGCAGCAGTGGGAATTCTAGCTTGTCCCACTGACCTTCCTTTTCCATGTTTCTCTCAGGAAAAGGAGTTCATGAAGAGCTGCTTGCACAACCAATGCAAATATTGAGTAGTACAAAGGGTGGATGATGGTAGACATTAGGATTTATATTCCCAAATACTGGAAATGCTGTTGGAAGATGGTCTTCAGCTGTCAGCATCCTATAGGGACTTCCTCAGTTAAAGAAAACTGCTTTGCTCAAGATCATGCCTGCTTCCCGGGAAAACTTGTATCTAACGACCAATCAACATAGGGTCATAAAGGTCCAATTCCAGTGCCCTAACTCAAGACATTTTTGAAGGACTAGCCCATCTGCAGAGCTACCTATATGATCAGCTGCAGCTTTGCTGGAACTGCATTGCAGCTCAGCTTCTACCTTTGCCCAAACTTTCTTCATTCTTGCTTCTACAAGTGTTGATACAGAAACCATCACTCAACAAACCTCATATAACCTAATCTCCATTTCAAGGTCTGCTTCTGAGGAAACCCATCCGAGACAATAGGATATTTTAGTGTGATTGATAGAAGAATGTCAGCAGTTGATATTCTTGGGCTGTTGACTGTCAGTCTCTCGTTTACCTTTCCCAGATTATGTTCTGTGTGGCAGTAAGTAGAGTGGCTGTTGAGGCTGTATTTCCTTAGCTCTCTTACCAACTATCTTCCATTTAGGTTTTCCAATGAGAGACAGCAGTGGGAGATCAGAGAGCAGGAACAAGACAGGTTATTTCTACACCTTTCTCTGCTTTTGGTGGTATCTTGGCATTTCTGAAAGGAAATGCAAGTCCTTTTTCCTTCTTGCATCCCCATCCATGCCACTTGGACTCCTACTGGGCAGCCTATGCTATGAACTGAAATCACTATGTAATTATAACCCAATAGAAATCTAATTCCCAAACATACTAAATTGCTTTGTGCATGTTTCACACATGTTCCTTTTGCTTAGAAAAGCCAGGCTGTTCTTGTAATCTCAGTCCGACAAACTCATAGCCATCTCTCAAAACTTAGCCTAGGTTTCACCACCTCCTTGAAGCCTCTCTAATACACTCTGCTCCCTCAATCCCAAACATATGTTTCTTTTGAATCTTAGACTTCCATCTATCAAGTAACTTGTTCTAATAATTCTTAATTACATATTCATTTGCCTGAGAATAACTGAGATTTCTGTAAGGGCAAGATTGGTCTGGAGGCAGGCATCCCATATCCAAGTGTCTAGGCTTGAGTCCTGCCTCCACTTCCCATACAGATGCTTGCCAGTATATCCCCTGGAAGGCAGCAGATGATAGCTCAGGTACTTGGGTCCCTGCCATTCACATGGGAGACCTGGGTAGTGTTTCTGGCTTTAGCCTGGACCAGCTCCAACTGTTAGGGCATTTGAAACAACTGAAATTGTTGAAAGAGATTTTGTCTGTCTGTCTGTCTGTCTGTTTCTCATTCTGGCTTTCAAATAAATAAAAATAAATATTGGTCTGAATGTTTATCTTTTTATCTCTAATGTCTAATGTTAATACAGTACATCTTATATGGTTGTCTGTTATTATGAATGAATGGCACAGAATCAGGCTTCTGTCAGACACAAGTAAAATGTTTACATGGCATAGATTGGAAGGTATGGATTTCGGAGTCATAGTGTCCTGGAATAGAGACTTAACTCTCAATTTAATAAGAACTTTGTGAAATGACCTTGGGTAAATTGCTTTACTACTCCAAGCCTCATTTCCTTTAGTTATAAAATGGAAATGATAATAACACCAATTTTGTAAGATTGTTATAAGCATTAAAAATAATATTCGTAATGGAAATGCTATAATTAAACTTCATTCTCATTTGTTGCAGCCTGCCGTGAAGTAGACAGAATGCTGAAGATTTTCACTTGTAATTCTCATTCAGACCTCCCAACAAACTTGGTAAGTCGATTGCAATTCCATAAAAATCAAAGAGCAACAAAAAACTTAGACTCACACCATTTATTTACTCATCTGATGTTACACAGTGTGTCACTATTGGTTATGCCAAGTTGCAGTAATTAAAGCAATCCTGAGATTTCAGTGGATTAACAGATAAAAAGTTGACTTTTGACACATCCCAAGTGTGCTGTTAGTCCAGTGGTTCTCCTGGGTCCCTTCATTACAGCTTTTCTTCAGGGATCTAAGGCTGCCTTTGGCATGTGACTAGGCCATCCTGAACACATGGTTCTAGTTCACTGCAGCAGGGAATGAGCAGCCTGGGAGATTGTACTTTGACTTTCGAGTACATCAATCAACTGATGCGCACCACTTCTAACATCCTAGCACATTCATCAGAACTGGTCATGTGGTCTGCCCAATTCCAAAGAAGATGTGAAATTGGAGGGACACAGGGTTACTAAATGAATAGTAAGCATTTCTGCCATACCTGGCTGGGAGGTGAGATTCAATGTGGTCCTATGAAGGCCTCAAATGCTTCAAACCTAGGTTTGACAAATAAAATAAAGGACATTTGCTTAAATTTGAATTTCAAACAAATGGTGAATATTTTTAGTATGTCTATAGCCCGTGCAATGTTTGGGATATGCTTATATCAAAAAATAAGAGTTATTTACCTGAAATTCAAATTTTTGTTTGTTAAATCTGGCAACCTTATCCAAAGGCCATGCATTTCATATGTGACTGAAAACTGTTACTAATGTGAAATGGAGAACTATTGCCTCCACTTAGAGGTATTTAAAATCATATTTAAAATTTTCCAGCTTGTGGCAGAAGGCCTAACTCCACTTCTCCAGCTTCCTGCTAATTACACCCTGGGAGGCAGCAGATGAATGGCTAAGTAGTTAGGTCCCCACCACCCACGTGGGAGACCTGGACTGAGTTCCCTGCTCCTGGTTTCTGACATTTGAAGGGGGAAGCATCAGATAGAAGGTCTCGCTGTGTCTGTCTCTGTCCTTGTCTATCTCTTTCCATCTGTCTGCCTTTAAAAAAAATTTAAATTAAAAAAAAAATCCAGCCAAAGCAAGCACATCTGCTGATTGAACTTTGCTAGTCACTTGCCAATTCACAACTTCAGTTATACTAAATTATAGCTTGGAGAAATAAAAAAAGAATCCTAATAAAACATCTTGGATGTCCCACACTCCATCAACAACTAAGAAGGTAGTTGGTCTTCTGCAACTTACTTAGGTTGTCTAACTCTTCCCTTTCCTTACTTGTAAAAGTAGAAGACTTGATTTGAAAATCTAGAGAGTACTTTCTTCCTTGTAAAATATATCATTCTATAACTCTATTGAGTTACTTCTGTTGTACTGTGTCAGGATGTTAAGGAAACAATGTCGCAAATAATACTTCTGAACAGTCTCTCTCAGAGTAGATTCCCTAGGAGGATATACACTTATTTGGATAACAATGCTGTTTCTTAAATCATTTTTGGAAAATGTACATATTCTTTTGCATATCCTCTTCTGGTGGCAAATTACTTTTCCATGAAAGTACATTTATTTTTGGAACCAAACTGGAGCAATTCAGATTCAAGTCCAATAGATGGTCAAACTGAAAAATAAATGAAAATTTTGGGTTAAAAATGAGATAGGTTTATCAAATAAATGAAATTGATTTTTAATTTTTAATTTATTTAAGGTGAACAAATTTCATGTATTTCATATATACAGCTTTAAGAGCATAATCTTAAGCCAACAATTAAAAACAGTTAGCTTCAGGACAATTCAAAAATCAGTTCTGAAAAATAAGTATATTACCTACAACTTTGGAAGACTTACACTCAACTGGATGTGTGAGTTCTGGTTACAAAAAATTATCCTCTATCAAAAAGCTAGTGATTCATTGCTATTCATGATAAAGTATTGAAAATACAATTCCCCATGATTTATTACCCAGATGCTCTTGAAAATGACTCTTATCCCAAGACACAGTTCCTTTATGCTGAACTTTTCAACTATGTTTAGAAAAGAAATACTCAACACAGTTTTCTACCACTCAACAGTATACACACGCGCGTGCACACACACACACACATATAACTTTTCTTATGTTATTCATGAGATCATTTTAAAAGTTCAAAAATTTACACTAAATCTTGTAAAGATTATGTGACAAATGAAGACAATGGAAAATTTTCTTAATGGGAGAGCTCATTTGTCATAATTGAAGATTAGTTACTTTACATCAAAATGCAAAGATTTAAAAAGCAAAGCATATTTCCATACAGAAACAAAATAGAAATGAGCAAATCAATCAAAACCATACAAATTCAGCGGCCTCTGTATATCTAGACCAAGTAAGAACGTTTCATTGAAACAGATATGGCAGTACTTAGATCAAGGAAGACAGCTCTGAGAGGTCTCCACCATTTTTTTCTCTCCAACCTCTACTTTTCTTTCTTCTTAAAAAAAAAAAAATTTTGTAGGGGCCAGTGCTGTGGTGTATTAAGTAAAGCCAGTGCATGCAATGTCAGCATCCCATATGGGTAATGGTTCAATTCTCAGCTGCTCCACTTCCAATCCAGCTCCCTGCTAACGCACCTGGGAAAGCAGCGGAAAATGGCCCAAGTGCTTGGGCCCCCTGCACCCATGTGGGAAAACTGGAAGAAGCTCCTGGCTCCTAGCATCGGCCTGATCCAGCCCCGGCCATTACAGCTATTTTGGGAGTGAACCAGAAGGTAGAAGATCTCTCTCTCAATCTCTCTCTCACCATGCTCTCCCCACCCTTCCACCCCCGGTGTAACTCCAACTTCCCACCACTCTCTGTAACTCTGACTTTCAAATAAATAAATAAATCTTTAAAAAAGAGGCAGCCAATGGGACTGGCGCCATGGCTCACTTGGTTAATCCTCCGCCTGCGGCGCAGGCATCCCATATGGGCGCCGGTTTTAGTCCAGGTTGCTCCTCTTCCAGTCCAGCTCTCCTGTGGCCCAGGAGGGCTGTGGAGGATGGCCCAAGCGCTTGGGCCCCTGCACCTGCATAGGAGACCAGGAAGAAGCACCTGGCTCCTGGCTTTGGATCGGTGCAACGCCAGCTGTAGCGGCCATTTGGGGAGTGAACCAACCGAAGGAAGACCTTTCTCTCTGTCTCTCTCTCTCTCTGTCTCACTGTCTGTAACTCTATCTGTCAAATTTTAAAAAATGTGATTATAAAATGGGCAAAATTCTTAACAGACATCTCTCTGAAGATGAAGTAGCCAATATGCATATAAAAAGATGCTCCACATTACTAATAGACAAATGCAAATCAAAACTGCAATAAGATATCACCTTACACTCATTTCTGTCTAGCAGGAACCAGAAAATAGCAACGCTTGATAAGGATGTGCAGAAATTATAACTTCATTGCACTGTTGATGAGAATATAAAACCATGAAGTTAGGGTGGGTGTTATAGCATAGTGGTTAAGCCCACTTGCATCCCATACCATAATGCCTGGGTTTAAATCCCAGCTGTGCTCTCCATTCCAGCTTCCTGCTAATGAAGGTCATGTCATGGCTCAAATAACTGGGTTCCTGCCACCATGTGGGTGACTCTAATTGAGTTCCTGTCTCCTGGCCTTGGCCTAGACCAGCCCTGGATGTTGCAGGCATTTGGGGAATAAACCAGTGAATACGATACCTCTCTCTCACATACACTCTCTCTCCTTCTTCAAGAAATAAAATAAATAAAAAAAATTTAATGGTGTAACCAACATATAAACGGTATAGTAGTTCCTTCAGAAAACTAAAGATGTGAGCCAGCAATCCTACTTTGGGATATGTATCCAAAAGAGTAGAAAGCTCATTCTCAAAGATACAGTTGCACATGCATGTTCACTACAACATTCTTCATAATAGCCAAGAGGTAGAAGCAACCCACTGTCCATTGACAGATGAATGGATAAGCAAAATACATACAATGGAATCATATTCACCCTTAGAAAGGAAGAAAATTCTCATACATGCTACAATATGGAAGAACCTTGAGGACATCATGTTAAGTGCAATAATCCAGTTACAAAATAAAAAAAAATACTTTGTGATTCCATTTACATGCGTTAAATGAGGTCCTTAAAGAAGTAAAATTTATAGAAACAAAAAGTAGGTGGTGGTTGCCAGGAGCTGAGGGGAGGGAGAAATAGGGAACTGTTGTCTCATGGCTATAGAGATTCACTTTTGTGGCATGAAAAGTTGTGGAGATCTATTACACAACAATTCAAATATTCTAAACATTACTGAGCTATATGTTTAAAAATGGTTTTTAAAACTTATCAAATTATATATTTTTAAATGTGTACAGATTATGTCAATTATACCTCAACAAATCATTTTTTTTTAAATCTTGATATCTATAACTTTAGTAAATGATTAAGAATACAAACACAGGGGCCAGTGCTGTGGCATAGCAAGTAAAGCCACATTCTGTAGGGCCAGCATCCCATATGGGCTCCAGTTCAAGTCCTGGCTGCCCCACTTCTGATCCAGCTCCCTGCTAGTGCACCTGGGAAAGCAGTGGAAGATGGCCCAAGTCCTTGAGACCCTGCACCCATGTGGGAGACTCAGAAGAGGCTCCTGGCTCCTAGTTCTTGGCTTCAGTCTGACCTATTCCCAGCCGTTGTGGCCTTTGAGGCAATTTGGGGAGTGAACCAGTGAATGGAAGATCGATATCTCTCTCTCTCTTTCTCTCACCTCTCTCTCTGTAACTGTGCATTTCGAATAAATAAATGAATCTAAAAAAAAAAAAAAAAAAAAAGAATGCAAACACCGCAGGAAGGTGCTTGGCACAGCAGTTAAGTTTTCTCTTGGGATGCCTGCATTCCACATCAGAGTGCCTGGGCTGGAGTCCTGGATCTGTTTCCTACTCCAGCTTCCTGCTGACATATACCTTGGGAAGCAGCAGTTGATGGTCCGAATAATTGTGTCCCTGCCACTCACATGGGAGTTCTGGATTAACTTCCCTGCTCCTGGACATCTGAGGAGTGAGCTCTCTCTCTCCTTCTCTCTCTCCCTCTCTTAGTTCTGTTCGTTGCTTTCTCCATTGACTTGTGTTAATAACATGTGAATAAGCTAATATTCATAAAGTACATTATATGGTTTTTATAATAAAAATTTTTATGTATACAAAATAAGTCAGATGCTACATCTAGCTTGAGAATTTGTCTCTCTTCGTGGTGCTAAGGAAATAATTTTTGAGCAAACACAGGCCATTTATTATATTTCAGAAGTCCTTCTAATATTGTTAGTACTATTACTGAAAAAAAAAAGAAAAATACCATTATGTGTACATGAGAAAAACAGTCTGCAACCGAAATAAAAATTATGGCTTACAATCTCTTGAAAATTTTGTAGTAACATCATTCACTTATATAAGAATCATTCCCTAACTGCATGTATATATTAGCCTGGGTAACAGAAATACAAATTAAATGAAAGGCTGTAGAAGTATTCCACAAAGATGCCTTACTGATATATCCACAATAGCAGGGAAACAGCCATGGTGGATTTGGTGCTGGTCCTGCTATTCTCCTGTACAGAATCAGTTCTGGCCTGCTCTGTCTCTTACTACTGTGATGATGGCTGAATCCAGATGCTAAATACTCAAGAGATACTCCAATACAGTGTGAACAACTGACCACTTCATCCCCAAAGAATATAGCATTCCAAGAGAAAAGAGGCCTCCTTCTGACACTAATGAAATTGTGAAAGTGTGTGATAAATCAGGGATCAAAATGAGAGGCTACCAGCTCTTAAAGGTGTTCTGCTCCTCACTCTGAATCTTTCATATAGTGCTTACAAATAAGAAAGCTGCGAGAGACAAACCTTAATGGCAAAACAGGCTTGAATACAAAGCGTCACAAGAGCTGTAATGTAGCTACGAGGGTTGTTCTAGAAGGGAATCAAAGAATAAATAGCTAGGAATGTAATTAAGGATAAAAGCATGTGAAATGCCTTAAGCTATTTGGGTAGGTGTATTTTGAAAGGACGAGTAGTAATATTTTGTCATTTCTTCCATTTTCTTTCTTTCTGTATTTTCCTTTCTCACCTCCATGCCTCCCCCTTCCTTCTTCTCTTTCTTTCTACAGAAGTTTTCACTTCTTCATATTCACAGAACAAAGACTACAAGGTTTGAAAGTATCATTTTCTTGAATCATCAACCTTCTAAAGAAATAGAAAATTTTAAAAATCTGAAATAGTGAATTTTATCTACATCAAAGACTAAACAGCAGCCAAACAAACTTGGCTATAAACTAAAATTCTTTTTCCACTCAAAAAATCAAGACTATTTTAACCAAAAATATGTAAAAGATTCTTTCTAAAATGACCATTGCCCAAGTTTGCTGACAAAAATGCAAAACAATCTACTCAGTACAACAGAAATATTGAGACTATGGCAATCAGTATAAATCAAAATTCATCAAGTAACAGATTTACTTATTGTGCTAAAACATTATATAACAGCCAGCATTTTTGTTTCATTTTACTTTTTAATGAGGTATAGCTTTTGTGAAATTTATAATTGTATTTCTTGATAAATATTTACATATATATTTTATAGCCATGTAACCACCAGCAAGATTAAGATAGAGAAGTTGACATGTATGTTACAGCTATGTAACCACCAACCAGGTCAGGATAGAAAATCTAGGAAAGACAATGTTTCCTTCAAGTTTAGGTGCAAAAGATTCCCGAGGATGTTGTTAAAAATGTAGATCCCTAGGCCACAAGCCCAGAGATTCAGAACCAATGGGTCTGAGATTCGGTCTCTTTAAAACATTATTTCATAAGTACCTTCATTCAGAGAAACTCTGCCCTAGTAAGAAAGCCAACTTGACTAATGGCTCTAGAAGTTCTATTCCTCACCACCTTAACGATAAGTTCATGAGGAAACCTAACAGCTTTCTACTGAGCTGGAATACAAGTATAGTTGCCATTTGCTTTCCCTCTGTAATTTTAAGGTTTAGCACTATTATTTCTTTCTTTGGGCCAGAGCCTACCAAATAAAGTTTCCTACAATCTATAGCAAAATGAAAATTAAAAAAGACCACACTAAGTTATTCATAAAGTCCTTTATTTTGTTCTTCCTACCTTTACAACTTGAAATGCCCCTTCTCTTATAAAGTAATTCCAAGAAAAAAAACAGTGGGATTTCTTTTTCTTTAATTAATATAAAAAATAAAGATTGAGAAACCAGCCTTCAGGTCTGCTCCTGAAATTGGAACTGCCTGCCACCAGGGGAAGTAGAGTGCCACAGCCTGTATGACAAACTGTAGGCACATTTCCTCCTTCAGAGCATGTCAAATTTGATAGCAAATTTTCTCCTACTTCAAAAGCAACAACAATTTCCGTTCTCTCCTTATATAAGTAATAAATAAAACTTGCAAAGAATTGGGAAAATTTTTCAATCCCAAATCATTGTTAATGTAATTATATTTCCTAGTATTCTTTTTCACTGTACAATTTTTTAACAGGCCAGGAATGAAATGAATTGGATAAATGTGTGTGTGTGTGTGTATCCATTACCACTTATTTTTCTTCAATATTTTCCACTGTCACTAAAAATCTTTTGGGGGCAAATATTTAGCCTAGCAGTTAGGAAGCCCTTGTCCCACATGGGAGTACCTGAGTGTGATTCCTGGCTCTGGCTCCTGAGTCTACCTTCCAGCTAATGCAGACCCTGGGAAGCAACAGTGATGGCTCAAGAAACTGCCCTCAATATGGAAAACCTGGCTTGTGTTCCTGGCTCCTGACTTTGACCCCAGCCTGGGAGTGGGGGCGGTTGGAGGTGAGGAGGGGGAGTGGAGCTTTGCAGGTATTGGGGGAGTGAACCAATAGATGAGAACCTCTCTCTCTCTCTCTCAATAAAATTTTCAGAGAAAATTTTTCAATATAATTTTGTCTGTATAGGTTTTTTTATATTTTTTATTTTTATTTTTTTATTTGACAGATAGAGTTAGACAGTGAGAGAGAGAGACAGAGAGAAATGTCTTCCTTCCATTGGTTCACTCCCCAAATGGCCGCCACAGCCGGCGCTGCGCTGATCCAAACCCAGGAGCCAGGTGCTTCCTCTGATATCCCACACGGGTGCAGGGGCCCAAGCACTTGGACCATCCTCCACTGCCTTCCCGGGCCACAACAGAGAGCTGGACTGGAAGAGGAGCAACCAGGACTAGAACCTGGTGCCCATATGGAATACCAGCACCACAGGCGGAAGATTAACCTAGTGAGCCACGGCGCCGGCCCCTATATAGTGTTTTATATCATGAATGTATCATAATTTATTTTATTACAATCTACTTTAAATTTTAAACAATTTATTTATACTTTAAAAATATAAATAACATTGCAATCAACATTTTGTGCATACTTCTAATGGCATTTTAAAATATTTCTTTTTAAAAAAATGTATTTATTTATTTATTTCAAAGGCAGTGTTACAGATAGAGAGGGAGAGACAGAGAGAGAGGAAAAGAGATTTTCCATCAGCTGGTTCACTCCGCAAATGACCACAATGGCCAGAGCTGGGCCAGGCTGAAGCCAGAAGCCAGGAGCCCCATCTGGGTCTCCACCTGGGTAGCAGGGGCCCAAGCGCTTGGACAAGCATCTGTTGCTTTCCCAGGTCATTAGCAGGGAGTTAGATCAGAAGTGAAGTAGCAGGGACAGGAACCAGCATCCAAATATGTTGCTGGCATCACAGGCAGCAGTTTTAGTTACTGTACCACAATGCCAGGCCCTAAAATATTTCTTTAAGCTAGTTAAATGAGTCTACAGCCATATCACCCTGAACATGCCCAATCTCATCTGATCTCGGAGGCTAAGTAGGGTTGGGCCTGGTTAGTACTTGAATGGGAGATACTTAAAAGAAAGAAACAGACACAGTGTGTATAAGGATGTTGAAGGCTTTTGATATTTTGTGATTCCGCTACCTTTTGCCACATAACAAAATCTCCACAACTTCGTGTCTTGAAAATAACAACCCTTATTATTTCTTTACAAAGTACTGACTGGAGTTACCCGTGCAGCTTCATTCAGCTGAAGGCTTGACTGAGCCTGGAATGCCTGTGGTGACCTCCCTCATGTATCTGGCATCTTAGCTGGGATGGTTGGAATAGCTAGGGGCTGACTTGGCCTCTCTCTTCCTCCATAATCTCTCCATCATTCAGCAGTCTAGCCTGAGCTTATTTACATGGTGGCTGGATCCCATGAGAACAAAAGTGAAGGCTGCCAGACTTCTGAAAACTTTAATCAGAAGTCAAAGCAAGTCATAGCGCCAGTCATATTTAGAGGGAAAAGACACAAAGTCTGTTTTGTAAATGGAGGGGCTACAAAGTCATATCGCAGAAGGGCACTGTGGTAGGAGTTTTTGTTGTGGCAACTTTTGGAAACATTTGACAATATATTGCCATACTATTATTTTATAAAAAATTTATAGTTAATAACTGTATGCAAAATACGCCTCCAACAGAACAGCATAAATTAACAAGTATTGGTCAGGATGTGTAGCAATATGGACTCCCATATTCTCTTAGTAGGGGTGAAAGCTTGAATGTTCACTTTAGAAAATAGTTTGGCACCAACTGCCAAAGTTCATAGGTATAAACCCTCAAGAAATGGGTAAACAGAAACATGGACAAGAAGGTCCATGGCAGCACCATTCATAGCCCATTGTAGCCCCAGCCTGGAAACCCCAAAGTTCATCACCTCCAGAACAGATTTTCCTGAAATATGAAATATTTTAAAGCAATGAAAATTAGCAAACAAAAATATTTAGCAACATGGATGAATCCTTCAAACATAATGTTGAACAGAAAATATAAGTCACATAAGGATACGGACAGTATCCTTATGTGTGATTTCATTTATGTAATATTCAAAAAGCAAGCAAAACTATTGTTTAGGCATGCATACTACGAAGAACAGCAAAGAAATATTTACTACATTTAAAGGTAAGGTGTGGATTTGGCTTAATGTAGGGGAAGGAAGACAGGGAGAAGCATTTAGGCAGAGGAAACAGCATCACTGAGTGATGGCAAGAAGCTGGTTGAATTTGAGGAACTTGCAGAATTCACTGAGCAAACTGAAGAACAGTAACTTAGAGGACAACTTGAGGAGTTTCAGACTACATGCTAAAACCACTGAAAAGCTTTGTATCACTTTTAAGCAGAGGATAATATAACCAGGTTCTCATTTTTCAAACCACAATTTTGCCTGTCAGATATAAAATAGATTAGAGGAAGTCAGAGTGGACACAGGATTACAGTTAGGAATCTGTTTTCAATAGCTTCAGGGGACAAATAATATGGCTCCAATTGGTGCAGTGACAGTGGAGAAGGAGAGAAAAGGATGAAGCTGAGAGAGTCTAGGAAGATGGAATAAAAAAGATGTGATGCTTCAGAATTTACAAAACAGAATGGGTTAACATGACTCTGATTTCCTGGCAGGGGTGACAGCTTGCCATCGATCAAGAAAGGGAACACTAGTCCAGAGCTGGATCTTGATGTTGTGTTCTTGAGAGACACACAAGAGCAGATGTTACCCAAGAGTTGAATAAGTAATCCAGAGCTCAGAAGAGATGCCTGTGTCAGAGAGAAGAATTCAGGAGTCATCAGCACAGAGACATTTTGCTTTCAATATATCAAGGTGGTGAATGAAATTCAACATGGTTAAACTACTAAGAGAGGTGAAAACCTCAGAAAAGACATAGAATCTATTAGCTATATGCTAGGCACTGTGCTTGATGCTGGAACACAAAGGTGAATAAGATACGAGGGATTTTCAAAATGTTTATAGAAGATACATATTATGACAAAACTGTTCACAGATTTCCAAACTGTTTGCACCAAAATAAAGTTATCTTTTAATTCCATTTTCCCATAAGCGTTTCAAAGTACCCATGTATGTTCCCTAGTTTACTGTCAAGTGGAGAAGATGGGTACTTTATCAGATCGCATATACATTTTACCTGATAAATGACAAGATAAAAGTAAGTACTAGATGCTATGTGATTTCAGAGAAGGTCAGTTAAGTCTGGAATGTTCAATAAGAAGTAGCCATAGAAACAAGAGGGAAAGCCATTCCAGGCATACAGTAAGACGCAACAACAGCAAAAACAAAACACACACACACACACACACACACAAAAGCATTGAGGCCCGAATTGCCATGTACATACATGACCACAAGCAGTCCAATATGACTACTGCCCTGAGTTTGAAGGCTAAGTGGCGGGAAGCCTTTCCAAAGACGAAGAAAGGCCTAGTTGTGGAGGATCTTGCATGCCTTGCCAAGGAGTTTAAGATTTACTCTGTACAGAATACCTTTGGTGTGGTCACATGTGCATATTAAAGCATTGCTTAAGCCAAAAATGGAGGATGAGGACAAAATGGAAAAGTTAAGCAGAAATAACTTCCTAATTGGGAGGGAATGATAGGGACACATTGGGATGATGCATCTGTTGAATATTTAGGACTGTTCAAAGAGCCTGACTGTAAGGTCACCTATGCTCAGGTCAAGGTTTGTCTCAGCTTTAAATGCAGGTATCGAGGATTCCAGAAGAATGGCAGTAGCTCATGTTGTCAGTCTCTGAATTCCTACACAAGCAGGCACATAGCTTCAAGAAGGTGAAGCCAAAATACCTGGACAACATTTGCAACAAAGCTAAGAGACTCAAAATACCAGCAGGTTGGAGCAAACCTCCCTCTCCCACAGTCACAGATTGTCAAGGACAGTAGCTAGCAGAGGCTCAGAGATTGCTGCCAGCAGGTGAGAGCAGATGCAGGCATGGGGAGGGGTTCTCTTAGAGGTCCTGGGCACAGACTGCTGCTCAAGGTGCAGTGCCTCACAATGCATGGTCCCCATCGGAGGGAACACTTTGTCTATAGGGACAAGAGCGATGAAACCCTCCAATGACTACAAAACTTGGACTCTGGCTGCTGCCATCTGGACATGGCCACCACAGAGGAACAGAGGCTGCTGGTTGCTGTGAGCATAAAATCTCAGCAGCAGTGGGACAACTGGACACATGCTCAGGGAGTCTCACGACGAGAGCCACCAAGGTTGAGACCACTGAACAAAATCAACAGAAGAGAGAGCTTGTTGAAGTCAGAAAAGGTTAACTACACTTTGCCTCATTGCAAAAATCCAGAAAAGACCAATTTTCCATAGAAATGAGCACCAAGAGAGTCTGTAGGGAAAATTCCATATGAAATTATTGTCAGAAAAAAATCAAGAGCAAACTGACATCTGCAAAGCCAAGGAAGATAGGCCAAGCAGATGTGCCCACCACATAGCTCAGAACTCTAGCTTGCTTTTTAAAAACATGCTTAAAAATGTTAAGGAAATGATTCAAGTCATGGAAGAATATTGTAAGGCAGAATTATAAATGCTCAATATTGACATGACAGAACTCAGGAAGGAGTTAGGAATAAAAGGAAACATCATTTCAGAAGCAAAGATGAAACCAAAAGGAAAATAATTGCGAATTAACATAACACATGATGCATTAAAAGGAATGGAAAGTAAAAAAGAGATGATTTTAAAAGAAAATTTTTGTAAAATGTAAACGAGATGGAGAGACAAAGCCAGCTGATGAAGCTAGTACATGAATCTCTCCCAGCATCTGTGAGCTGACAGTAGGTCTGGAACTGCTGCTGCCCTTCAACTTTCTTCTTAGGCATCTTTGTGTCTTGGTGGCTTCACTTGGTTCTTGTCATGTGTAGGTACAAAATTTTTTAAATAATGAGCTTTTAAAAATATTTATTTTATTTGAGAGGGAAAAATAGAGACAGAGATCGCCCATGTGCAATTTCATTCCCCAAACACTGGGGAGCTAGGAACTCAATTTGGATTTCATGGGACTCAATCACTTGAGCCATCATCTGATGTCTCCTGGGGTATGCATTAGCAGGAAGCCAGTATCATAAGCAGAGCCAGGACTCAAATCCAGGCACTCTGATAAAGGAGGCAGGCATCACACGCAGCATCTTAACTGCTGTGCCAGATACCCACCCTAGGTACGGTATACTTCTGATAAACATAAGTGGTCAGCTCTTGGTGCAATTTCTTCATTTCCTGTCTCCAGGACTCAGAGAGGATGTCGAAGATAATACTACTAACACAGGTACCTTCCTCCACTCACATGAGGTTGATTCCCTTCGATTCTTAGAAGAGTGGAAGGGGGAGACTGGCCTCTCAGAGCTCAAACACCAGAATTCAAGGCATGTTCCTGTTCTTCGTGAATATTTCCACTTCCCCTCTGCCCACTGTATGCTAAGAAGTATGCTCTTTCTATCCTGTATGAAATTTCCAGGATACAAATGCATTTGGCCTGTATCACACTTAGTAATTCATCCAAAGATTCACAAAGCAAATAGTTGATGAGAAACAAATACTTACTGGGCAATAATGAGTAAGACCACAGGTTGGAGTCCTGCATTCTAGGAACTACCTGGAGGTGAGAGGGTGGATGTAACTTGGTAATTAAATGTTCAAAGATGTTATAGACTATTCTAACCACGGGAAGAAAATAAACAACGTGATGAGAATCTGGGGATGTCTTTCTAAGTAGAGAAGTCAGGGAAGACTTCTCTAGTCATGCACGTAGTCTCTCATCATTACGTTAGGTTGACATGATATTAAAATAGTCAAGTTTCTTTTCACGAGTCCCACTTTTTATTCCCTTTTGGAGCTTTCTTCAGGCCTCTTTTCCTTTTTCTTTACTGTCCCCACAAGATATGTGGGATAGAGCTATAAATTAACCTTATTCCTGACCTTGGAGAACTCATAGTTAATTGGAAGAGACAGATGTGTAAACAGATCAAGTATAATATAACAAAGGGCTTACCTCACCTGTGAACAGTATTTCTATCCTGCCAGCTATTTCTGCTGCTTTGGACCGCTGGAGTCCCCAGAAAACTGTTTTCCTGTTGAGGTTTGAGGCTGAAAGTTCTGCCTGGACCTCTATATACCCTCAACACCTACTATTTATTTTTTGGCTAGATTAGAAGTAATTTGTTGTACATACACGGCTACTTTAATTCCTACATAGCTAACTGACCCTAACAATTTCTTGAGATATATAACTTAAGCATAACATGGAAAATGTATGTTAAAATTACTTTCTTAAAGAGCCAATATTTTCCACACCCTGCTTTTCAAATAAATATTAATATTTTTGTTCAGATAATTGGAGGTAGTTGTTACCACCCAAGAGGATGTGTTCACCAACAATGTGTCATTATTAAAAACCTATAATGCGTTTCAATATAACTGTATTTCTTTCTATAAGTGTATTAAACCAACAACAGTGCTCTGGTAACTGGGTGGTAGTCTGTTTGCCCTGCAGGGATTTTTTTAAAGACAGATAACAAAGAATATTCTATAAAAGATGTACAAGATCAAAAGAACTTAAACAGATACATAGATGTTTAATTATGTTCTGAAACAGCTAGTGGTTTATATTACCTTGTCAACTCTCCTAGATTCATCACAATTCTCTCAGATTTCTCTGAGATAGTCCCAATTACTGGGAATTACTACATTCCCGCAGACAATAGGGTGGCCACATTCCAGGTCCAGCGTTGGGGACAGATGAGAAAGAACAGTGATGGTTCACTTTTCCTAATATCCCTCCCTTCACATATTACAAGCTCTCAGAGCTAGAGTGGAATTAGCTGTCAATCGTAGCTTTATATGAGGTGGTAAGTGAAGAAAGAAGGGGATTAAAGTCTTCCAAAGGCAACTTCTCTCTGTGTGATTCTGTAATGAGAATGACAGCAGGACTGAGGCTTCTGGAAATTCTCACCCAGGCCTTAGGTGTAATCAGTACATAGGGTGTTCCAATAAGGTCCCTCCAGAGCGAGGGAATAAGGTCAGGAAAAAGTCATCTTCTGAAGATACACTAAGCAATAATCATTATGCTGCAACAGCAACACCACCAACAGAAAGACCTGGAAAACAGCAAGATCTAAGATGCGTCTATGCTTTCAGTCTAATCAACCACTCTGTTAATACTTCACGTACACCTCCATGACTGTACTTCACATACTTTAGCATAACTGTTGGTTTGTGCAGCTGTATCATCTGCCTAGTTGTAGTTTAACCATCAGAACGTAAGACTCTGGTGCAGAATTGGTGTCGAGTGAGTGAACCAGAAATATAACTAAAGAAGGCAGACTTAATAAAGCACAATACGGGTTGGGCATTTGGTGTAGTAGTTAAGACATCAGTTGAGGAACCTGCAGTCCATACAGGGGTGTCTAGGTTTAAGTCCCAGGTCCTAACCTGATTCCAGCATCCTGCTAATGTGTACCCCGGGAGGCAGAAGGTAACAGCTCAAGTACTTGGATCTCTGCCATCCACACAGAAGACCTAGCCCAGCCTGAAGTGTTGCAGGTATGTCCCGTCACCCAGTAGATGAAAGTGTACACAGTCTCTCTCAAATAAATAAAACGGTTCTCTGCCAGCAGTATATAAAAAGAGCAAATGAATTTAAACTGTTAGTATAATCTGGAAATGTCTAAGAGAGATATTCAATTAGCAGACATGAGCATTTTGATCATTAAAATATGTACCTATCATAGTAGAGATAGGTATTCATTAGACTATTGCAAAATATGGGTTGATTTTTTTCAAGAACACATAGTTCTGATTATGCAAGCTCCATGCACATTCCTTCATTTCTAGAACATTGATTATTTATTGTATGCAAGGTCCTGAGGCAGGAACTGTACCTGTAATGACAGCAATTATTACCAAGAAGCTTACAAGCTAGTAGGAGGAAACCAACATCTTAAAACAAAAAGTTAGACTCTTGAGGTAAAAGTTTGCTGCCAGTAGAGACGGGCAGGAAGAGGGAGGGATTATGACAGATGTGTTCCCTAAAGGAAAACACAGAATAGGAAAGATAATGTATCATCCGAGTCTTACCAAAGGAAAAGGTGGTCAGCAGGGTGAGAGGGGGCAAAGGCACATTTTAGATGGAAGAATTATTGAAGAAATAAACATGATGATTGGTTGAGTGTGTGGAAGGGGTAAAATGTTCTGATGAGATAAGATCCTGAAGAACTTTATATTATGTGGGAAGAGGTTTTGAGTTTTTACTGTACAAATTGGGAAGTGGCAGAGTATATTACTTTACCAGAGCTGCATAAAAAAGTACCATGGATGATTTGCTTAAACAGCAATTTACTTTCTTCGAATTCTGGATGCTGGAAGTTCAAGACTAAGATGAGAGAGTGTTCTTACTTCCAAGAACTCTCTCCTTGATTTACAAATGTTCATCCTCTCCCAGTGTCTTCACATGGTCTGTGTATATCTGTGTCTTAAACTCCTTTTCTTATGAGGACACCAATTACATTGGATTAGAGCCCATCCTAATAACTTCATTTTAACTTAATTGCCTCTTTAAATACTATCCTCACATACAGGCACTTTCTGAGTTACTGAGTGTAAGGACATAAACATATGAATCTGTGGGGAACATAATACAGCCAGTAATAGGCATAGCTCTGATTTAGGTAACCCAGATGATAGGGTAAGCCAAGCAGGATCAGGAGCACAGAGACTAATGCAATAGTCTTGAGAGATGATCAGAGCTCCAAAATACAAACAGGCAGGTGTGCAAAGAGGACAGATTAAAAGAGTCAACAGGAAAACAATGTTGGGTCAGCGAGTCCCGGATGCTCCACTTCTGGTCCACCTCCTTGCTAAGGCACCTGAGAAAGCAGTAGAGAATGGCCCAAGTCCTTGGGCCCCTGCACCCACATGGGCTACCTGGAAGATGCTCCTGGTTCCTGATTTCGGATCAGCTCAGCTCCAGCCATTGTGACCATTTGGGGAGTGAACCAGCATATGGACGACCTCTCTCTCTCTCTCTCTCTCTGTACCTCTTTCAAATAAATAAAATAAGTCTTAAAAAAAAAAAAAAAGAGCCACTGGTCTTCAGTATTCAGTATTCAGACTCTTCAAAGTAGCCCACAAAGGTTTCAACAGTTTGGCCCTGACCCCTCAATGCATTCTCATGTTGTGTCACTTGACAGCACCCACACTATCCTCTTAACATAAAGACCCTCTCAAAGTCTGATCATACTATGCTTTTTAAAGAAAAAAAAATTGGCCGGTGCAGTGGCTCACTAGGCTAATCCTCTGCCTGCGGTGCCGGCACACCGGGTTCTAGTCCCGGTTGGGGCGCCAGTTCTGTCACGGTTGCTCCTCTTCCAGTCCAGCTCTCTGCTGTGGCCCAAGTGCTTGGGCCCTGCACCCACATGGGAGACCAGGAAGAAGTACCTGGCTCCTGGCTTTGGATTGGCCAGCACGCTGGCCGTAGCGGCCATTTGGGCTGTGAACCAACGGAAGGAAGACCTTTCTCTCTGTCTCTCTCACTGTCTAACTCTGCCTGTCAAAAAATAATAAAAAATTAAAAAAAAATTATTCATTTATTTGAAAGGCAGAGTTACAGAGGTAGAGGAAGACAGAGAGAGGTCTTCCATCTGCTGATTTACTCCCCAAATAAGTGGGGCCGATTCAAAGCCAGGAGCCAGAAACTCCTTCCAGGTCTCCCACATGGGTGCGGGGGCCCAAGCGCTTGGGCCATCTTACACTGCTTTCTCAGGCCATTAGCAGAGAGCTGAATTGGAAGTGGAGCAGGCGGGACTTGAACCGATGTCCATATGAGAATCCGGCACTAGAGCCAGGGCTTTACCTGCTAAGCCACAGTGCTGGCTCCCACACTATGCTTTTCTCAAAGCCACACCTGGGTGCCTGCTCCTCCCCCTGCCTAAAACATTCCTTCCTCTTTTCTTAGGCAGCTGAACATCTTTTCAGTTAAAGGTGGTCAAGTGTTACCCTCTAGCAGGGAGTTACTGCCTCCCTTGGACTCCCAGAAGCATTCCTGCAGACATTCTCATATGCTGCTACAATTACTTCAGTCTACAGCTTGCCACTCTCACTAAATTAAAAACTTCTTATAGGCTGAAATGGCTTTTTATTGTTGTTTTCCATAAATATTGATAAACACACGAGGGTACTTCACAGAGTTCATGGAAAATGGAAATAGAAGGTAAGTTTATTTTGTTGCAAAAATTTTTTAAATCTATGCACATGAAGAGGTCTTCAAAAATGCATGACAAATATGTATTATAAAACACTTGGGGTCAGTGCTACGGCTTAGTGGGCTAAGCCTCCACCTGTGGTCCTGGCATCCCATATGGGTGCCAGTTCATGTCCCAGCTGCTCCTCTACCAATCCAGCTCTCTGCTTGAGGCCAGCAAAAAGCAGTGGAGGGTGGCTGAAGGGCTTGGGCCCCTGCACCCATGTGGGAGACCTGGAAGAAACTCCTGGCTCCTGGCTTTGAATGGGTTCAGCTGAGCCATTGTGGCCACTGGGGAGTGAACCAACAGATATAAGACCTCTCTCTCTCTCTCTCTCTCTCTCTCTTAGTCTGTAGCTCTGCCTCTCAAATGAATTTAAAATAAATAAATAAATAACCTACTCATAGATTTAAAATTTTTGCCCCAAAATAACTTGTCTTTTAATCACATTTTCCAGGAACTTTTTGAGATACCATGTATGAGAATCTAAGTCTTTACCTGACACCATGTAGATTATACCTTGCCTATGCTTCCTCTGTAATATTTCTTTTTAACTAAAGCACTAGGAAAAGCCTAAAGCAAGAAAGTCAGATTTTCCGTAAAAGAAACTAGATATTTTCACTAACTGGCAAGGAAAATTCCAGGGGAAAAGCCAGGCACATCAGCAGTTTCCAATTTGTCACCACTTTAATCCATCTTGTAAATCACTTCCAGTTTAATTTTGAAGGACAAAACACTGCTGTCTTCATGTCCTTCTATTTTAAAACTAATAAGTAGCTCCCTTTGCCTATCTGATCAAATCCAAGTTCCCCAATCTGGTTTTGAAGACCTTCCACATCCCGGTTGTGTTTCACACACAACTCACTGTCCACGCAGCTGTCAGAATTACCTTCCTGAAGCATAGATAGGATTATTCTCTGTCGTGCTCAAAACTTTCAGGCTCCTCAAGACGGAAGATAAATTTAAAATTCCTCAGACTAGTTTTCTACTATTTGAGCCTGGGCTTTCTTTTCTGGCATATCTCCCAAGCCCATAGATTGCAATGTTCAGCTACCTTCCGTGGTTAGTTTCTGCTGACTTCACAAACACCTCTTCCATTCTCCTGTTCTTGGGTTTTCAGTGTTCCAGTTGTTCCTGAACCACCCACGATGTTCCCTTTCCTACCTGCAGTAAAAGTCAGCAATCTCAATACATAAAACATTCCGACTTTCTCTACTGATGCTCATTATCTATTTGGGGCCCTGATTAGCATTCCCTGCTCTTCCTTATATGCCATACAGTTTCTCATGATAGTGCCTTCTCCATGACAATTGTGTAAGTACTGTTATCACGATGATCAACATGCCCTCATCTTTGAGAATTAGTCCCTAAATGGCTCCATTTCTCTCCTTCCTTTTCTGGTAAAATTCCTCAAAAAATCTATTCATATATGTTATCTCAGTCCCTTCCCTCCTATCTTTTGAGCTTACTATCTTTTGAGCTCTTATCTTTTGAGCTTACTTACTTTTCATCCACCACTTAATGACAGCACTGTTGTTGAGATCATCAGTAAGGTGTATGTGTTCAAAAGTGAACAGGCGGGGCCGGCACTGTGACGCAGCAGGTTAACGCCCTGGCCTGAAGCACCAGCATCCCAAATGGGTTCTAGTCCCGGCTGCTCCTCTTCTGATTCAGCTCTCTGCTATGGCCTGGGAAATCAGTAGAAGATGGCCCAAGTGCTTGGGCCCCTGCACCCATGTGGGAGACCTGGAAGAAACTCCTGGCTCCTGGCTTCGAATCAGCACAGCTCTGGCCATTGTGGCCAATTGGGGAGTGAACCATCGGATGGAAGACCTCTCTCTCTGCCTCTCCTCTCTCTGTGTAACTCTTTCAAATAAATAAATAAATCTTTAAAAAAAAAAAGTGAACAGGCAATACTCAGTCATCGTCTTGAACTAACAGAACCATGTGACAGAGGTAATTGTTCCTTACTGCTTGGACCATTCTCTTCTTTTGGTTCTTACTCCTCCAGCTACTGTTGAGTCCTTTCCCAGCTCCTCCACTGCACATGAACTGCCCCGACCTCTACAAGTTGAAGTAGCTAAGATTTGCTACCTGACCTACCTGATTTCCTACAGCTATTCTTCAAGGAAAACTAGCACACCTCTGCTTCAGCACCTTTATTCTAAACGTTCTTTAGCTGGAATGCTGTAGATGGCCATAGGCTCCCTCACTTCCATAGGTTTCCTTCCAAGTTCTAGCTTATCACAGAAGTCTTCTCTGACTACTTAATCTTTAGCAAACTTTCCCCCCTTCATTCCCTAACTTTACCTTGAATTATTTTTCTTCACAGCACTTCATTGCCACCTGACAAAGTATATCTCTCTTTAGAGATTTCTTCTTTTCCTGTCTATATTTTATTAAAACTTCTGTCCTTGAACTTCCAGAAAACTTAAAATTAAAACAGTCATTTATTAGGGCACATGTTTGGTGTAGTGGTTAAGATGACACTTGGGATAGCCACATCCCATACTGGAGTAAGTCTCAACTTTGCTTTTGATTCCAGCTTCCTGCAAATGCTCACCCCAGGAGGCAGCAGGTGCTAGCTCAAGTAGTTGAGTACCTGTCACTCATATGGAAGACCTGGATTGAGTTTTGAGCTCTTGGCTTTGGCCTGACCCAGCCCCAGCCGTTGTATACCTTTGGGGAGTGAATCAATGAGTAGAAGATCTGTTTGTCTTTCTGTCTCTGTCTCTCTTTTCAAATAATATGGACAAATAAGCCATGTTAAAACAAGAAACCCTGTCATTTCTTAACTCTTATATCCACAAATAGTATTCCCCTACAATTTAGCAGCCTATACTAAAGCTGGTTTGTGATTATTTAGACTTGCTTTCCCAATTATATTGTAAACAGTATGGCAGACAGCATACCCTACTACCAAATCTTTGTAAACATCTAGTACAAAGTTGTATGCATCATAAGGGATCAACAACTATAGCAACTGCTCCAGAATAGTATCTCCATTTTCTTACTAGACTTCACCACTTGCATATTTAATATGGGTCTTTTTCTGTCTGAAACAGAACTCCTATTTTTCACCCATACATGCTCCTTTTCCACTGCTCCATTTATACTGGTCAACAGAAGTTACCCAATTTTCCTTTTTAAAAAGATTTATTGGGGCCAGTGCTATAGTTTAGTAGATAAAGCTGCTGCCTGCCATGCTAACATCCCATACGGGTGCAGGTTTGAGTCCCGGCTGCTCCACTTCTGATCCAGCTCCTTGCTAATGTGCATGGGAAAGCAGTGAAAGATGGCCCAAGTATTGGGGCCCCTGCACCCATATGGAAGACCCAGATGAAGCTGCTGACTTCTGTCTTCTGCCTGGCCCAGCCCTGGCTGTTCAGGCCATTTGGGGAGTGAACCAGCAGATGGGAAATCTCTGTCTTTGTCTCTCCTTCGCTGTCACTCTGCCTTTCAAGTAAATAAATCTTCTTAATTTAAATTTTTTAAAAGACTTACTTATTCATTTGAAAGGCAGAGTGACAGAAGGTGAGGGAGAGACAGAGACAGAGAGACATCTCTTCCATATGCTAGTTCACTCCCCCAAATGCCTGAAACAGCCAGCTTTGGGCTGGGCCAGGCTAAAGCTGGGAGCCAGGAACTTCATCCTGGACTCCCACATGGGTGGCAGGGGCCCAACTACTCTGGGCCATCATTCAGTGCCTTTTCAGGTGCATCTATATGAAGCTGAATTGCAAGTGGAACAGCCAGAATTCAAATCAGCATTCCAATGTGGGATTCTAGTGTTGCAGGTAGTATCAACCTGCTGCACCACAATGCCAACCCAGAAAATTTCTTAAGCCCACAGTCTAGGAATCACTTTTATTCATTAGGCTTTTGAATTTTGAGATACTAGATTCACATGCAGTTGTCAGAAATAATACCGGGATATCCTGTGTGCTCCTTACCTATACTATACTGTACAACAATGCATAATGTTGTCATTAGTTTGTGGGGGGCCGGTGTTAAGTAGATTGGTTGAGGGAGGTCTCATTGGGTGGATGAAATATAAGCAGAACATGAAGGGAATGGAGAAAGAGCCATCATGCAAAGAACTGAGGGAAGAACATTCAGGTACAGTACACAGCAAATAAAAGAGGCCAATCTGGAAACTGAGGAGGAGTAGCTGAAGAACTGAAGGAAAATATATATGGCTGGGTCACAGTGATGAAGCAGAGATGTGGGAGATCAGGAGAGAGGTTATGGGTCCAGATGATCTACAGCTTTTAAGGCCATTATAACATTTATGAGTGAGACAGCAAGGTTTAGAGGGTTTTGAACATAATTTGACTTACAAAAGTCACTCTGGCTGCTGTGTGAAGAATAAAGCATGGGAGGAAAAGAAGGGAAGCAAAGTGATAAATAAGGAGGCTCTTTCAAAATTCAAAGCTAGATGATGGTGGTTTAGATGCAAGGTGTAACTTGGGAGGTGGCAGGAACTGACTGGATCGGGATAAGCCTTTCAGGCTAGAATCAAAGAGTTTGTTGATGGATTCGTTGTAGCGTATAAGAGAGAGATAAAAGTTAAGGATGACTCCAAGATTTTGCTTCGGAGCAACTGGATGGATGGAGTTGCCATTGACTGAGAGAAGAGCACAGAGAGCTCAGATGGAGGATATTTTGTTGGGCTACATGAGTGAGTCTGGTTGGGGCCATGTTGAGATGTTGGGTATGTGTGAATCTAGGATTAACAGTTGACACTGGGGCTATAATTTGGGAGTTGTCAATGTGTAAATTACATAAAGTCATTACATTGGCTATTATCACTTAAGGAAAAGGTTCAGGACCCCTGGGGCTATGCAAAAGGAAAAGGCTTGAAAGATGAAAAGAAGTTAACAACTGGCATTTCTTCTCAACTTTTTTTTTTTTTTAAAGATTTTATTTATTTGAGAGGTAGAGTTACAGACAGTGAGAAGGACAGACAGACAGAAAGGTCTTCAGTCCGCTGGTTCACTCCCCAGTGGCCACAAAGGCAGTAGCTGCGCTGGTCTGAAGCCAGAAGCCAGGAGCTTCCTCCCATCTCCCACACAGGTACAGAGGCCCAAAGACTTGGGCCATCTTCTACTGCTTTCCTAGGCCATAGCAGAGAGCTGGATTGGAAGAAGAGCAGACGTGACTAAAACCGGCGCCCATAAGGGATGCCCGCGCCACAGGCGGAGGATTAACCTACTGCGCCACAGCGCCTGCCTCTCTTAACTTCTTTAACCTCACTCTTCAATCACATGACATAACAGTTTCTGAAACACACCAAATTCTTTCCTGTCTCAAGGATTTAGTCTTTTCTCTAGGCTCTAATTTTAGTCACCTTTCTCTTACTCAGCTAAATTGTTACCTTATCTCAATTTTCTTTGACCACCTTAATTGCCACTGATTTTTCTCTGGCAATCCTGATTTGGAGTTTCTTTCACTCTAATTAAATGGGCCCAACCCAATCACCTCTGCCAAGTTACAGTTCTTACTACATTATGCAATTATTTCACTTGTTTTCTGTCTAGAGCCACTACCCTCACCCCCACCCCCACCCCACCCCACTTAAAATTTTTTTTTAATGCTAGAGAGAGAATATGCATTCCTACCGTGGGTTCACTCCCCCACTGTCTGGGATGGCCAGGCTGGACCAAGTGGAATTCGGGAGAGAAGAACTTAACCCTGGTCTCCCTCTGAGCAGAGCCAGGATCGCTGCCTCCCAACCTACGCCCCAGAAGGAAGCTGGAGTGAGGAGCCAGGCTGGGTGTGGAACCCTGGGGCTCCCATGCAGAACACAAATCTTGGCCGGCGCCTTACCCACGAAGCTAAAACCGCCCACCCTCCCACCTTAATTTCACAACTTTACAAAACCATTACTCGATGCTGAAAGAAAGCTCAGATATTCCTCCCTGTACGAAACTTCCCGAAGAGCGAAACCCTCATTGTCTTGGCCTTTGTCGCATTCCGAACGGAACTGACATTGCCCTGGCAATCATTTCTGAGCTTTCAGTGATTATTAACGGAATCGCCTGCAGACCACGGACTGCTAACTTGCAAGACATCAGCCGCGGTACTCCGCGGCTAGCGCCGTAGCAGTACACGCCCAGGGCGGCAGAAGGTGCCTTGTGCGCATGCGTGGTTGTTCTCTGCGCGCGCTAGGCGGAACCGGCTCCACTCCCTGGGCCGGTTTAACCAACGCACATGCGCAGTCGGTGTCTGTGCATTGTCGGTGCTGTCAATAAAGTTTTAGTGAACACAGACTCCCTTTTTCTTTGGCAAGATGGCGGAGTACGACTTGACTACTCGGATCGCGCACTTTTTGGACCGGCATCTGGTCTTTCCGCTGCTTGAGTTCCTCTCCGTAAAGGAGGTGAGGGGGATTGGGGCGCGAGGAAGGTGTGGGAGCGGGTAGGGGGCCGGGCAAGGCCGAGAGGCGATGGCTGCAGCCCTCGGCCTGACACACGTGCGAGGCGGCCGCCGAATGCGGTCCCGGCCCCGGCCCCGGCCGTCAGGACCTACCGGGGGGTTACCGTCGTCCCCGCAGGTCCGCAGGGCTGAATTCGGCGGTGGGGAGGAGCGGGGAGCCCCTGCTTCACGTGTTGAGTTGCCGGGGCCGCAGAGGCTTCGGCGTCAGTTCCTCTCGGAAGTGGGGGACTGGCTCAGCTGGAGTGAAGCTGTCGCTCTGCTTCCCTTGGGCACCTCGGAGTTAGAGCTTTTGATCGCTCTTGTGAGACCTGGGAAGCCTGGGCTTGGATTTGGGGCTTTGTATGCCAGGACACTTGAAATGATTTTCTTAGACTTAACATCTCTAGCAGCTTTAATTTCTTTGAAATGAGTTTTTTTTTTCCCCTGCAGTTAAATAAGTAGCTACTTCCTGGAAGTGTAGCATATTTGGGCCAATGGGGACGCGGACCGGAAAAAAAAAAAAAAAAAAAACGCTGTCCACAAACGAACTCAACATTTGTTTTCCACTGTGTAGATGTACAGGCTTCCAAGTACAAGTGATTGTATTGGTCATTAAAACTCGGTTAGATGTTCAAGATGTTTAAATAAGTCTGTCCTTCTGCAACTCCATTTTAAAACATCTCAGGCCTAAATGTTTGAACTTTAAAGAAGGAGAGGAGCTAAATTTTATTGGGTTTAGTTATACCTAGCTTATTGGAAAATTGATGTTGGTCATTGGAATAAAGTAATATTACTATGATGAAGGAATTAGAAATTTTGTCCAGAAAAATAAATGAATTCTGTTTCTGGAAGCTCTAGATCTGCGGAATGCATTTGGTGTGTCCCAACAGCAATTAAAAATATTTTTTAAAATTCCTACAAATATATGTTAACTTTTTCTGATAGTTTTTCCAAGTGTCCATGTAGTTTTGGTTAATTTGTACAGAGAAAATCCTTGAGTTCATAAGAGCCCGAATGCCTATAGACAACTTTGATGGTAGGAAACAGCAAGTTCATTTTCAGTAATTGTCTAGTGGCCACATAAAGTCTTTCCTTGAAAGGACAACATTTTTGCTTGACTTTTCATGTTATTGCTGTATTTCAGAGTTTGAGTACAGTGGCCTAACCCACCTTCTGCTTCCTTTTGTGGATAACTCACACCAGTAATGAAGGAAGAGGAAAATGGCACGTTTTGAACTCTTTTACCAACTATTAAAGGCAGAAATGCTCTTAGCTAGCCTGAAGTTAATATGTTTGTATTCTGTAAACTTGTTTTTTAAGGCAGGCAAGAGAAACCTAAACTAGTTTTTTTTAAAGCTTTTATTTAATGAATGCATTTTTCATAGGTGCAACTTTAAGAATATAGTGCTTTTTTCCCCCATACCCACCCTCTCATCCTACCTCCTATGCCCTCTCCCATCCCCTTCTTCATTATGGTTCATTTTTAGTTTAATTTTATATACAGAGAACCAACTCTATGTTAAGTACAGATTTCAACAGTTTGTAGCCCCCCTCCCACACACAAGATATAGAGTACAATTTGAGAACAACTTTTACAGTTAATTCTCATAGTACAACTCATTAAGGACGGAGGTCCTACATGGGGAGTAAGTGCACAGTGACTTCTGGTAAACTGGTTTTTTCATAGCTCAAGACTAATGCTATGAATGGCAGCTCAGGATCCTTGGAAGATGGATGTAATACACCAAGAGGAAGACAGATGCCAAAGTTATTTAGTTAGCATTCACTAAATCTAGGGCCATGGAATTGTGAGAAATCCAAGGAGGAAAAAAAAAAAACAAAAACAGATACCTCACCACTAAAATACTTACATATTTTTTAGAGTTGAATGTCTAATAGAAGACAAAAAGTAGTGAGAAAAGTACTGGCAGAGTTATCAGAATTGAGAATCTGTTACATCATCATTGAACAAAATGGGCTTTGTGGAGGAATGGCTGTAAGTTGAATCTTGCTAGAAGGTTAGGATGCTATCAGTGGTTGTGATACAAGAAGATACTGGAGTAAGAAAAATAGCTCGAGTGCAGGCATTTGGCATGGTGGTTATAACGGATGTTGCTTGGGTTGTCCATATTCCGTATCAGTGCCTGGGATCCAGTCCCAGCTCTGATGATGATTCCAGCTTCTGTTTCTATCTTTGTGTGTTTCCCTGCCTTGTCAATTAATAAACATAAATGACTTTTTAAACTTTTAAACAACCAGTTTGATATATTCGTAGTGTGTTGGAGAGTGTAAGCTTCATGAGGGTAGGAACTTTGGTCTCTGCTGTGTTCTGAGGATCAAAAGGGGGAGTAAAAATGGAAAATGTAGATAGGATGCTGAAGCCTTTAGTAGCAGTGATGGAAGGGGTGATTATAAGTTGGAATCCTGGGAGATGAAGTACTGGATAAAGTTGTTTTTAAAAATCTTTCGTATGAATGTTGGGTATGTGGAAAATGACAGTAGAGGTAGAGATGACAGAAAAAAGATCAGATCGCTATAGAAAGAAAGGTCTTCCTTCCGTTGGTTCACCCCCCAAATGGCCGCCACGGCCGGCTGGCTGTGCCAATTCGAAGCCAGGAGCCAGGTGCTTCCTCCTGGTCTCCCATGCGGGTGCAGGGCCCAAGCACTTGGGCCATCCTCCACTGCCTTCCCAGGCCACAACAGAGAGCTGGACTGGAAGAGGAGCAACCAGGACTAGAACCCAGAGCCCATATGGGATGCTGGCACTGCAGGTGGCGGCTTAACCCGCTACACCACAGCACCAGCCCTATGAAGTTTTTTCAACGTGAACAATGAACCTGTGTGACGGCCACCTGGATCAATGTATAGAACATGACAAATCTCCTAAACCTTTCTTCTGACACACTGTAGTCAGTACACACTGTTTCATTTGCTGTTTTTTCCACTCACCCTTGTTTGTGAGAGTCAGCTAAGTTTTTTACCACAGCCATAATTCATTGATTTTTATTCCAATGATGAATATTAATCCATTTTTTGAGTGTGCTACACTTTATCCATCCCAACACCGATGGACTTGGCTACTAGGTAGTGCTGTTGTGAACATTTTCAGAACTGAACTTTGAATATATATGTACATACTTCTTTGGGGTACCAAGGAGCAGAATTGCAGGATCAAAAAGTAGGTTTGCCTTTAGGAGATAACAGTTTCCCAAGATAGTTGTACAGTTGCCAGTCGGATATGAATATATCCAATTGGTCTTCATCCACACAAACACTGGTATTATCAGTTTTTAATTTTTCATTGGGTTTTTAATAATTTCAGTTTTTTTGACAGGCAGTGATAGAGTCAGAGAGATAGAGATATATCTTCCATCTGCTGGTTCCCTCTGCAAATGATTGCAACCACCAGGTCCTGCGCCAGACTGAAGCCGGAAACTCCATCCCATTCTCCGCCCTGGGTGGCAGGGACACAAGTATTTGGGCCACTTTCCTGTGCTTTCTCAGCCACATTATCGGGGAGCTGAATCGGAAGCAGAGCTGCCAGGACTCAAAACTGGCTGTCCATGGGATGCCAGGATTGGCAGCAGCTGTGGAACCTACTGCACCACTGCAGCGACCCTTTAATATGTATTTCTCTGTTGATCCGTGAAGCTGAGAACCTTTTCATGTTTCCTGACCATGTAGTTAACTTCTAATGAAGTGCCTTTCAACTGAACTGTCTGCCTTTTCTTACTGTTTTGTAGAACTTCTGTATATGCAAGTACTTAAAAATGTATATGGAAAAATGACATTTAAAAAGTTTATTTTGATGCAGAAGATTTGAAATCTGTGCAGTTTTTTTTTTCAATAATATGCATTTTTCCATGAACTTTTTGAAGACCACCTTTGGAAGGTTCAGTTTTAATTTCATAGCTATATTGTGGCATCTTCCTGGGTTTTATCTCTTCCTGGCAAAATTAAATTCAGCGCAGAAATTCTTTCTTTTGCTGAATCATCTCCCCCTGAATATTGTGAAAAATCCTCATATATTGCTCAATATACTTAATGTTTATGTAAGTTTGTGTCTATATCACTTTGGCCCCTTTGCTGTGGCTTAAATGTTTCTTGAATTGGTAAAGCAAAAACCTGATATAATGTGGTTACAAAAAGGGTGCTAGTTTGTTTCAGGGATGTGGATCCAGGATCCCAACTATTAACTGAGACATAATGTATATGGGTTAAGGAGAGGCCACATCCGGGAGAGGTAGATAATCATCCTGTGGGTTTGAGAGATAAATAATATGATATAAAAAGAATGTTTCATAGAGTATGTTTCCAGGAAAGCTAATCTTACTATTAATTGGCTTATTTGGGGAACTTTAATATATTAATTAGAAAATAATTCCCTCTTGCAGATATATAATGAAAAAGAATTACTACAAGGGAAGTTGGATCTTCTTAGTGATACCAACATGGTAGACTTTGCTATGGATGTATACAAAAACCTTTATTCAGATGATATTCCTCATGGTAAGTTTTGTCATTAGAGCTGGATCTTGTCCTTTGAATTGAGGATTTGATTAAAGTTTTCTGGTTTATAAAAGAGTTTCAACCCAAAGTCTTTAATTATTTGGATGACTTTAAAGTTCTTTGTGTAACAGCTAATATAAAGGTTATAGGTCTTCTGAAGTATTTTATTTTCTCCCTGCGAAAGATAGGAAAACATGTTCATCAAATGCTGTCAGTTTACAATATGTCTCATTAGAGTTGTGCTTAAGATTTGGATTGTTTGCTTAGAAATAGCCAAAATGTCCCAGTTTTTTGGTTACTAACTTTTTTAGTTAGTATGTTGTATACCTTAAAAGGTTTCATTTTTTTCCCATTTAAAGCTGTCTTTTATAGCTATTGCTCTTCAAGTATGGGCCAAGCATCATCATTTCATCTGGGAGAGCTTGTGAGAAATAGAAATTTGGGGCTGTGCCCCAGATTTCCTTAATCAGAAACTGTTGAGTATGACTTGGCACTCAAGTTGGGGAACTATGGTGACACGGAGGAAGGCAATAAATCTTTGTTTTCTTTTTTAATAGATGTTCCTTTTAAAAAAGAAAGTGGGTCCATAAGTTTAGGAAATACTTTAGCATTTCTTCTATTTATCTAGCATTTAAACTCTTCTCAGTAGAGAAGTAAAATTTACTTTAAGTTGACATTTCTCAAAATGTAACCGCAGATCCCCTTCTGTGTTTGACAAATATTGTTCTGGAATGTATTTCCTAATATATAATGTAGAAATTATTAAAGTAAACATGAGTCACCTTTTTGGCTTATTACAGTTTTTTTTGCAGTATCAGTGCCTCTTTAAATTTTAGTCTATGAAGAAAAAAGTCTAAGACATATTACCAGGATTTTGTGCAAGTTTTCTCTGATTTTTCATGTTGTGGCAAAAAAGAACTATAGAATTTGCTTTGAGAGATTAAAGAACTGGATTACAATGAACAGAGATTATTGACTGAATTTAAATTTAATAATATGCAATCCCCTCTGAGCCTCTGTTCAGAAACTCTGGGATAACATTTACCTGAGAATTAAATAAGATCAAATAGAAAAAGTCCTGAAATGATGTCTCTGAAATGGGAAATAAAGAATAGTTAATTGTTACCTACCTTCTTCACATCTCCATCTTCAGAACAGTCTATAATTTGTCAGTTCCCCTAAGAGTAGGAAAAGGATATCCTCATCTTTCTGTGCCTTTGCAGCGCTAGAAGAAATGGTGGATCTAGGGAGGTGATTAGTGGTTCCTAGAATTTGAGTGTACTAGGACTAAATACATGCATATATGTATTTAGCTATATGAAGATTTTCCGGTCTTCTTGTGAGCAGTGCAGTTCAAGATTTCTTAACAGTATAGTACTCTTTTGCATTTAGCTTTGAGAGAAAAAAGAACCACAGTTGTTGCACAACTGAAACAGCTCCAGGCAGAAACAGAACCAATTGTGAAGATGTTTGAAGATCCAGAAACTACAAGGCAAATGCAGTCAACCAGGTAACCTCTTTTTAGTTTAAATTGTAAAAATTCCTTTTTCAGAGCAGGAAATAAAGCCCAGCAGTTAAGAGCAGTTATGATGCCTGTGTCCTACATTGGAGTACCTCATTCAGTTCTTCATTCTGGAGCCTTTAGACTCCAGCTTCCTGCTAATGCGCACCCTGGAAGGCAGCAATGACAATGACGGCTCAAATACTTGAGAGCCTGGCACCCACGTGGGACACCTGGGTTGAGTTCTTGGCTCCCCAGCTTCAGCCAAGTCCAGCTGTGGCCACATCAGATGTTTGGGGAATGAATTCACAGATGAGAGGAACTCTCTTTCTGAGTCTCAAAATTAAAAAAAAAACAACAAAGTTAATAAGAATTCTAATTTCTGGATTAGTACAGATGTTAATTCAGACTTTAGAATCCTGTAGTAAAAGTTTATTGTTGAGATGATTGCTTTATCTATTTGTTCATTTTAATCCTTATTTTGTAGGGGCCTATATTGCTTAATAAATGTTAATACTAAATTTTAAATTTCTTTATCAGTTTTCTATACCTGAATATATCCTTCACAGGGGACATTTGACATTGCCTGCAGACATTATTGGTTGTGACAACTGGAGGGATGTTACTGTCACCTAGCAAATAAAGATTAGGGATACTGTTACATACTCCATGGTGGTGGGACAGTATTCCCCTCCCATTCACCAGAGGAGAATTATCCAGCCCAGTATACTGATGAAGAAACCCTGTGTGTAATACCAAAAGCACATGGGTTGCTCTCTGTAAGAGAAACCTCAGTTCAGTTATTACCTGCTACATTCTCATTAACTTCCAGCATCTGATCCCCAGCCCAAGGAAAGTAGTGTGGAATTGATAACATTTTATTTCTAACTTTTCTTTAGCTAGAAATAGATTTATTGTTTGGTTCCCAAAGGAAGTGTATTGCCTTAGTCAACTTAGTAATATTACTACTGAAGCCTTTTGCATTATTGGAAATGCTTAAAAATCTACTAAAAATGAATATTACTGTTGTGACAATTCATACCTGCCAATATATACACTTGAGGAATTGTAAGATTTTATTTGTGTGAAAGGCAAAGTTATATATAGAGAGAGAGTCTTCCCTCCCATGATTCATACCCCAAATGGCTGCAAGGACCAGGGCTAGTGAGGGTGATGCTAGGTGCTGGAAACTCCATCTGGGTCTGGGTCTCCCATGTTGATGACAGGGAGCCAAGCATTTGGGCCCTCTTCACTGCTTTCCCAGGCCATAGCTAGCAAGGAGCTGGATCAGAGGCAGAGAAGCCGGGACTCTGCCCGAGTTACGTTATGAAATGCTGGACTTGGAGGTAGCTGCTTAATCCCTGCCTGGACCAAAAGGCTGAGTGAGGGAGATAAAATTTGTATGTAGAATTAATTCCTGCTACTTTGTACAGTGTATGTATTAGGGTTTCTTATCAGAAATCTAACCTCAGAAAACAAATACCATTCTCAGTAGGTTACTATTAAGTAGACTGCTGAATTTACTATAAAAATAGAAAAGTTAGAATGTTCTGGTTTTATAACCTAAAAGGCATCTAAAACCCTTAGACATGATAAAACTGAACAAATGATTTTTAATTAGAGCTAAAGGAATCGGAAAATATGTTGTAAGATTTGTAGATCTCTTATGTTCCTTACATTCAAAATTGAGGTATTCTCTTTGTATTAAATCTATAAATATTAATGCACATTTTATATATTAAATATTCCAGAAGCCTTATTTACAGTGTTTATATAATAAGATATTTAAAGTGACTTTGGACAAATAATGACTTTCTTGTGGTATATGAAATATAGTAATTTTTGCTTTTATTAAGGGATGGTCGAATGCTGTTTGATTACCTGGCAGACAAGCATGGAGTAAGTGTTTTTTAAAAATACTTTCCAGTTGTCATGTTTTAATAAGGCTGATTATAATCTAGATTTTTAGCAGATAGCTTCATGGCTTGACAGAATAATTATGAAATTTTTAAATACATCTGGTATGTTTTTGAAACTTTAGTTTTAAATTGGTGCTGACAGGAAAATATATAGTTGTGCTCAACTTTAGGTAACAGAAAATTCTCAAAGTTTTTGATTTGGTTATTCTGGAATTATTAACACCATTATATGTTAGTGCCAACAGCAAGCTAAATATTTTAGGGCACAGTCTACCTTTTCTTATGCGATAAGAAAGAAACAGAAGCAGAGCTAAATTTGAATTAGAATTGACTTTGAGCAACAGAGTTAAGTTTTGACATTTTAAAGGACTTCATAAATTCCCAAATTCACAAATAAATGTTACAGGCTTTCCTAGCGATCTCTCAATTCTCTTTCTCTTGTATTAACTCAAAGTGGGAAGTTCTGCAAATAATTAATTCTTTGTTAGATTCAAATTTTATCTTGTCATTTAACAGTTTCATAACAAGTTTGCTAACCCTTGTGCAAATTACTCTTTCTGGTTAGAGTGGATTTGTTTATGTTCTAGTTTGGAGTCCTATTAGATTTCCTCACTTTCACTTTGCTTGCATTATTAATTATAAAAGTCAGTGTGATTTTGGGACCCATTTTCACAAGAACAGAGATTTGTTGTTATTTATACAGAAATAGGATGCATATGCTTGATAGTTGGCTAATCTCAGTCACAAACTAAGGAGCATACACACCAGACCTTCAGCTGTAATTCAAAGCTGTATTACAATAGAGTAGGTATCATTACAATTCATAGTTTTTGAGGTCAAAACTGAGCATTAAATCGACCAATTCCTAATTGTATACTCTAAGATCAAGTGAGCAGCTTTTAGAAAACTTTAAAATAGTTTATTTCTTCAGGATGTTTAAAGCAATAAATGAATGGAATTGTAAAACTAGAAATTAACATACTTTTTTTTTTTTTAGTTTAGGCAAGAATATTTAGATACACTCTATAGGTATGCAAAATTCCAGTATGAATGTGGGAATTATTCTGGAGCAGCAGAATATCTTTACTTTTTTAGAGTATTGGTAAGTACTTCAATTTGTTTCTTTGCTTTCTGTTTTGTAGGGTACCCTGGGTTCCTTAAAACATGTGTATAGATTTGGGTCTATCAATTAAGTTTTCAGCAGTTGCTGATCAGAAAAATAAAGAAATTTTTTCCAATAACGCAAAAACCCAATAAAAATAAATTCTTAGGTTGGAACCTCAAAATTTGAGACTACCCATAAAAACTGAAATTGAACAATAAATATGCCACTGATGATAACTGAAATATTTGTCAAATTGAAAACTTGAAACTTAATGAGTTAATATTATTGAATAAGTTGATCTTAATTTTAATTCGAAGTATATATTCCTTGAACTTGGTCTAAACAAGTATGGAATCCTATTGGTGTTTGAAGTATTTTATACCTTAATAGTAACCATTTCTATTTACTTCTTTCTTTAGCCATTAGAATGTAAAAATCAGTTATTTGATTTCACTATGTGGGGTGTAGATAAGTTTGAATGGTACTGTTCTCTCTAAAGTGCCCTGATTATTATCTTCATTTGTCTATTTGATAAATTCCTAGATCCAGTGCTTTTGTTAGGGAAAGAGTGGTTTGAAGCCAGATTAAAAATCAGACCTTTAAATTGACAGACTTCTTTCTTATTCTGTCTTCTGTTTAGGTAATTATCTTAATGTGTGTTCTAGAGTAATCAAAATGCCTTTCTTATTACTAACCTCTCATTTGAGAAACTATAATTTGTTACTTATTCAAAGGTAGCAAATTGTTAGCAAATAGCTCAGTCTCTGATTTCTCTAGTTAATCCTAGAAGTTGGATTGGAAAAATCCTGCTAAGATGGACTTTCTCCAACCTTGAAACAATCTGTTTATTTTGTCTTCATTCTCTGGTGCGTTTTTTCATCACTTCTGTGTCCACATGCCACAAAAAGATTTATTAACTGCTCTCTTTGCTTGTTTTCTAAGAAATTAAATTTTCTTTTTTGGTGGGGAGGGAAGAGATTGATTCAGGTAATTCTTAGGTTGAAACTGACAGATTACTTCATTTCTTTAAAGCTATCATTCTTCCTTCAAAATTAAAGGTTTTATGTTTGTTTCTAAATTTGATTTGAAAAAAGTTTTCCCTTGCTCTCATTTAAAAATGAATTCTTAACTTACAGATTAGCAGTGGTTAGTTTGCAAGTGCACTGAAGGTAATCATCAGTGGTACTAAACTTGTAGTGGCATATCAGAAAATTCCATCAGTTTTACTTTGAATATTACCAGGGATTTAAGAGAGCAAAAGTTGATTACTTTGGAAATGTAAACAGCTTAAACCAGGATTGTAAAATCAGAAGCCTGGTATGATTACAGGTACATGAAAAGAGTTGGTTATTCATATCATTTGTTAATGCTGGGAGTGAATTTTGAGAATGAAGATTTAGTGTCATGTTAGAGTTCCAGCACAGTAAATTTATTGTTGCTGGTCAGTGAGTGAATGTGCCATTTTGCTAAGACATGGAAACTTAAGGTAACTGCTGGAAATCCAGATATTGAAACTCTTCTAGCATATCCACCCTTGAAAGCAGGTTGGTATGAAGAGCCAACTGTAATGACATGGAGTTGAGCCAGAGTAGTACACATGAACCTTTTGGGGATTAAAAAACGTGCTGTGCTGCTACAAAAAGCTTTTATCCTAACACACATATTGCATTCTAGTTTAGTATTATTATGTTTTTTATGTACTCTTGTTTTATAATTAGTCTGAACATTTCCGCAAATGGTAGGTTTATACATAAAAGATTGGGGAATTTCTGTGTTTACTTTTGTTAATTGTAAAAATCCAGGTTCTGTTTTTGCATTACCCCTAAGGAATTTTGGGCTGGAACTCAAATGGCATGTTGGTTAAGTGATTGAATACTATTATCTGAGCACAAAATTAATATGCTCTGCATTGAAAGCAATCTAGTTAGTGATTAGATCGCTGTTAGAAGCTACATGCAATTCATTTTTAAATTGTTCTACCTTGTGGCATAAAACATTTGAGTTACCTAGATTTGCTTCCTAATGGTATATTGGCAGAGGCTAACGAAGCTAAGTTTAAAAGAACAGATTATCTCATTTACCTTGCTTTAAGTAGACACTGTATAAAATCTGTATTTGAAATGTTGTTAATAGCAAATATGAAAATCCTGTTTTGGATTTGGGATGAGAAAATGTCAGTGTTTTTACTTTAAGCTTGTTTTTTGTTTTTTTTTTTGGATTTTTTTTTGTACTTTTTTTTTTTTCCTCATTTCTAAATTCTTTTTCTGTTAGTTGATTATTCTTTTAAATCTATGGTTAGGGAAACATAAGCTATGAAAGAGCCATTGTAACTATGATCTGAGATTAGAATTTGACTCTCCGAATGACCCATTGTAGGTCAGTGTTGTATAAATTAAAGCTGTGTGACCCTATGATCTGCTTTTATTTTAAAAAGATTTAGTGGCTATTAGAATACATTGAGAAGTTTTTAGGTATACCCTGTTTAGTTGTGAAACTTCTTTGACTTATACTCCAAGAAATGTGTTAATTGAAATGAAATGGAGCAGTTTTAATAGGAATTTTTCAATATTTTTGTTTTAAAAGTTATTAACAATTATTAAACTATCACCTCACTGTAGCCTTAAGTGTCGCTCCAAAATATAACCCATCTCACTGTTCAGTAGCTATTCAAAAAAAGAATTTTAAGATGCTAAAATTATTTGTGATCATATATATGTAACCTTTTGCCCCCACGCTGGTGATTGAAAACTTACCTACTGTTAAA